>NC_135315.1:105279250-106606750 GCF_048772815.1 Callospermophilus lateralis
TGCGGGGTGGGGGGAGGGGCCTTTCTGATCCGTCTGAGTTTCCATTTAGATGAAAGAGCATGTGCATCATCCAACTCTGCCAAAAAAATCCAGGCCGGCTGCCGGATGTCAGGTGGCCTCGGTGGTCATAACAGCCACCATGCAAAAGCAAGTCAGAGTTCAGCTGGTCCTGGGAAGATTCACTTATTCTACTTGAATGCACATTAAAAGAGCGACTGAATGAAGCCAGGCAACAAGACATAACCTGACAGCTCTGCTCCTGGCCACTCAGCCGCCGGCAGCCACCCGGCCTGGCCATCCCGCCACCCTGGCCCCTCCAAGCAGTTGGCCAGGCCAGGGTGGGAACCAAGGAGCAGGGGCAGGAGCAGGCTGGGTGGGGGCGTGCAAATCAGGTGCCGCCCCACCTTCCAGGCACAGAGTGGGGGGCCGCAGTCTGCAGGGGGATTTGGGGTGCAGCCTCACGGGCGCCTCGCCAGAGGCAGTTTGCTGCTCAGCCTGTTAGCTCTGCTGACCTTGCCTAAGCCTTTGTCTCTGCATTTCCCCCGCTGCTCTCCTTCTCGGGCATTCCCTTTTGTTGTCTTAGAGGATGAGAAAAATGCCATCTCTTCTTGAAGCCCCATAGCGTGAACTCCTGACGTTGGTGACACACTCAGCCTGTGGCCACCTTTCATCCTGTGTGAACTTGGCAGGGGAGAGCCGGCCATTAAATATGAGCTGGGGCTCAAACCGGCAGAGATGCCTGCCCACGCTGCTACCCTGGGCCTCTTCTGTGCTGCCTGTCCTTCAGAGAGGGAAAGATCCTGGTAGCCAAGCTTTGACATGGCCACATATGGCCTCCTCCATCAATCTGACTAATCAAGCATCAAGGAGAGGCACAGCCAACCTAATTGCCAGCTTCGGCCGTTGCACTCCATGCAACCTGAAATTGATACCAGGCTAGAGGGAGCCAGGCCAGGGGCGGGAGGGAGGCAGACAAAGCAGGGCCTCCCTCATGTGTCTTGGGCGAGGTGCCTTCTCATGGGGGAGGGCTCTGCTCCCACCCTACTCTGGCCCTGCAAAGTGACAAGAGCCCTAGATGTGCTGGGGGGCTTCGGCCACCATCCTCTTCCATGCCAGAGCCTTGAAAGCAACTGAGGACAGTGACCCTGGAGCCAGCTCCTGGGGGCCACCACCAGCCTCAGCTGAGGGATAGGAGCACAGAGGCCCCTGGTTCTGCCCTACTGGAAGGGGGCCTGTGAAGCCCTGGGGCACACAAACCCTGCCCACCCATCTAGTTCCTCTGTAGCTAGCTCCCCACAAATGAAGGGGGACAGGCAGACCTAACAGGGGAACACCAAAGCAGGACTGCCTAAGGAAAGATGTAAGGAACCTAACATACCACCTTTTTATTTGTGAGGTGCAGCCTGCAAATGTTCTTGTGGGCACCATTGTCTCTGTCCCTGCCCCAGAGTGCCTTCCTCGGGGCCCTGACTGACAGCTGACATTCTTCTATTTAGCATCAAGAAGTACAAGTTTTGATGTTATCAGAGTGGAAAAACAGCCCAAATGTCAAAGTCTGAATATTTTCCCTAGTTTCTTTAAATGACATCTTGCTTCCCTACACTTATTGTGGTGGGGCCACTCGTGGTTACGCAAGTACAGGGCAGTCGAAGGCAGATACCATTGAACTTTGTTGGGGTTTTGTTCCTGCATCCTCCACATGCTGCAATTTCTGCCCTTTTCCTAGCTCAGAATTTCAAATAATTCTGTTATAAATGACTAAATCTGGGGCTGCTTAACAGAAGAGAGCCCAAGCTGACCTGGTGCTGTATTAAATTTTCATATGAAAAGAAGACTTTACACACGCAGCCGAAAGGGCAGAGCTCAGCGCTCCTGTCGGGCTCCCAGAGACAAGCATTTTCTAGCTCTGCATGCATAAAATGAGCTACAGTAGGTGTCAGTAATTAAACGATCATGTTTCAAAGTCTTGACAACAGTACAGAAGCAAGAGAACAAGACGACAATTTCATTAGTCTGAAGAGCTATGTCATAATTAGGTGCCTTTCACAGAGTAAAATTCATGGACAAAAGGTACCGTTCCGGCCAGGCCAGGTCTGCAGAACAGGCATGAAATCTAATTCAGGGTCCCAGGTTTACGGGGTTCACCCATGGACAGGAGACCGCAGACACAGTCTTCCCCGAACAATCAGGCTTTCTTTGGGGAGGCTGAGAAAGGAAATGATAGAAAAACAGCCTGAAAAAGTCGGGAACAATGGGATTTTGGGAGCTATTGTCCCAGGGAAACCTGAATTCCTCCCTGTCCTGGGCACAGAGGGGGAGGCCGCCCCCTGAGCAGGTCGGCTGGGCCCACAGGCACTGCTAGCTTCCCAGCCCCACTCAAGTCATTAGCCACATTATAAACTGACTTTGGTAAAGTAGCGCTTATTTAAAACTAAACTGTTGGGATGGGCACTTCATGGAATCATTAAGGTGCAGTTTGATGTTTCTGTCAGTTTATTTATCTCTGTCTTTACTTGCTGAGGGATTTGCATATTTAATTGATCAATATGCTCCCAGCTCCTCTTGCACATCTGCCAAGCTGGTCCCAGCCTTACACCCCTCATTTCTCAAACTGACAGCTCGCTGCCTGCCACCTCCTCCCGATGCCCAGGCACTGCGAGGCCTCTCCAGCAGCAAGGCTGCCCAGCCCACCAGCCGGCATCACTCCTGCATGTCTATTAATTTTCCATCCTTGGGTAAAGTATAGCCTGGAGTAAGGAGAAAGCATTTTCGGTGTCTGATCTGTAGAAAGTTCTTCAGAAAGATTTTCCACATGGCTACACATCACAGTGCGAGGAGCAACATGTGTCCACCGTCCCCCATTCAGCATCTGTCACTGTCTCGCTGCTGCCTCCTCGCAGCCTTGAATTGGGCTTATTATCAGCAGTGTGTCAGAAATCCGCGCTGCCTTCTCTTCCTTGTTTAATCTTTTATTAAGAGCTACATTGTGAGCCTCTGATAGCGAATGTCCTCCACTCCATCATTCATAAATCGGAGTCAACATCAATAAGGTGGCTGCTCCATGAAATCAAGAGCAGCGTGGGTAACTGCCAATGGAAACGTCTTAAATTTTCTAAACAATCCGCTGGCATTTCTTGGTGTCAGCAGAGTGCCACAAAGCCCCATTATGTGCTGGATGGCTAAGAACATAAGGAAGTTCTTCCCCTCGACTCCT
The DNA here is from genome assembly GCF_048772815.1 of Callospermophilus lateralis. Taxonomy (NCBI): domain Eukaryota; kingdom Metazoa; phylum Chordata; class Mammalia; order Rodentia; family Sciuridae; genus Callospermophilus; species Callospermophilus lateralis. The sequence continues at coordinate 105,282,465 of NC_135315.1, forward strand.
CCATGCCGAAGGATGTAGAGGCCGGGGCCAGAACCCTGAAACAGCTTGGGCAATTTCAAACAGGCCAGAGAGGTACCAACCATTTGGTTACAACATTAATAAATAAAACCTTCCTGACGTGCTGGGCAAAGGCAGCAGCAGCCTGCCAGGGAGACCCGGAGGAAAACATGGTCTTCCTGGTTGCTCTTTGGGGTAACCAGACCATAGTCTGAGAAGGGCAAGAGACGGAAGCAAAGAGAATCCTATTCCCTGGGTGAGAAGGCAGTGGCCATGCCAGCTGGACCAGAAGGGCAGGAGACTCAGCAATGTGCATAGACCAGGGTCAGGAAAGTCGGGCGAGAAGCACCAGGTGGGGCCCGGCCTCTGTTCCAGACTCCTCAATGACTGTCATGTTATTCCTCTCTCTTTTGATTGATGTTTTAGTCTGAGCTGTCATTAGCTAAATTGATTTTCTCTTAAAGATAGTGGAATAAGGTCCACACAGGCAAACCTTGTGAGGCTGTAAAAATAGACCATAATCTGGAGGAAATTCAGATGTGTTCCTAGCTCTTGTCATCGCGGCAGAAGAACACTTTAATTTGATACAAATTCCTCAAGAGAAACTTTAAATTAACTTAGATTTAGCTGTGTTTGAGGGCTAGCAATTCAAAGCAACAAAATAAAACACTATTTGCTGACTCCAGTGTTTCTATGTTCGTGCTTCTATATGTTCTTTTTTATTTTCTGCTCAGGCTAAATAAATGCCAATATTCACCTTGAAAGAGTCATCATAAAGTAACTCCCTTGGGATATAAAAATATACTTCTCTCATCTTCCATCCAAACAGTGTCAGATGAAGTTAAAAGACCTGGTAAATCTGCTTATGTGAATTATTTTCTTCCAGGATAACTGAGAAGCCATCACTAGGTTGTCAGGAGGCAGAGAGAAATGCAGACTAGTTTCCAACCTGAGGGAGGCGTGGGTTGGGGAGTGGGGAAGGCATGATTGGAGCAGAGGGAGACTCAGAAGCCACAAACTTCCCTGCTTGGCTGCTCCCAAAAGTGGCATAGTATAAACTTCTTGGATCCACATGACTTGCAAGCGGATTGGGCTTCCACAGAAGGGCCACCTCTGAATGCAACTAAGCCACACTTGTGACACTGCAGTTGAGGTTGACTGAGCTGCCGAGGTTCCAGTGCAAATCTGGAGGACTTGGGAGCCACAAAAGCATACATCACCAACACCATGAGAGCCAAGATCAAGGCTGTGGGTGCCATGAAGAGTGGGCATCAACACAAGGTCCATGCATGCCTTGTTCAAGGACTCGGGAGCCACTGAAGTCAGGAACGAACCCAATAACCATGAGGCCAAGTTCAAGTGTGTAGCAGCCAATGACATCAGGCATCAACCCAACAACCATTAAGACAAGTTCAAGGGCAGGTTATATGCATAATTCCTTTGGCAGTGAGTCTCTGTGGCATGGCCTCCAATGAGAATGATTCGCAAATATATGGTGCCCTTAACATCTAAATGAGTGGGTCCTTCCAGGTCAGACAGTCAAGTACATCTGGAGTGTCTTATCCAAATGACTGTGGCCCTCTGAGCAGGGAACCAGCCAGACGCTGCACATGCAGGGCTGACATCTTCACATGACTTACCACTACTGCGCCAATGTCATAATTATGATGCCTAAACTTACCCTGTTTATTTGCAGGCTGGAGGAATGCATGATTGTTTATTTTTATTACAAATATTGATGGTAATTCACAGGCATTTACTTCATTGCCATTTCATGTGAAATTGCCCATCATAAAATATCTCTAGGATTCTGATCCTGATTAGCTTCCTGGGCTGGTCCAGAGAGCAGTCCTACCATTTGTCTTAATTTTATTTTGCTCTCCCTAACTGCATACTCCACTTGTAAATGCTCCAAGTTGCCCTTCTAAGGGACAACCCAGAGCATTTACATTTAGTAGATGTCATCATTTTATTCCACAACCTCCTTTCACTCACATCCCATCTAGCATTCCATAAGCATCTGCACGCTGAACTAAATTCTGTGAATAAAGAGATTACAAAAGTTAACATCTCACCGCCACAAAGTTCAGAATAAATCCCATTAAACAATGTCAAATTGTCACATTCCAACCTCCTCTATGAGGAAATGTATTACAGTGGTTCCAGCACACTGTTTTAAAAATGTGAACTGGGCCATTTCCTCCAGATGGATGAGTATTCACGAACCAGGGTGGGGACCACTGGATTGGAGGAGATGTGATTCTTGGTGAGTACGGTCCACATCCTCAAAGGTAGTCTGAGAGGCACTTGCCTGCTGTCATGGGGAACTCGGAGAGCAGAGGGTCCCTGGGAGTACAGTTCCGTGGGGCCATAATTGCTGTACCAGGGAAAACAGCCTCTTACTGCTTGGAGGACTTTGGGATGTAGTTCAGTCCTGAGGTTGGGAAACAGGAGGCAGAACCAGCAAGGAGACCAGTACCTCTGTGCCTTACCCTCTGCTCCTTCTGTCCCTAAAACCCCACACACAATCCCAAAGGGTCACTAGTCCTGGAAGAGGGAGTCATGTGACTCTGGAAAGCAACCTGGGCCTCCCTTAGCTGGTTAAGGGCAACGCTGTTCTTGGACAGTACTTGGGCAGCCTGCTTTTCTCCTGCTTGGAATTCATGCCCACCCTGTTAAATGCCTTTCCCAGGCCAACTTGGGGGTGCACAGGCCCCTCGTGGTTCAGAACCCCAGGGTCCCCTGTGTCCCCAACACTCTAGCTCCTGTGTTGTGCTGGTTCACTCTTCCCACCTGCTGCCAAGCACACTGAAGGACACAAGGTAATGACAGGGAGGTTGAAGGGAGGACAGGGGAGTGATAAACACAGGTATCTAGAATTGGATCCATTCCATGCTAATGCAGACACAGATATGAATGTAGACCTATCCCTCCACCCTCACAGCAGGGACACTATTTTAACCACCTTAACTAAAACTGATAGATTTTCAATAAACACTTCTTGAATGAATAAATGAATATAAAATTAGTTATTCCTAAAGGAATAAAAGCTCCCTATATTGCAAATAAAATTTTTCATTGAGTGGGGAAGAGGCACATGTTTATAATAATGAACTATTCCTGAAGTCAAATTCATCCATAAAATGAGGGTTCCACCACGGTGGGTGTGAGGTAAACAGAAAGAGCACACTACACCTCTGGGGCTGAACTTTCCCCTCTAGGGATATGTTCCTTGGGCTGGGTCACTCTGGACCTCGTCTCTTCCTTGCACTGTCCAGTCAAACTGGGCTGAAGGGTCGAGAAAGAGAGTAGCCCTGTCTTAGCCTTGAGGGCAACTAGAGGGCCCCCCACAGGACTCCAGCACAGTACCCAACATGGTGGCTGCAAGCCACAGGTGGCCCCTGAGATACGAAAGGTGGCTGGGCCTGGTGGATATGCACAGCATGTGTCCAATGCACACCAGGTTCCAAAATGCAGACAACAAGATAAAACTGAAAATAACAGTTTTTTTTAATATTGATTACAAGTTGAGGTAATCACCTTTCAGCTATAGTTAAAAATTCCACTGATTTTTTTTGAAATTTCTACTTTGTTAGTGTGCCTACTAGACATTCTAAAGGGCCTCTCTGGTGGTGCTCACGCCCTCCAACCACTGACCTGGATGGTGAGAGGGCAGGTCATTCTCGAGGAGGCAGCCTTGACCTGCCTCACCCTCCCACAGAGAGGCTGGGAAGAGCCCTGGCTTGGCCCTCCTGCCACCTCTATAAGACGGTGGCCCCACCGGCTCCACCCCTCAGGAGCCAAGGCAGCACAATGAAAACAGGGCATCAGCCTCTCCAAGAGGGTGGCAGGGAAGCGGGCACGTCCCAGACACCCCAGAGCTGGCCTCCTGCACCCTGCTCGGCAGCCTCCCTCGCGGCCGCCCTGCTGGGTCTGGCCCCCGGGCGGTATTTGTTTCATTAATGCAGGCAGGCACTCCAACACTGCTGCATTCCAGAGCGACTCCAAAAGTGATTTCCACAATATGATTTACATACTAGCCGAGTGTAAATTCAGAATAATTTGGCCTGAATGATCCTTACAAGATAGATGGCCACAAGGAAAGAATGGTGAATAAAGCATCCTTACTCAGAATCTAAGCAATTTGCTGGCAAACACAAGCAGCATTTCCCCAGACTATAATTTACACTGTATTAACTGTCCAGAGCGCTTTTGAGAAATATAGATAACAATTCAGTTGCAATCGATAGGGAGTGACAGTTGATTTTAAAGCTCAATGCAAGACAAGAAAGAAATGACTCGGGCATCGGCTCTGGAAGAATAAATTTGTTTTGTATTTGATTTTTGTGTTAAATTTATTACTGCCAAGAAGAGCTCTCTTTCAATAATATTAAGAACAAGATTGTGAAATTGCAACATGTTCGCCTCCCACCGTTTCCACAGCATTTCCAATATAAAATGATGCCCTGCTCAGTACTATGTATAGATCCGATTAAACCACCACGGGCTCCTCTAAGTTGGTGCTTCCACCCTGCATGGGTTCCCCCTTCGAGTCTCCAGGGTGGCAGAGGCTGTGTTTGGGCATACACCTGGGGTGGACCTACTCCCCGGAGCCGGCTCACCCACCTCTGGTCCTGGGGAGGGGCCCCTGTCACCGGGAAGATGCCCTGGCCATCCTGATGTGGCCTGAACAATAGGCTCACTGCTGGACACAGCACAGCTGGTCCTTTCCAGAACTCCAGAGTGAATGAAAACAAAAATCTGCCAACCCATCCGGCTGCAGCTCAGCAGTCAGACTGAGCAGGGCTAGAGGGCAGGTACGTCCTGGTCATGGTCGCCAGAAGCTTTTCTCAATTCTGTCAATATGTCCAGCGTGCGCAGTCTTAGGATGTGATGTTCCTTCCGTGCAACACCACGAGAAACTTCCTTGACAAATACCAGGGAAAAAAATTTCCCTTGCAGCCCAACTCTATTACTCTCCTTATTCTTTCCCTCCAGCTGGGGTTGCCTCTTGCAGCCCTGTGCTCTCCAAACCCACCAGTGTGGACAGAAATGAAATGATGAAAGTTGCCACAGTTCAAACTTATCCATACTTCTCACTTATGACATGATTGATTTTCCTTCAGCGTGCTCAAATACGGGATTGTCTTCTTTCTTTTTTCACTGTGGAAACAGCTAATGTATACAGCCTTGGCCTTCCAGGGAAGGGGAAGTGGTTGACATGTAGAAGAACAACTGAAATGAATACGGATGAAATTTGAAAGTGCAATTTTCCATCTGTCAATCACCTTTCAAAGGGAGCTGTTAACCACCAGTCAGGAGACACTCAGCAAGGGCGTCCTCGTTTGCGGGGCTCCTGGAGATGGGCCCCTTGGCCTCATTAATCAAGATATTAGCTGCTGATCAAAGTTTTGCACAGGTATGTGGCACTGACCCAGAATGCTCCAGGGATATTTTATTATGTTTCTGTAGGTGCTATTCATAATTTATATTTTGGATGAAAACAAATGGTCTCCTCTTAAACAGAATTTGATTAGGTGACGACAAAATCCATTTCTCCTGCTCTGGTGATGGCATGCGGTGGATCCCCTCCTGAGCTGCCTCAGAAGAGAATGTGAGGTGCTCCCACATTAATAATGGATGGTCACCCCAACCCTTCCTGGCTGCAGCGCCAAGATGCCTCGAAATACAGCCAATTAAGGTTTATTTAATTATTAAGGTTGAATAAATAACAGCGAAACATGTTAAAAATCTTTCAGTTCCAGTCAATCATAATAAAAAATTAACGAGACTGGATAGAGAGCCATAAAAACTGATAGACTGCGATCGTGAATTATAAATTGGTATTGATTTTTTCCTTTGCAATAACACTCTCAGGTAATCATACATTGTCGCATGTAAAGTGCACTTTCCTGGTCGAGACTAATATTAACTATCAAATATAGATAAGACAGAGGCATTTATGACACTTCAGATTTCACAAACTAAAAGCAAAAAATACAATTTGTGGAATAAGAGCAGCGCTGAACAGAGAATCCTAGGGTGTTTATGGGAGCTGGCCGGGACCCCACTGAGCCGTGAATTCATAAGACACAGTTACCTTATTCTTCTCCTGCTATTTCTCCTCTGATATGTTACCTTGTTAGTATCACTAAGAAAAGCATAAATATTTTTTATTATTTGTGAGGCTCATCCTGTCTTGCTTAATAGACAGGCCACATGAAGTTAAAGCCATATTATATGACCTGGTGCAGAAGTGATCATTCAAAAACCCAAAGCACATATTTTATACCGCCTGGCTTTATTAATTCTAAGCCCCCAAGAAATAGCGGGAGGATTTTCCAGCTTTCTGTTTATTGAAGTAACATGGAAACAAATAAGACATTTCCCTAGGCTAGCTCAGATAAAGTGGACAATTACTATTGGCATTCCACATGTAAATATTTAACACTTCACAGCTAGCTTGAACCTAAATACCCATTAGATGCTGCTACAAGCCTGGACACCATTTCCCAGGAGAGCCGCACGGCTGTCCCGGGCAACGGTTATTGGATTAGGGGGAGCACAAATCTCATTCTAAATAGCACCGGAAGGGGACTCAGCCAGGAGAAGAGGGACAGACCCAAACGGCAGCTTCCTTGAGTGACACAAACCAACTCCACCAAGAAAACTCAGACAGCGCCAGTGTTGGCTGGGCCACTGCCACTGGCCTGGCTAATTGACAAGCCACTGCTGCAGTTCGTTAGTGGTGCTGATGAGTTAGCTCTCTCTCATTTGGGGAGAGGCACAGAAGAGATGTTGTGGACGGGTGCAGCTATGAGAACACATGGCTACCTGCCCAAGTTCCGTTCCCACCCCTCTTCCCACCGTGGGGCCTGGTACAAGCTCTGAGAGCACCACACCACTGTCCTTGCACCCAGCACAGGTGACCCACAAGTCACTCCTTGCAGATTCCAGAGACAGTGCATCTGCCTCTTTAAGTAACTTCGGCTTCTTCAAGATACACTACAAGTATATGTTTAATAGGTGAAACCTGAGTCAGAATTTAAAACATGGACATTACCTACCCACTCGGACTTCAGATACAGATGGTCAAGGTTTCCATTCTAAATTAGAAGTTATTCTGCCCCTTGGCTGCCACTTGGAACTTGAAAATGAATGAGCTGGGGTTTCTCTTCCCAGAGGGCTGCTCTTTTTCCCTGTGACCTTCCCAAGACTGGGAAGTGCCCTGCCTGAGACCCCAAATACCTTCATGTGGCTGCCCTGGGTAGACCAGTGTTATGGGGAGCCCTCTGCTTCAGGGTCTGCTACAAAGAGGCAAATCCACGGCCCTGAGCAGGGGTCCTGCCTTCTGATGGCTGCAAGTAGCTTGCACGGTGGGTCAGTTGAAGGCAACTGCAGTCAGCTCCCAGGGAGCCTCCAGTTGTCCCCACCTCCCCACGAGACCCCACTCAGCCACCACCCTTGTGCTCTGGGGAAAAGGAAGTGGTCCTAAAAGGGCTGCTGCATAGGAACAGAAGCCACTGGACTGGGCACATGGATGATCACCCTGGTTTTACTCACCTGGCCTTGATGGCCTCCCCAAAGCACAGGTGAGCCTTGAAACTCAGCCCAAGAAGCAACCATGACCAACTCTGAAGCTACGCCAGGAAATCATGCTGCGGAGCAGAGCACAAGAGGCTGGCCGCACAGGCATGCTGGGCACCCACCCATGTTCTGCTCCAGCCTGGGAGCCTCCATCCTAGCCAGGGACCCAAGGTCCCAATGGGCCAGCAGCACCCACCCCTGGGCTCACAGCCTCCCAGAGCCTGGCTCCTGGCCCTTCCTCGCCGCACTGACCTCTGCGCTCTGGAAACAATTACTCCTGGAAGGCCTGTCAATATCATTATTTTTACAAGAAATCAATACGCCTCACAAAGTTAATGGGGGGGTTCAGGCAGGGAGCATTTACCTCCTCACTGTCAGGGCTCCAGCTCTGCTCAGCCCGATGACAGATCCGCTGACACCAGCAAACAGTAAGCAAGCGTACAAGAGCCGGCGTGGCAGGCCCGCGTGGAGGCCAGCAGCCACCACTAACAAGCCGCCCGAGGCCGGGGCCACATGGGCCACACGGGCAGACAGCCCAGCGCTCCACCCAAATGAGGCCCAGGTCCCCTCTGTCAAGGGAATCCAAGCCTTCAACTGCTTGACACAGCATACGCTGCTAAGTCCTCCTGCCCTAAGCCAGGACAGGGCCTGGGAGAAGACAAGGGCATCCATTATCTTTAACAAGGGCGACTGCTCCCCTGTACCCCACCCATGACGTGAAATGCAAAAGCAAAATAAAATTAAAAAAAAAAAAATATATATATATATATATATATATATAGACATGCACACATTCATCTTCAAAAACCAACTCAGAAATAACTACACTGACAATCCTAAAATCCAGATTGGAAGTGTCCAGAAAACAACCCTCCACTCCCACCAATTTGGCAGTTACACACCAAATCCCAATGAAAACAAATTTATACATCAATTCCAGAGCCTATGCTTCTCGTCGACCAAGGGCTGGACTCTTGTGTAGACACCCAGGAGCTGCCCCTCCTTGGCCACACCTCTCCTCAGCCACTGTTATCAGTTCAATTAGAAATTAAAGTTGTCCCTGGCAGAGGACTTCAACATGCTCCAGTCGGGGCTGGCACAGCACCCTAAACTCCTTTCTGGACCCTTGGCCTCCCTGCTCCACACAAGTTCTGCAAGCCAACTGGCCCTTGTGTACTCACATGGACGGAGGGGAGGGTTTCTGAGCATCTGCATGCTGCAGAGTAAACCCATTCGCTGCAGAGGAGTTGGCCCATTCACTGCCGGGGCACAAGTGCCAGCAGGTCTGCAGCCAAGGCGGCTAATGGACCAACTTGCCCACATGGAGCTCAGCGGGAGACTCGGCCCAGTGCCAGCCACTAATGCATGGTCACAGGCCTCACTGTCCACTTCCCACAGCACACTCCCCCACACCTGGTCACTCTCCAGGGCCCCTGGAGAGTAGAGTCAGTTCTGCCTGGCAGAGTAAGGTGGGCTCCACCCCTGAGATGGAACATGGCAGTAACCACAGTTCCATGAGTGACTCCGGCCATGGGGTAGGAACCCTCCTGAGCTCAGGGACCAGGGCTCTGGAGCACTGGGTGAGGCCAGAAGGGACATTCCTGACAGCTGATAGGAAGAGACCCCTCAGGTCTTCCTAGGTCCCACAACCAGCTAGAGGGGAGCTACAGAGTCCCCATCACCACAGAGCTCCAACCTAAACCAGGCTCAGGGACTGTCCTGGGCTCACACAGCTGTGGCTTTCTCTCCAAACTGTCCTGAATCCTTCCTGCATCCTGGCTCACCCCTGCACCTCCCCATTCTCCCTCTCATGATGAGTCCCTTTCCTCTTGTCCCAACTTCGCATTTCAAACCCCACAGCCCCAGGGCTAGACGTAGAGTCAGAGTCAGCAAGGCTTCAGGGAGAAGGTGCCGGCTTCACTGTGGCTCCAGCCCCATGGTGGGAATAGGAGGGAGTGTGAGGGCCAGGGCTCAGTGTGAGGCCAGAGGTGGGCAGCGCCCTGCCTGCTGTTGGACATGTATACCACTGTGCTGTAGAAAACAGGACACTTAGTTCCACAACTGACTTGGGAAAATGGAGTTCCACAACTGACTTGGGAAAATGGCAGTTGCTGGCTCCTATGGCAAAATGCAAAGCTGTGAAACCCAAGCCCAAGTGACAAAATGCACAGCTGTAAAACCCAAGCCCAGGTGGCCCAGACACCCTCCTGGGCACAGGTGAATACCACTGATGTCAAAAGGGAGCTCTGCAAATGGAGAAAAGACTGGAGCTGGTGTGGGCAGTTGGGTGAGGCCTCATGTGGAAATGAGTCCAGGGTTCACCTTTGGCCCAATGCAGTGGTGTGGCTGCAGGCACAAACTCAGCACCCAGGAATGCACATCCCCCCATGTGGGACCCCTGTGAAGAAACCACACAGAATAAAGGGGGCTCCCCCCAGTCCCATGGGAGGACTGGCAAACTGCTCAGAAAGCCCACCACAAAGTACAAAGAGGGTTCCTGTCCACCAGGAGCCCCAGGGATGCTGGCTCTTTCTGGGCAAGACACATTGCGCTCAACCCTCAGCTCCAGAGCAGAGTGATGGCCAGGGGGTCCTGAGCCCTAAGAAAACCACTGGAGCTCCTCTCCCTGCCATCAACAGTTTGGAATTTACACCGCCCTGTACATCATTACCAGGCTCTTCACAGCTTTTTAGTGCCTTAATGCAAACCATATGCAGAGCTGCCTCCCCGCCAAGGAGCCAGTAGCTGCCTTCTGATTGGCTCCTGCAGGATGGGAAATCGAGGTTTCAGAGGGGAAAAACAACAAACAGACCTCTTGTCTACAAAGCAGAACTCAAAACATTTTTCATGCATCCTAGGTTTCTCGAGAAGCAGCAGGCTGTTTAAAAAAATACCTGGTCCAAATTGAGCATTTGCTTGACATGATGGAAAAGTGAGTGCTATTTTCTGTTATATTGCCCCTATTCTACATCGACAAGAATATATTTTTTCCCTGTTCCCAACTGATTTCACAGTAGTGAACTCCGTTTATGAATTATCTGACACATTTCTTGCAATTCTTCTGACAACAGTGCTCAGTGGAAATTTCAAGGCCCCTCTCTTCTGAGAAGTAGAAATATCAATATTTGAATAAATTGTGGATTTTAAACTTCTCACTCTGATGCGCCACACACAGCAAGGAAGACTGAATTCTTCTTTTACTGGGTCTAATCCCCCTGAGCCTCAGGAAGAGATCTGTATGCAGTGTTTCATTACAAGAAACAGTGCTGAGTGACATTTGAAACACACATCTGAGTCAACCTGATGAAGTTTAACTCTTTCCAGAAACAAACAGCGGCTTTGTACCAGTCCCCTTTCTTGGGTGAAGACCAGCACAAGCATGGTGTCTGAGCAAAAAGCCGAAATGTGGATTCACAAATTGACAGGCCAATCTTTAAACAAATGTGTTTCTTGGGGGGAAACGCAGCTTTGCTCGAGCTAAGCATTTGTTTTTCTTTTGCCTGACAGAAACATTCCGGGCCTGATTAGAAGGGCCTTGTTAGGGTCTGTCTCAGACACTGTGACTCCACATTTTAACAAGCATGCAAAGAAAACAGAACAAAGATAACAAAACATTGTCATTACCATCTCCGGTGACTCCGTGTGCCTTTTAGCATGTGCACACATTTCTCCTGGTGGCTCCCTCACAGTGACACCCACCCGGCAGGCCCAGCCCTGGCTCCAGAAGTCCCTAAATGAGGGACTTTCTGTGCTAACAGCACTGATGGACTGGTGGGAGCAGGTACCTCCGGCTGCAGGATCTTCTTTTCTTGGATGAATAAACATGTAGTTTATTGTTTATTGTTGCAGCCATCTGTGGTCCTGAGCAATATGATGAATGGCCTATATGTCCCAGGGAACAGTTGGCAGAGCTGCCGCCTCCAAGCCCATCCTTAGGGTCCTGGTGCAGCAATCTCTGGCACCCCCAAAGCTGTGGCTCCCTGAAATGTATTCCCTGTAAATAAATAACACTCTACAAGCCAGAGAGAAATCCAGGGGACATTCAAATGCCAGTCACAAGCTGCAAGGGAAGAAGGGATCTGATGGTGTGGGTAGGGGGAAGGGCTGGGAATGGTGTCAGCACAGGACACCTGAGATGTTGGGCAACCGCTGCTTCCTCATCCATCAAGGGATAGCAGAGGGAGCCCTGGGTGCCTGCAGCACAGGGAAGACACAGCCAGGCCAGGCATGGTCTGCTCCTCAAGTCCCTGGAGTGAAGCCTGAGCACCTGCAGCCACATCCTGCATTCCTCACCTCACTTTCAATCCACATGGAAATTCCTTCAGAAACCCAGACTCAATAACCATGGCTTCTCATCCAACCTGTGGACAGAAGACCCGGGCCTGGAGGTTCCAGATCTCACCAAATCTCACCAAATCCTTTTGCAGCTCAAGTCCATATTTTTAATAATCTGGATGCTGTTTTTGCCTCCATCACTACTTTTTCTTCCTCCACATTCCCAGGAGGCCAGTTGAAATTGTGTCCCATCCAGGTGTCTACACCCAGGACCCTTGCAGGTCACAAGGAGCTCACAGTGCCCCTTCTGATAGCCCAGAGCCCGCTGGGTGTGCTGGTGCCTCAGCCCACGGGCTGTGGAGAGTGCCTTCCTCCAGATGTCGGCTGAGATGGCACAGCTGGAGGAGCTCACGGATGCTCCTGATTTCCCAATTAAGTGATATTTATAGTGTGCCCACACATGCCTGGCACTCTCGGGCCTTGGATAAGTCCAGGGTGGCCCATGGAGCAGAAGCACCTGACTACTACCTGGTGCTCCTCCACAGGGAGAGGGGTAGAGGTGGTAAGCCCCTTAAGCACAGATGGCCTGTTACTAGAATGTTCCTCAGTCCCTCAGATGGCTTTCATGAATTCAGAGAGGTCACACTCTCTGCATTGCTCCATCTTCTGGGGCTCTCTTCATTTGTCAGCTTGCAGAAGAGCCTCCCAGCCTCTGCCTATGCCATTCCCTCCACCCAGATGGCTGTCTCTCCTTATCCAGTCATCAAAATCTAGAACCTAATCTTGAAGCTCAGCTCAAAGTTTGCTTCTTCTATGATTTAGTTCCAAATCATAAAGACTCTCATACTTGTGACAGTCGGGTTGCCGTCTTGATTTTGGGCTGTGGGGGTCTTTTTTTTTTTTTTTTTTTTTTTTGGTGATCATGCCGGGGATTGAGCCCCGGTGCCTTTTGCATGCCAGGCAAGCACTCTACCAACTGAGCTATATCCCCAGCCCGCCATCTTGATTTTGAAGCATCTTTCCAACTCATGGCTTCAGCTGGGCCTGCGCTATGTGCAGTCATTTACATATCTGCCCTCCCCACGGTTCTAAGCATCTTGAGGACATAGAGGGGCTCAATCACGGCTGCCCCCTCCTTGCAGTGCATAGCACAAGCTTTGAGAGGTGGTGCCTGGTGCATCTGTGCCCTGGGGAGGCATGATTGGAGGAGTCATCTCCTGCCTCCCCCAGAGCACAGCCCAGGCATTTGTCCACTGTCTGTGGGGTGCACAGACTGTTTGGTCCAGGCTCCTGGGACCGAGTTAATAATAAATGCACATATGGAACTGGGTCAAGGAATGAAGTACGGCTAGATCTCAATGTGAGTGGGCCAGGAGCCTCCACCCAAGGATGTCACTGTGGTATCCACTCCTGGATTCTGGCCGGCAACAGGCAAGAGGCTCATACATATGCACACACACGTAGACTTGTGTGGCACCGCTTGGGATGGTTCTGACCCTTGGGTCCATGGGGCAGAGGAAGGTGGGAAGGGACAGAGTCCTGCTCACCCTTTACCAAGCACCTGAGAATAGGGATTCCTCTGGCTGAACCCCAAGTTGGTGGTGCAGTGGAGGATGCAGGCATGCCTGGGAGGCAGAAAGCCTGCCCTGCTACTTTCCTAGCCCTCAACCCCTTAAGTAGTGGTACACTTTGACTTCTGACCTTCCTCTAGGAGTAATTTTTTTGTTGTTTATTTTCCCCTCCAATTAGATCAGACACCAGGCCTTATGAAAGCCTGCCTTTTCCTCTTAGTTTCTTCTTAAATAGTGTGTGGGGTACAGATCCCCACAAGACTGTGTGCTCTTGATTCCCTGAACCAGCTGGGCCTTTGAGGACCTGGTGGGACATGGTTGCTTGAAGAATCTGTGCCTGAGTTTATCTCTAAAGGTAAGACTGGGAGTCTGTGGCCTTGGGTTTGGGGAGGGAGACTGCTAGTCCCAGTTCCCGATCCTGGGGTGCAGTGGACTGGACAGTGGGGGCTCCATTTGCTGTGTGATCAGGGGCAAGTTACTTAGGCCTGTGTCTCTGTCTTCAACTGGTGGGTCCTGGACTCAGGATAGTGGGGGAAGTAAACCTAAAGTGCCTGCCTAATACCTGCCCACAGGTGAGCTCCTCCAGCTGTGCCATCTCAGCTGACATCTGGAGGAAGGCACTCTCCACAGCCCGTGCGCTGAGGCACCAGCACACCCAGCGGGCTCTGGGCTATCAGAAGGGGCACTGTGAGCTCCTTGTGACCTGCAAGGGTCCTGGGTGTAGACACCTGGATGGGACACAATTTCAACTGGCCTCCTGGGAATGTGGAGGAAGAAAAAGTAGTGATGGAGGCAAAAACAGCATCCAGATTATTAAAAATATGAAGAATCACAGAGAGCTGTGCTTTTGGTAGCACTGGGCCGACTAATCCCATGGGGACTTGTGACCCCAAAGTGTTTAAATGGCATCAGATGTGGGGCTGGGTTTGTTCCTCAGTGGTAGAGCACTTGCCTAGCATGTGTGAGGCCTTGGGTTCAATTCTCAGCACCACATAAAGAAAAAAATAAAGGGCCACTAACAACTAATAAAAAATATATATATATTTTAAATGGCATCAGATGCACTGATGGACAGAGGCCCAGGTGAACTTTCAAAGCCTTGTCAGGCTGGGGGTGTCCCCTGGGCCATGGTACAGGGACATCTGGGCCTACAGGCAGAGGCCTCATGGAGCCTTGGTTCCTTCATCCTCCAAGAAGGCTGCTGTGAGTCTGAGGTAGGTTTGGTAGACAGGAACAGGTGGACAGCCGGGAAGAAGCTGCTCCGTGCTGCTGGGGCAGAGCCAGAGGGCTCCACCAGAGAAGGGCTTGGCATTATGGGCCAAAGACTCTCAGACACAAGTGAACACAGCAGGGCTGAAACCCCAAGTGGGAGTCACCTTCTGGGGAAAACTGCTCTTGGCTACAGGAATAAACACTCTGGAATCTAACAGGAAAAGGGCCCCAGGAGCAACATGTCCAACAGGACACCTCGATGGGGCGAGCATGGGCCCTATGCAACACTAAGCAGCACCGCTGGCCTCCACCCACCAGAGGCCAGCAGCACGCCCTCTGTTGCCTGCTGTGGTCTTTGGACACTGCCAAATGTCACCTCAGGAAAGGGATCACCCTGGGTCAGTCACTAAGCTGCTGGTACCCACATGGCAGAGGACACCCCAGATGGAACCTGGTTGTGTCCTGCAAACAGGAGTCACAGGACCCCTGTTCATGGAAAGGATAACTACATGGCCAGGCCCTAATTTCCCTTCCTGAGGCCTGGATGTCTGCCCGCTCCTACTGGCTGGCAGGGCCATCAACCATGCCGGGCACCAGCCCAAGAGCTCAGGAGATGGGGGCCACAGACCGTGAGCCAATGTAGAACCGGGCGTGGCCAGCATCTCGGGGCATGGGCATCAGCATCCTCGACATCCAGGCAGCCCGTCCCCCACCCCAGCCCTCCCCCTCCCTCCCTCACACTGCTCCTCCCCAGCAGGGCCTGGGGCTCTGGCCTGTTTGCCCCAGATGCCTGTGAAGGCAGGCCTGGCTGGCTTGCCAGGGGCAGCCCAGGAGCAGGACTCTATGGGCACTCTTTGAACACACCAAGGTGTACTGCCCTTAGCCATCAGAGCTGCAAGAGGCCAGCCTATGCCCACCCGCCCCTCAGACCTTCTGGACTGGACTGGGTGGTCAGCTCCTCACCACAGGCCCAGGAGTCCTCTCTCATCTGGCCAAGCCCCTCCACAACCTCCCTGCTGGCCAGAGGCTAACTCCTGCCCCTACCTGGGCTGTGTAGGAGATAGGACATGCCCCTGGGGCCAAAGTGCGGAGAGCGCACTGGGGAACACACCCACGTGGCATCAGTTGTGGGCAGGAGTAGGGCCCTGCGTCCCAGCCCCTGTGCCCACACATCAGAAGCCACCCCCACCCCCACCATGTGCTATCTGTGCCTCAACTGAACTTTCACAGGTTTCTGGGGCAAACAGGCCAGAGCCACAAGCCCTGTGGGGGAGGAACAGTGTGAGGAAAGGAGGGAGAGGGCTGGGGTGGGGGATGGGCTGCAGAGGGGCTTACAACCCCGTCCCTGCCCAAAGGGGAGGGGCAGAAAGGTGGGGCTGCACTCTGCTCCTCCTGGTTCTCACCCCCTAGACTGTGTGTCTCAACCCTGCAATCCTGGCCTGGCTCAGGGGCTGACAGAGCCCATACAGCGCAGATGGACTGGAAGCAACAGACCCATGCCCACAGTGGCAGGGGCAGTGGGGCTTAGGCTATGAAAGTCCTCTCTGCAGACAAAGGGCATGGAAGGGTCCCCAGCGGGCCCAAGTGAGCCCACCTCCACACAGCACGTATCAGAGCTGTGCAACATCTTATGCACCCTTCTAGGGTCTGTAGGCAGCTGTGTCCCTGCTTTCTCTGGGCGTCAATGTCCCAAGAACAGGTGGGATGAGGAGCCTGAACGTCTCTTGGCCCAAACCTGCAGGGCCAGGCTGGAGTGGACGAAGGCCACCCAGTTAATAGCAACAGCAGCAACAAGCCCATGTCATTATCATTGCTGTTATTATTTTGATTGACAGCAGCAACAGCAACTCTGATCATATTTCTCTGTCCATGGGGGGCCCTGGACCACCCTATCCCCAATAGAGTTAGTAAACTACTACACAGAACGTCTTGTGATCCCCCTTCACAGGGGGAGAAACTCAGAAGTTTAATTGCCGGAAATCACACCACAGTATGACGGTGAGCCATGTCGTATCCTGGACCACTGGACCCTCTTGGAGACACACCATGGAGGCCCTCCAGATCCAGGTGGCTAGTCATCCCCCAGTGGCCCCAGCAGTCCTGGGAGGGGGTGATACTCTACCCCATGGCTTTGTGGGCCAACTCCAGGGCTTCAAATGCAAGCAATAGTTCCCAGGTCCACCACAGCCCAAAGCCACACATCCTCCACATTCTCTAGGGTAGCTTCAGGAGGGACCACAGGGCAGTACTTGGTGACAGAAAGCACTCAAGTAGAACTGGTTTACAAGGGGAGAAGCGCAGCTACCTTTCTTCAGGTCTGCAAAGCAGACATGGGGCAGCACAGACGCACAGCAGAACACGCTCACCCCCAGAACCAGCTGGCCGAAGACTGTCCTGGTCCATGGCTGAGGACAATGCCCCCACGAGGAACCAGCGTGGGACTCACAGAAGGGCAGACACCCAGACCAGTGGGACAGCAAGAGCACTGAGGAATAAACCCTGCCGTCATCACCAAATGATTTCAACAAGGGTACCATGTCCACCCAGAGGGGAAGGACTGTCTTTCATCCGATGGTGGTGCTGGAGAAACTGGACATCCATTGCATAAGAGTGCCGTTGGACCCTTCCCCAACAGCATCCACAGAGGTAAACCTGAACTAACTGTAAGAATTAAGACTAACACTCTCAAGAGAAAACACAGGGCAGAGGCTTCATAACACTGGGTAGGTGACAATCCCTGCTGATAGGACTGCACAAGCATTAAGAGAGGACACAAAAGCTGGACTTCCTGGGAATGTCAAATTTTCCTACATCATAAGACTATTGGTATTTGCCTCACATTACTGTAACAAAATACCTGAAGTGACTAATCTGTAGAGAAAAAGTTTTATTCTGTCTTCTGTTTTGAGGGTCCAATCTCAGCCCGGGAGGCCCCATTCTTTAGGCCTCCAGCAAAGATAGCCCTCCATGGCTCCAGCATGTGGTAGAAAAAAGCACTCATGTCACCACTCAGGGAGCAGAGTGACACTGAGAGGCTACCACCTCTTCAAGGGCACACCCCAGTGAGGAAGGACCTCCTATAAAACCCGATCTCCTAAAAGCCCCACCCCCATTGGCATCACCCTGGGGACCCACCCTGGGGACCCACCCTGGGACTTTTGGAGACATTCATCCACACTGAACCAACTGTCCAAAGAATAAGCAAGCAGCTCACAGGATGGAAGAAAAAGTTTGCAAAACCCATGTCTGATCAGGAATTAATAACCAGGATACACACAGAACTTACAAAACCCAGCCATGAGAAAACAAGCAACTCAGTAACTCAATTAAAAAAGATGGGCAGAAAAGCTGAGTGAGCATTTCTCCAGAGGGTGCGGTGGCCACGTCTAAAAGCCCAATGACTCAAGAGGATCGCAAGGTCAAGGCCAGCATGGGGAACTTAGCGAGACCCTGCCTCAAAACACAGGGCTGGAGGTGAAGCTCTGAGCTGCCTAGGCTGTGCCAGTCCCTGGGTTCACTCCCCAGATGCAAAAGACACAACGACACCTGAGAAGTCTCCAACCCAAGGAACCGTTGGCAGACACAGCTTCTCACCCAGGATGGCTAATCAATGCACGCTGGCCAGGACGGCATGGCTGGAGTCACATGCACTGTTGGGCAGGACATCAGTGGACAGCCCCTGTGGGAAAATCATGGCGGCTCGCAAATGATTCAAAATACAACTGTCATATGATCCAGCGACTGCACTTCTGGGTATGTACACAAGGAAGCTGAAAGCGGGGTTTCCAAGAGGGTGTTCATGGCAGCACTATTCACAACAGCCCTAAGGCGCAAGTGGCACTACTGCCCGTGGACGGATGACTGGATAGCAGAGCTGTCACCCTTAGGTAGTGGGGGGTGACATCCAGCCTTCATGGGATGCTCTACACATCCCAGGGGGATGCGTCTTGAGAACATCACCAAAGAGCAGATGTTGGCTGAGTCCACTCACGAGGCCCCCAGAGGATGGACAGCAGCTTGGTGGCCATCAGGGCTGGGTGAGGGGCAGACAGAGCTGGAGTTTAGTCAGGAGGGTTTCACTTTGGAGAGATGAATGGTTCTGGAGATGGATGGAGGTGACAGCTCACTATGAATGTACTTCACACCCTGAACAGGATGCACACAAAGTCCAGTGGTGACTTTCAAGCATATTTTACCACAATAAAAACAGTCAGAAAAATGGAAACAAAGGCACCTTCCATTGCCCTTGAAGGGAAGCTTCCAGGAGGTGAGTGCCAACACAAACCCCTTCCACATGCAGCCTTCCCTCACCCCGCACACGGGAGCTCGGAGAAGCACTGGGGAAGCAGTTCAGGCCCCTGCCATGGGATGCCACTGGGCACGTCAGGACAAACTGCATTCCAAAAAATGCAGAGACGGATGTTGGTCACTCTGGCTCACTGGAGATGACCCAGGGACAGCCAGGAGCCTGGGAGCAGGAGGGGCTTCCAGCCAGGGAGAATTTCAACTCCTGGTGAGGAGGGCTCGGGTCATCGACAATGAAGACTGTGAAGCCTGCTAGGTCAGGGCCTGTGCCTGGCAGAACGAGGAGGAGGGCACCAGTGGGAAGGGACGACCACAGAGCCAGACACTGCAGAGAAACAGTCTGTGGGGGACCCAGCACGGGCTGAGCTCCAGTGGGAAGGGAGGTCCACAGAGTCAGAAACTGCAGAGGGACAGTCTGCGGGGGACACAGCACAGGCTGAGCTCCAGTGGGAAGGGAGGACCACAGCCAGACACTGCAGAGGGACAGTCTGTGGGGGATACAGCACAAGCTGAGCTCCAGTGGGAAGGGAGGACCACAGAGCCAGACACTGCAGAGGGACAGTCTTTGGGGGACACAGCACGAGCTGAGCTCCAGTGGGAAGGGAGGACTACATAGCCAGACACTGCAGAGGGACAGTCTGCAGGGGACCCAGCATGGGCTGAGCTCCAGTGGGAAGGAAGGACCACAGAGCCAGACACTGCAGAGGGACAGTCTGCGGGGGACACAGCATGGGCTGAGCTCCAGTGGGAAGGGAGGACCACAGAGTCAGACACTGCAGAGGGACAGTCTGCGGGGGACACAGCACGGGCTGAGCTCCAGTGGGAAGGGAGGACCATAGAGTCAGACACTGCAGAGGGACAGTCTGTGGGGGACACAGCACAAGCTGAGCTCCAGTGGGAAGGGAGGACCACAGAGCCAGACACTGCAGAGGAACAGTCTGCGGGGGACACAGCACGGGCTGAGCTCCAGTGGGAAGGGAGGACCACAGAGCCAGGCACTGCAGAGGGACAGACTGCGGCGGACACAGCTCGGGCTGAGCTCCAGTGGGAAGGGAGGACCACAGAGCCAGGCACTGCAGAGGGACAGTCTGCGGGGGACACAGCACGGGCTGAGCTCCAGTGGGAAGGGAGGACCACAGAGCCAGACACTGCAGAGGGACAGACTGCGGCGGACACAGCTCGGGCTGAGCTCCAGTGGGAAGGGAGGACCACAGAGCCAGACACTGCAGAGGGACAGTCTGCGGGGGACACAGCACGGGCTGAGCTCCAGTGGGAAGGGAGGACCACAGAGCCAGACACTGCAGAGGGACAGTCTGCAGGGGACACAGCTGGGGCTGAGCTCCAGTGGGAAGGGAGGACCACAGAGCCAGGCACTGCAGAGGGACAATCTGTGGGGGACCCAGCATGGGCTGAGGTGAGGGGCAAGAGTCCCAGGGGAGTGTGGCTTCAGGCTGGCTGAGGTTGGGGTACCTGGAGCTGGAGAGGTGGCATCTCAGACCCAGTACTGCGTTCCCAAGTCGATCCATGAGCACCAGATGGTTCAGCCCACAGCAGCAAAGCCACGTGGGGATCCTTTGTTCAGCTGGGAGGCTCCCCAGGGCTCTAGCTAGGGAGAGAGCCTGAGACCAGGTCTGCAGGGGGAGGTGGGATGGAAGCGTACCACCCTCAAGGTCAAGGAAGCCAGGCTGACTCACAGAACCAAGGAGATCACAGAAAAGATATTAAAGTGTTTCAGGAATGTACATTCTCCCTGGGAGGTTGCAAGAACAAATACGGGGGGTCATGGGGGGCTTAAGGAGGAGGACATGGGCAAGGCCATGAAGGCCAAAGTGAGGACATGGAGCAGGAGCCATGGCCAGCGCTGACCAAAACTGCCAGAGAGAGGCCAGGGGTGCCAGCAGGTTGTGCCCAGGAGGGCTTAGGAACTGGCTTCCTGGAAGACAAGTGCCGGGGAGGAGGCCAGGCAGGACGTATGGGACTGTGAAGGGGCAGGTAGCCACCTAAGCCCTTGGGACTGCCGCCCCTGGGAGCTGCCCTGGGGACAAGAGGAAGTCAGGAACACCTTGGTCTTGTTTTCTCCCTAACAAAGCCTAAAAGCCTGAGCAGCCGAGGAGCACCAACCTCCCTGCTCCAAGGTTGACGGTGAACAAAAATGCCCACAACCTTCTGTTCTGCTCTGGGCTGCACAAACCACACGTGGCCAGGAGGAACCAGCGTCAGCCTCCGCACGAGCTCTGCCCACGTGGGGGCCAGGCTGGCTGCATGATTGCTAAGTAAACAATTTATAAGTAGCGAGCAAACCTACTTATAAATCCAAGGAAGTGAGTTCAAGTTGTTGGTTTTCCCTTAGTGCTCTGAGAATCACAGGAACAAGAGCCTCTGACAGAACGTTCTTCATGCAGTGTTGACCAATCAAACCCTACTGCCCTCAAGGAGGGTCAAGGACACAGAGCTTCCAGAGGGACTCTGGCAGTGCCTCTGGTGGCCGCCAGCCCCCAGATGCACCCTGGCCAGCAGGGCTCCCGTCACTCCCCATTGGGCAGCCACACCACCTGAGCTGCTAGGTCCCACCAGGAGCCAGGAGTACCTCCAGAACTGGGGATTTGGCTTTCCCTGTATGTATCTGCTGACTTTCTGCCCTCTATGTCCACCTGCCCTGAGATGTCCCCTCTGACCAGGAGGACGACCAGGCGCTCTGACTACCAGGAGGACTCCTACCGGGGCGTTCCCATCTGTGTGCAAAGCCCCGGCACAGACACCCATCCTCCACCTGCACGGTGCTGTGGCTCGGAGGGAGTGGAGGGAGGTGAGGTCTCTGTCAGTGGCGCAGGTTCTGCTCCATCATTTGCATGCCATCCAGTGCTCTCTAGGTGACCTGTCAGTGTCAGCTCAGTAATCTTTCCCTCAAAGAGGAGAGGAGTGGGGAAAGGAGTCCTGCGGGAACTCGCCCGCAGACAGCAATGCCCAAAGTCCAGTGAGGACAGGACCCTGGGGCACATGCAGATGGAAATGACCCAGAATCCCAAGGTGGGCAGGCTGAGCCCTATAGGGCACAGACAGCAAAAGGGAGCTTCTGTTCATAAAAAGAACCAGCACTTGTTGTAGAGACCTTTTGAAAATACCTAAAACTACACAAAGAATACCAAAAATCACCTCTAACACAGAACCCAGAGTTAGCAACGACCGCTACTCAGATCATTTCCTATTAGTCCCTTTTCTGCATTTTTTAAACAAAATGGGGATCATGTAGTGCATGTTTTCATGTCTTTTTTCACCTAATTTTGTGTCTGGTTTATTTGCCAGTCGGCCATTTCCAGTACTCAGTGATGTGGCCCTTGGACCACACAACTCGCCCCTCCCTGTTGGGGATGAAGCATTTCCCATTGTGATAAGGACACATTCATGCATCTTCACCTGCATCACTGAGTCCTCGGGTGAGATCCCCACACAAGGGTGTCCAATCCGTGGAGCTCGGAGGTCAGAGGACGCTCACGGTGCCTCCTGGAGGCCTGGGTGCTCTTCGCCTGCCCCAGGGCTGGGCAGCAGGTCACTGCGCCCCTCCCGCCCAGGATGCAGCTCACCTTCTTCAGTAACGTGTGCACACAACCACACTCACAGTCTTAAGCAGCGATTCTTCAATTCACTGCCAGGAGAAGGCTGTGGCCCTTTCCATGACACTGTCCACATTTTAGTCCCTTCCCTGTTACATTTTGCCAAACTCGTGGTAAGCTTTCCTACAAACAAGAGAGTCCTGGTGGAGGAGCTTCTAGGCTGCAGGCTCAAACCAGTGCCCCTCAGGCCATGTGCAGACACTCCAGGAAGGTGAGGTCACTCCTTGAGAAGGTCCTACCAGGTGAGAGGAGCAACAGGGATGTGTTGAATGCCACAGAGTCAAAGGTGAACAACCTTCACAACACAGCACAGAAGCTTGCCAATGAATTGCTACCAGAGGAAAGATGGGAACTGATTTGAAGCAGAGACGGCCACATCGTACCCACACTGGGTAGCAGGCACTAGGCCCATCATAAGAAGGCCACCCTGCAGAGACAGAGTGCCCTGTTTGTCCCATAAAAGGAGTCACACACATAACTTACTGTTTAGTGTGGCTCCTCAAAACTCACCGGCACACAGGATGCATCTTTTCCCTTTTATCTTTGGTCAGAAGAAGAGCATTACTCAACCCTGGGAATCACTAAGATGTCATAAAAAATTAGAACCCAGAGAATCTGGGCTTGTGCTCTTTGCTCTGTACAGAACAACTCTTGAGAAAACAGGAAGGACCCTGGTGTGTGAAGGTCTTTTTAATGCAAGGTCACTTTGGGAACAACATAGACCTCTAATGTTCTTCTGAATCCAAGTGCACTTTGGTACTATACCTTTGGGATCAAGGTGAGGTCCTCAGTGGCCATGAGGCTCTGTCATGTACAGATCCTGATGGCCAGAGTAGACCGCAGCATTATACAGCAATGTACCACCACTCAGGCCTCCTTTGAAAAGTGGGCTCCTTAACATCATGCACCAAATAGCCCTCTGGGTCCAAGACTGAGCCTCCACCAGAGCAGGACCATGGTCTGATCTTATCTTGCTTCTGCTGTCCACACTGATGTGGACATCACAGGACAGAAGATCAGACGTACTCCAAACTGTTCAGTATGAAGTCTTCCCATCTTACTCTCCCAGCCATGGAGACAGAACCAATTTGGGCCTTCTGACTCTTCAAGGCAGGCTAAGTAGTTCTGTTGCTTTCACAAAGAAAGTCTAACTCCACCACTCCTGACCCTCCAGGCCACAGAGAAGGGCACCCTCCTCCCTGATCTGCTCTCCTGCAGGTCCTTAGCAGATCCCAGATGGGTCTTTGGAGCTCCCTGGATGGTTGGTGCCCAGGGTGCCAGAGGATGTACCTCTTCTGGGGTGACCAAGACAAGATCTGGGGTTCACTGCAGCCATCAGCTGTGTCCAGCCACCCTGGGAAGGTGGACTTGCCATGATTCAAGGCTGGTATGTATTAGGACCCACAGGGCATATTTTAGGACTGTGGAATGCAGGCAGGAAGGCTCCCCAGCACCTGGGAAGTCCTATGCTTTCCCTACCTCTCAGAAGCAGAAGGCATTACTATGGCTTTCTACCTAAAACACAGAGGGCTAAGACAGGCCTCAGTGGATGACCCACTCTTCTCTTTGGGGCATTTGCTGCTGAAGGATTAAATAAAGCACCATGTGGGAAAAGCCAGGTGGTTTGGAGATGGTCCCCTGAGCAGCCAGCCCTCTCTCCTGGCCCACCTAGCCTGCCTCTCCCTGCACAGGGCCACTTGCTTGTCATGGGAGGAGAGACACCCCTTCACGTGCCAGAGCTGCCACCGATCTGATAGTGCCACTGCCGATCGATGGCTCCTCTTGGAGAAATGAAGGACTGCTTTCAAAGCTTGTGTGTGTCACCTTCACAGTTTATTCCCATGTCCTAAAAGATCAATACGTCACCATTCCAAGGGCAGCACCTTGTGCAGGCCTGAGAGGAAGCAGCCCTCTCCGCATCACCATCACGCCCCCAGGAAATTCTCCTCTGGCTAAACAAATTTTTCTTTTTTTTTTTTCTTTTTGCAAATTTTGCATTTAAAATCACAGAAACAGACTAAAATTAGGTCAGCCATCATTTGTCCAATGCCATGAATGTACACGTGGATCACTGAGCCAGGATGTTACCAAGCTAGGAGCCTCTGAGCCACGAACAATTAGAAACAGCCGCCATCCTCAAATCCCTGGCCTCCACCTATAACCAAGACAAACTTTGTCTGTTTCCTTCTTTTGCTTTTTTTCAATTTCAGAGTGTTCAGTGCACCAGCAGGGCTGGGATGCATTTCATTCTTGACTGGGTACAGTGAGATTGCTAATCAAAATTACTTCATTCAGTCAACACTGGTTTCAATAAAAAGACCAAAAGAATTATCATAAATAAAGAGAAGGTGCAGGTGGCAGTGACAGGTGTTCAAAATCTCATCCGCTTGGAATCAGCCTGATTCACGGATGCGGGGGAGGGGAGTCTCGATTCCGCCACCAAGATCATTACCCGCCTCACCCGCCTCTCTGCAGCCTCTTCTGAGCACGCGCACATGGCAGCACGCTAACGCACACGCACGTCTGTGCACCCGGGAGCCGCACACTGGATCATGGGATTGCAGCCTCTGAAAAGGCTTTGGAGAGTGGCTGCTGCCAGGGTAGCCGGCAGGGCCCAGTGTGGGCGGAGCCAGTTCTGGACCAGCACCTCGGCCCAGCACCCGCACTGGCAGTGCCAGGGGCGTCTCAGGCCGAAGGCAGCCTGCGCACCAGGACAGCAGGCACCTTCACACACAAAAAAGTCTTGCAGCCCTTGGAAGCCACAGTGTCTCAATGGACCCCCAAGCTGGACCGGAGTCCTGCTCCAGCCCCCCCAACAGCCTCGGCAGACAGACAGCAGCCTGGCTGGAGGCATGGCCACATCTTCCCTTTTATGCTATACCAATCTCCATTTCCTCTGCCTGCCAGACCCTAAAGGGTTCTGCTGTGCCCAGTGTTGGGGCCAGAGTTAGGTAGGGGGCACTCCCTCCCACCTCCTCCAAGGGACACTTCCCCCACAGTGCCAACCACTGGGCCCAGAGGCAAGTACCTGCCTCCCTGGTCCCTCCCCACCCCTCAGCCCCACTCTCTCTCAAGTCCCTCTTTAGAGATTCCACCATTCCAAAGAACCCCAGAACGCAGACCAGGGCCCTTGGCACCCATGCCCCACCAGGACTGGTGTTGCCAGGTAGCAAATGAAATACAGGACACCCAGTTCAATGTGTGTTTCAGGTTAGCCACGACTCCTATCCTAAGGTTAGCATGAGGCAAATCTTGAAGGGAACATATTATCTCACAAAGTGAGCTGCTGCTTCTATGAAATTCAGATTTAAGTGGGCATTTGTATCCTGTTGGGTCCCTTCCCCTCCCCACCTCCTCTCTCCCCCTGATCCAGCTGTGTCTGATGACAGAGCCCTCCCCCACCCTTTGAGACTCTGAGAGGCCTTTCCTGATTCCAGGCACAGATGTCACTTTCCCCTGGGCAGAGAGGCTCAGAGCAAGCACCCGCTAGCATGTGCAGCAGGCCCTATTGTACTGAGGAGGTCCCAGTCTTTGTGTTCCCTAGCTCCTCAGGGGCAAGTCTGTTCTGATGAGTCTGTCCCTCATACATAGTAGGTATTCGAAAAATGCCAGCCGCTCTAAGTGAGGCCCCATGTAGCACGCAGGGATTTCTAGGTGCTCCTTCCTGGATGGGTGCTCTCTCCACCTCCCTCCTGCTTCCCTGGCTCAGGCCATGCAAATGAGTTGCTATGGGTAATTGTTTGACTGTGAGCTCATTTGCATACTATTAAGTGGCATGCTCAGTAGTGGGGCTGGGAGTTTCTAAGTTCACACCCCCTCGTTCTTGGTCCCCCACACACTCCTCTTGCTCCAGCTGGAAGAGGGGACCCTGGAGACCATGAACAAAGAGAGCACTCCACGTGGGCCAAACAAGCCCTCCTGTGACTAAGGCACGATGTTCCTCTTCAGATCTGACCTATCCCACCAAGGTCGGATCTGAGGTCAGCAGGACACACAGAAAAAGTCTCAAAGAAGACCAAATTCATTCTCCATGCAAAGCTGGGCCCCTGGAATCTCCTAGAAGTTCCTGGAGTAGTCTGGAACACTCTGGAACCACAGTGTTCTGGATCATCTGGACCAGAGAGTTAGATCACGTGGATGGTAAGCTCACCTTCAGCAGTTGATCCATCTTGATAAGCAAAGGCTAAGGTTTTAGGTTAAGCATGTCCCAAATTTTGCATGGGACATACTCACCCTTACATGTTAACCATACACTAACAGCCATAGCTGTCTGTCCTGGCAACAGGGCCTTATCGAGGTCACACCAGCTGCCAGTATGTGGACCAGTCATTGTGAGAACTGGCCTCACAACTCAGTGCTGAGCAGGGGACTCTGAGCAGCCCATGCATAAGACACAGAACTGATAGGCAGCAGGTAGAGATGCTTCCTGACCAGTAGTCCAGAACCCAGGGACAAACTATTCAAGGACACCCTTCCTAACCACAGCCCAGCAGGATAGCAGGCAGTGCATGGGTGCAGGCATGTCAAGAAGCCATCCTGACCCATTCCACATCCACAGGGAGGCACACCAAGGTCTGCCTGGCCCAGGGCCACACTCTGGCCTGTTGGCAGATGACCTCGCAGAGCAAAGAGCAGAGTGTGGGCAGATGATGCGAGAGGCTGGGATGTCAAGATGGGCCACAGTCAACAAAAGTCAGGTGCAGAGGAGCTGCTTCCCAGAAGGCACCACCCACAGCAGGCCTAAGCACCAGGGGCCCTCCTCCACCACTATTCCACCATGGGGGTTCCCAGAAGTTGCCCCCCCAACTCTACAGCTGGTGCCCAAGGCTGGCTAGACAAGGCAGCAGGTGCAGAGGGTTAGGGGACTGTGCAGCCCAGCAACATCCATTACAATTACTAGAATTATTAAATTACAGAATTATGTAGAATTCCATTTCTGGAATTATAGAAAACATCACAGATGGACTCTGAGACCCCTGACAATTTTAAAGACCCTCCCCCCATCCCAGGGCTCTCAGTCCTCTAGAGACCAGGCTCAGGGAAGAAAAGGACTGGCCCAAGGTCTCCCACTTCTCCTGGACTAGCCAGGACATGTCCTCCACTTAGCCCATCTCCCTCCTGCCCCTGCACAGTCAAACATAATCCCAAGGGACACAGGAGGCATCTCTCTCTGGGGACAGTGTTGATGGTTGAGAGAGTGGAGCAAAGCAAGGGCCCACCAGAGCTCAGGTGGGATGGGCCTCTGGGAGGATGGGGCAGCCCAACAGGAGCAGGGCCAGCCTGTGCAGGGGGCAGGCAGGGAAGCACTGCTGTAACTAAGTCCCCCAGGAGGCCAACTGCTTGGCAGAGACCATTCATAATTTCATGGACAGTTTTGCCCTTGGTTTCCTTTAGGTACTGGACTCCCTATAGTTCAATTTAATAGAATAAAACTGGGTCACACTCAGCACCCCATGAATGCAGCATCTAAGTGACTCAAACCAGGCACCTATGGGCTGCTCACAGGAGACATGAGGGTCACAGACTAAGAAGAGCTGAGGGAATCCCTTAAACTGGAGAAGGCAGTCTGGGAGGACAGCACAGCTCAGCTCCCCAGGGACAGGAGCCTGCAGCACCACTGGGATCAAACAGCTTGGCAGTGACCTCTGCGGGCAGCAGGGCCTTGTGCCCCGTAGGGACAGGTCTAGGGTTCTCGAGATGCAGAGAGGTTCTTGTTTTGAGTTAATAGTGGGCTGGTTTGGAAGGCAGCATCCAGCTAAACGACAGAAGGGGGGCTTCAGAAGGCCCAGAAAGAGTCTCCCTGGGGACTCTGAGAAGCCCTGGGGATTCTTGAGGGAAGAGGTCAATAGATGATGGTAAGAAAAACGAGAAGTGAAGCTTCTTCCTATTTCCCAGCCCCACTGACACCTCAGCCCTGCAGGCTCAGTCCCCTGCCACCTGCTAGGGTGTGGACGCCCAGCTGTCCATCCACACACACTCACTCAGCAGCTACACCTGGACCACAGGAGTGTCGCTCGGGTCTGGTCTGGCCTACCACCGGGGTCTTTGAAGGAAAATAATCATCTCTACCTGCCCCTAGGCCCGCCTGACATCCATGGACACTTCTAGGGACTCCAGGTCACAGCTGGGGTCCATGAAGGCCCCCTTTCTGCCCTCCATGCCCACCTGCAGGTCAGGCCATCTGGGGACTATCATCCTGAAACCAAGGAGCTTCCTGAGGAAGTGCATGTCCTTTCCAGTCCCTCTTCTACGAGGACATTGCTGAACAGGACGACCCTTGGGGAAAGCCAGGTACACCCCTGCTGCACCCTCTGCTAATGCTTTACCTCCCCCAGGTGAAGCATGGTGAGACTTTGCCTCCTCCCAAGTAACAGGGTTCCCCTGTAAGCACAAGGGTACTTTTAAAAACTACACAAAATAGTTCAAAATGACCCACTCTATTTTCTGTATGTTTAATCATGTCACACCACAATCACCCGAGGTACACAGAGACAGACCCTCAGGAACACTGGCAAGGGCCCCTCTCCTGCTCACTGGGGAGTTCTTGGCCCACAAGTGCCTCAAGGTGCCGCCCTGTGTGGGTTCTGTCAGTGACCCCTGCAGGGATCTGAAATGAAAACCAGCGATTCTCAACACTCTTGGAGAAGAGGGAAGACACTCCACACTCTGGGAGGCCAGCAGGGCAGGAGCATGCAGGGCATCCTTGTCAGGTGCCTTCCAAGGGAAGGGCCGGAGGCCTTGCGCATCCTGGAACTGTGTTCCAAGTAGTTACGACCACTGAGTCAAAGTGGGTGTTGTTCAGTGCCCTGTGGTTCAGCACATCAGGCTGCGAAGCAGAAGGGGGGAAACTTGGGGAACCCATGGCCAGCCTTCTGGACCCCATCAGACTGTTGGAAGATGAAGAGGTAGGCTTATGGAAGTGCTGATGAGCATCTATCTCATGACCCAGGCAGCTCCATCCTTTCCTTGAACCTCTGACCTGTCCAACCCAGGAGTGCTCCTTGCATCTTTCTTCTTTACAGGAAACATCAATGCCACCGTATGGTACAAAGTCCCAGGAGAAACTTCAAATTCATTATGTCTCAGAAACAAACTACCCAAGCCAACCAGAGGCAAGCTCTGGCACTGGCTGGTTCTCCTCGGCCCACCAGGAGGAGAGGAAGGAAAGCCAGTTCCAAGCAGGCCTCGTGGGTAGGGATGTCCCCATCACAGTGGTGGCCTGCTGCCCGCCATCCCTCTCTGGTTTCCACCCAGCTCCCCAGTCGAGAGTCCTGGCCCCCACCCAAGTGCCCAACACACAGCAAGGACAAGTGGCCACCTGAAACGACACAGGGAGGTAAGTCCACACGGCAGCCCCAGACTTCACAGGAACTCAGACCAACCTAGGGCCATACCGAGAGCTCCCGCAGCCAGCAGCAAGGCGGGACTGCTCCTAGCGGTACTCTCCCGTGCACATTTTGTGTAAGGACGTGTTCTGTGTTCTTTTGATTGATTGTCCAGCCAACTTGGTGAGGAAGCAGCTTCGGAGGCAGCGGGGTGGGGCCTCCCCAGCATGGTGCTGTGTTCCCTGTGACGTGTCCCTGAGGTTATGAGTCTGCCCCTCTGGACTGTCCAGTCATAGAGCTTGGTGGCACTTAAACTCTTCTAGCACTTCTCACAGATGGAGTTAGCATTCCCACGTGGACTTGTCACACCCGGGAGGAGCATACTATGATGGAAGTACTTTACAGGCCGAGAAAATGGTGCCTATGTCCCCACAGTCTGGATGAGCAACATTTCTAAACACGGTCTTCTAAAAACCCATGGAGTTCCACCAAGCCCAGGGGCCTCTGTGGCTCCCTAGCCTGTGTCCCTTCTAGACAGGAGCATGTCCAGTGGCTCCCACATTGACCAGAACATCCTCAGCCTCTTTTCCAAGCTCACAGCTCTGAGGACCCCCTGGCCCGACCAGAGCCCACCCATGAGCAGACCCCTCCAGGCACACCTGTGGCTTCATGTGTACAGACCATCCTCATGCCAGAGAGACCCCACGTCATTCTGCACAGGGTAACACCATGCCACACCTCCTGAGAGTCTTCACGCATCTTCTCTCTGGGCCTCCATCCTGGGGAACATCAGCATGAACCCCCCCAGTCTATTCAAGGAAGCAAGAGGGGAGGGCTCACCTGACCTTGCCAGAAACCAAGGCTCAGAGGCCGGGCCTCATGCTGCAGAGCTCCCTGGTATCCTGGGGCTCCTTCAGCTGGAGTCATCAGCACCCAGCACAGGCCTTGGCATGGAGAGGTGAGCAAATGAAGGGCCCCAACAGCCTGGGTTCAAATCCCAACCACACCCCTTTCCAGCTGAGTGACCTTAGACAAGCTTCTTAACATCCCCAAATGTGAGAGAATTATAGTAACTACAGAATCTGGGCCGTTGGGGGCATACCTGGTAAGGAGCCTGTTTAGTGAGCATTCCTAAGTGAGCTGGCTTTGTGGCTGTTGGCATGCAACATGATGGGGCTGCCAATGGAGGGCTTCCACCCCAGGCCCCCACCACACCCCGTGGGAAGTGGGGGATATCAGACAAAGGAGTGATGGCCTCACCTTGACCTAGCACCCTGGAGGTTCTCCCAAGAAGGCTATTTCCCCATCTGAGGTGGCCCAAGGGCTGGAGTTGCTACGTCTGGGAGTGCCGACGTGAAGTGTGCCGATCACCCCAGGAACTCCCAGCCCTGGCTGCCTCAAGCCAACACCGGCCTCCCTGCAGGGTGTGTACAACCAGACGGGCCCCAGGAACCTGGGTGCTGGACTGCTGAGGCAAGGAGTGGGTCCCCTGCATACAGGGGGACTTTGTGGGTAAGACCCCCTCTAAGAACTTCTGAAGTCTCAGGTACGAGTAGAAAAGGAGACTGCCTGTTCCTCATGGGAACTTGGCCCTAAAGTGCAATAAACATTGACATTTTAAATTGGGACAGTAAAGACCCTACTTCAACAGGTAGCCAGAGGTACACCACATCAAACAGCCTGCCACAGGCACGAAATTCAAAGAACAAGAAAACCCATGGCAGGAACTTCACTTCAGCAGGCCGTGAGAGGCCAGGCCAGGGGTGCTGCGGGCCTCAGCCAGGAGTATAAGGCTTCAGAGCATGAGGACGTGACAGGGACAACACTCACTTCTGTTCTGCCTCAGTTTCCACAAAAGGGCACACTGACTGAGTGCCGAGAGGAGATGGCCCAGCTGCCCTTCCTCAGGCCTTCTCTGGGCCACAGGAAATCCATCGCCCAAGAACAGCACCAAGATGCAACATGGGGGCTAGGCCCTGGGCTGTGCTGGGAGAGGTCTCTGCCCATGGCCTCAGAACCCTGGGTTGGGCAGGGTTCACAGTGGGATAGCGTCCTTCCATGCATTTCCAGTGATGATGGCCTTTTGAGAGAGCAGCTAGAGGGAAGTGAGAAAGGAGAGGAGGAGGAGGAGCAGGGCTCTGTCCAGAAGGCCTGCAGGTCAGGGGGAGGCAGATATAGGACTCCTCCAGGGAGGCTGTGCAGGAGTCAGGCTGGACTGCCCTTCCAGAAAGAACCTGGGCATGAGTGTGCCAGCTGCATTGAAGGGGGCTGGGACCCATGGAGGGACTGGTCAGGGGCTCTGCAGAAACCATGAGGACAGTGGGCAGAGAACAGATATTCAGTGGGTCATTCTGAGGGGGTACGAGTGGACCCAACAGCCAAGCAGGCTGCAGAACAAGCTGGCCAGGCAGAGGTCCTGGGTCCTGGCTGTGGCCTGGGGAGGGAGGCCATGAATAAAAAGCTGAGGTCCAAGACCTAGACAGCAGGGTCCCACCAGTGTCCCTGCAGCCAGGAGAGAAGCCCCTGGGCCCTAGGGACCTCCCTGCCATTCAAAGCACAAGTGCCTTGTGGGGTCCCTGCAGGTCCTCACACTGTGCCTATCCCACCTGTGGTCTTTCTTCTGCTACGGCTTTGTGAAATAAAAATGAAATTTTAATTTTGGGGGAAACTTGTCTTGCAGATTTTTAATGACTTGAGAATACTCCCCCACAGGCAGGCACCATGTCAGGGTGGCTCAGTACTCTGGTGGCCCTATAGATCTCCTACCCCAGACAGCAACCCAAGATTCACTGGCAAAAACATGCCCCCTAAAATCACAAAAGCAAATGGGGGAAATGGCTTGCAGTAGGTAAATGCCAAACCAAACAGAAGCAAACTGAGCTGCCCTGTGTTCTTCCCAGCAGTGCTCTGCACCTGCCCGGCAGAGCGCCCCCCATGTTGCAGGGACAGCTACGGACGGCTGCAGACAGGGGGGCACAACAAGGCTCTGAGGTGCCGGGCAGACTGGGAAAACTGAGGCTGGCCCCATGCCCCAGGGAACCTCTAGAGATGGCTTCTGTGCTCTTTAGGGATGTAAAAATAGCAAGCATTTCTTCTAAACAGTGCATGCCTGTTTGCAAATCTGGTGACTACTTTGAAGGTATCATTGACAAGATCTTCTTTTTAAAGAAATCAATAGAACAACTGATTCTAAAAGACCGGAACAGTCCCTCCTCTCCCACACAATCTAAACCCAGTGAAGAATTTCTCGTGCAGAACACCACACACAGGCACGTTGAAGGGTTTTCCCTTGGTGCCAGCTTGTGGTCAACACTAGTTCAGGGGCCTCTGAGTAAGAGGCATCCTAATTTAAGGTATTTACATATGTATTGGTTTCTAATGGGCGTCTTCCTCTAGATTCCAAAAGAAGGGCTGCAGAAGAGGCAGATTTCTGTCCTCCACCCTCCACTGCTTTGCCTGCATGATGGGAAGTGACTGTACAACTCCACAGCTGCTCAAAAAGCGAACAATTTCTTCCACACAAACAAGGCCAGTCAGCACGGGTATCTGCCAGGCGGCTCTTCACCACGACCATGCCTGACCCGGCCTTCCCAGTTGAGGGGATTCCGGCGGCTCTCCACAGAAAAATAAACAGCAAATACTTACAGGGGACAGCCTTGTAGAACTGATTCCTTAATCAACAGTTAAAGAAGCAAATTGGATTTACCCTATCACCAAAAAAAATTAATTCCAGATTGTAGTTATTGTCTTAAGTACAAGAAAGTTGTCTTATAGGCTTGGCTGGATAATTTCATTTTAAAAGTATCTCTAAAATTTGACATCCCTTGGGATGTTTTCTCCATCATTATATAACTGTAAACTTCTGGATGTTAGAGATTGGATAATTTCTTTCAGCGGGACCTGGCCTGCAGCAGGCTGGGATGCTGAGGATGCACACTAACGGGTTGCCAGGAGTTGCCAGTTGCGCCTGGGAGCATGACAGATGCCCAGCAGGCACGTTAGAAGTTTTGGTGTGCGAGACTTTTCTTATTTATTTTCCTTCATATGCTTTTTTGAATCTCTGCTATTAATTATGAAGGGATTGTTAGAGATTCTTTTTACAAGCTGCATCTACACAAGCCAGAGAAAACAAAACAGAGACCAAGATCCCGTCTCTTGCAGGCAGTGGGGTTTGCTCCTGATGCACAGTTCTGCAATGCTGAGCTCTTTGGAACCATATGTTCTTGCAACGTTATGCAGAGGAGCTGGCCTTCGAGCACATGACAGTCTTGTGCTGGCCTCACCCTGCACAGCCCCAGCCAAAACTGTAAAACGCTTGGTAAAACCAGCAGTACTCGGCGCTGCGCGGGTGTCTCCGTGGGTGAAATATTTCCCCAGACTTTCCCGCCCCGTGTGTGATTTCTGAGTTGATTAACATTTCATCTCTAGTGTTATGTTATTATAACCTTTATGTTTTAATCCATTTTTTACACTGTGGGAAAAGAAAAATATCACTATTCTAGTAATCAAGTTATTCCTGTAAAATCCTAAATAAAATGAGAATTTTATTAAAGATATTTATCTTATACAACAAGAATAAAATCAATTTGCACTGCTGGTACAGCATCTAGTTACAATAACATTAAAATATATTGTTTATTTGTGGGTGGGGCCATTTCTCTTTCCAGATTGGTCAATGAGAGGGGCACCATGGTGCCCCTCTTTCAGAATATCGGCTTGGCGGCTGGACGTGGAGGAGAGCATTTTTATTGTTAATCAATGCCAATCAATTCTGAGCCTTGATGTTAAATAGGGATCAATACCGCTGGGCTGCAGATGAGATCTGAATTCAATTGGTGAGTGAACCTGCAGAAGTTTTTAATCACAAGGTAAATCAAGACCTGGAACATAAGTCAGATGAATTAATATCGGTGGTGTAGGACCTCTCTTGCCACTGATCCAGCACAAGGAAATTTCTGTCATATTTCATTATCACTCTTTGGGTTGCTGAAGGCAGCGTTTGGGGAGGATTTTCTTAGTGGAGGCTGGAGCGCCCCTCACACCACATGGTGAATCCTGGCTGCAACTACAGCCAGCTGGTCCACCGAGTATAGTTATACGTATGCCCCATGAATCTCATTTTATGCGATTAAGATCCATAAAAATTCAATAGCTTTTCTTCTGCAATTCACATTTTACCTGGTGAAATATAAGAATTTCATTATCTTTGCAGCTGTTGCCTAGGATCAAGCAAAGGTTATTATCCTCTTCAAAAACATTATAGAATATGTACGAAAATGTCAGGAGAACTGGGCATTTAAAGCTTGATTTTTTTAAAGAAAAACAGTGTCTGAAGTTTAGAATAAACTTCACTTGACATTTATGTACCATGATGTATTTCTTGGTGAACTGATTTTGCAAGGAAATTCTTTGAATTCGACTCTGTGACCAGATTGTAAAAGGAAAAGGAAAGATGGGAGGGGAGGGGAGAGGAGGGGAGGGGAGGGGAGAGCCAGAGGACGGGAGGACAAGGCAAGAAAGCAAAGGGGGTGGCGTGGCAACCCTAAACCCAAGCTCTCCTCCCTCCATTGGCCCACATAGGATTTCCTAACCTTTCAGATAACCATCCCTGGGAAGACAACCCTGGAGAACCCTAAAACCGACTGCCATGGTCTAATCCTATGGATCATTCAGGCCCATTTAAAGCATTTGAAGAAAAATGATCAGTGCAGAGAAGGTGATTGATCAGAAAGCTCTGTAAATCACGCAGGTTCGGGATGGTCCTCCGGCCTCCACTGCTCGGTTCCATCCACGATGATAAATTAGCATTAGATAGAACCTAATGAGTTTACTAAACATTTGGGATTTGTGCTAATAAACTGGCTGGCTGTGAACTAAGGGAAGCGATGAGCAATCCTGGTGTTCTCTCTTATCTCTGTAACATGACAGTTAAGCCACGCTTCCAATCTGCGATCAATTCATCCTCCGACACCATTGTACATTCTTCACAAAAAGATAATTACTGCTTCTCTGGATCAGAACACTCATATTTCCTTGGAATTGCAGGTCTTGATAGCAGGTACTGTCACTATACAGCTCTATTTATGATCATTATTTTTGCCTAAAAAAGCCTTTTTCCTCAACTTGATAACGAAACCTGCTATGATGAGAAGGGAACAGTTAAGACATTGTTTCCTCTGCGGAGTCTTTTACGTTTAGTGGAGGCTGCTGGCAAATATTTTATTCAGGGCATTAGTAAAAGTTTCCACTCATTAGAACATATTGCTACCATTTCCTTAAAAAAAAAAATCCTGTTTCCGGCTCTGATTTGTGAAAAACAGGGAATAAGAGTAAAGCCAGTAACGTCACAAGGAATAAATCAAAACGTGATTAAAAAGACCATAGCAGTTTTAAAATCCCATGCCCTTGGCTTCCCTGCCTCTCGTTCCTGGGTCCCCCTCCTCGCCTTACAGGAGGGATCTGCACTGCTGCATGCTCAACTCTGTTTGACCCCCTGCACACGCAATAAATTACCACAACACACAACTCTGAAACAATGTAAATTAGTTACTGCTTCAGTCTGATAAATGGGAACAAATGTGTTTGGGGCTGGAAAGGGGTTCTGGAAGCTCTAATTGCAGGGAATGATTATAATGGGGTCTTAGGAAACAGGAGCAGGAGTCACCTGTCGTGACAAGCATCCGGCCCAGAAAACATGCTTCTAACAGCAGGACTTGCAGCCGCCAAGTCACAATTTCCCTTAAAGTTAAATTGACTTCTGTGCTTGCTTAATTCACAAGCACACATGAAAGAGGTACCTTTAAGACTACCTATGTGTCATGATATTCTGAGCCCAAACGGGTATGTTTTCATCTTAAAGCTTTTTCTGGCCTTCTCACTGGTGTGCCCAGGAGAGGCCAGACCTGCATCCAGGACGAGAACCCTGGAGACCCAGGAAAGGGGAAAGGAACGGTCATCAGGCAGGAGTGAGAGAGGGTAGGATCTGTTTCTGAGCCTCACAAGGGCACAGCTCTGGCTGGGGACCCTCGCAGGGTATGAACTTGCATAACTCATTATTTGTTCAAAGTAATGATCTTTGGGGAAAGGGCTGTTATATTTAGAACTCGCTTGTCAAATTTAATAAATGACAGTGACTGCCGTTTCCCCCCCAAAAGCACTTTCCCAGGTCCTTGCACCTCTCCCTGGGGCCTCTGCTGGCTGGGGACTCACAGCAGCCCACATCCCAGTAACTGATGGCTGCTGCCCAGTGGCTGGATCAGGCCACTGACCTTGGATGGTGGGGACAAGAAGCTCATCCAATCCAATCCCCCACTTGCTTGCCGACCCAATCTTCCTCATGTCAGAGGGCTTATCGCTTCATTGAGAATGTGGAAGTGGACAGGGGAGCTCCCCTTGGCAGAATGTCCAATAACCAAATATCAAGGAAGAGAGGCCATGGGGCCACCCGTCCCAGCACACTGATCTGATTTACAAACCTTTCCTAATGTGAAACAAATGCTGTGGGTGTGAACTCACACTTAACCGTAAAAACCCTTGCATTACTCTGCCTCATATTAAATACCACATATAACTCTCAGCAGGTTTTATGTTGTGTTTTACTGTCAGCAATGGTTAAGGCTGGCCTAACATTTTGTTTGGCAATTAGGAAAATCTGTAGTTTAATTTATTAAAGCAAAAAAGCCAACAACTACACTGAATGACGAATTCATCCTGTTTTTATGCCATAGTGCAGCATTTTTGCCTTCCCGAAAATTTAATCATTCTCCTTTTATGGCCTGTGCTATTTAAATATTCTGAAATAGTATTATTTAGGAAATAAACCCAATAGTAAGTGAAATTGAGTTGTACCACTTAAATAAGTTCACAGCGAAAAGTAAAGACACTTTGATCTTTTTGCAAAGGAGCTGCTTAAATGAAACAGAGGGCAGGCGAGAGGTGTGCACTTCCAAGAGCCCCAAGAACCCCACAGACAGCTTCCTACATGAGAAGCTGCCCCGGTCGGGAACGAAGGCATTCGTGACAAAATGCCAAGACACCAAGAGACAGGAAAGATCTTGCCAGAAATCTTGGGAAAGGAAAACAAAACAAAACCCTGAAAGTCAAAAAAGTAGGAGGCCACAAAAGACACAGAGGAGACTTCAATGTGCACTGCTCAGTGACAGAGCCCGTCTGCAAAGTCCTTTACATAGGATGCCAACCACGGTCACCAGTAAAGAGATGTGGTTGACAGGGGCTCTGGAAGGGGTGGATGGATGCACAGGTGGGGAACTGAGGATCTAGGGCAGGGCTCTGTGTGTGACACTGTGACAGTTGAGTCACATCACCAGGCCTCTATCAAAGCCCACAGGAAGAACAAGGCCCAGAGTGAGCTCTCATGTAACCATGGACTTTAGTTACTGGTAATGTATCAATATGGCTCAGTGGTAACTAATGTCCCACACCAACAAAAGATATTCATGCTAGGGGGACTGAAGGTGGAGAGGAGGGAGGATAAGAGAACTCTGTACCTTCTGCTCATTTTTCTGCCAACCTAAAACTGCTCTTGAAAATAAAGTCTGTGAATTGGTCTTAAATGATTTTAAAAGCAAACATCTCTAACCCACATCTGATGCAGAGGACAACACTGCCAAGCGGGGACAATCTGCTTCCATGTGGCCCCAAGTCCCTGTCCCCATCCACATCGCCTAGTCCTTCCTCTACAGGTAGGGCACATGGTTATGGACAAGGGCAACTTGGAGAGAATGCCTGCCTGAATCCACCAGCATTTAGATTCATGCCAGGCACATTCCCTGGCACCAAAGGTCTTTGAGAACTTAGAAGATAATCAAGGAGCAGCCTGTCCTCAAACAGGGCTGGCAACTGTCATCCTTGACCCCAATAACAAAACACCAAATTGGCTTTCCTGAATGTTTCTTAAAACAAAAGGGGCACCCTCTTCATTGGGCTATAAAGACCCTTCCCCTAATAACAGAATTTGGGGAAAGTGACCTTCTATGTAAGTCTGTCCCCTGCCCAGGTTTGGGGTAATAGGCTTGGAGAAGACACACTGCCCACTCATGCCCACAACGCAACCCAGGGCTCATGTTGCACGTCATCTGTTTATCTGTAGCCCCATAACAGCCAGGTCAGCAGGTCCATACAACTTTCCATTTGGGTTAAAACCTCTAGCAAAGGAGACACGGTGAAGCTTTGTAAGAAACTCTTCTGGAGGCCTTACTTAAGACAGCAGGCCTCCAGGGTCAAGGCTGGTCCTCCCCTTGCAAACTCACCATCACACGGGAAAATGCTTCGAGGGCCTTATCATTGCCAAAGTTTTGTTCATTTGTGTTGCTTTAACATGGCGCCCTGCCCCCAGTGCTTTCTACTAAGAGAGAGGGACCAGGCAGCTACAGACAGTGGGCGGGAGCGGGGCGGGAGTAGGGGCGGAGGCTGGAGTGCGGCTGGGACTGCCTGTCTGGGCAAAGGCTGCCTCCTCCCAGATGTGCAGCAGCTCCCGGTCTTCCAGCAGAGACACACTGGTGGGGCCTGGGCTCTGTGTTCTGCAACAACACCACAGGAGCCCTTTCCTTTCTGCACATGGTAAACTCATTTCCTAGTGAATTACCGGGAAGGCGCAAAGTGTGGCCCCTCTGTACACAGAGGATGCAGTCCATCCATGGGGCACTGCAGCCCACATGGACTGAGTATTTTCTGGCTAAGCAATGATCAGTAAAGGTGTTGCAGAGGGACAACATTTGCTTTGTTTTTAGGACAGGGGACAAAAGTGATTCAAAAACAACTAAAACCAGAGTTTCCCTAGGCCCCGACAAATGTAGCATTCTTCATCAAAATGTTGACAAATTTACAACACTTACTAGTTTGACAGATATGACTGGCTGTTTTCTGGGTAAATTGTTTCAAAAACAGTTTTCTCGAGCTTCTACAATTTAATGAATGCTAGCTACCCCAAAGACTAAAAAACTTACAATACAAAAAAGTCCTTAACCCATAAAATTCCTGTTTATTTTTCTAAATGATAACCATATTTTTATTTTAAAGCATTAATAATACCAGCATAATGTCTCATTATACAGAGTTTTAACCACAAACATTTCTGGGAGATTTGCTACTAAGACAAACAAACAAGAGGAGCGTGTGTTCTGTTGGTGGCAGGAGGGTTTTCGTCTTTGAATGCGCAAGCATCCTCACTGTTTCCCCCTTCTTTACTCTGAAGGGTCTTCCATGCCATTTATAAATATTTAATGCTCCTGGAAGATAACTAGACTAAATTGTGTAATTAATTGATTTAAGGAATCAGGGTCTATAGAATATGATCACCCTGCCAGAGCGGGGAGCGCACATCTCTGCCCTCATAACACAGAAAAGCACTCTCCACACGAAAAGAGGCTTGGAGTGGGTTGGAACAAATGTGGGGCCATTGATCTCAATTCAGGTTGGAATTATTGGTTTATATCCTCAGGACAAATATGCCTTATCTGGTCAGGACCTGCTAAATGTATCCAAAGGCCACAAAGAGCCAGCGAAGCGCATTTTATAAAATTCTTTTTTAAGCCAACTAACCAAGTGATGACACGGCTGGTGGAGACCTGTAATCTGACTCACCAATCTGATGGGACAATTTATTCTGCAATACTCAAGAGGAAACACAGGCTAGAAACTCAACATAAGCAACTAATTTTCAGAGGCAACACACGCCCCACAGAAATGTTTGTCATTATGATATCGAAACGCATCTCAGTTGTGAAAGACCACTTCGCTCCAAAGAGATTCCCCTCGTATAGGTGTTTTTCTTTCTCTGATTAACACAACTTGCCCTAGTGAACACTAAATTCATTTTTTTCTCCTAGAAATATGCCTTAAGCTGGAGACAGTGCCAATGCCACAAACATTTCATAGAGGTTTCAGCAAGCAGAAAAATGCTAATAGTATTTTGTCATTGTAAATGACAGCTCTCTTAAGAATGTTAAAAATGTACACTGTCTTTGTCATTACATAAGAATACTCTTACCTTAAAAATCCCTAACATGGAAGGTGATTAAAAATCCTATAAAATTGTCATATCTTTGAATTTAGGAGCAGAGCAGATTTTTCCATCAATAATAAAGACCTCCAAAGCATGTATGCCAAACATAAATGGAGCTTCAATCCTCCTTATTCAAATAAACATGGTAAACCCATTAACCAAATGTTTTTACATTTTCCCCTCCTCTCATGCTTCTAGAATATCAAATGATCACATACTTCTCTTAGGTTATAGAGGTATGAGTAACCTCAGCACATACTCTAATTAACCAGATATAAGAGAGCATTCCCTCAGACACGAAGAATAAATTTTGTATATCTGGAGGAGACACTTCCCATCATGTGATAAAAACTGAGTTCGGAGAGTTACTCAGTATCAATCAGTCCACAAATGATTGAATGTTGCATAAATCCAAAATGATTTTGGAGGGAAAACATAGCATCCAAAATGTGAGTCGAATCAACATGGCCACTTCATTATTACAGCATGCTAAAAGTCTCATGACGTAAAAACAAATCATCTTTTCAAATTTATAAATCCCACTCAGAAGATGAAACACTTTCACAATCCTGCAAAGCTAACATGTGCTGCCTTTCCAAGCATCTTCTACTCAGACAAGACTCCCACAGCTACTCAAACCCGTTAGCCAATCCAAAAAATAAAATCAGTTCAGTCACAAGACAACCACCTAAGGCTGTATGATTTCCATAGCCACAACACTGACAACAAATGTAATTATATTGATTTTAGTAGTTTGAGTTCTATAAAGTGTTGAACTTGTTCTCAATTGCCTGAGTGACGGCCACAACTGGTCAACCCTATTTAATTACTAATAAGAGAGCTGTCCCTTCTGTCAGATACCCAACACTCTCCACTAAGCAAACCGGGATTTCAGCTAGTTAAACATTAGCATTGCTCTCCAGTGGTGCTACATATTTCTTTAGGCTTAACTCATGGTGTTTTCCGGGCTTAAATTTTCAGACACTGGACAGCAAAGTTCATGATCAAAAGATAACTTTGTAATGAAAACTGCTGAAATTCAACCCCTCTTCAAAACAGTCTAAACCTCTATTTCACAAAACTGGTGTCACATGTACACGTCCAACATTTATTCGATTTGGGTACCAATTTCGAAATCTGCAGTCAATCACACACCGGGCCTTGGCTGCTCCCCATCGTTGGGAAGAAAAAAATCTCTCCTCCTCAGAGCGATCTGGGTGAGTGTGGAGGGGAGGGTGGTGGTGTTTTTGTTGTTTCAACCAAAGCAATGCCAAAGCACATTAGCACGATTAGGACTAATGATTGGTATCTTAAAATGATGCCACGTTACCCAAGGAACATGATAAATAGCAAGACAAGGAGCAGCAAACGTAAAGAATGCATACAGCTAATCTAATTATGGAAATTAATGTTGGAAAATGTAACCAGCATGTGTAATTAGTTTCAATTATAACCAACTTTGGTTTGTTAGTTACATATTTGCTACTTGACATAAAACCACAGCCACAATTGGAAAAACATTAGGAGACATTTTGCAACTAATTGAGAGCAGATTAAATTCATTCTACCACTGGGTGACAATTACAAGAGCAACACCACCCGAGTTTCAACTTCAACTACCATCCAAGATAAAAATAATGCAAAAATGAAATACTTGTTAACAAATTAGCAGAAAGCATTTTTATGACATATCTCTGGGTTTAAAGCCAGAAGCTCTCTAGGCATAAAGTGCTCCTCACAGTGAGAGCAGTGGCAGATGAAACTTCTTCCCGTGACAACTCGCAAGCAATTACTGAATCCCCACAGAGCGAGCCACCAGGTTTCCAAGTCAACCCACCTGTGCATGATAACACACGCGGACAACAAACCGTGCAAGGCACAAGATGAGCTCAACACCAGCCTCAAAAATATGGAGCAACTGGAAACCGAGCAAAGCATGGGTTTTTTCATTGCTGCAGTTTTGTTTTGAAAAATAAAGAAGTCATCCTTACCTGTCAATGATTACAGGGTCTGAGGGCGTTTCCTTTCTATTGCCACAACTTTTCTTGTCACAGCACCGGCTGTGGAGCAATTGTAAACAGTGGTTTTAATATGCATTCCATCCTCCTTTGGTGCCCAACTTATGGGGGGGGGGTTGTTTTGTTGTTGATTTTTTTTTTTGAAGTCTGAGAATGAAGCGGTAGGAGTCAGGAAAATAGTTATCCAACTAAGGCAGCTTGACAAATTTAAACCTAGTGAGCTTCCATGTTCTTCAGCAAAACTTAAGGTGTAACTTTCTGGTGAAAGGAGCAAAGTTGAACATATCTGTTAACACTAGGAGAGCAACAAGAGCTTCCATATAAATTGTGATGCTAAAATATGGGAAACATGTTGTTGGTGTTTGTCTTTGCAATGAACTGAGGAGAAGGGAAGGCAGGAGGCTTGGGAATAACTTTTCACAGCTTCAGCTTTTGTTTACCTCTAATTGTCAAGCTGTTATTTCTGGAAAAGATGCAAGATGCCACCTTCAACCAATATTTCTTTTGGGCATTTATTAATTATAACCACAAAAGCATGCATCAATCTATCACAAACTTCTATTGTTCCTTCTTTAAGCCTACCTTAACTCTGTTATTGAAACTTTAATTAAAGCAGAAGTGAAACAAAAATGTTATGATTCTTGCATTTTAAAAAAGCATACTTGTATAATGGTTACATGTCTAAATTAGCTAAATTAACACCATATGGTAGGCAAAGTATATAAAGCCTTTTAAAGCTGACAGCTAAAGTGAT
The DNA here is from genome assembly GCF_048772815.1 of Callospermophilus lateralis. Taxonomy (NCBI): domain Eukaryota; kingdom Metazoa; phylum Chordata; class Mammalia; order Rodentia; family Sciuridae; genus Callospermophilus; species Callospermophilus lateralis. The sequence goes on from NC_135315.1 coordinate 105,326,143, forward strand.
TAAAGAAAGTCTACAGTCTTCCACTTAGAGCTTAAATCACATCTGTGTGCTTTCTATGTTAATTGCAGTACATGCAGAAGTGGATAATAAAGAAATTCCACTTTATTGGTTGTAATTTATATTTATTACCTGTTATGAGAAAAAGTCAGCTTTTGTATATTAGTGCTGTAACAATATGTCTGCTCAGAAATGGCATTTAGGCAATAGGCATCATAGCCAAGCAGAGTATGCCCCTCAGAGTATGGGGACTGCTACTGTAGGCTGGGAGCCTGAAAAGCATTTCCTTATTATTCCTTGCAACTATATTTCACATGCCACACATACAAAGTCAATGATGCATTTTTATTTGCCATGTAGGGGTGAAACTCTTGTGGTAGTTAGAAAAAAACAGGTGGGAAATTGCTCTTCTGACAGAGATCTCAAGTGACGCTGGCTATCTAACAACAATATGAACGATGCATCACTGCTCTGGGGAAGATGTTAACTGACAGAATCACAATCCAATTCTCACACACACGAGCTCTATAATAAGTACAAAAGAGTTTCCTTTTTATCAATAACAGACAATTGTACTTCTCAGGATGCAAGCATCTGAGAAGAGGGTAGTCAAATGATTCCCAGTGATCTCTGACTTCTCCGGCACAGGACAGATGCATCCCCTGGACCTGTTTTCATTTTTGACGACATTGCTGCTAGACGGCCAACATATTAATCCACTCTGCTGAGCAGCTGGTGGGTTGATCGTCATCACTAGGGGGAAAAGGAGGCCGGGCTCCTTGGTGGCCGGGCATGTGGCCTCTGGCTGATTACATTTCAATTGATGCCCTTCCCGAAGCTGGGCGGGGTGGTGGCGCCTGGACGCGCCGTCCTTTGTAGACACAGCTTGCGCCGGACCCGCCCGCTGCCCTTGGCTCACCTGCACATGATCTCGTGGGTCAGCAGCACGCGACACATCTCCGGGTTCTTGTCCTGGCCCTCATAGACGATGGCCTGTGCGGGGGACAGAAAGAAGCCGGGGTTAGGCAGCGCCCTGGGCATTGCAGGCCTCGCGGGCGGCAGGTGCACGGCCAGCGATGGGAGGCATCGCGGTCCACCAAGCCTCCTCCCCACCCGCCACTCCAGAAGTGGAGCCAGGCCCTGGCGGCCTCGCTCTGCCCGCCTCCCGACCTCCTTCCTCCGGCTGTGTGCCGGGCCTGCGCCAGGCCTCAGCTTGGGAGGGCCTCTGGGAGGGGAGTGCAGAGACTGCTGAGGCCCCGGAGCAGGAGGCTAGGCGTGCAGGCACGGACCTGGCGCGGGGTCCTTTGGTTGTTTGTGTTGCCGCCGCCGCCAGGCTGCGTCCTCGGGCCATTGTCTGCACTGAGTTTCAATCTGCATGTTGGAAGAAGCCTGTAAGAATCTGCTGCAACTAAAGACGCAGGGAGGTCTACTGGGCTCAGGGGCAGTTCGCTTCGCTCGGAGAGCCACGCGGGTTCTGCCTTGCGCGCTCCTCAGACTCCGACAAGGCAGGAGCGCTCAGCTCCTGCGCCGGCCGCTCTCGGCCCCCGTGGCCCCGGAGACCGCCGGTGGCGGCAGCGGCCTGGGCTGTGCACCCTGGGCGTCTGGCCCCGGGGAGGCAGGACCCAGCCGCCGCACGTGGTCGAGCGGTGCTGGGCGTAGCAGGCGCCCCGCAGGAGGGCCTGAGCCCGGGGCGTCCCAGCCTGTGCGGCCCACGTGCTCCTCGCCGGTTGATATTTGGAAAGAAAGTGCTAATGGCCAATCTGGTGTTTATTTTGAAACTGCTAACAATGATTTTTCTCGGGTAAAAAGGCAGTGTCTGCGCGCATGCTCGGGTGGGTTTTGAGCAGAGGCTGCGCCAGATGGTGCAAAGTCCTAGGTGCGCTCACAGCGGCGCCCAGCCGGGCTCTGCCACCGGAACCCTGCCCAGCCGGGCTTCCACCCACCGCCTCCCAGAGAGAATAGGTCATTGAAGTGGGGGGAGGCGGAGGGAGCTACAAGTCCTGGCAGAAAATTCCACGAAAGGGTTTGGGTTGCCGTCTCTCTGTTCCCTCCTTCCCACTGGAAATTATCTGTAAATTACTTCCAACCTCTTCCCGCACTCGGACACTCTCCTCGCTACCAAGTGGACAAAGCCCTTTCTGGAGGTCGCCCAGGGCGACCCTCCTGGGAAGAGGGTGATGCTGGAGCCCCACTCCCCCAGACTCCAGTCGACCCGCTCAGGACCAAAGAAGTGATGGGTGTCACCACAGGCCAACGAGCTGCCTGGGGCTTCGGGGCGCAGTAGCCTCGGTGGGCACCAGCATTTCTGTGAGAATGGCTTGTTCTTCAATGGATCCCTGTATTTATATTTGATTTATTTTTTATTTTGTAGCACAAACAGAAATCCATAAACTGTCAGTTCAGCACCATTGAAACTTTGATCAGTTACTGGGCTATTTCTTTCCTCCCCCCCCCCATCCACGTCAGTGAGAGGAGATTAAATGCCTTTATTTTCTGCACTGTTTATACTGCAAAGGTACAAGGCTAAATGAACAATAAAAATGTACTCTAAATGAAGCCTCTCCTCCTCTATGCGACAGCAGAGAAACTTAGCACTGCCTACAGAAACCTTCTAATTAGACTACAGCGATTTCTGAAAACATTCAGCCCTAAATACAAAGGAAATAAAAGCAGCATGCCAAACAGCAGCCGAGTTCCAGGGGCTTCTCTGAATCCAGTGAAGTAATCACCGAAGGGCATACCAAGCGTCTTTGTCAGAAAGCTAGGGTTTACTTGTCAGATCTGTTTTACTCTAAGAGAAAACCATACTGCTTTACTACTGCAGACATTAAAATCCTACACCCTAGCTGCCTAGGTAAAGACAAACTTTTAAGGGGGAAAAATGCACAAACTAGTTGCATTAAAAGAGAGGAAGGCATGTGTCAGGCTGCAGGAAGCACCAAGGGCCTCAGTTCTACTTGGCTCACAATTCTTAAAGTTAGCATCAGAAATGAAGAAACCACTTTCATTTCTAAGCATGAAACCCAGCTTGCAAGTATATTTTAATCTTTGCCTAGTGAATTTAATTTATGCATTAGACCTGCCTCCCAACACTCTATTTTAAGAAAATGGGGGGAAATATCTTTAAAACAAAACAACATGCCACCCAGCACAAAACCAGCAGCGAGAGACTGCACAATGTCAAAAAGCAATGAAGTGCTTTTCTGCACTTAATCACATTACTGATAGCCAATAGTTATCATCGGAAAAGTTGACCAAGACAGGTTAAATAATTTAATAAGGAACTGCTTGTAATTATGTTATTTACAAGGTATGACAGAGGGTGGGAGAGGGAGCAGAGCAGTGGATGGGTTTGAGTGACCCCCTGGAGCTCGGAGTTTGAATTATGGAGATGGGGGGCTGAGAGGTGAAGATGGCTAGAGGAGAACAAGGTGACTTTTCACCCCAACACATTTAACTTTTAAATCCAAATAAAGGTCTCCTGTTACTAGACCATCACACTGGAAAAGAGAAAGAAAAAATGAACTAATCAAGCCCAACTTGATAGGCTTTGGAAAGGAGTTAGTTGCCTTTGTTAGAAGGGGAAAAATCAATGAAATGATTCCAAGCAGAGACACAAACATTTAAAAATAAACAAGGGGGGGGGGATCCTGATTTTTTTCTGTCAAATATTAATTACCATAATAAATTAAGACAGCATTTGATTCCAATCGCAAGCCATTTAATAAAGCATATATGTCCTGTTCTAATGACAACATAAAATATTTCACCAATCACTTCATTTATTCCAATAAATATGGAATTCTCATTAGCTTGTCAGGGAAGCTAAATGAAAAACAAATGCAGGCGATCCACTTGTCAGTCTTCTCTCTCTGAACCCCAGGATAACCCCAGCTCAGCAAGGAAACCAAGTGCAGAGGCATAAACTTTCTCACCTGTTTGGTCATTGAATCTAGGAGGCGAACAGATCCTGCTCTGTTCTGACTCCTGCAAAAAACAGAGACAAATTCTCAACAGGATTTTAGTGCTGAACCTCGGGGAAGGACAGCCAGGCCACAGGAAGTTGGTGCCTCAGGACTGCTGCTCCTGATGCAGCAAAACTTAAGCAATCCCTTCAAGAGGGAGAAAGAGAACTCTAATCACATCTTACAGAATCTTTTTTCCCTTTTCTTAATTTAGAGCCTTAGGACTCTTAGGGTTTGCATTTGAAGAGGCAAGAAATTTGCCTAGTGGAGAACAGGCCTACTTGTCCCATAGGTGGGCCCATGTGGTCATTTATTTTTAGAAAAAAGAAAGCACCTAATGGCTACTGAGAGTCCGAACTCTGTCAAATGATTTTTTAAAGCCGTGCGCAGGAAGTAAGTTATGGTCGGTCTATGTAGCTGCCCTATCCCAATAATTAACATTAATTTGCAAAATTGAAAAAAGTCACTTAAAAGTGATGTTCTGCTGGAGCCCATATGGATTCCCTTTTTACTTTCTACTTCAAACCCACCGGTTAATCATGTGAAGTGCCATGGACTTATCGATCGTTTATGTTTTGTTTTCCTTCTATGCCATGAGAAGACTTCGTATTTACATCCATGTCATTTTAATCTCAAAATCGTTATGTCCTGTAACCATCGCAGGAAGGGAGATCCAGCGCGCAGGGGCGGAGAGGGCGGGAAGCAGGCAGCGGGTACTCACCGTTACTGTATAGTAGCTGTAGCTTATAGTGGATACCGTTGTTGGTTTTCTCCTTGTTTGGCTCCTAAAAACAATGATAAACAATTGCATTTAGTGTGGTGGTGTCAGGCGCCGCCACCGCGATAGGTCCCCCTCCACAACCAAGGCCCCTCGGCCTCACACATGGCGGGCAGGATTCCTCGCTCTGAGCAGTGCCGTGATGTCACTTTCCTGCTGGAAGCCCTGCGTTCTCCTCGCCCCGAGTGAGTTCGAGGGCGCAGAGAAATTTCCCGGCCCTCAGTGGGGCCCCGGCGGCTACACGTGGCGCCAGCGGCGGGGTCGCCGGGCGCAGTGGTCCCACCGCCGAGGGGGCACTCCAGGAGCGTGCGGGCACAGCCTGCCTCCCACTTCTAGAGAGAGAGGGAGGGTGTGAGCCTATGCATGCACTTACTTTCTCTTTCTCCACAAAGTCCACAAAAGCCGGTGCCCCTGCCTGTCGTAGAGCGCCAACACGAAGTGGAATAAATTGGATTTCCGCAGGTTGGAAGGCGGATGCTTCTCGAAGTGCGCCCGCGCCAGCCCCACGCCACTGCGGGAGGAAAAAGCGGCCCTGTGAGGAGCGCGGCGCCGGCCGGCTGCGGGGGCCGGGTCTGGCCCTGACCGGGGCCGGGGCACGCGGTGGCGGCCGGTATGTACCTCTGGGCTGCTGTGTTGGCGTCCACCACGCCCGCCGTGTGCATCCAGGAGCGCACCGGGTTCATTCCGCTGCCCAGCGGCTCCTCCTTCATGGTCGTCCCCCCGAGCGGAATATTCTCCTGAATCCCAAACATGAAAACTGCTGGCAGCGGCAGCCGCTCCTGGCCGAAAGCGCTTCCGGGGTTGGTGGCGCTCGGGGCACGGCGGCAGGCGGCTGCCCTGGCAGCCCTCGCCCTGCTCGGCGCCTGCGGTCGAGCCAGCCGACGGCTTCAGCCCGTCCTAGGCAGCCGCGACATACACCAGCGGCCGGAAGCTCCGGACGGCCGGGGACGCGGAGGTGGCTACACCGGCGGCGGAGGCGCGGCGCTTCGTTGGAGCTGGACGCGGTGGCCGCGGTGGCCAAGGCGGCGGTTGTTGTAGTTGTTGTTTGCAGGCGCGCTCAACGTGGTGTCATCCTAGCCAGGCGGCGTCCGCGGCTGCAGGACACTGCGGGATCACCGCTTCTGGCGTGGCCCGCCTGCTCCAAAGACAAATAAACGGGGCAGTGAGTGCTGCGGCGCAGTCCCGGGCGCAGGCTGGGCGCGGCGGGGCCTGGATCGGACGCGCAGCGGAAGGAGGCGCGCAAAACTCAGCCCTCTCTTCCCGAAGAATGGACCCTTTTCCGGGAGCCAAAACTCGAAGCCCGCGGGAGCGGCGCTGTCAGAGGGTGACGTCAGGGGTGGCGCTTGCGCCATATATGGCAGCGGCCGCCCTCGCCGCGCCCCTCACCGCAGCCGCAGCGGCGCTCGCGGACTGACTGCCTGAAGGCGCCGCAAGCCGGCCCGAGCCCAGCGAGCCCCGCGAGCCCTGTCGCCGCCGAGCGCCACCGAGTGCCGCCGCTGCCTCCCCTGGCCTTGTGCTGCAGCTCCTGGAGCCCAGCTGCAGCCAAGGAAGTTACTGCTAGCCCAAATAAATCTTGAAAAGAAACAAACGCAGTCAGCGCACAATTGCAGCTTAGCCCCCTAATACCTCCCCGCAAAACCTGCCACACAGTCAAAAACACCCTGGGCCAGAGAGGGGAGGTGCCCCAAGTTACCCGAATGCATGCAATAAATGCAAGATAGAAGCTCGCCCTGGGGGGTCCCAAAGGGAAAAACGGGAAGAGGCTGGTCGACCACGGGAGGGGGAGGGGCGGACGACCGACTAAGGGGGAGAGTGTGGCCAGAGCCAAGGGAAGATAAGGCTGAGCACACACAGATAAAGCACACCTAAGGCTGCTGCGGGGCCGATCTGTCCCCTTCTGCGCCTCGGGGGCGTCCTATGCTTCCTATCCCGGCAGAGACCCGGGATCCTCGTCAGAGGCAGGTTCCGCCAAACTCTCCCTCTCCCCCAGTGGCTGAGGGAGTCCCCAGTCCTCGGCCTGTCCTTAAGGCGCAGCGAGTGACAAAGAAGGCTCCAAATTCTCTGGGCCGACGGGAAGAGAGCGCCCGGCCTCTCCGGCGACCCAGAGCTGGTGTCCGGCTAAGCGCCCTGCGCGGTGGCTAGACCTTCCCGCCGCCAACCACTTTAAAAACAGAGCGGACGCTGCGGGTGCAGAGGCCCTGCCCTCGATGCCGCAGGGCTGGAGTGAACGCGCAGCACGCGGTTTCCCGACCTGGTTTCGAGGAATCTGTTGGGCAGCCGGGCGCAGGCAGCTGGTGGGCTCCGCGGCCCAGTTCCTTCGGCCAGGACTCCGCGACCGGGCGCGAGGCCCGCCCAAAGGACGTCTGCGCGACGCGAAATAAATACCCAGGGGACTACCAGGAGCTGTCCCGGGCATTTTCCTGCCAAGAGAAATCAGGCCCTTCTGATTAAAAAAAAAAAAAAAGCTCTCAGGGCACAAGTGGCAAGTGTCGCAGGACAACCTCTTCCCGCCGGGCCTGGGGTAGTACTCTCCTTTTTCGTGAATTGGCAGCATGTGTACGTTAATATTTTAATTAATCGGGAAAATCGAAGTCCGATTCACGTTATCTGGGGACCTCCATGCGCCTCTTGGAAGGGGTGAGGGAAAAGATGTGTAGGAAAGCAATCTATTTTGCTGGTGTTGGGGGTTAATGACTATTGCCAAAGATAAGTGAATTATCAAAGCTGTTGCGCCAGTCCCATCTCAAAATCCATTACGGGGCCGTCCATCAAATTAAATACGTAAGTATAATAAAATCATATTTTATGACTATTTGAGGGTAATGAGATTAGTCTTTAGAAGCGATCGCCACATATTAAAGATGCCACTGTCTATAGAATGTTAATAACTTAAATCAAAGTGTATGGAAACTATTCACAATAAATTAAAAGAAAATTTCTATATTACTAATAAGTCCAGTGCTTTCTACTCACAGCAGACCAGGGTGTAGAAGGGAACACTTTCTCGGTGGAGGGACAAGGTAGGATAAAGTTGGCCATCAGTGGAGGGCGGGGTTGAGAAATGCCAATAAAAGGCAAAAACTGAAGGGTCACAGATTCCTGTTATCTTCACTGCTCCCTCCCCCAATATTTACTCTGTACAGTGGAGGTTTCTGAAGTCCGACCCCTAAGTACCAAAGAAAGCTCAATCCTCCAAGTGAGAACGTGCAGGCGCCTCCTGCCAAGGCAACCAAGTCTGACAAACAGCGCCTCCTGGGGTGGGAGAGTGGAGCGCCGCCACGCAGCAGAGAACCAAGCAGAGTCTCCCACCCACTTCAGGGCAGGGGGCTGCTGGAGCTCCTGCCTGACCCCAGCACTGGGTCCAGGCTCCTACAGGTCGGGCACACAGAGCCCTCATTGAACCCATAACCCCAGGGCCGGGTAGACACCACCACGAATCACCTAGTCATAATTGCTGTTCACATGAGCCTGCAAGAATCAGGTCCAGATGAGTACCAGGCTCCAGGCTGGGCTGCGAGCCCCATGCACACAACATAGCAGGAACCTCTGATCCAAGTGCCTGGCCCCTGCGGACAGGACAGTGGGCTCGCTTGACCGTCTTCCTGGGAAACCCAGAGCTCTCCAAGTGGGACCCCAAATCCCCAGGAGCTCCTGGGCTCCTGCAGCATTTGAAAACAGAAGGGAAACGATTATTGTTTTCTTGTCCTTACTTTTCTCTGGTTTCCTTGGTCACATTGGCTGACGCCAGTGCTCTGAGTCAGCCCTAGGTACTCTTCAGCTAGAGAATCCCAACTCATGCACTCGGAGCTTGGGCTTCTCCCAAAGCACCTTGAAACCTTAAAGGTCGCCTCTTAAAAAAAAAAATTGCTCAGGAGGAGCAACCAAGCTGGGAAAGATAGCTGGTGCGTGGCGGGGTCCCTCTGACCCCAAAAGACGCTGCGGTTTACCAGCAAGCTGGGATTTCCCGAGATACATTCAGTGGTGCCCCAAGGCGGTCGGGCAGGATGTGCCAGAGCCGGTGCCTGGGACACGGATTCCGCGCCACCAGCCCCCACCAGTTTACAAAGCAAACTTTCCCCAGAGAAGTTTCTAGATCAAATGGAACACAAAGTGCGCCAATCAACACTTAAACACATCCAAACTGTACAAACACGGATCGATCAGATAATTTCAAATATTATAATTGGCTTTAATTAAACACACTGCGTTCTAATTAACTCTGAAATTTTAGCATGCTTTGGGACACTGGTGTCTGATTTGATTTTGTCAGTCCAGATGTCCTAATAAAATTCAATCCTCCATTCAAGACTTCAATATTCACTAAGAAAAAAATGCAAATTAAATGTAAAACCCAAAGTATCGCCAAAGGTATAATCAAGAAAGGTGTCTCAAAACTTCTCACTTTTTATTATGCAGTAGTTAAAAAATGCAGATTACATACTAACAAGACCTCTCCAGCATACCATAAATCTTAACTCTTTCCTGGACGGGGAAAGAGTGCCATGCTACTGCCTCTAAGGGCAGGGAGGGGGAGAGCAGAGCTCAGGACAGATAACCTCTGGAAATAAGCACCATTCATAAATCAATGGTATTCCTGACACATCGATCAATTTTTGGTTGTTAATTGGAAAGGAGGAGTTTTAATTGCTTCCTGCGTTCTCGCCCAGGCACCTCGCGTTTCGACCTTTCCTTCCCTCCCTCCAAGGGTCTCACTTTTGTATTGGGGGGGCTGGGATGGCAGGGATCGAAAAATTCCTGTTCTTTAGCTAAATCCCGGAACCCCCGACCTCCACTCGCGCCAGAACGCACCTCCCAGTGACTAAGAGCCTCCATCAACATTTCAGTCCTGCCAAGAAGCGGCCAGGGTAGGCTACCCGAGTTCGCCAGGCCTCCGGGCAGTACTCACCAGCGGCGAGTGCAGCAAAAGTTCACTGCAAGGCCAAGCCCCGTGCGCGCCCATGGCCAGGGCCCCTCGCCCCAGCCCCCCATATTCCCCGCCGTGGCCCCTCACGCGAAAAGAGTGCACCCGGGCCCCAAGGGCCTGGCAGCATGCCAGGGGGAGACGAGCCCGGGAACCTGCGACATTCGAAGTTCAACTTTGCCCGCGCTGCCAATGCCAAGGGGGGGGTGTGTGTCTCCGGCCGAGCCCCCTACGGGATCGGGAGCCTCCTGGTGCGCTCACCTGTGCCGCTCATTCGACGGACGTCCTAGGGAACCCTGATCTCGAGGTGTCGGGGTGCTGGCAGCTGGCTGGGAGGGTGCGCGTCCCGGAGCCTTCCCAGGTTCCCACCTCCCACCCTCCCCGGAGAGCCCACGGGCCCTGCCGCGAGTGCGCACGCGCTGCGCTGCCTTCCACCGCAGGCGGCGGCGCAACGGGCGGGGTGCCGAGCTTGACACGAGGAGGTGCCCGCAGGCAGCCCCGGGGCCGGCCCGCCGCGGTGCCCGGGCCCGCAGCTGACCCTAGCGCTCGACACCTGGGGGAGAGGCGGCCAGCTCACCACTCTCCCTGCAGACCGCGCGGGACCCCTCCTCGGGGAGGCCCCTTTGCAAGGGCCCAAGCCCCGCTCCTTCCTCTGGGACCCGAGGGTTTCAGTAACTAACCCTCGTCAGCTCTAGAACGTGGTACTGAGGCTGGATATGGAATATGGAAACCTCTGCACCTGGCTTTGGAAATGGATCACAACCCCCACCCCAACTCACCCCCACTCCAGCGTGCCCGCGCCGGCTTGAAGCCGTCGGTGTTAGATACACGTACACTCCTGTGGATGGGATATGAATGGGGGTTGATTCCCCTACCCCCACCCCCGCTCTTTTAGGTGAGAAGACAGCTTCCTAGACTCTAGTACTAATACAGTGAGACTCTATGGTCCCATGGCGGTGATAATGAATGGGGAGAGGCAATCCTAGACCCCCCAAAAAAGGATCCAGATTCTCCCATAAAGCCACTGGGAAAGAATCCTCAAGCACTCCAAGGCAGTTCTGGGTCTGGGGTTGGAGGCTGACGGTGTTCCAGCTGCCTTCCGGGGGTCGGGCAACCCTCACCGCTCCACTCCCCACCTCCATCACTGGGAAAAGACTGCAGCAGAACCTTTCCCTTGAACATCTGCAGCGGCTGCTGTCTGCAAGAAAAGCAGACGGTGGACGGGCGCAGGGACATCTCTTCCCTGGCTTGGAAGGAGCTGGTAGCTGAGGACCCTGGCTCAGGCCCTGGGCCCCATCCCATGGCTACAGCCATTTTTCTAAATAGCCTTTTGCAGAGAATCTGAGAGTATCTCCTACTAATTCTTATCCATCTGCTTCTTCCAAACCTGAATGTGATTCAGATACCTAAACAAAGACCACTTTTCTGCCGTCAAGGTTTGTCTCTGAAAACAACCCGCTTGTGTGTCCAAGTGGGAACCCGTGCTGCTCCCTGCCGGCCTGCAGATTTGTTTTCTACTCTTTATATCAACCTTTTATAGTGAAAGTTGAATGTGCTGAATCATGGAAATCATACTGGAAGGGAAAAGTTATTTTGGGCCATTTATTTAGTAGAAAGCACTCTAGAGAATGCAGCCCAGAAATGTACTATATTATGATAGCTTAATGTAAGAAGAGAACTAAATAAGGAATACTTCCCCTTTGTCATCTTCACTTGGGAATCATTTTTAACATGAGCCAGCATGAAACCATTTAGGCAATATACAATATTTTAAGACATAAAATTACCCATATTTTTAATAGCATCTAACATGTATTGAATGTTATGTGCTAGACACCCAAGACAGGCACACACTCAGAAAATACAAGGGACATGGACTCACCACACTTATAGGAAGCTGAGACCTCTAAGGCCATTGTCAGAATGTGATGACCATGTGATTCAGCCACATATGGCTTCAGAAACCAAGGGAGGGGAAGGGGCATTATTGTGGTGTCTCCAAACCCCTTTCCATACACAGGTCCTTGTGACTCACCTTCACTTCTCATTTGATTAGTTGATGTGGAATTGCCAGGATCAGGCTCAACCCCTCTCCTAAGCTGAAGTCTCCTTCCTTCTCCAACCATCAACAAGTCACCAGGCCACCCTCGTCTGAGTCTTTCCTGCCCCCTACTCACAAGACTGAGGTCACTGCAGTCTCCTCCAAACTCACCCAGCCCCCTGCTCTGCCCCATCTCTCTTCTGAGCCCTCTGGTCTTACTTTCAGTGGGTTCTCAAGGAATGATGTAGGAATGAGGGATGACAGAGAGCAACTGGCCATGTCAGCAATGATTTCTGATTTCAAGCCTGGAGAGGATTGGCATTTAGCCACATATATGCACGACACTAACATGTTCAAGGCGGGAGACCATGAACTCACCTGCCTACACATTTTGCAGCACAGAGGTTTCTGTTAAGTTACAAATAACCACTCCCAGAGCATTTCTTCCTCAGCAAAATGGATACAGGAAGTGTTGCTCCTCCTCCTCTCCTGGGCATTCCTTTGTGGGACTCAGGCTTCACAAGCTACCATTGTGAGCAGGCCTGCCCTCTTGGATCTCGCAGTTCAGAATGAGTCCAGGACACAGGATAGTGGAATGACACAGCTTCGGCGATGACATCCGCATTGGGAAGGACTTGGAGAGCTCTGGCAGGGTAAGCCCAGTCCTCTCAGGCATGTAAAGATCAGTGCTTCATCTGCCATTGTCCACATGCACATTGTCCACATGCACTATACCGAGGAATGCATGCTCTCGAACATCAATATTCAAATTTGTGTCAATATTTACTTTTATCTCTTTTTCAATAAGAAGCATAGTGTTCTGTGGCCATTGCTAAATAGCAAATATGTGAAGTAGGAAACCAAGTGACACCCTCGTACCCAGCGATAGCACACCCTAGACCAAGACCCCAGAGGGCCGCCATGGAGAGGCAGAGGTGAAGGGCTCCTGATTCAGAACTGTGCCACGTGGCTTTCAGCTGCAGACACTGGAATTCATTTGTGGTATGTGCAGGCATGGGGTGTCTCTCCTTGGGTTGAGTTGCTAACAAGCAACTCACCATGGATGTTTCCCCTGGGAGAGGAGCTTCTGGAGGTGAGCACCTGTCTCTTCCCTCCTTCGGGCTTATTCAGATCTTAGCACAGGGAGCAGAGGGGCTAGATACTTGTTGGGTAAGTAAATATGCAATTCAGTTTTTAAAATGTGTTATGGAAAATTTTAAACACACGTCCGACTTGATAGAATGGCACAACAAACCTCCCTGCACCCGTCACTGCGCTCAGTAATTCTCAACATTTTACCATCTCATGTCCACATACTCTCCCTGCTATTTCTACTCTTAGGAACTATATTTTTATATTTACATTATTCAAACTCAGAGATAAAATGCCTATTTCTTGCATCTGGAAGGTAAATTTCTAGGTTCAGAGGCCAGTGACAAAGCATGCATATGTGGACCATGGCAGGTGAAACATTGATCTTTTTGTGCCTGAGAAGATTGGGCTTACCCGGCCACATCTCTCCAAGCCCTCCCAAACTCCCTTTCCTCCACCTCTTACATTCTAAATTGCTAAGGAGGGTCTCACCTGAGTACTTGGTCCAGGGAAGGCCCTACCCACCTTGATTTTCCCAACCCTTCCAGCTCTTCCAGTCCCATTCCAACCCCTTTGCACCTTGAGGTCAGAAGTGATGCCTCCCTCCTGACACCGTTGAACTGGTCACCTGCTGCTGCACTCCCAGACAGCACTGAGTGCACATTTAACACCTGCTCTGCAAATGGGACCCTCTGTGTGTTCCCAGCAGTCTCAGGGATGCTTCATGGAGAAGGGCTGCTGGGACCGGAGAGCAGAACGCAGGCCCTCTCTCACACTCCCCAAGCCTGGCTTTCCAAGGGCTACAGACCAAAGACTTGGCTGTGGGAAAGTGAAAATCCAGAACCCACTGCTCGATGGAGAGCCTCCCATGGCAGGAAATCTGAAGTCAGGCTTTCCAGGAGCATCAAAGGATGACTGACTGCCACAGAAGTGTTGGGAGAAAGAGTGGTCCTGGGAGCCTTCATGGAAGCCCCTCAGCTTGAGCGACACATGAGAGGTGTCCCTCAAGGGACAGGAATGAAGGGATGCCCAACAACAGATCTGAAGGTGAGAAAATGCCCTGGGGGACTTCCACTGGCCCTGGGAATCCATAAGGCCCATTAGATCAGAGCCCAGGGGCTCCTCTTGAGCCTGGCTCCTAGTCTTGTCATCTGCTATTGTGAAGGGACATGCTGTGGTGTCAGCAGGGGCCCACCAGCCTCTGACCCCTTTCACCCCACTACCACCTCACATCAACCCCATAAACAGTCATCAGGTACCCAGTCAAACTGCTGGGACATGTCTCTCGGGCACAGCCCTCTCAGCTAGGTTCTGCTTCACAGAGACCAGAGTGAAGACACCTGCCCTGGCGAGGCCCAGGGCACTCCCAGTGGACAGAGGTTATGAAGACATTTTGTGGGAAAAGGATGATGGGTGTGGCTGTGAATGCTGGGTAGACACTAGGATTTGGGCGCTCTGCCTACAGGATGTGAATGTGGCTATCACTCCTTTCCTTTTATGCAGCATTGTTTGAATTTAGGCAAGCAAAATGCATTTCCTCTGCAACCAGGGAAAAAGAAAATGAAGCTGTTTCCCTTAATTTAAAAGCAAGTGGGGTGGGGGGGCTGGGGTTGTGGTTCAAGTGGCAGAGCGCTTGCCTAGCACAAGTGAGGCCCTGGGTTCGATCCTCATAAAATAAAGATGTTGTGTCCACCTAAAACTAAAATAAGTAAATAAATATATTTTTTTTTTAAAAGCAAGGGGTGAGAAGGAAAAGGGGATAGAAGAGAGGGAGGAAAGAAGGGAAGGAAGAGGCATCGGCAGCTTTTAGTCTTCCTTCCAGGAGTCCTTCCTGGATGGGACATGCTCCTCCAATTTGTGGGGTGAGTTTCAGGCTCTGGCTTCAAGCAACTGTGAAGAACACCTTCCCAGTGCCAGGGCAATCTATGTCACTTCTATTGAGACAATGTAAGGAATACAATGGCCAATTCTGTCTTCCAGTAAGTCAAAGTGGAAAGTCCTGGCTGTTTTCTTGGCCCACGAAACATGAAGTTCAAGATAGAGCCAAGAGATGCCCATGGTGAGCAGGCAGGCACCCAGGGGGACAGAGGAGTCTTCACCACTTGCGTGTCCTTCTCTCTATGTATTTCTTACCCTTGTATATATCTAAGGTCAGCTCCTCTGAACACGAGGCGTGGGAGCTGCCGGTAGTTTATGGAGGAAGTGCTTCACTGTAAGTTCAGCAGTCAGCTCAGGAAACACGGACAGGAAGGTGCAGAAGCATGTTCAGAGAGGGGCCCAGGCAGGAGGTGGAAGCCAAGCAAGGGTGTGATTCAAAGCAGGAGCTCCATGGATGGGCGCTTCATTTCTTTGTGACTCTTCAGACCCTCCCACTAAGAGGTGGAGCTGACCCTTCCCCAGCTTTGATCTTAAACTTTGTGACTTGCTTCAGCCACTGAGTGTCAATACTTTCATGAAGCAGAGGCTTGCAGAAGCTCTGAGCGTGGCCACTTCTGCTTTTGTGCTTCCACAAGCCAAGACCAGCCTCCTGGGTGGAAAATGAAAACAGCATAAAGTGGAGAGGGCCAGGGCAGGCCATTTTGGACCAGCTGCCTCCAGCTGACCCACAGCTCATGAGAGTGCCCGTCAAGGTCAGCAAAGTCTTCTAGCTCACCAACCACTGGCTGCAGATGTGCAAGTGAGCTCAGCCAAAGACAAAAATTCACCTCCCCTTGGTAAATGAACAAGCTGGCTTGTTAGGCGGCATTATTATGGCATAAAGATCTGATACAGGGTGGCTGGGGTAAAAGTTTTCCAGCCCAAGGCTTGCAAACAGGGCTTTCAGACTTGTGACCCATTAACCACTGGCTGAAGTCCTTCCACAGCTCCCTGCCTGTGGTAGTGGCCTCACCTGTGCAGAGCTGAACTCTGGAGGGCACAGGTGCTGATCCTGGAGACACAAGCACACTGAGCCTGGGAGTCCCCTGTCCTCCAGAGAGAGCCAGGGTGTATGCAGAGCACTGAGGGTTCACTACACACCGGAGCTGCTGCCTCATATATGTGTGATGAGGGTGAACAGGAGTGAACATGCTTTTTCTAATACTAAAATTTTGTGCAACTCATGTGCATTGTCTACAATTAACAATAATCTAAATATAAAGAGAGATATTGACACTTGAAGAAAGCTTTCTATTGCTCTTATGAATGGAATATGTTGCAAAGTCTACTTGGTAAAGAAACTCAGATGCACAAGACATGGGAAGCACTTTTTAGCCTTGCATTGGTTTGGTGGGGTAATCAAGCAATATTCCCTTCCTAGCTCAGGGGTGAAAAGCCATGTATCGTGATCAAGAGCCAAAGAAGAAATATGACCAGTACCTTTCAGGTAAACTTCCTTCCTGGTCATGGAATCCTGGCTGTGGAAGACAAAAACCATGGAGGGCAAAGAGATTCAAAGAGCCATGAATGTGAGTACAGAAAACACAAACTCTATGCTCTGCAAAAAGCGTTCCCTAAGCACACATATTAAATGTCTTTCCTTCTCTGTTGAGTATTTCCTCAATTTGAAACAATATATTTTCATACTATGAATTCTATTAAGGAGAAAATATGTCATTCTAAAAAAAATACATAAATCATATATCTCTTGTGGGGTTTTTTTGTTGTTGTTTAAAAATATTTTTTTTTAAAGAGAGAGTGAGAGAGGGGGAGAGAGAGAGAGAGAGAGAGAGAGAGAGAGAGAGAGAGAGAGAGAATTCTTTAATATTTATTTTTTTTAGTTATCGGCGGACACAACATCTCTGTTTGTACGTGGTGCTGAGAATCGAACCCGGGCCGCACGCATGCCAGGCGAGCGCGCCACCACCTGAGCCACATCCCCAGCCCCTAAAAATATTTTTTATAACTTTATTTTGTTTATCAAATTTGTTTACATGGTACTCAGAATCGAACCCAGTGCCTCACACATGCTAGGCAAGCGCTCTACCACTGAGCCACAACCCAGCCCCTCTCTTGTGTTTAATTTGAAAGTTATCAGAAGTTTCACAGTGAATTCTCTCCCAGGCTATGGGCCACATCTCTGTCCCCAGGTGTGCTGGCCCACTGCTCCATAGGTTGCTAGTTGCCAATGCAGTCTCACCTTGGGATGCCCCCAAGATTCCTGTCTCCCATCATGCATTCAACACTAATCTGGGTACTGCTGAGAAGGAACTTTGCAGATTCAATTACAGTTACTAGCCAGCTGACTTTGAAATCAACAAGTGATCTGGCTGTTAAGTGACCCAAGGTAATTTAAGAGTTGGCATAATGTAGCAGAAAAGGGAAGTTAGGGAGATTCAAAGTGCAACATGCTGGAGGGGTCACAGGGCCATGAGAGTGAATCAGTCAGCCAATGGTAGCAAATACCAGCCCTGGCTGACATCCAGCAGGAAGCAGGACTTCGGTCCTATAAGCATGAGGGACTAATCATGGCTGGCAACCTGAAGTTGGAGGAGGACCCCAAGCTCTACACAAGAATCAGCCCACCACATATAAATTGTAATGCATTCTGCTGTCATTTATTAAAAAGAAAATCAGCCCAGCTCGATTCCAGCCTTCAGAGACCCCACAGAGGACCCAGCCATGGTTCCTGCCCTTGTAACCTATGGAGATGTGGGACGACAAGCAGAAGTTGTTTCAGACTGCCAAGCACAGGGTAACTTATTATAGCAGCAACACACAACAAATAAACCCCCTTGGAAGCCTGGAAGCTGGTGCTGGTCACTTGCATTGTCAGTCTGTTGCTGCCTTGCTAACTCTGTGTACACCCCATCCCCATCTCCCTCACCACCATCCCCACCCCCAGACTTGGCTGGATCAGCCCTGCTGGTCACGTTAGGGCCAGTCAAGTCCAGATGGTGGCTCTGTTAGGCCTTCTCACATGTGTCCTCTGCAAGACCAGCAGGCTTCCTGACATGTGCTTCTCAGGAAAGTGGCAGAGGCCTGTGGTAGGGCCAGCTGCACATGTTCATGGTCCTGCTGCATCCCACTGGTCAAGTAAGGCAAATGGCCATGCCAGGTAGGCATCATCAGGTCCCTGGGATAAGCTCAAACAGCTTCTGTGTCTTATAGTGAAAAGAGATACACATGAGCTCTTTTAGGACGCTGTGGATGATGAATAGCTGGCACAGGGCAATGATCATGGTAACCCACCCCTTCTCTGTCCCTCCTGCTATCTGGAGAGCCATTCCAGATAGGCCCTGCATGTCTTGCTTGTGTTTATGACCTCTGTTCCCAGCACCTGATGGTCTCAATTCATAAACCTCTAATTCAGCAATGCCTCTGTTCCATAAAAACCCTGGGAGAACTCATATTGATCTGGGTTGGTAGCCCAGGAGGAGGGGGTTCTTCTAGAGTCCAGCAACTATCCAAACTGTGCCAATGAGGAGTGGTCTCAAAAGAAAGGATGTGGGATGGCCAGATGTACCCTCTACTCATGTCCATGCTCCCTACCCATTGCCCATGCTCATGCTGTGAGTTGGAAAATCTGCTCTTCCTCTGTGAGCCTGTTTCCTCTCTGTAAAGTTGGAGGCCATCTCCTCTACGAGTCTTAGGCTTCCTTCAGTACTGCAGCTCTGTTATGTAGTTCAGCTTCAGCAGCTCTTCTGGGAGTTTCTAAAGCTATGTTTGTGGGAGAGACCCTTACTCCCCTGCAGCCTGCTGAAGCCTGCTCCCATGGAGCGCAGGAGGAAGTGGCATGTGTCTCCTCAGAGGTGGGCTTTGGACAGTGTGTGCCATCTCCACTGACTCTGTGTCCTGTCCTGGTTGGAAGCTGAGGTCTCTTAGTCCCAAAGCCCCCAGCAGGAATGAGCCCAGACACTAGGGAGGAATGTTTCCTGCTGAGCAGGCCCTCACTGAACTTCTGTTTGTAGCCACTGAAACTTTGGAGATCATTTGTTTATAGCAAAGAATGCAATGCTCAAGGTGACCAGCATTAAATGGACCAGAGAATGAAGAGATCTCTAGGTCAGAAAACTCTACTTTGAAAACCTTAATGGATGGTCTTTGCCTGCAGAAGGGCCCTTGACATGACAATATGGAGGTCCCCATGCTCTCTGAATAAGAAAAAACCTCCCTGAGAATCTGCCACTCAGTGTCCTCATGTGGGTAACAACACAAAGTGCAGCAGCTTATTTTTACAAGTGAATTTTTTTCCTATAAAATAAATTAAAAATAAAAAGTGGAAGATTTTGTTTAATTTTAACACTAAATAATACCTGCTTTTAGTAAACCATTTGGGAATTACAGAAAAGTACATAGATAGAAACCAACTCATGGGGCTGAGGATGTGGCTCAAGCAGTAGCACGCTCGCCTGGTATGCACGGGGTGCTGGGATCGATCCTCAGCACCACATAAAAATAAAATAAAGATGTTGTCTCCAATGAAAACTAAAAAATAAATATTAAAAATTCTCTCTCTCTCTTAAAGAAAACCTCAATGATTTTATTTTGCCTCATTTCAACCCAGACCTTGGTCAGCAACCCAGGAATGCCAATGGCACAAATTAAAAATCAAATCAAAACAATAAATTAGGTCTCTCTAGCCAAGGATGGGGAAGGGGCAGCTGAGTAAGACAGAAAAGTCTTACACAATTGTTTCTGTATTCCAGCCAAATGACAATGTGGTCCCACCTCACCATGGCAGCTAGAACCAAGCAGGAAGACTAATCCTGATCTTAAAAAGACCAAAAATCCTGCAGGGTGATGCCAAGGAGGCCTGGTGGAGAGCCAGAGCTTTTGACACCATCCAGAAGAAATGAGGCCATGCCCCTACTACATGGGCATCACTAGGGAAGCTCTCCTGCCCCTCACAACCAGGGAGATGTCAGTGTGGGCTTGATAGGCAGCCAGACCTTCCACTTCCCAGTAAAGAGTGGTCACTCCACTGGGGTTCAGTGGAGGCCAGTAGGGAACATGGATTTCTACTCCACCTGGCAATTACAAGGCAACCCTTCCCTTTCCTTGTCCATAACAGCATCAGAGGAAGCCAAGTAGAACTGAAAGTTTAAATAAGATGCAGAGTTCCCTTAATAACTGAAATATCAAGGTTTTAATAAAAAATCATTATAATATTAAGAACCAGGAAGGTTTCAAGCAAAGTGAAAAAAAAATATAACCAGTAGATACTGAATTGAGATGAAGATAGAATTACCTGACAGATTTCAAAGCAGCCTTTATAAGACTTTTCAACAAACAGACAGATTGTTTAAAAAGAAGAATGAAAGCTTCAGGAAAGAAACAAGTTCATCAAAGAAACCAAAAATGCAAAAAGAAACCAAATGGAAATTTTAGAAATGAAAAACACAATAACTGAAATAAAAAATGCAATGAATGGGCTCAACTGTAAGATGGAGCAGCCAGAAGAAAAAGATTCAGTGAATTTGAAATAGAACATTAGAAATTATTCAATCTAAATTAAAAGTTTTAAACATGGGGTTTAAAGTATGAACATAGCCTTAGGAACATGTGAAATTATTACAAAGATCTAGCAATTACGTTATTGGAGTCCCAAGAGGAGAGGAATGAGGGAAGGGCTCAAAAAAAAAAAATACTCAGAAAAATAACTGCTAAAAGCATCCCAAATTTGACAAAAAATATATTCCTAAAAAATCAAGAAACTGGGTGCACTCCAAACAGAATAAAGAAATCCACAGTTAGGCACATCAAAATCCAAGCACTGAAGACTAAGACCAAGGGAAACATTCAGAAAGTAGCAAGAGGAGACATTTACCTATGTGGGTAAGGTAAGAAACCACAGAACCCTGAAGGAACTGACACAAGGTATTTCAAGGGCTAGAAAATAGAACCGTCAACCCAGAATCCTATATCCTACAAAAATGTCTTTCAGGAATAAAGAAGAAATCAAGATATTCTCAGACGAAGGACTACTGAAAGTTTGTTGCTAAAACACCTATCCCAAAAGAATGACTGAAGGAAGTTCTCTAAACATGAAGGAAACAAAGAAAGAAGGACCCAACCACATGCAAAGAGATAGACGCTGAAACCTAGAAGCTAACTCAACGTGGAATTCCATAAAAGTGTTCGAGTAACTCACAGGAAAGTTGGAATAGGTAAGAGGGAGAGATAAATGCAAAAAGTATAAACTAAAAAATGAAACCAAAAAAAATCAGGCTACCTTAAGTTCCCAAAACTACATTAAATGTAAGTGCTCCAAATATGCCAATAAAAAGAGACTGGCAGAGTGGATTAAAAAAAAAAACATGATTCAACTATGTACTGTCTAACAGAGACTCACTTCAAATATAATGATACAGGCAGGCTGAAACTAGAAGGATGGGAAAAGATGATTCACATACACAAATGTGAATATAAACCATATAAACCAACAGAAAGCAGGATGGGTTTACTAGTAACAGATAACGAAGACCTGTAAAGCAAAGAAAATTACCAGAAACAGAAAGGAACAGGATAAAAGTGTTACTCCACCAAAAATAGAGAGCAATGCTCCATGTGTTTGCATCAAAAGACAGAGCTGCAAAATGTGTGAGAAAAAACTGATAGAAGTGAAAGGAGAAATAGAAAAATCTGCTATTATAGATGATGATTTAAACATTCCTCGCTCAACAACGGATAGAATAATTAGACAGAAAAATCAGAAAAGACAGAGGATTCAACCACACCATCAACCAACAGTTTGATGCAATGCAGATTTAATTGGCATTTCTAGAGCATTTCATTTAAATAGCATTTTAAATATTCTTTCCAAGTATTTATGGAACTACACCATTGTAAGCCAGATAATCTAGACCATAAAACAGGCTTCAACAAAAGGAAAGGAATTAAAATCACACAGAGGTTGTTGTCTGACCACGATGGAATTAAATTAATTTCAGTAACAGAAAAATCTTCAAACCCTTGGAAACTCTATAAGGGACTTCCCATAAGTCAAAGAGGAGGTCTTGGGGATAAATGCAGTAAATACAGATGAAAAGACCCCATTTTGAAACTTCTGAGACCCATGGAAGGCAGTGCTGAGAGGGAAAATTATAATATTTAATGCATGTGTTTGAAAAAGTGCTAGATGAAGCAGACAACGTGAACATTCACAGGCAAAAATGGCCACCTCAGCCTATCACACACCTTGCACAAAAAGTAATTCAAAATGGATCATAGGGTTCAGTGCAAAATACAAAAACACAGAACTTTTAGGGTAAAATCCGAAGAAAATCTCCAGGATCTAGGGCCATCAAAGTACTCTTAAATTTGACAGAAAAGCAACATATAAAAGGGAAAATGGATAAACTTATTTTCATTTTAAAAATCTAAACTTTTGCTCTGCAAAAGACCCTGATCCGAAGATGAAAAGATAAGCTACAGAGTAGGAAGAAATACTGCAAATCATGTGTCTGACATAAGACTGTTACCTGGAATATATAAAGGACTCTCAAACTCAACAGTAAAATTACAAATCATCTAATGAGCATTTGGGCAGAAAACACGGAGAGATGCTGCGTAGAACAGGACAGCCCAACCACCACGGGGAAGGTCACAAGACACCACTAGGTGAAGTCACAGTGAGGGATCTCTGCACACCTGTCAGAGCGACCAGAGTAGAAAATGGTGACATCACTGAATTCTGATAAGGCAATGGGGAAAATGGACCACTCCTCCATTGCGGCTGGGACGCGACATGGTATGGCCACTCTGGAAAACAGTTTCTTAAAAAGCTGCCACTATAGATCCCACCTTGCATGCTGTACAAACTCCAGTTTGTACAAAAACCTGCACCCAGATGTTTATGGTGGCTTTGTTCCTAAGAGCCTCAAATGGAATAAAACACAGATATCCTTCCATTTCACAAAATACAACACAGAAATCAAAAAGAACAAACTGTCAATATACACAAAACTTGGGTAAATTGCCAGTGAATATTCTGAGTGAAGAAAAAAATCTCAACATGACATATTGCATAATTCCAACTACATAAGATTCTTGAAAAGGCAAAATGACAGGAATAGGTAACGTGTTAGTGGTCTCCAGGGGTTAAGGAAGGTGGAGGTGAGGGGGGCTGTAGAAGGACACTGGGGAGCCTTGGAGAGCTGGAAAGCTCTATGCTTCACCCATATGACTTCCCAGGGGGGATGTGGCACCTTGGTGGTGCCAGATGTTACCATGAGTAGAAGCTGGGTACATGGTGTCTCTCTGCATTATTTCTTACAATGATTCAAACTAAAACTTTGAATTAAAAATGCCGACAGTAAAGCTTGCTGTGCATCAAGTGCCACTTTCAGTCCCCACCAGAGCTCTGCACACTGAGCATCACTGTCCTCCACTTACAGGTGAGGAGTGGGCTCAGAGGAACAGGCAGATGTCCAAGGGTCATAGCCAGTGGTGCTGACATTAGGAACCCATCTCTCAGCCCCGCTCGATCTCCATCCAGTCTTGTATGGGGCCATTAGAGTGGACTTCTCCTTGGCGTTCCTCTGACCCTCTGGACAACTTTGCTTTGTCTTTAACTAAAGGTCAGTGTCCATGGTCTAATGGGCCCATTGCTCCTTCTTTTCCACACCCACCCAATTCCCGTGGCCCTTGCACATTGCAGGTCCCTCTCCCAGAAAGGCCTCTGACTTTAGGCACTGATGTGACCTGCACATGGGCCCCACAGCAGGAGCTGGGGTGTTAACACCCAGGAATAGCCATCAGCCAATGGACGCTGGTCAGCAGATGAGTATCTGTGAAGTCCCAGCATGGCTGGGCCCCGGGGACCCAGGGAGGACCTGCACACACACATCCCACATTGGCTCCAGCCCCTCAGCTTCCCACGCTCCTGTTGGTGCATCCTGGGATCACTCACTCTGAGTCATCCCTGTTGAGGTTCTCTCTGGGGAGACCTCCCTGAGAAGCATACACCAGCTCCTTTGGAGCTTCCAGCACAAGCAGTATCGGGAAGGCTCCTGGGCAAGTGTCCTGGGGCTGCTCTCAAAACGACCACAAACTCGGTGGGATTCATTCTCTCATACCACATGACCACTGCACCACTTCTCTCAGTCCAGAGACTGGTTTTTCACCTTTCGCTGTGTGATCTTTGCATGGTGTGATTCTGTCCTCCAGCTGGCTAGAAGGTGAACAGGGTGGTGATATGTCCCCAGCGGCTCGTGGAGGCAGTTTGTCTTCTCATGCCATGTGAGCCATGTGGGCGTGGTCAACATGCTTTCAAAAGCCACCTGTGGGGTTTGTGGAGAGGCTGCAGGACTAATGGTGAGCACGTCTTATGTGAGTGGTGCTGGAACAGAGTGTCCAATGACAAACCAGGGATAGCAGTGCAGAATCTTCAGACACAAAAGACTGAATCTTGTAAGTTCATACTTTACAACACTGGAGTAAATTTTTTCAAGTGTAATATTTCAACTAGAATGCACAAATCAATAACAACTAACAGGTTAGCCTTTTTTTGGACAGGAAAAAAGATTCACTAATTCTCATGAAGAAATGATATGCATTGATTTGGACTACTCAATTTTGATGTATATTCACAGAGTTTTCTGTGCATCCTAATCTTGCACAAAAGACCATTTAGTAATAAATGATTTTTAAGTAATACTGGCACATTTTTTCGCCCAAAACAGCTTCAGATAATGGTCACATCCTACATTTTTGCAAAAACATTTAGCATACAATCTGTAATGACTACGCAGTAAGATACTGTGGTTCTGGAGAGTAGAAGTCTGAAACCAGCATTGCTGAACTGAAACCCAGGAGTCACAGGCCTATCCCTGTGAAGGCTCCAGAGAGTATCTTCTTCCCACCTCTTCTGCTTCTGGAGGCCACAGGGGTGTCTGGGCTCTGGGCCACATCATTACCTGCCTCCCCTCTGTCCTCACCTGAACTTGTCCTCCTCTGCATCTCACATCGTCCTCTGCCCCCTCCTTCGGGGACACATGTAGGGACCATCCGGGCAATCCAGGACAATCTCAGTCCCACCTGCAAATACTCCTTTTCCTCATGAGGTTAGATAGAGCTCCAGGGCTGAGAACCACTCTCCCTGTGGTCCTCTCTCTTCAGCCTCCCACATTTCCCAGGCCACAGCTCCAAGCCAGGCCTGCCCTTTCTCCCCTGGACCTGTGTCCTACCTAAATCTAGCTTCTTGGTCTTACCCTCAGCTGGTGCTGCCCTGGACTCTGTAGACATGGCAGGGGCACCAACTCCATCATGAAAGTGGATGGGGTCTTCTCCCCACACTCCTCGCACCCCTCACACTGAGCAGGCCCCAGTCCATCCATTTTGGTGCAGAGTCCTTGGTGCTTTTGTGAAACTCAAGTTCAGTCAGGGTCAAGATTCGCCCAGTACCATGGTGGGTCAAAAGCTTCCCTCAGCCTCTCACTAGCTCCTTACATCACCGCACCTCCCAGGTGCTGCCCCTGAAATGCCAGTGGTCGCCAGGCCTCCATCCCGATCCTCACTCTCCCTGCAACCCATCCTTAGCCACCTCCAAACGGCTGGGTGTCCCCATCCTGGACCTCTTCACTGCCCCATGATCACCCCGAGCCTGGCCAGATTGTAAACTGACCAAGGGTCTCTCACCTGGGCCTTTTCAAGTCCAACACTGGGACCATTGTGGCTGCTTTCCTTCTGATTTCTATTGTTTCAAGCTCTGGAGAGCAGTCTCCCCACCGTTTGCTACTCTGGGGCTCTGCCCTTACCCTGGCCTTCTCCCAGCTGGTCATTTCTGTGGTCTGCTTTCCCCATGGGGACCAGTCCTACAACAGAGAGACGGGTGAGTGTCTTGGCCATCTATTGTCCCAGAGCTCAAGGCATTGCATAGTGCACAGCAGATGCGTGGTGGCAGCCATTGTCACTTAATATTTCAATCATTTACATCTTGGTATTTTAATGGCCATGCTATTGTTACACAAGGTAGAGCCTTGTCCCCTACTGATGGATGTGCCCTTTGGGCCTGAATTTCCATACTGCACCCAAAGCTGCAAGGAAGGACTTGTTTGTGGCCAATGGCTGCATCTCTGCTGTTCCCCTGGGATGGCTCTCCAGGCAGACAGTGGCTGAGCTGGGGGATTGGGGTATGTATCAGAAACAAATTGTCCACCCTCCTTTCTAGGGTGGATGGAGCTGAATGTCTGGCCTTGAGCCTCTGACCCTCTCACCCTAGGCTGTCCTTCCTTCAGGCCCAGGAGCTGGTTTGTCCCAGCTGGGCCTAAGCACTGCCCACACTGTGGCCCCCAGGCACATCTCAGAAGATCTGGCCTCAGAATCCCCATGGACAAGGAGCGCAGGTCCCAGCTCTGACATAATACCTGGGCTTCCTGATGGTCCCCAGGCCCAGATGGTGGCTCTGGATACTTATGGCCATCCCCAAGGCTACAGGACTCAGGTCTGCAGGCCTTGACCTTCTCTGCAAGTCTCTCTCCCCCCTCCCCCCTGCTCTGTTCAGAAAAAATAAAATGAAATTAAGCACTTCCATGATTTAAAGCACATAATTCAGTAGCAGCACATTCACAAAGCTGTGAGGCCATCAGCTCTGCCTAGTTCCAAGAATGTCATTGTCCCAAAAAGAAACCTACTTTCCATTAAGCGGCCCCTCACCTGCCCCAGGTAGTCACCAGCATGCTTTCCCTCTCTACGGACCCTCCTGTTCTGACAGGAGAATATATACGTGAGGCCACACAGTGCTGCAGGTGGCCTTTGGTGGCCTCTTTCACTCAGCATCTGCCCGCCCCACCCGCTCTGCTCCTCCTTATCTTCTCAGGGCTCAGCTCTGACTCAGATGCACCCAGGGTCTGTGCTGTCAGCCAGCTGGCTGCAGAGGCTTCCGCCCCACAGAGGACGCAGGAAGCGCTCATTTGGTTCAGAATGCACAGCCATCAATAACCCAAAAATGCATAGCCCAGCAGGACACTTGCTCTGGTCTACAGAGGAATGATGGTTGGGCCTCTTGCCACAGAAACCAGGAGCATGTGGTGGCTCTCAGGCTTGGGGATGTTTCCCCTCCCACATCAGGTACAGCCTATCCCTATGACCTTGAGCAAAAGCACCTCCTTCATCCGAGAACAGGTGAGGTATGGACTGGAGGCTTTCCTGCCATGAGGTGGTGGCCACAGTCTGGGCTGGGACCATGAGGGTGCCAGACCTGTCACAGCAGTCCCATGCCTGGTTGTCCACCATGAAGAAGATGCCAGGGCAGGGAAAGGAGCCAAATGTCCAGGCCATCCTGTGGGGATGTAACAAATGGCCAGCCCTGCCAGCCCTGACTCAGGATCTCTTGCCCAGGCAAGATTCAGAGGCCAAGGCTGGCCTCCAGACACCTGCAGTAGGCAGCCCTGAGCCAGTGAGCCAGCTGCCTGCAAAGAAAGGGCTGGGCGGGGTGATGACCCTGCACACCCTTGACCAGGCTGGGAACCTGGGATTCTGGGGCCAGACAAGGTGTCCAACCTGTGCCCAGCTCCGGGGTGGATCGGCCAGGCCCTGCCTACCAAGAGACAGGCCAGAGGGAGAATGACATCCAGGTCTTAGCAGCACAGCCATAAGGGTCAGTGGAAGGCCCCATCGGAGCTTGGCAAGTGCCCAGAAGCCAACCCAGTGACACAATCACAGGAGCTCAGGGCTCCGCTGTCCCAGGATCAAACATGAAGATGCTCAATAAGGGCAAGTACTGCTGTCAGACATTCACACACCGCACTGTCAACAAGAGCTTGCTCTCTGCTGCTTGTCACCTAGCCCCCAGGGAGCAGGGGCAGCTCAGGATCTGAGGCAAAAACGAAAGTGTCAGGCAGACAAGAGATTGGGGCCTTGTTTGAAGTGTGATCTCATGAAACCTGGTAAGGGCAGGTGCCCATGTGTGATGACTGCACTGTGCCCATGTGATATCAGGATTCCAGACCATGGCTCCCAGAGCTGGCCAGGGGCAAAGGCTTGGCTGGCTGTAACAGGCTACGCTAGCAGTCACAGCAGGGGCTGGCATGCTTTCAGAATGAGCCAGGCTGGTGACTCTTGCCTGAGGGTGAGTGTACCAGCCCAGCGAGGGATTGGGGCACTGTGGTGACAAGAGAGGAAGGTCTGCATGCAGATGCCGAGAACCAGTCCTTGGATCCAATGGCTCTCCTTTTACCACCAACATCACCCCCTCTCCTCTCCTGGGGGCCATCAGCCTGTCAGCCCCCTCCCCCCACCCACCGCTGCTGTATGAGTCAGCTCGCCCTGCACAGGACCTATAGCAATGGCTCTCCCCATGTGTCAGGCCTAGCCAGCCCTTTTGGTCTGGGAGATTCTGAGTGTTCCACCTGAAACAGCCTCAGACCTGATGTCAGCCTGAGGAACTTCAGGATATCATTGATTAAGAAAAGATATTGGGGATTCGAGAGAGAAAACCAGGCCAGCTGCAGAACGTCTGCTAGCAGCACCCTTTCATCAGCCACAGTGGGGGCAAGAAGACAATGGAGACGAGCTTCAGAGTTGTGAGAAGAGTATTTTGAGCACAGAATACATGACCAGCCAACCATCGAGGGTTTGGGGTGAATTCCCGGATGTTCAAGTCTTGTGGAAATTTTTATCTTTTGTGCTCTTTCTGAGAACTTGCTTGAGGATGTGCTGCCATAAAGCCAGTGATGACCAGAGGAGTATAAGAAAAAGAAAAAATGGGATCCAGAAAACAGTCGCATTTTCCCGATTGCATTATGAGAAAGATTCTAGCCTGAGAGCCTGGAGAGCTGCTTTTTTCATAGACGTCAACCACTATAGCAACACAGGAAGAAGCTGGCTTCCTGCCTCACAAAGCAAGGAATGCACGTTTCTTCCATCAATATGGAAAAACAAAGGCAACTAGCAAGGCCAGGAGAAACAAAGACTTATGGATGCCATGGTCCTGTATGGAACATCCTGATGTGAGCCTGAGCAGCTCATAGACAGCTAAAAAGTCCACTTTCAGGCTGGCTCCTAGATTGTCCCCTGCCAGCTACCAGGCTGGATGGCATAATATTTATATTTTTCTGTATTATTCCTTCAGAAAAAAATAATTCAGATGGTTTCCGGCATATGATGGTTTGACTTATGATCTTTTGACTCTATAGCATTCAGTAGATACTGTACTTCAAATTTGACTTTTGATTTTTTCCCAGGTTAGTGATGGTGAGTCCAGCCACACAATGATGGGGAGCAACTGATACTCCACAATTGGCTGTGTTGCCAGCATTTTTTTTATTTTAGGGTTGTTTTGTGTCCCATCATGTGAGAGTATATGAGATAATCCATATTTTATTGTAAAATAGCCTTTGTGTTAGAACATTTTGCCCAGCTACATAAGTTCTCTGAGCACACTCCAGGTAGGAGAGGCTAAGCTGCACAGAATCAGACACCTTATCGACTTGTGGTGTTCCCAACTTCTGATGGGTTGTCATGCCCCTCATGGGTCCAGGAGCATCTGAGTTTACAGAACCATAATATGCGTTTCTTCTTTAGAATCACAGAGCAGAACACTGGCGATTTCAGAGGAGACGTCATCACGGGTTCCGAGCAGAGGGTCCATCGGTCCACCGCTGCCTCGCCTTTCTCTGCTCCCCCCTTCGTTTCCTTCTCGGTCCTGGCACCACCTGATGACAGCACCTCACTTACTGTTCTTCATCTTCTGCCTCCCCTAACAGGGAAGACTCAGTAAGGCCTGGGTGCTGCTCTGCTCCCGGCCCACACCTTGCTCTGGGGCTCGCAGGTGCCGCTACTTCTTGAAGGGCGAAGGATACTGAGCAATGTCAAGCTAAGGGGTGTATGACACAGGCTGGCCCGGGACATCTGAGCAAGCTCAGGCCAAGGGGACATGACAGGCCTGCCCAGGTGGGACCCTGAGCAAAACTTGCCCCTGCCCCTGACACAGAAGGGGTGGTGAGATGGGAGGTGGGACAGGAGGGGAGGCCTCTGCTGTGACTCCAAGCTATTGGTGGAAAGATGAAGGAGCTAAAAATAATACAACTAACACAATTAAAGAGATGATGTGGGAAGTGGAAATGACTCAAATGTCTCTCATACTGGGACATCAAGTGGAAATTGTCTAAAATTGATCAATCCAGAAACAGAAGTAAAAGCATTTTATTTAGAATTATGGTGGTAACAACAAGATCTGAAAACATAAACTGTTAAACTGGTTTTCTCCTGAGAGTGGGACCAGGGGTGGAAAACTTTCCTTTTTCATTTAATATCAGTCTACACTGCTTTAATATTTTTACTTGGTGTGTTTATTACTTTTATAATTTTAAAAAATGTGGGGAAAAAGCCACGTACATAGACTTCAATATCCTTGTTTCCTGTAAAAATGTCTTCACTTATTTATGATTTAGTATTATGCCACTGGACTTTATAGAGGGTCAATAAAAAAAACAGCCATCTGAAGAGTATATCCAGACTGTTTGAAAACTGCAATAAAAGATGTTCATGTCCATTATGTCACCTAATGTCCCTTACATGAGGATTCATGCTGCAAACCTCTAGAATTTCACACCTGAACCAAGTTTGTCTCAACGCGGGGGAAATACTTGCCACAGTTATGAAGGACAAAGGAGTGGACATTCTTCATGTAGAAAAACTTTCTCAAATTAACATGGAAAATTCCTAAATACCTCAAAGGAAAAAAAGAGAGAAGAGACACAAATGCTGTCACTAAAGAAGAAATTTAAAGTAGCCTAATGAAGTGGTGGAGTGATCTTCTTACCTCCAGGAAAACAGGGTGAGGGAGAGGGATCCCAAGGATAGGGCTGCAGCGGCCTGCCCTTGGGCTCTGGAGCTGGAGGTGCTGTCCACGGCCCAGCAACTGGAGACCTGAACAAAAGATACCCGTGGGCCTGGCAGTTCCTCCGTCAGAATCTGGGCTCAGGGAAGACTTGGGCAGGCCGATGGCACAAAGGGCCAAGAAGTGGGTGACCCCAGCAGCAGGAGGGCCTTTGCCATCCTGGTGTCCAGGATGGCCTTGTTCGTCCTGAGGTGAGGGCTGCCCATTCCTCACGCCCCCAGAGGCTGGGGAACGCTGGCTGTTGTGGTTTCCTGGCTCACAGTCTCTGACTCTGTCCTCCACGTGTTCCAGGAAACCAGTGGACTGGCCTGTCCAACGGAAATCCCCACGAGTGCTCACACACCCAGAAGGATCCTGCTGCAGCTCAAGGTGCTCTCCCTCAAAATCGCAGCCTGGCTTATGGGACACCTATTGGCTCCAGGACAGAGGCCTCCTGGCAACGTGGAGGCCTGTACCTTCCTAGTATTTCCAGAAGTCGTCATGTGACTACGCGAGTCCTTGGTCTTCACAGCACCTTGGCTAGACCAGGGCCCTGAGCACCATTGTACCCACTGTGCATGCCCAGGGCTCAGCCCGCAGGCTGCCATCGACATCCATCCACCAGTGATGGCTAGACAAAGCGTCTTCGGAGACCTTGGTTCTTGTCTTTGTTTTCCTGTGTCTGGATTTCCTGTGTCTTCCACAGTGAACATGCATGGCCACTTTCATAATGAACAACAATGACAGCCTCACACCTCTTCCCTTTCAGACTCATTGTGGTCCATTTCTCTGGGAGAAAGATCAGCTCCCTGTAATGGGCCAGTATCTGGAATACATCGGTGTTCTTCCCTCTCCCTCCTCAGGTGTTTAGGAGCATCCATCTACATCAGCGGGCAGGGGGTGGGTCTGAGCATCCCACCTCGAGAAACCAGTATTCTATCATCCTGGCTCCAATGGTCCAAAAAGGACTTTAAGGCCTCCAGTGGGTCAGAAACCAGGTGATTTTTTTTTGGACGTTACTGTTTTAGGGTGTGTGTGGTACAGGAAATTGAACTCGGGTGCTTTACCACTGAGCCACATCCCCAGCCCAGGGTCTCACTAAGTTGCTCAGCCTGGTCTCAAACTTGCCATCCTCCTGCCTCAGCTCCTCAGTAACAGGGATTACAGCTGCACCCCTGAACCCTGCAGGATCCAGATATTTTTAAAAGCGAATAAACTTCTGCAATTTTTCAGCTTCTAACATGTTGTGGGTTACATTTAGTGGATCAGATTATGGAACTTTACCTAGAGGAAGGTCCTTGAAGAACAGGGAAGTAAGGGGAAGGCTGACCCTCCATCCCTGCTGGATCAAGGGAAGAAGTGGACAGCAGCTAGCCAAGGCAGAGGAGGGACATTCTGACCCAGACACCTTGACCTGGACTTGAGAGGAACATTGGGAGGTACAAGGGCACAGGAGCATCTACCTGAGTCTAGCTGCAGGGTGTGGGAGCCCTTGGTGCAGGGAGACGAGCCCCCACCCACATCTCAAGGGCAGAGTGGCAGGATAAACAAGCCTCTGGACCCCAGTGGCACCAAAAAAGGCCCATCATGGAGGGGATAGAATATTCCCTGCAGAGACTGAACCTTCCGGGCCAGAGACTGAGGAGAGACAAGGCAGAGACTGGAGGGTCCTGAAGGTCCTGTGAGCATGTGCTTTTTTCTAGTCCATCACCTTAACCACTCGGCCACAACTACAGACAACATGTGCTTTTTTGTTTTCCCCCCTGGTAAAGATGCCTCATTTCCTGAGTTTGCCCATCTTCAATTTATGATATCAACTCCAACTCCAGGTCCAATTGTCAGGGTGGGAGGCAGCAAGATTGCCAATGTCTTTCATTTCCACTGGCCACTGTGTTAGGGTACAGGTTATATTGCTGTCACAAAGGATTGGCAATTTAAATGAGATGAAGTTTGTGTTTCTCGCCCTGTACTGGATTGCATAGTATTCCTGTAATTCATGCCCATCTGAAGCCCAGAATGTGCCCTTACTTGGAGATAGGGTCTTTGCACTTGTAAGTACTTACAATGGGGTGGTACTGGGTTAGTGTGGCCCCTAACCTAGTGACTGGTGTCCTTATGAGAGAAGATACATGCAGCAGAAGGTCAATGAAGTGCTGCCGCTTCAAGCGAGGATTGTTGAGAACCCCAGCCACCGCTGGAAGCCCGGAGAGCCGCGAGGCAGGGCTCTGCTGGAGAGCCTCACGGGGAGCCGCCCCTGCTGACTTGTAGTCTCAGAACTGAGAGGGAACCCAGCTCTGTTATAGTAATCCCCCTTATCTGGGCTTTTGCTTTCTGTGGTTTCACTGACCACATCAACTTTGATCTGAAAATATTAAATGGAAAATTCCAGGAAAAAAATGCTTCTTAAGTTTTAAGTCACATTCCATTTTCAGTACTGAAGTGAAATCTCTGCATCATCCCACCTGAGACGTGAGTCATCCCTTTGTCCAGGGTATCCACTCTGTATATGGTACCCACCTTTTAATTATTTAGCAGCTGCTGTGGTTATCAGACTGATCATTACAGTATGACAATATCCTATTTTACTTTAAAATGGCCCAAGGTACAATTATGAATTACAGTATATTGTTATAACTATTCTATTTTATTATTGTCGTTAGTCCTTCCCTTGCTTAATTTATAAATTAAATATTATGTTAGGTATGTATGTATAGGAAAAAACAGTATATAAATAGGGTTTGGTGCTATTTATGGTTTTAGGCACCCTCTGGGATCTTTTTTTTTTTATTTTTGGTACCGGGAATTGAACTCAGGGGCAACTAGACCACTGAGCCGCATCCCCAGCCCTATTTTGTGTTTTATTTAGAGACAGGGTCTCACTGAGTTGCTTAGCACCTCACTATTGCTGAGGCTGGCTTTGAACTCATGATCCTCCTGGCTCAGCCTCCCGAGCTGCTGGGATTACAGGTATGCACCACCATGCCCAGCACCCTGTGAGATCTTGAAACATCTTCTGTCAATAAGGGGGACTGCCTGTATTATAGGCCACAAGCCTGAGGTATTTTGTCATGAAACCCTGGGAAATGTTTATGCTTCTCCAACAGTCCCAAGGTGGGCAATAGCTTCCACTACTGCTCTCATCTCTTGGTCAACAGGTAGAGAAAGAGGACATTGTTTGGGTTTTTTTGGTACCGGGGAATGAACTCAGGGGACCGTAACCACTCACGCATCCCCAGCCCTTTTTAATTCTTATTCCTTCCTCAAAAGTACAGATATCCCTTTACAGACCATCCTCTCAAACCATTTCCTAGTCTCCTTACCACCTTTATTTTTTAATAGCACTTGTTACCATCTAAAATAATCTATGTATCCCACCCACCCACTTGCAATCTCATTTCCCTAAAATATAAGATCTATAAGAATAAGATGTGTTGTCTATGATGTTCAATGCAATCTCTCAAACTTGGCTAATGCTAATATTCATTCTTGAATAAATGTTTTTGCTTGAAATTCAAGGAGTTAAAAATATTTTCTTCACTTGATTAAAAAATTTATATTTTAAGTGAATAGAAATATCAACTTCAGATAGCATAATTACTGTGAGAGTTATAAGATAGATAAAAATAAATACAGAGCTCTTAAGAGACAAAATAATGTGGAACCATGAGTGGAGAATAAGTCTTTTAAACCATCATAACAGAATTTATCAAGTCAAGGCCCCTGTCACCTGGAGTGTATAATGTGATGGGCCAAGTGTATGCTGAGCCTTATGCTGAGCCCTAGGGTATACCATGCATGTCTTTCCAAATAGTCACTTCAACCCAAAGATATGAGATTTTGCTTAAAATGGGCCACTGGAAGATAAGTTCTAATCATTCTTGAATGTTTTCTGTATTAGGGAGATAAATTTTTGGAAAGATTAGAGAGACACTGCTTTAGCACTACCTATGTTTTAGAGCTGAATTGGATTTACTTCATTAAATGTTTATTTGATTACTTACAAAGTGCCACCGTACGGCTGCAGCAAAATAACCAGGGGGTGACGAGCAACTTGTGTACATTGATACAGCAGGAGTGGGAGCCATTTATTGTAGGACAGGAGCGGTATATATACATTCCACACAGCTTATCTTAATTAACATAAACTAGGTACAGCAGTCAAATAATAAGGAATCTCCACACTTAATGGCTTGCTGGTGCCATCTCACAAACCACTCCCCCTGGCAAAATGCCAGGCGCCATCCTGACTTGTTTACAGACTCTAACATTTCCCCCTTTTGTTTAATTTAAATAATGACCATAGTGGTTTTTACACAAACACCATAAATAACCTGCTACAAGAAGAAGGGGAGGATACAAAATGCCAAAATACCAAGCCAATTGATGGCCCCATGCAAGAAGCCCTTGGAAAAATTATACCAGCAATGACACTGTTAGCAAAGATACCGAGTTACAATTTGTTGTAGATTACAGTTTGTTGTCTCAGTCCAAGTAAAGCATTGTCTCAATAGATTAACTCACAGTCCAGGTAAATAACAGTCCAGGTAAGTTCTGCAGGCAGCTAGCTTGATCTGAAGTCTCGTCTGGTTCTCAGCAACACTGGAAATTCTTCCACCTTTGTCTTCACTGGCACTGGGACAAAAGCAGGAACTCTGGATGGCTAAAGAAAATCCTGTAGTATTCCAGCAGGCGCTAAGAATACAACCTTCTAAACAATTTAGTACATTATTTCAAGGTTTTTTTTATTATTGAAATAAGCCTTAATAGTGCTCATTACTCATCAGCCTCCAGGTGTGGGAGAACCATTGTAGTTTAGTTACTGGCATTGAAAATGACCAAACATCAGGGATGCTTGTAGTGTCTTCTGCCGGCTGTAGTGTCCAGGGCAGCCCCAGATGGCCCTGGGGAGTGTCCCGGACTCAAACTGCTTCCAGGCACAGGGAGCAAGAACCCGCGAGACTGTGCCTCTGGGTCAAGTTTGGATTTGGGCTCTCACAGTGGTGTCCTGCTCCCTGGGTGGGGGGTGGGGAAGAGCCCACTGCTGATGCTTGGAAAGTCCTTGCTACTCCATGACCGGCTTGCGCACGTGGCAGCCTCCGAGTGGCTTCACACATCCTCCAGTAATGAAAAGTATTTAGTAGTAGCCTTTTGTAATTCTTTTTTTGATAATCCTTCCTCCTCTGAACTTTTTTCTTCTTTCTGACTAGAGTTCCTGAGCTTCCATCAACATATGCCCTAACTGCTCTTGGTTCCACTGGGGTGCCTTCTTCCCTTAGTAATTTATTTGACACCCCTTCCATATTTTCGTCACAAAGACAATACAATACACAAGACAAAACAAGACACAAACATACTGCATCAATCTTCTCCATTTTCTCAAAATGGCCATTTTTTCTCTCATCCTATCTGCCTAGGGATGAGCAGATTTGCTCCCATCCTATCTAGGGACAGGCAGCTTTGTTTTCGTCACTTACCCCCGAGTATCCCGGGGCTCCCAGTATGGGACACCACCTGCTGCAGTCTGGCTGCAGCAAAATAACCAGGGGGTAATGAGAAACTTGTGTACATTGATACAGCAGGAGTGGGAGCCATTTATTGTAGGACAGGAGTGGTATATATATATATATATATTCCACACAGCTTATCTTAATTAACATAAACTAGATACAGCAATCAGCCAATAAGGAATCTCCACACTTAATGGCACGCTGGTGCCATCTCACAAACCACTCCCCCTGGCAAAATGCTAGGTGCCATCCTGACTTGTTTACAGACTATAACAACTAAGGGCAAGGAAACCATTACTGAATTTGCTAGATTTCTTTTATTACTTCACTTCCTGTATAGCATTTGTTAAGGATAGATTGGCTCTAATTTATCAAGTTCCTAGAACAATGCCATACACATACTAAGCAATAAATGTTTAATTTATCCTTCCATATCTGTCTGCCTTTCTATAGTAGGATCCCTATGTTTCAAACAAATATTTTCACTTTCTTAGTATTATATTTCTCTTACTGTTGATGTATAGAACTGCATAGAAATCTTTTATTATTTGTAATTTTACATGGCAAAAATAGGGACTTTGTTGGGATGTTCAATGCTTTCAGGCTTATAAGAAAGTTTGAAAACTATAGAATAGGCAAGAAAATCGAATAAAATTCAAAGACCATAAATATTTTATATAGTTGGGGGTTTAACATCCTGATGTCAACATGGCAATGGTGGAAACCCTGTTCCAAGAACATCATCTAGATAAATCTTAAACCCCCCCCAAAGTTCTTTCAGCCAGTTTGGCATAAAAGAGTAAGTATAGACAATGAAGATAAATTCTCTGAGTTCCAGCTTTGTTACTCTAACCATATTACTTTGGGTAATATATTTAATCTTCCTATGACTTGATGTCCCTATCTGAGGGAGATTAATGTTTATACACCATAGGATTTCACTGAGTTAATAACTGTATACATTCTAAAGAGTGTCTTCATGTACTATGTTAATAAGTACACTTTCTAAAGAGTGTCTTCATGTACTATGTTAATAAGTACACTTGGCATTCACAGACTCTTATGGCTCCCAAATTACCAGATAAGGTTCTTGTTGGCCTTTTGTAATATTAACAGTAATTGTATTATAATATCTCTATGTTTTGTACTGGAGTATAAATTAACACATTTTTATGGTGACTCTTATTGATAAATATCTCACCAAAGCACCATCATTCTTTCTTTGATTTTTAATGAGGTCTTAGTTTTAAGCAGTGGCAAAAGAAAGCAAACAGAATTGAGACACCCAAGCAAATTAATTTTAATAAGTATTTTAAATCTATTAACTTTTTTGGCTTTTTTCACATATCATGATAATTAAATTTTAAAAGTCACTTCAAGAATAATGTTAAATATTCTTCACAAAAGTAATTATTGATTCACAGAAATAGAAGTTACTGTGTTGTCACATTCTTGATTATATTTGGAATTTCATTTACTTTCAAGTAATGTAGCTAAATAAAGCCCAGATGTAAATTGCCAATTTTTCATTTCTGTGAATACATCATTGTACAGATAGCTTGTATGGGATTTTCAACCCAAGAAAAATAAACTGTAAATAAGTGGTTTTAAGGTATCATTTCACAGAAAATAGAGACTGTATTCTGTGGAGTTTTGAATTTATATCCATAAGGTTTGATTTGTGAGTTGTTATTTCTTATACAGCACCTTGGAAGCACAGAATTGAAAGGCAGTGAAAAGAACTTGAATAAGATAGTGCATTGAGGAAAAAAAACACAAGAACCAGCTAATGCCCCACATGTGTAAGTAAGGAGAAATTTCATTAGAGGGTTATGGGAATGTTTAGGCAGTGATAAACAGGTTCTGCATTGGAAGGAATGAAGGGAGGCATCTGCACTAGAGAACTCAAGTTCTGCCTTTGAAGTAAAACTCTTCAGTTATTAAATCATGTAGGTGATTGAACGTAGAAAACTGTAGAGTGCTAAGCATTATTACTATTAAAATAATAATTGCTTATGTTAATTTTCTCTTTAACTTTATGGTATTTTTTTTATCCATATTGCATTTCTCTCCTTCATGCTGACTATTTTTATATGCAATTTTTGAGCTGTTCACAGCCTTCAGAGATAATTTATCCATTTGACATAGTGAGAAAACAATATAGATCAATTGAATAAAGCATCAAGACAGCATTGATGTCTATTAATCTGTCTATAAATATGTCATGGTGCTAAATAATTGAAAATTTCATTTATGTTGATCAATTTTTACTATTTCCATTCATGTAATTAGCAGCACATTTTAAGTATATGATAGAAGATATGAAAATAAGTTTTGAAATTTAGAAATATTCTTTTAGTATGTTTAATATTAATATCTAATCACTAGGTATAAACTAAAATATTTATATGTTGGTAGAATGGTAATATTATTAATCCAGGTACTACAAGAACATGATTTTATAAATATATAATCCACCAAGTTTTTGTCATTTGAGCCATGATCATACTTTGAAATTGTAAACTTAATAAACCAGATGTTGTAGTGCTCACAATTTTATTGTTAGAAACATTATTGACCCAACTTCATCTAGGAAGGTCATTTGATGAAAATTGCAGAGTGTAAATAGACTTTTCAGGTTCAAAAAAGCATTAGCTTAAAATGAGGTCAACATAGGTTGATTTTCTCAGTTCTGTGGACAGCTGAGCCCTCTCCAGATTCCAAAGCCATGCTGAATGGATAGTAGAGGTTCTCAGGCTGCTAAAAAATGAACAGGTGCAGCAACAACAGGGAAATTTCCCCCATCAAAAACTGCTTGAAAGAGGGGTAGCACCTGCTTATACTAAGATTTATGAAGATTATGAATTAAAATTTTTAAAAATTAAATTCTTAAACTTTCAGATATATGTCATGCATTATTTTCTGTGTATACTATATTCTGCTCTGTGTTGGACACAAATGCTTAATATTTAAAAATGCATAGCACTGTATTTTCCTTTAACCATGTACATAAGTGAAAAAATTTTAACATCTCAAAAGCTAAAAAACCCTCACAACATACATTGTGTGACTAATATCTCTCTCAGTTGGTGGCTGTCTTTTAAATTTCTTGTTTGATGAGCACAGGTTCTTACTTTTAACAAATTTATCAATCTTATAGCTAGTTCTTTTTTATATTTTGTTATAAAATCTCAAGTTAGATTTTTCCTCTAATATTTTCTACAACACTGGGTTTTTCATAATTAAGACTTCAATTCTTCTTTGACATTATTTTCATAAGGTGAGAGATAGGATAGTCTTGTTTAATTTTTGTTGTTGCATAATAATCACACATACATGCAAACCACACAATTTAATCAGTTTGATTCCTAAGTACCATTCCTCATCCCCTTTCTCTGTTTTACTGGTCTCTCTTCTATTTTCATCAGCATAACTACTTGTTCCAGACTCAATCTGTGAAAAGTTCCCTTTTCTACATTCAGATGCAGGGCAATGTCTGTCATATATTCATGTGTGTGTTCTCTCAGGCTTCAATTCTACTCTACCAGACAGTACAACTACCTCTTTGCAAACATGACAAACTCTGATCACTATAGATTTATAGTAACTCTGGACATTTGCAAGGTGATATCTTTGCAAGAAAAAAAAAATAATCCCCTTACAGAAAAAAAGCATTTCCTTGGTTGTATTTTGCTTATTCTTTCAGAAGTCCGGACTCTGTTTTTCATGGACTCCTCTCTACTCTGCTACATAATGAAGGGCGGTAGAGCTAAGAGTTTGTATCCTTGATGGTCCTTTGGAAGATCAGCAGTGCCTTGAAACAGTTACCTACAATTATTTTGCATCTGGACAGTCTCTTGGAACATCCAGTAAACCAAAATAATGAAAATAGATGTCCATATTTCAAATAGTATATTGTCCAATATTATCTTTTAAGATAAGGCACATAAATAATTAATAAATAGTGATATTACAGGTATTTCTACTTTAAAAACTTACCATTTAGTCCACCTCATTTAAATCACTGTGAATTATCTTATAATGATACTCTGAGTCTCTTAAAATAGCAGATGAACTCTTGTATCTACTAAATCTTAGAATCAAAATTTTCTCAATCATACACCGTTTTCCCCTGTAGTTTCACAACATCGTAACAATGGACATTGGAAGCTTGAGTTTTCTGATAACTAGAAAGAAACTACGCGGTCTTTTATGATACACCAGCATGTATATCCGAACAAAGGTTAAGGTTAACTTAATTTCTCACTTCAGTTTAAGATCAATTCTTCTACCCTTTTGTCATAATCCTATCAACTACATAGAGAATCTGCTCTATTCTTGAGTTATATTTGAATTTGCACAGGAAATTAAATTTTAGCTTTCAGAAACTGAAAGGTTTTATAGGATGACAGGACCTTTTTGTCTGTATTTACCATAATAAGTAGTGACCCTGGAGTACTAAAGGGGTTTTCATAAGGGGCCTTCAAAGAATAAAGGGGAGTCAGAGCAGAAAGGTGTGAGTGGATGGTGTTTCTGCTGCTGGCATATGGTGTACAAAAGGCATTGCTAAACTCATACAGGCAAAAAAAACAATATTGTATTTAAAGAACATTTAAAACGTGGGTGTTAGCATAGTCATTTACATTGATGTAGTTATTCTTGAGCAGTTGATGTTTTTCCATTTGAACATCAAACACTGTCCTTATCAAGTTATAAAATAGCATGCAGGAGCAATAAATTGTCTCTACTACATTCTGAGCTAGGATTTTTAATTATTTTGCTGAAATTCAATCCATTAAAGAAAGTCAATCAGATGGCAAAGAAACTTCATGGAATGTAAGGTAGTTGGCCCATCTAATTACATGAAAGGACAAATTTCCTTTGTTCATTGGAGCTTTGTTTTAAACTTTGCTTCTAAGATCAATGAGCTGAGCACTAGTAGCCTTGGAAACAGGGACGTTCATAAAGAATAAAAAGTTCTGAGTATGAATTTGCAAACTTGCCTCTCCCCAATTTGTAAATCAGAGTTGATCTGATTTCAAGAATGCTACAGAGATTGTTCAGCCTATGACACACAAATTCTTGATACTTCTATAATTCTGGGCTTTCCTTAAATTGCATATCAGTATATCTGACACCCTGCTGTTTTCCAAGAAGCACTTACCTTGGAAAATTTCTTTGTGAACGATCATTAATTTTTTTATTTTCACTCCTGCTCTTACTACTAAAATGTGCCCCATTTCTTGTTGCTAGTGTCATAATTACTGGAAACTTAGAGATTTGCATATGGTGAAGAGGCCTTTGTTATTTTATCCAGAACAGAAAATGGATTTATTCGCTCTCAGACGTTAACAACATTATGGGTTATGCTGAAAACAGACATTATCTTCTCAATGCATTGCCTAGCAGCAGCTGATCATTAGAAACCTCCCCAAAGTCAACCACTTTGCTTCATCACCAAACGCAAGCCATGATGAATACCTTACATTTGCATTACTCTTTTAAAAAGTTTTAACTACTATAACAAAATGCAATAGGGTGACTTATAATGAACAGAAATTTATTTCTCCCCATTTTGGAGGTTGAAAATTCTAAGATTAAATCACCAGAACATTTGCTTTCTGTTGAGAGATAGCTTCCTAATTTCTTGTGCTTTAATCAACTTAGTTGACACTGTGACCAAAATAGCTGATGAGAACAATGTAGAGGAGAAAAATTTTATTTTCAGAGCTCTCAATCTATAGACTGCTGATTCCATTGCTTTAGATTCCAGGTGAGGCAGAATATCATGGCAGAAAGCCTTGGTGGAAGAAAGCAGCTCAGGATATGGCAATGAGGAAGGTGGTGGGGGAGAGAGGTCAACAGTCAACAGTTCACAAGGGACAAAATATATACAAAGACATGGGTGACTTAGCTCTTCTGGTCACATACTACCTGCCTAGGATTACCACCAGTTAATCTATATCAGTGGATTAATGCACCTATTAGATAAAGGCTCTCATAACCCAATCATTTTGCCTCTAAATTTTCTTGCACTGTTTCATACATGAGCTTTTGAGGGATACCATATGTATATAAACCACAACACAAAAGCCTCTTTTTTTTCCTACATCCTCAAGACTTAAGGAGGTAAAGAGCTCTTCGGGGCCTTTATTATGGGTACTAATTCCATTGATGAGGACTTTATTCTCATGACCTAATCAACTCCAAATGGCCCTATTTTAAAACCATCTCACTGGGTAAGTTTTTGAAATATGAATTTTTGAATGGAATATAAATGCTGACTCCCTAAAACTTATCAAAACTCTTTATTCATCTTGGAACCTCCCTATATTATGTATTCCTAGTAAAGTTGTCTTTTGGGGAATTTAGGGGGAATACTCAGGCTTTCTCCTTGCTGTTTCTGAGTTCAATAGCTGTTATGGTTGGTAATAGAAACTCAGAAGAGATTTTTTTTTAATTAATTTTTATTGTAGGTTGTTCAAAACATTACATAGTTCTTGATATATCATATTTCACACTTTGATTCAAGTGGGATATGAGCTCCCATTTTTACCCCATATACAGATTGCAGAATCACTTCAGTTGCACAACCATTGATTTACATATTGCCATTCTGGAGTCTGTTGTATTCTGCTGCCTTTCCTATCTTCTACTATCCCCCCTCCCCCCTCCCCTACCCTCTTCTCTCTCTACCCCCTCTACTGTAATTCATTTCTCCCCCTTATATTTTCCCTCCTTTCCCCTCACTTCCTCTTGTATGTAATTTTGTATACCCCTGAGGGTCTCCTTCCATTTACATGCAATTTCCCTTCTCTCTCCCTTTCCCTCCCACCTCTCATCCCTGTTTAATGTTAATCTTCTTCTCATGCTCTTCTTCCCTACTCTGTTCTTAGTTACTCTCCTTATATCAAAGAAGACATTTGGAATTTGTTTTTAAGGG
Source organism: Callospermophilus lateralis (assembly GCF_048772815.1). Taxonomy (NCBI): domain Eukaryota; kingdom Metazoa; phylum Chordata; class Mammalia; order Rodentia; family Sciuridae; genus Callospermophilus; species Callospermophilus lateralis. The sequence goes on from NC_135315.1 coordinate 105,369,127, forward strand.
ATTGGCTAGCTTCACTTAGCATAATCTGCTCTAATGCCTTCCATTTCCCTCCAAATTCTATGATTTTGTCATTTCTTAATGCAGAGTAATACTCCATTGTGTATAAATGCCACATTTTTTTTATCCATTCGTCTATTGAAGGGCATCTAGGTTGGTTCCACAGTCTTGCTATTGTGAATTGTGCTGCTATGAACATGGATGTAGCAGTGTCCCTATAGTGTGCTCTTTTTAGGTCTTTAGGGAATAGACCGAGTAGTGGAATAGCTGGATCAAATGGTGGTTCCATTCCGAGCTTTCCAAGAAATCTCCATACTGCTTTCCAAATTGGCCGCACCAATTTGCAGTCCCACCAGCAATGTACAAGAGTACCCTTTTCCCCACATCCTCGCCAGCACTTGTTGCTGTTTGACTTCCTAATGGCTGCCAATCTTACTGGAGTGAGATGGTATCTTAGGGTGGTTTTGATTTGCATTTCTCTGACTGCTAGAGATGGTGAGCATTTTTTCATATACTTGTTGATTGATTGTATGTCCTCCTCTGAGAAATTTCTGTTCAGGTCCTTGGCCCATTTGTTGATTGGGTTATTCGTTATCTCATTGTCTAATTTTTTTAGTTCTTTGTATATTCTGGATATTAGGGCTCTGTCTGAAGTGTGAGGAGTAAAGATTTGTTCCCAGGACGTAGGCTCCCTATTTACCTCTCTTATTGTTTCTTTTGCTGAGAAAAAACTTTTTAGTTTGAGTAAGTCCCATTTGTTGATTCTAGTTATTAACTGTTGTGCTATGGGTGTCCTATTGAGGAATTTGGAGCCCGACCCCACAGTATGTAGATCATAGCCAACTTTTTCTTCTATCAGACGCCATGTCTCTGATTTGATATCAAGTTCCTTGATCCACTTTGAGTTAACTTTTGTGCATGGCAAGAGAAAGGGATTCAGTTTCATTTTGTTGCATATGGATTTCCAGTTTTCCCAACACCATTTGTTGAAGATGCTATCCTTCTTCCATTGCATGCTTTTAGCCCCTTTATCAAATATAAGATAGTTGTAGTTTTGTGGATTGGTTTCTGTGTCCTCTATTCTGTACCATTGGTCCACCTGCCTGTTTTGGTACCAGTACCATGCTGTTTTTGTTACTATTGCTCTGTAGTATAGTTTGAAGTCTGGTATAGCTATACCGCCTGATTCACATTTCCTGCTTAGAATTGTTTTTGCTATTCTGGGTCTTTTATTTTTCCATATGAATTTCATGATTGCTTTCTCTATTTCTACAAGAAATGCCGTTGGGATTTTGATTGGCATTGCATTAAACCTATAGAGAACTTTTGGTAATATCGCCATTTTGATGATGTTACTTCTACCTATCCATGAACAGGGTATATTTTTCCATCTTCTAAGATCTTCTTCTATTTCTCTCTTTAGGGTTCTGTAGTTTTCATTGTATAAGTCTTTCACCTCTTTTGTTAGGTTGATTCCTAAGTATTTTATTTTCTTTGAGGATATTGTGAATGGGGTGGTTGTCCTCATTTCCATTTCTGAGGATTTGTTGCTGATATACAGGAATGCCTTTGATTTATGCGTGTTGATTTTATAGCCTGCCACTTTGCTGAATTCATTTATTAGCTCTAATAGTTTCTTTGTAGACCCTTTTGGGTCTGCTAGGTATAGAATCATGTCATCTGCAAATAGTGATAATTTGAGTTCTTCTTTTCCTATTTTTATGCCTTTAATTTCTTTCATCTGTCTAATTGCTCTGGCCAGTGATTCGAGAACTATGTTGAACAGAAGTGGTGAGAGAGGGCATCCCTGTCTTGTTCCAGATTTTAGAGGGAATGCCTTCAGTTTTTCTCCATTCAGAATGATGCTAGCCTGAGGCTTAGCATAGATTGCTTTTACAATGTTGAGGTATGTTCCTGTTATCCCTAGTTTTTCTAGAGTTTTGAACATAAAGGGATGCTGTACTTTGTCGAATGCTTTTTCCGCATCTATCGAGATGACCATATGGTTCTTATTTTTAAGCCTGTTGATGTGGTGAATAACATTTATTGATTTCCGTATATTGAACCAACCTTGCATCCCAGGGATAAATCCTACCTGATCATGGTGCACAATTTTTTTGATATGTTTTTGTATCCTGTTCGCCAGAAGTTTATTGAGGATTTTTGCATCTAGGTTCATTAGAGATATTGGTCTGTAGTTTTCTTTCTTTGAAGTGTCTTTGTCTGGTTTAGGAATCAGGGTGATGTTGGCCTCATAGAAAGAATTTGGAAGTTCTCCCTCTTTTTCTATTTCCTGAAATAGCTTGAAAAGTATTGGTATTAGTTCCTCTTTAAAGGTTTTGAAAAACTCTGCTGTATACCCATGCGGTCCTGGGCTTTTCTTAGTTGGTAGTCTTTTGATGGTATCTTCTATTTCCTCAATTGATATTGGTCTGTTTAGGTTGTCAATATCCTCCTGACTCAATCTGGGCAGATCATATGACTTAAGAAATTTATCGATGCCTTCACTATCTTCTATTTTATTGGAGTATAAGGATTCAAAATAATTTCTGATAATCTTGTGTATTTCTGAAGTGTCAGAAGAGATTTTTGCATTGAAGTAATAAGTTTAGACACCAGGTAGTTCTATATTACTATTTAGTTGTGTTTCATAAGGCATAAAAACACATACCTAATATAGAAAACTTGCTTTCTATACCAGATCCTGGATAATTTCTTCACAAACAGGATTTCATTTCTCCCAAATAATAATTTTATCATTTTCTAATAAATCCCTGTTTCATATCACAAAATATCTGAGAGAGGTTAAGAACTAGCCTAAGGTACTAGAAAATGCCTACAGATTCCATAGCCTAGTAGGTTTCAGCCATCCTGGAATCAGAATTACATTGAGATATCTAAAAATACTTATAACTTTGTACATAGAAAATTGTAATTTACCCCTTTAGACAAATGAAATAAAAATCTCTCTCAGACCTCAACACTAATTTTTAGATACTATGGGTCATCCTATAGTTTCTGGGAAATGTTTAATATTTTATGTCATGCATTATTAACTTACAGAATTCAACTGCTTGAAGTAGCCTTCTTTGGTATCAGTAATAGTATTAGGATGTTGGTATTTTTTAATTAAAGCATAGGATTTTGTAAGGATAGCTTAGAAAGAAGCAAATTTTTTTCCTATGGAAGAATCTATTTCTTATTTTGCATAGTAATAAAAAAGGAAATATTGGGAAAGTAATCAATATTAATTCTAATTATTTTTTTTCTATAAACTTAACAACTGTTTTCTATTCATTTTCTACATAAGGGGTACTACAGTGTAATATGCTTTAAATGAATTCACGAAATCAGACTGGCTTTCTTGTTGCAGGTTTATAAGTTAGAACACATTAATTGAAGCCAGTTATTCCGATACTTAAAATTTTGCTTATGCAACATCCCATCAACACTAAGAAAAATGAGTAGAGTGTATAAAGAGTTTTTAGATTATTAAATATTATGTTTTGAAATTTTTATTTTCAAATGTCTGTTAGTGATAATTTTAATATTTAACAAGATCTTTACCATCTTCATTTTTATATACTTCGAAATTTAATTTATGTCTGTCCTATTTCTTATTTTCTGTCTTCCTCTAAAGTCAGATTACATAGTGACTGTTATCTCTATAATACTTCACCTGTCAAGTTTTTAATACCAGTCTAGGCTACTCCTATTTTATATTATTTATTGCTAGTCTACTTTCATGCCTATTCTCCATATTCTTAATTACTTTTGACAGTTGACTGTGACTGTGCTTAAGTGTGAGTGTGCGGGCCAGTGGATATATGCATATGCAAGGATTTCTGGTCAAAAGGGACTATAGTTATAGTCACCTCCATGTGGGCATATGATCCCACTTCATCACTTTGCTTTAGATTGTATCTGTGGGGACTGAGGCAATTGCATTTTCCTATGCTACATTTACTTTAAATGTTTCATCTTGTTCCTCAGAGCAAGTTTATCTGTAATTTCTTCCAGACTGTGCAGTTTTTAGGTCATATCTTCCCCTAAGCCACAAAATTCCTTCTTACATCCTTTGTATTAGTCAGTTTTTTACAACTATAGCTAAATAACTAAGGCAGATTAATTGACAAAGGAAAGTATTTATTTAGCTAATCGATTTTGAGGCAAGTCCAAAGAGTATGGCTTAGTTTCTGTCCCCACCCTTCGCTTCCTCACATCAAAGATCTATCTTCCTGGGTGCCCTGGTATTTCTACCTCTCCTTTAAAAGCCATCAGTAATTCAATTGTGGATTGAATTAGAGCAGTACTCTAATAATCTAAGTGAATCTTCATCTAATGATCTAGTTGAATTTAATTACTTACTCAAGGCTCTACCTCTAAATTTCTTAGTCAAGTTAAAGTTTTCTACCTCTTAATACCATTAGCAAGACTTTATTGATTAAAATGCTTCCTGAGTTCTGGAAAACAAACCATATTCAGGATTTTTTTTTTCATTTAGGCCCTGAAATTCATGTCTTCTTGTACAACATAGAATTATGCCATCCTCAACAAGTCCTAGATGCTTAATTCATCTCAGCACTAATCTAAAAGGGCAGATTCTTATGTGAGACCATAGACTTTTAGCTATAAGTCCTTCTGAAACCAAACACAAGTTACAAACTTTGATGATCTATCTCCTTCATGTATATGTAGAAAGTACCAATTAAGATTAAATAAAGGAATGAAAGGAAGATCAGTAGAGGAGGGGAGTGGGAGGGTATTGAAATCAAATTCCTTATATGTATAATTCTGTCAAAAGGAACACAAATATTATGTATAAATGTAATGCTCTAATAGAAAAAAAACAGTGGTAGGACAAGCGTTGGGTATACATTTCTATTTTAAAAGGAAGAAATGAGTAATTAGAAAAGGGTAATTGAGCCAAAATAAGACTGAAACCCAGCAGTCCTTAGAGGGTGGACAGTCTGGGCCTGCTGGCTTTGCTTGTTACAAGCCACTTGGCCACTCTTTGGGGCTTGTTCTGCATGCTGCCTGCAGCTTTTCTTGAGGGGTGTATCCCAGTGCTGTTTCAGTCTCCTCTCTGGGGTCTCCTCTGTAGTTTCTTTCTGACAGTTCCACAAGGCATTGCTGCCATCAGAGGCTCCATGCAAGAATCCCAGCCCTGAACTGCACTTCTGCCTGCTCTTCCAAGGCTTCTTGTGAAGTCTCTATGAAATTTCCATCACCCCCTCATTTTGCATTCTGTGTCCCTGCAAAACCAACCTCATATGTGTGACACAAAGGTGTGCTACCTTCATGTGGTATATTTGAGTCCACATGAACAGTGGCTGCAGCTCTTGAGTGCTTTGCTGACCAAATGCAGGGAAAAAAATCCCCAAACAGTCCTGCATGAACCTGCAGAGAGCACCTCAGTTTCTGTGAAACATTTCTGCTCTTTCAGGATTCTGAGCCTGTGATGGTAGTGGTAGCCACAAAGATTTCTGAAATTAGGCTTTTTCCCAATTGTCTTACTAATGAGCACATGTAATTTAGAAAGTGGTTTTTCCACTCTACCCCTCTGTTATAAATGTGCTTTTTCTCACTCCTACCCTAACCAGGCTGTGAATTATCCATATTTTTCTTTTAAATTATACATTTCATCTTTAGATTATCCCATTGGTTCCAAATTCTATAGAATACAATTGAAAATAACCAGGAAGGAGCCTGAATGCTGTTTTGACTACATATTTTCTCCATTAGATATTATAGTCCATCACTTCTAGATTTGGCCCTCCATAAGCTTCAGAGCATGGACACAGTTCAGCCACATTCACAGCAGAGGTGTGACAATTGTTGATTCCAGTTTCCAGTAGAATAGTCTTCATTTGCATCTGAGTTCTTATCAGCATGATCCTTACTGTCCATATTTCTTTTTTTTTTAATATGTCTTTCTTTCTTTTTTTATTAATTTTTATTGTTGGTTGTTCAAAACAATACATAGTTCTTGATATATCATATTTCACACTTTGATGTCCGTATTTCTATCAGCATTCTGCTCATGGTCATTTATCCCATCTTTCAGACATTTCAGATCTCTACAGGTTTAAGGCTCTGAGAGGAGTCCCTCTTGGATGCATCACAACATGGCAGGCGCCATGTTGTGTATCTCTCAACTTTACATCCTATCTCCTTCTCCTTATAAAACCACCAGGACTCCATCAAAGGGGCTTCATCCTAATAAAGTAATGAAACCTAATCATTTTTCAAGGGCCCTACCACTAAACACCATAGGTCAGTCAGTTACCTTCTTTGATATCATTGACATAAGATTTTTGTGATTAAATTCCTTTCTGAGTTCAGAGAGACAACCTATTTTCATACATAGCCTCCCAGGTACGCAATTCATCATGAAAGAATTACTTAGATAACCTCTGTCATACAGTCTTCCAACAATCATTTTATTAAAAAGTGGAGAAGTTTTAAAATATCTTTCAATTAGCATTTTGAAAAACAAAACCCATAAATATGATAATAAATTCACCTGTATTTTTAGTTTAACACTGCTTGTATTTTACTGTTTTGTCATATATCTGTAAGTAAGGTGTGTTTATGAAAACTTCTTTTTTAATACAAAAATAGTGTAAATTTAAACTTATATGCTTATGTGCCTATATATATGACCAAACACCCAATGAACATATTTTATACTTTTTTAACATGAATATTTGTAATCTAATGTCTCTCCAGGTCAATAATCTTCAAAAATAATTAAACTATTTTGCTGTATACTATCATAGTAATAAGGTATAAGATATTAACCAATAGATTAATATTTATAATTCATACAACTTAAATTATAGAACACATTTTTATATAAATATTTAACCTGAATATCAATAATGATTTAATTGGAATTACTAGATCAAAAGTATACACTTTAATAAAAGCACACACATACTCCAAAATTTTGGCAAATTTTTCTTCAGAAAGTTTAGTAAGTGAAAATTCTTATATCAGTTTAACTTTATTTTCATTTTCTTTAATGATGGTTAAATAGGTATGTATATACACATATATTTATATGCATATATAAAGAACAGAAAGTTGATAGCTGAAAGTGGCATCAAAATATTGTTTTACTCAGTGGCTCAGGAGGCTGAGGCACAATGATCACAAGTTCAAAGCCAGGCTCAGTGACTTAGTAAGGCCCTAAGCAACTTAGCAAGATACACACACACACACACACACACACACACACACACATATATCTATTTATTCAAATAAAATATTTATTTATTTATTTATAGGTTATAAATATATATATATATATATATATATATATATATATCTCATTATGTATAATTTTCATTTCTTTTATTTCAAATGAGTATGTTCAGTGATTCCAATGTTTTATTATTTATATTGCCAAATATAATAAACTTGTGAATTTCTCCTCTATTCCTAGTCTTACAACCTTCTTCTCAATTGCAAAATTAGTTAATCCAAAGTTAGTTATCCACATCTTTTTCTTTGATTTCACTTCTTTTATTCTAATTTTCTCATCTAAGTGTTGAGTCTGCTGGATGCAGTGACTCACACCTTTAATCACAGCTGGTGGGGTGATCCCCCCAAAAAGTTGAATCCATCTGTGATTAATTATGGTATGTTATAAAGGTCCAATTTGATTTTCAAATGAAGCAAATTTGTTCATTGAAAAAATCTTCTTTGTATTGAATTGCAATTCTCTTTATTTATTTATGTATTGATTCATGTATTTATTTTAAATAGTTTTTAGTTGTAGTTGGATAAAATGCCTTTTTTATGTATTTTTATGTGGTGCTGAGGTTTGATCCTGCTTGATATGTGCTAGGTGAGTACTCAACCACTGAGCCACAAACCCAGCCCCTGCAAATCTATTTTTTACTGTGTACATGAACATGTGTCCACACTTGTACATGCACATTTGTATCCACATCTACAGTAATATCTTCTCTAAGATCATTTGTTTGTTGCCCATTTTTTTAGGTTTTTAAAATGAGTTGTTTAATTAAATGATCTAATTCAGAAGCCCTCAAAATTTAATATCTATTTTCTGTATTTCAAATGAAATGTAAAAGCATTACTTTCAGTAAAAAGTCTCAGTGAAAAACAATAAACTCTAAACATGTTGATCTCATAAAAGTTGTGAGTAGAATAGTGGTTAGACAAGGTTTAGAAGGGGTAGGGAAGTTGTCAATAGGAATAGTTTTATAGTTAGAAGGAATAATTTCTGGAGTTTTATTGTAAAGTAGAGTGACTTAGCAATAATGTATAAAGAATTGAAGAGAGAATTCTGAAGGTTCTAACTTTAAGAAATGACAAATATTTAAGAAGGATTTGTTGATTACCCTGAATCTATGATTACACAATGTATACAAATGTTTAAACATATTATATCAATCAGAAATAAAATGAAACCTAAAAAATTCTCAATTGTTATTTTCTCCAATCTTGCACAACTCTTATAAATTAATTCTCAAATAATTGACATTTATGCAATATTTAGTCTTCCCATGTAGGAATAAGACTCTGAGGAATTATGTAATTAGATAAGGAACTTGATAATTGCAAGAGTATTGCATCTATGGGACACAGAGAAAATAATTATTACTTTTGTCCTCAATTTAAAGTGAAAATTATGGAATATTTTATACCACATCTGTGACATGCACCTTAAATTATTAGACAGTTTTCCTTCTCTGTGGACTAGGGCAATCTCAGTGGCAATGAGAGCTTGTAAAGCTTCAGGACAGATTTGTGTCTTGATCAAACCATTTTTTGAAAAAATCTTAGATCCATCAAATATAATATAGATAGAACATATCCTTTCTATTTGTCTTCATTCTGTTATGCACACTATACACTCCCTCCCATTTTCTAAAATTGATCACTTTAGTTAAACAAGAAAACATTTTATACCATGGAAGTTATTGAATCATTTTGCTGAGGTAAATTTTAGTTTATTCAAGTTTTGAATGTTTGCTTTAGAACTGAAGGGAAAGGCATTGTATAGAAGGTTTCAAGAACTTAGCTAAGAACATTGGTTGGGCAGTGATGTCAAGCAGAGCTCATTTTTCCTGAGTGCTTCTGGAGAGTCCACAAGGAGGTCAATACCTACTTTGGTTTTCATGCTAACTGTCTGAGTTCAGGGCTGCTACAATTTCAGTTCTCAGGGTTCATGTGGCTTTCTAAAACTTATACTGGCAGTAATTTTAGATTTAGTGAAGAAAAAAAAGTCAATGAGGGTGCAGGAACCTGGAAATAGGATGCATTTTCCTTCTGAAAGGGATCTTTATGTGATAAGTGAAAGTTTATCTGTGAAACACTATATTGATAGAGGTAGGAAAGTTGATAAGGGCATGGTAACTCAGGTTGTTGAACAGAATAAAACTGAAAAGTAGAGTTATAATACAATCATCAATTATTTAATAAAAAATATTTTTAGTTATAGATGTGCACAATACCTTTCTTTTATTTATTTATTTTAATGTGGTGCTGAGGATTGCAACCCTATCACTGAAAACCCCAGCCACACCAGTTATTTCTTGCAAAAGTTATTTTTGAGCTCATTAAATGAATGAGGTACATTCTAAGTGCCAGGTATTTAGCACTTAACAAGCAAGTTTTTTCATACATGTGAGGGTGTAAGTGGTTCTTACAGTTTCCTGATTTATAGAAGATGTTAAAATAAATGTCATTATAAAGAAGAGAAAAATAAATGTAAGATCAAAGAAATTTTATCCCAGAATATGTGTGTGTATTTACATTTGTATTTGACTTTTTGCAAATAATAATAAGAGTTAATGTAAAGTGTTTGCCAATTTTTTCTGATCTTCATGCAATAAGTAATGGCCATGTTTATACTAGCAACATGTCATTAAATATCTATAGGTTAGAATAAGCTTATGCTTGTTAGTATTTTTCCTAGTGTAATGATTCTGGTAGCACCAGATTCAAACTATAAAGAGCACTGCTTTTAAATAAGTGACAAGTATGAACAAATTTCCATTAGACTTTTAAGTTGGTTAATAATCATCTGTTATTTAAAACATCTAGCTCAGATTTGTGTTTCTGAAGTTAACTAGAATGGTCTGCACACAAATCATTAAAAATTCCTGGGCCATTTTATATTTTATATTCACAGTATATTTTTTTAAATTACTGTATCATAATCTTACCTGGAATTTAAATTTTATTTTCAGCTTTGCTTATACACTTAAATTATCCAGCTAAAATATTTTACAGAACATTATCAAGAATATATTCTGATATAAATTATATGTCTTGTTAATTATTCATTAGTAAGCAAATATTACAACAATAATATTATATAATATTATTTAGAGTGTGAAAGAACATAGAAATATTCTGAATAACATATATTCAAAGCTTGAAAAAATAATTTAGTTATCTATTGGATAGACAAATGGAAATTCAAATAAAATTAGCCTCAAACTTGCCATGTAAATTAGAAATAGTTATACATAATACTGATTTACTTGTCATTTTCTATGAAACATAGTCATGTTATTACATATCATATTCAATTATAACACTATGAAGTTTGTAATTAGTATGAGCATATCATTAACAAAAATCAATAATACATTATTGTATTTCTGTGAGTGTACAAATCTCCAGTCCTTGTTAAAAACACTTACTAAAGGCTTTGAAGGGTTTTATAAATTGAACGTGTTACTGCAATGTGCTGTTGGGGTCCATTACTAAGAAAATAGATATTTTCTAGATGGCATTGAGATACATCTCTATAACTTTGATTAAAGTGTGGAATGCAAGCTGGGCAAAAGAATAAAAACTACCTTAGGCATCAAAACCCACAGGAACTCAAGCACCAAAGCAGCAAATTGTTGAATGAGCACTGCACAGTGCATCTTAGCCATACTAATGATAACCTGAGAGTTCATAGATATCAGGCTGAGGGCAGATTGAATAACAGAGAGTTTACAATTCATGTTAAGAGTCATTTGGACCCAATTAATGGTCTGCCCTCAGAAAATTAATGTGTTTTTAAGGTACATGTACAATATTATCCACATATACCCAAAATGAAAATTGCAATTTGTTAAAACACAAAGATTATGAAAGTCCTGTTACATTTTCATTTTTACATTTAATCATTTCATTTAGTTTACATGGCAATCTCTAGTCACATACTAGCTTACATATTTTGATGTGTTGTCAAAATCTTTTCATCAATTTCAATACTTAAAGTTGAAACTAAATAATTCCATTATTATATTTTAAGAAATTACCACCATAAAGAAAATCAACAGGAGATTCATCTTGTCCTCAGTTTACTTTGCTTTCTTTGTGTATTCTCATGCAGTGCTTTTTATTTATGATCTTGAGAAAGCCAAGCTATGTTGAATATCACATCCATTAGTATCACTTGTATTTGAACAGAGTGATACCAGACATACCCCTCTCTTGAGCTTAATTTTCCAGTCATTCTGAATTGACATAGGAAGTGCTTGGTCACTGTCTCCTTCTTCTTTTACTGAATTCAAGGAATAAGAATGGCACTTCTCTTTAGATATATGTTTTGTAATTTTCCTGAAACAGTAGGTACTCGTTTCAATGAAGCAATTGATCTTTAACCCCCATTAAATTCATATTAATCTATGAATATCTGTCTACTGTGTTAAAGAATTTTATTTAAGTGCAAGAAGTTCACTGTGTGCATACCTTGGTGACCCTCTCCCATCGTTTTAGCATGTTTTCTTTGCTAGTCCAAAATTATTTAAGAATTGCAGAATGATGGAAAAATGGCTATAGACAATCACTGCTTGACACAGTCATTAAGCAATGATTTCTTAAAAGTAGTATGTCAAATAAAGAAAATAGAATGCATAGATTGCTCAAGAAAACTTAATTAAATAAGGTAAAGTTTTTTTTAGGCACCAGATTCCAGACAAAGCTTGGAGCACCAGACCCCTGAGGAGTCCTTCAAATCCAGTTCCTGGTGCCCATGAATCTGCATTCTAGGAACTCGAAGGAATGTTGATGCAGGTGGCATTAGATAATGAATTCCCCAGCAGATAATGCAGGAATTATATATTAATGCAATAAAATAATCAAATATTTTGGGTCAGGATAAAGACAAATTAGGAAAATAATCAGTGCTTCATCACATAAAATTAAGCAGTTCCTTGTTACTTCCTTTCCTCCTGCCCTTTCTTCCTTTTTTCTTTTCTCTTACCACCCTCTTTCCCTCCATCCTTTCTCCTCCTTCTTTCCCCCTCCTTCTTTCCTTCCTTCCTCTCTCCCTCTCTTTCCATCTTTCCTTCCTCCTTTCACTTCTTAAAGAATGGAGTTCTGTTGTCCAACATAGTAAGCACTAGGAATATGTGCCTATTTAAATTTTAATTGATTTCAGTTAACTTAAAATATTCTTTCCTCAGTAGCAGTACCACATTTCAAGTGCTCGAAGCTGCATACAAGTCACCATTTTTAAGGCGGTACACAACATTTCCAGGATCACAGAATGTTCTACTGGACAATGTTGGTGAAAAGCATTTCTCCCACCTACGTTTTCTAAAGAGGAATCAGGAAGAGAAAACTGAATTAAGTAACAATGTGTTTCATTTCCAGATTAAGTCCCATTGTGTGTGAGGAGGAGAAAGATGAGCAAAGAGACAAGAGCCAAAGTGAGAGGGATAGAGTGCACAGCTGAGAGTGTCGGAGCGCTGTGCAGACACACCAAGCCTAGTGCCCAAGGGTGGGGACAGAAGAGACTGAGACAGAGCTGGTGTCAGAATCTTTCAGGAGAAGGTGACCAGGTCAGGCTTCCTCAGTTAGTAGTGGTCTGTGAAAAGAAGGATGGGTTGATAGTCTAAGTTGCCTGGCATGTCACTCAGAACCCAACAATAGCTTTAAGTTTATCTGCCATTTCAACTCTGGAAACTGTTCCTGGAGAAAGAGCCACCTATTGCTCTTCTCCATGCTGTGACAATGTGGTGGCTCACTTTTTCAGTCCCTACATCAACTCACATTGCTTTCATCTTCCCTTCACTTTGTGGCTTCAGCTGACTTTTTTCTGCTTATTCATGGATCCTGCTCATTGTCATTTCTCTTTGTCCCTCTGCCTCTGGGACAGTCTGCCACTGAGTTCTTTTTGCCTCAGATTGAAACCATCCTAGAGAGCAGGTCTGATTGCTGTAGCCATCATCATGAGCACGCAGGTAAGTATAAAGCCTGAAGAAATGTGTACTGTGCCGAACCTCCCTTCAATACTCTCCAGATAATTGAGCTAATTAAATCTTTTTTTTTTAAAGAGAGAGTGAGAGAGGAGAGAGAGAGAGAGAGAGAGAGAGAGAGAGAGAGAGAGAGAAAGAATTTTAATATTTATTTTTTAGTTATCGGGGGACACAACATCTTTGTTTGTACATGGTGCTGAGAATTGAACCCGGGCCGCACGCATGCCAGGCGAGCGTACTACCGCTTGAGCCGCCTCCCCAGCCCCTAATTTTTTAAAATCCTTACCAAGATTAACACAACTCCAGCATTCCTTGGACAGTGGATAATTATTGCATGAACATGGCAAGCTTAAACTAAATAGTTGAAAATAGAGTTCTGTGGAATGGGTATTGAGTTTATTCCTTATTCATCTTTTGATAAGGTTTAATTAAAACTGCCTCTCTCCATTGTGGTGAGAATGAATGTGCTTGTTTTCTTAGTGTAAAGCAAATTATTCACTTCAGCCATGGTTCAATAATCAAAGCCTTTGCAAAGTTTTAGGTTATAGTGTAGCTGTGGGGATATAATTGCTGCAATTCTGTATGAAGGCTTTATCTTTTTTTGTGACTTTCCCTTATTTATTTTTGTAGAAAACAAATTTATAAAAGCCCTTTTTGTGACTTGGACTGGTAGTACATTTGTTTGAAGCTTTGCTATAGGTTTACAGTGGCTAGATTTTCTTAAAGGTATATTTCTTAGACTCTCTTGCTGACATGAAAGGTGAAAAGGGTCAGACATTTAAATAGGTGGCATTCAAGATGGATTTTTTTTATATTAGTAAAGAAAGTTTAGCGAAACTTTAAATTCTGTGGCTGCCACTGCATTGACATGGCATGTTGACAGTTTTAGGGTAGAAAGCAATAGATGTTGGGAATTCTTTCTGCAAATATATATTTGCATTCTTTTTAACTTTCTTTAAATACACAAGAAATATTTTTCTACATTGTTCTTTTAAAGGGAGTGTGATTTTCCCCTTAGGTTAGTGAAAAATTTGTAACATGAATAGATTTTATGCATATTAATAACAACTTAGCAGCACATTGTCATGACTCTGCTATGATTTATTTTCCTTTCTTCTTTCTCTCCTTTCTTAATATAAAGTGAGAGGTAACAAAGATATAAGATATTTTATGGAACCAATGACAAAAATAAAACATATCTTGGGCATGAACTTGGGCAGGGACTTGAGTGCAGATGAACTCTCCCTTCTCCACCTTTCTGCTGCCTCAATTCTGGGCTTCCCTGCTTCTCTGGTCCTTGGGATGGAAATAAGGTCGACTTGTCCCATGATTTGTCTGTCATAAGAAGAAATCAATCATCACTCTGGTCAGCATTCCAGCTGCCTACACAGGGGATCTGCCTGTCTTAGATCAAGTGGATCAACCCTCCAGTCAGGTTCAAGAACCTTCTCTTACCACTTCTTGCTGCATTTTGCCTCATCAGCTCCTCAGGGAGGGGGAAATGCAGTCCAGAGCAAGTGTTCCTTCATTTGTAGAATTATTTTGAGGATTAGATCATCGAATGCAGTGTTTTATAACTCTCTTAATGGATAGTGATATCAATCTAGTGGGCTGGAAATAGTATTTCTTAAGTGGATTAGACTAAATGGGAAAGAAAAATGTCTGAGATGACCACATATAGCAAGAATATGTACTGTTTCATAAATTTTTTGTTTCAGGGGTGTGTGTGTGTGTGTGTGTGTGTGTGTGTGTGTGTGTGTGTACACATACTTATGTGCACATACTATATGGAGTCACTTAATAAAATGTGGTGGACTTTGTTTTCTTTCTTTTTACTTTTTTTTTTTTTTTTTACAGTGAGTTGTGGCCAAAACAAGTTTCAAAGCTATGAATGCTCCTCAGATCCCCTTCAAGGTTTCTTCTGGGAGGCAGACAGATGGGGGAACTCTGGGCAGGGCTCCAACCCCATCACTCTCCCATCAAAGTAGCTCTACTTTAATCTGATTTACACTTTGTTTCCACCTAAGATATTTTTTAAACAAAGGATGCAGTAGCCAAAAGTTTGAATGAATGATTTCCCAGCGTCCTTCTTGGGATTTGTAGAGCTTAGTACAGTAGCCACTGGGACCAGAGCATTCATTACTTTGGTTTTCTGTACTAGAGGGGCTTTGGGAAACCATCCAACTTCATTATTTTGGCTTCCTTTATTTTCTTTCTGAGACTCTCTATCTCTAAATAGAAATGCTGTTTTCCTCTCATAAAACACCTTGAGACCTAGCATATAACCAAGATAACACTAAATATGAATGGACTTTAAACAGCCTCATAATGTAAAAGAGAGGGGAAAAGCAAAAAGAAACAACAAGACAAGATGGAAGGACAAGAGTGACCTGAGTGAGGACTTGGGGAGCTCCTCACATGCTAGAATGAGGCCCTTCAAGAACTGAAGCTCATGAGAAGAGGCCACCTCCTTAGAAGAAATAAATAGTAAGAGAAAAAAGACTATGTAAGAAAATAAGATGATTTCTCCACAAACATATTCTATATGACTTCCTCTGAAAAGTTGAAATAGACTTAGCAATTGCTTTCCCTGTCCTTGACTTTGTGTAAGGGGATCTAGGTGACCCAGACTCTTCAGAAGCCTTAATGTGGAGCTTTTTTGTTTAATTATGAGTTCTGTGGTACCTCTGCAAAAAACTAAGAAACAGTGATGGGCTTCCTTTATTTTTACCTGATGTTTGTTAATGGAGCTTTTGCTGGTCATTTATTGCATTAACATGAATTCTATTTATGCTGGACTTCTCCTGTGCAGGTGGCTCTCTCTAACTTGGAAACTGTGGAGTGGGGATTGACATCTGGCTTATACCAGCAGCCTGAACTTGGAGACTTACCTGCCTCACTTACCAACTCTGTGATCTGGGCCAAGTCTTAACTTTTCTGAACCTCAGTTTTCCTAACTGTGCATCAGGAATAAGAATAGTGTCCATCTGGTCAGCTTGTGAAGGTTGAACAGGATGTTAAGCATAAAGTAGTTAGCACAGTGCTTGCTTGATCCATAACAAGTGTTTAGTAGCTATGATGGATTCCAAATGTCATGATGTCTATGATAAACAAAAGACAGATTCGTTTGAGATTTATTGAGATACAATAACTATTTTGGGGGTGTTTTCCTTCCATTTCCTTTACCTGAAGTGGAAAAAAAAGGAAAATGGAAAGGTTAGATAGCATATTACAGTGCAACATGTTACTTTATACAAATGATCTACAATGATCTAATGAACTAAGGAAGAGAAACACAGGGCTAAGTTTGGCAAGTCTTGAAGGGATTAAGAAAAGGGGGTGGTGGAAATTGTGAAGAGACATAAAATATTTTTGTTTGTTTGCTTGTTTGTTTTTTAATCAGTACAAAGCACCAACATAAAGACTGAAGGTGTTGTATGCAGGGGATGGTGAGATGGTACTTGAGTGAGGCACAAAAAGTAATAAAGTAGAAGCCATCTCTGAGGAAGATTATTTGAGTGCCATGACCCTCAACAGGGGCCACTCCAAAGAAATCCTCACAGGTAGTCCTGTGATAGAAATGATACAGGCTAGACAAGAAAAGAATGAAAATCACCTCCACATTATGAGACTAGCAAATTGGTCAATGGTACCTTCACTGGTGACATCAAAAAAGTCAGAACGAGCAAGCAGTCGGTGAGGATAAGTTGGCCAACTCTGGGATGGAAAATAGAAGTGTCCTTTAGATTGGTGCGTTCTCTCTCTCTCTCTCTCTCTCTCTCTCTCTCTCTCTCTCTCACACACACACACACACGTGCATGCGTGTGTGTGTGTGTGTGTGCATGAGCAAGAAAGAGAGGGTGAGAAACAGAGGGGAGAGAAAACTAAAAGTAGAACTGAAGAGCTCTCTGGGTAAACACAAAGAGCTGGGTCACTGTTTGCTAAACTGTGGAAGGAGGTCAGTGCCAACAGCAAAGACAGTGAGGTCAGCAAAAAAACAAAAATAAGCTACAGGTGCCTCCCAGTTACAGTTTCCCCCAATGACCAGCTGGTGCGGTTCAGCCTTATAGTTATGATGTCTTTTTCTTCTTCTTAAAAAACCTGTGGAGGTAATAACCTGGACACCTGTAACACATACTATTCATAACCTAGTATTTGCTAAGAACAGCGTTTTTAAATCTCTAATAGCAAACTCTTAAAACTATGTAGATTTTAAATAAAAATACAGATTTTTTTCCTACATTTATTTTAAACAAATGAAAAGAAGCCCCTCTGAGCACTGTCCATCAGCAGTGGTCAGCAAGGACTGAGTAGCTCTGGAAAGAGCTGTGACTGAATGGGCCACATCCCTCCACTCCTCATCTTCCTGTCACTGGGGCAGAGAAGCTCCTGCTATTCGCCTTCACCTTTTTATTATTGTTTACCTTCGCTAGAGGAAAAGAAGAGTGAAATATTTCTTGTAAACTTGTCTCTGTCCTTGTTTTGGTTTGGATATGTCTCCTAAAAGCACATGCGTGAGATAATGCAGGAAGGTTCAGAGGAGAAATGATTGGATTGTGAGAGTCTTAACCCAATCAGTGAATTAATCCCTAATGGGATTAACTGAGTGATGACTGGAGGAAGATGAGGTATGGCTGGAGGAAGTGGCTAATTGGGGGCGTGGCTACAGGGTATATATTTTGTATCTGGAGCTGGAGTCTCTCGGTCTGCTTCTGGATAACCATGATGTGAGCTGCTTTCCTCCACCACCCTCTCCTGCCATGAGGTTCAGCCTCACCTGCAACCCTGAGGAATGGAGCCAGCCTTCTTTGGACTAAGATCTCTGAAACCATGAACCCTCAAATAAATTTTTTCTCCACTACAGTTGTGCTGGTCAGATCCTTTAGTCACAGCAGTGAAAAAACTGAGTAAGGCAGTCCTAAATTGAAATAGAAAAATAGCCCAAAGAAGCCTTTTGTTGGAAGAATTGACAAGAGCATATTTCTTTATACAAATAATTGAGCCCACTTATTTCCGTTACCTTCTTGGCCCTTATTGAGCTTCTGTCTTAGAACCTGTTCTAATTTTGGGGTTGTTAATCAGGTTTATTATTATATGTGTTAACCTTCCTTTTCCAAGGGGTCCACAAGGCTTCTTTGAGGTAAAGTTGTCTGTTCCATAGCATATGGCATAATGTTGTACACAGAGCAAAATATTTGCATATAGTTGCTGGGGAACCAGGAGCAAAGAGAAAAGAATATATCAAGTTCCCAAAGAAGCAAGATCTTCATGAAAAGTGAGTGAGAAACAGAAGACACATCAGTAAACATGTATTAAGTGCGTTCAAATCAGAGAGAGAGATTTTTGTGAGACACAAACATGTACAAGACATGGTCCTGTTAATCATCAGTTTCACTGTGGAAGATGACATAAAGTATAGGTAAAATGTGAAAAATACCATTAGACAATATAATTAAAATGCAGTGAAGACGGAGTGTGGAGAGATTTCTTGGAGCCAGGGATGATGGAGAAGTAAGCCTCTGAGATAGAGCCTGACGACCAGGTTTGATATTTATAATCGGGGACAGGTTCCAGAAAGAGGTATCAAGACTCAGAAAGGCTGGAAAGTCAAAAGAGGGTTTGAAGATGGACAAGAAATGTAATAGATTCAACCAGAGGAGTATGAGTGGGTAGGTGCATCCCGTGGAAAGGCAAGGAAGAGGGTGACCAGAGACCATTCACTGTGGTGTCAGAACAAGCATAGCTACTGTTCATCTTGGCCATCTCTCTCTGCTCCTTTACTATGAGATTAATAATAACAACAGTGATAACCTCTCACTTAGAGAGTGCTTGCTATGTGCCAGAAGCCATGTTGAGCACTCTACATGAACTGGTCTCATTCAGTCCTCATAACAGGCCTCCCAGAGACATGTTCTTAGCCCCCATTTTGTAGAGGAGCGACTGAGACATCAGCTGTTCCTTTAGGTCCTGACATTCCTGCCACTAAGATGGAGCTGCTTTTGTGTTCTAGTAATATGTCATATCCTTTAACTTATCACTGGTCTTTTTATTCTGGCTTCTGACAAGCCTGCTTTGTTTCAGGTGTTTCAATCACAGTCATTCTAAGCCCATGCAATTATTTACCTGCTAATGTCTAGGGGAACTTTAGCTACCTCTACAGATAAAATTAGAGATTCAAGAACTACAGCACCCCCAAAACCCTGTCCAAATTGAGTTAATTAATCTGTAACTTGAACACCCTAAAGGTCCTATTTAAATACAATTTCACTGTTAGTGGGAAGCCCCAGGATCCTTGATTAAAACTGAATGCAGTCAGAAATAAAAAGTGTAAATCTGTCTTTAATCTAAAATTCTCACCATGAAAATGTGGCATGAGTGCCATTGTTCCAGTTGGTTCTTCAAATATATATCAGAGTTAGCTATTAATAAAATGATAATGACCCATATAAATTTCATGAAAGCACATTGGTCTGAAAACATCTGAGATTTCCACACAAGCATTTGCTTTTTAAAAAAACTTATTCTTAAGATGCTATCACTATGGGCCATATTTGGATGGTATTGGCATTTTATAAATATTTTTTCAAGATAAAAATGTAGTAGAAGCTGTAGAATTCACCTGCAGCCTTAGTGTTTGACTAATTTTAATAGATACAGGCAGCTTTCCCTTCTGTATGTCAGTGTAGGGGTGTATAGACACAGGTTACAGAAGACATTTGGTTTGAGGGTGCATTATGTGAGGCACATCTATGCTATGATAAAATTTTTTGGCAGAAAAGTCTAACAGTAAAATCCGTTTGCATTTTAAAGTAATAACCATTTTGGAGCAGGAATTCCAGTATATCCTGATATCTTGGAGCAAGTCCATGAAATAAGGTAATTAGCTGACAGAGGGCATTAAAAGAACTATTAAAACCAGACATGATAAAGAATCAAAAATAGGAGAAAAGATGGAAAGGAAAAACACAAACTGTTTCTAGCATTTGATTTTTACCATCAGACTTTCAAGTTGTACGGTGAGGACCATCACTAGGTATTAGAGACATTGGGGAAAGAGAAAGAAGGGGAACTCTTCCTTCCTACAGGTTTGAGCCTCAAGATAGATCTGTGGCACCCTCCTTCCATTTCCCTCCCATTTTTTATTACATAACTAATTGCAGAAGCCTGTGTGGGAGAAGCCATGGGTGTTTTGCTGCCCACACATTAAGCACTCTTGGAAACAAAAAGAATTGGTGCTCAGTGCTCCCAAGGGGAGCTCTAACTGAGGTTGACAGAGGGAGGGGTGACCTGCTCTCCCCAGTGTCTCAGGATTTCCTATTGATGTTGATTACCAGTGTATCCGCCAAGACCTGTTTGTATTGAGCAGCCCCACCATGATCCACATAGTGCCTTATTTCTGTAGGCATACCTTTTTAAAGGGCTGAAATTTAAATTAATAAACCAGCCAGGGCTGCATGCCGACATGACTTGAAAGTTAACAGGAATTTATTGATCTACAGCCTACAAGCTGTTCTATGCAGCACCGCACATAAGAAAGCTAGTCTTTAAAGCTGCCAACATTTTTTTTTAATTACCTCAAAAAATATCTTTAGACAGTGCTGTTGTTTGACTGGAAGCTTCTTCACTCTACCCCTCTTCCCGGTTGGGTCGTTAGTGGCTAGTGTTGACAACAGTGATATTAGGTACTACACACAATCGAGAGATTAATTTAAAGCATACAGGAAACTGTAGTTAGTTTCTATGTAGGATGGTCCTTCTTCCCACTGTAGGCCTCTCCAGATAGGTCAGAGTAGGCACCAAATGACCTCAGGAGGGTAAGAAAAGAACAAATTAGAGGTGCCTTGACAGCCACTTAGCAAAAGTGAGTACAACAGTAGAGAGAAGACTGGTCCCCCCAGTGCCCCGGTCCATACAAACAGAGGGGCCTTGTGGCCAGCAACAGGACAAAAGGCATGATACTTTCATAAAATTAAGCGTACTAGTCAGGAGCAACCTGCTTCTAAAGAGGATGAGAGGCAGCTTAGAATAAAGGGTGCTAGTGACTTATCAGCCTAATGATAGAAAGAAAAGAATAGCGCCATGGCCAAGTGGCAAGGTAAAGAGCCTTCATAGTTAGGACTCGGGCGCAGGCTCCACTCCTGCACTAGAGCACAAGGCTCTTGCCAGACACATCGATCATATTTCAGCAGCACAGCCCACTTGCAGATGAAGAAACTTCACTTAGAAATCTGCCTTAGTCATTCATGTCACACAGCCAGTACAGAGGGCATGGGGCCACCTGATGCAATTGTTTTCTGATCTCCGATATGATTCTTTCTTCTGTCCACATTCCCAGAAATCGAATGCATGAATAATAACAGTACTATCAACATCTGAAATTTATCCATGCCACTGGATGCCAGGTGCTCATAAGAAGCCCCACAAGGCATTGTCTGCACTCATCCTCTCGATAATTGTTCCCTATACTATTAGCATCCCCATTCTACAAAAGGGGAAATAGGTGTGGAGATGTTGGGTGACTTGGGCAGGATCACTGAGTTTGAGAGCAGTAGCTCAAGGATTTGGTCCTGGGTTTAACGGCTCCACCTCACTGCTCCCAGGGCGGGCAGTACCACCTCTTGCTCACAGAGGAATTCTGCCCCATGACAGTTACCATCGTGGTTGGTCAGCCTCTTCTCTCTGAAGGTGCTGACTTCTAATGCTGCAAGCTGGAATTTGAAAGGGATAATTTACATTTAGAAAAAAATATTTCTGATAAAACCTTCAGTTATGGAATTTACTTCTAAGGGTAATATGAACACCTGAAGTTGTACCATAAGAAAGGAGCAGGTTCCCTGAAAGTTGCACCAAATAATGGAACATTTCTCTTCAAGAGCTCAGTGTATTGCAGGACTCTCCTAGATTTCCTTCCAATCACAGGTCTTATTGCACAGATTGGGTTAGTCTGGGACTTGCTCTGGACCTCTTGAGACCACGGTCTATACTCTTCATCTACATTTCTGTAGGGTCCAGCAAGGGCCTGGCAAACAAGGGTCTCAAAAATGTTGGACAAATGGATGGATGGATGCATGGACAGATGTATGGTGGATATCTGGATTGATAGATGGGTAAATGGGTGGAGAGATGGATGAGTGATGGAATGAATATCTCCTCCAAACTCACTTCTATATAAATCCCTTGGAAAATGGTATCTAATCCCCTGAGCTTTCTGGATACCTTCACCCATTGGAAAAAAAACTTATATTTTCCCCTCTAGTATGCCATCAGGAAAATGCCAGGTTTTTAAAAATCTAATTACAAAAAGCTTAAGCTAAATTTCTTCTGCTTTTCTTATTCTTAAAAGTAACCCTTTAAGACCCTCATTCAGATCACTAAGAAGCTGGAGTTTTAGGAACACTGGACATATTCCAATGACAGAAAGTAGCAGAATCTGCCCAAGTTGTCATTAAAAGACAGTAAAGGGAGATTACACAGGCTAATTGTTAAAGACCCTCTAATTCATGACATTATTAGGCCTAACTGTTGTGTCTTCAGCATGTAATAGAGTGATTCAAACACAGAAGATACCCAATAATATTTATTGAGTGAACTCAAGTCTCTCTTCCAACTACAGATACCAACCTATGAATATATATACTAACTTACAAGTTATATAAATTTATATCTACATTGTACAACTTAAAATCACGTATAAGATAGAAACATTAAGAGGGATGAAATGAATACTAACTTAACCATTTTTTTTCAGTCCCTCAGAAGATCTGCCTGTTCTTCCCCATGGGAGCTAGAATACAACAGGAGACCAGCACCCAAGAGTGTCAGGAGCACCACTCACTTGGTTCTTTTGTCTATGGGTCCCTTCTTCCCATGAAAGGTGATAAAAATGATAACAATAAAAACAGCACTACATGTAGTTGCTGTTTGTTAAATATTTATTATGGGCCAGGCACTGGGGTAAGCCTTTTATGCCAATTATCCTCATTCAAATGAAAGTCACATAATATGTATTTCATAATCCTCTACAATGGCATCTTAACTTCTAGCCTTCTCCATCTATAAAATCCATCTACCATTTAGCATATGAGCCACTCCATGCAAGAGCAAGGGACAGGGAGGCCACTCTGCTCAGCCCTGTCTGCTCTGGGCTCTTTCTGGCTCCAATCATTGATCATCACTGTCACCCACTGTGCCAGGGTCCAAAGTTTCATCAGGTTCTAGGACTCTTTTCTCTAGGGCTTACAGCTATGACCACCTACTGTCCTTCATGGGGACAGTCCTTTGGTGGGCATGATATCCCCGACATTCCTTCATTCTTCATTCCTCTCCTAGAAGCTAGGTCTTGAAGAGGTGTGCCGTTCCCAGAGGGAATCCCAAGCTTGGTTTTTGTTCTTACTAAAGATTGAAGAAGCAGTTCCTCGGGGGCAATGTCAGCGATGATGGCTGATGCTTGTGGCCCCAGAACCTGACTTAGGGGTTGCAGAGGAGTCAGACTTTATCTTCCATGTGCATGCTCAGTCGTCCTCCCAGGACCCAGTCAGGGGCTGGGCAGACCTTCCTCATTCCATCACAGCTTTAAACCCTGCCAGGGGGGGTTGTATGTGTCTGAAAGTCTGAAGATCTGATGGAGGACAGAGTTGCCCAAACCAGGACAGCTGACCACGTGCAAGCCGGTGGAGTTGTTCACCCAGGGATGTCTGTGGGAGGGCCCCTGTGCCGATACTGCACCTCCTGAGGCCCCTGATTAAGGCCTCTGACAGTGCCACCCACTAACCCATTAGCCCTTGAATAGGAATTAATTTATCATAGTGCCAAGCAATAAAACAGAATGGAAAAGGACCCACAGAAAGTCTGGTAAGCTTTCTTTCAATTTATTTTTTAAGTTGGGATTGTACCAATGTGGTTCAAAGTTCAAATGATAAAAGGGAGTGAAGTGAAGCTGGGCACAATGTAATACCAGTGGCTAGGGAGGCTGAGGCAGGATGATTGAGAGTTCAAAGCCAGTCTCAGCAACTAAGTGAAACGTAAGAAACTCAGCAAAGCCCTGTCTCTAATTACAATTTTAAAAAGGGCCCAGGATGTGGCTCAGTGGTTGAGTGCCCCTGGGGCATAGAGGGCATAAAGTAAGAGACATCCCAACCACTCCCAAGCCCCAGATTACCCATTCCCTCCTCATGGCAACTGCCCTGGATACTTCTCAGATGTACTTCCAGCAAATACAGACTTAGTTTACTCTCCTTCCTGTTTTTACAGAAATGAAAGAACATTATACATGTTCCTGGGTATACTGCTTTTTATATGTAATAAAACTTTAAGAATGTTCTAAGAGCTTTTAAGATTTTAATTGATTTGTTTAAAAGCCACACACATTTAACATTTCTTTCAATGTCTCCAGAACATATAACCTACCAATACACCTTATGCTATTAGGCCAGGATTTTTTAGTAGATATTTGGTGTGTTTGCAGCCCTTTATTATATAAGAAACACTGAAATTTTGTACATATTTGTAGGATGAATTCCTAAAACTGGAATTATGTGCCAGAAATATGGACATTTGTACTTTTAATAGATATTACTAAATTGTCTTGTAATTTCTATAAATGTTCTCTCTGCCAGCAGTATATGAGCAGCCCTGTCCCTCATGCTCTTGCCAGCACTATGAAAACCTAGTAAGAGTTGAAAATGGGCCAAAGCAGGTGGGTGCCTGGTAGAGGATGGTCAGACCCTGCTTGGTGTCCTGTGGGGGCTTCTGAGCCCTGAAGAGAAGATTAAAGCACTGGAGGTTATTCTGGAGAGGAAGTCAGGCCTCTCATACAAGGGTTATGAGAAACTATGAAACCAGGTTCACCAACTTCTCAACCCTGCCAGGGTGGACCTACCAGTAAGAATCAAAAATCTATGATGGCATTGGGGCTGGTGCCAAAATATCTCTGCATCTCATCCCAGGAAGGCAAGACTGTACGTGTGGCTGACTCTCATATGCTCACAGGCAGTTCATTGCCCAAGTTTACTGAGTCCCTCTCGATGGTCTAGTAGAGGGCACAGGAGGCACCAGTAGTAATTAGTTCACTCTCTCCTGGCAGGGAAACTGGCTTCTCCAAACAGAGTGGGAGGTCTGAAAAAGGAGGGCTCCATCTTTGCCTGCCCCTTCCTCTCACCATCCCTGCACAGGTGGTCTGATTGACTCGGACTTCAGGTAATGGCCTTTGACCTTTGTCCATTAGTGTTCTAGTCAATAAAAAAGATGGACCCTTTTATAGCTTTTCTGGGAACAAAACTGGTCATCCTGTTCAGTGCCAGGCAATTTTTTAACCAAAGTTCACTACACTTCTTTGGGGCTTAGATAGCAGTGTGATGTGTCAGACCTGCGTCATCCATGCTGTTGGCCTTTCCAGAGGGACAGACAGATATGGCCTGTTTTCCTGGCAGGAAATGACAGAAATAGTTGTTAGCAATGGTGAGATTCCCCAGTACATCCTCATTGCTGTGACAGTACCCCCACAGTGTGGCATATCACGGGAGGGGAAGAAAACAATGAGGCAGAGGACAGGAAGTTAAATGCATTCGTCACAGAGTAACAGAATCAGAAAGCCCCCAAGTTCAGGGCTCCGAGGTAATGGTGTCAGCTGGTTTCTTAATTTCACTAGCAAGAAACCCAAGCTAATCAGGTGAGAATACCCCTCACAAAGCCGTCTCCACCATCCAGGGCCAGTCTCCACTGACGGGCAGGATACTTCACCAGGAGGTTGGGTGAATTTCTCAGATCTGGATTCTTCTACCTATAGCAAATGGTTGAAAGGTTTCTTATTCACCTTAAAGCTCAAACGCCAGCTCCGCTGATGAGTCTGGGCACCACAAGTTTACAGTGGGGGATGGGACTGGAAGACTTCTCTCATTTCCAAATACATCAAACTTGACTGCACCCAGATGAACTGAGGCTCTTCCCTGTCTTCTGCAACAGGCCCCTTGGCAGATGGGTCTCCAAGCAGATAATTATTTACAAATTTTACTTCAGTCAGATCAGTTAAGAAGAATGATCTTCAGTTTGACCTTAATTTTTTTTTTTTTTTTGGTACTGGGGATTGAACTTGGGGTACTCTGAGCCACATCTCCAGCCCTATTTTGTGTTTTATTTAGAGACAGGGTCTCACTGAGTTGCTTAGCACCTCACTTTTTGCTGAGGCTGGCTTTGAGCTCACAATCCTCCTGCCTCAACCTCCTGAGCAGCTGGGATTACAGGTGTGTGACACTGCGCCCGGCTTAATTTTCTTTTAATGCTATCAATAATCTAAAAAGGTAAAGAAATGATTATTTGGTGTCAATTAAACTGGTCGTTTCTCATTTCTCCTCTTTCCCCCTCCTTTTCTGCCTGTAACTCCTCCTAGAGGTAGTTGATTTCCACTACCATCCACTGTAGCCATCCTGTCCTAAATTATTATATATACATAAACATGCATACTTCTGTTTTTCTAGAATTGCATTTTTTTGGGTAGATGGTCCAACTTCTTCAGTGATAATAATGATAAAATGCATTTCACATACTTGAATCCTGCTTAGTTATTTTTTTATTATTATTGGGGAGGACATGGTTTTAATACAGAAGTTCCCAAATATTTCAGAAATGGGTATAGAAGGGAAAATCATATATTCCCATCTGCTTCCTTTCCAAAGAATGAATTTCTAATGATGGAATTTCAGACACCAATTTAGGATACATCAACGTTGAAGTAAAAGAAGGAAAAAAAGAAGGTATTTCTTGTGTTTTTCAGTTGTTCTTGAAAGAGGGCCCAATTATTTGTAAGATCAACCTATGATGGCTACACGTATCCCTCCCTTCTCCTCTCCTTCCCTGTTTCCCTTTCTCCCCCCTCCCCCTTCCCTACTCCCTCCATCTTCTTCCTCTCTCTCTGCCTCCCTCCCTCCTTCCCTTACTTCCTCCCCTCCCTTCTTCCTTTCTTCATTCTTCAAAGCAGTGAGTTTTAATGTATACAAGAGCCATTATTTTGGACTGGCTGCTATTTTCACTTAGAAACACAAGAGAACGACCTTCTCATAGCTCTGTTTTTGAGGGAAAAGGTAGATCAATGATGATGAAAGGAACTACTCACAGGATTTTTGTATTGTTTGTTTTAGATATATTAGCTTTTAAATTTTTGGTTTGCTATAATTCACATGCCATAAAATATTCCCTTTTAAAGAGCACAATCCAGAGGATGTTAGTGAATTCACAAACTTGTGCAGCCATTACACTACCTAATTCCAACACAATTTATCACCCCAACAATAACCCTGTACTATTAGCAGTTACCCCCATCTCACCCCTGCCCCACCTTTACTATTAGCAGTTACTCCCCATCTCATCCTCATCCCACTTCCTTTTCTAGAAACACCTAGAGAATTCCCTGCAACAGTGGGAAGCTTTGATATAAATTAAGCTCCTCTGTTTTAAGAGGACTTAACTCCAGGAACTGGAAGGAAGGGGATTTACTGTAAGAAATCTTATGTGGAGTTCTCTATCCCGGGGTCTGGCCTCAAGAAAACCCAGGGAAGGCCCAGGCCTGGAATGCCCAAGGGAGCACTGGAGTCATGAAAGACCCAATGCCTCTACAGCCACCAACCAGTTGATGCTACAGCCACAGATGCTACAGCCACAGAGTTCACTCCAGTTGATGCTATAGCCACAGAGTTCACTCCTGGGTTCTGGGTTCAGTGTCTTTTCTTTCACCATAAAATAACAACACGTGCTACCGACTGACTGCCCAGCATCTGGCAGAGCAAGTCTCTGGGTTTGGGAGAGAGAAGCGTTATTGGTTCATCATCATCCAAACTACTCGACCACAGTCCAACAGAAACATTAGCCAGCACCCGAGGGCTACGGAAACCCAGAAAGTCTACTGGGGATGATCTGCTCCTTCTCCAAGCCTCTGGCCAAGATGATTTCCCTCAGCGGGGATGGGGGAGATGATGGGCACACCAGCATGTATGTCAGAGTGTGGTTGGGCCTCGGATGGGGACCACCGCTTATGAACCTTTCTTCTGGGCAATGGCAGGCATCTCAGGAAGTGAGCAGTCTCATGCCGTGACTCAGAACTAGCTTGGAGTCAGAGAATTCAGTTTAGGGTAGGTTCAGCCTATATGGCCTAGAGCAAATTACTTAGTTTCTCTTCTCCAAGTTTCTACTTAATCATTGATAAAATGGGAATATAAATTAAGCCTGTTTGTAGTATTATGTACATTAGTAGGATAATGTATCTTCGGTACCTAACACAATGCCAGGCACAAAATTAGTTGCACAGTAGATACAGCTATGATCAAGAGGTTGTGGGTAGAAAGCAGGCTCACTTGGTGGTGTCAACCTAACCTACCAGCAGACTCGCAAGTTTTTTTTTTTTTTTTTTTAAAGAAAGAGTGAGAGAGAGGGAGAGAGAATTTTAATATTTATTTTTTAATATTTGGCGGACACAACATCTTTGTCTATGTCGGGATCGAACCCGGGCCGCACGCATGCCAGGCGAGCACGCTACCGCTTGAGCCACATCCCCAGCCCAGACACGCAAGTTTTATCGCTGTCTTCTGGATGTGTTCATTTTCTCCTCCAGATCTTCACTATGGCTTTACACAGAGACTGAACCATATATTCAAAAATCTGAAAAGCGATTTTTGAAGTGTGAATCCGTGTACCCACTGAAAAATCATTGACTCACAGGAAGTTTGTTCTCTGAATTTAACAGTTTCACAGGCCTCAAATCCCTGTTGTGTCTGCGCTATTATTTTTCATAATAACCTTGGAAATGTTGTCATCAGACTTTCTGGCTGTGCACGTCTTTTTGGCTTGAATTCCAACAACTGGCTAATAGCCATCCAACAGTAGCATCTTTCCAGACCCAATAACATTATTTTGACATCTTAATGATATTAGGGATGTCCTTATCAGACACATATTTTTAAGTATATGAAATCAAAGTCCTCTACACTGATAAAACTTATAAATCAATGTCAGGCATTAAGTGGTTGATACATTGGTAGTGTTGAGCATTAACATATGGTTCTTTGAATAGTATTTTATTATTTTATCAAGTTATAGTTTGTCTCCTAATCATGCTTTCTAAATTTTACCAAAATCTTTCCTGAAATTCCACCTGTAGAAGTTTAGTCCTTTCTGTTCTTCCAAGGCTTCTCTTTCCAAATGTACCTCTGAAAAAGGACTGGCATTATGTCACAAAGTCCTGAAACTCAACTTGTCTCAGCCAGTCTCATCTTCTACCTAAGATCAGCTTTTCTCTGCCACACATCTAGCAGCCCAGTCCCCAAGCTGGGCCTTGTCTTTGTCCCTTTTCTCCCCCAGTACTGGGGCTTGAACCCAGGGTCACTCTCCCATTGAGCTACATCCACAGCACCCCCACACACACCTTTTTTTTTGAGACAGGGTCTCACCAAGTTGTTAAGTGTTGATCTTGAACTTGTGGTCCTCCTGACTCTGCCTCCCAAGTCACTGGGATTACAGGTGTGAACCACCAGTCCTGGCTTCTGCCACACCTTCTTTATCCTCTGCACTCAAGCCTGAAGTGCACCAATTGCCCTTTATTCCTTGCCTTGACCCCAGCCCCTTCTGCTGACCACAGCTTGTGGCAGGCAGGATGAGCCTCCTGAGGCACAGATGCAAGGGTGGTGCTCCGCTGCCTGGGTGTGAGTTCTCCGGGCTTCCCACCGCAGCCCCAAGTTGTGCACCACCTCCCTTAGGCCTGCACTCCAGCACTACCAGCCACACTATAGCCATAGCCTGGCATCTCGTGTTCTCCTCCCGGGACACAGAGTGCCCCACTCCCCATGCCAGCTAGCTCCTTCATGCTCTCTTGTCCTGTCTCAGACACCACTTCCTCCAGGAAGTCTTCTTGAACCTTTAAGTGCCCTACTTATGTCTCCCACAGTATTTATTCATGTCACTATGCCTTGACCACAGCAGGCACACAGTAACGGTTGACAGAATGACACACCAGCAGCCGACTAGATCAGACTCTTTTCTCCAGACTATAATAACCGCTTGTCCAAAGAAAAAGTCTACAGAGTCCTCACATAATAGCAAGTTATACTGTTAAGGTCCATTGATTAAGGAAATTCATGGTGACTAAAAGTTATATTGCCTTCAGTATAATATTGGAATACACTTCACCAAACCCAACAATATACACATATATTCAAAAGCTTGGTGGATGCAGGATTTTCAGGACTTTGCAGCCCCTCCAAGGCACTTATGTTAGCCTGTAGGCAATGAGGTCCTTAAGAGAATGGTGAACCTTTAAAGGGTCCAGGCCTTGGGTTCTCCAAATTCACAATTTTGGCTAGAGATAGATCTGTCCATGAGGTTTAATGAAAACTAAGAATCATGCTGGGAAGGAGAGATAGTAATGTAACCAGTGTCTGGAAGGTGAATCCATTCCCTCAGAACACAGTAGTTTTATTTTAGAGGCTGGTCAATGATAAAGACTAATGTCATGTATGGGATAAGTCATTGTCTTTGTGTACCCCAAGTCCTGGGAGTAGAGGGAAGCCCAGGAACACATGAGGCCTCTTGGAAGAAGTTTTCCTGAGTCCACCACAAAGTCAGTCCCCCTCATCGTCTCTGCCACCAACCCAGTTGCCTACAGTGCAGCTTCTGAGCCATCCAGCTCCCTTTCTGGATCATGCCCTCCTTGTTTGGGCCCTGGACTGCTGAGTGTCTCCACCCCCAAGTGAAGATCACACCTGTAGGCGCTTAACAGCTTTACTGACACCTCTGACAAGCCTGTGTGGAAGTGTTAGTCCTTTGATGTCTCTCTGCATGGTGGCCCTCCACTTTGGGATGAGAGACAAAGTTTGCCCACATTTGTTGCTAGGATCTGAGGATCCGGAGGTCTGCTTCTGATCATGCTCCCAAACACTTCAGAACAACAATGTAAAACCCCAAATGCAAAAGCCTCCCATCCCACCTCCAAAGCTGGCCCCTCCCCCAAAGAACTATCACCAATTATGTTCTTTGTACTTTCAAGGGGGAAAAAAAAGTTTACTCTTATCATCAAATGTATACATACGCAATCAAATGCATGCACATAAGTATGTACTCATGTCCTTTTTATTTATACCAAGTGTTCTGATAAATTTTGAATTTGGAAGGTACAGGATTAATAATCATTCTTGAGCATAGGCCTGGGTTTAATCCCCAGCACTAAAAATAAAATCATCCTTATCTCAGTTCCTGGTTGATTTTAACTTTTTCTGTTTAACTTTTTTTCTGCACAGTATTATATTGTATGTTATTTACTTAACAAATTTAACATGCAGATTAGTTGGTTTCAATATTTTGCTTTTACAAATAATGCTATACTGAATATTCTTATGCACCTGTCTTAGTATACTTTTGCAACTATATCCATAGAGTAAATTCACAGTAATGGAATTTCCAGGTCAAATCTTCCAATTTTGATAGATATTACCAAACTGTCTTTTAAAAAGTATTCCATCACCACTCCCGGCAGTATTTGAGAGTGGCAGGTTGCCCACATAGTCAATTCTGAATACTGACCAGCTTTTAAATTTTCACTTTTTGAGAATTGAAATCTCATCAGCATTTCTACAATTCTGAGTGAAGTTAACCATGTTTCTGTGTGTTTGCTTTTCTGTAAACTCCATGTTCATATCCTTTCTGGAATTTTATCTTTAATTATTCAATCTTGGATTATATGAATGTTCTGAAAACCAAGGAAATGTGATCGTGTTCTATGTTGCTAATGTTTTTCCATTTGTATGCAATTATTTTATTTTCATCATCTAGTGATTTGAAATTCTTGATTTTAGTCAGGTGCATTGCTTAAGAATACATTTTTGTGCCCCTCGATATATGTGTGTTCACACACATACATATATAGATATACAGACACATATGCATGTTTTTAAGTGCATTTTTAAAGGGCTAGACAATTGTTACAGACTCTTAAAGACTCAGTCTGGTGTCTATCTACAATTCTTTAGCCTCCTTGAGAAATCACAGTTTAACAAAATGC
Organism: Callospermophilus lateralis; assembly: GCF_048772815.1. NCBI lineage: Eukaryota > Metazoa > Chordata > Mammalia > Rodentia > Sciuridae > Callospermophilus > Callospermophilus lateralis. The sequence continues at coordinate 105,401,401 of NC_135315.1, forward strand.
CAGCAGTTGATCTTTTTGACAGTTCTAACTGGGATTTTTCTCTTGTTTACAAATTCAGTGAATAAAACTAGTTTCCTTGAGGTTAATTCAATTGATTTTTTTCCAGGTTCCAAACTCTTGTCTGGGTTATTGACTACTGGGTTATTTAGTGTCCTTTCCACACCCTGCATTGGAAAAGAAAAAAAAAATCCTATAAATCCCGACACCCAGGTCTAATTAAAATCTTGCTCTTAAAACAAGAATATCTTTAAATGTCTTTCAAATTTGGAGAAAATTTACTTCCTTGATGTCTTTAGCCTCTGGAGCAAAGCTCCTTCAGCCAGGCCATTCCAAAGAGCTGGTATTTCTCTGATGATCTATGAAACAGCCTCCACCTGTGCGTCAGGCAGTGAAGAGGGAGCAGGTAAACCACAGAGGTGCCTGTGGAGGAGACAGCAGGGGTGTAAGGGTAGGGAAGTTCCATGTTGAAAGCTCCAGCATTATGGCACTTTCCCCCCATATTTTTAAGAAATAATACTGGGGGCTTTGCAGTTTATAAAATCTTTCACATAAATCAGCCTAAAGCAAAGCTGTGGGGAGTCAGACGATATCACTCCCAGGGTTTTATGTAGAAAAAAATAGAGGTCAAGGGGAAAAAAGACTTTGTCTGAGACAACAGGAGGGCTGAGCTGGGTGGCCAATCTCTGTCTTCTGACTCTGAGTCTTCTGTTCCTTCCCCAGTCTCACTGTCCTACTTGTTGACATCACCTTTCTTGTAAAAAAGAGAGAGAGAGTGTGTGCGTGTGTGTGTGTTAAGGATAAATGCAACAGTTTTATTCACGTGTACAAGGAAGAAAATTATTTTAAGGAAGCAGACCTTGAACCTCCAAACACCCTTCAGTAGCATCAATGCTGGTTTATATGAATTAATAAAGTATGTCTGTGATCCCAGCTGCTCAGGAGGCTGAGTTAGGAGGAATACATAAGTTCAAGGCCAGCTGGGGCAATTTAGCAAGATCCTGTCTCAAAATAAAATGTAAAAAATGAACTGGGGTTTACTTAATGGATAGAGTAGTTGCCTAGCATTTGTGAGATTATAGGTTCATTCCCTGCTACTGCAAAACATTTTTTAAGTAGAAAAAAATAATTTTTAGTATATATATATGCTTGAATATTACAAATATTTCATGAGGCATATTAAAATTTTTGTTATTATTTATTAGAAACTAAAATTTAACTGAGTGTTCTGTGTTCCTATTTGCTAAATATGGCAATTTCTGTTGAGGAAAGATAGTTGGTCAGTTGATATAATAAGACTTGTAACATTCCTGTTCTGAGAAGGTGTTAGCCAGCTTGTAGCAGTGACTTTTTAACAGAAATCAGAAGGATTACTTAAGGTCTCATAAGTATGGTGTACTTTTATCCATTTCTCTTGATATCAAATTAAAAAATTAATAATGCAATATGTAATTGATTTTCAAAAGTAACTAAAGATATGCACAATCGTTCGTGCATAGAGATGATCTTTGCTTCCACTGTTTATTATTCTGAAAAAAATAATTGATTTGCTGAATAATACATTCAGTCAATGGAACTTGGTGAAATAAAGTAGAATCTAAAATTGCTTTTAAGAATGTTGCTATAGATATTGCTTGACATAAAATAGTTGAGGAAGACTATTGAATGAAAATACAAGTTGCCAAAATTTACCTTATTTTTATAAAACAATTGCATTTTATCTGTTAATGCAAACTCCCTCCCCCTGTTTTAACATCTCTGAAATTAGGATGCTTTTAAAGTTTAATGGCATCTTCAGTTGCTCTTTTCCAGGCAGCAGGCATGACATGACTGTCACTGATGCACATGAGAGCCCTTGGTCATTGCTGGTCACAGTTGACTTCGTTTTATCTGTCTGCATTTTGGTACAACACATTTTGAATTTACCATTTAAAAATTCTTCAAAAATTATATTGTGGCTCAGCATTGAAATGAAAAGTTATTTTGGATACAGGGAGTCATGAAAAAGAAGTAGAAAGATCTAAATTTGATTTTTGTGAAACAAATCTTCTTTCTGTCTTGGAAAAATGATCAGTTTTATATTTTCTTGCAAACCAACAACCAAGGGCTTTCTAGAACCCAAGAAGCAAGATATACTCACAAGTGGATGTAGGGGTATTGTATTTTGTTAGCTGAGACATGGTGAATTTATTTGTTCCTGGGCTATTTAAGCAAGAACAGGGAAAGCTGGGGACAGAGCTAGGGAGGAGGGTCCAGCCCAAATCCAAAGACCACAACTATCACATCAGGTGTGAGGCTCCTGATCCACTCCCATTCTGCCAAACCAAAAGCTAGGAAGAGACTGTGAATGCTCCACATGCCTGGGACTCTCCGGCTGTCCCTCTCAGGCTCAAAGAAGTTCTGAGTGACCGGAGGATAGTGGGAGGAGAGGGTACAAATGGGCAGCTATGGTTCCACAACTTAACTAGCATTTTACCTACTCTCTGAAACTTACTCTGATCACTTATGAGACTGGGCAGAGGGAAATACTTGGGGGTCAGGTCAATGCCCATATTTGCCCTCTGGATTGGCCCCAAATCTCTAACCCAAGCAAAAGAAGGAAGAGAATTTGCTGCAATTTAAGTTGCCCACATCCTGGCTACAGAGGGAACTGGGGCAATTGAAGAAATCAGCCTGTGGTCTTTGTGATAGTAGACCATTTCATGTCCCCCTATCAACCAAGTGAGTGCCTCCCTTCTCAATGTTTCCTGTGATACCTGCCTAAGAATAATATTTCTACCATGTGCAGGTGTTATATTAAGTAATGCATAACATATGTAATTTAATACTTGCAATAGTCTTGGAAGGTAAGTGCTAATATCCAAACTTTACAGATTAGAAAATTTAGGCTCAAACTCCACAGCAAGGAAGCATTAGAAACAGAATTCAAACTCCAGGTTCCCCTGACCTTAACCTTTACTCCCAGTGCATTTCTCTGAAGAAGACCCCTGACTACCATCTGGCCTCCATTTCCAACCGACTGACTTTGTTTTACTCCCACTCCTTGGGCCTGCCTCCTCCGGCCCTTTCCTCTAGACCAGGTAAACCATCAAGGAGCTGATGCATGTGCCTCACGTGATCTGTTGTGACTCCCATGATCCCCTCTGCTTCCCACAATCCCTTGAGCCTCCTATAACCTCCTGTGCTCACAATTAGCTGATTTTGAACCCTAGGGACCAGCTGGGGTCCACTGGTTCTCCATGGCTGACTGAATTAAGCTCTTCTCTTTAGCATGGTCACTGAGAACACTTGGTCCCATACTAGTGATCATCATAAGACCTGAAAAAACTCAGAACCAGGTCTTTTGCATAGTTCTCCCTGGGTATTCTCTCTGACCCCCCTGCTCTGTCAGGAACCCATCTCTCTGTCCACTGAGGTATTTGTGTGCTTATTTCCACAAACAGTGTGAGTAAGCAGTTCTAAAGTCCTGTCTCCTCGCTCTGACCCTGGCTCCTGACCCCTCGTCTGATGTGAGCAGTCAGCAGCCTCCATGCTCAGGGTAAACACCCCTGTGCTGGGATTGTGTCCTAACCCCACTAATCCACTGCCTGACATTTGGAGCTCAGGAGGTAATGGGGGAAATCTAGTTGGGACAAGGGTAGAGGAAGCAGGAAGCTCAAGAAGTCAGTGAGACATTAAGGCCATAGATCAAACAGTTTGGTGCCTGGCTCCAGGAATTCTGGAGGAATCTGTGAGTTTGTAAAATAGAAAAAAAAAAAAACCTACATGCCGATCCCCATCCCTGCCCACATCTACACAGACGTGAAACAGAAGGTCGCTGCCACAAGGACAAAGAGAAGGTGCATTAACTTCACGTTTAAAACATCCTTTTACTGGATACTGGTTTAATTTAGGGCAAATCTTGGATTGAGTCAGTAGCTCAGTGGGTTGGGCAAGGGACAATAAAGAAGAAACAAGACAGTAGGGACAGTTGTGTTGGAAGGTGTCAGTGGGCAGGGAAGCAGGGGGACCTGGGGTCCCAGGTGAATGCTTATAGGTGCCTCCCTGTGCCAGACAATGGGTAAAGGAAATGGGGACAAGGGCAAGAAGAGAAAAAGGGGTAGAAGGTGACCTACACCAAGAGATGGGCTGTTTCCTTAGTGAACTCTCCTTCCAGCCGGGACCGTGAGAGGTACTCGGAGGGAAGGATGCACAAGCCCCACAGCATAAGAGAACCCCAGGCCTGGAATTGGCACCTAAACTTCTCAGCCTAACACTGGACTGAGAGAGAGGCAGAGGGATCATTATCATAGTGATCAAGTGGCTCATAATTTCTGACCAAGTTCCCTTTTCAAGGACTCCATGAAAAAAATATATGTTGCCTTGTGAACTGTTCCATATAGCTGGCCACAGCTTTCCAGAAAATTATAGCAGAGACCACCCAGATGGGTACATTTCAGACTGTCAAGAGTGTGGGGTCACTCTGTTCCTTTAACTCTTAAAAATTTAGATTACTGCTGGGCATGGTGGTGCACACCTCCCAGCGGCTTGGGAGACTGAGGCAGAAAGATCACAAGTTCAGAACCAGCCTCAGCATCTTAGTGAGGCCCTAAAAAATGTCTCATATAAAAAATGAAAAAGGATTAGGCATGTGACTCAGTAGTTAAGTGCCCCAGGTTTAAAAAAAAATCTATATTACCTTGGAATTATACCTAGAAGGCTCATGACGCTCCTGGGGAGCAGGTTAGGAACAGAGATAATTCTAGCCCAAACCCCAGGAGCAGCTGTCTAGTATGCAGCAATGAATGAATGCAGCAACTAAGTCCTTTCTTCATGTGGCATCTTATGAAATGCCTTGGCTTTTTCCACATGAGGTCTCTGATGATGAACAGGCAGGTGCAGTCAGAGTGACTTTGAAGTGGAAATGTCACATGAGTACAAGTCCCTGTGACACCTGGAAGGCCCTACAACCTCGACCCTCTCTCACATTACTGGCTTAACTGTTCTGGGATATTCTGCATGTAGGTCCATCTGCCAGGGAGGGTTCTTTCCTCCGATATCCTTGTGGTTTACCTTTAATTTATCCTGATACAAGAGGTGGCACCCAGAGCCTCATGCATGCTAGGCAACTGCTTTGCCACACGCAACCCTCATGGTTTATTTTTGAACCTCATCGGCTCTCTGACTAAACCCCATCACAGTGGGGCCCTGCCTCCTCATACACTCTAATTGAGTCTGTCCCTAAAACTCACTGCCCCCACCCCTGCCCCACCCAGGCTTTTCCTTATTTTGTATATTATCTGTTTCCTGAATGGAAGCTTCCAGAATGAAGAAGGAAGGCCTCTTCCTGTGGTTATGTTTGCTTTCTTGTTTTTGTTGCTGCCTTGAGCTCACATCAGGCTGGACTTCAACAAGTGACTTTTAAGTGAATAAATTAGTGCAGACACCTGGAGGTTCCTGTTGGTGTTGATGGAAGATCCCCTCTGAGAGTGTTTGCTCGTCCCCAGCAGGGGACGCCATGAAGAGAGGGGGGCAGGTGAAGGGTCAGAGAGCCTGCATTCTGGGCCTGTCTTCTCAGAAATCCAAGAAGAGGGGGCGAATCTCTGGAGAAACTGTGGCAGCAACCAACCTTTGACAGAATGTGGAGAGTGTCTGATTAATTCTGTTATTTAGCATATGAAGAAAAAAACCCAAAATATAATCTAGAATCTTGACTGCATCTTAGGTTTAAAAGTGTGTATGTGTGTGTGGTATATGTATGAGAGAGAGAGAGAGAGAGAGAGAGAGAGAGAGAGAGAGAGAGATAGGAGTATTGATTTGGGAGATGGTTGAGAAATTTGAAAATGAGCTGAATATTAGATGCTGCTCTAGGGAATCACTATCAACTTAGCTCTGATAGTGGTACTCAGGTTCTAAGTAAAATATTATTTGGGGATATGTACCAAAGTGTTTAGAGGAGAAAAATCATAATGTCTGCAATTAATTTTCAAGTGACTCCTGAGAGTGGGTACTATTCACTAATATGACGACTCCCACTTTGTCCCCACAACCAGGCCCCTGTCCCCACCAAGATACCACCAGCATTCTGGGCCTGTTTCCACCCATAAGAGGAAGACCTGTAGTGGGCGGTGATCTGTATGATGACAATGAGAAACCATGGGTTGCTGTCAACATTTGGTTTTCACTTGGGTCCTGGACTGTGACATTGATTTGAAAGTGATTCTGGTTCCCTTAGTCACATATCAGAGGCATCCTCCAGTCCCGCTGTGCTCTGCCCTTTTCCTGCACATACCAGGTTGAACTCCTCTGGTCTCTTTCTTTACTAGGGGAATACATAACCAATTAGTCAATATAGCCCATGACCTTTGTAATTTCTCTACTTCCATCTTTGTTTTTCTCTATTCATTACTAAAGACTAATCCACCTCTGTTTTACCTGAGGTTTCAGAGCAAATGACGAGCAAGTATTCTCAGTTTTGCTACACAGACGGGAAACCAGTCTCAGAAATATAAAGTGTCTTGTCCAAAGGCAAAAACCCAAATGGCAAAGAATCTTGAATGAGTCTCAGGATTTCCACTTCCCAAACCTCAACACCCCTCCTGGCAAAAATGTAGCATTCTTCACTCAACCTGATCACCTCCGCCCACCCACCCAATTTCAAAACGCCTACAGCTCATGGTGGGAAGATGAGGAGTCTGTCACTTACCAGGGTGGAGCCTGCTTCCAGCTGCAGACTGTAGAAAGTGTCCTGGTTTCCTTTTGCTCCCCTTGGTGAAGCCCACTTTTGCAGCCTGTACCTGAGCACAAACATTAGTGATTTAGATTTTTCCAGCTGATCTGCAACCTTGTGGGATTCAAAGCTATCTTCTTTCAAATGAAGATCTTCCATTTTATTTCTTAAAAAAATAAAAACAAAAAAATTAAAAATGGCCGAGGAAGGATTTGTATGATTTGCCAGAAGAAGTTTGGAAAAGATTTATCCTGTCTCTCAAATTCAAAATCATTGCAAGCACCACGGCTGGGAATTCAAACAAAATTACCTGAGAGTTGAACATGTGCTTTATCCTGGTTTTCAAAACGAAGGGGAAACTTTCAGCCGACAGACATGACAGACCAAGAGGAGTGAAGGACAGTGGCCTCAGATGAGCTTCGGGGTGAATCCTGGTGAGGAGAGGAGGTTGTCCTGCCCTTGGAGAACATGTCCATGTGGGCATCCCTCAGGAATCTGTTTCATTTTAAAAGAGAAAATCCTACATGATTCTGAAGACATATGATTGCTGTGACCAAGAGAAGCAAGAAAATACAAGGCAGCTTCGCCACTGCAGTGCCAGGCATGTGACCTTTAAATAGACCATGGAGACGCCATCTCCACTGGACAAAGCTGGAGAGCATAGGGCCTTGGGGAATTCCAGAGGGCCTTAGGGTGGTACCTGCATTTCACCATGGACTTTGGAGTTTTACCCAGATGTGCCACACAAGCCCTCAGCACTTGGGGACTACTGTCTTTTCTAGAGCTGAGGGGCAGCACCACCTCAGTTGGTCAGATGACCCCAGGGAAGGATCTCGGTCCCCCAAGGGAGGTTCAGGAGCAAGAGCAGGACCAGGGCTGAGAGGCAGCAGCCACTCCTTGGGCTCACTTCTTGAGATGGGCTCTCAGGCAGGAGCAAGACAGGGCAGAGCATATTTTACCTGGAAAGAAATAGGGCAACTAAGAGAAAGTGTGGGGCTGGGTGATGGTGCCAGCTGGTCAAGGCTGCCTATCTCCTCGCTCATCACCAGCTTTCACCAGAAAAGCCAGACCCGCTTCAGATCAAGTCACTCTCTTTAGTTATTCTCTTTAGAAAGAGGAATGAAACTGTTTCCTTTTAAAGCTTCAGAAAGCAAACTGCCTACATGGCCTGAAGAGGAAAAGAAATAATGGGCTATCAAAAGTCACAGCTGGCAAGAGGATTCATTTAGGACCAAGGCAGCCTGCACAGGTCGTGGCTGTCGCTTTGTGTCCCTCCTGACTCCAGGTTGTGAGCTCAGTTGGCCTCGCTCCCCTTGTGGCCCCAAGCTTAGAGATAGTAGGAGGAGCTTCATAAATAATGGCTGGTGTGAACAAGTGAAGAGATCACAGTTCCGCCAGGAACGGCCAGCTCGAGAGGAGCATGAGATTGGTTTCCAAATATTGGTCAAGAGCTCTAAGTTAGGATGTGCCAAGGATAGAGTTAATTTAATGGGTTCATATGCCTGGGTGGCTTTTCTGCTTCTAGAAGCCTGAGGGGAAGACAAGGTAATGCACTGGGGTCATCCTGGGAGGAGAGAACCAAATAAGGTTAGGGAAGGTTTCTAAGGGGCACATGAGCTCTGCCCCTTGGGCCTCCGAGTCTGCCTGCCTGCTGGCAGTGTTTGACCAAAGGTGATGCTGACTTAGTGGACTAAGGTCATGCCCTCCCTTCCCCCACAATCGATCATTTAATGTGACTTATCAGAAAGAGAAAGAACTGTTTACTTTTAAGCCCTGAATCCCATAAAGGGAGAGGAAAAAGGCCTAAAAGCCACAGAAGCTCAGGGCTGTCGCCCACAACTGCCTCCTGCACAGCCAGCAGATATAGGGAACATGGACCCAACCATCCTACTGGCCAGAGGATTGGCCCCGGGCTTGAGAAGACCAGCACAAAATGAGGTAAGTGCCTCTCTCCAGGGGCCCAGCAGAATGAGAGTAAGCTGCTAACTCAGGTGTTTAAAGACCCACATATCACCTGAGCATCCCCAAGTGTCCAACACACTATGTTTGAATTTTCTGCATGACTCTTCTTCACTTTCTTCAGAAAACCTGGGGGAAACTGGGGACTTTGTGGAAGATTCTTCTCAGTTCTGTGGAGAGGAAGGGTTAGGCTAGAGATAAGTGGAGGGCCAGAGGCAATGTGAGCTCCCATTTCTGACCTGGAGTGACAGCACTAAGGTAATTCCCATATTACAAGAATCTGATTTATCGATAACACCAAAGGCTTCAATCAGAATTCCACCTGTGTGAGTGACTTAGGTTTATTTGATCAGGAATGCTTGCCTTTCCTGTGCTTTAGGGCAAGCACACAGGCAAAATCCACTGTGCATTGTTCTTGTACATCTAAAGTACGGGTATTGGAGCTGCTTCTTTTGTGTCTAACTTGTATTGTTTCCTCAATGGCTCTAGAAATAGCTGGCCACCTGTACAGAAATAATACTGGTCCCCAAGCCTCAGCCACTGTTTTTAAAAGAGTCCACAACTTGGTGGAGAATTTACCTAGCGATTTGCTCTCCAGCCTTGGTTGGTGGTAAACACAAATAATAGATGCATGAAGAAGGAACTTTCCAGATTTTCCTGTTTTTTTCCTTCTACCTGGGTTTCTAAGAGAAGATGCTGCTTTGCCCTCTGTTGTCAAGAACCTTCTATTTTAAAAGTTCCACGTGCTTTTAAAATGATATGACTCAGAAATATGATACTGACTTCCTTTGTCTTCACCTAGACTATAACAGCCTAAAAAAATCAAATCAATGCATTTAACACATCTATTTCATATGACAGTAAATGTGGGTTTGGAATAAAAGTGCATCTCCATGTATTTTTTTTTAAAGAAATCTTTTTTTTTTTTGGTGATACTAATAGGTTTTGCAGGAAGGAGGCAATTCACAGTCCCTAAATCACTCTCTTCTTGGCCCTGTGGTGTTGGCCTTTGAATAGTCTTAGCTCCCAGGAATAAAATACTGAAGCATAGATAAGCGGAAATCTGACCTGAGAAAGAATAGAAGCTCTGCAGCATTCCTGGCACTTGTGAGTCTAATGTGTCTTGCTGGGAGGTTTGTTATGCACAGATACTTACAGGTAACAATTTTGCTGAAACCAAGTCCTGCTTTTTTCTCATATTCACAGTTCAAAGGGAAAACTGCATTGAGAATTGACCACAGCAGCTAGAAATGCCTACAGATTCAGTCCCACTTATTTTCCTAGATAGCCATTAAGAACAGCTTTAGTTCAATAGTCATTGAGGAATGCCTCACACTCAACACCCCTGAAGGAGATCTCAGGAAGTAAGGCACTCAGAGAGACAGTGAGCGATTCATAGGATGAGATCAGAGGCCTTGAGATGCTGAGATCCTGCAGGACCTTAGCTAAGTTGTGGACAAGTCTGTTGGCATTTGAATAAGTCACCCTGGTTGATACCCAACATCTTTTCCTTAAGCATTATTTTCCCCCACAGGAAAAAACAGGTGTTATTATTTCCCAACCATCTTATGAAGTGTGTGTGTGTGTGTGTGTGTGTGTGTGTGTGTGTGTGTGTGTTGGGACTTGAAGCCAAGGCTTTGTGCAATGCTAGGCAAGCATTCCACCACTGAGCTATTTCCTAGCCCCTCTATTGGATATTACCCAGTATACTTTAAGTTCAATTGTTAAATTTGAAATATAACTATTAAATATAACTATTTAATCTGCAGAATAAGAGACTGTGTGAATATATATATATATATATATATATATATATATATATATATATATGTGTATATATGTGCATATATATGCATATACATATATATGAACAAGAGTAGCCCCTGGCATTAACCTGAGGACCCTCTCTCAGCAGCACCAACATTTCATGTTTGTGGCAGACTAGGGTATTTAAGTAAGGTGGATCACAGTTCTAAATACCAGAAAAGAATTTGGCAAGAAGAATTTTTTATTAGGGAATCCAGAAGGGAAAAAAAAAAGACTTAACATTTTAAAAAATCTAAGCAGGTACCGTGGAACACATCTATAATTCCAGGTACTTGGGAGGCTGAGGCAGGAGGATAGAAAGTGCTAGGCCAGTCTAGGTACCACAGCAAGACTCTGACTCAAAATGAAAAATAAAAGGGGCTGGGGATGTAACCAGTGGTAGAGCACCCCTGGATTCAATTCTTCTCTCAGAACAAATTTAAAATTATAATTATTTTTCTCATTACAAAAATATTACATAAATTGCAAAAATTAATAAATGCAGAGACGTGTAACCATAATTCTTCTCCCCAAAGGTAGCTGCGATTAACATTTGATGTTTTTGCTTCAGGGTATATACACTTTTCACAGCAAGGGGTTCATGCTGTGTATGCTGCTTTGTAAATTACTTCTTTATTCGATAACAAATCTTGAATTTCTTTCCAAGTCAACAACCATTTTTCTACAACATCAATTAAATAACCATGATGTATCAGAAATACATAGCCCTTCTCCTATAGTTAGACATTTAGGTTGTTCCCAGTTTTTACTGCTATAAACAAAATCACTATGGACAACTTTGGGAGTAAATTTTTCTACAAATTTTTTACTTTTTCCTTGACATGGATTTATGAACCATAGAAATAGAGTGGAGGAATTTGGCTGAGACTTTAACTGTAATACATTAACTTCCTCCTGTTTTTTCTTCCCTCCTTGTTTATTTTTTCTTCCTTTTCCATTTGCAGATTATCCAAAGCCAGAGCAAACAGAGCTCTCATGGAGCAGTGGAGCTCAGGCAATGCATCAAGGCCCTGAGGAGTGGGCCAAGCCCTGACCCAGTGTGGCCTTCTCTGGGGATATCCTGGAAGGACCCTTTCCACTAATGAACACTTGGCTTCTCCTCGCCTCTTCCCAATTAAGCTGAGATTCCTAGCACCACATTGTGATGGCAGCAACATCCCTGGTGTGACCTGGAGGTGGAGATTTCTGTTCTAAATTTCTCCAGCTGACAAAGCAGAAGAGCTGGTGGACTTGTAGGAAGAGTAGCAAGGAAAGGGAAGGACACCCAGTCCATCACATGAAGTGCTAAGGTCTGTGGCAGGGACCGGGGCCAGTTAGAACTCTAGGGTTTGCATCCATTGTCTGAGTCAAATGGAGCCGACTGCATGGGGAGTGCCACCTGAAAGACAGGTGGGTCAGCTGGCACTTTCCTGCCGCCTCGCAAGTGACAGCATCCTGGGAAGTCAAGCTGGGGCCACAGACAGGAACTGAAGGAAGTCAATCATGTAGTGGAACATAAGAAAATATACAAAAAGGAGAGAGAAAAGGGGAAAAAATAGGTAGGGCTCAGCACTCCAACCCCATGGAAGCTGGGTGGCAATCACGGTGTGCTTGAAGAGGGTGATTTCACAGTCTGCCTGGGGATAAGGGGCATTTTACCAAAAAATACAGAAAAATTCCCAGTTGCTCACTCCAGGCCAGTTTCCTGGTTAAAGCAAGGCTCTGGTCAAATGTTAACCACTCAGTTATCCTGGGGGAGGGGGAAAATAGCCCACCCCCAGCTGTCCCTTTTCCCAGCATTTTGGGGAAAATGAAAGATTAGGTAAAATGTGTGTATTTCCTTTCATTCTCTAGTGTGGACAGGGGTTCACATAATAGTTGGAAACCATTTTTAATGGGAAATCTGAGTGAATCCAGAAGGGATTTACTCACAGAGCTCCCTTGCTGCAAAATGAGTATTATTAACCAAAACTTGACTCGTGCCCTCTTCCTCCATTTTTTCCCCTTGTTTAGTGGCCCCCAGCTGCCACCCACCACCATAGTGGAAAACGATGGTGGTGAATAAGGTTTAATGTCTGAGCCCAGCAGGCTGCCTCCCCAGCCAATGGAAGCCCCTGAAAGGAGCTCACAGCGAAATGCTATATCGCCATCCAAAGAAGTCATTCTAATTTTCTTAGTCTGCAGCTTTGATCCCATTTACTGATGATGATTTGGGAGATATGGTCAAATGAGCTTTGGGGAGGACCCATTAATCCTATGTTATTCCCATTTATAATGTGGTCTTCTGCTAAGTATTTGTGTTCTAAAATCTGCTCCCTCTGGGGATTCTTTCTCTCAGTCCTTTTAAAAAACTGATGAAAATAGATTTGCCATCCATTTCCAAAGGGGGGGGTCTTTGCTCCTGTCTGTGGGAGGCCTTTTCTGAGTGGTAGGAATGCACACCCGGCAGAGGAACCCTTTATTACCACTCCTCTCACAGAACACAACCCTTCCCTCTGTGAGTCCTTCTCTCTCCCTATCGCTGAACTTGCTGGACACCCACGATGCCTCTTTCCTCTGTTCAGGTCACCTATATGGAGTTGGCGAGGATTCCTGATGGCTGGCAGTGACTGTGGTGGAAGGTGGGGACGAAGTTGACTTCTTCCCAGAGACAGATTCTCCTTAGCAGAGCTGTGGAGTGTGACAATGGTGTTTGTGTCCAAACTATCAAACGCCATTTTCACACTAAATAGCTACTGTTAGGCAATCCTTCCGCTCAATAAGTATCTTGGCATCTGTTCAGTCTGGGAAAGAAGGTTTGTTGTATACCAGTGGTCTCAATTTCTGAATAAAGTCTGATGCTCTTGTGCTTATGTGTCTGTCTGAACGCTGCCTCTCCCCTGCCATTGTTAAATAGATGGTGATTCTGATGATGGAGGAAGAGAAACCAGCTCAAACTTGGTTTCTCCTCTGTCTTCTCACAATACAGATGGCTTCTCGCACCAGATGTGTGGGGATTTCTTCCCACTAGCAAGTAAGCAATTAATTCTGCAGGTGACACCAACTGGGTGTTCTCTAATCCACTGAAGTTCTGACACTGACTACCTGGAGACAGCACCAGATTCCACAGAGTGGGGGCTCAGTCCCCAAGACAGCCCCTTCCCTCCACTTCAGATGCCAATCGCAAGCCCCAGGTCATTTTCCCTTGTGCTTCTGAGCTGCCGGCTTAAATTAGATGTCCCAACAACAGTCTCCTTGGGTTCAACTAATTTGCTTGAGTGGCTCACAGACTCAGGGAAATGCTTACTTGCATTTGTTAAGTTGTGGCAAAGGGGACTATAAAGGACATAGAGGGAAAGATGCACAACGCAAAATATGAATGAGTGAGCCCCCGTGCGCTCTCCAAAGAGTGTCATCCTCCAGGAACCTCCTTGTGCTCAGCTACCTGGAAACTCTCCAAACACTATTTTTTATTCATTTTGGTACTAAGGATTGAATCCAGGGGCACTTAAACACCAAGCTTAATCCCCTGACCCCCCTTTTTTTTTCAGAGACAGGGTCTCAGTAAGTTGCTTAGGGTCTCACTAAGTTGCTGAGGCTGGGTTTGAACTCCCAATCCTCCTGCGTTGGCTTCTCAAGCTGCCAGGATTACATGCATGCACGACTGGCCTGGCCTTTTGGAGTTTTTATAGAAGCTTTATTGCATAGGTATGAGTGAAGCATGGGCAAACGTGCCAAAATGTGATTGGATAAAAAGGGGATGCTCTTTTGCTAAGACTGGGTGGGAAACCTAGCAAGGTTGTGTGTTCCAATTCTTCTTGGCCTCTGTGTGCAGAACTCCTCCTGTGAGCATGGAGCAGGGTACCCTGGAATAAAGAGGTTTTAATGACCTGCCATGAGACAAGGTAGGTCAAAATTATGAGCCAGGAATTGAGGGCAAAACCCCCAAAATACCATAATATCACCATAGTGATGAATTTTCTTATTTTCCTGGGTTAATGAAAAGATTAGAGTCCCCCAGTGTACCCAGCACCAAGTTAGGTACCTGGTAATCATTCAACCCATGCTTGTTGAGTTGAATGAATAGTTTGGGAAGTATGAGGTGCACAAAACTGAAATTGTGTTAAATCTGGTTATGCAAACCATAGGCACAGTGCTGTTAAAGGAAATGACTCCTTTTCATCATAAAAAAACCCTTATAATAAATTTGTATGTGGCTTAAACAGCCTTTCAGAAATTCTAGAGTATATTTGATTTCTACTGACTTTAACCAATTACCAGGCTGATTGCGAATTTGTATGCAGGGTCCTTCTTTAAGTTTTGATGAATTACCATCAGAAAATTATATATAAACAGTAATGTTAGTTGGCCACGGAAAACCTGAACATGTTAAAGCCCTGCAGCTTCTGAAAGAGTTGGCCCAACTGGGTGGTCTGGTTGGGAACACATTCTCTTTCTGAGAGGCATCCGGAGTAAGGAGCAGTTTCTCTATGTGGCTAAGGCCTCCCTACTGAGATTTGGCTACATGAACTAGTCTGTTTAATCAAATTTGCACGGTTGGATCAACCATCAGAAACAAATCCATTCACTCAATCAACCATTTATTTATCAAATAAATATGTATAGAGTGACTCCCACCTGGCCACCACTTTCCTAGACCCTGGAGAAACTTTTGAATTAAATATGCCTGACATTATTTCCAGAGATAGACATTCACTAGCACACACTCTGTTTGGGATCTTCTAATGCTTACAATTGCATTTACTGTGAAACCTAATGAGCAAGTTGATTCCAAGTTCCTTGCTAGAAAGCACCACAGAAATGCAGCCCACACTGTCAAGAAGAGACCCAGACCCTCTCCCCCATGAAATAATTAACACACTTTTCTTTGTATGTGTGTGTTTTCTGGAGAGATTACTAATTGAGTGAGCATTGCACACTGTTTGATTTGATATATACAACACAGGGAAGAGAAGGCAAGTTGTGGTCCCCTCCCACAGAGGGCAAACAGAGACTCCGGATGCTCCGGAACCATCTGGTCATGCAACCACAACTCAACATGGGGCTCTTACATCTAAAGTTAGGTGCTTTATGTGTAGCCTGCCTTGGCCTGGTTATTGCACAAAACCTCAAGCTCCATGGCTGAGTCTGTGTAGAAACCAGGTCAATTACACCACTGTTGGATTCATATCCTCCACCTCTCACCTGTTTGGTCAACAGACTCTGAAGGAAAACCCTAAATAAGAGAGGAATGTGTCATTCGACAGTCTTTTCTTGTGAGGGTTCCTAATTCAGGGAAAGCCCAACACTGTCATTGAAAAACGAGAGGAAAGAGAAGGAATATTTTGAGGTCCGAAAGGAGCAGACATTTCAGTGACTTGGCCAACTGAGACACCCCTGAAGGCTTCTGACTTTTCAGTCTCCAAATTGTTCCCAGGTTTGAGGACAATGTGAGTGCTTGGCCCTATTGACTCCTCTTCCTTCCACTCATCCTGAGACTTTGCTCTGATGGATATGAACTGGGAAGAAGAGAAAGGCAAACTTTCTTTTCTATTAGCTTGGCTCATTTTTGTCTTATTACAATGACTGCCTGGGTTAGTTCTGCATTCACGTTTGGAGGCCTGTTCTTTCTGTAGATCTCTAAGGAACATACATAGAAAGTCAAAGTTCCACATCCACACTTTAAAGACACATTTTACAAAAATCCTTCTGCTCCAAATCTGTGACGATAGAGCATCCTGTCCCAGACCAGCTTTCATCTTCTTCCCTGCCCCAGAGATTTCCAGCCAGTCATTTCCAATAAAGTATTCCTGGGGTCACTTATTCACTCCAAATTTGTCAGATGAAAAAGTCCATGTACTTGGGCATGCCTTACATTCACACCGGAAAGTGGGCGGTGGAGCACAGGCAGCCTCAGTGACTTGTTTTCCTCTCCAGGAGACAGACCACTTCAGTCTGCCTTTGCTTTGTGGATCAAGCTGGTAAGGCCCTAAGAGTCCTTTAATCTTAGCACAATGTGTTCCTTGAACACGACAATTTCCACTTAGGGCCTTTTCATCCAGCGCCAGGGGAGGTTCTGTGAAATTATGTGGCAGTTAACCATATGTCAGTGGTTCATCCACACATATTTCTCAACTTTTTTTTAAACTTATAAAATTCTCCACTTGCATAACTTTTTCCACAGTATTATCTTTATTTAAGTATCAGAAATATTTTCAGTTTTAAAAAATGAACCCAGTTAAAAAAAATGGTTTCAGTAGTTTGTAGTATTAGTAACTTGATAGAATGGAAAAAATGGAGTTTTATCTTCTTTTTATGTTGTTGTTCTTTTTAGTTATACATGACATGGAGTATAACGTCCCATTCTTGTGGTTGTACATGACGTGGAGTTATACTGGTCATGTATTCATATATGAACACAGGAAAATTATAATCTTCCCCATTCCCAACCCCTTGCCTTCCCCCGGCCCCTGTCCAATCTGGTGAACTTCTACTCCCCTCAACCCGCCCATTGTGAGTCAGCATCTGCATACCAGAGAGAACATTCAGCCTTTGGTTTGCGGGGATTGGCTTATTTGGCTTAGCATGATTCCACTTCTATACTTCTCAGAGAAGATAATAGTATTCTAGAACTGGAAACCAGTTTACTTTTTGTTTTAATGAGGAAATTGAAAATAGGATGTTGTAGAATTCACTGACTTGGTCCATGTTTATGATCTCTGTCTCTGGCATCATAATCCATTCACTAAGTAGACCTGTTGGGTGGCTGCTCTGAGCCTGGTATTGTGCAGGGCTTCAGGGTGCAAAAAGAAACGAGACTGGGTCCTTTACCTGAGCTGCTCTCCATCTGGGAGTTGAATAAATGCCTGAACACACCTGTGCTTCACTGGTCCCAAGGTGCCGGCACAGAGACACAGAAGGCTGAAACACTTGGATTAGGTTCTTCATTTCCTTCCAGATGAGGAAATCCTGATCTTTGAATGTCATGATCTCTTTTGTTACTATTGTTTATTTTGGTGGATTCAATGCCACCAGGTCAAGGGGAAGGGTATGCCTTTGTTTGGGGTGGCACTGCTGTAATGTAGTCTTGCTGCTTTTATTCTGCCCCTTGACAACCTAATGAGGAGCCCAGGATCTGCTGGAGGTTAGAGGATGGCTCTGGATGCTTTTCAGTTATGTGTGTGAAGAACTTTAATTTCCTACTGGAGCTGGCAAGGATGTGAGCTGGCTGTTCATATTGCAGACGGGGCTGATAATGTAGGAACCAGGCCAGGCCCCGGGGCTGTTCCCTCCCAGTGCTGCCTCATCCATAGTCACAAAGGGCCTACTCCAAGATCCCAATGAACACTGCACTGCCCCTCAGCTACTTCTCCCTCAGGACAGGCTCAATGAAGCTGCTGGTCCAGAGCCGCGAGAGCTCTCAGGGCCTGTGTGGGAGTGGAGAGATGGGGTATCCACCATCCTCTCTTTAATATCCAAATTTCTTTCCAAGTTTCAAAAAGAAAAGAAAAGTGTCCATAGTACACACAAAAAAGCTCACAGAAATGTGATTCTGGAGATTCTTAAGGATCTGGGCACATGACATCTTAATTTAGAAAACAGTATCACATGTGATCTGAAAAAAGATTTATGTGACAAATTTATACACTTAGAGTATTTGATCACAGTGCACAGGAGGCAAGGACATGGACACAAACTCTAGCACTGACTCACTCATTCATTCAACCAAGTTCAACCACATGTTCCCACAAGGTGCCAGACCTTACAGAGTCACTGGTCACTGAGAATTCAACGATGAGATGATCACCCAATCTAGGAAAGAACACAGACAGGCCATGAGTAATGGCTTCATGGAGTTAAAATAGGCAGAGGCAATCTTTGTAATGTTTTGAATAACCAATAAAAAAATTAAAAAAAAATAGGCAGAGGCATCTCGGGGCTTAAGGAAGGAAACACCGTCTGTAGTAGGTGAGCAAGGTGTGAATGAGCAAAAGAGCCAAGTGCTCCAGTGCTTCCGGTACTTCTGGCAGCCACCAAGTGAAAGTCAACATTGTGATCTCAGCAAGTCAAGCAGAGAAGTTTCCACCTTGGCAACAGGCTGGGTTACCTTCAAGTTCCCAAAGCATTGCCCACCATTTCTCTCCAGAGAACAATTGAACTGTGAACCTGAAATTTATTTGAAGGGGATTTTCTCCTCTCAAAATGCAGCCAAACACCCACAAAAAGAGATCAGCTTTAATTAAAAGAAGCACATTGCTCTACTTAACAAGTGTGTGTGTGTGTTACTGCACATGGAGAATTTCAATTTCTGAAAAGACCAAGGTAAAATGCCTTTAAAGTCTTATTCAACTAGGACTTTTGATCTTTTTTTTTTTTGAACCAGGAAAACCAGTGCTAGAGCTCTGACATGGGCTGAGCCTAGGCCGCACTTTGCTTGGGACACTGCCCCCTATTGGTAGGCTATGCCTCTGCCCGTCACAGCAGCCGTGGGTCAAAAGGATTTCAGGTTTGCTCCTAAGTATTCCACAGCGATTGCATTAGGTCTTCTCCTGATCAGAAAATCCAGCTTTAATTTTTGTGGGGGAGAGAGGGAAGAGAATGGAAGTGACTGTTCTATTGAATATCCGTTGACCCATTAAATACAACAGACAAGAATTAATTTTGTTCTACATACATGACTAGTTTCTTCCTTTTCACTTTCCTGGCACATTTAGCCCAGTAAAGAGCTAATTAAAGTCCTTCCCATTTCTTAGGGTTGCTTGCCTTCCCTGTAGCACATCTTGCCCTGCTTCTCTTCTTGGCTTCACATTGCAGCTGGGTACGAAGACGTCAGAGATTGTCTCCCACATACTTGGAGAGGCCAGCTACTGTATTCATAGTCTCTCTCACTGACAACTGTGTCTGAGATTTTTCTAGTCTCTCCCGTGTCTCTGCAGGAGCCAACTATATATCTCAGAGTAGGTCTTTTGCTCAGCAATTAGAATGCTGGATTGGAGAGACAGAAAAGGACAGCTATGTGTCCTTTAGGACACACCACATCACCACCCCAAAGTGTAAGATATTTTATTTGCAAGAAGCGATTTTTTTTCTTTGGTTATCTCAAGTAACTCATTCTTAGGGCAGTATTTTTAAGGATCTATTATGTGCAAGGCACTGTATTTCTCCAGGTGGAAAGGCGGGGGAAGATTAATTTTTATATGGTTGAATTTAGTTAAACATTTCTGTTGCTCTTAACAATACCAAAAGTAAAAATAAATATGAATTTACATTTTGTTCATGTTATGGTTCTTTGGTCTGTATTATTATAATATAGTTTATAATATACATTAATGTCACAAAACAATCAATACCTTATTGGTTCTTCTAATTTAAATGTTTGGGAGTATTTCACATACTTTACTTCCCAGATAAATTTTAGTAAAAATAACTTTTGCTTTGTCTCTTATTAAAACAAAATCATCCAAAGAGTTTTATGTGGAAAAAAATGAAGAAAACAAAATGTTGTCTTTTCAATGATGAGGTTTATTTACATACATGGTATTTATAATTGAGTATTTCATATGTTTCTAAAAATTTCTGTTTTTTAATAATTTCTACATAATTCTTTTGAAAGCCTCTATACATATGATATGTTACAAGATATCACTTTTATAAAATATTTATGTGATATTTTGTTTTGTTAAATAAAATGTAATAAAACCAAATATGTTTCTGGGCTCTAAATTTACTTTTTTTCAAAGTTTAGTACTTCTTTCTTTTTGAACATGCTTCCTCTTTTATATCAGCCCCCATATTTTAACTGTATGAAGTAATATAGCAGTAGCCTTATGCTATCATATAACTATATACTATAATGGCTCACTATGATACTTATTGAAGAGCATTATGAATAACAGTTGTTTACAACTTCATCTTTAGTTCATGAGGATTTATTTCATGTTCTCTTAAATGCTATGTAATTTTTTTGTATCTAATGTTGTTTTTTATTTCACCAATTTGTTTTTTTTTTTAATTTTTGAACATTTCTCTTTATATAAAGTCATTATTCAAGTCCCAAACTGCTTTTCTCTTGGTCTGTAATTCACTTCATTTTTCTTATCAAAATGCTTAGTTGTATGTAAGGTCTAGTTCTCTCACTGTCACTTGTCTTTATACCTTTCAATGGTAAAATTTTGAATAAAATTTTTATCATAATGTTGCCAAGTTTATAATTTTTAAAAATTTTGTAATTTTTTAGAAGAAATAGCACCTTTTTTGTGATTGTTGAGATTGAAATTAAGGGTGCCATTTCACTGAATTACATTCCTAGCATTTTTTTAAATTTAATTTTGAGATGAGATGTTAATAAGTTTCCCATGCTGGCCTTAAAATTTTAATCATTATGCCTTATCCTCCTAAATAGATGGTATTAGAAGCATGTATTAGGATATTAACACTATACACCCCCCATTTTTAATTTGGTGAGACACTTCTTTAGCACATATGCCCAGCTTTTAATAATCTCTTTGAAGTAATCAGTCATGACTTTTAAAATTTAAATCACATTTATATCACTTTTCCTAGTACAGTCATATATTACTAACTAAAATTATTTCTAGTATTTTTAAAACTAATTTAATAAATGACTGTGGGGTTAGTTTTTGTTTATGTTTTGTTTGTTTGATTGTTTTCCAGAGATTATTTTGTCATCTCTTTAGGGCTTGATGAAGAGTCTTCTTTTTTTTCCAGAATAATTATGTCCCCTATTATTGAATGGGTCCATGTAAAATATGTTGAAAATAATGATTTTAAAATGTTCATTCAATCCTCACATTTCCAAGGCTATTGGGGGCAGGGAAAGGACAATATTAATAACCAAGAAATGATTACTAGTGGGAGCACAGTACCATTGTCGCACTTGAAGTGTAATATTGATGTTTCAGTGATAAGATAGTGTAAAACCACCACCCTAGGTTTTGGGGATCCTATAAATCACCACGAATGGCTTTAAATCTTACTCTTCTTCAAAATAAAATTTTTGTACTTGTTTGAAAAATGAAGCACTATGTATGAGAAAGGTGAATAAGACTTAAGTTCTCTGGAGGTGCTGAGGTTAATCTTCAATTATAGTGTATAAATAGTCCAATCAGGAGGGTCTTACAATTTCTCATCTTTTCCAAGAATAAAGAATGGAACATTTTGACCTTAAGTAACAAAAAAATGCATTTCAGGGAGGTGATATCACCATGTAAGTTTTTAGGTCAGAATCTTTGAAATAGGGAGGAAATCTATGCATATATATGCATATCTATAGAAAATAAAATATTTGAGTGAAAACACTGAAAAGTATTTCTTTAACTCCATTGGGATCACATAAAAATGAAAAAAATAGCTCATTTAATTTTAGTTACAACATAGTTACAATATTTTTAAATGTTGTAAAACACACTCATGGATACTAAACAAAACTAATGATATATAATGTACTTAATTTAGTAAGTAATACTGAAAAGTCATAAACATATCACAAAACTTTTGCTACCACATCAATAGGTACCTACTCTGTAGCAATATATCTTATCTAAATGCAACTTAGTTGCATATGCAAGTTTTTCATAACATAAGATTTAAGATTTACCTTGGCATAGTGGCATATGCCTAAAATGTCAGCAGCTGGGGGTGGTGAGGGAGGAGCATTGAAAGTTCAAAGCCAGCCTCAGCAAAAGCAGGGTGCTAAGAAAGTTATTGATGCCCTGTATCTAAATAAAATACAAAGAAAAGGGCTGAGGATATGACTGAGTGTTCAAGTGCCCCTGAGTTCAATCTTCAGTACCGGCTAGAAGAAAAAATATAAATAATTATAGAAAATACAAAATAGGCTTGTGGATGTGACTCAGTGGTCAAGTACTCCTAGGTAAGAATACTAATTTTAACCTTAAAAGTAGTTGAAGAAGCATGAATTATAATTTTTTTTTATACTGAAAATTCTATTTTACCTTTTTTTGAGATTTTAAATCTCACTGTGCCTCATATAGACAGATAAGTAAAATGGCAACTAAAAGTATAACTTTAATATATTTGAACACTGCTAAGGAAGAAGTTCACATAATCTTGGGTGACTCTGGCTACACCTAAAAGCCTAGTTACTGATGTAGAAGACAATCTCTGATGTGAGGATCCATCACAGTATGTGTGTGTGTGTGTGTGTGTGTATGTGTGTGTGTGTGTGTGTGTGTGTGTGTGTGTGTATTTAGATATATTTTACTTTGTGAGCCTTGAAATTCAGGTTTACAGCACAGTATTTTTTTTCAAATCTAAAAGCACACTCTCAGTTTATTTGAAGAGCAGTTATTAGTTAATGGCTAAATTTTACAAGAAAAATAAAAGTACCACTTTTCCATGATTCTCCTGAGAATTGAATATCATAAAATGCAATCCCTTAGTGATTATTCAACCAGGGGCTGTATGTGTAACTCATTGGTAGAGTACTTGTGTAATGTAAATGAGGCCCTAGTTTCAATTTTTGGAACCATAAAAAATATCATAAGAAATCGTACAGAAAAAAGCTCAGATTTCTCACAGTGGCCACCATCACAGTCTCAAACCCTCTGTTGACTTTCACTTCTTTCCTTTCTTTTTACTCAGTTTCTCACATTTGCATTCATGTTTACTTTACAAATATTCTCATGAAACAAATTTTTACCTCATGGAAAGTATGATGATGACAAAACAAAACTAAAAAATCAAAAAAAGAGATATTCTCAGTGCCCCTTATTTTATGAAACTACAAGTCAAAGTCTTCTGTAATTCCAGTGGCTAAGAAGGATGAGGCAGAAGTTTTTCAAGTCCAAACCAGCCTCAGCAAGGAGCAGAGTGTTAAGCAACTTAGTGAGACCCTGTCCCTAAATAAATTACAAGATTGAGCTGAAGTTAAATATTAAGAGCTCCTGAGTTTAAACCCCAGTACCCCCTGCAATAAGGTCAAAGGTTTTGATATAAAACTTAGAAGACACAAATATCTATGAGCTAGAAAAGTAGATGGGACTCTAATTTTGGCCAAATCACATTCATTCAATATGAGATGACAGAAAAAACAGTCAACAAAATGCTCATGTTTCCAATTGACAAAGTGTGGAACCAACCTAGATGCCTTTCTATAGGGAAATAAAGACATGGATACACACAAACACACACAATGGAATATTACTGAGCATGAAAAGAGAATAAAATTATGGCATTTGCAGGTAAATTGATGGAGTTGGAGAATATCATGCTAAGTGAAGGAAATCAATCCCTCCCCCCGCAAAAAAGACAAATTCATTCTCTGATAAGCAGATGCTAATTCATAACTTTGAGAAGTGTGGGAACAGTGAAGTAATTTTGGGTATGTTCAAGGGGACTAAGGGAAGGGGAGGGGCACTAAGAAAGTTATTGATGAAAGATGGTGAAATGAGACCAACATCATTACCCTGGGTAATTTTATGAATGCATGAAAGGTGTGACCCTATTTTTTGTACTACCACAGATGGAAAACTGTGTGCTCTAGGTGTGTACAACAAATCAAAGAATATTCTACTGTTCTTTATAGCTGATTAGATAAAAATAAATAAATAAATAAATTTAAAAAATTGCCCAAGTTAGTTCACATCACAAGGAAGATTTTAATAGGAATCAAAACTACACATACATACAAATTAGAAATTAAGATCTGCTCTTTAAGCTTTTCCTGAAACTCAGAAAATTCAATGAAGCTTTAATCATGTTTTCTAGCAGCTTTGGTTAATGTTTTGATAAATATTACTTAATGCTGTTCAATAATGATCATAATAAAAATTTGTTCATATAAAAGGCTTCATATGCACTAATCTCTGATTTTCTACTACTGCTAAAAATAAAAGAATTAGACACATATTGGAATAAAATAACCAGAAATTATTCTCTTACATTAATGGATGACTTAAATACAAGATTTTGAATGTGAGTGACTGTGAATGGACTCATATACAAATCATGGAAAGGCTATCTTACATCTAAAGGCTCTAAGCAAAGATTTTTTTTTACATTTTCTCGTATCTAATGGCTTCTGGTATTCCTTTGTTTATGACCATAAACGCTTCCCTTCTGTGTTTATTGGGCCTCCTAAACAAAGAAGATAGATAAGCCTTTCTCATAGGGAAGATGTTGCTAACATAGCGAGTAATTACCCTCTAACTCCAACAGGGTCTGACAACCTATTTTAGGATATGAAAGACCCTCAAAAAGATTTGTGTTTTCAAATATTGTTTTCAAAGATTGACAAAAGTCAGTTTATTTTGCAGAATGAGTGATGTAGTTCTGTGCCTCTGCAGTCCAGAACAGTTGGAAAAAGAGCCACAAACGTAAGATTAGGACAGGGAATTACATTTCAGAGCTGACAAAATCTTGAATACAAAAGAAAACATAAATTCAGAGAGAATCATAGCCATATAAGCCCATTTGACTGAATTAAATTTATAAGAAGAACAGAGGACAGAGGCATTTTAAAATGATTTAGTGTATTTTTTTCTATATTGTTTTTAATGTTTTCCGCAATTTTAGATTTTTGGATCATGTTGATTACTACTTCATGTACCTACAATGGATATGGCAACTGAATTTACACCCATACTCATGCACTTATCACTTATCTTTTTTATCTATAGAAATGCATATGTATATGAACATATTTTTCCCACATTTCCAAGATTTTTGCCGTGAAATTTCTGTGATATCACTTCTCTGAAATGCATTTTTGTTATTTCACGTAAGTACATCTAAGTGTTTTACTCCATATAGTTGGAAAATATGCGACAATTTTAAGGCCCTTCTTATTTGCCATTTATACACTATAATTAAAGATCAACATCAGCACCTTCAGAAAATTTAAGTCTAATTCACCTTTTGGCAAGTAGGAGAAATTTTATTTTTAAAAAGAGTAATAGATTTAAAGTCATTCACGGTGACTTAGAGAATTCCAAAAACCGAGGGTGTTGACTTTTCTCTGCCCCAATAGTCTTTGAAATGTGAAAATTGCATGAACTCTCTAGAATCATTTTCAACACAATTAGCATAGACCCATCCGATAATAGGAGACCTCCATATTTTTTTAAAAAACAAAAAGCTTTCACCAACCTAAAGAGGTGATAAAATAATCTCTGAATAAAAAAAATAAGTCATTCATTAGATTGGTTTTAAAAAATACTAAAAATAATTTTAGTTAGTAATACATAACTGTACTCTAGAAAAAGTAATATAAATGCAATTTTAATTTTTAAAGTTGCTAATGATTACTTCAAAGAGAGTATAAAAAGTTGGGTACATGGGCTGGAGTTGTGTCTCAGTGGTAGAGTACTTGGATAGCATGTGCAAGACACTGACTTTGATTCTCAGCACCACATATAAGTAAATAAATATCCATCAAAAACTAATAAAATATTTTTTAAAAGCTCGGTACAATTCTTTATGCTTGTAATTCTTGTGGCTTCAAATGCTGAGAAAGGAGGATTTTGAGTTCAAATCCAGCCTCAGCACAAGCAGGGTGCTAAGCAACTTAGTGACACCATGTCTCTAAATAATATACACGTGCTCTGGGAATGTCTCAGTGATCAGGTTCCACTGGGTTCAATCCCAGACACCATAATAAAAAGTGGATTTTTAGTGTTAACATTATAATACATGCCCCTAATGCCATCAATTTGGGAGGATTAGGCATGAGGATTGAAATTTTAAGGCCAGCTTGGGCAGCTTACTAACATGGTGTTTCAACATTAAATTCAAAAAATGGCTGGGAATGTAATTTATTAAAATGGCATCCTACATATCAATCTCAATAATCACAAAAAAGAGGTGTTATATCTTCTCAAAATGTTACACAAAATAAGTTAAAAATTTATAAACTGGGCAAAATAAAATAAAAATTTTATTCATAACTGATAGCATTGAAAGGTACAAAGAGAAGTGACAGTGGGAGACAGACAGCACAAGCAAGGTGTTGAGCAACTCAGTGATATTCTGTCTCTAAATAATATAAAAATTGTGCTCTGGGTGTGGCTCAGTGATCACACCTAGAGCTAGAACTCACATACAACTAAGCACTTTTAATAAAAAAAAAAAAAGAAGTGAAAGATACAACAAGGGAGAAGCAGGTAAGAGACTTAAATTACCAATTTATTTTGATGAAATTTTCAATATAATAATAATAAGAAGAAGAAGAAGAATAACATTTTAACAAATGAGAGAAATAGAAAATAGCATCAGATACAAAAAATTACATAGTATTTATGAGAACAGATAACAAATTTTCATTAACTAGAAATGTAGTTGTATATAACAGTTATTGTTCTGTACAAAGTATTCACTTATTTAATATATATGATGCTTCTCACTAAGTATCATAGTGAGCGAGGATAATACTTAGTCACATTATAGCATAAGGCTACTTCTATATTATTTCAGACAGTAGAATTACAGGGGCTGGAATAAAGAGGAGATATATTCAAGAAGAAAGAAATACTAAAGTTTGAGGCAAAATTGAACTTTAGAACCTAGAAATATTTTTGTTTCATTACACCCTATTTATCAAAGTGAACAAAATATTACATAAGTATTATATAAAAGTGATATCTGTATAACATATCACATGTACAGAGGCTTTCAAGGGAATTATGTAGAGCTTATTACAAAATAGAAATTTTCAGAAACACATAAAAAACTGAATTAGAAATACCATGTGTGTAAATAAACCTCATCACTGTAAAGACAACCATTTTTTATTCAATTAAAAGTACAATATTTCCCCATAAAAATTTTAGCATGATTTTGTTTTAATAAAAGCAGAGAGAAAACCGAACTTTTTTTTTCTGAAATTTATATGGGAAATAAAATATGCAAAATACTCACAAACCTTTAATTCAGAAGAACAAATAAAATAGTGATTGTTATGTGATACTAATGTATATTATAAACTATATTGCAATAATGTAGACCAAAAAATCATAACATGAAAAAAATCTGAATTCATATTTATGTTCATTTTGGTATTGCTAAGAGCAACAGAAAGTCTATCTAAATTCAATCATGTGAAAAATAACATTAGACGTGAATGGATGAAACTCACCAATTTAAACTTAGAAATTGGGACTGATGGCACAATTCATGTGTGCATAATGTGTAGGGTACTGGGTTACAACCTTAACAACACAAAAAAAAGATGATGTTAAGGAGAAAATTATGCTGAAATTAAAGAAGAATTTTAAAATTATGGATCATTCTTCCACCTATAAATACACTTAACAAAAAACTACTAATGTTATAAGTGTCTTCTTTTAAAGTAAAAAAATGAGTAGACTGACTAAGAAACATTGCACAATTTAGAAAATATCTACCTTTAATCAGTACAAAATACTAGATTACACTGGGCATTAGATCTATGTTGAGCAAAGTACCACATTTGGGACCAAATTTCCAAAGGCCAGAATAACCCTCAGTAAAGAAAAATGTGGGAGAAGTGGTCCACATGTATCTAAGGCACAGAAAATGTCTGATTTTCTAGGTATCATGAATATATTCCCAACAGTTTCATGAGCTGGGATAAATGCAAAGAAGTAGCCAAATATCAAAGGTGCCAGTTCATCTCAAGACATTATCAGCATATTTTCTCAACTGTTCTTGCTGGCAGTATTGTATTGTGGGTGTAGTAGTGTAAAATAAAGTAAATCACCAATACCCTGAGTGAGATTTTAGACCTTCCAGAACCCTGTCCCAACTCTGCTGACCACAGTAATAACTCCACAACTACCGAATGCTTCTAAAATAAATTTGTTTGTGCATTGAGTTTTTCAACTTTAACAATTTTTTTTCAAGTTATTATGTTCTGAAGTTTCAAATTTTAGATGCAAAGGTAACTGAGCATGTGCAAATATCTGTAAATTGCAAACAAATAAATTTGCATTCTTTTTCTAGGGCTTTTATGGACTATGGTTTCTAACAGTCATTCACAAAAGAAGTCAGGAAATAAAATCCCTATTTATTCCCAAGATATCTTTACACAACACTCTTACACTGGCTACTTTGCATAAACTTGTCTCAGGCTTTAAATGCATAAGTCAAGTAAATTTCCTGCAGCCTGTACAGTGCTTTTGGAATGGCTATTATAATAATCTAAAATTGTCAAGTGTGGTGACATATGCCTGAAATCCTAGAAGTTCAGGAAAATGAGGCAGGAGAATTGTTAGTTTGAAGACAGCCTCATCAAGATAATATGACTCCAAGAAACTTAGTGAGAGCCTGTATAAAAATATAATATAAAAAGGAATGTGGATGTGGCTCAGTGGAAAGCACCCTGGGTTCAATACTCAGCACCAAACCAAAAATTAAAAAAAATAAAAATAAGGATTCCAGGGTACAAATACATGTAAAAAATGTTGGCAACAATAAAAATTTAATAAATATATTTTTGATAAAATTGTTCAGGTACTTTAAAGTCCCAAAATAAAAATGCTACATAATCCACTAGTAATAATTTGGAGTAGCAGCAGAAGATTGTACATGTCTGCACTCCCAGTGGCTTATGAGGATGAGACTGGAGGATCTCAAGGTAGAGACCAGATTCAAAAACTTGGCAAGGTCCTAAGTAAATCAATAAACCCTTTCTCAAAAATAAACAAATAAATAAAAGTGGTGGAGACTGGGTATTTAGCACATTGGTAAAGTGCCCTTGGGTTACTCCTTGGGTTTAATCCTCAGTACCACAAATAAATAAGTAAGTAAGTAATTAAATAAATAAATAAATAAGAGAAGGAGAGAGATAGATTGAACTTCCATGTAATTTAAATTCTAAATAAATAAAAAGAAATTAATTCTGTGTATATATATGTAAAGCAATTGAAATCCTTTTGTTGAAGATATTTCTGCCCTTCTATTGAAAAACTGACAAACTAACTGTGTATAAATTGGAAAACAGACACATTTTGAAATATTCATGCTGTGAGAAAGTATTTAAATGATAACATTGGTGAATTTGATCTGTATGTATTAACATAATGTATGAGTGCTATAATT
Organism: Callospermophilus lateralis; assembly: GCF_048772815.1. NCBI lineage: Eukaryota > Metazoa > Chordata > Mammalia > Rodentia > Sciuridae > Callospermophilus > Callospermophilus lateralis. The sequence goes on from NC_135315.1 coordinate 105,430,907, forward strand.
ATTCAATATGATTTATATAAATAAAAAGATAAGTACCACATATTATTCATGGATAGATAAAATATTATAAAATATAAAACTAGGATACAAATAATATGTAATTATTTTAGGTTTCTAAATGAAAAAATGAATCTAATGAGGTATGCCTTAGTTAAACATATAATATTTCTTTGGAAAAGAGTGTCAAACTGACTTTGACAAAATGCCAATATTAATTAAAAATTTTGAAATGAATAGGTATATGTTTAAGGGTCATGTTATTCTTGTCTTTTGCTAGTATACTTCAAATATTTCATAATATTTTTAAATTTAATAATTGAGACAGATAATCAGGTAGAGGCAGCGTTTTTAGAATATACAGATGTTTGATGATGAAAGGCAGAAGCACTGGGGATAGTAGAGAAATCTTTGGGTTCAAAAATGAAGCTGTGCCTTTTATTTTCCTTATTATTCTTCTAAATGATAGAAAGCAGAATACATATGGATGAGAGTGGCAATGATTTGTCCTGAGATAGACATAGAAAATTTGGCAAATAAAGGGGATAAAGAATAGAGCAGGGCCTGTGAGAACACAGGAAGAAATGAGTTGTAAAATTATTGTCATTACAGGGCATATGTCTCTTCCACTGTAACTGAGGATGGCAAAGCAGGACAGGTAGACAAGCTGACAAAGCATTTCTAACTTAGGAGCCTGTGACAGACTGGAAGTATGAGGCACATCCACAAATATAGAGGGATCACAGTGGGCACTTTGCAACCCAAGGATGACAGAGAAGCAGTGACACAGTATTTTCAAAGAATGAGGCCGAGGTCTTAATAGGGAAAAGTCACAAGATTTCTTTCTGTGCAGTATCAAGGAGATATTTGTATCCACAGTGTTGTCAATGTCAAATTGTTTTTTAAAGCAACACTGGTAGCAGCAATTGACAAATATTTCTCAATAAATAAATTAAAATCATAATCTAGTTGCTTGGAAAGATTGTTGTTGTAAATTGGTTTAATGTGTTTTTTTTATTCAACTGATTAAATGCTGAGCTTAACTTTAAGAAAATGTATTACCTTTTGCCCTAAACTGAAAGTCATCTAAGATGAAGGAAAACTTTCATAACCTTAAAATCATTATCTTTTAAATATCTTGAGAACATTTTCAATACTTTTTTAAATCAAAATCAACAGGTCTCAGGGTAAATAATACAATTTATTCAAATGGTTTTGATTAACACATAATCATATGTTTATGGGATTTTAGATGGTGTTTTGATGTATTGTGTAATGATCACATTAGGGCAATTGCCCTACTTGCCATACTTATCAACTTTTATCATGTTTTTATGGTGTGTTTTATGGAGTCCTCTCTTCCAGCTATTTTGAGACATAAAATGCACTGTTGTTAACTATATTCACTTGACTCTGCCATAAAATACTTGAATTTATTCCTCCTATAACTACAATATTGTACCTGTTGACTGACCTCCCTCCCCTCATCTGTTTTCCCAGGCTTCTGTTATCTATATTGCTCTACACTCAACTTCTGTGAGATCACCTTTTTTAGATTTCCCATGAGTTAGATAATGTAGTCTTTCAGTATCTGGCTGTTTTCAATTATTATAATTACATTCCAGCTCATCCATGTTGTCATTAAAGTATATATTTAACAAGAAAATAATGTTCAGAATTTACAAGGATTCAACTAACTCACTGGAAAAAAATGACTTATTTAAAAAATGGGTTGTTGACCTGAATAGATATTTTTTTCAAAAATGACCAACAAATATTTGAAAAAAACACTTAAAAATCAGCAGACCATCAGGGAAATACAAATCAAAACCACAAAGAGTACAGGAGTTTTAAAAATCTCACCAACACAGGGGTTGGGGTTGTGGCTCAGTGATGGACCACCTGTCTAGCATGAGTGAGGTACTGGCTTTGATCCTCAGCACCATATATAAATAAAGAAAAGAAAAAAATCTTGCCAACACACTAATAAATAAAACCTTGAGTGTCCCAAAGTATATAGATGCAAAAATGTAGATTGTGATCATTTATAATTTTATGATTTCCTTAATTTTAACCCTTTACCTTATATATTCATTCTATTGTTAGAGTATTAAAATTTGTCATTAAAAAAATCTTCAAGTATACTGACATTTGTAGCTCTTGAAGGTAAGATTTAGGAAAGAAGTCATCCAAGATAATAAGATGGAGAGACAGAACCAAGTTTTAGACTTAAATTGACAGGAGATGTCAGAGGTGGTAGTAAGAACACTTGATTGAGTCATTACGCTTTAATTCCAGTCTGGACAATACCTGGAACAAGTTCCTGGATTCCTATATATTTCATTGTCTATAAAAGCAGAGGCTTAAATTAAATAATCTCCCAAGTTCTACTATTTTTAAATTTCTTACTCATCTTCAGTTCAATAGAAATTTTTTTTTGGAAAAAAAAAGACTCACAGCTATATCCAATTTTCAACTGCACAATAAGAAATGTCCTCAACACAGCCAGGCTCTGTGCAGGATTAACAATATCACTCTGACATCACGGGCTTTGTACTCTCATCCTGGCTTCCTTAACCAGGTTACCTTCCTTCGGATTCAGAGACAAAATTTAGAAAATAAAAGTAGGTAGAAGCGAAGATTAGAGTGAGGTAGGGGAAATTATGTGCGTGTTTCATTCAGCGCTCTGGTCGAACTGGGTGTTCCTTTAAATTAGCATGTAGAATTCCTTGAGAGAAAATTGAAATGAGGATAGGGAGAAGTTAGGTCAAGATGAAAGGGAAAATGAAATTGTATCTACAACCTTCTTAGCCAATGTTTTTATTAAGTAGCATTGTTTATGCTCACTCTTCAATCTTGTAGAAAAACATTTTTGGAAATATCAAAGAGGTTAGCAAATTCAAAATATATATAACAGGAAGTGATTTCTAGGAAAGAAGTAAGCAACTGATCTCATAATTATGCAGCCGACATGCAAAAGTAACAATTGACATCATATTCAGAAATTAAATGAAGTGTAAGAAAAAAAAAATCACTTAATAATGAAGAGAGTAGTTCTGATTTGGTTCAACTGTAATAATATTCTCCTTAACAAAATATTCTCTGCTGAAGAAGTGCCAACTTACCCTCAATCTTTATATAACTAGGGTCAATACCAATATTAGACAGTCTGAATAATTTAGAAATTGTTCAGGTACATATGTGCTTTCAAAATGGTAAGCATAATCAAATACAACTTGCTCAGGATATGGAGATAAAAACATTTTCTAATATACCTGAGTTAATTGCAAAGTACATTTAATGTAAAATGTAATTGAAGGACTGCTTTTCTGTGCGTTATCAGTGTGATATTAAACAATTGTAAATGGAATTTTTCAAAAGATTTTGTAGCTAGAAATATCTTCCTTATTTAAGATTTATTATAGAAATAATGATGGTCTTGGCTTTACAACTCTTCCCTTTTATTTTGTAATCAGGTTCTACTTACTATTATTTCTAAATGTGGATGGGAAGCTTTTGCTGATCTTCACACTCTGCGTGTGTGATATGAACACAAACCCAGGAATGCTGGCAGGCTTTAGAAACTGGAAAGACAGGTAAAATTCTTCCCCTGGAGCCTGAAAGAGGAATTAGTCCTTACGACCCCTGAGCTCAGCCCCCCAAGAGAGGAACAAATACAGATTTGGGTACCTGATAGTGAGGTGCGGCAGTACCACATATCTGAAAATGTGGAAGTGGCCTTAGAATCAGTAATGAGGAGATAAGAGACAAATATTAAGGAACATGGCAGAAAAGCCCAATTTCCTTGAATAGACACAATTGCCTTGAACACACTTAATAGAAACATGGATGTTAAAGGTGCTACTCATGAGGGTTCAGAAGGGAGTGTGAAGGTGGGTACACATAACTTATTGCATTTCAGAGAATACCTAAGTATCATCATCAAACTGCTGGTAGAAATATAGATGTTAAATGTGTCATTACTGAGGATGCAGAAAGAAGGCAGGAATAAGTTATCGAAAATTACAAGAAAGGGATTCCTTGTGGTATAATGGCAGGAAGCTTGCTGAGTTGTGTCTTACAGTTATATGGAAACAATTGTGAGCGATGAATTTTTATATTTAGCAGAGAATGCTTGGAAGCAAAGTGCCAAAGGTTTCTCTGGTTTCTTCTTGTTGTTTATAGTAAAATGCAAAGGAAACAAATTGAGAAAGTAATTTCAGTAAAAGAGAGTACATATTCTGTGATTTGGTAAACGATGAGCTTATCCTGATTACACAAAAGATGCTAAAACTAGAAAACTTATGATCAGGAAGGTAGAGTCAAGGATGTAGCTAAACAATTACATAATAACTTAATAAATAAAGTTATTAAAATAAAATTTAATTAAAAATTCCCTGTAATTTTTATTCTTTCAAGGCATGCTTTTAGGTGCCTTGAAAGAATAGAAATTACAGGGAATTCAAGAACAGAGAGAGACCTTTGAAGAGATCAGACATGTGGCTAATGAATTCCTCAGCCATCTCAGCAGAAGTCAGGAAGAGAGATTGGATTATTTAGGGAAGCTCTTTGGAGGAACATCTTGTTTAATGGAGCAAATCTCGGATATACATGGGGACCCACAAGATTCTTTGAGTGTTGCATCAGCAGGAACACTGTCAGCTTGAACTGAAAGGGAAAGAGACAGGACAAAATGAAGGAAGGCTGTCAGACTCCTAAAATTGTACAGCACAGAAGAAGGCTGATGGAAATACTCAGCTGAAAATATATATTACCATTCAAGCAAAAGGGAGGATGACTCAGATGGCAGAGCTGCAGGCCCAGATGGCATAGCCAAGAACCACAGAGGATTCTTCCCAGGTCCTGAAAATTAATGGAGTTTGCCTAGTTGAATTTCTAAATGTTGAGGGAGTTGGAAGTAACTCCTTTTACTCTTCTTACCCCTCTCTTGGATCCCATCTCCATCACACCATTGTATTTTGGATGCAATCTGTTTTCTAGTTTTTTTCAGCCTAGAGATAAAGAGGGATTTTTTCCCAGAATAGATCATGCAAGAATCTTAATCACACCTGTTTTGACCTGATAATATTTATATGAGATTTTAGAACTGAATTATGCTACAATAGGTTGAGAATTTGGAGACTGTTGGGATAGTTTGAATAGATTTTACATGTGGGATAGATGTAAATCTTTGTGGTTAGAAGATGTACTGTACTAGGATAAACAATGTTGATTCTCAAATACACCCACATCCTACTCTCCTGAGCTGGTGAATGTTATCTTAATGGGGGGAAAAGAATTTTGCAGATATAATTAAATTAAGGAAGTAGTTATAAGTGGATTATCTTAGATTATCTAGGCCAAAGCAATGAAATCACAAGGATTTCTTACAATAAATTATGCAGGAAGGTCACATAGAGAAGAAGCTGCATGCCAAAAGCAGAGATTGAAGTGATGTGGCTATAAACCAAGTGAAACTGGCAGTCTCCAAGATCTAGAAAACACAAGAAACAGACTGACCTATGGAGCCTCCATTTGAAACGACCAGACCATCACTTTCATCTTAGCCCCAGTAACAGATGACAAATACAATGCATTTTTTCCTTTTGCCATAAATTCTTCAATTTCCAGACAAATATGACATATAATATACTCTAATTGGAAAAGCATTGTTAAATGTCATAAATAAATCCAGAATAAATTAATTATCACTAGAATAAAATAAAATAACTGGAATATTAAAATAAGGTTTTCATTAGAGCTATAACTCTGAAATGTCATCCAAGGGGCATTTCAGGGTAACTATATATTTTTCTGAATAATTTCTTTTAGCAAAGTAAAATACATTTTTATAGGATCAATCTTTTACATCTGGCTTTAAGACACCAAAATATGTTAACTGCTATATAAAAATAAAGATACATAAATCTCAAAAACTTATTATATTTCACTTTAATTGATAACATAAGTACAGTAATATGTTATATTGTAGAATTTTTTAGATAGGAGATGTAAATGAAGCAATAATGAAGTATTAAATATTTGGGCCATTCCAGTTTTAGTATTTAAATAAGTTGTAAACACATATATGTTAAAGACTATGTGTGATAGAAATTGTTGTGTGACATTCATACACACCTTATTGCTAATTCTAACAATGGTCTACAACTCAAATATCATAGGGTATTTTAACAATAATCTCATGATCATGTAGATATCTATGGTATTTGTAAGCAACGGCCCCACTACCATCAAAGTTTATAAAGGATCAGCTCTGTCATGCTGTTTCTGTAAATCTGGACTGAAAAGAACTTTTGTCATCATCTCAGATTTTATATATATGGAGAGAGAGAGTCAATCCCTATATAGACAAAGAATATAATTTTTAATATATGAAAGCCCACTCCAGCTTTGATTAAATGCATTAATAACTATTTGTTCATTTTATGTTACTGGTGAATGAGATAAAATACTCAGGAAAGCTTAGTCCTGAAGTTTAGTGCTATTTGGTTAAAATCAGAGATGCCATTGTTGGGACAACACTGTCCACTAAATTCTAAACTATGCAGATAGAATTAATATGTTATCCACTCTTAATGAAAATATGACTTCACAATCATTACCATATTAAATTTCATAACAAGTCTATGAGCTTATAAGAAAATTATTCTGACTTTAAAGATAAATGTTTTTCAAATTTAAGAGAAAGTAATTGCACTACATTTTTTCTTAATTTACTTAAATAGACACAACTTCATCTTGTAGCTTTCACTAAAAAGTGAAGTAATCAAAATATTTCAGACTCATACACATTTGTTGTATTTTATAGTTGTTGGCCATTGACTATATAAAGTAAGTTGAATAAAAGTTTTATTTTTTAAGATAGAAGAGAAAAGTGTTAACAGATTGATAGCAAACTCCTTCTGTTCTATATTTCCATTTCATCCCTTAAAATATAATTTCATTTCTACCCTTGAGATATAAACCAAGAAGTGTATTTTACCATGTAAAGCATTTTACCAGTTCTACAGGCTAGAAGACAGTTTGAAATGATCAATTCAATAAATTAAACTTCAATAGCAAGACCCCTAGTTTAGAACTGACCTGGCATATTCATAACTTATGGTTCAGATAGCTAAAGCTTTGTTATAAAATATTTCAGGAATTTTGACATTTTTAAAATAGAAGCACTTGTCTGCTGGGTACTCTGTTGGGCAAGTTCTCTATAAAAACATGGTCATGCAAACTTAATTTAGGAATTCCAAATTCTTTCCTGTCACTTTTCTTTTAGACACAAATATTTTACTTCAATTTGTACATATATATTAATACACACACACACAAAATGTGTATAGCATGTATACACATATATAAACAACTGGATATCCTCACATGTATTATACATACATAGGCTATATTCTTGTCATGTATTTGCTTAACAGTAATAGTTAGCCGTTGTTAAGAATAAAATGCAAAACCCTAGTGTCTATATACTCTGAATGGACTTACATTTTTAATCTTTTAAAACAATCCTATATAGTATGTTCTATTACTGTCTCCATTGTATAAAAAAAAATATCTAAGACATAAATGTTATATGATTTTTCTAAAGTCAAATACAATGAAAAAAGTGCTACTGAAATTTGAACCTAATAAACCCAAGGCCAAAATCTATCACCTAATCCTTACAAAAATAATGTAAGTGAAAACAAATATCTCATTTTGTAATTAAGGATATAATTGGTAAATAGCACTGGGAGAATTTCAACCCATATAATCTGATTCTAGAAACTAATCTTGTCTACTGCAGTATATTGACCTTTTATATTTTTATCTTTTTAGAACCACTAAATATAGAAAGTTATTATATTAATGTAATAAAAAGGTTTCAAATTAAAGGCCATGAAAAGAAGTATGCTATCAAATACTTCTCTTTCCTTTACCTAGGATGGGTGGATAATGATAACATACTATTTCATTAAACGATTATTCATCTTCCCATTCCTTTTACAAACTGTAATACAAAGTATATGTAATTCAAGATCATTTCTAGCCTATTGATCATTTGAAATTCCTTTGTCTCACAATAAAATAATAGAATCAGCATCTACTGTAGATGTTAGAAATTAAAGTGCACCCACTTTGCGACCTCCTTAAGTAATTACCTGGCTCAATTACAGGCAATACTGACTTAGTTATCATTGTTTGTTATTGCCTTGCCTTGGTTTTTAAAGCCAAATTAGAATATAAAGATAAAATTCATTTTAGGTACTAATCACTGCAATTTCCCTTCTCTCTCCCTTTCCCTCCCACCTCTCATCCCTGTTTAATGTTAATCTTCTTCTCATGCTCTTCGTCCCTACTCTGTTCTTAGTTACTCTCCTTATATCAAAGAAGACATTTGGCATTTGTTTTTAAGGGATTGGCTAGCTTCACTTAGCATAATCTGCTCTAATGCCATCCATTTCCCTCCAAATTCTATGATTTTTGTCATTTTTTAATGCAGAGTAATACTCCATTGTGTATAAATGCCACATTTTTTAATCCATTCATCTATTGAAGGGCATCTAGGTTGGTTCCACAGTCTTGCTATTGTGAATTGTGCTGCTATGAACATGGATGTAGCAGTGTCCCTATAGTGTGCTCTTTTTAAGTCTTTAGGGAATAGACCGAGTAGGGGAATTGTTGGATCAAATGGTGGTTCCATTCCGAGCTTTCCAAGAAATCTCCATACTGCTTTCCAAATTGGCCACACCAATTTGCAGTCCCACCAGCAATGTACAAGAGTACCCTTTTCCCCACATCCTCGCCAGCACTTGTTGTTGTTTGACTTCATAATGGCTGCCAATCTTACTGGAGTGAGATGGTATCTTAGGGTGGTTTTGATTTGCATTTCTCTGACTGCTAGAGATGGTGAGCATTTTTTCATGTACTTGTTGATAGATTGTATGTCCTCCTCTGAGAAATGTCTGTTCAGGTCATTGGCCCATTTGTTGATTGGGTTATTTGTTATCTTATTGTCTAATTTTTTAGTTCTTTGTATATTCTGGATATTAGGGCTCTGTCTGAAGTGTGAGGAGTGAAAATTTGTTCCCAGGACATAGGCTCCCTATTTACCTCTCTTATTGTTTCTTTTGCTGAGAAAAAATTTTTTAGTTTGAGTAAGTCCCATTTGTTGATTCTAGTTATTAACACTTGTGCTATGGGTGTCCTATTGAGGAATTTGGAGCCCGACCCACAGTATGTAGATCATAGCCAACTTTTTCTTCTATCAGACGCCATGTCTCTGATTTGATATCAAGTTCCTTGATCCACTTTGAGTTAACTTTTGTGCATGGCGAGAGAAAGGGATTCAGTTTCATTTTGTTGCATATGGATTTCCAGTTTTCCCAACACCATTTGTTGAAGATGCTATCCTTCCTCCATTGCATGCTTTTAGCCCTTTTATCAAATATAAGATAGTTGTAATATTGTGGGTTGGTTTCTGTGTCCTCTATTCTGTGCCATTGGTCCACCCGCCTGTTTTGATACCAGTACCATGCTGTTTTTGTTACTATTGCTCTGTAGTATAGTTTGAAGTCTGGTGTAGCTATACCGCCTGATTCACACTTCCTGCTTAGCATTGTTTTTGCTATTCTGGGCCTTTTATTTTTCCATATGAATTTCATGATTGCTTTCTCTATTTCTACAAGAAATGCCGTTGGGATTTTGATTGGCATTGCATTAAACCTATAGAAAACTTTTGGTAATATCACCATTTTGATGATGTTAGTTCTACCTATCCATGAACAGGGTATATTTTTCCATCTTCTAAGATCTTCTTCTATTTCTCTCTTTATGGTTCTGTAGTTTTCATTGTATAAGTCTTTCACCTCTTTTGTTAGGTTGATTCCTAAGTATTTTATTTTTTTTGAGGATATTGTGAATGGGGTGGTTGTCCTCATTTCCATTTCAGAGGATTTGTCGCTGATATACAGGAATGCCTTTGATTTATGCGTGTTGATTTTATATCCTGCCACTTTGCTGAATTCATTTATTAGCTCTAATAGTTTCTTTGTAGACCCTTTTGAATCTGCTAGGTATAGAATCATGTCATCTGTAAAGAGTGATAATTTGAGTTCTTCTTTTCCTATTTTTATGCCTTTAATTTCTTTCGTCTGTCTAATTGCTCTGGCCAGTGATTCAAGAACTATGTTGAAAAGAAGTGGTGAGAGAGGGCATCCCTGTCTTGTCCAGATTTTAGAGGGAATGCCTTCAGTTTTTCTCCATTCAGAATGATGCTAGCCTGAGGATTAGCATAGATTGCTTTTACAATATTGAGGTATGTTCCTGTTATCCCTAGATTTTCTAGAGTTTTGAACATAAAGGGATGCTGTACTTTGTCGAATGCTTTTTCTGCATCTATCGAGATGATCATATGGTTCTTACTTTTAAGCCTATTGATGTGGTGAATAACATTTATTGATTTCCGTATATTGAACCAACCTTGCATCCCAGGGATAAATCCTACCTGATCATGGTGCACAATTTTTTTGATATGTTTTTGTATCCGGTTCACCAGAAGTTTATTGAGGATTTTTGTATCTAGGTTCATCAGAGATATTGGTCTGTAGTTTTCTTTCTTTGATGTTTCTTTGTCTGGTTTAGGAATCAGGGTGATGTTGGCCTCATAGAATGAATTTGGAAGTTCTCCCTCTTTTTCCATTTCCTGAAATAGCTTGAAAAGTATTGGTATTAGTTCCTCTTTAAAGGTTTTGTAAAACTCTGCTGTATACCCATCCGGTCCTGGGCTTTTCTTAGTTGGTAGTCTTTTGATGGTTTCTTCTATTTCCTCAATTGATATTGGTCTGTTCAGGTTGTCAATATCCTCCTGACTCAATCTGGGCAGATCATATGACTTAAGAAATTTATCGATGCCTTCACTATCTTCTATTTTATTTGAGGATAAGGATTCAAAATAATTTCTTATAATCTTCTGTATTTCTGAAGTGTCTGTTGTGATATTGCCTTTTTCATCCCGTATGCTAGTAATGTGAGTTCTCTCTCTTCTTCTCTTTGTTAGCGTGGCTAAGGGTCTGTCGATTTTATTTATTTTTTCAAAGAACCAACTTTTAGTTTTGTCAATTTTTTCAATTGTTTCTTTTGTTTCGATTTCATTAATTTCAGCTCTGATTTTAATTATTTCTTGTCTTTTACTTCTTTTGCTGTTGTTTTGCTCTTCTTTTTCTAGGATTTTGAGTTGAAGTATTAGATCATTTATTTGTTGGTTTTTTCTTTTTTTAAGGAATGAACTCCAAGCAATAAATTTTCCTCTTAGAACTGCTTTCAGTGTGTCCCATAGATTCCGATATGTTGTGTCTGTGTTTTCATTTATCTCAAAGAATTTTTTAATTTTCTCCTTGATGTCTTCTATAACCCATTGATCACTCAGTAACCTATTGTTCATTCTCCAAGTGATGGATGATTTTTCCTTACTTCTTTTATCATTGATTTTCAATTTCATTCCATTATGATCAGATAAGATGCATGGTATTATCTCTACTCCTTTATATTGTCTAAGAGTTGTTCTGTGACATAATATATGATCTATTTTTGAGAAGGATCCATGTGCTGCTGAGAAAAAAAGTGTAACTGCTTGATCTTGAGTGGTATATTCTATATATGTCAATTAAGTCTAGGTTATTAATTATGTTATTGAGTTCTATAGTTTCCTAATTCAACTTTTGTTTGGAAGATCTGTCCAGTGGCGAGAGAGGTGTGTTGAAGTCTCCCATGATTATTGTATGGTGGTCTATTAGACTCTTGAACTTGAGAAGAGTTTGTTTGATGAACATAGCTGCACCATTGTTTGGGGCATATATATTTATGATTGTTATGTCTTGTTGGTGTATGGTTCCCTTGAGCAGTATGTAGTGTCCCTCTTTATCCCTTTTGATAAACTTCGGCTTGAAATCTATTTTTTTGATATGAGTATGGACACTCCTGCTTGTTTTTGAAGTCCATATGAGTGATATGATTTTTCCCAAACTTTCACCTTCAGCCTATGTATGTCTTTTCCTATCAAATGCGTCTCCTGAAGGCAGCATATTGTTGGGTCTTGTTTTGTGATCCATTCTACTAGCCGGTGTCTCTTAATTGGTGAGTTTAAGCCATTAACATTTAGGGTTATTATTGAGATGTGGGTTGTTCTTCCAGCCATATTTGTTTATTTATGTTACTAAACATGGTTTGTTTTCCGCTTTGAATATCTCTCTCCCCCTTTACTGTACTACCTCCCGCTGTTGGTTTTCATTGATATTTTCCATTTCCTCTTCCTGTAATATTTTGCCGAGGATGTTTCGAAGAGATGGTTTTCTAGCTGCAAATTCTTTTAACTTTTGTTTATCATGGAAGGTTTTAATTTCATCTTCCATCCTGAAGCTTAATTTTGCTGTATCCCAATGACTCTTAAGTTTGGTTTCTTTATGTTATCCCATATTTCTTGAATGTTCTGCTCATGGTTTCTTAACAGCTTTGCTGAGCTGTCTATGTTCTTCTCCAGTTGAAATACTTTGTCTTCATTGTCTGATGTTCTATCTTCTAAGTGTTCTACTCTGCTGGTAGTATTCTCAATTGAGTTTTTAAGTTGGTTTATTGCTTTCTGCATTTCCAGGATTTCTGTTTGTTTGTTTTTTATAACCTCTATCTTCCTGTATAATTGATCTTTTGCTTCTTGGATTTGTTTATGTAATTCATTGTCGAAGTGGTCGAAGTGGTCTTTCATTGTCTGATTTTGCTGTCTACTGTCTTCCTTGAGACTCCAGATCATCTGAAGCATGTATATCCTGAATTCTTTATCTGACATTCCATCTGCTGCAGATATTACCTCTTCTAAAGTTGAGTTGACCTGCATTGCTTGTGGTCCTTTCTTTCCTTGTCTTTTCATACTGATCGCATTTCTTTCTGCTTGGTGAAACTCTTGTGTTATTGATTTTTCCCCCTATATATTTATATTACTCTTGTATGGTTGCAAAGTCTCCCTCGCAGGCTTTGGCGGTGGTTCTGCCCCTCCTCCAATTGGGGCAATGTGCCTACCACTCCGGCAGGCCGCTGGGCCTGTACTTTCGGTGGGCCTGTTCTTTCAATGGTCACAGGTTCGCCTACCTTGCAGGCATGAGCAGCGGCTTTGTCCCTCCGCTGGCCGCTAGGCCTGTTCTGTCGGTTGAAGGTCTGTCTACCTAACAGTAACTGGTGGCGGCTCTGCCCCTCCCCCAACCGGGGCAATGTGTCTGGCGGGCCACTGGGCCTGTTTTGTCAGTGGTCATGGTTCCGCTTACCTTGAAGGTGCGGGGGGCAGCTGTGCCCCTCCGCAGGTTGCTGGGTCTGACCTGCCGGTGGGTGGCAGATGCACCTACCTTGCAGGCGCGGGGGAGGCTCTGCCGATCCGCGGGTTGCTGGGCCTGATCTGCTGGTGAGTCACAGGTCTGCCTACCTTGCAGGCGCCCGGCGCCTCTGCCCCGCCCTCAACCGGGGCGGGACAATGTGTCTGGCCGGCCGCTGGGCCTGTTCTCTTGGTGGTCACGGTTCTGCCTACCTAGCAGGCCCGTGGGGCAGCTGTGCCCCTCCGCAGGTTGCTGGGTCTGACCTGCCAGTGGGTCGCAGGTCTGCCTACCTTGCAGGCTCAGGGGGTGACTCTGCCACTCTGCGGATTGCTGTGCCTGTTCTGCTGTTGGGTCGCGGGTCTGCCTACCTTGCAGGCGCCCGGCGGCTCTGTCCCTCCCCCAACCAGGGCGATGTGTCTGGTGGGCCACTGGGCCTGTTTTGTCGGTGGTCATGGTTCCGCCTACCTTGCACGCGCATGGAGCAGCTGTGCCCCTCCTCAGGTTGCTGGGCCTGACCTGCCAGTGGGTGGCAGTTGCGCCTACCTTGCAGGCGCGGGGGTGGCTCTGCCGCTCAGCGGGTCACTGGGCCTGATCTCGATAAGTAATACATTTACCAAAAAATGTTTGTACTAATTTGAAAATCTCTACAACTTTAAAAAGGAAAAAAAAGTATTTCCACAAAGCCATTAATATATAGAGAGAAGTAAATGGTTTAAAATTTGCTGTTATGAGGCAGAACAAAAGATCATAAGAAAAATATCTGAAGTATTATGTACAGAAAGGTAATAGGAAGAATATGTATGCACTCTAGAATCTTATCTACAGGGAATAATTAATACTCAGAGTAGCCTCTAAAGTGACTTTTATTCTCTCCATTTTACAGACAAGGTAATACAATAAACAATTATCCCAATGTCACATGTTAAGAGGCAGGACCAAAATCCAGACTATCTAGAACACTTACATCAAATTTCCACAGCTAACTATACTAAAGTATGTTGATGCAGGTTTCCTGTGTAACTCAAAAGTTAATCAGCCTATCACACTTATAGTACATTATTTAATGATACTCCCTCATTTAATGTTGATTTTTTGGGGGGGTACTGGGGGTTGAACCCAGGAATATTCTACCCTTGAGCTACATCCCAGACATTATTATCTTTTATTTGAGTCAGGGTTTTACTAAACTGCAGAGGCTGGCCTCAAACTTGCAAACCTCCCTGCCTTAGCCTCCCAAATCTCTGGGATTACAAATGTACACCACTGTGCTTGAATTGAATTTGGATTCTAACTCCAGTTATTCATCTTCAATTTGCTGGTATGAAGAAAATTAAGGTGTGTGATTTTTATCAAGCCTCTTAATTAAAATCTGGTCTTTGGGGGGCTGCTGATATAGCTCAGTGGTAGAGCACTTGCCTAGCATGTGTGAGCTGCAAGGACTATGGGGCTCTTATACTCTGTTTGAGAATGCCAGTCCCAGAATTAGCTGGGTTTGATCCTCAGTACTACATAAAAATAAAGTTATTGTGTCCATCTACAACTAAAGAAAAAAAAATTTAAATATGATCTCAGTTTCCATGTCCCTAAAATAAAGGGAATGGTATAATCTCTACTGCTGTTTCCAAATCTTCCAAATCTAAGATGTAACTTTCATCTCCAAACCATTACATCATATACCTTTAAGCCACTTTAAAAATATGTCATGAGTTATGGGAAAGAGTTATATAAAAAAATAAAAAAGCTCTAAATTGAATTTGACATGACAGTAAGATGTGGGTTGGACAAAAGAAGGGCTGTAGAGAGAGAGTAGCATGTTGTGCAAGAACTGCCAAGTGAGAGTGGTCTGAAGGGGAGGAGTGCCCAGCATTCTTGTGAGCCTTTTCCTATTTTAAAATTTGTACTCTATGATTTTTTTCCCTAGAAGACAGTACTTTTAACACTATAATAGGGCAGAATAAATAAAAAAAAAATTCTAGAGAATAGCAGTAGTTTTCAAGAGGTGTGACATAGCTTCTGAAGGTGAAATATTCAGCCAGGGAAAAATAAGAGGAACTTTCAAAGAAGTGCATGGAGAAAAGAACTTGTGAAATAAAGGTCACCTCTGTTGTCCAGCCCCACTCTGCATAGCATTCTGTTCAAGTTTAAGCCTAACACTCATGCTTCAAAGGGTCTTGAGTCTGAGCCAGGAACTGAAGGGCTGCAGGGTTCTCATACATTCTTCTGAGAAAATCCGAGTCTCAGAAGAGCTGTGCCTCACCTGGGCATGATCTCACCCTCTAACTGGGAATCCTAACTTGAACCAGAGATTGACACAAACTCCTAGGAAAGGATAAGAGGGTCTAGAGAACTCTTATTTATTTATTTATTTTTAACCAAGTAGAAATCCAAAGTTGTGAAGAAAAATGATAAACTCCAAGTTCAGCTAATTATTCCTGTTGCAATAAAGAAAACCTTCATCCTAAATGGCAATAGCAATAAATCAGATCCACAAACTTACCTATTCCCCAAATCTGATTTTGTACGCATTTGTTAATCAGTTCATTTGCCACTCAGTTCATCTCTCAGTAGCAATGTGATATAAGTGCAAAGCAAATTCAACACTTTTGACTTCCTACTAGCATCACTATTAAAAGGTCATTCCTGGTTAGAAATTTTAAATTCATATTTAAAATATTATAGATGCACTATTAATTTTTGCTTTGCTTTATTTTGAAACAACCCATAATCCCTTAGGCTATGACCAACAACATTGTTCATTGATTGATTACCTGTTCTCATGTGATACTTGACTTCACAAATGTTTTCTTTGCATCTATTTCTTTAGAGAATATATTCCCTTCTGGCTTCCCTTCTGACTGAATTTGCTGAGGTGGTGTGTGTGTGAGTGTGTGTGTATGCCAGGAGTATCGTGTCTGCCAACAGGTGGCTAGATGCAAGATCAGTCTCTCCCAATCAGCAAGTCCCCATCTGCTAGCTGGAATCTCTGTATGTTCCTTCTGCTTATTACAGCAGCTGAGCCTCAAACTGGGTTCTTTTGGGGCTACAGGCAGATGCTTAACAAGGTGAGCCAAAGGGAGTCTGGCCATTAGAAGCTGTGTTAAGACGGCCTCAGCTGGAATCTGTTTTTCCTATGATTTTCAAGTGCTTACCTACAGCTTCCCTAATAGCTTTTCAATAGGACGTCATTGGAGCATCAACCAGACATAGTGATAATACTTGAAACTTCAACAAAAAAAATCTTATGCCATGCTAATTTTTAGTCTTTGCATCTTATTTTGACTTGAAAAATATTTTAGAGATTATTAATATCCTGTCTTAAGCATTATTGGTTTTTGAAGAAGAGCCTTCATGGGAAGCCCTTAAAGATAATCACATCTTGACAAGAAAAGTCAATTTAAGTTCAGTGAACTATTGTATGAAGAGAGCTGGAATCAGAAATCATACATCATGGGCTCAGCACATTAGTGGTGCTGTAGTCTCAAAATGTGTAACATATTGGTTAGCAATAACAATTCTAAGAAACTTCTAAGAATTGGTCAGTTAATTGGTAAGAATTCCACATTTTGTAAAGGGCGTGGTGTAATAAGCTAGCCTGGGCTTACCAGTAAAATAGTCTAAATAGCTCAATAGTTGTATCTTAGGTTTGTTTTTCTAAAATATTCTTCATGCGCATCTTATTTCTTTTATTTTATATTTCTATTCTGTTCATGTAGTACTGTAGGTGAAATAAAATGGGGGGAGGCACAATTTGTATAGAAAATAATCATTTGAAATTTGAAAAACAGGATTCATTCAAGCAAGAATCTGAGAATCAGCAAAGAACGGTGTGGACCCAAGTCATGTTCTTTCACAAAAAAGCCAGTTTGAGAGTATGCATTAAATCTAAGCATTTTTATTTAATTGAGGTTTAAAGTCTATGGAGGCTCCTGCCAGACACAAAGTCAAAACTGTCTCACAGAACTGTGTGAAGACATTTGAAAACAGTGAAGAGCAATTTCCAGCCAAGTCAATTTTTGTTAAACATCATGTGGTTTGGCCAGTTTTGGCTTTCCTAGTAGAAGCTTCAGCCCAGGTGACCCAGCCTCAGCTCAGCTGCCATGCTGTGCAGGAGACAGGGAACAGGGAGTCTGGGCTCCAGATGGGAGAGTCTTTTAATTGGCTGAGTGTGGACTGGGGCCTGGGCACAGAATGTCAGACACATCCTTGCTGGCATCATCATTACTGATTCAAACTGCCTGAGGAGTACTGAGGAGCTGCCAAGAGAAGAAGCTGAGCCGTCCACAGATTTGAATCACATCAGAACACCAGGGGGCAGGGAGTGCTTTCCTTGCTAAACTTCTTGAAAATAGTGCTTTAACTCATCAAATGTCATAATATGGGCTTCCTTGTCCATGTTTACAGGCTAACACTTTTTGCATTTCTCTTCCAAGTTGGATATCTCCAATATTGTCTCTCATCCCTCTGTCCCCAACTCTCCCTCATTCTAGTAGTGAATCAATTTTTACAGGTACAATATGGGCCCAAAAATGTAAAGCCAGACTTCAATAATATCAGTACAGTATTTATGAATCAGAAGGAATTTTTTCATGATTAAAGATAAAACCTTTGCCAATTTATACTTGAGTTATACAGGTTTGACCTCCAGATAGTCATTCCCAGAAATGAGAAGAAGGTGGCTGCTTAATTACCCAGTACTTTGAGGAGAAGTAGTATTCCCTGATTCTGGCTTTATATCCTGCCATTTACAAAATGGTTTTATCTGGAGAAACACTCATTTTACTATGTGTAAAGAGGACTTTTTGATGTGTAAATATTTCAGGAGGGGGTCACGCATTAAGCCATGGTGTAATACCCTTTTAGGAATTAGGAAAGAATAACTTGAAGGGAAGAGACCAGTAAAGTGTAGGCAATATCCAGGGGGACATGGGGGAAAATGTAGACAGGCTCAGAAAATATTGGCCCAGTCTGGAGAAGGAGGTGGTTGCCCCAAACAAAGCCCATTTGCCTATGATTCTCCTTTATTCTACCAATACATATTTTATATCCTTATTCTTATTTATACAGTGGTCTTTAAACTACAGAACACTTCATTGTTATCTGGAAAAATTCTCCAAATTCAAATATCCCAGATACTATCTGACACATACCCAAAATTTCTGGGGATAGCATTTTTCCTGCTTGAGGATTTTGAAAATGATTCCAAAAGCTCAGATGCACATGGCAGAAAGAATGGTTTAAGCTATCCCCTAGATCCATCCTGAAAGCCTCTTTTACCCCTTCAGCCCTCCTCTGGGATTACTGTTCAACTTGTCTCCTACTTCGATGTGAAAATTGAAGATTCCCAGTGAAAACTGCAGCCATTTACTGCTATATTCTGCTCCTTCATATTTTTCCATATCAGCATATAAACCATTCATTTTTATAAAGCCCACCGGAAAAGAGACATGGGAAACCACTTACTTGTGATTTTTTTAGTAACCAAGTCCATTACTTTAATCTGAGAAATAATATCATATACTGGTTTTCAGATTCTCAAGCCAGACTAACTCAAAATCCAGCTCTATCACTTACTGATCTCTGACCTTGGACTGATTTACATAACTGTTTTGTGTCTTAGTTCCCTCTTCTGTGTAACAGGAACACAAACCTCATATCGTGGTAGGGAAGAGTAGGTACTGTGAAACATTTAAATTGGGTTCTGAACATACCACTACTTTTGTTTTCCTCAGTTCTTGTAAATCTAATTTCCGCCCCCTTGGCATTTGACATTGTCTTCCACTCTCTTTCTGAAGGGCTCTCCACTCATCTCATTTTGGAGAATACTCTATTTCTGGTTCATCTTTCAGCTTTCTCAGTCTTTATTTTTAATGTTTTTGAGAGGAAGTCTGCTTTGTCTCTGTCTCTCATTCTGATCTCAATTCATGATCTCCAGGTGATCATGGACACATAAGTAATAATGCCTTTCTCACGTCATTGAAATTTCAGCCTTAACCATATGTCTTACTGGAGAACTTACAAAATAATTTTCCTGTCTTCTAACTCTGCTTCTATTCAGTATCTCAGTAAATGGGTTGGTAGCTACAACATTGGGGAATAATTCCTAAAACTCTGATCTTTCCTTGTGGCGTAAGCAGCAGAACATAGAAATCATGCAGATTCTTAAAATATATCAGCCTTCATAAAAATGGTTCTTTCCATTTTTTTTTCCCATGCAGGACAGTTATGCCTTAGTTCATCTAACACAGTGACAAGTCCATTAAATTATGATAAAATTAAAGTGGGTAATTGCTCATGCAATTCATCAAAAATTTGATTCTTCAGGCTATAGTCTTTGGGGCAAATCTGTTTAAGCATCATCACATGAGACTTCATAATCACTTAAAGTATCTAACTCCTATAACTACTTCCTGTTTATAAAGTTAATCCACAGAACTATCAGAAGAAACAGACATGACATAAATGACAGTGAATAGGTTGGTAAGGTTTGAAGAGGAACAAAGGATAGCATAATAAAATTTTCATCAGAAATTTCAGAATGAGTCATTCTTTATTATAGGACAGATCCGTTGTGGTGTATATGAATTCACCTTAACAGGCCGCTTAGATGATACATTTTAAAATTTGATTGCAATCTTATTGACTATTAAAGTAACTAAAAAAAATGTCAATTAGAAAATGAATTAAGGAACAACCAAAACAGAGAAAAAGTAAAAAATGACAAATCTTTATATGACTGAGCTAGACACAATACCTAAAGTGAGAACATCCCCCCAGTGGTCTTGAAATATCTTCTATTCCAGTTCCAATGGCAAAGTCACACCTGATGTGACAATGGATGGTGAAGTTAAAGCCAAGGACTCTATGTATTCTGATACCTTTGGCAAGACCAACCCTATAAAAGATGGTCTTATAAGGCCATGGTGGCCTGAAGCTATTAAACATTTTATCATTTTACTTCCATTTATTTTGATTCCAGAGAAACACTTTATGATTTGTTTTTTCTTCTATGGCAAGTAAATGGTTTGCTCAAGAGAATATAAAGTGCCAGTCCCGTGAAATGCATTTATTGTTGTAAAGTAATGTTTGAATTATGATTTATCTCCCTGTAAATTTTTGCCCACAGCAGATGAGAGAAATCTGCAGGTCCCCAAAAATATCTGTATATATCACAAAACTTTCACTCCAATCCATGGTGGTTACAGTTTTAGTTCTAGGCTTATCATCTCCCACCTGAACTGTAGTAATAGTATCCCAGCTTTCTGTATATGGCCTTGCTTTCTCCAAATGGCAAAGTTTTAAGATGACCTTCTTCAAATGTAAATTTTGTCATCTTATCTACTTGTTTAAATTCCTTTAATGTCTCCCTATTGCCAACAGAATAAAAGTTTAAATTGCTTAGCTGGGCTTCAGGCTCTTCTGAGTCATTTATTACTTACATTCCCACATCATCATTGCTATCTTACTTGGAGTTCTTCAAATGGGATATGCATTTCAGATCTCTGCTTTTGAGCATAGAGTTCCTACAGCAATTTTTTTTTCCTTTTTATGGTACCAGGGATTGACCACTGAGCCACATCCCCAGCCCTATTTTGTATTTTATTTAGAGACAGAGTCTCACTGAGTTTCCTAGTTCCTTGCAGTTGGTTGCTGGGGCTGGCTTAGAATTTGCAATTCTTCTGTCTCAGCACTCCCCCACCCACACTCCCACTGAGTCCTTGGGATTACAGGCATGGCCACCATACCAGGCTCCTACTGAAACCGCTGTTGACCGGTGATGTGTTCTTGCTTCCCCAATGTTGAAGAATAACACCAAAGAAGCACGCCGAGGCAAGGTCAGAATATAAATTAGAAGTTTATTAAAGGACAGCAGAAAAGACTTCTCCCGGAGGAAAAAGGGAACCCAAGAAGTGGGAATCCGTGGATGTGCAGTTGTTTCACCAGCTGTTTAATTTCTTTAAGATTACTTGCTCAAAAACTTACACTTGTAAGCAACTTACACAGACCTTCTTTATATCATTTACTTAAACTCTTTTAATTACTTAATCATATAGACTCTTATCCAGAAACACATTTTCCCTCTATGAAATCCATACCTAGAACCTTCTAGTTTCTTTTTATCTGTTAACCTCCTTCTGTTACACACATACAGACATACTGACATACAACACGTAACACAAGTGTAACACAACACAATAGTAAAGGCCTTGTTGCTTTCTCAGGTGAAATCTCATTGCAATGTTTAAAAACTCCATAGTTGATCAAAAAATAGAACTTATCAGGAAAACATTAACTTGTCTGTAGGATCAAAATCATGAGCTCAAAAAAAATACAAAATCTAAGGAAAAAGCAAAAATCCTAGAAAAAATTGACCGGCCTGTAATTACTCTTTGGTTTAATCTAGTTTGAGTTCCCATTAAAAGACACTTTTACCGTTTTTTTTCTTGGGTCTCAGATCTGTCTCCTACTGAGTGCTCCAGGCATCTTCTATTTGCATATCAGCTTAAGTCCTGGCTGAGGTGTGGGAAAACTGGAATTCTGAGCACAAACCTCATGCCTAAGGCATTTTAACCATAAGTCATAATTTCCAGGTTTGGATGTTGAAAATTATGATACAAGTTTAAGATACAATTTATAAAATTTCATACCTTTACATCTTTCTACACTAGAAAAACTTGCTCACACAAAACTGAAAATAGGATCTTACTTAATAATATAAAGCTACCATCAGAAGAGATCCCTTCAGGATCATTAAGCCACTTTCTTTGTTCTGAAGTTTCTAAAGTAGTACTAAGTTACATTAAATCACCTGAAAAAATTTTAAAAGAGAACTACACACTACCATGTATATCCAAAATTAAGCTTTAAAAATTTCCAAGACTGTTGCTATTCAATGTTATTTCAATAAGCCAGACCAACGTCCCAATCCAACATTTTCTTTTCCTGAATCTTACACACTAAGGGGAACAGATACCAAATCATAATTTACTATCCTTGCCCAAATTAATGCACTGGTACACCTAGTGAAATCTTTTCAGGCTACCCAGTTCAAAATTGATGAAAAAATAAGACTGAATGATTGGGAGTTACTTGCCAACTTGGAAGTAGAGTTCTTTTAATTTTCTATCCTAAGTATCTAAGTTCTCTGGCATGAATTATCTGAAATCAAACTAAACAATTACCTAACCCTAACTTTTAACTGCAAGATTGTGCAATGCTTCAACCTCATTTAGATACCAGATGTTACAATGAACCATCATCTTTTAGACAAACATTTAGCCTAGATTATCCCCAAAAAACAATCAGACAACTAGATAAGAAAATATCTCTCCAGGTTTTGAACTTCCATTTAATTATGACTCCTATCAGTGGCACCATAGATTTCCCCATGAGTGGACCAGATGTTTTCACATAGGGGCAACTATAGGTGTAAAATTAAGGGTCTCAGTGTGACTGACTTTACTGCATTCAGGTGGAGTAATCCTTACAGTGCAGGGAAAGAATGAGGAAATTCCCCAGAGCAAATGGCTCTGGCAGCTGCTGGGAAATCCTCAGTCTCCCCTTTACTTATAGGATTAGCACCTTTGAATAGATCCATTCCCAGGCAATCTGGCATATCTCCTAACTTTTCCAGTAGAGTCAGTTTTTATCTGCCTTAGGTCTTGAAGGGGGAAGAGGGTATGTACTTTGATCGGCTCAAATTTTTCTCTTGATTTTTTTTTCCCAGTGAGTCCAAGATTTTTTCTCTTCATAGCAGATATCATAGCTAAGTCTACTTTATACTGTTGGCATAATTTAGGATTTTCCCTTAGAGCAATGAAAATCTGAACATACAGCACCTCACACCACTTCCTTTTTGTAAATTTTATCAAACTGTCCCAATTTTTCAATACGCAGGCTAGTGGTGCACCTGGCGTACTGGAGAGAGAGAAGCTCCCGTCTGAGTGAGAAGAAAACAGGATTCAGGCGCCCACGCCACGCCGGAGAAAACTGTTCTCATTAGGGACATCTCCCTAGGTTTGAGCTTCCTAAACGGTCCAGAAAACCCGTCTCTCACCTTGCTTTGCCAAGGGGTTTCTGGTCCTCTTTAGCAAAGTGCTAGGGTCTCAGTTTGCCCTGTGCCAGAGACCCTGGAAGGATTCAGACTTAAGGGCATTACTGCATATCCTCCCGGGCACTAAAAACCCATTGTAAAAAGAGAAACATGCTCTCTTTTGTTGCCTTTGCTCTGGAGACTAGCAGATTACCTGAGGAGTTGATTCTAAAAATGCCTCTCATGACTGTTCAAATTATGAATTTCAAAGAAGTGCTAGTAGGTAGAGTGTGTTGTTTAAGGAACTCACATTTTAACATTGTACAGGGAACAAATAGCTCTCCAGAAAATAGATGATTACTATGATAATTATGATTAATTTGGGGGGTGGTGCCAGGAATTGAACCCAGGTTCACTCAACCACTGAGCCACAGCTTCAGCCCATTTTATGTTGTATTTATTTTTTAAAATTTATTTATTTATTTTAATTAGGTATATATGACAGCAGAATGCATTTTGATTCATTGTACACAATTGCAGTTACACTTTACATTTCTATGGTTGTACACGATGTAGTGTCACACCTTATGTGCAGTCATACATATACCTAAGATAATGATATCCATCTCTTTCCACTATCTTTCCTGCCACCACACATTCTCGCTCCCTCCCCTTTGCCCAAAGTTTCTCCATTTTCCCCATACCTCCCCCATCCCCATAATGGATCAGCATCCACATATCAGAGAGAACATTCGGCCTTTGGTTTTTGGGGATTGGCTTACTTCACTTAGCATGATATTCTGCAACTTCATCCATTTACCAGCAAATGCTATAATTTTATTCTCTTAATGCTGTGTAATATTCCATTGTGTATATATACCACAGTTTCTTTATCCATTCAACTATCGAAGGGCATCTAGGTTGCTTCCACAGTTTAGCTTTTGTGAATTGAGCTGCTATGAACATTGATGTGGCTGCATTACTGTAGTATGCTGATTTTAAGTTTTTTGGGTATAGACCAAAGAGTGGTTTGTGAATCAACTTAACAGAAGAGGTGAAAGACTTCTACAGCTAAAACTACAGAACAATAAGGAAGGAAATTGAAGACCTTAGAAGATGGAAAGATCTCCCATGCTCTTGGATAGGCAACATTAATATTATCAAAATGTCTGTACTACCCAAAGCGCTTTACAGATTCAATGTGAATCCAATTAAAATCCTGAGGTCATTCCTTATAGAAATAGAAAGAGTAATCATGAAATTTATTGGAAAAATAAGAGACCCAGAATAGCTAAAGCAAGAAGAGTGCAGCAGGAGGTATTACAATACCAGACCTTACTCTATACTATAAAGCTTTAGTAACAAAAATGGCATTGTGTATGTTTTATTTTGAAACTCAGTTTGCTGAGTTGTTTGAACTTGTGATCCTCTTGCCTTAGCCTCCTCAGCTGCTGGGATTACAGGCATATAAAACTATGCTTGGCTAATTATGATTAATTTGTATCATTGACTTAATTGGTCTGTTTCAAAAAAGAGTTTTATATTATTTTTAATTAACCCATACATTGTTTTTAAGACTTTTAAAGATGCTTTTCATGGTTTGAGGTCCATTAGAAATATGCTTTATCAATGGAATCACCCAGAACCAGTTCACAATTACTGAGTAATACTCATTTTAAAGATAAATACAATTGCTATGCACAATTTCTACAGTCCTTAATTTGCCTTTTCAAACATTATCTATTACCTAATTTAATATTATCTTTAAATTACTTTCCTACAGTCACTCTAATCACTTCTCCCTTCAATCGTCATCATCAGTGTTATAGAATATTCTGAAATTTTCTTCGAAACATAATCCAACAATATTTTCAAGTGGCTCAAGTTATAAAATAAGCCATTCATATTCTTCAAATATCTATTTTATTCAAGTTAAACACTGATTAACAAATGCATCCACTTGTCAATATACCATTCAACCCATCCTGAATTCCTAAGTCAAAGACCAGTTTCTCCATGAATATTTCTCCTAATTCCTTAACCCAGACATTTTTCTCTTAATTAGTTCACTGATAGAACATATTAGATAAAATGCTTATTTATCATTTAATATTCAAATGCTCCCATGGTGATTTGGCACTGTATATATTCAATAAACAGCTACTGAAGTGAAGTAACAGTCTAAAATGTCAAAAAGATAATTGCAAGAGGTAGTATTCTAAGAAACTGCAAATTGAAACATTTAATTACAAATTAAATATATCATTCTCAGTCATAAATTCTAAAGGCATCCTGGCATAGGTGGATGATCCAATAAAACAGGTTGTGAATATTAGAAAATACAGCCAAAGCAAGGTTTTAATTTGAGAAACTATTTGTATTTAAAGATGCAGATTTGTACAGAATTATTAGTTATAACATTAATCTATAAATACTTAAAAATCCAGAACCACTTTAAATCATTGTTTTTTCATTACTAAAAAAAATCCAGAACATTCTAAAATTTTCTTCTAAGCATAATCCACACTATTTTCAAATGGCTCAAGTTCTGAAATAAGCCATTCATATTTTTCAAATATGTATTTTCCTTCAAGTTAAAAACTGCAATTTTTAATGACCTTAGAATTTTCAACTGAAATGTGTTTATCTGAAGTTCCTCCTTAAGAATAACTAATTACATTGCATCTGTTTTTGTAGGGTACCAGTTATGACCCTCTATATCCCCTGAAAGGATAAAGTTTGGTTCTGCTAACAAGAAGACAGCTACTATTATGTTCAGATGAATAACCCAAACTAAAGGGATCTGGACCATTGCTATAGCGGTTATGGAAATAAGCTTCTGTCCTCTTCAACATCAAAGTGCCAACATTCAGATCCTGTAGTTATATAGCCACTTATGATGTATTTTTTGCAACATACTGCACTGTTTTTTAAAAATACCTAATGCATTATAATGAAAAAGAAATGAATGTCTTAAAATTTGCTTTTGACACTCTTTAGTCTGAAATTCTTTTTATAAAAAGGCTCAAAATCTACTTCAGGAGACACTGTCTCAAAAAAAAAGGCTAGGAATGTAGTTCAGTGGTAGAACACTTTCCTTGCATATAGTACCACTAGCTAGGTTCAATTCCCAGTACCCAGGGGAAAAAAGAAAAGGTCCACATCTGATCAAGTCAGATTTTAAGCAATGCCCCATGAAATTGCAAATGCTATATTTCTCCAAGTTCTAAAATGCTTCCCAGCCTACATGCTTACTGAATGAATACATGCTAAAGAAACATTAATCATGCTTCTCAGCCATGCCTAATTAATATACACAAATTAGAAAATGATACAAGAAAATAGAGCAAAATTGATGCTCTGCAGTAAATTGATTAGAGAGTTGTATCTTTTTTCTTTTTTGTTTGCTTTGTGTGTGTGAGTGTGTGTGTGTGTGTGTGTGTGTGTGTGTGTGTGTGAATGTACATGTGTGTGTGTCTGTTTCTATATCTACAACATTCTTTGTACTTGAGTTAAAACCCAAGACATCACACGTGTGAGGCAAATGCTCTACCACCAAGTATACCCCGAAACTTATTTTATTTGGGACAGTGCCTCTCACTGAGTTACCCAGGTGACCTCGAATTTGTGATCCTCCTGTCTCAGCCACCCAAATAGCTGGGATTACAGTTCTGCATCACTAGCCTGGCTAAAGGTTTATATCTTAACACCTGTCTATGACATTATAATATTCCCATCCTTGCTGACCATAGAGATGGCAAGGAAACTAGGCCTTGACCTTGACATCATAACCTTCAGAACATAATGGTTTTTCAGTATTCATAGCTTGGCTTTGACTTCCCAGAACACTTGTCTATAGCAATTCCAGAGAAAGAAAGATAAAGAGCAAGTATAGGTCAGTATAGACCCTGTCTATGGAAAATATCAATCCCTCACCAAGAAAGTAGAAAGCTTAATGTATTATTTGTGCTATCATTCAGCACCTCTGTCTTGGATAGAGCTTTCTTTAGCAAGAATGAAAAATAATGAGGAGAATGTAGTCTGTAATAAAGGTTGAATGGCTTGTTTTAAAGTTGTAAAATATTCATGCTTAAAATTTCAAACTCTTTATACTGTTTCCTAGGAAATGAGATGTCTCATCTATACTGGGGATCACATCCAGGCCTGGTAACAACTGGCCAGAGCTGAGTGGCAATGAGTCTCTGCATTCCCCAGACCCCACTACTCCCTAAAGTCCAACCTTCATTTCTGCTCCCTGTCTTATATTAAGAATATCCTTATTGGGTTCCCTTGGTGTGAAGGTGAATCATGTAATGCTGCAGTCAGACTTGCTTTGGCTTAAATTCTACCATCTACTAGTTGTGTAAGCTTGGACATATTTCTTTCCTTGTTCATTCTGCCCTTTTGTTTTCTCCTTATAAAATTATAATTCTAACTACTTTGTAGGGTTTTGGGGAGAATTAAACATGATTCTGACAGCAAGTATATAGCTCAGTACCTCCATAAATTACATGCTATTAAAGAAAACACAAATAAGTTTAGATGAAATTCCCTGTACTGCCATCTCTTGGAGATAACCTTGGGCCAAGGTGTAGGACTCAGAGCCTGGAAGCTTCGCCTATGTCTGCCACTGGGGTCTGGGGAGAAGTGAGCTGAGTGTTAAAACTCAAAAGACATTGAGTCTGTTTGCTAACATTCTCCTCCAAATCTGATGATTTTTTACCCATGGATGCACATTAAAACCACCTGGGTAACAGTTTAAAAACTAACAATTCTCAGTCCTTACCCCATACCCTGTAAATCAGGCTCTATTGAAATGTACCTAGATTTTTTTTAAGGTCCCACTGTGATTCTAATGCACAGATAGGCTTCAGAAACACTGAACCATGGCACAAAAAGCAGGAGGCCTATCCAGCAAGACTCATGAAGAGGTCTACATTCTTTCTTTTTTTTTAATTATAGATGGACACAATACATTTATTTCATTTGTGTATTATTATATGGTGCTGGGGATTGAACTCAGTGCCTCATGCATGCTAGGCAAGCGCTCTGCTCACTGAGCCACAATCCCAGACCCGAGCTCTACATTCTTAAAACAAGCAGCTTAGGAAGCTTCACAACTCAGAAATTCCTTGTTCATCTAGCAGAAAATACTGTTCTAAACATGCCTGCCCTGCGGTTACAACAGTTGCATATTTAGAAAAATATGAAGACAAATGTTTATGGAATGTGTTTGTGTTTTTTACAATACTGGGGATTGAATCCATGGTTGTTCCACCACTGAGCTACCCCTGTAGACCCTTTCTTAACTGTTTATTTTAAAACCAAGTCTCATTAAGTTGCCGAGGCTGGCCTCAAATTAAAAATCCTGCTTCAGCAGGGTTTAAATTCTACTCTTTTGACCTTGACATGACCTGTGAGTCAGGCTCACAGTAGCTGGGATTACATGGGTGCACCACCACACTCCATGGAATATGGTATTTCTTAAAGTGTGTTCCCATGGGGGTTATTTTAAATACCGGTTCAGGTGCATTTACATAGATTCAGGAATAATAATTTTTAAACTTCAAAACATCACTGAATTTAGCAATACCATACTGAGTATACAAGAAATAACAGGTAAGGCTATTTGTATTTTATACTGAGGTAACTTTAAATTGCTGTAGTAAAGTCCTAAGCTTTCTACTTAAAAATGGCAAAATCATCAATAGTTTTGCATGAAATGTAAAACAACATTCTTAAAACAACACTCATATATAAGTTAACTTCCACTCCAATTTGGCTAATATTTATTAAACTACAGTAACATATCTAGGATGGCAAAAAAAAAAAAAAAACACTAGTCGTTCAAGCAATTTTATGTCAATAAATGAAATGTTATTGTAATTCTTAAGTAATCTAATATGCAAATTAACTCTGAATATTTAAGTTTAAAAAACACTGTTAAGCACAATTTAGGCAGAGAGAAAACTAATTTTGGAAAGGGGGCTTTCTTAAGGACAGGTCCATATTTTTTCAGGTCACTAAATTAGAATTCCGTTTGTATTTAAATGTAAATTTAGATGTGCTCTACTTATTTTAGCATGATTTTTTTAAGGACAGAATATATTTGGATCACATAAACAAACCAAAAAAAAATTACGTAAGAAAACATAATGTAACAATTTTTGTAAGTACCTAACATGAGCATGTGCTTAACATCTAAAAACAAAAGGTACAATATTGGTACATTGGAGATATATATATATATATATATATATATATATATATATATATATATATATATATATATATCTGACGAGTGTGCATTCGAGAAGTCTCTAATATAGAACATTTAAAACGTGGAGAATACTTGATTTTAAAATACAGAAAATAAATGTTAAGATAGGCACACCGACAATTCTTACAAAAAAATGCTTGAAAAGATAAAATTCATCTGAGCACTCATTTCTCAGATACACAAAAGCTATGAAATCAATCAATGGATATTGCCTCCTACTTTTGCACTGTTCCACCACTGATTGGTATGAATTCTGAATACACAATTACTGTTGCTTTTCATCTTTCTGCCATGTTATATATAGAATGCATCTACCTAAAATGAGTATAACTTAAAACATCAACATTATTTGTATTACAGTCACTTCCTTATGTTTTTTTTTAAAAAGGCACTATATTTAAAAAATAATATTACAACAAATAGTGCTTTGGAAGATCTAAAATTCCAAATCAATGTGTTCCATCAATCATAAGTAGAGTTAAGAAGCCCGAACTTAAATATATATATAAAGTTGATGGATTTAAAGATTATAAAATTGGTTTATTGTAAAAGCAATTCAAGAATAACCAGTTAAAACCTTATCCCCCTACTACCCAAACAACCAAAATGCATTAAACACTTTTACATTAGGAACAAGAACATAAAACAAGAAAGACCACATCAAAGCTATGATTCAAACTCAAAAAGAGAAAGGACTCTTAAATCTCTTCCAGGTCACTACAATGGTATGATAAGATCAAAGCACTATGTCAGGTACACAGCACTGCTACGACACTGAGGTATCACTGGGCAAATTAAATTTGGGAGAAAACGAAGACTATGTATGTGCAATCCTGTATGTGCCCTGATATGTCCTATAAAGAATGGATCTTTTCTGTCCCAGATTAGACTTTGTATAGTGAAAAAAAAGAGAAAACAGTAGAGGAAGGGGAAATCCTACCAACATCTTCAAGGGATACTATAGCATTAACTATATACTGACTATCAGAAAATAAATTAAATACAGAATCTTTAAACATCATAAAATCTTGTAATACTGCATTAAGCTCTACCTTTTGAGCTGATTGTTTGGGTACTGAAAATGTAAAAGTTTGATCAGGGGTAACTACTACTGCTGTACCATTTTTTGACCCATCAGTGAATATATTTGGAGCATTCATGATAGGTGTTTTTCTTGTCATTTTTGGAAAAACTATAGGATGCGAAGACCAAAAAGACAATAAAAGATTAGATGGTAAGTCGTTATCAAATGAAATATTAGATTTACAAATGATTATTGCCCAAGTATTTCACTCATTAACTAACTCAACAATTTGATCCATAGTATATGGAATAATAATTTTATTGGGTGAAATTCCAAACACTCCCTTTGCTGCTTCTTATTCCTATGAGTATTGATTGTCCTACATCCTCAGGATACCTAATAAGAATAGTGTTAGGAGAATTAGATAAATGTATCCACAATAATGGACCTTCTTGCCAAAATACTCCTGTAGGAATATTTTTTGTTGGTGTTACAATAAATAATAAAGGCAAACTTATATCAATTCTATCCAAATGCATATTTTCCATATATGTTTCAATGATTTTTAATGCCTTTCTTGCTTCAGGCATTAACATGCAGGGTGAATTTGGATCTGATGGACCTTTTAGGATAGCAAATAAAGTTCCCAACTCTCCCGTTGGTATGCCTAGATAAGGTCTTATTCAATTTATGTCTTCTAATAATTTTTGAAAGTCGTTCAGTGATTTGAGTTGATCTACTTGTATTTGAATTTTTGGTGAATGCACCATGGTTGAAGATAATAGAACTCCTAAATAATTAATTGGAAATTTAATTGTACTTTATCTATTCCTACCTCTAGATTATAATTTTTTACTAAATTTGTAAGTGTGGCATAATATTCTAGCAATGTGTTTTTAAGTTTATGTGCTAATAATAAATCATCCATATAGTGAAATATTTGTAGTTCAGGATTTTGATTTCTAAGTGGCTAGATTGCTTTGTTAACAAAAATTTCACACATAGTTGGGCTGTTAGCCATCCCTTGAGGGAGTACTTTCCATTCATATCTCTGATCAGGAACTTCATGATTTAGTGCAGGGATAGTAAATGCAAAACGTGGACTATCCTCAGGATGAATTGGAATTGAAAAAAAAAACAATCTTTAATATCTATAGCTAAAACATACCAGGTTTTTGGCAAAGCAGACTATTGGGGAATCCCTGATTGAGCAGGTCCCATAATAAGCATCTCATTATTAATGGCTCTTAAATCTTGCAATAATCTCCTTTTACCAGATTTCTTTTTAATGACATAAATGGGAGTATTATAGGGAGATATGGAAGGTTGCATATGTCCCTCTGTTAATTGTTGTTTGACCAGGTCATGGGCTGCTTGTATCTTTTCTTTACTCAGGGGCCACTGAGAAACCCATACTGGTCTTTCTGATTTCCAATTAATTTTTATTGTCTCAGTGACCCCTTCTGAAAACCCAATCCATGTCCATTTATTCCTTGATCTATTTGAATTGGTGCTGCTATACCTTGTTCTTGTTCTCCTAATCTTTTTTTCTTTCCTAAAATCTTGTATAGCCCTAATAGTGGGCGCATTTGGATTGCTATGATTTGTTAATTGCAAACATAATTGATCTAGGACATCTTGTCCCCATAAGTTTATAGGAAGATGATCCAATAAATATGGCTGTATAGTTTCTTCACATCCTTCAGGATCCTTCCAATCTAACACCATTGCATTTCTATGGGGATTAGTTGCCACTCCTAGGCCTCAAAGTGTTTGACTGGCTTGTTGTAATGGTCAATGTTTTGACCATTCTTGATGAGATATGATGCTAAGGTCTGCATGTGACCAGTAGCCCATTAAATTCATATCCTTGAATATTTAGTTTTAACATTGAGCGAGAATCTAATTTTAAAGACAGCAGAGACCAATCTACAACTGTGGAGCCTAATCCCCTGGAACCTCTTTCTATTGTACTACTGGAAAATTTATCATGTTGGCTGGGTATTATTAATAACTGTGCTATTCTGTCTCCTGGTGAAATTACTGATATACCCTTTGGAGAACTAGCTATAATTTTTATTTCACCTTCATAATCGGGATCAATTACCCCAGGACATAAATCCTTTTGTAGTAGAATAACTGTGTCCCAATAATAAGCCTACTGATTCTTGGGGAAGAGGTCCTTTTACTCCTGTGGGAATGATTTGAACTCCCATCTCTGGTGTTAGTACTGTGCTGGTGGAGGTGCAGATGTCCAACCCTGTGCTCCCTCTGGTTCGTCTGATGAGAGATCTGATGGATAATGTGTCCTGGGCACTACCCTGATGGTGTTGCTGGGTTCCTCCATGGTGTTTCTGGGTTCCTCCAATGACCCGTATATTTGAGGTTGTGGGCTATGTACTTTATAAAGAAAAGAGGTTTATATATTACAGTTTGGGAAGCTGAAAAAATCAAAATCAGATGTTCTTATTAATTCAGCCTCTGATGAGGGTTCCTTCTTTGGCTATATAACATCATGGCAAATCGCATTGTTGCAGGAATACAAGCAAAAAGGAGAGATCACATGATGAGCTAGGAAGCCAGAGACTGTGGAGAAGTCTTACTCTTTCACAGTGACTCGCAAGATGCAAGAACTAACCAGAGTCTCTTCTAAGGGCAGCATCTTCAGGTCTCCCTTTCTGAGGGCAGTGTCCTCAGTGACCTACCACTAGCTACACCTCTTCAAGGTTCCACCATCCCCCATATCACCACACTCAGGAGCAAGCTTCCAAACACAGGAACCCTGGGTGGACAAACCACAGCTAAACTAAGCACTTGGTAACTGAAGCTTTGCACTCAATGCACAAAACTCTCACAGTGGGGAGAAAAATCTGGAACTCCTGCAGAAGCCCAGAAGATTGGAGAGGAATCAACATCCTATAAGCATCCAGAAAGTACAAAGGAAAAGAATTAAGCTTTAAGATGATAATAGTAGTTCTCAATTAATTTATTTGGCAATGATAACCAAACACCTTGCTGGTTTAACTTTACAGAGGAGCAGGGGAGGTTGGCTGCCTGTACATGGTTCCAGAAAAAGAAAAACATTAATGATAAAGAGGGAGAGCAACCAAACACATCAGAAATGAGTGCTTTTCTTTTTTAAGATCATCTTTTAGCTTTGATTTCAGTGAACCCTAAACAATGATCCAAGACATTACCTCTGTTCATCCTGATAAGAGCTGACAAGAGTCATGGAGACCACTTGAAGCCCTCTGCCTTCCTGTTCCACTCTGACCCAGGTTGCTGACATGGAGATCTGCAAATGGATACAGGTCCTAAATGGCATGCATCAAGCAGGGTGCCAGGACACAGAATAGAACCCTTCCCTCCAGGAGGCTACTGGAAGTGACGAAATGCAATTGATGACTTACACCCAATGGGACACTGCTTCACAGAATGCCATTGAGCTCAGGAACATATCCAGCCATACTATCTAGACCCTCCCTGCATGTCCCGGTAATGCAGTACACTGGCCACAACCAGAGACTGTGTCACAAGACTGCAGTTCAAATCTTAACTCTGCCATTTACCATCTGGGTGATCTGGGCGGCTCCTCAATCTATCCACATCTCAGTTCCCCATCTGTAAGATCTGGGGAGTGATGATGTCTACCATCTGAGATTATAGTGGGAAGTAAAAGAAACTGTACATACAAAAGTAGCTCATATTGTGCCC
The DNA here is from genome assembly GCF_048772815.1 of Callospermophilus lateralis. NCBI lineage: Eukaryota > Metazoa > Chordata > Mammalia > Rodentia > Sciuridae > Callospermophilus > Callospermophilus lateralis. The sequence continues at coordinate 105,465,313 of NC_135315.1, forward strand.
TGGATAAGTAACCACATTCATCAATCTAACCCAATTAGCCCAATGTACAAAAGCACATTTATCTTTGCCCCATTTATCCTATCTCCAGCCAAAAGAAACGTTATGAAAATTAACTTTTCCCTCAAACTTTTCCGCCAACTGAGTGAAACTAACCTTTAACTTCCACCTCCCAAGAGATGGCTTGGCTGAGATCTTTTCACCACTATGTGGATTTCTATTCACAGATCACAACCTCTTAGGGAGGTGTGATCCCAGCTAGAAGCCTCATGGTCCTGATAATAAAATTAAAAGGTCATCACTCTGTACAACTCTAGTGGGGGACAACAGGCTGCTTTTGTGGATGAAGCAGCCACTGTCCACAGGAAAACAGCTGCCCCACGTCCACCTGCACCCAAAAGTTATACCTAGCACACCGCCCAACAATTCCCTGCAAATCTGTCTGACCATGCAGAGAAGAAGTGTAAATGGGAATCTCAGCACACATGAAGAGTCAGTCACAACAAGGCACTTGGGGAAATAGATATCAATAAGGATGTTAGGAGATCAGGCAAAGGACAAAATGAGTGATAAGATCACGGATAATTTCAACAGGGGGATAGTTGAACACACTATCCTTGAAAGAATCAAGTGTATACTCACCATAGGATTGAAATTTGAAAACAATAGGCAATGCAGATGTAGATGATTTTAGTAATCCATGCGCTCTTTAAAATGAGGCTTTGGGAGAAGAATAAGATAAGTGTGAGTTTTGCATTTTGTGTCCAGAACATGATGTGATAAAGGAATATATGGAGCAGGTGACATGCGTAATTCTTCCACCATTTCTGGGAGCACGTTTTGAAACCCTATCATTTAGAGTTTGGGGGTAAAAATAGGTGTACACTGGGTTTATGTATATAGAGATGATGCATGAATAGACCATATGGTGAATAAAAAATATAACAGGTTACTATTTTAAATAATGGATTGAATTGATATTTTAAAAAATACATGAAATCTGGTATTCACATACAAACATTCAATCCAAGTAGTTATACATGTAGTGGTAATATTAGGGTTACGAATTATAACAAAATGTGTTTGAGTTTTGCTTTGAAAATGATGATGGAATTCAAAAGTCATGTGATATAAAAGAAATCTCATGAAAAAGCAAGTAAAGCAACCTGGAGAAATACATGGGATCTGATACAGGGAGTGAATGAAAGTGAATCATATGCATATCAATTTGTGAATTGTGGATGAAATGATACATCCTATGATGTATATATACTGAAGAAATAGGAATATAACAATTTTGAATAAAAATTTAATTCAAAATACACATCATGTCCCATATGAATATACTTTCATTGTTGTTAAACTGGGTCACTTAGAGTAGAAATATTAGGGTTAGTACTCAATATTCACTGAAGTTCATTTTGAGTATTCCAAAATGAATATGTATGTCAGAAAATGAATATTTCTGAAAAATATCTCCTGAAAAGTTGATTATAAATCCACACAGATGGACATAAAAGAATCAAGGTACTATAAGTATATGACACATATAGTTAATGTTTGCAAATTCAGACTCTCTCTCTCTTTCTCTCTCTCTCTCTCTCTCTCTCTCTCTCTCTCTCTATATATATATATATATATATATATATATGTATATATATATATATATATATATATATATATATATATTTAATACATTAAAATGTAATAGTATGTATGCCAATCGAAATTCATAAGGGGATATATATATCCTTCACATATGTACTCAAAATATTTATTTTCCTCTACATTGTTTCATGTCTAAACTTGTTGAAGTATAAAGCTCACCGCAGCTTGAATTTTCATTTACCTCAGTGGATTGGGGGGCAGTAATCTCTTCATGAAATTCGTATTTACCAAAGTGAGAGTACTCTCAAAAATATACCTGTGATGGCAGTAGTATTATATATATGTAAATAAAAATATACATTGTGACCCAGGTGAGAGAGTTAGGGAGTCAGGAAGTTACATATTTGTTGATTTTGAAAATTCTTGGAGAAGTAAAATGAGAAAAATATGTCACAGGTTTTACAATATGTATGTCTGATGAAGCAAAAGGCAAGTCCAAGTATACACCATGCCTCCTATCAAATGCCTCTACTTCTATTCCTTTAGGATTATTTTAACGATGTTAGGATAAGTAGTCAGAGCCTAGAAAGTTATGGGTTAGTGTCAGAGATTCAATATTTCAAATAGCAAAACGGAAAATGAGTCTAATACATATGAGAACACGTGGCACATTAAAATCTTCCACTGTCATCCACCACAATGCCTGGACATTACTATCACCCTAAAGAAGACACAATGGGAGGAGAAGAGGAAAAAAATCTGTGAATACATATCTGAAATTGGAAATTCTGAGGAGCTCACAAACTTGGGTGTGGCAGAACAGATCCCAAAAGTAGAGGACAGGGTAAACATTCCACAAACATGGAACTTTGCTGCTCTAATGACTTCTTGACTATCTGCCTGTGACATTCGTCCACTAGAAATATAGCTTTGTGTTTTAGCTTCCTTTGTAGTGAGATCATGAAAGCTTGTTCTGAGTCTATGTGGACAGGAGGACATGGGTTCATATTTTCCAATAGGAACAGGAAGCAGCAGAGCTGAATCCTATCTATGCAGGTAACTGTGGCTGTTCGGGTATGAATGTCTCCCTTGGTGCATTGTGAAGCCTTTGGCTCACCGCCCAATTTTAATGACATTTCTTACAGCTTCCCTGAAAAATTGGTGTTTGTTTTTGAAATACAAAAAGGTCAACCAGGACACAGTGCTGGAGGGAAATCTGCCACATGGGGAGAGTCAGTGTCTGAAGGCAAAAACACAAACTGGGCTGCTACCCCATATATCTTTCCCACTTGAGTTTAGCAACTTGTTTCTGAGCATCACACCAAATCCTCTCCCCACAACAACATGCCTTTATATTTTCGGTCTACTGGCTGCATCTTGTCAGTTACATGTCATTTGGAAGCCAATGACAGAACCACAGGATCCCGCAACAGATGTTGGATCACACACCTGCACTCCATTGCTCCAGGCCCAGTTCCCTTCTGGCTCCTACTCACTGGTCTCTCTGTTCCTCACCACGGTCATGAATTCCACTCAGTCAAAAATGGCACTCGCTGGATCAGTCACGATGAGCAACAGGAGATCTAAAGGTTCTCCACAGATTTCTGGTCATGGGATTCTCAAAAACTTCATGGTATTGGCCTAGCCATATTTCAAGAATAAAGAAGTTGACACTGTGGGTTTTAATTCATTCAGGAGGCATTGAGTGTTGAGGAATCTCCTTTCAGTAAAAGCTCTGGAGATCACATGCAGGCAAGGTTCCGAAAGAGTGGCGAAAGGTCACAGGAATCCAGGCCCATTGGGGTCTAAAATATGAGGTTCCTGTGAGTTTTGGCTCTCAACTATAGCTGAGAAGGCTTTAACAACAAAATCATGTGAAATCCTGGCTGAGATTCCCAGTGCTGTGGAGAAAGCCACCCTTGGCCTAGATCTCAGTTTCCAAAGGTTCCTCTAATGCCTGGCCTTCTAAAATCCCAACACAATTCATGGCAATGGTTCTCTGCGATCAGTTCCAGTACTCAGTCTCTAATGGCATCACACCAGAGTTCAAGCTGAGGTGGACCCAGTCATCTTTTCCAACCACCACACAAAAGACCACTATTCTAACAAAAACACTCCCACATGGCCCTCATCTTCTTCCATACAGACACTCATCATAACATTCTGCCTGGGGGTTTCTATAGGGTGAGCAGCCTTAGAAGGTGTGCAAAGAAAGCTCTCATGCCCATCGTATGCCAAATGTCATGGTGGCCTGGACACCCTTCCTGAGAAACAGGATAGATAAAATGGGCCTGTAGTTAATACTGCTCTGCTTGTCAAATTAGAGGCCTCCTGCCTGCCAGGGGTAGATTCTTTATGTGTACTGGACTCATGAAAAAACCCAAACACCTGTGTGCTAGTTACTGGAGGGCTTGCAACAACTCATTTGACCCAGAGGATCCCTGTTCTGACTTCATAGGGGTCAGGAGCCTGACCAGAGGAAGGCAAGAGACTTCATCCAATAGTACACTTCTTTTTCATCTTTTTAGATTGGGATGGACACATGGGATTTTTCTTGAGTTTCCTGGGGTGCTTAGAATGTACTTCACAGCCACACACAGGGCCAAGAGTCTGATTCAGACACAGCTTTTACAAAGCACTTTACTTCAAAGGCACAGATTAGGCCTCTTCATTTCCATTTGAAACTGTTTTCTTGAGGAGTCCCAAAGGAGTGCCCTAAGGCAAACACCTCCCTGACATTCAGGGGAACAAAACAATAGGGAAGAAAGAAGCCTGAAAAACTTTTGTTTAATTGAACACTGTGGCACTGACAGCTCCTGATCATGCAACTTGGGTTACTATCTATCCAAGCAGGGATTCTCCAGAGAGATCCTTACCAGTCGTGCTAATTTTTGAGTTTTCTAAGATGCTTGGCATGCCCTTCAGCAATCCAGTCCATGGCCATGTCACAGAGCTTGAATATGGTTCACATCTTAGACACAAAACCTCGAACCCCTTCAGAGAGTGGCCAAAATTCAGGAAGAATACAGGAACTTAGGATCTTGGTAGGTGTTGCCCATCTGCAAGGCAAGCAGCAGTCCATTCATAAATTGGCCAGGAGGAGTCCTGCAAAGATTTCCACTAGACAGGACACATTCACGGCTGCATTCTTCTCTCTACTCTCTTTAACCACAAACCCAGTGGGATCCATTGACATAAAAAGGCTCACTAGTTAACAGTCCATTTCAAACCAACAACAACAAAAAAAAAAACCAAAAAAACGTTTTTCCTTCATGTTCTCAGAACATGAGACTCAAGGACAAATTGAAACACACACCCACTGAGACACACAAACCACCCCTGTATTTGGTCAGCATCTATCCAATCTGTCCTCTGACTGGTGGGTGATTTGGACCAGCAGTGGCCTGTCCTGTCTCAGCTCTGGTCTCCTTGGCCATCTCTGTGTAGTTGTCAGGAGCCAGCAATGAGCCAACACTTCTTTCTCAGGAAAGGCCCTTGTTGAGACCATTCAAGGCATTTGGCTATCCACACATCACTAGGTACCAACAAAGAATGACTCTGGCCTTGGTACAGACAATCAAGTGAGCCCACTGGGAGTGGAACTGCCTCTGGATGCCTCGCCTCCTGGATCCCAAGTTCAGAGAGTTCCATCACCAAGGAAGTGAGGTGAGGTCACTTCCTTCAGGGAAGTGAATGAGGTCACTGCCTTGGCAACCACTGTGTCCTAACAGTTGTTTCCAAGGGTCCAATGAGATGGAGGCTGCCCCACCTTCCTGTGACATTTTCACAAGACATAAAGGTCTATACACCCTAGGAGCCCGGGATCAGCAATCCACACAGACTGATTGTGTCCATCTTCCCTGCATTGAGAAGAGAGAGGCTGATTCAGCCCCATCCCTTCATCCTGACTGGGTTGTTGGCCATGGAAGATGACTTTAGACCTCACAGGTCCTACCTAGCTGCCTACATTTGCTCCAAGGATCATTTCTGCATCTACCTTTGAGCTTCTCAGCAGCTGTAGGATTCCCTACATACCTGTATGGCAAGATCAACTCAGGACCTGCTGTTATGTGAAAATAGATTGAGGGAACAGAGTATGGTTAAGGGACATATCATGTTCGATTTGGGTTAAAAGTCATTCTGCTGGATGAATACGGGTATTGGGCAAGTGGGATATTTATAGGAATGTAAGGTGAAATGGAAGAATGAAAATAGAAAACTAGATAAGATCTGAAGCACACACGTGTGTTGGGCCCTTGATTTGGATACAAAGTGTTGAATGATGTTCTGCAGAGATGAATCCTCTAAATCCATAGACAATGGCCTAAGATCTTGTATCTGGGACTACTGAATGTAAAAAAAAAAAAAACTTGCAGTGAAATAGAGAGAGTAGGCAGGATTCCACTGTAGGGAAAGGAAGAAGAGTGAGTTTAGGATTTGGACCAAAGGCCCTTTTTGCAATCCAATGAATTTCTATTAAAGTGTAAATGGGAATGTCAGCACACATGAAGAGTCAGTCACAACAAGGCACTTGGGGAAATAGATCTCAATGAGGTTGTTAGGAGATCAGGCAAAGTACAAAATGAGTGATAAGATCACAGACAATTTCAACAGGGGAATAGTTGAACACACTATCCTTGAAAGAATCAAGTGTATACTCACCATAGGATTGAAATTTGAAAACAATAGGCAATGCAGACGTAGATGATTTTAGTAATTCATGCACTCTTTAAAATGAGGCTTTGGGAGATGAATAAGATAAGTGTGAGTTTTGCATTTTGTGTCCGGAACATGATGTGATAAAGGAATATATGGAGCAGGTGACATGGGTATTTTTTCCACCATTTCTGGGAGCATGTTTTGAAACCCTATCATTTAGAGTTTGGGGATAAAAATAGGTGTACCCTGGGTTTATGTATATAGAGATGATGCATGAATAGACCATATGGTGAATAAAAAAAATATAACAGGTTACTCTTTTAAATAATGGATTGAATTGATATTTTAAAAAATACATGAAATCTGGTATTCACATACAAACATTCAATCCAAGTAGTTATATATGTAGTGGTAATATTAGGGTTACTAATTATAACCAACTGTGTTTGAGTTTTGCTTTGAAAATGATGATGGAATTCAAAAGTTATTTGATATAAAAGACATTTCATGAAAAAGCAAGTAAAGCAACGTGGAGAAATACATGGGATCTGATACAGGGAGTGAATGAATGTGAATCATATGCATATCAATTTGTGAATTTTGGATGAAATGATACATCCTATGATGTGTGTATATATATATATATATATATATATATATATATATATATATACTGAAGAAATAGGAATATAACAATTTTGAATAAACATTTAATTCAAAATACACATCATGTCCCATATGAATATACTTTCATTGATCTTAACCTGGGTCACTTAGTGTAGAAATATTAGGGTTAGTACTCAATATTCACTGAAGTTCATTTTGAGTATGCTGAAATGAATAGGTATGTCAAAAAATGAATATTTCTGAAAAATATTTTCTGAAAAGTTGATTATAAATCCACACAGATGGACATGAAAGAATCAAGGTAGTATAAGTATATGACACATATAGTTCATGTTTGTAAATTCATAATATATATATATTTTATACATGAAAATGTAATAGTATGTATGCCAATCGAAATTCATAAAAGGATATATATCCTTCACATATGTACCCAAAATATTCCTTTTCCTCTACATTGTTTCATGTCTAAACTGTTGAAGTATAAAGCTCACTGCACCTTGAATTTTCAGTTACCTCAGTGTATTGGGGGGCAGTGATCTCTTCATGAAATTCGTATTTACCAAAGTGAGAGTACTCTCAAAACTATACGTGTGATGGCTGTAGGATTATATGTAGGTATATAAAAATATACATTGTGACCCAGGTGACAGAGACAGGGAGTCAGGAAGTTACATATTTGTTGATTTTGAAAATTCTTGGAGAAGTAAAATGAGAAAAATGTGTCACAGGTTTTATAATATGTATCTGTGATGAAGCAAAAGGCAAGTCCAAGTATACACCATGCCTCCTATCAAATGCCTCTACTTCTATTCCTTTAGAATTACTCGCTGATTCAGTCATGATGAGCAACAGGAGATCTAAAATTCTCCAGTGATTTCTGGTCATGGGATTCTCAAAAACTTCATGGTATTGGCCTAGCCATATTTCAAGAATGAAGAAGTTGATACTGTGGGTTTTAATTCATTCAGGAGCCATTGAGTGTTGAGGAATCTCCTTTCAGTAAAAGCTCTGGAGATCGCATGCAGGCAAGGTTCCCAAAGAGTAGGCAGGATTCCACTGTAGGGAAAGGAAGAAGAGTGAGTTTAGGATTTGGACCAAAGGCCCTTTTTGCAATCCAATGATTTTCTATTAAAGTGTAAATGGGAATGACAGGACACATGAAGAGTCAGTCACAACAAGGCACTTGGGGAAATAGATCTCAATGAGGTTGTTAGGAGATCAGGCAAAGTACAAAATGAGTGATAAGATTAGGGATAATTTCAACAGGGGGGTAGTTAAACACACTATCCTTGAAAGAATCAAGTGTATACTCACCATAGGATGGAAATTTGAAAACAATAGGTAATGCAGACATAGATAAATTTAGTAATCCATGCTCTCTTTATAATGAGGCTTTGGAAGAATAAGATAAGTGTGAGTTTTGCATTTTGTGTCCAGAACATGATGTGATGAAAGGAATATATGGAGCAGGTGACATGCATATTTCTTCCACCATTTCTGGGAGCATGTTTTGAAACCCTATCATTTAGAGTTTGGAAATAAAAATAGGTGTACCCTGGGTTTATGTATATAGAGATGATGCGTGAATAGACCATATGGTGAATAAAAAATATAACAGGTTACTCTTTTAAATCATGGATTGAATTAATATTTTAAAAAATACATGAAATCTGGTATTCACATACAAACATTCAATCCAAGTAGTTATACATGTAGTGGTAATATTAGGGTTACTAATTATAACAAACTGTGTTTGAGTTTTGCTTCTAAAATGATGAAGGAATTCAAAAGTTATGTGATATAAAAGAAATCTTATGAAAAAGCAACTAAAGCACCATGGAGAAATACATGGGATCTGATACAGGGAGTGAATGAAAGTGAATCATATGCATATCAATTTGTGAATTGTGGATGAAATAATACATCCTATGATGTATATATACTGAAGAAATAGGAATATAACAATTTTGAATAAAAATTTAATTCAAAATACACATCATGTCCCATATGAATATACTTTCATTGATGTTAAACTGGGTCACTTACCATAGAAATATTAGGGTTAGTACTCAATATTCACTGAAGTTCATTTTGAGTATTCCGAAATGAATATGTATGTCAAGAAAATGAATATTTCTGAAAAATATCTCCTGAAAAGTTGATTATAAATCCACACAGATGGGAACAAATGTATTAGCAGTGTAATAGAAATCCATTCTTTAGTGTATTTTCACAATCTCTCATGAATGACTCCCAAATCATAAGAGCTATAAAAATGAGATTTCTTACCCCACCCCCAATGCATTGGCTATACAATTTACGTAATCTGAATTCACTTGCTGACAAAATCTGACCAAAATAACATGAAGCTATTGTTTCCTTTTGTTTGTCACACTTGCTATGGATATTTATGCTTTCTGTTTCAGAAATATTTATTTATTTATTTTAATTATAGAGCCTGCTCCAAATCTTACAGAAGTTGTTACATATTCTATAGTATATAGTGTCTTCATGGTTATGTTTTCATAGTATCTAAATCATTTTGAATTTCAAAATACCTTTAACTTCAAAAGGGTTTGTAACAGGAAAGATGGATAAATATAAGTGAATATGTACTTGTATGGAAAAACAAACACCAAATTTAAGTGGAACTTAGCATTTGCAAGGAAAGGAAGGAGAACTTAATACAAGTGATTCATTGGAGATTTATTAAATTGGGTGATGTTCACATTTATTTATTATATTCATTTATATTCCTTCTCTCTAATAGTTCCAAATGATAGAAATTACCCCCTAAGAACTTAAGAATGTACAGGAATGCCTTTGATTTATGCATGTTGATTTTATATCCTGCCACTTTGCTATTATTATTTTTATTTGTATTACAATTCTTAATACACCTCTATACCACAATTTATTATATCTTCGTATACAAGACATGCTGACACCAAATTCACATCTTCATACATGCACTTTGTACAATGATGAGGTTCTCCTTCCACCATGCATGCTATTCCCCCTCTGTCTCCCCTTCCCTGCCACCCCTCCTTTCTATCTAGAGGTAATTTTCCTCCCATTCTCTCCCTCCTTATCCCATCCTGAGTCACCCCCCTTATAACAGAGAAGAGATTCAGCATTTGTTTTTTAGGGGATTGGCTAACTTCACTTAGCATACTCTGCTCTAATGCCATCCATTTCCCTGCAAATGCTATGATCCTATTCTTATTTTAGTGCTGAGTAATATTCCATTGTTTATAAATGCCACATTTTTTTTGTCCATTCATCCACTGACATCTAGGTTGGCTCCACAGTTTAGCTATTCTGAATTGTTCTGCTATAAACATTGATGTGGCTGTGTCCCTGTAGTATGATGTTTTTAGGTCCTTTGGATATATATGTAAATATACAACCTTTTCAAACCTTCTTTACTTATAAAGAGCTTTAAGAACAAACTCTCTAGAGGGGAAAAGAATTAGAAAGGGCCAAGTCTATGCTCAGGATCAGAATTCAAGTGAACTTCATGTTTTTCTTTCTGAGACCTATGACCATTAGTTTTAGTAGACTGAATTTCACCTTCTGTCATATCATATCTGAAATTCTAAAACTAAAAGGTTTACTGTTTGGGTGTCTATCACCTGACCCTGGTGATAGGATGTGGTTATTTCCATAGTGAGGCATATTCTGCTTTTTTCCCCCTAGAAACAAGAAAAGTGAAATAATGTTAACTCCTGCACAAAGTCATTGCTACAGAGTGGTTCCTACCATTCTTCAATAGCCAGCATATGTTATCCACCTTACAATTGTCCTCTAATGCTTACATAGAGACCTGTTCAAGAGACAGAACCACAAAGATAATGGCTTTGTTAAATTACCAAGAGAAAATAGAGGCTGGATAGTATTTACCTTCATGATCTGGCAAATCGAGAAAATGAGAAATAAATTAGTTGAAAACAACTAAAAGAAGCCTGAATTATAAGAACAATTGGGTACCAAAAATTTTACAAAAGGAACCATGAAAATTATTATTGGAAAATGGTTATTAGTATCTTCTTTCCTTCCTTCTTTTCTTTTGCTTTCTTCCTTCATCTATCAATAGATGGATCTCTCATCTATCAATGTACCTATATTAATGTTAAATCTAACATTAAGATTTGGCATATTTTTGTGTTCACAGAATTAAACCTAAACCATTTGCAAAAATAAACTAGACCAAGGAATCTGTTTACATGTAGTCTTCTTGTAAAATGTTTTACTTATTTTCCTTAGCTACAGACATAACTTTTTAATCTTTTAATTTACATAAACTACAAAATATGGTAATTCATATTTAGTCATTTTGGTGGTTTATGTTAAGATTGGAAATGGGGAAAATAATTAAATGATGTCTCATATTTACTTTACCTTTATTAAATATCTCATTTCTTTTGATATAAATTCCCCTGGAGGAATTTTAAAAATGAATAAATATTCTGGACTATTATAAAATTAACCTTACAGCATAAATACTTGTATATGCAAATATGATCTATAAAGTTGCCTTTTAATTTTTTTCAGTTTTTTTATTGGAATCTGCTGTTTTATTAACATTTTTTGTAAGTAACATTAATGTTAATTTATTATTAATTTACATTGGGAAAAGTATTGTAATATCAAAATAATACAATTTTATTCATTTTATAATATATGTAGTTTTACCTGTAGTACATTGTATTAAGCGGCTTTTAGTCACTGTGACCAAAATATCTGATAAGTATAATTTAGAGAAGAAAAAGTATATTCTGGGCTCATGGTTTCAGAAGTCTCAGTCCTTCGTTGGTTGCTTCCATTGCTCTTGGACTGAGGTCAGACAGAACATCATGGTGGAATATCTCAACAGCGGAAAGCTCCAGGAAGCAAATATCAAGCAACCAGAGACAAAATAACCCTCAATGTCATGCTCACAATGACATAACCCTTCAGTCATGCCCTACCTAACTACAGTTACTACCCAGTACAGTATTCCTTTCAAATTATTAAATCAACAAAATAATTAATCCACCTATTAGGTTATGGCCCTCATAATCTAATCATTTCACCTCTGAACACTCCTGCATTGTCTCATGAGTTCTCCAGGGGGCATCTTATATCCAATCCATAGCATATTATGATGTGTGGTATTTATTGAATTAGATGTGCTGGAATGTAAAGTATTGTTTGTGTGTCTTTAAAAATATATCTTTGTGTAGATATAGAGTAGTTTAAAAACCTGATATGTAATCAAAATAAATTATAAATAAATGAAAATTTATTCTGGTTTTCTTCCTAGTCTTTATCTTAAAAGATTCAAATTTAGAAAGGATGAAATATACATTTTAATTGATTTGGTATACTTATATCTCTTAGAACATGACATTATTATTTATAATATAAACCTCTAATTGTTGAATGATTGAGTGGGAGCAACTAAAAATTAAGGAGACTTTTGGGTTGCTTTCCTATTATATATTGAAAAGTTGTTATACTGGCCTGATACATTAGAACACATTAATAACTTGAGTAACTCAGTGAGAAGACAAGTTAACTGTAGATTCTTATGAAGTCTAGATCACATATGATATTGTGGACAATGGCCCAGCTAAACTTTATCTGATATTTCTATCAGATTCGTAACAGGAAGTTTTGATTGTACTTTGAAATGATTTGTTGACTATGTAGTATTTTCAAAAATAATCTACAGCTTTTGTTCTGGAGAAGATTTCAATGTTCACACTTGCCTCTGCTCTTCCCCAATATATACAGCCACAAATTATGAGAACAACGTAAGGAGCAACCAAAGAAAAATTTTGAAAGGAGGTAAGAGAAAGGCAAATTGGTTTGTCACTCAGAACTGGCAGAGCCCCTTAACTGTAAGAAGACTCATAATTCCCACCCTCAACAGAAGCTGACCCAGGAGTAGCCCAGGTTGCTTTCTTCCTTCCCTTGTTGGTACAGGAGCTTGCTTAGAATACTAGGTAGCCTGGTGCCACAGAAATGGAGGTTAATTAGACACCCCCATAACAATAGAAGCCAGAGGAAACACTCTTCATATCAGCCTGAGACACCAAACCACTGGGCAGCAACAGCAAAAGAAATGTAGTCACACTGAGCAGCCCAACATACGAAGATAGGAAGATTAAAAAAAAAACCCTATGTAACTGATAGTCTTCTCATCAGCCAAACCTAGGAAAACATTTTGTTTCTGAGGGTTTGAGTCATGCCATTGCCAGAGATGCTAGGCCAGGGAAGAGGAGTGCTGGCCAGGATGCTCACTGACAATACTCTGCTCTCTGTTCGTGACAGTTAGGAGAATCCCACCACAATATATTCTGGCCACAGAAGTCACTTCATTCTAGGATCAATGACTTCCTTTACCTGATGAAATATACTTTGTAGTACTTGCTGTCAGAAACCTCTTTCTCCCTTTCCAAACATCTACAGTGGAAGAGACCTGTAGAAGCCCCAGCAGTACCAGAATGAAGATTAGACAAGAATATACCGCACAAGCTCTAAAAATTGAACTGTCAGAGAAAAAACAACTCACAGAAGAATGCCAGGACCTGAGTGCTAAAGGTAGGAAGAGTGTTCATCTACTAGAACAAGAGATTTTAGAAGATCCAGAGTCTGCTAGAAATAAAATATATTCAAAATCATCTAGTTATACCAAGAACAAAGAAAATCACAGCTTTAGTGAGAAAAGACAATCAGCCGGCACCAATACAAGGGGTTTTAATTAATGATCAGAAAATTTACTTAAACAATCAATTATACACTTTCATGGAGCAAATGAAAAAATAAATAAATACATAAAAACTTCAACCAAGAAATAGCAGTCATACAAGAGAAACAAGTGGAAAATATTAACCTGAAAAGTACAATAAAAACATCATTAAACTGACTTGTAACACTCAATCATATATTGAAGATAACAGAAGATAAGGATGGTTAACCTGATGGATTAAAAAAATTTGCTCAATTTACACAAAAGATAAAAATGAACTAGAAACCAAATTAAATAAACTAAGTACTTTCTAGGACTATGGACAATATTCCAAAATTTAGTATTTGTGTTATCAGAGTCCCAGAAGGAGAGGGAATGTAGAGTGTGTTTGGAAGAGTATTCAGAGACATAATGAAAAATAACTTCCAAAACTTGGCAAAATGATAAAAATATATAGACACAGAAACTGAATAAATTCTAAACAAAATAATTCCAGAGAACTTAATGCTGAAAAAAATTAAACTTATAAAAAATAAAGACAAAGAAAAGATAATGACAGCAACCAGAAGTGATATTCACACACTTTACCTAAGGAGGCCCAGTGTTTTCCTTGATACCTTCCTTCCTTTCTTGATTCAGGAGCTTACTTACAGTACCAGGTAGCATTGGACCAAAGCAAGGGAAGTCAATTGGAAACCCCAGTAACAACAGAAGTCATCTATGTATGTTGAAAGTCACATATATATGTTGTAATTCCCAGAGCATCACTGACAGAAACGATACAAAAAGACTGTCTTGTCCACAGCCCAGTGTGCAAGGGCCCTCTGATGGGCTCTAGGAAAGTCAAGACCACATGAGACATATATGACTAGTAAGGGAAAGCTTAGGAGAGATCAGTGACTGCTCTTATAAAGTTCAGTTCATGGAAGGCTGAACAAATAGAACCTCTGTACCTCAAGGTGTTTCAACAAGGCAGAGCCTCTTCTTCCTCTTGATGCTTTGTCCAATGGTGGCTGACTGAATGAGTGTAGAATGATACAAATCCTTTCCACATTGCCTCCAGTTCACACCATCACGCAACTCCCCAGAAGATTGATTCACATATTAGGAGGCAGAATCAGTGACATATCAGCATTAACTTACTTGTATGACCAGAATCTCAAGGAGCAACTATCATTGCACACATGTAAGAAAGTAACTTTGTACAGGTAACCCTAACTTACCCTAACTCTCTTTGTTCACAGAGAAGGCCATGCCTTTAAGATAATAGGTATCTGGATTTTCCAGCCCAGGGTTGCTCTCATACTTCCCTTAACTTGGCTAGTTTTCTTGGGAGTAGAAAAGGAACATTCAAGGATACAGTTTTTTTTTTTTTTTTTGCTGTCCGTTTTTCTTTAGGATTGATTCAGAAATACACTATCACAAATCCATATGGAACTGAACAATTTGTTTATGTGTCTCATAAAAGGCAGAGAAAGCAAAACAGAGGAACAAATCCAGAGGACAAACACACAAAAAAATTGCAGTGAAAGATTTAAGTTTAATTTATTATTAATTATCCTAAATGTGAACAGTGTAAATTCACCAATGAAAAGACACGTTGGCAGCAGGGTCAATGAAACAAATAATGAAACAAATGCACACCCAATTAAATTCTATTTAAAAGAAATTCATTCTCAGTTCAACAACATATGTAGATTAAAAGTGAAAGGATGTAAAAGATTAACCAGAGAAACATTATCTTTTTTTTAAAAAAAAAAAGGAGGAATAACTGAATTAATAAGAGACAAAGTATATTTCTAAAATTAATCAGAAATAAAAAATGGCAATTCAATAAGAGAAAGATCAATATACCAGAAATACATAACAGTCCTAATTATGTATCAAACTAGAGAGTGTCAAAATACAGGAAGTGCAAACCAACAAAACTACAATGAGAAATTAACATTTCCACAATTATAGCACTGACTTCACCATATGCCTCTGTCAATTACCATGATAAAGATAAATGAAAATCAGATAATAGGAAAATAAAGAAAATTAATTAAACAAATACTTAACACATCAAAAAACAAAGTCAAAAAAAGTAGTAAATCTCTGGTAAGACTGACAGAAATAAAAAGAAAAAAAAAAAGAATCACTAATATCAACATAAAATTGAGACTATTGCTACAGACCTGAAACCAGTGGAGGGGTAATAAATCATCATTCTGAATAAGTTTATGCTCATAAATTCAATAATTTACATAAAATTGACCAATTATTTTAAAACCATGAACTATCAAATCCCATTAAACCATTAAAAAGTAAAATTTGCAATTAAAAATTTCCTGAAGAAGAAATCCTCAGCCCCAGATGGCTTCACCAGAGAAATTTAGCAAACATTGAGAAACTGAAAAACACTTTCATATAGTCTTTCTCAATATTTCTCTAATACCAAAAGCAGACAAACATAGTTTTAAAAAAGAGAAATGCTGATATTGCTCATGAACTTAGACATGAAAATCACCAATAAACTATTAGCAAACAGTATACAACATTTTAAAAAGAGCTGTATACCATGGCAAAATAGTACTTATTCTAAGGTATGCAATGTTGGATCAGTGTTAGAAAATCAATCAATGCCATTCATCACATCGACAGACCTAAAAGAAAGAAAAAAAAATTTACACTTCAACTAACATGGGGGATCCTTGTAGTTAGGAAAATGTTCAGTATCCTGAGTGTGTTTGGTGCAACATAAAACTATACACATTATCAAGCTATATACGACATCCCCCGCCCCACACACACACTAGTGAATACAAATAAAATAGGTGGTTTGAGTAACAGCAACATGATGTATAAATATCAATATTGTGATTACAATATTATATTATAATTTTGCACAGTCGTACCATAAGGGGAATGAAGTAAAGAGCACACGGGCTCTCTCTGCATTATTCTTACAATTGCATGTGTATCAAAAATTATCTACATCATATTTTTGGTGAAAAATTCTCACAGTTAAAAATTACTTTCTTATGTTAATATTAGTTGAGTGATAATATTGCAGTCCAAGACTAAACATAGTTATTGAAAACTTTAGGATTAGATTGTTTCAGTCATTACACATTGTATACATATTTTTAAAAATTATGTTTGTACACCATAAAACTATACAATTTTTATTTGTTAAAAAGTAATTTGAAACAAAAACATCAGACAATTTTAATATTTGTGAAATAACTTCAGTGGTTAGGGTGAGGTCTTATAGGCATCAAGAAAATAACAAAATTTTATGAACACCGTAAAGGAAGTTCACTCAGGGTGTCATGTTTATAATTTCCTCTTCTATTTGCAAGCTTACTAGAATTTTAATAGTAATAAAACTATTATGTTGAACTTTTCTACTGAGGGTACTGAGATAGGAAGTGCATCAATTAATACTTAGACATAATACATGCATTTGTTAATCGACTTTAAAAGTTCAAAACCAAAACTGTTGGAATGAGTATGGGAGTACACTATGTTCATGACAGGCTTAAAAAACAAAGCTTGAAAATAGGTCTGGACACTCCATTTTTTACTCTCAATTTATGATTTCTTCTATTGTCTGTCTAACTAAGGGAAGCAGGTCTTGTGTGTTTTGTGTTTTTTTCACTGCTGTTTTTGAACCATTTGTTTCTTGTCTTGGAAGAAAAAAAAAACTTTGTTCACCTGGATCGACTTTACAGTGGCTACAAGCAAGCACTGTTTGCCATTTTGTATAGAAGCATTATATTTATAAAATGGTAATTCTGCTATTTATTGAAGACTTACTATGTAGCATATGCTGCATTAAGTACTTCACTTACATTACTTCAGCTAACCCTCAAAATAACCCTGAAAATAAACAATGATCACATTCAATAAATGGGGAATTCAAACTTTGGGAGAGCAAAAATGCAGTTGCAGAATCTGGATTTGAACTCAAGTCAGTTTGAATCACAAATACGTACTCACAAATATTATGAATAACTAGATGAATGAATGGAGGTATACTTTGTTGAATGCACACACAAAAAGGTTATGTTGTAGTAAAATGAAATATGTGTAACAAAATATATTAGCTTTTTAAAAAATATATTTTATTTTTTTAGTTTTCAGTGGACCTTTATTTTATTTATTTATATGTGGTGCTGAGAATCAAACCCAGTGCCTCACGCATGCTAGGCGCCTAGGCACTCCACCACTGAGCCACAACCCCAGCCCCAAAATATATTATCTTTTTAAAATTGAAGCATAACGTATATATAAAGTAGACAAATCTTAAGTGTGTAATTTTAAGAACTAAGAATTTGGGCTGGGGATGTGGCTGAAGCGGTAGTGCACAGGCCTGGCATGCGTGCAGCCCGGGTTCGATCCTCAGCACCACATACAAACAAAGATGCTGTGTCTGCCGAAAATTAAAAAATAAAAAATACTAAAAAATTCTCTCTCTCTCTCTTTCTCTCTCTCTCTCTCTCTCTTTCTATCTCTCTTTTTTTTAAAAAAAAGAACTAAGAATTTAATGCACAGACAAGAAAGATGAATTGATAGTTACTGACAAACAGTGGAGACAATCTGTGAACCAAGATTGCCTGGATTTTAATGACTTCAAAGAAAGAATAGAAAAGGGCAAATTATGCCTGGATTTCTTTTGGTGAATCAGAAGAAAATTTTAGGATTATCTTCTTTGACAAAATCCAATGCATTTGGACATTGGTAAAAAAGGAAGAGGCAATAGTGCCTTAAGCATTCTTTAACTTGAATGCTCAAATAACCAAAAAAAGCTTCCATAATCAAAACATTCTAGAAATATTCAAACTCTCAGAAAGTGAAATCAATCTAATAGAAACATGGCTATTGGAAAACTACCTCTTAAACTTTACCTCTTAAATTTGAACCATTTGGGGTCCCAAATTTGATTTTTCACTTGGTTCTTTTGATCTTGGAATGTATCTTGTCTCAGAAGTAGAATAAGTCTCAGGTTAGTCCTCAAGACTTGAGGTTTTACCTAAGCTATCCCTGAGTAAAGAAATCCCAACTACAACTTACACCTTTGTTTTAGGGGACACTCAGTCTCTTGTGCTTCTCCAGACGACAGGAACACATTTTTCAATAATGTTTGTGCTTCTTATAAGCATTTTACCCACTCCACCTGTACCTACGGCTTTTGAGAGCACAGAAAGGGGCCAAGGGAAAGAGCTCATTAACATATGAAATAATACATTTGCCCATGTCCAGCAAAGAAAAAGATGTGTGTATCGCAATAATCACCCATAAAGGGTATACATCTGCCAGGCTTCCCCAAGTTGGAAATGCCTGAGCTTCACATTCAAAGTAAAACACTGAAAGGTTAAAGCCTTCTAAAAATATGAATAACCTCAGATTATTTATGTAATATAAACAATTAATGAAAAAAAGATTTTCTAAAAATTATGACCAAGATCACAAATTCTAATTCTTTATGCCAAAAATCACTTTCATACTTGTCATGGCTGCCTGATCTATATTTAGACCTATGTAGGAGAGACTACAGTTTAACTCAAGAATTTCATTACTTTTCATATCAATACTACTTTATCTTAGTGTAAATTTTGTGTTTCTTATATTCTTTCATGAATTACATACATATATAAGATAAATATTGACATTCTTATTTTGTTCGAGAACTTGAGAAGATTCAGCATGTTATAACTAGACAAAATAATAACAATTTTTTAAAAATATGTAATTCTTGTTAATAAAAAAAATTAAATGTGTACCCTTTGAAATGAACATCAAGTAAGCATTTTTCATTTAATATTTCATTATCTTTTCTTTGAGAAGGTACAAATAACTCAGGGATAGTTTCTATGTTGTTTTCTTTCTAGCTGAGTATTTCACTAGTGGACCTATACATTAATTGGATTAAGTGAAGTTATGCTAGAGTAATCAATACTTTCCAATTGTGGTGGCTTTTTATAGGTTTATATTTTGGTCATTTTACATACCCCCTATGGACCATGTGCAGATCTGATTTCTGTCATTTATGCCCTGATAAAAATCCTATAGGGAAGCCTCTGTGCAGGATATTGCTGGTAGATGGCAGAGAAGAGAGGCCCCATGTGTCTTGCTCAAGCCAAGATGTGACATGTGTCATTTCCTTTCATAACTCATAGACCATATCAGTTGCATGGCCACTCAACCATAAGATAAAGGAGAAAGTACAATCATCTATAGTACCACAGGGAGATGAGAACCAGAGTATCTGCAATGCATTGTTAACAAATATCATAAACTTGTTAAATATCATTTCAATAATGCTGTGCTTTGCTATTTTTGCAAGTATGATCTCTAAGAACACCCAGAAATCAGAAGTTGGAGTTTACATATAAACAATTATCTGTACAAAGCAATATGAACCTAAAGAAAAACTATGAAAAATGAATATTAGGTAGCTTGAGTATTAGTTCTTTGCTACTGACCTTCAGAGAGTACACCCTACCAAGGAGTTTGTAAAGTAAGTGAGGGCATTGTTTGAAATGAAATTGCTTTTCTATCATTGACTGTGGCACTAATTTCAGGAATAAGAAAAATGACCATAAGTTTTGCTTTAGTTAGGTTAGAGTTCTGCGGGGTAAATAGAGATATAATGAGTGATATCAATATTTAGCTGTCATCCTTTCTTGGTTCAGTAAGCACTCTTGTAATATTGTACAAAACAAAGATTTTATCCAGAACAAGATACTAAAAATAAGTCCTTTTAGAAGATATATTTAATTTGTGGCAAAATTAAAATTAAAATTTCTTTCAGCCATCTTTGGATGAGTTAGCAACTATCAAAAAAGTGTCTTGTTTTTACTTTAAGTTTGAAGAAGTTCTTCAGTTTTCATTGAAGCTTCTCCATAGTTATGTATGTCACCATAGAAGAATTCACATTTTTAAGTGCACATGAAATATTCACCAAGAAAGGGGAAAGTGAAAGAGAAAAGAGAATTTTTTTAAACATATCACAATGTATATGCTCTGACAAAAATTTAATTAGACATAAATCAACAAAAGTAGATGTCTTAAAACTTAAAAAATTAGAGAAACAAATCATTGGAACCAAATGAAAAGGAAAACAGTTTAGCAAAAATAAGAAAGAGAAAAATCAATGATCTAATTTCCACTTTAAGAAGTTATATGAGAACTAACTATAAAGTCAGTAGAAAAAAAATAAAAATTATCATAATAGAATATAGAAAAATAATAGATAAAAATCAATGACATAAGAGGTAAGGTTTTTAAAAAGAGATATAAAATTGATATACTTCTAGGGACATTCATTAAGGAAAACAGAGGCTAATATTTCCAATGCTGAAAATGACAGAGCAATATTATGTTGGTCCTCAGACATTAAAAAGATAGCAAAAAATTATTATAACTATCTTTATGGCAATAGATTTGACAAATCAAATGAAATGAACAAATTCCATGCAGACACAAAAATAATTTAGGATTAGAAAAAAAAAGTATAGTGTTCAATACCAATTAAAGACATTGTATTCATAATAAAAATATATTCTAGGCCCAAATGTTATCTCTGTTGAATCCTGTTTGCCTTCTATGATAGATAGAAGATATTAAGTAAATGGATGAAGAGTGAAAATTTCTCAATCATTTTACCTTTTTATGCTATCAAAACAAAACAATGACATAATAAAAGAAAAAGAAAACTACAAACTGATATCCTGAAAAAAATAAATAGAATAAGTGAGGATTATTTAAAAATGCAACATTGGTTTAAAATTATAAAATAAATCAAGGCAATTTACCATACTAAAAATCTTAGGGGAAAAAACATTTACTAATTTCAGTACATGCAACTATATACACTCACTCATTTCAAGTGGAAATGTAAAATTACACTACCACTTTCGAAGACTTTGGCATTTGCCTATAAAATTGGAAATATACTTACCATGTGATACAGGAGTTACATTCCTAAATTTTTACCCAAGAAAAATTTAAACATATATTTTCTCAAGAATTACACAAAATCATTTATATTCATTTTGGCCAAAAGAAAAATGGAAAACAAAAAGAACTCCCAAACAAATAAACAGCTAATCAAATGGTGGAATACACAAAATGGAATATTGTTCAACAGTAAAAGAAAACCGAAATATCAATAAATGGATCGACATACATGAATCTTAAAACATTAAGCTGAGAAAAATTGCCAGATAGAAATACCAGACAATCACATTCCTATGAAGTTCTAGAAAAGACAAAAGTAATTCATCATGTTGAAAATCAGATTAGTGATTATTTGGGGTTTGGGGTGATTGTGAATTTACTGCAAAACAGCATGAAGAAATTTTGGGGATGACAGATGTATGACATACCTGCTGTGATGGGATTATGCCACATATGCCTACATCTGCCAAAAGTTCATCAAACTGCACCCTTAAGATGGCTGCATTTTATTGTATGCAAATTTTGTCTTAACAACATTGATTTTAAAGAACTGCAGTGACTGGAAAGCATTTTGAGGATTCTTATTGTCCAAAGCTGCAGGGTCAAGGTTGTGCATGTCTCCTCCCTTCCATTATAATAAAGCAGTTCTTAGGTGCCAACGAGCCAAGATCTCCACCTGGGGTGCTGAGCTCTTAATAAAACCTGAGACCAAAAGGTGAGCACAAACTGCCCCACAACTGCTTACTCTGGAAAAAGTCACCCACACCCCTCCAGAGGTAATCCTCTTAAAAATGTAAATTTGCAGGAAACATTTTTTATGGAGTTCCTTCCATGTTCAGACATTCCTATAGTGTCTGCTTATTGTTTTTTTTTTATTTTTTTATTCTGATATTTTGTTTTGTTTTTAATCCTGCTTAGTATGATGATGGATTTATAGGCTGGTGGGGCGGGAAGGAGCTAGATTAATGAATTAGTTCATTCAATACATAGTAAATATTACCACTCCTGGAACACTGTGTGGGCAAATAGGAGTAAATGGACAAAAAAAGGTTCTTAAGTACACACAATATATATGCAAGTTGAGGGAGACCTGGTGCACTATCATAATATCAGCCCTATTTAACTCCTATTAAATTAATTAGCAAAGAAAAGTAGAGGGAGAGGAAAGATTTCTTTGCAAAGCATCTGAGCTCAAGTGAAAAATACTTGCACCAAGAAGTGGCAATGTACACCATATAAAAATTGGTGTGGTAGAAGAAAAGGTCTTTGTAGTTAGAAAAACCTGGATTTAATCCAAGCTCATTTTTATACTGGGTTAGTGAGTAAGTACCAATATTTAGTGTAACTAGAAAATAAATGTGCATAATTTTTATCTTGCTTTGAGAACTTGAGAAAAAAATGAAAGTAATTTGCAAGTTAACATTATAGAAATAGTTGAATGCAATCTGGATACTTTGAATACATTTGCTGTTAATAGTAATTCACATAATAACATTTAAAAATGATTCACAAAGAGATAATGAAAAAAATGAGATCTGTAGTCTTCATTTAAAAAATAAATACAGCATTTGTTGAGAAATTGTTCAACTTCCAATATTTTTTAATTGTGATTTAACTTTGTAGAACTTGACCAAAGTGATCAGATTTTTTTTGCACAGTTTCTTAGGCCCTTTAAGTCTGAGTTTCCTCATCTGTGAAAAATGCAAAGCATACCTACTTTAAAGTTCAGTAAAATACCAAGAACCATTAATTGTAAGTTTTCAGATCAGTACTTTTGAATGAAACTAAGTGGAGATAAAGCAAAAGAGTTTATCTATTACCTTGGTTGACATCCACTGGAATCCCATA
This sequence comes from Callospermophilus lateralis, assembly GCF_048772815.1. Taxonomy (NCBI): domain Eukaryota; kingdom Metazoa; phylum Chordata; class Mammalia; order Rodentia; family Sciuridae; genus Callospermophilus; species Callospermophilus lateralis. Next base: position 105,488,738 of record NC_135315.1, read on the forward strand.
GTTGTTCAGCTAAACAGCTTCCACAGGCATCCAAAGTAAACAAATTAGATTGTGTTCTCTATTGCTGAGATCTTGTCACTGTCACTTTTCAGGACGAATTGACCCTGCTACTGTGAGAACTTAGTAGCTCAATAGAGTGGTGTTATTTTTTTTTTTCTCCTTTAACTTTTTCTTTTTTGATCGGTTACTCATATTGAATGTAGAGTAAAAGAATCACTGGCTGGTCATGAAAAATCTACCAAATATCCATCAAGGTAGCTTTTAATTGGATTGTGCCATCTAAAGAAAATTTACCCTATAGAAATAGGCCCACAAATTTATTTATTTATTTATTTATTTACTTATTTTCTCATTTAATTGGTTTCTTATTGTTATGAAAATAAATCTACTTGAGTAACTTGAATGGTTAGGTCATTAGGTTAATAAACTTAAGTAATGATTTGAATAATGCTAACCAGTAGGGTTGACCTACTTAATTCCAAAGCTAAAATGTGCTTGTAGAAACTTGATCAATTAATACCTAAATTGGTCCGTGGAAGGCTAGGTAATAAAACAGATATGGTGGTTACAGAAAATTACCACAGAGGTGGATTTAGAAACTTTTATAAGCACAACTGTACTCTTTTTTCAGATTTACCTCTCCTCTGTACTTTCAAAATAAAAAAAAAAATCATGATGCCTTAAAAAGATGAGACACTTCTACCTCGGATGAAGAAATTTGGAGAAACATTGTATTTGTTGTATTTATATTTACATTAATACATATATATATTATATATGTGCATGTTATTCACAACATATTTATGTAATATATATATATATATATACCTATGATGTATATATTAATATATAATATCATATATTAGTGTGTGTGAACATATGTGTGTATATATGTATGTATATATTCTTTGTAGTTGTATACCTATATTTTTTTTGTACACAGACTGAGGGAAAGCAAAATATTCTATGACAGAGCTTTTCAAGTAGAATGTCCTGTCCCAGTAGCCAGTTTTGTAAGATTTCATCCTTCAATGATACTCCTTCGCTCAGTTTACTGAGCAAATAAGATGATTTTAATTTTAGGTTTATTGGAAACAAAGATCTGCATTAAAAATATTTATAGGAGATTTTGGAACAATGCCTGTAAAGAAATAAGGGTAAGAAAAAAGTTTCACTATGATTCAGTTAACACAGAATTCTCAACTGGACACTTGGGGACCTCTGGAGTTGGAAGAGCCCCTTGGTATTCAAAGGGAGACAATTGTCTCAGAATCTTCACATCCCTGCTTAAATTATTCTTTGGATAGTAGATGCCCTCAAAGCAAGTGCAACTTTTGAATCCTGCTAAACAGTAGCGTGGAACATGCTAACTGTTAATGGAGCTTGTCATTTCTCTGTAGGATAAGTGCCAGAGAGGGTAGAATCCATGGGACATCCAACTAAGAATCCTAGACTTCTGGTTGCTAAGAAGATCAATGCTCCACTCCTGAAAGAGAGCTCTGAACAACACAACAGATTATTCACAATAAGTATCCCTTATATTGCTTGAACCACTCCCTTCTTATAGTAATTTTATGACATCCATGTACAGCTTCTCCAGAATTCTCACTGACATCCTTTATGAGAAACTTATAAGAAGAGGTTGATAGGATGAGACATACCTTAGCTGATTGACTAGTTTCACCTATGGCTAGTTGCCCTACTTACTAGTGACTTACCAGATGCAAGTGTCTATCCTCTGAGAAATTGGGTCTGTAGACCAGCAGGGTTTGAGATTTCAGAAAATAAAGCAAAAATATAAATAGGCACAGAGATGGATAACCAGCGGAGGCATCTTTACATCAAGTCTTTGGTTCCCATAGCCAAGTATTTCAACCACATAACCATCATAATGTCATGGTTATGTCAAGTGTAAAGTATACCCTTGAGGATTGCTCACAGCAATCCTTTCAAGTTGACTCCTAGCTGTACCTTCAAAGAGTGGATATATCTAATTATAAGGCTGGCAACTTCTGAGTGGTATGACATGGAAGGACTAGTAGATCTGAAGCATGCCTTCTCTGCTATAAAGGAGACTACAGGATTCAAGGCTTTGTTGTATAAGAACCCTTGCCTGTGAGGAAAAAAAAAAAACTTTAAGTCCCTCCATGAAAAATTCACCTAACAGGCAGAAAAGGTAAGTTAAGTCATTTCCAAAAATAAATGATAGTCCTATTCAAGTTTAATTAATGTCAAGTTCAGTTCGAAGGTATCTATTGTAATTAGCTTACCGCCAATTGAATGGTTGATATCATTAATGTATGATGTCATGTGTTTGTTCCTGTTGCTATCATGTCAGAATTCAACAGTCAAAGTAGCTAACTAAATGTTGATAATCCCAACCCTGTGTAATTGGGCTCATTCATAGCTTTCATATCAATCACAATAGATATCCTCTTCAGGCATATTGTACCAGCACTGGAATGACCTAGTTAGTGTCTGGCCAATGTCAACCATTGAAAGTCATCCTGACTTTCATTGTTTAGTTTTTCTTCAATAGTGGATTTCCTTTGTTGAGAGTTACTATGTAATCCAAGAAACTTAACATTTTATGTGTACTCTCAACTGCACATCTCTTCTCTATTCCTTTTTGTTTCATATTTGCCCATCTCAGTTCTTCTGCCATTCTTTTGCCATGACAAGTGTATGACCAGATGCAGTAATCAAATTTAATTTAAAGCTATCTCTGAATTAGACTATAGGGAAGCATCTGTCTATTTTTTTCTTGTTTCTACTTATATACTAGGCTATCTCACCTGTTCAGTTCTTCCATCATCTGGTCATAAATAGCTTTATATGAACATAGGTATAAGTTGAAACAGGTGCTAGTCCAACAGTAAAGGATCTGTCCATCTATGTGGGCAGCTTAATGTGTCCTCCAGCCTTATGCATGCCTAGTAAAGGATGTGTTAATTTCAGCCTGAATGTAATTAATGAAGTACATCTTTTTATTTGATTGACCTAACAGAACCCAGCTCTTGATTGGGAGTTGTCCCTAAGTGGTCACATAAAAATGTTGTGCTCTGCAGCAGATTTCATGGCCTTCCTCCAACATGTTACAATGGTTTGCAATAAATTCTGTACAGAATTCCACTTCCAGTATCAGGATCATAAGTCCCCAAACACAAAGCTGCTTGTACCACAAACTGAATGGATTGCAGAACCTTTTACTGCTTTTTTGCAGACCTATATGATGCAGGCACCTTCTTTGTAATCTGGTAAATGGGTCAGATTAATATTCACAAATGAATAAAATGTGCATCTAAAGCTCATGGAGGCCTTATAAGCTAGGTTTAGTCAAAGAAAATATAAAATACAATATTTTTGTCCTTGATTTGGAAATAGATGTCTTAGTAGGTCCATGACTACTAGACCCAATAGTTTGTGATTTGTTAGACCCCTGAAATGTTATGTGGCTTATCTACTGATCCCTGTACACATGTACCTTTATAGGTCTTCCAATATGCATTCCATTAATTATCCATTGTGATTGATATGAGGTCATTGATATAGTGGATAAATATGATGTTGCCATTATAATCATATAGTCTAGGTTCTTTTGTCTTTATTATAATAAAATATGAGGAGACCCTGAGCCAAAATAGTGAAACATACACAGTTATTGCTTTCATTATTTTCATGTGGTTGAAAATTATATCTTATCTCTCCTCTTGATAGGTGGGTAAGGAAGTACTCATCCTTACACACATGTGCTGCATGCAGTATACAAGAGACTGTTAATATACTATAACAAAGACACATCATCTATACAGTAGCCAAAATGGGGATGGCTACTAAGTTTAAAGTTCATTGTCATATGCCAGGTTTTCTTTTGTTTTCTAGAGCTGCAAAGGGTGAATTGATGGAAACACAATGGAGGAGACAATTTCTCCTTTGGATCTTTAAAGTACCACTAATCTACCATTTACTCCAGAATTTGACATTGTTTCTGACTGATTCTCATTCCTGAAAAATGATAGTTTTAGAGTTTGCTACACAGCTTTCCTCACTATAAAAATTCTTACCACAAAGGCCAAGAAACCCATTGGATTGGCCTAACTACCAGGATTCTCTTTCTGATTCTGCATTTAGGAACTGGAAAATGGTATTAAATGGCATTAATGTAAGTTAGGCAATGAATGGGACTCCATTTACTCCATGGCCTACATAGAGGCCTGGTATAATAAATGTTAGATTATGATGGCACTTTTGATGTCCAGGTGTCAATTTCAACTAAAATCTTGTGTCCAACAGTTTTTAAAATACCTGTGTTCTGGGACAGATGAGGCTGGACACCAAAGAATTAGCAGTAAGTAGGTTTATTGGCTGCAACCAGGCTTAGAAGGGAGCTTTCACCTTCTGAACCCCGAGTTCAGAAGGTTTGAGAACTTTATACCCAGTGTATAGGGTAGGGGCTCAGAGGCTTGCAATCTGTAGAAGTCCACACAAAAGCAATCTGTTTTCTGCTCTGGGCATTAAACCCAGGCCTGGATACAAAAATGCAAATTTCTCTGTGGAGGCCTTGGGTTAATCTTTGTTATCACATCCTGCTTCAGCAACACACCTCCTGCCTGAAAACTTTGTTGCAGAAATTCTTGCTGATAGTTTAAGAACAGTTATGGTGAGGGTCTTTGGAGAAGTTTAATTAAGATTTTCTGTGGAGGAAGGGGTATTACTACACCTGGGTATCCTGTTTTCCTTTTTGCATGGTTGCATACTGGACTATAGAGATCTTCACTATAAAATGTAAATTATACCTCACCCATATACATTCACATAAAATACTATACCTGATGCTGCAGCGTTTGTCTTCCTAGCAATTTAACCTCTTTTGGTCAGTGGCTTCTGGGCCTGAGAACTGGCAAGGAATAGAAGCTAGTGGATACCATAAATTAATAACTTACCTTCAGGATTAAGGAATTATTCCCCTCAGTCTTCAGGAATTTTGTCTGCTGACTGCTTATACCTGTGTCACTCTCCAGAAATTTCCTGTGTCCAAAGGTGGCTACTTTATTCAAGACTATAATCCCTGTTTAGAGGCAACTCTGGGGATATGGGTATACAAAGACACCCTGGCCTCAATTCTTAGAAACTTGGTAGGGACAACCCAGTTCCAGAATTTCCCATTGACTTTTCAGTTTAAATTAGCTGCTTGTAAAATTTCTTATACCCATACTTCTATCTTTATTCCCTTAAGTGTTCTTGCCATGTTTTATTCCCAGTAATATTCCAACTTGAATTATTTCTGCTTTATAGTTATTTCCCTACAAAATCTAACCTAAGAAGGAGGATAAATAATCCATTTTCCAAGGAGTGTGAGCCATTTTCACTGCAGGGCTTTTATGTTCTGAATAGTAGGTTACTTAACTTCAATTATTTCTTCCCTTACATTAGGCACATTCAATACTTAATATAAAGGGCTAGAATTTATTTCTCTTATTTTTCTAAACTGACATTGTGGTTGACTTTTCTCAAAATAACATGGCAAAGTGGTGGTTTTGATCTGAACTTAGATCTTGAAATGATTAATACCTTTAACTTTCTGACCATTTTAACACTAAATTCTGAGAAGCTAAAGCCTTAGAGAGTAAATAGATGAAAGAGAACCCAAGTGCCCTGGTCTCAAAGATAGGCTGATCTCCCAGACTGACTTCCAATTTTCCCTTGCAGCCAACACAAACTATCCACTATGATGAGTGAAATATATTGGATATCCTATCCTGATTGAGCCTCCAGGTAACTGAAACCCAGATAGCATCATGTACAGCAGAATTTTCAGATTATCCCTGTAAACTTATGGAATTATTAAGCAAATTTTAAACAATTATTGTTTCTTGCCATTAAAATGCAGGGTAATTTTTTGCACAGAAATAAATAATACAAAATGGATACCTAGAAGTGAGCTACTACCATTGCTATAATTTAAAACATGTGGCAGTAGATTTGGTATTATACAGAAATTATAACAGTGTTAGTAGAGACTAAAGAGCTGTAAGAAAGTATATTTGGAAATAGGAAAAAGTGGCAGATGCTATGTAATTCCACAATGTCTAAGAACCCTGCAATGGTGGTAACAGGGACTCATGAACCTAATAAACTAGTATAAGGATTCTTCCAGGCAAGGTGGTGGAAATAAAAGTTTATTTTTAAAAATTTGCCTATGAGAAATATGGAAGAAGTGAATGAACAAAAGTTACCATGATTCAGTTTAAAAAAAAAAAAACACATAGAAGAAATCTCATAATTGCTAGGTTGGAAAATCAAAATCTTTATCATTCCCATGAACCTTAACACATGAAAGATGCCAGAGGTAAATTAAAACATAGAACACAATATCAAATTCAGGAATATATTAGTAAAAGCCTTACAGTGGAAGAATAGCTCAAAAGGACATCTATAAAACCTGTTGATGTGAACTGAGAAAGATTAAGGTCATGTCTACAGAGTTTTGAGCTATACACCATGAACTTTATAAACTCTGTTAGAAATAAGGGATTCTAAGAATCTTAAAGTTATTACATCACCACATGCTTACCCTTAATTCAACATATAAAGAAACTTATCTCAGATATGTAGTTGTGTTTTTAATCTAATAGAATAAAACATAACTTGATTCACTATAAATCCACAAGGTTTTAAAAAAATTTATTAGCTTGAACTAAAGGGACAGAACTAGTTCAAAATGAAAATAGACTTTTAATTCCCCTTGTTTTCCTATGAAGAATACAGGCTGACAAATTTATCTGGCAGCATATACAAGATTATTTTTTATTAAATAGAATAAATGACTCAATATAGCCAATATTTTCTACCAAATGTAAGAGAAAAAAATACATATTTACATGGATTTCAGAATTGCTATGAACCAGTGACATCTTTGAGTACTATTTCTTCCCTGTTAGAATAGGGATGCTTAGTGCTGTTATTAAGTCAATTTCTTGCATTTCATAATGGGTATTTAGGAAAATCAGGCAATTAGATGAGGGGACTTATTTCTCTATGCCATCACATCCAGGAACAGGTACCCAAGGACACCCATTGCTACCTTAACCTGATTTATTTGATGAAATTCTAGATTTACTATATGCTGATGCTATAAGTAGTTGAGGCTCTTTGAAGTCTTACAAGAAGATGAGTAAGAGGAGTGACATGAATTTTTGTGGCCAAAAAAAAAAAAAAAAGATAGACTCTGCTACCTAATTTCCAAAGATGGAATAAATAATACTTTCCCCTTCCTCTATGAATGCATTTCTAATATCAGGACATGGTAATTATTTCAGTGCATCTTAAATTGAGGATGATTTTGTGACTGGCTTTATTATAGACTGCAGGGAAAAAATAATGTTCTAATCTTGAAAAATTGAACACTTAATTTTACTGGAAACTTCAACTCTCTGACTCATAGAATTCAGACTTAATGCTATGATAATGTCAAGTCACTCAGAGAGGCCCCATAAAAAATAATTGAGATACCCTTGTAGATGGTCCCAGGCAAGCTCCCAACCAATATACAGCTCCAACAAGCAGCCATGTGACTGAGTCAATGAAACCCTTAGAAAGCTGTAACAGTAGCTGCCAGCGCACCCAGCAAATGAACACCTGAAGGGCACCAACTTAACGCTAAGAATTAAGAGATGGATTTTTGCTCTAAACACCAAGTTGTGGGGTATTTTGTTACAGAACTACAGATAACTCAAACAAATACAGTTTGAAAACATCAAATCCAAACTAAGCTGACTGTATGAGGAAGCTGCCTCCTTCCCTTTATTTCTCAGAGACAGTGCTCAGCCTCATATCCAAATAAATGTTGAAAAATGTTTGATGCATATTAATTGATTTAGTCAACAAGATGTTAATACAACAAGATGTTAATACACAACGACAAGAACATGGAAAATAACTAAAACAGTGATCAAATAATTTTTCTTTAAATAGAACAAAGACTTTCATTATGTAAGTCAGTAAAAGGATGTTCTAGGAAAGGAATGTCATTAAAATTGCAAGATACAATCACATAAAGAAGAAAAGTATTTTTAAAGTTCTTTTCCAATGTAGAAAAGGATCATTGTAAATGTTTTTAGTTTGTTCACAAACCTTTGACGCCTCATTTCCAGAGGTTGAGCTTAATTTCTTCTCCTTAAGTTTGGGCTGGATATTGTGTCTTACTTCTACTATACAATATAGGACAAAAATGATATTGTGCTACTTCTCAGATTATATTATAAAAGACACTGTTGCGTTACTTATCTTTCTCCTTGCCTGCTTCTGAGAGAGCCAGCTGCCCTGTGAAAGGACACAGAAGCTATGCCAATGAGAGGCCCTTCTGAGGAGGAATGAAGAACAGCTCTGTGAATAGGCTTCAAAATGGAGTCTTCAGTTCTAGTGAAGTTTTTCAAGGACTCAGTCCTGAGAAACTTCTTGAGTACAACCTCATGAGAAACTCTGAGCCATAACTACCCAGGAAAGCCATTTTCAAATGTATAATTCATAGAAAATATAAAATTATAAATATTTGGCATTTTTGGTTGCTAAATTTTTGAATAATTTGTTACACAGTGATGTGTAACTAGTAAAGATTTTGATAACTGAACTGATGTTTCCATAACAAAAACATGAAACATGGGACAAACTTTGTTATTGGACCATTGATAAATGCTAAGAAGGACTTGGAGGTATGAATGAAATCCTGAGAAGCATTGAAGAAATGGCTAATTAAAAAATGCCTTTGTTCCTAGTTCAGAAAGATCAAAATGATGCTTCAGAGTAACATCCAGTCAAACAAAAGTCCCATAATTGTGCGAAAGGTTACGTCTCATAGATCTCCTCAATCAGACAGTAACCCTTCTAAGAAGCTTGAAGATATTGTCTCACAGCCATCTAGACAAAAGCCCAAGTTACTTTTGTAACACTGGTCTAATAAATTCAGAAAACCAAGAAAGTTTTGAAAAGAATTGTGTTTTCAGGAAAGCCAGCAGTTTGGACTAAAAGGAATTGTGAAAGTATAGAATGAAAAGGGAACTTTGGAAGTGGAGTACTCAACTGTAACATGTAATAACTTTTACTACAAAGAAAGAATAACTTGGAAAATAAGATCCAAACTCCAAAAGATAGACGAAGAACTATGGAAAATCATTACCTAAACCTAAGTTTTGATCAAGGCAGTTACAACACAAGCCCAGAGAGATTTCAAATTTGCTACATACCAGTGACTCCTCTTTGAATCCCTTTTCCTCATTTTGTCTATGTATTTCATAGTTTTAGAACTTTCTTCTGGGAGCTGTAAATAAGAAGCTGCACCTATGGAGTGTCTGCACCTGGATGTAATTCAGATTTGAGTTGATGGTATAAAGTGACAGTGCTTTTGGTCTTCATGAGGGGAAAAAAAAAATATATATATATATATATATATATATATATATATAGTTTCCATCTACACCATATATATATATATATATATATATATATATATATATATATATATATATATATATATATGGACACAACACAATGCCTTTATATTTATGTGGTGCTGAGGATCGAACCGGTCCCGCTTGTGCTAGGTGAGCACTCTACCGCTGAGCCCTCTACTGCTGAGCCACAATCCCAGCCCGAGAACTGTATCTTTTATGTGTGGTTAGTTTAAATAAACTGGGCCTAGAGGGAAGATTGTGATGGTTTTAAAATACCTAAAAGCTCTTTGATATTGCTCCTTTCAAAGGGCAGAGCTTAGTTCAGACCCAATCCCTCTGAGTGTGAGCTAGATTAAATGGCTCATTTCTAACTACAATCTATGACAAAAGCACAGGTGTATAAGTTAGGACAAAGGCAGTTTTAATCTCCTTCCCTCTTGGATCACCTACTCTGGGGTGATCAACCATTATGTGGTGTAGCCCTCAAATCACCTTGAGGAATAGTTCATGTAGCAAAAGACTATAGCCTCTGGCCAATAATCAGTGAGGATCTGAGACCTGCTACCAACAGCACTGGAGTAATCATGGAAATCGATCCAGAGTCCTATTCAGTCTCCAGTTAATTCCAAGAGTGGTAGACAACCAGCCAAAAACCATATGGGAGACCTTAAGGGAAAAGATAACATCCACATTCCTGAATAACAGAAACAATGATGTAATAACTTGGTTGCTTTAAGCCATTTGGGGATAATTTATTATGCAGTGATAGTTAACTAAAAATATCATTGATAACCAATAAGAGTGATGTTTTAGTGTAGTAGTGTGCAAAATTTGAGGAACTTATATTTCAGATTTCAGTATCAAACTTTGACGTATAAGTTAAATTGCATGAGCAAGTAGGACAGACTTTCCTAGCTAAAGTTTTTACTGAATTAACATTTACCCTAGCACTTAAAATTATTTGAAGTTCTTCAATATAAGTATGAAAAACAAGGAATTAAAGCCAGATATAGTGTATCCATTTCATAAGTTAATAAAAATGTTATATCTTTAAAAGGAATATTTTGTGTAGAATGTATCTTCAGTACATTCAATTAAATCAAATGGAATACTGCAAAATTTCAATTACTATCTTACTATCTATCTCAAAAGAGAGATTTCTCTACAGCTTAATTTTGAAGTGCCACAAATTAAAACAGAATGTTAAAATCTTTGACTTTCCTTAGAATTTATGTATCACTAATATCCTTAAAAAAGTGATCAATCAAAATATTAAAAATAAGATGATAAATTGGGAACAGAATGACAATATATATAAAATATAAAAGTATTATTAAGCCTCTGCAAATGTCTTTATCTGAGCAATCTTTAAACTGGTTGCTGAGACAAAAAGAGAAACAAGGAAAGCTTTTAAATATTATTCTTGTTACACAGCAAAGGAAAAGTAAGATAATTATCCTTAGAGAGATACTTTTTTCTTGGAACCAAATGCAAATGAGAATGTATCTAAAGGTCTCTTATATATATGACAGATTGAATAATGATCTTTTTGCACTAAGCAACATTTGGATCCCAGATTAACTCTTGTAGAGATCATTTGTATAGGCAGAAAGAGCAATGCTAACTGACAAATCAGTGAAGGCATATTTTGCTGGGTATTGGTATTCCATTTCAGTTCGAATCATCTTACCTTATAGGGATGGGACTTGTAGTCTACTGGAATGTTAACAAAGCTATTTGTTCATTTGCCTGAAGGTATCTTATGCAAATATTTCCAAGTGCTGTACTGACAGTCATTTACAGAAGAATCATCTGTTACATGATTGTCATGCTATGTTCCATGTGATTAGCTTCAGTGAGCCTGAATCTGTGAACTTGAGGAATGCAAAATTATCACTCTTTCAATTACAGCCAGTTTTATACACTCAAACATATGTAAAATATTCTCTTGGGTTTGTTTGCTCAAAATTATGGTCTTTTTACGTAGTTTAGACCATACAGAATATATATAAACAATATAAAAATGTAAATATATTGTTATATATTAAATATAAAAGTATGTATTAAGTATAAAAAAGGGGGAGGCAAACAAGGGAGAGAATTGAACAACAGCAGAGGAGGTAGAGAGGGAAGATGGGAAGGGAGGCGAGGGGAGGGGGGATAGTAGGGGATAGGAAAGGTAGCAGAATACAACAGTCACTAATATATCATTATGTAAAAATGTGAGTGTGTAACTGATGTGATTCTGCTATTTGTATTTGGGGTAAAAATAGGAGTTCATAATCCAATTGAGTCAAATGTATGAAAGATGATATATCATGAGGTTTGTAATGTTTTGTACAATCAATAAAAAATTGGTATATATTGACCTGTGTGTGTGGGGGGGGGAGGCATACACAAGTACATGTGTGTGTGCCCATATTCTGGATCCAGCCAGTTCTATTTTCTGATGCTAAAGCACCAAATATAAATTCTCCCTTCTTATTTTTTAATCCAGAGTATAGATTTGGGAAAAAGAAAACTGAAGAATGGTTAACTAATTAGTTAGCAAATCAAGATAAATGCAAAGGAAGCACATACTCTACCCAGCCCCCAGGGTTCCTAGCCAGGAGACACAGGAAAGTAAATAGTTCAATGTCAATTCAGATGAGACATCTCCTGTTTATCATTCTTTACACATTCTCTTTCTTTTCTTTTCATTACCTCCTGTTTTTCTCTGTGTTTCTTCACAAAATATTTCTTTTCCACTCATAATTCTTTCACTTTCTGATCTTGCTCTTCTCCAAATACTCAGATTCTCTTCTAAATGATGCCCATAGGAATTTATAGGCATAACAGTCAATAGTTGCCAGTTACTAAATGTTTTGTGTGTGTCAGGCATAGTCCCAGAAGCTTCATATATATTTATTTATGTTATTCCTATATTTATGAGAAAGATTTCACTGTTATCTCCATTTACTGATGAGGAAACGCGAGCACCTGAAGGGTTAGTGGTTTGTCAGTGGTGACACAGCTAATGAGTGACAAGAGTTGGCTTTCTGCCTCTGTAACCCACAGTTTAATCCACCACATCATACTGTGTTGTTGTTTGCATTCTTAGTGTTTGTTATCTTTTTACAACAATGACACTGTATGTTCTTTCTTTGTAATTTAAAAAGCATGTGAATCTTGAAAAATATTCACAACAGGCTGTCAAAAGGTTATGTCACTTTGAATCCATTTTTTTTAAAAAACAGGTACTTACAAATACATACAATTGTCATTTCCTTATATAACTAGTGTGTGACTAAGTTTTATCTACCTTTATTTTCTTTGCCTATGATTACATTGTATTTTAAATAATTTTTGATTCTGGGATTTTAGGTTGTTTAAAAATATATACTTTGTACCTTTGTTTTAAAAGATAAAATGTTAAAGGTAGTCAATTTGAACATGAAGTTGGTTGCAACATTAAAATAAAATTGGCTTCAGGTTTGTATCTTGGACCCCAAGGCTAAGTAAATATATATTTGTGGTTGGGGATGTAGAGAGGGTATTTCACACTGACTATGATACTCTCTAGCTTTTCTAAGCACTTCTAGTTTTATAAACATTGGTAATAAATGTAATATTTTATATTTGAAAAGACATGTTCACTTTCTTTCTTAAAGGAAAGATTGACATTATCTCTGTAGACAAGGTAATATGTTGTAACAAATAAAGCCTGGATCTCATTGCACTGGACCTAGATTTAAATTAGCATGAGCTCTTTTATAAGCCCTGTAAATTGGTCCAATTATAAATAATGATTTTGTGTTAGTGTTCACATACCCATGTGGATTAAGCCTGATAATATTTTATGTAAATGGCTTTGAAAATTTAAGTGCTAAGTGTACAATATAGAATTTAGCATCATACTCAACATGTAATCAACTTAATTGCTTATTTCTGTTTTTGCAGAATTTGAGGACAATAAATTTAATATTCTTGAGTTAAAATTTTCATTCATCATTATATTATTAGGCAACTCTCCTGGGCAAAAACCATTATTCTCAATACAAATAATAGGAAAAACGTACTAACTGTCCAAATACTTTAATGTTTATTTATTTAGGGCAAGAGAACCTCCTTTCCAAAATATAGGCAGCAGATATTAGTCACATATTGTGAATTAACAAAAAAATAGATTAGAAGGCCTGAGACAGCTTTAATTAAACAGAGCAGAGACATCATTTTATAAATCCAGAGTTAGGCTTATATTTTCTCTTTGTCTGTTAGAACCTTGATTCTAAGAAGATAAAATTAGTCCCTAGTTATAACACACCAGCAGCACCTGCTCTAGGAAGCCCCTATGGGTCCTGTTGTTGGATACCAAATTACTCCAGAATTTAATTGCTTACAACAATAAACATTTATTGTATCTAAAATTTGTGAGTGGCTCAGTTGGGGTGATATTGGACAATCACATTTTTCTGGCTCATTGTCATGAGGTTTCAGGCAAGACATTAATCACTGGAAGCATCAGTCATTAGCACCTTACTAGATGCTGGCAGGAGGCCTCTGTTGCTGGTTTTCTATTTGTCAAGAGTCCTCTTTTTTAACCCCATAGGCTTCTCATAGGCTACTTGAGTACACTCACTGTACTGCAGCTGGCACTGCTTCCCGCTCCCTGCCATTAGCAAGGGATTCAAGAGAACATAAAGCAGGAAGGCTCAGTGAATTTTATGGTCTATTCTCTGAATCACAATAAAGTTATCTTTTGCTCTATTATGTAAAAGTGAGGCACAAAGTCTAGCTCACATGGAAGGGGAGGAAAATTAGGTAAAACATGTGAAAAAAATTGCAGAAGTGTTTCAAACTACCTCTGATCAGAGTGCTTCAAATCTCAGTAAACATAACAAACCTTGCACCAGCATAGTAGAAAACAGAAAAATGAAAATCAGTGACACAAGGAAGTGCCACTTAATATTTTCCAGGTAAAGAAAGTTTAAATCTCTGAAAATAGCAATTGATGAAAAGGATATAGAGAATTAGGAGCTCTTACTACTGTGGAGGGTAGAAATATTGGACAAACCTTACTGAAGCTTTTAACTGACTCACCTTATAGCCTAGCAGCCTCTCTTCTAGACACATGTAAAATTCTCAGCACAAACACACAAAGTAGTAAGTTCAAAGGTGTTTATCTTGGCATTATATGTAGCAGAAAAAAATAAAATAATCTAAATATCCAACAATAGAGAAATACAGAAATAAATAGTAATGCTTTCATGTTTGTTGTTGCTATACAGGCGTGAGAATAAAAAATCAGTTTACATTTATCCATATGAACAGAATTTGAAAAAAAAAAAAGATGTTAGGTTTTTTTTCTATCCCAGGTGCCCATCAAGAGATGAATGAAAAAAATAAAACGTGGTATATATATACACAATGGAGTTTTATTAAGCCATTTCTAATAAAGATTGTCATGTCATTTGCAGGAAAATTGACAGAACTTTAGAACATTGTGTTAAGTGAAATACACCACACTCAGAAATTCAAGGATCATAATATGTTTTATCTGATATGTGGAAGCTAGAAAGAGAAAGGGGATTTAAAAAAGATGGAAAGATCCCAAGAAATTGAAGAGACACCTGTAGAGTAGAGGAAAGAGACAAGGGGGAAGAAGAAAGGAAAGGAAAGAAGGAGAGGTACTGAGGAATAAAATTGACCAAATTATCTTGTATTTATGTACAAATATGTAACAATGAACCCAATAATATTTATAACTATAATGCACCAATAAAAACATTTTAAAAGATGGTGAGGATTTTTTAATGTCTAAATTCAGAATAAACCATATATTTACAGTTAAGTAGTTAAATGTACAGACATAAATGCATGTGTGTGTATAATATATGTGTAATTAAAATATATTATAAATAATTTAATTCATGAGTATAATATTAAAAAATAAAAACATCCATGGGTATGATAGAATCCAACTGCAGTTCAGTGGTTACCTCTGGAAAGAAAGGCAGGAGTATAGGAATAGTCAGTGATGTTTACTGTAAAGAATTATAATAAAGAGGAGACAGACAAGGTGCAGAGGCAGGGAAGGTGGCAGAGTGGCTCTTTGTCCAAGCAGCCATGTTTATTTATACCAATAGGTTACATTAGGTGATTAGTACCATACCTACATTATTGTTTAGAGTATCAGTAAAGTTGCTTATGCTGCAGTTACATTTCACAGTTACAATATGCAATGTTAGGAGCTTTGTGCAGTTCTCAAGAAAGTCCATTATCTGAAGTTACTATTAGGTGGGCAGCTTCTGGAGCACCAGAGCTTGATGAAACATTGTAGTTATCTTTCAAAGAAATTCTTCTATTCCCAGGAGCTATGTGCCTAAGTTCAAGGTCAAAACCCTCATGGAGATCATTGCTACAGTTGCCAGGCAGCCCATGTCTTTGATAGGGGAGTTTCCCAAAAGCCAGGCTTTCTGCACCTTTGCACAGATACTTCCCAGCATCCAGGCATTCTGTACCTTTGCACAGAAACTTCCTAGATACCAAGCATGCCACAATCACAAAGAGTATCAGAGACCCAATCTCAAACACAAAACTCCTGCAGTTTACCAACAGAAGTTAGAGTCATCTGCAATGGTATCTTTCTTTAAAAACCAGAACTCAAAAGATAAATAAATATAATAAATGTTGAAATCAATACAATCCAAGTGGTATATTAAAGGTTCTCTGGAATTTTAAGAATACTTAATATGTCAATTTTTAATAAAGCAAACACAACCACGGCATGTTAATAGTCAAGCTATAGGTTCAAAACATTTGAGATGGATGGTGAGTCTATCACCATTAAACAGTGTAAACTTTGGAACATCATTTCATCTCATTAAAGTGTATTCTCTTCATTTGTAATGTGGTATTTTTTCGTGATTATAAAATAAAATAATATTTGAAGAGCACACAGTACACACTAAACACTAGTTTATCAATTTTAACAAGTTTAAGTATTCTCTCCACTCTAAGAATCATATTCTTCTTTTATATTTTGGTCAAGATACAGTTAGAATTTTATGGTTCTCATATTCATCTTGAGTCATTCATCTGACAATTGCTTCTCGGTATGTACAGTCAACCAATCACTTCACTTCTATTAACTACGTAAAATTCAAGATTAATCATTGCTTTTGACTGCTGACCTCTCCTCACAGTCACCCTTTCTCCATGAAAACATCACAGGATGATATACAGGTATATCTATCTTTGCTGAATGTTGAGATACCTAAATACCATAAGAAAGGAAATGAATTATTTTCACTATACTATATTTGAATTAACTATTATATAAACAAAAGACATCAAAAGCGTTACATCTTTCAGTGGGGGAATTTCACAGATGTCTCCAGTTCCTATTTTGATTTTCCTGTCCTCACACTTACCTTTTAAAAATAACCCCACTGATAATATCAAATTTCTACCCTGTAAATGTCTATTTTTTTTAAAAAAAAAGAAAGGCTACTATGTACCCATTGATTTGAATTCCCTCCTGAGTATGTTCTCCTTACTCTAAGAACGCACTCTACCGGTGTTAACAAGATAGTTCATGGTGGCATTTGGCATTCCTAGACTCAAGGATTGTCCAGTTTTATGGGGTTGCTTAGATACCCTAAGTTGGTGGGCCCCCCTGAACAGGAGCTGAGCATGCCCCCTTAGCCTTGAGAAATGGAGGTGTGGAACTGGTATCCCATGAAGTGAGAAGCAAGTGGGCCTTACCTTTCCTGGACAAGGAATTGAAGCTCTGGGATTGGGTGTTACCCAATGGGACTGGGCTACACACCATCCTGTTTGTTGTAACACAATGCCTTGCCTTATTTGGGTGGAGTATTCTATAAAATGTCTTCCCCTAATAAATACTGGCATTTGGGTGCGCTTACTCTCTTGCCTCTTGTCTCCCTTGGTCTCTTTGTCCTCCAGCTTGGGAGCTGACACCTGAAGTCTCAGAGCTGTCCCTGACCCCTGGAAAAAGGTATTTCTGTGTTTGTGTGGTCTTTTAGTTGCCAGCCCAGCCAGCTGGCAACACTAAGACTTGGAGTAAATTTTAGAGCAGCCACAAACAGACCAAGTTAGTTCTTTTGGAAAGTATGAACTGCACATAGGCACATACTTTTGTTTTTCTTTATGTCCAACTTGTATTTTAGTCAATGTCTTCAACATATGTACACTTACACCTGAAAACAGCCATTTCTCAGACACATTTCAGGATAGCACCTAAATATGTTTTGTGGAAAATATTTTCCTAATAGCCTCCCAAATAGGTAAGACCATCTAACTTACAGTAAAGTTATTATTTAGTTATAATTGTGTAGGTAGTTTTCTCATCGCATACCCATTCTCAAAGTGCATACCCATGCTAGAATTAAAAAGATAAGCCTTTCTATGGATCAAATCCTACCTAGTGTTACTACTTCAGTTGTGCAAATACCAAGCTAAAAATTTTTAAATGTCACATTTAAGAGAATAAGTTCTTAAACATGACTTTTCTTCCCCACACGTTCTGGTGGTGGTGGAGGAGAGGAGCACCTGGGAGAGAAGTGTTCTTTGTTTTGGAGTGGGTGAAACAGGATCTTCAGCTAATTACTATCATTGTTATCATTTCTTGTTAAATGAGTGTACTTTCCATTTGCCTTTATGGAAGAAACATTTACTGTAATTTCTTATGCAGTGATTTTTCTCCAGATGAATACTTTATCCTTAGGGTTTTTTCTCTTTATTTTACATATTTAATGTACATAGCATATAAAACCACCTGGACTTCTCTATATTTCAATAAATGAATTGAACTCAAGAGATACATATTTTAATTACTTATCTTGGTAATCAAAGAAGGAAAAGAAATCTCATGATCCTCATGCATCTAGATAGCAAATGAGGAAGAGTGAAAGAAGGGAGAAAATTAAATGTGATGATTTGAGAGGAAACAATGAGTTATTCACTCTTCATCAAGTTGAGATCTAGTGTCAATTTTAAAGTAAATTGCTATCAGCAGAGATAATTTGTTCACCAAAAGGCAGATGAGAGAAAAATCAAATGGATTAGGTTGGATGGATGCCATCTTCTTAGACACTTCAAGTGAGATTATACAGACATTTGCCTTCCAGGTGTACTACTAAAAATATTTTGGAATCAGAACAAGAGCTCAAAAATTACTCAGCTTCTAGAGACTTTGGCAACTAATTGTTTCTTCTTTTAAAAAGAAAAGTTTTCTCTTACAACAACAAAAATGTCTTTTATTTCAATTTGAAAAACAGTCGTCCTTTAAATTAAATCATTGTTTATCAGGGGAAAGTTAGTTGAAAAACATGTTTTTCTAACTAAATGGAAGCCTGCATCATGCAGGCAATAAACATTCTTGCTTGAAAGGAAGTCTTGCTCCTTCTTCTAAAACTGCCATGGAAATAAAATAGAAAAGGGGGGAAAAACAGGAGAAAAAAGCCCCACACAGCCCTGTAATTGTGTCTAGTTTAGGAGCCAAATGGGATTTTGAAGCCTACCATTTTTCTATTCACTTTCAAATTTAGCACCCACAAATTTCCCATTTGGATAATCATGTTCCCCAAACATGAATGCAAGCCATTTTTTGAGGAATGCTAGTGTCAGTTGCTCCTTGTTAACAACCACAGCTAATCTAACAAACATAGGCATATCACAAATTGGACACTGATTTCTAATTCTGTTTGTTTGTCTTCTGGTTTTGATTCTTTGATTTTTATTTCTTCTTTTAGAAATAATTTACTGTAACTAAAATGACACATATTTTCCAATGTGCTCTAACAAATTTTTTATTAACCCAGTGACAGAAGATTATGAAGCCCTTCCTGTTAAAGTGGATTGCTGTTTGTCCATATCATCCACTTTTCAATTAACTCAATGCTGTTAATTCTTAAGATTCACATAGAGCCTAGCATGGGGCCTCACTTACAGTATATGTTCTGTTAATGTTTTATAAGGAATGAAAATGATTCTTTTTCTTGATCTTATTTGTCTATCTCTTACAACCCCCAAGAAATTGCCTTGTAGAGTGGAGAAAGTAGTTTGTATGCAATGAATATTTGCAAATCCATAACCAGGTATAATCTTGACCCTGAAAAAAAATACATAGATTCAAATTTTGAGTGTCTCCTTTGGCTCACATTTTTTTTCACTTAATTATTCCCTCAAATCTTGTAAAACTATATTACCTTCATTGTTTTAAATGACCAATCTGAAGTTCAAAAGACAAAATCACTTCTACCAAACATGCAACTATTTTATGTTGGACAAGAATTAAAATCTGGATTTCAAAGCAAGACATTTATCCACTAATCATAAAATGAAAGAGAGAAAAGATATACAATCACTGATGAATTAAAGGAAACCTAATTGGATATAGTGGTGCCTGCCTATAATCCCAGTGACTCAAGAGGCTGAGGTCCCAATGGATAATCAATTCTATAGTGGGAGAAGAACAGGAGTATTGGGTTTGAGAAGAGACTGTCATTGAGAGAAGTGGTAAGGCAAAGGGAGGCCACAGATGAAATGAAGAAATATATGAAAAAAAAATTTCCAAAGGAGAACCTCAGAAGTCCAAGATTGAATTGATTTTACACAGAATGGGAGGAAATTTGCTATTCATTAAGAACCACATATAATAATAAAAGCATCATAAAGTGACATTCAAGAGGTCAGGAGCCAAATGGAGTTGTTTTTTTCTATTTGAAATACAGAATATTTTATTTTTCTGACATTTTCTTTCTCTCTTTTTGACCTGGTGAACTCATGCTATTCTTCAGCAACAATTTCAAATATTCTCCCATAAAATATTCTCAGATTCCCAGAGTGAACCCCAATCTCTGACTTATCTATGAACTTTCTATAATTTTTGATTCAGGTAGAATTTACCACATCACATTATACTTGTTGATGCCCATAGAGAGGGAATTCCTTAATATGTGAACTGGTGGATTTCTTGTTAACTACATACCTTGCATATAATATATGAATAGGATATTCTTTAGTTGAGGCATGAGAAAATTCATTATGGGCAGGGTAGTTTTGCTCAACTCAGACTTTTCTAATATATACATATTAATCAGATGAATTGAGAACTCAACTCCAAGGTCTTAAAGAAGGAAAACAGGCCAACATTTTGGGGATGGTACAGACAATATGGCAATTAGAATCCCCCTGTAAGTATGAGCAGGACATGTTCACAGTCAGAATTCCCCAGAAAAATGAATATAGCTGGCTGGCGAAATATGGAATGTAAAAGTTTTATTCTAGACTATGTGCTACTGGGTCGTCATTTTCAGTTGCATTTTTAAAACTAAGATGTGGTTATGGGAGTAGTTTCATGGCAGAGCACATACCATGCATATAGCCCTGGATTCAATCCCCAGCACTAATAAATAAATAAATAAATAATAAACTAGAAGAATTAAGTTGAATTTCAAAGCACCACTCCTATAGCACTCATTACATATTGGCATTAGAGTTTTTTCTTGTTTTTGTTGTTGTTCTTCTGTTATTGTTAGCTCAGGGGCCATGATATTTACTTATGTATTTCTTCAGTTTTTTTTCCACATCAGAAATAAGGGATTGCTTATCACTGGCTTATTTACTTGACCTTTCCAACTGACCAAATTATACAATATATACAAATATATTACGGTAAAATCCATATCATGTATAATTATAATGCAACAATAAAAATAAATAAATAAATAAATAAATAAAAATAATTTCTTGTGGTATGTGATCACAATTTTTATTGATTCATTTGATTAAATGAACTGGGTGAAACCCAAAATGAAGACCATAAAGGATTAAGATTTTTTGTAGCTGGCAATTCCTAGGAATACAATGTTATTCTTGCATCCTGAATATTTATATTTTCCTTACCCATGATTGGAAAATCACAAATGAATTTTGAAAGTGTCTTTATAACACATAAATATATAATTAAGCATGAGAAAGATTAATAAGCAATTCAGTTAATAGTCATACCTAGGTAAAAAGTAGGAATCATATGGATTCTGGATAGCTGAATACAGAGGTTTTTGTTATTTGTTTCTTGTTTTTGTACCAAGGATTAAACCCAAGGGTGCTTAACCACTGAGGCATATCTCCAGCCTGTTTTATTTTTTATTTTGAAACAGGGTTTCATTAAGTTGCTCAGGGCCTTGCTAAATAGCTTACGCTAGCTTGGGACTTGTGATCCTTCTGCCTCAGCCTCCCTAGCAGCTGGGATTACAGGTATGTGCCACCATGCCCAGCAATCACAAATATATTAATGAGATCTGAGGCAAGGTTAATACTTAAAGCTGAGTGATTCAGTACTCATGTGTTCACAATCCTGTTAATTCTTTTTCATGTATGTGAAATATATAGAGACAGGTTAATGAGACAGGTTAATATTACCATAAACAATGAAGATTCCTACAGTGACATCACCTAGGCAGTGCATCATGGCTGGAAAGTGGCTCTTACCCATCTTCTTACTCTCCAACAGATCTCTAATTTCCGCGCCCTCCTTTGAGGAATCTTGTCCTTCACAGTAGGCTGGGTCTATCTCCAGCTGCAGGGAATGCATCTGATCATTTCCTTTGCAATAAATATTTGAGGCAGGGGATATAAATAAATTTTGGCCAATGAGATGGAAGGGCCATGTGAGGGGATTCTAGAAAAATTTTTAGTTTTAGAATGAAGATACACAACAAAAATTTTTGCTTTCCTGCTTTGCTACCTGCATGTGATTCCTGGAAGGGCCTGCAGTCATGTTAATACCATCTTGATTCCACGGGCCCAGTCTTCTGTGTTAAGTGTATACATGGAGAAGAAATAACAGAAATGTGGGACAGAGACAGGTTAATGAACCATTGAATTAAGGAATGACTGTGGTCTTTTCTGTGAGATAAAAATATGCTTATTTTAACGTTGTTTTTAAGTTGTGGCTGCTAAACTTTCCTAAATGATTCATTGTTTTCTTATTCTTCTGTTGGATTATTTTAGAATGCATTCTTAGGACTAGAGTTTTTATTCATATTTGCTCTCAAAATGCATTTTAAAATTGCTTTTCAGTAAAACTGTAAAATTCAATAGCCCTGTAAAGACAGAATAACAACGAAGATTATAATGTCTTTTATGAGTAACCAGCATGTTATAATTTATTGAGAACTAGTGATCATATACCCAGGAAAAAACAATTCACAAATGAGGCTGAACTCACAATATTGCTTAAAATTTGGGACTGTGTAGACCTTTTGGAGTCAATTTAAATTACAGACCAGAAATCCCTATTATAGAATTTTAAGTAACATAAATCCTTACACCCTAATTATTACTTCTAGTGATTGAGGATGTTGATATTAAAGAAAATTCCAAGCTAACTTTTCTTTTCATCTATAAATACCTTTTATGTTTCTGGAACTGGTTAAAGACTTTGCAGTTAATATGCTGCTATGTCCCTCACCAGATTCAAGACCATCTTATATCTTTTCACTGGTTTTCCTTTACTTCTTCAATTCTAAAACTGCTAGGATGGATACTATTTTTAGACTTTTTCATATCCTTGTCTTCTTGCATTGACGAAGGTGACTCTGGAATCATTGGCAAACACCAGGCATTTTTAATTATAATTAGCAAACTTTTGTAAACAGAGAAAATAAAGGAGCCAATGGCTGTCAGAGCCATTAATGCTGATTAAACTAGGCTATGTGGGCCCATGGCTTGCTTTGAAGCATTCACGTTGTAAGAAATCCAGCCTGCTTTCCTCATTGCCATGGTAATATTCAGGTCTTCATGGATATATGATGGGTAGAGCATTTTCTATCCACTGCACATTAGCTTAGACCAAAGTTGTACTTGCCTAAATAAAAGGGGGGGGGTGTGGAATGAAAAGTGTGTGTACTTATGGAAATCTAACCAATCCATTCTCCTTATACTCATTAAAAGAGAATAATTACATTATATAGACACTCCCATCCCTACCGTCACAGATATATTTCCATGCACAATTAATAAAATATTAGAATGTGTTTAAAAATTCCTATAGACTTTATCCTTGAGTGATGAAGTACTTTTATTTATTTGAAGCTGCTTATCATTTATTTATTTTGTGGTACTCCCCCAAACCCAAGGCATTGCACATGCTAATCAGGAGCTCTGCCTCTGACCTATATCCTCAGTCTCTTTTTATTCTTTTTGTTGTTGTTTTTGTCTTTTGGTACTGGGAATTGAACTCAGGGGTGCTTTAATACATTCACATCCCTTTTTATATTTTATTTTGAAACAGGCTCTCTCTAAGTTGCCAAGGCTGGCTTCAACTGTGACACTCTCAGCCTCCCATTTGGGGGAATTATAGGCATGTGTCACTGTGCCTTGCCCTCTTCGCATTCTTAATAAAGGATTCTTAAATAATAGAAAAAAATACAGGGAAGCAAGCTACCAGTAGCAAAAAAAAAACTTGTGCATTTACCACATATATGGTACAATGCCAAACCTTTAATGCATGTGGTTATCATTTAATTTAATCATTTAAACTATTGTATGAGAGAAATTATGCTAGGGCTGGAGATGTGGCTCAAAGATAGAGTGTCTGATGGCACAAACAAGGCACTGGGTTTGATCCCCAACACCACAAAAAAATAAATAAATAAAAATAAAAATAAATCATTATGCTCATTTTACATGGAAGATTATACTTTAATGATCCTAATAGTCTGATATCTATATAAGACTTATCTATATACAAAAACTAAGATTCAAATTCCATATTTGCAAAAACTGGCATATAATTTAATATTTGAATATACATATATTATGTGTGTATCTATGCTTTGTTATCTATTAAATTTTATATGTATGGCCTTGAAATACAAGGGAGATCAGTAGAATAGAGGAAAGGGAGCTGGGGAAAAAGGGAGGGAGAGAAAGCGGAGGTACTGAGGACCAAAATTGACCAAATTTTATTGGTATATTGTGTGCATGTACAAATATATAATAAAAAAATTCACCATTACACATAATGATGATGCCCTAAGAAGAAAAATATATATCTACATATGAGTGCTTACATATTTCTCTTTCTGGTGTTCTCTCTTTTAAATCTAATCTTTCATAATTAAACTTCTCTTTATTTGTATAAATGAATCTTCATCTTCACCATGTACATCTTTGGTAAAGTCAGTCTCTAAATTTCCTTGAATGCTTTATCTCACAAACCTTAATGATGTAAAGAAAATAATTGCTATTACAAACTTTTAATTACATAAAGCAATGTCTCCTCAAATTTAAAGAGATTCCTTTTGATTTTAATTTAGAATCTAATAGCCAAAACACACATAAATATTATATTTTTAAACTAACACTGAAATTTTAGTGTCCTAAGTTAAGATATATGTCAATCTGTAAAACTGTCTCTTTCTATGATTTTTTAAGAGAGAGAGAGAGAATTTTTTAATATTTATTTTTAGTTTTTGGCAGACACAACATCTTTATTTGTATGTGGTGCTGAGGATCGAACCCAGAGCCGTGGCCCATGCCAGGTGAGCGTGCTACCACTTGAGCCACATCCCCAACACTTTCTCTGTTTTTTTTTTACATCACGTTTCGAAATAAATTTGTTTGTATTTCTCTGTTATCACCCCATTCTATTCTAATGAGAAATTAGCTTCTTCACAAGCACATACTGGTTTTCAAAATTTGTTTTCCTTTAAAAAAATCATTATTGAAAGATTGTTCAGATTCAGGTTATCAAGGGAGGTTCTGGATTAAATGAAACATGAAAGCCATGACACTTGCTGATTCTAAAGTATCTGCAGCCTCCATTGGCCACAATGGAGGCAGGATTCTCAACAAGCACCTGAGAAAATTGGTCCCTCTGTTGAGGAGCTCTTTCATCTTCACCACACCTTCAGCACAATTTAGGATGTATGTATTTTCATAGCAAATGAGTATGTGTTTTTTTCGCTTTTCATAAATTTTGTATTTTAAAAATATCTTCAGGAAATTTACCTTCTTTGAAGGAAAGGAAGACCATCATACTTCTCCCTCACTCTCCTGGCCTTTCTCATCTTTTCATGGGTTCTTGTTACAGAGAAGAAATTGTCATCTCATTTCTCTAATTTGCACTACATGAAGCCAGAAATAATGGTGTTTTCTGCTGGAATGCAAACCAGTCATTTATTAGGACGCCGCTGAAAGAACTTAATTTGCTCAACAAGTCAGTATTCTGCCTCCCTTAAAGGATCCCAGATGCACACTTGGACTTTTGTTTTAAGTCACGTTTCTCCCCCTGCTTGTCCCGACATACCAACTCCTCAAGCTTTCCCAAGTGAGAGCTGCCTGCCAACCCCTCCCCTTCACCTCCTTCAAGCTATTATTCTGGGCTCTAGTTACCCCCAGCACTGTGTCTCAAACCTAAGGCTCATATTTGCCTAAAGTAAGTAATAAGCAGAGAGAATAGACAACCGGTTTGTTTTGCCACATTTTTTTCGACCTTGAGGTAATGCTGACCTATTCAGTAAGTGCTGAAAATGGCTGACAGACATTTAGAGAATCTCAGTGGTGAGAGATGAGGAATGTCCCAGCAAGGGCTGGCAGCAGAGTCCAACCTGGCACACAAGCGGTTTTTTAAGGGGCCAGTGGGAAGAATTTTTAATGTTTCCATTCAGAGCAGGATTTAACTGCTCATTGACAAACCACCTAGACATTTTGTTTTGCTGGGTACTAGAATGTGTCTTTTTTGCTTTGAACTTTACACTATTCTGCACATTTAAGAGAAGGATCAATTATTAGACCATGGTTTCTTCTATTGACATTTCTTATTTTCTAACCTGATGAGTGTGTGTTTAAGAGATAGAGTAAAAGAGAGAGGAAGAGAACAAAAAGAGATTAAATTAAGTTGGGTTACTATGATTAATATGCAAATACTATCTATTATAGTTTTGAGTTCTTCATAGAATTATTCCATAAAGATCTTTTCCAAATTAATTCAACATTTGATAAATAAATAACACTATATAATTAGAATAAAAGAGAAAACAAAGAATATACTCAAAAGGGTGACCAACTGACACACTATATTACATATATGTATGTTCTCTCTCTCTCTCTCTCTATATATATATATATATATATATATATATATATATATGAAACAAGATCTATAAATGTACATATTTTTGTCAAATATACATATTTTAAAAATATACACAATGTAAAATTACTTGTCCTTTCCATTTAACTCACTTCTGTGTCCTGGATTTCTTTCTGTAAAATAGTATTGGCAAGCCTAAGTTCTTTCTGTCTTTCACTATAATGAATTTTTAAGCTTTGAAGATTTAAAATACCACAGATATCCCAAAGAATAAGTTGATATGAGACTGAGGTACTTTTTCAAAAATATTTTGTGAAGAACTCAAGCAATGTGTTGAGGGGTAGCTGGACTGTACTAAAAACAATAGAAAAGATGATAACTGATAGGAACAAAACTATAATTAAAAATTTCTGTGGTTAATACAGTTGGGAAAGCAAATAATTGTCCTGGTAAAGGAGACAATCTGCCCCTTGCCCCTCATCATGGAATCTAGAGCAGTTTCGGGATTCCCTTGAGAACTTGCCCTGGTACCTAGAAGAAGCTCCTGGGAAGCCCAAATTATTTTCATCTGATGTTTTAGCTCTGTTCCAGGAAACCAACACAGGTAAGAAGTCACTCAACTGTGAGTCCAGGTTGCCACATAACCTCTTTGTTGGATCAGTTGAACAACTATAAGTGACCTTTAACTTTACTGGATGACTCTAAACAATTGAATCTCTGTGATAGGTAGTTTTTCTCATTGGTCTTTCACTAAACCATATCAATTCATAAATATTATTAAAAACATCTTAGAAGAAAATAATGAGGAAAAAAATTTGTTGGTAACTAGATGTATATCCTAAGAATGATTTCAATGATATACTTACAAGTGAAAAAGAACAGTTTATAGAAGACAGAGTACTCTATAATTGTGGATAGATGTAACATATAGATATAACAGTTACAAATGTGAACTTGAAATTGATACTGGTAAAATTACAGAGGGGAAATTAGTAACAGGACATTACCAGATTTCCAAAATTAGGAAATGAGGAACCAATATGGGTGGAATTATTTGAACCAGCTAGGTTTAAATTTTATTTTCATAGAATCACTAAATTTATAGATGTAGGATTTTGCCACTGATTACCATAGTCAGCATGTAAGCATGGGAAGAAATATTGAGCCTAATTAGAAATCCAGGTAGATCATTGTTTTGGCCTTTACCAATCAGGTATTATATCTGAAAGCAGAAACTCAGACCAAACTTTAAGGCTGAACAATATCAAGTGAACAATATATTCTAACAAAGCACTAAAGATGTAGCACACTGAATGAACAAATGTGTTCTCACAGACAACTGTAAGAGTTGGGATTAAAGCTAATAGGAGCAAAGTAGAGACAAAGGAAGGAAACTGACCATGCACAAGGAGCTGAGAAGATTTTTCCAGAAAGCCTGATGCTGCTTCTAATTTCCCCTGAATATACAGTGTGCAAGTAACATAAAAACTCTAATTATGCTTTCTTGTAAATGTAAAAAATATATCTTGCTGTATTTGCAACAAGAAAGGGAAATAAGAGATTCATGAAAATGAATATAAATGATTTCATAATTATTTGAATAAACATAACTATAGAGAGGCATTGAATCTCCACATCAACCAGGAGGAAACTTCTTAATTGGTAGACACAGCAACCTCTGTCACCTTCTGCATAGTTCAATGATTTTTAGTAATAATGTGGATGTAACTGAAGGGATAACTAAAATATAACAGTGTGCTGAAGCCAATATAAAATATGTTTAAGATAAAATTCAGGAGGACTATGATATACTTGGATTAAAAAACTTAATATCACAATATCATTTCTATCCAAATTCATGCATGGATTTAATGTAATCACAATCGAAATACAAGAAATGTTTTAAAATATGTATGGAAAAATGGAGTCAAAGCAACAAAAAAAATGATAAAAAGCTGTAGTAATTAAGGCACTAAAACAACACATCTATACACAGGGAGATCTGGTTGTTTTCACAAATGGTGCTGCTTTAACTGAATATCCACCTTACACTGTGCCCAAAATTAAACTCCAGAAGAACTCAAAATCTAAAAGCAAACAGTAAAACAAGGAAGAAAAGAAAAGAAAGCTTCTTAAAGATAAAAAAAGAAAAATCTCATGTCTTTGTAGTAGCCAAAGATTTCTTAAGCAGACTTCTTAAATACAAAATCATAGATATTAATGTTATTAAGCTTTTTTGAAATTGAAAATTGTGGTACATCAAGACATTTCTAGTGAGAAAAATGAATTTAAAGACTAGGAAACTATTTGCAATACACATATCTTACTTCTATGAAAATACATAGAAAACTACAAATGAAAATAAAATGTTATAAAACCTTTTTTTAAAATGAGAAAAATAACAGACACTTCAGAAAACAAAATATGCAAATGCTCTGAATATGTTTTCAAATATTTAGTTACAGGAAAGTGAAAATTAAAACTGCAATGCACTACTACTACTCTCCCATGTGAATAGCCAAACTTAAAAAGAAAAGAATAAAAGACCACACCGAGTGTTAGTGTGGATGGGAAACACCTAGGATTCTTGTACACTTCTGGTGTGACTTTCAACTGATAAAACCATCTTCACAAACTTTTACCATTATTTACTAATCTGAATATACAATATTCTAATATAGTCCTTCTACTCCTGTGATTAAACTTTTTTTTAAAGAGAGAGTGAGAGAGGGAGAGAGAGAGAGAGAGAGAGAGAGAGAGAGAGAGAGAGAGAGAAAGAGAAAGAGAATTTTTATTCCAGGTAATGTTTTAAAAGTGAGTAGTGACATGAATTGTTCACAGATAATAGCAACAGCCATCATATTTGCATGGATCAACAAGTCCACTTGTATGAATGTCTTGAATATCAATGTATTAGATTTAATTTGCAAGACCTCCTAATGGATGAAGGAATAAGAGTTTGTCAAGAATGAGGCCACAAAGGAAAACAAAAGGTATGTTTTGTCTCCTATGTGGAAGCTAGAGAGGAAGAATGAAAAGAAAGGTGGGGGAAAACAGTTAAGATGGTCAATTTTACGTTATGTGTGTTTTCCACTATAAAAAATAACAAGGTTCTGAACACTCACTAAGAAAACACAGGGAGGCTGGGGGTGTGGCTCAGGGGTGGAACACAGGCTTAGCGTGGGAGGCTGTGGGTTCCATTCTGACATTAAAAAAAAAAAAAAACATGGGAGAAAGAAAGGAAAGAAGAAAGAAAACAAACGGCACCTTTAGGTATCCCCAAATCTGGGGTGAGAACTTTAGAAAATATGCGACTTTAGGAAATATTTTGCTCAAATCAAAATTTGCCTTAAGTACCATGTTCACATTCACCAGATTAGTAGCTCCTATTTGAGAATAAAGTAACAAGCAAATCATGATTCTACCAAAGCCAGTTGGGCTCCATGTCATTCACTGGTAGTTCATTTTTCCAATGATCACAATTGTCTCAAGAGAATGAAATTCTTGGATTTTTCTGGAGCTTCCTGTAGCTAATCTTACTCTGTTTTTGTTTTCCCCCTGTACCAGGGATTGAACCCAAAGGCACTTAACCACTGAGCCACATCCTCAATTCTTCTTTATTTTTTGTTTTGAAACAGGGTCTCACTAAATTGTGGAGGCTGGCTTTGAATTTGAGACCCTCCTGCCTCAGCCTCCGGGACACTGGGATTACAGACATGCACCTCTGTGCTCCTCTGCCTCCTTGAAAATGGAGAAAGCTTGTTCTGCTCTGCTGCCTGCCGCCAGGAGTTGGGCCACCCTTCTGTCCCCTGTAGTCGGACTGGTCGCTGAGACTATTCCTGGGGCCTGGCAGGTGCACCCCCAGTGCACAGGTCAGCGCTCATGGTACCCCTTAGCTCAGAGCTTCTGCTGGGGAGTCAGACTCTCGGTGGCGCAGCTGGAAACAGGGACACAAAGCTGCTCTGCTTTTTCTGTAACCAGGCAGGAGACCGGCCGTTTCTTGTTGTGCTTCATTTCTGAGTCACAGACCTTTCCAGGGTCAGGCCGATGCTGCTGGGGCCCTGGGTGCCCCCGGCCGTCGAGATCCTCCGGGTGTCCCTGTTCCACCATCCTCTCCTGCCCTTACACACCCAGCTCCCCGGAACCTCCTGCGCCCTTCCTTCTCCCCCTCATCACCCTGGGCTTCCTCTGCGCGTTCTGATAACTCGGTACCAGTGATTTGGTTTTCGTGGTCCTCTGTCCCCTTGCCCCTTCCACGGTTCCAGGCTCGGACCCTCTGTCTGGTGTCAATTCTGAAGTTTGCTCTCCTCGTTTCTAACGGAGCTGTCCTGAAATTCTTACCGTCCTCTCCGCTCCAGAGACTTCCCTAGCCGGGCGCATTGCGCACACCGGAGACCCCAACATGCAGGGAGGCCAGCAGGAGGGTGGAGAGCTGGAGACCCGTCTCAGCAACTCGGTGAGCCCTTGTCTCCATATAGAAGATTTCACTCTAGAAGGTGTAGCTGGGGGTAGAGAGCTTCCCCAGCAGGACAAGGCCCTGGTTACTGCCAGGTGAGTAACCTTCCCGACAAGTGTTAAGCCCACAGAGAAAGGCCAAATTTTACATTAGAGGAAAAATTCATTTATCCCAAAATTAATTAAAATCTCAAAACAAAGAAAACTTACTCTTTTTTCTTAAATGAATTCTGTATCATCTCTTACAAAAATTAATATAACTGTTCTTCTTAAGATATTACAGTTTATAATTGTTGACCAAAAATCATTCATAGTTGTGTTGATCTAATTTAAAGGCTTTGAAATAGGGCTGGGTGTGTAGGTCAGTGGTAGAGCACTTGCCTAGCCTGTATGAGGCCCTAAATTAAATCCCCTACCAAAAAAGACTTTAAAACAAATTTTCTTCTGTATTTTTCATCTTTTAAAATTCATTGGGCACAAAACTTTAAAGCTTGTAATGTCTTTTATTATTAAATTATGTGACTTTTTTAAAAAAAGTTCCATAAACTGGGGACTGGGGGCATAGCTCAGTGATAGAGCCCT
The DNA here is from genome assembly GCF_048772815.1 of Callospermophilus lateralis. Classification (NCBI taxonomy): domain Eukaryota; kingdom Metazoa; phylum Chordata; class Mammalia; order Rodentia; family Sciuridae; genus Callospermophilus; species Callospermophilus lateralis. The sequence continues at coordinate 105,520,331 of NC_135315.1, forward strand.
TGTCTGGCCTGTGTATGTATGTGTGTGTGTGTGTGTGTGTGTGTGTGTGTCCCTGGGTTAGAGCCCCAGCACCACAAAAACAACAAAACCAAAACAATACTCTTAGTTGCACTATGGCCACAACTGAAATCATGTTTTTTTTTTTTTTTTAATAAATTTAATTTGATTGTTTCCTGCTTTTTGTTGTTGTTGTTTGCTTATTTTTGTTCCAGGGATTGAGCCGGGGGCTTAGCCATTGAACCACATGCCCAGCCCCCCTTTTTTTATGAAATATTTTTATTTAGAGACAGGGTCTCACTAAGTTGTTTAGGGCCTTGCTATAGTATTGAGGCTGGCTTGGAACTCGAGATCCTCCTGCCTCAGCCTTTGGAGCTGCTGAGATCATAGGAGTGACCCACCACTCCTGTCTTCTTGATATATATATATATATATATATATATATATATATATATATATATATATAGATAGATATAGATAGATATAGATAGATATATATAGATATATATATAGATATATATAAATGTAAACCATTTTTGTACCCTAATTTTCCTCAAAGTAGCTCTTACTACCCTTGTGTTGGAACAGAGTATCTTTTCCCAACTCAGAAGAAATTGGTGCACCTAAGTGGTGTGACTAAACCCCTTTGCTTGTAAAGTCCCAGGTGAGAGATGTACAGTCCTGGAGTGTCTTGCACTGTGTGTGATGCGTAAAACCCGTTCTCTCCACCAAAAGGAATGGACTCCCTTCTAGGAATGGGCTTAGTTTTGAAGGTCACTGTTGTGCCCAGCGAGAAGTCAAGGGTGCAGTTTCTGGTGGTTTGACGGTTCTACAGCATCACAGGGCCCTCTCTCTCCGTTGACTTCTGTGCCTTCCTCAGAAGGAGACAAGGAGGTTAGCAATGCCAGAATCTTACTCTTAATAAACACTTCTAAGCAGGACTAGAGGAGAGGGAGGATTTCCTCCTGTCTGTCCTTTCTCTGTCCTCTTTCTTTCTCTCTCATCTCTTTCTCTTTCACCTCTCAAAAGTGCATGTGTTTGTACACACACACACACACACACACACACACACACACACACCTCATGTCTTATATTTACCAGCATAGGCTACAATTTCAGCAATGCCATGAAACACTACTATCTCAAGAAAAATTTATTTTATTTGTCTTCATTATTTTAAAAATCAGATAAGTGAACTGAGGGAGGAGAAAAGAATGTCTTTGAAATAATGCAGGAGGCGAGGGTCATCACTACCTTGCATTAGGAATGCTGGTTTATACATTACATTCTCTGAAGGAAAATGCTATTAGTAAAAGCCTAATACAGCAGGATTAACTATCCTCCTAGGGGTTAATTCTAACCTCTAGCATCAGCATTCAAAAACCAGTTCATTCTATGAAAATAATCTTTGGAGGTATTTATATCTGTAGAAGGTGACAGAACTTTTCAGGACATAGTTTTTAAATAATCACTATACTGTGATTGCAAATTTTCAGCATTGGAATCACATTCTAAGTTTCTTGTAATCATATTCCATACGAGCAAACTGCATTAACTGGTTTGAGTTAACAATAGCTTTTGCATGTAAGCCCAGCTTTAATGCAATACTGCAGCAAACCCATTTCACAGATGGGGTTGCTTGTGCATTAAAATTAATACATTAAGAAATCTGTAATTAAGAAAAGCATGTACAAGTGCTTTACTTATTTAATTGCTAACTAAATGAAAATGCTTGGGGAAAAAAAAAAGTGTAAGCTTCACAATTGGTGAACGCCTTTAGCCAATGAGTTATGGATGATTTCTTTGTTTCATTCAGGAAGTTCTATCAGATGAGAACTCACGCCTGGCACTCATTCCCACCGCTCTGCTGACCGGGCTCTTGCCAAGTCAGTCCAGGTCATCTCTGTTGCTAAGTTCCCCGGGTGTGCTGTTCTGTCTTCGCCTGGTTGGTCCTGTCTGAAGCATTGGATGCTACTGACCAGTCCTCCGCCGTGAATCCCTCAACTTCTGTGCCACCATCGTCTCCTAGATCGCCATCCCTCTGCTTCTCTTGGGCATTCCGCTGCCCACCATTCCTTAGATATTGGTGGTCCCTGGCTCTCTCTTCTCATCCCCACCTTTCCCAGTGAGGCAGAGCATCGAGTTGAGGTGCTCTTATTCACATTCGTGGATTCAAACAGGACACAGCACTTGTGGACCCCTGGACTCTGTGTCCAGGTGCCCCTGCCTTCCTCCTGAAGTCCTGACCAGCTAACAAGCTCCTCCACTCTCAGGTCTGAACATGAATTCCTGGGCCAGCCCTCCTGGCTATTCTTCCGGGATGGTTACTCTGATGAATGATGCCATTGTCAACCCACTGGGGTGGGCTCCTTCAGTGCTCCTTCCCTCCAAGTCCAGGGATCACAGTGTCTTCGCCCTCAGTGTCCCTGGTATGTGCCTCTTCAACTCCAGTCCTTCTGCCACCAAGCATCCAGGCCTCCGTTACCGTCTCTCGAGCCTGTGATATTGTCAGTTTTCCAGCTGTCTCCCTGTCCAGTCTTGCTCTGCGTCAGTCCACGCCTCACTCTGTCCTCAATGTGATCTACTCAAAATGCAAAACCAGGGCTGGAGTGTGGCTGGGCTGTAGGGCACGTGCTTGGCCTGCACAAGGCCCTGGGTTCCATCCCTGCACCAAAAAATAAGTAAAGAATGAAATAGAAACCCAGCCATGTCGCTCATGTTTGAAGCCCCCCACTCCTTCAGGAGGGTTCACATCTACAGCTGGTGGGCTCCCTGGGGAACTGGGCCTGGCTTATCTTCCTGGACTCACTCATTGCCACCCTCACTCCCCCTGTGCTCTCAACTGCTGCCACTGCTGCCCGTCCTCCTTCTTGTTTGTTCACACTGTTATTTATTTATTTTTCCCCCACATTTCTTTTTATTGGTTCATTATAGCTGTCTGCTTCCTATACTTCAGGAGCACACAAATATTTTCTGTTTCCAGAACATGCAGCGCTTTCTCTCTTATGTGCTCCTGAACACTCTGAAGGTTTTCTGGTGTCCCCTTGCCCACCTCTTTGTCAGCTCAAAGCTCTTCCCTCAGGATGGGCATTCCTCTTGGGGGCCTTTCCACTCCCATCTGGTTTGGGTCTCCTCTGATGCACCCCTCTTGCTGCAAATGTCCAAAGTCTTGTAAGCTCTCGCCTTCTACAGGCCCATTTTTAAATGTCTGCTCACTGCATTGTGCATCAGTGAGGCAACCAACTGGTTAGGAAGTAAGTAAGTATAGCAAGATTTTTAATGAAAAAGGAAAAATTAGAGGAATATACAAATGACTATCTGAAGTCATGTTTTGTTAGGAAATGTGTATGTTTTGATTGTACTAGAACACATTTCTGCTTTTTAATTAATTAATTAATTAATTTTTGTTTTATTGAGGAATACCCTTTGATAACGGAAAATAACCCATGTTGGAGGCCCTAGATCTTTCTTCAAACACCAACCCAGTGTCTCTTGCAGAAACTCATTTTATATATTTTACTATTATTATTTTTTTAAAAATAGATATTTTGAAAAAGAACCTTGTTCATATATATATATATATATATATATATATATATATATATATTGTTTATTTTTATGTGGTGCTGAGGATTGAACCCAGTGTCTCATGTGTGCAAGGCAGGCGCTTGACCACTGAGCCCCTGCCCCAGCCCAGAAACTCATTTTATCTGCTAAATGAGGATACTATTCACCTTAGAGTGTGTTGTGAAGGTTAAATAAGAGACTTACAGAAAGTATCTGGATATAGAAAGTCTTCAGTAAATAATGATTACCTTTCGCTTCTTGAAGTAGCATATTAACACAGCAGGTTAATAAGTCATGTCACTTTCATATGAGGGAGGCACATCATTTGGCCTTTGCATAATGCGGGTAATAGAATATGGATACCTAAAATTGGGTCAATTTGTTTAATTCTTTAGTTATGGTAACTTTGTAAGATGTGGAATAAATTCATTTATAATAATTGATATTATACAAATTATTTTATCAGTATCTTCTTAGTGCCGGGATCAAACCCAGGGCCTCACATATGCTGGGCAAGTGCTCTACCACTGAGCTCCATCCCCAGCCCTCAGATGTTTTATAAAAATTTGAGATGACTTTTTAAAATTTTCCTCCAGCCAGCTCCGTCCTTTTTAGGGTAAATAATTGCTTGACTTGAAAGCTTTGGTAGAATAGCAGCCTCTGGTCCCAATCCCTCTGGTTTATGAGATGGCTAGCAGGTTAAACAGGCTACACTTTGGCTTCTTTTCACAAGATATGACTAATTACTTTAAATTGCTCTGGCTTATTAAGTGAAATCCAAAGTAGCTTCGGTGCCTACCTGACATTTAGTTAATGAGCACAGTGGTGCCTTCAGGAGATTAATGGACTTTTGATAAAGGGGTAGTTTAATTGGCAAAATAAAATAGCATATCTGGATTTCACTGGGAAAGGGGTGAGATAATCCATATATTTAAATGCAATTTAATGTAAGTACATCGTAATTTTGGTTATTGCCAAAGATGGTTTGTCATTGGAAGCAAGAGCCGGAGGTTAACTCATATAGGTAATTAAAATCTATCAACAAATATTAATTGAATACGTACTATGCTCAAGGCTCTGGGGCATATTATGACAGCTACAAAGAAACATAGGGCTTAGTAGCAACATATCCTGTAGAACACAAATGAATTGAGAAATATATATTATCATCCTGAACACTTGCATGTATTTTGACATTATTTATTTAGTAATCAAGTTTTTACTCATTTTTTTGCATAAGACATTATGTTGGCAATGCCAAAAAATATTAAAAGTGGTTTATTATTTCACTTAAAGTTTGTTTCTGGAAATAGGAGCATTGAGGTGAAAAGAAATAAGTTAAAGGCAGCATATGATGTGGCCAAAGAATAATCATTTATTTGCATAATACTTGAAAACTGCTTTCCCATATGGCATACATTGAAATTATCATTCTCAGTTCTGCTTTCTCTGGACACTATCAGTCTACCTCTTCTTTTCCTGTCACTGGGCTAAGACTGCCTGAAAGTCTGACGGTACTTAGGTCCCCACTGCCTCATCTTTCTTTAACCTCAGAATCTACTGTAATACAAATTCCCTCCTAACCTTCTGGAGATTTTCTCCCATTAGCCAAATGTCATGTCCTTTTTGGTTTTCTGCTCACTGGATCTGTCTGCCATGATCGAAACCAGAAACTACTGCTCCTGTGACCTCCCGAAGCCAGTGCTTCCATCTCCCACAGGAGGGTGGAGGAATTGAGAGGCTGGCAGGCTTCTCAGCTGACACCGCTCCCTCCACGGAGGTCCCATGCATCTTCTCCAACATTGGTTCCGGATTTCCCCCTCTCTGTTTGTTCTGAGAATCTACATCCTGAGTAGACCCAGATCCAAGGGTTTGGGGAAGGCACGTGCTACATCAAGCTTAAAGTAAGTGACAGGGAAGACCAGAGTTTCTACTCAGTGATAATGAGAACGATGGAAGAGTGGCCCTGGAGCCCAGGTACCCAGATTTGGGGTTAAGCTTAATTCAGTCTCTTTCAAGTCCATTAAACCAGAGGAGACTTGCTCCTATCAGAACCCAGGGGTCTTTTCTGCGTCTCCTCCTTCACCCTGAATCTTCCTGCACATGCCGGCAAGCCCAGCTGATGCTATCTTCAAACCTGCCCTTTGCTCTCCATCCCTTGTTCCTACTTCTTATTCAGGCCACTATCTCTTTTGGCTGAGCCAGTTCACCACTGCTCCTTGCCTTACCATGGTGCCATGTCCTGAGGGACCTGTAGTAATCTGAGACCTCTGGGTGCTGACAATGCACTGAATACACCCCACCTACTGACTATGACAGCTTAGCAATACTCTAGAGAATCCGAGTTTCCCCTGGTGTTCCTCCATTTTCTTCATGCCTCCCCATTTTCACTTATCAGAGGGAACATTCAGCCTTTGGTTTTTTGGGAGATTGGCTAACTTCACTTGGCATGACATTCTCCAGCTCCATCCATTTACCTGCAAATGTCATGATTTTATTCTCTTTTAATGCTAAGTAATATTCCACTGTGTGTATATATACCACAGTTTCTTTATCCATTCATCTACTGAAGGGCATCTATGTTGATTCCACAGTTTATCTATTGTGAATTGAGCTGCTATGAACATTGATGTGGCTGCGTTACTATAGTATGCTGATTTAAAATCCTTTGGGTAGACTGAGGAGTGGGATAGCTGGGTCAAATGGTGTTTCTTTTCCAAGTTTTCTAAGGAATTTCCATATTGCTTTCCAGATTGGTTGTGCCAATTTGTAGTCCCACCAGCAATGTCCACATTTATATTTGAATATATGGCATACATCACAAAATCTTCTTTAGTATATAATAACCTCATTTCCTATATATTATTTCTTAATCTAATTGTCATATAGATTTATATAATTTTATAATATATAAATGATATTAAATATATATTAAAATGAAATAAAAATATATGACATATACAATTCTCACTTATATTTTATATGTAACATATTCATACATATAAGCATTACATGTGTATTTCTGTATGTATAGTCATACACACATATAAACTTAGCAAAGTGCCTAGCTCCTATTCAGAGTGTGCTAAATGGCAGCAATTGCATGTTCCATGCATGAAACGTGGTTTCTTCAGGATCCCAGTACAAGTTCTGAAACTTATATCCATTTCACTGATAATACTTAGTGAAACTACTTGTAGTTTCTTTTAGAAAGTGCATTTGGAGATTTTGCTGAAAAGAGCTTCAAAATGATAAAGATCTCCCTTGATAAATGAGTCTTCAGAAACATTTTCTCAAACTAGATGCCCGGGATCCAGGGCAAGGAAACCCTTTGTGCCTTACTCCCTGGGCTACCCCAGAACCCTGCCAGTTCAGAAGGCTGGGTCACAGAGGCCCTAGAGACCTGCTGAGGAGTTGGAACTTATTCTCTTCAGTGGAAAACATTTGGAGGGAGAGACACAATCTGGAAACTACAAATCTACCCTTCCAGGGCTGGGGGTGTAGCCCAGTGGTGCAGTGTGAGCTCGGCATGCACAAGGCCCAAATTGTCTTCACAAGGCTACTTGGAAAAAGAAGATCTGTCAGACAAATGGCTTCTTCAATTTCTTTAGGAATTAATTCTAAGGATTCACTTTTTCCTAAGAAGGGATAAATATCTTTTGGAAATTTGGCTTTTCTTTGTCTGGAACTGAGAAATATTGAGTTCAATATCTGTTTTTTATATGGGCTTATAAGAGATACAAAGACAGTTCTTTTATTCTTTCACCTTTTTTTTTACACCTTTGCAAATCAGTTAGGCTTGCCTTTACTTGAAGATTGTTATTTATTATTTAATTTTAAATTACTTACATGGCAAGATATGCTGTCTACCACTGAGCTCCACCCCAGCCCTATATTATTGCATTTTAAAAATTAACTAGCATTGCTTTCTTTTCCTGGAATTTGCTCTTATAATATATTATAATTATATATTATAATTATTTTCTACTTGCAATGATACAGGACTTATGGTGATGATATAGCATCATTTAAAATTATTTGAATAAAAAGTTATTTGCTCAAGAAGATACTGAATAAACAATAAAGTTGGTGTACAGACATGGTAAAATCATCAGAGTGGTATGTGGCCACTAAAGTTTGAGAAATGGAACTCTTGAGTACTTTGGATATTGTGTAAAGAATCGGTTTGGAATCTTAAAATCTCAATCTATTGCAGGTTCTTTTATAACATGCCATACAAATGAATTACTAGAAAAACTAAAAGTAAAGAAATCAATATATTGAAAGGATATGCTTCAATTTTATATTATTAGAGTCAATATTCATGAAGTAGTTCTCAGGTTGCTATAAAAGTGTTAAACTCTTATCTCAATTTCTAAGCCAACCTCCTGTGCACTATCAACAGTCTGCAGTCCACTAGTCTGTGGCCCAGATTTTGAGAGACACCGCCCAGAGAAAGGGCACAGACTGGACACAGGGCAGCGTTTACCAGTGGAGCAGAGGCAGGGCAATTGCATAGGTTCTTGTGCAAATCTTACTTTCAGGGGCAGCACCATTCCTGCTCATGATGCCCTCTCCATTCTGCTGTCTGAGGTCAGGTTCTCCCCCATGAATTGAGTATAAATGTATTGTTTTCTAATAATTTTGTTATTTCTCATCAAGTTATTTTAAAAAATGAGATCCAGAAGAATTTCTAAGAAATTATTCAGGAATGAGGGTGCAGGGATGGCAAAATGATTGCCTAGCATGCCTGAAACCCTGGGTTTCATCTCTAGTCATGAAAAACAAGCAAACAACAACAACAGCAAATGTGTATGTGTATGTGTGTGTGTGTGTGTGTATGTATGTGTGTGTGTGTGTATATATATATATATATATATATATATATATATATATATATATATATCCGATGACTGTCCTGTATATAGGTCAAAATCTCTTTGAAGATGAATCTGCAAAAGTTTTCCTGAAGATGAATCTGGTAATCAGGAAGATATTCTTCCTTTTATTAAAAACAATTGACTCTTATTTAACACATGCTGCTACATAGTTGGTTGCAGGAAAAATCAGGGCTTGATGTAATATATAATCACAGTAATTATGTTGGTATTTGATGTTTATATTCCTCTTCTTTCACATAGGTTTTTGTTCCCTGTTATATGAGTCCCCAAACTGAGAAAAGGAATAGCTACTGGAAACTGAAGATATGATTATTTTGTAAGTACTTTACTTCTATCCAAGTGGCAGAGCTGAAACACTTAGATCTGAAAAAAAGAGAAATTAAAAGAGGATGAACTGAAAAGAAACAATCCATGATTCTTCCTGTTTTTTCAGATTCCTGATGTCTTCTGAGAGTCTGGAGCAAACAAAACTGCCAAATGAGAGAATTAAGTGTGTGTGTGTCTGTTTTGCTGGTGTGTACTTGGACTTGGGCTCTGAGGTCGAAATGGTTAACAAGGAGACTAACGATGCAGCTACTTCTGTGTTCCTTTTCTGGTCATTGTTGGTAGACGGTTGGAAGTGGACCTAATTGTGTTCAGGATATGAAGTAGGCATGATTCATCCCCATGGTTTTTGAAAGGGTTGTCTGTCCCGGTTCCCAGAGAGATGCTGTTGTTTGCCTGTTCGACTGAAGAGGAAGGCAGACAAGAAGTGGCCTGTGTGACACCGTGATTACTAGCCTCAGGGAAGGCCAAGAAGCTCCAGTGTCAACTCAAGGCCATGAAAGCCAAAGGGGCGGGTGGGATTTGTAAATATCAGGAAGCAAAATCCTTGCCCAATGGAAGCTTAAACCTCTTCCCTTAGGTACAAGCCATTTAAGGTTTCCTTCTATTTCTTGAATGAGATCATTGGTCACACCTTCTGTGGGAAGCCCCATAGTGCTTTGAGGGTTCCCTGCTCTGTGTAACTGCTGCTGAAGGAGTGTTGGCGTCGGACTGGAGGTGTATTGGGGTGTCAGGGGGATTGGAACTGAAGGGGTTTTACTCAGTGTTGGCCGTGATGAATGTATTGCCATTTGAGTGGAGGTCTGGCTCTGTCATCCATCACGAACACTGAGAGTCAGAGCATATTGTAGCATCCAGATCACCGTCATTCATTAAGGAGGTCATGATTGTCAGGTCTGAGAAATCTTCAGGTGCTGCTCAGTTGAGTTAAGGAAGAGGAGAGGAGAGAGGAAATGAATTCCCCAAATACTCACCTTGTAAGAAAGCTCCGGCTGCTTGCTTTTCTAAAAAAAATGTCAACAATAATGCATTTCAACTCTGGTATAAAGTTACTTTAGGCTGGCATGTGCTAATCCTGGCTGTATGAAATGTCTACTCACAGGAAAGAGCTTCAGTACAAAAACTGTGACTGAATTCATGGCTCACCTGTGATGAAGGAGTTAAGGATGAATCAGGTAGAGTCCTCAGTCTTCTTGAAAGGATGAGAATCTCCAGCTGTATGAGGAATGTTCAGTAATTGAGCTCCAATAACATATCAAGAAGTTTTGACCATTCCCCCAAACATCCTGCTTTGTAATATAAAAAAATATATGATGAAGAATGGGCTCATTAAAGTGGTAATATTGTTTGTTGGGAAAAAAATCCAGTGCAACATTGGCAGAGGAGTTAAGTGGCTCGTGAAGTGAGTCTGAAAAGCTCCGGATCCAGGAGCTAGTGGAGCTTAGTGGGGAAACTCCTGACCCACACACTCAAGGGCCCAGGTGGACCCCCAGCACTGAACATAAAAAAGCTTACCATTTGAGTCCCACTGGTGTAAGGCTGATCCCCAAATGCTCTGCTATACAGACATGATGAAGCAGAAGATCTGAGGTGTGTTTTAAAAGATTCACTGGAACACCGGAATTCGCAGAGAAAGTTCTTATTTTCTCTTACGCTTTTGAAATATTTCATTGAATAGAAAAGTGTCCTGGGAACATGGGATACAAAAAAGAAAAGGCTTTTGTATGAATAAAGAAGTGTGTGCACAGGGCATGGTGGCCTGCACCTGTGATCCCAGTGAATTGGAAGGCTGAGGCAGGAGGATCACAAGTTCAAGGCCAGCCTCTGCAACATAATGAGACCTTGTCTCAAAATAAGGAATAAAAAGGGCTGGGAAGGTAGCTCAGTGCCAGAGTATCACTGGGTTCAATCCCCAGGACTCGGGTAGTGGTGAATGCTGGTTACATTGGTGATAACTTTTCACTAGTAATAGGGACACATGTTGTGAAAGTAGAATATCTTTTATCTTTTGAAAATGATTTTAAAACTGGCACACTTAAACACTTCCTATAACTCCTGAATATTTATATTGCCAGAATATTCATATTTACTAAGTCTATCCATTAAAACAAAGCTGATGCGTCTATTGTTATAACTTAAAAAATAATGTGAGTTGAAAGCTAAAATATCAACAAAATAGTAATAATGCCTTCTGACCATAATGAAAACTATTTGTAGTTCAGATTAGTCACCTTAAATTATTTCATGTTCCAAGATACAGATATATATATATATATATATATATATATATATATATATATATATATATATATATATTTTTTTTTTTTTTCCCAAGCTAAATGATCACTGTGAGATTCACTTTTTTTTTTTTTTGCTTTGCAGTTCTGGGGATCGAGCCTGGGGGCCCTTTCCCACAGAGCTACATCCCCAGTCCTTTTTGTTTTTTTATTTTGCAACAGAGTCTTGCTGAGTTGCCCAGAATGTCCTTGAACTTTCCCTCCTCCTGCCTCAGTCTCCTAAGTAGGCAGGATAACAGGTAAACAGCACCTCACCCCCTGGTATTCACTTTTTAATTGAACTAATTTATACCTTGACATTAACTTCACTGCCTAGATATTCTAATATAAATCGTATTCACCAGGAAATTAAGAGTCCCTAAAGAATTATTTTCTCATATTCCATGTTCCCCAGACAGTTTCACATTCTGGTGAAATATTCCAAAAGCATAAGAGGAAATAAGAACTTCATCAGTGAATTCTGGTGATCCAGTGAATCTCCTAAAACACACCTCAGAACTTCTGCTTCATCATATCCATGTAACTGATCAATAGGGGACAGCACTTGGGGTACAGCCTCACAGCCAGTGGAACTCAGATGATAAAGCTTTGTTATGTTTCAGTGCTGGGGGTCCAACCTGGCCCTTGAGCGTGCCGGTCAGGATCCCGCACTGAGCTCCACCAGCTCCTAAATCCAAACCTTTTCAGACTCATTTTGCAATTTTTTTTAAAGTTTGGCTCTTAGAGCATCTTGGTTTTCAACCCTTAATATCGTCACAAAATTGCTTGACTTCCTTGCCCAAGTACCTGCTATCAGAAATCACCAAATTTGTGTGAGTTCTCAGGGGAGTTATCTCTGGCACTGGGTTCCCTTACTGTTGAGTTATTTTCTATTTGAGACTATTCATTCTTGTGTTTTTATGGCTCTGTATCTCACTGAGCCAGATCCGGTATTCCTTCTTTTGGTTATTTTTTGTTTGTTTGTTTTAAAGTTAAAAATAATAATAATAATTCCCAGAAGGTGTAGAAATCTTTCCCGAAGATTCTGTGACACCAGAAAGACTTACTCAAATAGCGTGCTATGAACATCTGGCTGCAAGATCATTTGCCCATTGAAATTCTGGCCTTGGCTTCTGACAATAAAGCCCTTCCTTTCCCAGATCTTCATTCTCTGTGTCAGGTCTAAAATCTCTATTTCAAACAAAGAGCTGTCGAGTCACCTTCTCTCCCAAACCCTGGATCCCATCAGCCCCAGCCCTCAACTCCCACTCGTAATTTAGTGAGAAAATTTAACAAACAACACAGTTTCTTCCTAAAACCACTTCATTCATAGTAGAAGATGCCAAAGGGCAATTCCACACCCTCTTATTTCCTCCTTCATGGTTCTATTAGGACATCCAGTACAATATCGAAAAGAAACCATGAGATTGGCATCTTGTCATTTCCCTGACCATCAAGGGAAAACTCTGAAAGTTTGCCATTATGTGCAACGTTAGCTAAAGTTGTTTTAAGATATCCTGTATCCCATTTAGAAAGGGCTGATCCATTCCTAATTTGCTAAGTTGTTTGTTTATTGGTTATCTGAAATCATTAAAAGATCTGATCATTTACTCCCTTTAACCTTTTATTTGGTTAAATAACTTTAATAAATTTTTCTAATGCTAAATGATTCATATATCCTTTGGGTAGACCAGAGCTGTTCATGATTTATTACTTTTTAAAATATAGTGATAAATTAAGTTTTATGATATTTCACTAGGGTTTTCAGATCTATATTAATAAATGAGATTAAACTAGACTTTTTCTTACTCTATCCTTTGTCAGTTTGAATATTAAGGCTATATTAGTTCCATAAAATGAGGTAGGAACTGGCTCATTTTTTTCCAGTTTTCAGTTTTGAAATAAATAGTTTATGAAAGATGGAGCATGTCTGTCCCCTTCCTCTTATTTCTTTCATTTAGTAAAAACTATAAAATGATGCCATTTTGTGAACAGATTTATGTTTCCTGACTTGATTTCCTTAGTGATTCCAGGCAAATTCAGGTTTTTTTTTTCTTCTTGAACCTATTCTGACATTTTATAAAATTTCAGATTTGTGTTTTCAAATTCATTGGCATGAGTATTTGCTCACAATATTTTCTCATGGTTAACTGTAAGACCTGTCTAGATGGGTATGCGCATCCTGTCTTTTTCCCCTGGATTGGTGTGGTCCAGATTTTCTATGTTCAATGTGTCTGATGGCTGTTTACCGTGGCTAATTTCTGGTTTACTTTGTTTTCTTTCTTTTCAGGTAGGTAACCAGTTGTTTCTGCACCACTGGTTATAAAGACTTGTTTCCCAATTTGATTTTAACATGCTGGTTGAAAACCAAGTGACTGGCCGGGGGTGGGGTGGGGGGTCCCTCCCTGGACTTTCCACTCTGTTCATCTGGGTAATTTGGCTGTCTGTTGACCTGGATACCAGGTGTCACGATTGTCACAGTTCTGGAGTTTGGGAATTACGTAGTGTTAGGATGACCCTTCCATTTACCATTCATGTGACACCTAAAGTCTGAAATTCACTGCTCCTATCTCCCTCTTCCTGAACCATGCAAAGCCTGTTAGAAGGTCTTAATTTCAGTCTCCTCTTTCAATATCTGATGTTGTGTGGCTTCCCCTGTTTTCAATCCCCTCCATCAACTCTTCTAATTGCATTTGCTTATCCTTGGTTTTCTTGTGAATGCTTATCTACATTTCTCACGGCCTAGGAATTGCTTTTTTTTTTTCTTTTTCTGTTCTTTCCATCAAGTATCATTTTCTTCTTGCTCAAAGTAGGCAAATGGCAAAGTGTCTTTGTTCTTTTTACTTACTTTGTTTTTATTGGGGATTGAATCCAGGGCCTCACACATGCTAAGCAAGAACTGCAAACTGAGTTACTCTCCCAGGCCCCTAGGTCTTTGTGGGTTTGAAGTATCTCCGTGTTGCCTCATTCTTGAATGATAGCTACACTGCCTGTGGAATTCCACATTACTTCCCCGAGCACTTTGATGATATTGTGATCTCATGGTTTTATCTATATTATTGCTAAGGGAAGTTTACTATTTCTCATTTCTATTTATTTATTTGTTTGTTCTTTCAAGATTTACATGAGAGTAGAGTATATTTTGACATGTTATACATACACAGAATAAGTGCAACTTATTCCACCAGGCTCAGTGGCGCAACTTGTAATCCCAGTGGCTTGGGAGACCACAAATTCAAAGCCAGCCTCAGCAACTGTGAGGCACTAAGCAACTCGGTGAGATCCTGTCTCTAAATAAAATACAAAATAGGGCTGGGGATGTGGCTCAGTGGTTGAGTGCCCCTGAGTTCAATCCCCAGTAACCCTGTCCTCCCCCCAAAAGTATAACTTGTTTCAATTAGGATCCCATTATTGTGGTTGTACATGATGGGGAGTTATACTGGTTGCGTATTCATATGTAAGGATGGTAATATGTATTTATTTCAGTCATCCCCCTGGTTGCATGAATAGTTAGTTGTCTTTGGTTTTCTCTGTCTTCATTATGTGTGGCTGCACTTATTTTATTTTTCTTGAGGATTTGAATTTTTCGGTGTGTTGGTTTATGTCTGTCATTAAAACTAAATTCTCAAGGGTTTATAAACACATATTAATATAGAAGAATTTCTCCTCTTCTTTCCCATAATTTTTTTTTCTTAAAGTACTTAATATATGATTATCCTTCTCATTTTAACCTCGAAAGCTTTTATTTTCTCTTTCATGCATTTTATCTTCATCTCTCTGTTTCACTCTGGGATATTTCCTCTGGCCTTTCTTTCACTTTGTAACATCTACCTGTAGCCATGTCCTGGTTTTCTCTGTAACTCAGTATGGAGTGAGGGGTTCACTCATGCCCTGGGGATCTTTCAGTGTGTACTGGCTGACTTCCAGCCATGAGGACTGCCATATACTTTGTCAATGTAATTAAAGTTTGGAATTGTGGGGAAACAAATACTCCTTCCACAGCCCACAACAATGACTCTCAGGAGCTGCTGCACTGAATACCCACTGCTCTTGCCCCTCAGGTAGGCTAATCCTCCAGCCTGCTTGGCATCATATCAGGGTGGATTCCCATGTGGTGGGCTCTAGTACCCTGGCATGGAAGTGCCCTTGGTAGCACACCTTGGTTGGCTGTCTTCCCTGCAGTTCCATACAGTTTGCTAATAAGCTAGTAACTCCTGCATTCCTGTCCAAGAGTCTACTCTTGGAGAACTCCAATTAAGGCACCCTTTCATTACTTTTCAGTTTTAAAAGTTCTATAACTGTATTTTCCACCTCTGCCTACTTTGGGAGACTGTTCTGCTCACTCTATGGTTTTACTTCCTTTTTTACGATTTTATTTTAGACATACTTTATTTATAACCTGTCTTTGTGAGCTCGTGTTCTGTGAGGATCGTGGTGTCCATAGGAGTCCTACATGGGTGCAAGTGTCCACAGAGTTTGTGAGCATCTGTAAAGAGTAGTTTTGTTGATATCAGAGTTCTAGAGTTTTTACTGATTTGATACCCCTCTCTTTTTTTAACATTTTTAGTTGTTGATGGGACTTTATTTATTTATTTTTATTTATTTGTGTGTAGTACTGAGAATCAAACCCAGTGGGTCACACATGCTAGGCAAGCGTGCTACCACTGAGCCACAACCCCAGTCCCGCCCCCATGCCCCTCTTATGGTAATTTTTCATCTTGGATTTCCTGCCTCACATGGTAATAGAAATGTGAACCTTAGGGCTGGAGACATAGCTCAGTGGTAATGTGTGCATAGCATACATGGGCCATGAATTCAATTTCCAGCACTGAAGAAAAGAAATGAATAATTTAAAAAAATGTGAATGCTCTATCAATGCAGGCTTGAAATTTTGACCTCTCAAGACTTTTTATGTGGGTCTGCAGTCTGGTAAGAACACCTCTGTTGAATCTCTTAGAGAGAAAGTAGAGGGTTTTCTCCCTCCTTTTCTTATGAAGAGATATTAAAAGATCTCAGCTGTAGATGCACTATTGTATGGCTCAATATTACATCTCCAGTCCTAGCACAGAAATGTCCCGTGAACTAGGGTCTGCTACTCCTCTAATCTCTGTACCCATAGGCTGTGGTTACATCACACACACACACACACACACACACACACACACACACACACACACATGCATGGATCTGTGTGTATGTAGTATTTCTGTTGTGGTGATGATTGGGGAAGGAGGGTCTATTACAGCTCAGTTTGCCTGTCCTCCATATTGGTGAAAGTTGAAGTTCATCTCATTAATAATAAGTTGCCATTGCAGCCACTCCAGAGTAATTTTCCATGATACCCTGTGCATGATGACTGCTACCCCTGAGCTGTGACAGGCTGCCATGTTTATGATGTCATAGTTTGTCAATCCATTGCTCTGAACTTGGAGGTACAGATGATAACAAATGGCAAAAACAAAAAACGACTATGTTTAAAAATCTCAGAAAAATCATTTTGCTTTAGAGAAGGAGGGATTGCAGATTTATAAATTAAAAGAAAAATGGGTGAAGAAACGATTTGGCCAAAGCAAAGAGGCCACATTGACAGATTTTTCAGAAAATGACCTTAGAAGTTTAGTCTTTCCTTTTCTGCGAGTGAAAGGATAGGTTGTATTTGAAACCCCTAACTATGCACCTAGAAGGATTTCCTTGTAAATGCAAATGTCATCTAAAAAATTGTATAAATTTTTGTTCCTTTTGGTTTTGTATAAAACTACAAGCATACTTATTAATTAAGACTGTTGGTTGAAAGTTTGTGAATTTCTAGAGTTTTAAATTCACTGTTATATTTTCTACTTCTGGGTAATACAGAAGTTTTCAAGTGATATAATAATGACAATAAATACTTAGTACATTTTTCTTGTTTATTCAATTCACATATAGTTTAAGTAATAGATTTCAAAAACCAAAATGCACTTCTTAACATACTTTAAATTTCATATTCTATATCATACTTTATGTTCAAATGTATTTTGATCACCAGTCCTTTTTGAAGTCAATATATCTGAATTATGGCATTATTATTATTCTGGAACAGGTCAGGTACCAGGAAGTCCTGTTAATATTCTCCATTATTAACCCCAGAGACTTGGGGACTGTTTGACCCTGGAATTTGTGAGTTATGTATTGGTTATATTGAGGCAAGTCCTGAAAGACATCAGCTCGGGGCCTAGAACCAATTTTAAATGTTGATCATTAGCTTTGCTGCCTAGGTTGGGGTGCTACACCTGCTCACAAGGTATGTGAGTGTACGTGAGTGCATACCTTACCTCACTTCTCAGATACAATTAATCCACCATCCAATCCTTTTAGTTTTTCTTTCCTTCTTGACACAAATTATAGTCAAGAGCTCAAAGTTCCAGGAGCCATTTCACAGAAAAGTAAAGTATTAAATAATAAATTGCCAATTTACACTTAAGAATGATTTTAGTGATCTCAGTATAGAAATGAAAAGGAATGAAAATTCAAGGGCGCATATCTGGGGTTGGATCCTAGCTTTGTCTCTTACGCCCTACAAGCTGGCACAGGCTCCTTAGTGCTATGGTTTGCATCTGGAATGTTCCTCCAAAGACCTGTGTGTTAGAGGCTTGGTCCCCGCTGTGGTGCTATGGGGGACCACGTCACTGGAATTGTGCCCTTGAGGACACTGGAACCCCAGTCCCTCCTCTGTCTGTCTGTCTCTCCAGCACTCCTGCAGCTTCCACCATGTTGAGGTGCCTTGCCACAGCAATGGGGCCACCCAGTTATGGACTGGAACCTCCAAAACTGTGAGCTGAAGTAATTCTTTTCTATTTGTAAGTTGACTTTCACAGGTACTTAAAATAGTTACAGAGAGGTGATTAATGTACTTAGCCTCTCTAAGAAGAGGGCTTGATTGATAACACCTGCCTCTTTGGGTTCATGTAAGTGTCACATGAAATCCTGAATATGAACACAGCAAACTTATCTGGCACATAATAAACCCATAAGAATCCTTTTTCTTTCCTCTTCTTCCCAGCATATGTCCTACTCTTCTTAAATGTTTAGATTTGGGGGCTGGGGATGTGGCTCAAGTGGTAGCGCGCTCACCTGGCATGCCTGCAGCCCGGGGTTCAATCCTCAGCACCATGAACAAACAAAGATGTTGTGTCTGCCGAAAGCTAAAAAATAAATATTAAAAATTCTCTCTCTCTCTCTCTCTCTCTCTCTCTCTCTCTCTCTCTCTCTCTTTAAAAAAAATGTTTAGATTTTATTGTAAAATCTGTCCAAAGGAAGCATTTTATTCTGAATTTGTTTAATAGGTACCTGTCATCTATCAGCACGGCTACACAAGTGTTGGTAGAAGTTCTCAGGGAGCTAATAGTTGGTGCCTGAAATTGATCTATATCTCTATTTAATGTATTAGCTTTCATAATGAACTTATGTTTCAAGGGAGCTCGTATTGATTTACCCATACTATTTCATTCTTTCCTCCATGTGACCCAGGTCACAGGCATTTCAGAGTGGCCAGGCCAGAGGCCAGAGGCAGAGCCTCACTAGGGAGAGGGCAAGGTCGGGGCTTGCCTGGGTGCCAGGAGGCAAGTCCATGAAACTAGGGTACTACCTGGTCATAGGAATGGGTGAGGCTATGTTTGAATTCAGGTGATACATTCTCACTATGCCCCAGATATCAAAGCAAGCAAGTCATAGTTCAAAATTTAAGATATTAAAAAAAGAAAAATACTTGCAGAGAAAAAAAAGAATCCATTACCTGGATGGACAGGAGGAGAAGCGTGCATAGAAGGAAGTTTGATCTTCTACCGGAGGAGTGAGAAAGTCGTGCGCAGGACCAATCCATGGGGCCTTCAGCAGTGGACGGTGAGTGAGGAGTTATCCCGTGGGTGCAGAGCTTCTGTGGAGAAGACAGGGTGTGCCAGAAGATGGAGATGGCCAGACAACGTTATGGTTGTGCCGGGTGCCATTGAACTGTGGGCTTTTTTTTTTTTAGTATTTAATTTTTAGTTTTAGGTGGACACAGTATCTTTATTTTACATGGTTAGTTTTGTTGTATCTATTTTACCACCATAAAAAAATAACTAAAAACAATGAAGGTATAGAAACGCAAAAGTGGAAGTTGGTCAGCTGCATCTAGGTTTCTCTAGGACCCATCTCCCTTCCTTCTTTCTTTCTCCTCCTTCTCCTCTTCCTCCCCCCCCTCCTTCTTCAAATGGTACTGGAGATTAAACTCAGGAGCATTCTTCCTTTAAACTACACCCCCAGCCTGTTTCTTTATTTTATTTTGAGACAGGATCTCACTAAGTTTCCCAGGCTAGCCTCTAACTTGTGATCCTCCTGCCTCAGCCTCTTGAGTCCCTAGGATTACAGGGGTGCACCACTTCACCCAGCCCCCTTCCTTATTTCTAAGTCTACAATGTCACATTTCTTTTAACTTAATAAACCTTCACATGGATATCTTTTTATCCTTCCTGTGATCTGTCCCACTTAGAGGAGTCAGAAGCTCTGTGTATAAGATATCATTAAGTAGAGATGATAATGATGTATTTTCTGACTCAAAGCCATTCTCTATTACTCATATAGTGCTCCTTTCATAAAGTGCCTTTGCATCTATAATCTCACAGAGCTGTGGAAGCCAGAGGCATGTACTCCCTTGTTCTTTCAGATGTGAGGAAATGAAAATGGAAGTGTGTGGGGAGGGTCTAGCACTTAAACACAGCCTCATGTCTCAGGGTTATGAGTTACAATTCTTTAGACGTTGCCATGTGTGGACTTTGATTTTCCTGTGTCGAACACTAAAACTTTTATGGAAAGACTGAAGAGAGCCCACACATGTTAGATGTGGATGTGTGGCAGGAAGATGGTAGGAGAGGTAGATATGGCCAGTTCATCAAAGAAGCTGAGTTTGGACTCTGGTAGTGGATGGAACCATTGATAGCTTTTTCCTACCAATTAAGTGCAGGCATAATGTGACTAGCATTCAATTTTTACAAAGAGCATGGTGGAAAAGTGTTTCAGAAGGCTTGGGCATAGTACTGTGGTGAAAACAAAGGAGACTTGTGTGGAGACTGTATGAGTAAACGCGGGCTGCTATAACAGAAACTACAGACTCGGTGCCTTCAACAACAGAACATTTATTTTCTCATCGTTTTGGAAGCCAGGAGTCCCTGATCCAGGTGTGACAGGTCAGTTTCTGGTGAGGCTGGCTCTTCTTGCCATCACTGATAGAGTACTCCAAATGCATTCAATAAATAAGGTACACAGTTTCGTAGGGAAGATATACCTAGGAAGTGCAGGCAGTGTGTCAGGGTTCTAGAAAGGTGTGAATTAGACACAGTGGTTGTATGGGGTATGGGAATGTTCACAGTGAAAAGGTGACAGCCACCTTTTGACTGTCCTCACCTGGCTTTTCCCTTGTCTCTGGATCATGGACAGAGAATTGGGGGGAGACTAAGGTCTCCAGTGTTTCTGCTTATAAGGCCACTAATCCTAAGACTCAGAGCCCCACCATTATGACCTGTTCAACCTTAATTGCTCCCTTCAAGGCTCCATCTTCAAATACAGCCACATTATGAGTCAGGACTTGAATACTGGAATTTGGGGATGGAGCAGCGACACTAATGTTCAACCTATAACAAATCCTATTACAACTGTTTAGGTAAAGAAAGGGCAATGAGGGTGTTACCTAAATGGGATGGTAGGAGAAGAGGGGAAGGCTGTCAGAGATGCCAAGGACCTAAGATGGACAGCCCTTTGTAACTGTTCCAGCAGGGAAGGGGGGGAAGAAGGCCCTTTGTGTTTTGGGGGAGATCATAGTATTGCTAACAAGAACAAGCAAGGTGGGGGAGAGTTTCTGGTTCATGTAGAAAGCTGACAAAATCAGGGAAGATATGTCAAGTGTGAGGCATGTAAGAGACATGTTGGTGAATGTCCAGTGAGTGGCTGGATTTATAGTGTTTGGCTCAAGGAAGGAAACCTGGGCTGGAGGTCCATATGTGGGAGCCAGCAGCCCTTGAGGTCAGCTTGCACAGACATGGGGAAGAATAGAAGGGGAAGAAAGCCAGGGGTTGACTCCTGTGGGAGACTGGGCATGGGGATACAAAAAGACACTTCTCCAACATTTAGGAGAAGACTAGAAAAATACTTTTGGTTTAATCATCTAGATTTTTCCACGTCAGGCTCTCACTCTCATTCTTAATAATTCTGCCTGAGCACATCCCACTTTTATTGCTGGCTCAGAGTGATATTTTTGCTAATAAATGAGAGAATCCTCTGGAAGGTGCTATAACAAGTAAAGGATTGTACTTAGCTGTAAATTTAACCTCTGTAGCTCCAGCTGCAGAAATGAAGTCATTTATTACAGGGAAAAATTACTGGCTATGAAGGAGAAGACAAATGGTTGCCTCTTTGCCCGAGTTTAAATAGGATGATGACCCCAGTATAGTTCCCTGAAAATGGGGGCTACCAGAAGCTGTTTATGGGGCCACCTGTGGTGTGGGTTGGGAAGGTCTGCTGCCAGAGTATCTGCCTGCTCAGAGAAAAGGACCCGTCCCCAGCTCTGTTTATGAGGGCCGAGCTTGCCCGCAGATAAAAAGCAAACTCAATAAGTAATGAGAGAAGAAAGGCTCCAAAACAGAGGGAATATTGTGAGATTGACATCAACCAAAAGGGAAAGTGAATTTGGAACAGTGTAGAGAGCTTGCTGTCACAGGGAAGGGGAGAGCCCCGGCAAAGGCCAGGTTGTCTGTTCCAAACTGGGGCAGAGAACCCGCAGATCTGTTTGTTTACTTTCACCTTTCCTTTTCATTATATTTAATAATTCTTTTCAGGATAATGTCTTTTTAGCATCATTGCCAGAATTCCTATCTTCATCCCAATGAATATAACTCAACAAGTATGCTCAATCAAGGAGTCAACTTACTTTGGGAGGCAACAGACTTTGGGAGGAGACGGACAGATTGATAGATTCCTCCACTTTGAACTGCTTACAGAACTTGCCTGGACTATGTAACTACATTTAGTGCAGCAAATTATGGTAATGCTGGCATATCTTTGCTGATGGTGTCACCAATGATGCAATTTTTCCAAAGGAACTGTCAATTGGCTTGGTGTCGTGGCATTTCGGTATCCTCCTCCCTTCTGCTAGTAATGGTCTAAATTTGGGGGCCAATGGCTATTTACTGGACCGGTAGTCAGTGACGGGTATGATCCAATTGCAGTGGTATCAACCTAAGACAGGAGGCTGACGCCTAAAGGTCAGTTTTCCGATGACGAGTAAGAACCATATGTTGAATTGGACAACCTACCAGGCACGGTCCTTAAGCCACAATAACCTCACTCCCCCACTGGCACCAAGGCCAAATTTGGGGGCCAACAGAGGTGAGGCAAAGAACCTCACCCCCCACTGGTGCATAGACCTATCCACAAGTATGGCTGTATGCTGGACCGATAGTCAGTGACGGGTATGATCCAGTTGCAGTGGTATCAACCTAAGACAGGAGGCTGACGCCTAAAGGTCAGTTTTTCAATGACGGGTAAGAACCATATGTTGAACTGGACAACCTACCAGGCACGGTCCTTAAGCCACATTACTTGTTGTTTAATTAATCAGAAGGGGGGAGATGCTGGGAGCCATCAGCCAAGTAGGTATGACAATTTCCTTGCCAGCGTACCCCCATGTTTCTTTAGTGGAAGGACTCATGGAAATAGGACATTTTGCAGGACATTGCATGTAAGTGACCTTGCTCAAGGACCAGGGCAGGATCCGTGTTTAGGGTGTTCCCCCTTTAGAATAGGGCGGTTTAGCATAATAGGAGATTAGGGTGTTCCCCCTTTAGATTAGGGCGTATCCTGCTGCTGAGTTCCTCTTGAGTTCTTAGGGTCAGACAGTATATTTGGGAGACAGAAGCCCAGGAGTAGTGGATTTGGGCAGAGTGTGATTTTGGGCAGAGAACGTGGATTCCCCCAGAATGTGTTTGTAGATGGCCAGTGTGAGATCGGGAATAAAGAATTGCTGTTTGAATCTACAAGCTGTGTGGAGGCTCGTGATTTGTGCCCAGCCAGAGACTGCGGCAAGAAACAATAGAATTGCAACAGCAGGAGTATAAGCAAAATCAAGTATCTGTAGGACTTAGAAACAGAACAGTATTTTGATTTTCCAGATACCTTTCAGGAAAGGAAAAAGATGGTTATTCATTATCTTAAAAATATTTTTTCAATAAAGTGATCATTGCTAGGAATTCAGAAAATGAAGAACTTCTCCAAATAGGCAATGTTTCTGACCACAGGGAACTTTCTAGGCCAGCCCCGGGAGTATTTGAAATTGAATGGTAGCTATTATTATGCGTAGCCCCCAGATTAGCACTTTAATTTAGTATCTCATTTAATTCTCTTCATAACCCCATGAAGAAGTTAATGACTTCTCAGTTTTATTAGGTAAATAAAACCAATGATTTGCCTCAAGAAAGACAGTAAGATAAAGATTCCTGGTGTTGATCCAATTGGTAAGCCGACAACAAATACGGAAGGCCTTGACCATGTGGGCAGGTGCAAAAACAAGGCATGGTGCCCAAAATTCTGCTCCCTTCCTAGTAATTGGTTGGTGGGCTGTTTTTTTCCTCAACAAAAGTAGCTAACATTTTATTTAAAAAACCATTTGCCCAGCACAGTCTGAGGTTGAATCCCAGCTGGACACTACTGTGGACAGTGGACGTGAGCCTCTGTAGGAACGTTCAAAGATCTTCAAACCATACTGAAACCACGTGTGTGTCTGTGCAAAGGTAGGGAACAGAAGTACCTGACCAGAGTCACCCAGGTGGTGCTGGGGTTACAAGCAACCCCCAAATCTCCGTGGATTATGACAGGAAATCCTATTTTTCATGTACTAAAATAACCATTGAGAGTTGGCTGGGGGCACGCTCTGGGTGTTGGCTTTTATTGCTATGACAGAAACCTGAGAAAGATGACTTGGAGGAGGAAGGGTTTATTTTGGTCCATGGTTCCAGTCCAGGGTAGCTTGGCCCTATTGCTAGTCAAGGCAGAGTATTATGGTGTGGAGCATAAGGTGGAGCAGAGCTGCTCACCTCTTGGTGGCCAGGAAGGTGGGGTGGGGAGGGGGAGGGGGAGAAAACAGGTGCCAGGTACAGGATGCATCCTTCAAGGGCACACCCCAAGTGATCTGCTTCCTCCCAGGAGACCTCAACTCCTCTCCCACCCCCCAATAGTGCCACCCTCTTTTCACCAAGCTTTTGGGGGACATTCTAGATCCAAATTATAGTGCTCTGGCACCCAGGATGCATCAGCTGTGACAGTTGGAAAGGGAACATGGGAAAACCACATGGCTCTTAAGGCTTCCACCAGGAAGAGACAGGAACATGACTTCTACTCACATCTCCCTGGGGCCAAACAACCTCAGGACTACATCTCAAGGGACTGGGAACGGCCCTACCTCTGCAAAGCAGGGCTTGATGACTAGCACTAATGGCTGCCACTGGGAATTTCAAAACAGCAAAGGCGAAGGTAACCAGATTAGGTTGGAGAAGGTTCTAGAGCTAGGGATGACCTTAGGGAGCTATAATTATGTGGACCTTAGATGACTTGTTCATAATGATGGCTCACAGGAAACTGAGACAATATATCATTTCACACAACATGTTGCTATAGTGGCCAGTTTGTGTCCTGAGAAATTTGCTGAAAGGCACACAGATCTCCTGAGGTCATGTTGTACAAGATATGCTTGTCCTCTATCTCACTGGACGCTGCATAAAAAGCCCTCTATGTTACTTCTTTTTCATGTGATGCTGGGGATCAAACCCAGAACCTTATGCATGCTAAGCACTGTGCCTGACCATTGAGCTCCACCCCACCTCCCTCCTAAGTGACTTCTAACTCATTTTTCAGCAGGAGAGCAAGGGGTATATCTGATTTTAGATAGTGATTTTAATAGTTTAATAATTTCCTGTTGCTTTACTGGCCCCCAGCATCACATGAAGGGAGTTCTTTGTGTTTGTTATGAATCTGTGGATAAAACTTTCACACTTGATATATGATTCTACTTATGGCTACTTCTGTTTCACCCAATAAGATATCTGATCCTAAACTACTGCATAGAAAATGAACTAGATAACTCAAAACACTTTAATTACTAAAATATCTTCTCTTCGAGGGAAAATCTGATGTTGCCTTTTCATTAATCAAGTTGACTGCCTTCCCTTGCTTTAGGAAGAACGTATAGGAGAGGTATTCAACTTGGGTTGAGTTCAAAGAAGCTAAGCGTGGACATAGGATTGGGGGAAAGTACTGGGGTCTATCTGGGATGTGATTCCAGTAGCATTGGCAGTGAAGAGAGAAAGGAAGTGGGTAGGGAAGAGAGGACTGAGAAGGAAGAAGGAGGGAAAAAAGGGGGGGAGAGGGAAGAGGGGAGGAAAGAAGGAAGGAAACCAGCAAGCCCACAATGTTCCTTAGAGAAAAGTCACTGCTGTAGGTATCTAAACCTCAAAGCTGAGTCTCTGGGATGCCCTTGACTGTTGTCTTACCTCCCAGTGAAAAACCTATCTTAGATTGATTGAGGTTCACTCCATTTTCAAGCTGATCCTCTGCATCAGCAATAAAGGGTCTAGAGCCAGAGGAACCCCTAGACAGAGAGGGGAGAGACACGCTGTCAGATGGCGTTGGCTTACAGTGGGAAGGAAGTCTTGAGTGCTCCTGCGCTGTCAATAGAGAGCAGATACCCAGGCTTCTCAACTATCCATCTTGGAGCACAGATGGTGTTAACCTAAAAAGAAAAAAAAAGTTTAAAATGTGGCATCCAAGCAAGGGTGGCATCCTTTTAAAAGGTAGCCTGAGTAGGCTATGCACTGGTCCACCCAGAAGTGGGCACTGCTATAGAGACAGGAGCTCTGTCCAGCTAAAGACTTGGGTGCTCTCATTTTGCTCCCAAGCAGGCTGGGAGTCTCCAACAGCGGTATCAAGAGTATCTCACCCACAGGAGCGTCGATCATTTTCATCTAGCAAACGACCCTTATTTCTTGAGAAAAGAGAAAAAGTAAACTCTGGGGGAAGTTGGTTACAAAGTTTCCGAGCGTGGAGTGGGCTGGTGCGAGGGAAGCACTGGGCTTGGTGCGCAGGCCCAGAGGCCGGGACAGAAGCGCTCCTCCCGGTGTCTTTGTTCTGCTCCGGGTAGAGACCTGGCGGAGAGTCACCGGGCGAGACCCACACTCGCGACATTCCAGACCCAGCGGGAGCCCTTTGCTCCCCGCCCTTGGCATTCCCCCAGCCCAAGCCGGAACACAGCTTCCAAGTCCCCAGGCTTCCCTTTACCCCAACTGTCTGTCCCCAAACTTCACCAGCCTGCTAACAACTCCAGGGTGGGACTGGGGCGAGCAAAGAGGCTGGAAGCCAAGGTGCGCACTGGGTCGTCCGCCAGCCGCCGGGTGGTGTTCTTTTTGGAATGTTTTTTCCCCTTTGTTCCAGAAACTGCCTCCCCGGAGACCCCCTTTCTCTCCCATTTCTCCCACCTCGCTGCTTTCTTCTTAAATTCTAGTGAGATCTAGAAGGAAAATTAGCACTGCCTCCCAGTCACTCAGCGAGCCAAAGCTGGGGCCCACAGTTGGGCTGAGGTCGAGGGGTGGGGGATGATGAAGATGGGGGTCCCCAGTTCCGGAGGTCAAGCAAAGGACTTGGAGAAGGGTGGGGAGTTGTTCCAGATCCGAGACACCTGATTTTGTTCGGGACAAGGCAGCGGAGGAGGGGATGGTAAGAGGGGATACTGAGCTGGGCATTGCCAGTACCAGAGGATGTAAAATGGGGAGGCAGTTAGATACCCCGAGTTAGATTTTTTGAGGCGAGGACTAGGTAGTGGGTAGGGAAGGTCACGGGTGCGAAGCGCTTTGCTCCAGGGTCCGAGGAGCACGGGTATCCTGAGAACCTTCTTTCCTTAGCAGTTTGATATAGGAAGGGATTTGGGGTCTGAGCGGGTGGGCCCGATGCTGGAGCTGGAAATCCGCCCTTGGGCCCCTGGACCGAGTTTTACAGCGCCTGCAGCAACAGGTAGCCCAAAGACGTGGGTGAAGGTCCCGCTGGACCCCCAAGCTGGCCTTTGTCCTGCTGATTCGAGGGCGCTCCAAGGGGCCGGCGTGGGTGGCTAGGGGTGGGCGAGAGAGGGAAGGAGGAGAATTTTCTATCACTTAAAGCCCCTTCGACTTGTTTGGTGTGCTGGGTGGAGGAGGGTGAATCTAGTGGAGGATCCAGGATGGAGAAGCTCGCGTGCGCCCCACCTCTGATTGTGTAAGCGCCTTTATCTTCTAGGGTTGACCCTCGACCCTCCGCATTTTGTATCTTGAGATGATGAAAAACTGATGGAAAGTGGATCTTTCACATTGATTGGCAGGGAAAGTGCAAACAAAGAGGTGCATCTCCCGGAAACAATGATTTTGGAGACCCTCCCCCCTCCATAGACTTGAGCGCATTGGGAAGCTGGGGGTGGCAAAAGGGTTGGTGGGGTGGGTACCCGGACCGGCTTCTCCTGAGAAAAAGTTTGGAGCGAGGTGGAGAGAAGACGGGGTCGGGCAGACTGGCTAGCAATGGGGTACTGAGCAGCCCCGGCTCGCCGCTGAGGTTCCCTAGCCAGGCAGGAGATGCGGGAGAGGGAGGGGGCAGGGAGGGAGGGGAGAGAGAGGAAGAAGGGGTGAGAGGGAGAAACCTGCCGCCACTCGCCGCCTCTTTGTCTGTTCCGGAACTGGGAACAAAAGGGGGAACTCTGATGAACTCTCTCTCCTCCCTTCTCCCCTGGACGCCCGGGTATCTCCCTCTTGCAACTTTGCCTACGCGACTTTCTCTGCTGTCAGGCCATAAAAAGTGTCCTAGAGCCTCGCCGACTGCAACAAGGGGAACAATGTCTCTCCAAACTGCGACCAAGTGGGGAAGAAGGTGAGTGGAGATTGTCGTCTTGTTTACCTCCCAGCCCCTCGCTTTCTGGGCTCCGGCCCTTCCAAGGGCACGGTGTAGGCTAGTGGAAACCTTAATGCGAATTAGTCATAATTATTTTGTATGAACGCTCAGCTAAGGGAAGATAACTTCGGAAAACCTACTTTACATTTTCTGTAAAAAATACCTTAGCCAAGTGTGCCCAATGGAATTTCAGATTCCTTTATGTGTTTTTACTAAAAGCTTATCTGCTGGAATCTTTTTTTGAGGTGGAGAGTACAGTTTTACTTCCCAGCAGGTGTTTTACTCACCAATATCTGAAGTGGGTATATTTGAATTCGTTTTCAATGGTAGGCCAGTGTTGGTCTCAGAGGCTTAGACAGACTTTGGAATGAAACAGAAGAGACCTGGGAGCCCAGCCTAGGCAATTACTGTGTACCATGGCCAGGTTCCTTGACTCCCTTGGGTCTCGGCTTTTTCACGTGTGAAATGAGTATCCTAACACGTATCTCATAGAGTTGTTGAGGGGATTATTGTTTTTTTAAAAAACACATATATGAGAAAACACTTTGCAGTGAGGGCTGAGCATCTATAAAATATAATGAAAAATACTGTTATTAGCTTTCACAGTGAATTAGGGATGTTTCCATACATCAGATTTTCTTTCTTAACTGACTCACAGACTTCAAGCCACATTAACCAGAAATATTCTCAATTTGGATAGTTTGCATATATTTTAATTATTTTTTCTCTGAACATATATCCTGCCAATTTTTTTATCCAACTCAAAGCCTGTTCATTCAGTTCATCAAACACTCTTGAACTCATCTCAACTACGTGTGAGTGTGTTGCCAAAGGTCAGGGCTTCCTCTCAGACCTTGTGGCCATTTTATTCCCCTACAGGAGAACCTGCAAATTGAGATAATGGCGACTTTCTAGCACTGGCTTACTCCAGTTTACTAAAATACTCTATTTCCATTGCTATTGATGAACAGACTTAGGGTTAGAATTAACAATTTTATTTATTCACTTGTCAGCCAAAATATAAAGTAATGGCTGAGTTATCAATACTTCTTGATAAGGAGCCCAAGAAGTATTGCTGTGTTTTCTAATATTAGTCTTTACAGAATGGTCTTTCTGTAAATAAAAAAAAACCCTCATGGTTAATATAAATGGTACTTGGTAGACTAGTGTATCATTCTGAAATGAAGTTCCAAGTTCCAAATTCCTTTTCTGTATCTGTAATTTACCTAGGCGTATTGTTTTCTCTGAGTGATTATTTAGGTTGAAGATTATATTCATTTTACCTTCACAAAGTTTCTGTCAAGTATATTCAAGTATTGACTCTTCACATTTGTAGTCTGCTAGCAGATACTTGCCTAGAGATGATAGTGTTAAAAAATTTTAAAAACATGGACTCAATCAATATCAACATAGGAAAAGATCTTTTGAAAAAAGTCGTGTCCAAAACTTTGTTGAAAGTATTTTGTTTTACGTTAGAAAGTTATGTTACTCACATAGCAACTGCTAACATAACAACTTTTAATGTCAGAGCTTAAAATGATGAATTCATTAAGATTTGTCTTTATGTTGTTAATTGTTTAGATTATAAACAAATATACTTAATAACTTTATAATAGATAACAAATTTTATGGTTTTAGATATTTAAAATGGCTCATCAACTTGGAATAGTTTAAATTACTGTAATCAGAGCGATCTACCAAGGTGTTTGTAATAAACTTACATAGGAAGAAAATCTGATCTGATTGTGTAGTTGTGCCTTCAACAAGTGATGACTATGATACATGCTAAGGATCTTATAAGTTAATAAGAAGCATTTCTTTAACTTTGACTTTGACAATAAGTCCCAGAGGTGATTCTCTGTGTCCTTAGTTGTATTCTGGGTACCATTTCTACTTACTTATTTGCTATGAGTTTTTTAAGTTACTTGTTTGTGTTCAAATTTATTTCGTTTTCTCCTCATAGTCTCAAATTTGTCAGTTTCTTAAATGCCAGTTGTCTCTGAGAACTGGGATGATATTTCTGCCCATTATTACTCATTAACGACATAAGTGTATAGAACTATATTGATCATGAAGTAGCCTTAAACTTGCAATTCTCCTGCCTCAGCCTCCCAAGTCACTAGGATCATGCCATCCCAGGTTCATTAATTCTTTTAGGTACTGTTTTTGCAGAGCTTTCTATGTGCCAAGCATTGCTCTACACATTGGGACCCATAAGCAAACAAAATAAGTAACACCCCCTGCATTCTTAGAGCTTGTACTAGACATAGTCAGCCCTATGTTCCCAGGTGACACACTATTGAGGAAAATGCAGCAGGGAAAGGAGACAGGAGCAAGAAGTGACAGGGGCAATTTTCAGTAAGATGGCGAGGGTTGAGCTTCTGGGGAAGATGGTGTTGAGAAGTGATGTGAAGAAGCAGAGGAAGGAGCTCCAGGCATCAGGGAAAAGAGCCTCAGATGGAGGGAAGGACAAGAGTAAGACTTAACAGGGGACCTCCCGGAGGACAGCTGGCTGGAGTGGGTGAGTGCAGGGGACTGTGGGAGACGGTGAGGTCAGAGTGGAAAGAGGAATGCACTGCAGACAGCAGGGGTCTTGAAGGCCAGGCCTGTGGAGTTGACGCCAAGGTTGGTGAGATGCCATTGATGGTCTGGACAGTGAATGACCTGATGTAACTTCTGTGTGTGACAGGGAGACTCTGGCTGGTGGGTTGAGACCAGAACAGAGGTGAGCAAAGGCAAGAGAGAGAGACCCCAGTGAGAGGATGGTGGTGTGGACTGGGTAAAGGCAGCGTGGAGCGGTGAGGAGTCGGATTCTGAATGCATTTTACAGTTCAGGCCAGAGGTTTTCCTAGTGCCTTGGGTGGGAAGGGAGAGAGAGTTAAAGTCTTGCATGATGCCAAGATTTTTGCCTGAAGTCCCTGGAAAGACTGAAAGCCTTTAATAGAGGAGTGGGCGTGCAGGTCAGGAGACCAGGAGCTCAGCTGGGACACCTTGGGACTAAGACACTTTTTAAGCATTTAAACAATTCAATAGTCATTGGGGTTTCAGGGAAGAGATCTAGAGGTTCGGCTTTGTGAGTTGGAAGCAATTAAATGGCATTAAAGCCATGAGCCTGGGTGGGATCAGGGGGGACCAGTGGGGAAAGAACAGAGGCATCAGGGCCTGGGCTTCCAGGGGAGAGGGTGCAAACAGCAAGGGAAAGGGGCTCCTCCTGGGGAGGAAGCCCGGGGAAGGAGGGGCTTCCCAGGGGAAGGCAGGAGGGTGCTGCTGAGCTGGGGAGTGGAGGAGAAGCCAGGACACATCTTCGGCTCTAGTGTCCTGGAGGGCCTGGCTGGGTGAACTCTGAGAATGCAGAAAGAGCCTGTCCTCCCCCTCAAAGGAACGGTCCATTAGGAACTTTAAAACGTCTATTCTAATTCAAATGTGCTGGTACTTTATAACTGATGGAAGTACTTTCAAACGTCTTATTGCAGGAAAGCCTCGCAGCAGCCCAAGGGAGATGGGAGGCTCCATATTTTATCTCATAGAAGAAGAAATCAGTTCTTAAAAGTGCTGTGACTTGTTCAAACTCACCAAATATGAGATAGAGCTGTATTTTGGCTTCAAACCCTTTGTCATTCACAAAAGGGGTCATAGTGACAAGGCAGCCAGTTCCCATGCAGTGACGGAGGAGGTGATACACACCAAGTACAGAATTAAAGCCAGAGGGAGTCACTATCTACTGGGGTCTGGGAAGATGGATTTGGAATTAAAAAGATGCATAACTTTTTCTGGTTTTGTTTTTTGCAGTACTAGGGATTGAATTCAGGGCAAGCACTTGACCACTGAGCTATGTCTCCAGCCTTTTACTTATTTATTTATTTTTGTTTTGAGGCAGGGTCTTGCTAAGTTGCCTAGGCTGACCTTGAACTTGTGATCTCTTTGCTTTAGCCTCCCAAGTTGTTTTGATTATAGGAGTGGACCTCCTGTGCCCAGCAAATGTTAAGAGTCTGTAAACAAGTCAGGATGGCACCTGGCATTTTGCCAGAGAAATATTGGAGTCTATAAACAAGTCTGGATGGCGCCTGGCAAAATGCCAGAGGGAGTGGTTTGTGAAGTAACATCAGCAAGCCATTAAGTGTGGAGATTCCTTATTAGTTGACTGCTGTATCTAGTTTATGTTAATTAGATAAGTTGTGTGGAATGTATAAATACCACTCCTGTCCTACAATAAATGGCTCCCACTCCTGCTGTATCAATCTACACAAGTTGATCGTCACCCCCCGCCCCAGCCCCCGGTTATTTTGCTGCAGCTGGACTGCAGCAAGCAAAGATGCATAGAAAGCCTTTTGTCATATGCTCAGAAAAGGTAGAATATTCTAGGTTTGGAAAATGCAATGTGTACTACAGGTGTAATCCTGCTGGGAGCCATTAGCCAAGTAGGTATGACAATTTCCTTGCCAGCGTACCCCATGTTGCTTAGTAGAAGGACTCCTGGAAGGTGACCTTGCTCAAGGACCAGGGCGGATCCAGGTTTAGGGTGTTCCCGGTTTAGGACAATCCGGGTTTAGGGTGGTTCCAGATTATTCCTGCTGGGAATAGGGTGTATCCTGCTGCCTGAGTTCCTCTTGAGTTCTCACGGGATTCAGACAGTATTTTTGGGAGACAGAAGCCCAGTGGAGAGGTGGATTTGAAAGAGAACGTGGATTTCTCCAGAATGTGTTTGTAGACAGCCGGTGTGAGTTCGGGAATAAAGAATTGCTGTTTGAATCCATAAAGCTGTGAGTGGCTCGTGATTTCTGCCCAACCAGACTGCTGAAAAATCCCATCCCTGAAATCCCTGTGACTGAGGCAGGAGGATCACAAACTTGAGGTCAACTTCAGCAATTTAGCAAACCCTAGTTTCAAAATTAATTAAAGGGTTTGTGGGATGTGGCTCAGTGGTAGAGAACCTCTGGGGTTAATCCCTAGTCCCCCAAAGAAAATAACAAGACAAACAGGAAGATAAAAAAGAGGAAAAAATGTAATGTGCAAAAGCCTGGGGGTATGAAGCACACTGTGGGTATAACCCAGTATGGCTGATGTCTGGGTTATATTCAGGGTGCTGAAGCCATTTGCTTCATGCTTAACATGAAGAGCAGTGGGCAGAGATAGGCTGAGTGACAAGCACCAGTCCAAGCTTGGATTGAAGTTGCCTAGGTAGCATCTTAAGTGTGCCTCAGAACCCCTAAGAGCTAATCACAATGCAGTTAGAAATGCTTGAACACACACATCATCACAAATGTGTATTTTTAAAATTATATTCTTCATCCAAAATTAGAGGTGCATCTGGAACACACGATGCTGAGCAGGCTGCAGTGAGGCCAATTCTCGTCTGTATCCATCAGGATGCTTTGGGCCTCAAGTAGAACACTTCCCAACTCACAGTGGCTTAGAAAGTAAGGATCTTATTTTATTTTTCTTTTGGGTTTCTTACTAGAGGAACTCAGAGTGGGATTAACTACGTTCACAGCTCAGCAACCTCATGGTTTCGCTTGGCACCCTGAGATGAAGGGGTGAGTCGATATGTTGGAGGTGTTTCAAGCACATAATTCAGGGATTCGGTGATTTGGGGGCTAAATGTGCAAAGTTGGGCAGCCGACACCATTTTTGGATCTTTTTACACCCTAAGCCTTTAAGGAACCACCAGTCCTCCGAGTTGGCCCATTCCTGCCATGACAACCACTCTGCAGCCACTGCCTCTAGATCAGCCTGTCCTGGGTGTCCACCTGAGTGTACCCACACAGTGGCTTTTTGTCTGACTGCTTTGCTTACCATTGGATTTAGGAGGTCCCTCCACGCGGTAGCATGTACTGGCCCCTTGGTCCTTTGTAGTGTCTGGTGGTATTCCATCATAGAGATGTGCCCCTTGGGTGACCTGGTCATCAGGTACTGGCCGTGGGAGTTGTTTCTGTTAGCTATCATCAAAAGTACTGTTGTGAACATTTGTGCAATAGTCTGGACCTATGCTTTCATTTCTCTTGGGTGATACCTAGGAATTGAACTGCTGGTTGATGTGGTAATTTTTTTTAATATTTATTTTTTAGTTTTAGGTGGACATGTTAGGGTCTGTAAACAAGTCAGGATGGCGCCTGGCAAATGTTAGAGTCTGTAAACAAGTCTGGATGGCTCCTGGCATTTTGCCAGAGGGAGTGGTTTGTGAAGTGGCGCCAACGAGCCAAGTGTGGAGATTTCTTATTGGTTGACTGCTGTATAGAGTTTATGTTAAGTTTATGCTACAGATAAGCTGTGTGAAATGTATAAATACCTCTGTTGTCCTACAATAAAGGGCTCCCACTCCTGCTGTATCAATGTACACAAGTTGCTCGTCACCCCCCGGTTATTTTGCTGCAGGCTGACTGCAGCCTGGACACAATACCTTTATTGTGCCTATACATGCTAGGTGAGCGCTCTATCACTTGAGCCCCAGCCCCAGCCCTGGTATGGTAATTTATATTAAGCTTTTAAGAAACTGCCTGTCCTCCAAGTTGGAAATACCATGTTATAGCTTTACGAGGGCCCCAGTTTCTCCACATCTTGGTCTTTTATATATTTTTATGAGAAGCCCCAAGATGATTTCCTGAGAACTATCGTAGCCCAAGACAACTGGTCATGGCCAAGGGGATCCTCAGAGAGGCCTGGATTCATGGGCTAGCTCCCTGGCCTGGGAAGGACCCACACTATACCAAGTGTCAGAACGAACTTAGAGAGGACAGTCCCTGGCCGTCCACAGGCTGTGGGGTGGGGAGAGATGTATTATTGACTTAAACATACAAAATAGAGCCTTGTGTGTGTACACAATCGTGGCTTTAAAAACCAGCCAGAAATGCAAACCAAAGTCATTGATCTTATTGGGCCTCAGGTTATTCAACTTTCCTCTGCTTATTATATTAAGAATTTCTGAAAATTAACCTGTATAAATGAACAGCAGAACCAGCCCAGCCTGGCCATTGCAGGCAGCTGCTAAGCCCAGCATTCCTTTGTGATGAGACAAAATGTAACTTTTCTGGCATTCTGCAACAGTGTTTCATAATCCTGAAGAAGTGTAAGCTCACAGCCACCAAATCCTTGGCTTAAGATACGGAAAGATGCTGAGACTGGGTTAAGTGTTGGGCAATTTGGCAACAACTGGGGGAAAGTATTTGAGCGTGGATAAAAAATAATGTATTTTTATACTCCTTTCCTTATTCTTTTATAGTTAAAAAATACATATTTTGGTATAGAACTATGGCTCAGTAGTAGAGCCCTTTCATATTGACGTTTGTGAGGCCCAGGGGGTAAAAAGATTGTGAAGTGTAAGGATTCTCCAGAGGTGGAGAATCTTTGATGCTTTTTTTTTCTCCCCTGCTGGAAAATCCCAGAACATGTGGGTCAACACATTTATGATCAGTGGGATGATGTCCCAAGAGATACATGTATAGAAGTCTCTGAAAATTGGAAGCAATAAACAAACAAACAAAAAACACACAAAAAACTTTATTTTTAGGGTACACCAATAAATCATTGTGGTAATTTAGGCTTAGCATCAGATCACTGTGGGTTCTTGAAATAGATTTCTGGCACACTCAGGCTTTAAAAAGTTTCAGAATAAATACTATATGATGTCTCAAATTTTGATTTTTGATTGTTTTGTGTTCTCAGAGAAGTAGTAATCATTACATAAACTTTAATTTGTGCAACAATGTCTTATTCACGATCTTATTTGGTTCTCCCTGGAATCCCATGTATTAAGTGTTAAAATATTCTCATTTTACAGGTGATGAAATAGAGGTTCAGAGAAATATCTGGTTCAAGTGGTCAAACGGGTAAATGGCACAATGCCCCATCTGTCAACTGTGCTAGATCAGGGGTATATAGTCTCCACCAGGAAGGGAGAAAGGTCCCCTTGAGGCACCGACTCCACCTGACCCTTTGTCTCGTTCCATGTTGGTCAGATTTCCTCTTATTCTGCAAATACTGTGGATATATTTTGAGGCCTAACTATTTAATCAGGCTTAAAAAGAGGAGGTCTACTCTGCTGGATTTGTGGATTCCTGAGAGGGTGGGTTGCAGGCAGCCCTGTAGGTGGGAAGGCGTCATTATTTGTAAGGAACTCTGGGAACATGATTTGTAACAATGTTCATCCAGTCCTAATTCTATAGCAAAATAAAAATGATTTGGGGATCATCCTTTCTCCTCCCCCCCCAAAGTCAGGTTCCAAAGAAGAGCTGTGGACAGGCTCACAATTCCTCCATTGAATCTCTGAGTTGAAGACTTCTCTTTGGCTCTAGCCTTGTTTTGCCCTGGCTTGGTCCTCCCTGCCCCTCTCTGTCTCTCCCTTGCTCTCTCCCTCTCCCACAGAGATATGGTGGTCCCTGAGTATACATAGGGGATTTCTTCCAGTACCCCCTTGGATAACCAAAGCCTAGATGCTCAGTCCCTCTACAGCACGATATGATTGCCTTTGACCTACCCACATCCTCTCCTGAACTATTCATCATCTCTACATTGTCTAACACATTGAAAATACTGCATAAATTGTTGTTCTACTGGAGTGTTTAGGGGTTCAGGATGAGGAAAACAAGTCTACAAGTGCACTTGGTTATTCTGTGGTGGTTGAACCCAGGGATGCAGGACCCACAGGTAAGAGCACTGGCTTTAACCCAGAGGCAGTCCTGAGCTGCTGGTTCAAACCTTCTCTCCTCCACGACAGGCACCTAGTACTCTCCAAGGTCTTACCTGTCCAGTATGGGGTTTCTAAAAACCTAGAGCAGAACTGGGTCAAGATGGGCCTCCTGCTTTGTCCCTTATTCCTTGGGTCTGGGTCACTGCTCTAATTTAGCAAATCCTATGGTGGTGTGGTGTCTTGGATTGGAAGACTTCTTGAGCCAAGAGAACTTGAACCTCCCTCAGTATGCCACCCCAGAACTTACATGGCCAATGTAAATGCCTTGCTGTGCATCATTGAGGTTCAAGGTGGCTTGGCTCCGGGTCTGCACAGAGCCTGGCTGGCTTGAAGGGTGACCTCTAGGTGTTAGAGCAAGTGAGCCACCCTAGTAGGGTGCTCCTTCCACACTCCTTCTTTGCGGTGCACGGGGTGAAAGAAAAGTCTGAAAACTCATAGTGTCGGTTCTTTGCTCTCAGGCTCTGTGTGGCAACCCTGGGTGTCTGCTCCTTCTTTTATTCCTCACCACAAATTGACATTTGGGGAGCTGTCCTTCCTGTCTGTGTCCTCCTCTGGAGAAGTGTCATACACTGCCGGCACTGCCAGGACACTAGTTCCTAAGACGGGTGTGGAATGGAGCACCCATGAGGGCTGGCACAGTTGCTCATGTGACAACTCTGCTGGAATCATTCCGACTACGTTCGGCCACAGCAATTAGAATAAAAGAGACGGTAATGTAACCCAAAGCTACAAGCATATGTGTTGGGCTTCTTTTATTTTACATTTTGCAGATTGGTATAGTTCAAAGGACAAACAAAATTCGCTTGCTGTCATTCTGTCTTTAGGGTAAATAAACCTTGGTCTTATCATAACAGGTTTCCAGCATTTGTCTCAGTGTGGGAATTTGGGTGAAAGTTCATAGAATGTTTTATTGTGAACCTAATGTATAAGCAGCTGGCGATTGAAACCCCATTGCTTGTAAAATGGCCTGGGAATCGGGAGCCCAGGGGACAGAAGGAGAGTGTTCCCTCTGTGCTCTCATGTATATTTTGAATTTTGAATCAAGCAACTGTATTTATCTAGTTGATACAGGATGATGAAAAGAAACAAGGGAGGAAGGGAGGAAAGACATTATTAACTATAGGGAACAATACATCGATTAAGTGGTGTTTCTCAGTGACATGCTTATGTCGAGCACTTTGTGCGGATCTTGGGAGATGAAAAAGCATTTGGTGAAAAAAGCTCTTCAGAGATCCCACCTGCTAGTAGTCTTGGGGGACACGGCCTCTACACCCGTCAGCAGCCCCAGAGATCAGGGATTGTTACCCACATCTACACACAGGAACATGGCAGCTGTGTATGTGGAGCTGGGATTTGAACCCAGGCTGCACCTGGCCCCAGACAACCTGCCATGCTGACCCTGAAACAGAGCTGTGCATGGAAATCTGTGAGCTCTCCTCTGGGACCCACTACCTGGTGACAACATTCCCCTGGTGACACTGTCTGCATGTCCCAGTGTCTTGCTCCTGTTTCTCCCTCTGCCTCTGTGTCCTCCTCCCTTGTTTGGCCATTCAGAGCCGATGGCTCTCTGAGGTTGCCCATCTTCCCTCCATCCTTCCCTCCTGTCCATCCTCCTTCACATACCATCAAGAACCTGTGGTGGGTTAGGACTGGACCTGATGCAGCGGAAACAAGGCTGAGCAAAACCTGGCCTGGCTTCTGCATTATGTCACTTAAGGGGACAAGCGGCTTGTCACAAATATGCGTGGATTTTTTGAGAATTGACCAGGGCCTCTGAGCCTGGCCCTGAGATGTCTGGTCCTAAAACTTAACTTTCTTAAAAAAACCTTTTGAATATGGAATCATGCTTTCTGCTAAGTTTTATTTTGTCTGTTTTTGTGAGGACACTCATTAATGAAACTTTACAGAACCAACCTCTCAATAAACATATATTTGGGAAATAATGACTGAATATTTCTTTCATGATTTCATGAACAATCTGAAACTATGATTTAATGTACAATCCACCACAAAATTATATATATATATATATATATATATATATATATATATATATATA
Organism: Callospermophilus lateralis; assembly: GCF_048772815.1. Taxonomy (NCBI): domain Eukaryota; kingdom Metazoa; phylum Chordata; class Mammalia; order Rodentia; family Sciuridae; genus Callospermophilus; species Callospermophilus lateralis. The sequence goes on from NC_135315.1 coordinate 105,559,100, forward strand.
TATATATATATATTTTGAGGGGGTGTATCAAGGATTAAACTCAGAGAACTTGGTCACATCCCCAGCCCTATTTTGTATTTTATTTAGAGACAGGGTCTCACAGAGTTGCTTAGTGCCTCACTTTTACTGAGGCTGGCTTTGAGCTCACAATGATCCTCCTGCCTCAGCCTCCCGAGCCTCTGGGATTGCAGGTGTGTGCCACTGTGCCTGGTGTACAAAATAATATTTGACTTTTTAAAAAATTTTGATGCTCATCATTGAAGCCAGAATCTTGTGTGTTAGGCTCATCTGCCACTGAGTCACGTCCCCGGCCCTTATATTTGATTTTAAAGGGAGAGGGCAGAGGTAAGGAGTTTTAGGCCTTGTTTGGATCCTAAAATACTTTGGGGCAGCAGAGAGCTTGCTGTCTCTCAGGTCTTACAGGGTAGCTGCTCTGTTGGCTGAGCAGAGACAGGCCGCAGACCAACAAGAACGCCATGAAGCAATAGCAACAACAAGCCGTTCAGAGTCATGATAGCTGGGAGAGAGGTGGGAAGCAGTAACAGAACAATAAAGACAGCATCAGTGGGGGACCAAGAAAAGCAGCCCGAATGACAGCTTCAGCCAGACTGAGAGTCTGAGAGAGCTGAGCAGAGCTGAGCAGCCCCACAGGACCATGCGCCTGAGCTTGGGCAGAGAGTGCTTGACAACACGGCTTTGGCACCAATTTTTGCTCTGCTTTGCTTGGTTTTCAGTTTTTAACTGTATGGCTGGAAGCCCCACCTTCCCTGGAGGGTGCAGTGCAGCATTGGGTAAGCCCTCCCCCACCCCCCAGGATGATCAGGTTCTAAGTCCTGGGACCTGTCACTGTTACCAAAGAAGGAGAATCCTCTTTGCACAAGTGATTAAGGATCTTGCCCTGGGGACATTGTTCTGGGTTTTCTAGGTGGGCCTTCAATCCAATCACAAATGTCCTTAGAAGAGAGAGGCACGGGAGCAGGTGTGAAAACAGAGGCAGAGGTGGCAGTGATGTGGTCACAAGCCAAGGAGTGCCATGGAGTGCCACGGAGCCCCAACAAGCCACAAGTGGCAAGGAACACTTTCTTCCCTGAGCATGGCCCTGCTGACACCAGGAGTGATGACTCCTCTGCTGATTTAAGCCCCACAGTCTGAGATCATTTGTCACAAGCAGCCCTGAGGAAGTCATCCAAGCCACAGCCTTGCTGGGGGCCTTCCCCTGTGCTTGCTCCTGCACACCTCAGACACTCCACCACGAGTGTTGGAACTCACTTCTTCACTGGTTCAGAAATTCAGGGCCTGGAGATTAGTATTTGAAGTTTTATTGGAAGGCAGAGAGACAGCATGATATTGGCATTTATTTGCAAAAGAAGAAATTAGTACCCCTGAGGCTTAGTACCTTATGAGTTTATTGCCACTTGAAGCTTGGATTTACACTGCGTTTTAATGTAGCAGTTCCTTTGCTGTGCTAGAATATTAATAAAACCACCAAGAAAGCCTCATCTAGCAGAACAAAACGAGCAACTCCGTCAGGGCAGGGGTTTGATGTCTTAATTAGATACTACCTCGGTGCCTGCTCTCTCTCCTGATCTGACAGTATCTAAATGACAGTGTTCTGAGATTTCTGGATCCAAGCCGAGATGTCTTCTGCTCAAATCTTCCATGAAATGTAATTTTGAAACTGTGAGCTTGGTTCTTACTCAAGCAGAACCCTAGTGTATTTACTGGGGCTTCAGCTGGATGGGAACTGTGGAATCTTATCCTTTGGGAAGTATAAACAGTTTGTTTTTACATATGAGGAAGCCACAGAGAAGTATCTGGGATTTTGGCTTAGTAGCTTGGTCAGGTGGTGAATATTTTGTCTTTCTAATAGTATGACATTCTTACAGGATTTTATTTTCTCCTGTAGATTCACAGGGTCTCTGCAGACCATTTATTTAGGAGGCTCAGTTACATTGTAAACTCCAAGTTGTAGTTAAAATAAATCGCTAGAACATTTTACCAGTATTGTTTAAACTAATGACAAAGGCCAGGGAAATTACACACCATACAGCTTTGTGGTTAACATGTTGATGATTTTGTTTTTGTTTTTCTGTAGAGCATAGCTAGGTTTTTTTTTTTATTTTTACAGATTTACAGTTAGATTTATTTTTTGTTAGTATTTGTATTTTTGCCCTTTTCCACATTCAATAATTGATAACACTACTAGATTTTGCAAAATTTAGTCACTTCATTGTTTTTAGTAATAAAGTGTAGCTGGTACCTAAAATAATATGGCTAATGTAAAACCACTTTGGCTTTACACTTGGGTGGGATGAGGATCTGATTTGAAAGAGACCTTTCCCCCCATGGAATTGAACTTGTGTTTGACCTTATTTTCTGATTAAGGTTAGATTTGACATTAGGGAGTTTAGCTATAAGGCTCCTCACCTCCATGTCCAATTAATGGCATCCTTGGGTTGAGGTTAGCACCAAACCCTTTCTCTCTGCAATACTTCGATATGTCCCAATGCCATTTACTTTGATTACCAATAGCTGCAGCCCTATTAATTACTGAAGAATTAAGTGGGGATGATTTCAACATTGTCTAAAGTATTTTATATGAAATTCCCTAGAGACAGGTCCATGCGACAAACCTCATATTATTTCACCCAAAATGTAGTAATTTCTCAATAAATTATTATTTGCTGAGTGAATCCATGGTTGAATAATAATTAAAATCAACAAGTTTTGATGTCAGCAAGGGTTTACCTAGTAATCTGAGTGTGCTGGGGTCTTGTGTCAATGTAATAATGAATCTGTTCTTACCTAGGCTCTGCACTCGCCAGGCAAGTGCTCAGCCACTGAGCTACATCTCAAGCCCCTAATAACTAACCTTGTGTTCCACAGAAGCGTATTCTTAAACAGTTTATTTATGCTGTCCTGCAGAAATGTGACCTGAGCTATAAATCTGGACCACATTATGTGATTTTAAATTTTCTAATAGCCTCAATAAAAATGAACTCAGGTGAAATTATTTTTAATAATATGTTTTATTTAACTCATTGTACTGAAAATGTCATTTTAACATATCATCAAGATAAAGATGCTGGTATGTGTTTTTGATACTTAAAATATATTTTGTACTTGGGGTACAGCTTCATTTGGCCTAGCCTCATTTCACATGCTCTATAGCCACATACATTTAGTGGCTATCATGTGGACAGCCCACATTTATACCATCTGGAGGCTTCTATTTTAAGTAATTAGTTTTGCTAGCTAGATGTAAAACTCAGATTTTAGAAGCCATCGAGTGTGGTACATGGATTGTCCCATCAGTGTGCAACTAAAACAAAAATTACACAATTAAAAATTCATTGTTAGCTGGGTGCACACCTATAATTCTAGTGGCTTGGGGGGCAGGGGCAGGAGGATCTCAAGTTTAAAGCCAGCCTCAGCAACTTAGTGAGGCCCTAAGCAACTTAGTGAGACCCTGATTCAAAATAAAAATTAAAAGGGCTGGGGATGTGGTTCAGAGGTTAAGCACCCTGGATTCAATCCTTGTACCAAAAAAAAAAAAAAAGAAAAGAAATCCATCGTTTGTTTGGTTATTATGTAAAGAACATAATGCCCTCTAAGTTTGAGGGGCCATGGCAAAGCTTTCATTGCTCTGAGATTTAGATGTCTCTCTGGTACCTTTGTTGGAACAAGGTTCTTATCCTCTCTTAAGCCTCAGTTTCCTTCTCTGTGGGATGAGAGTAATGTTTGTATCAAAGTATAGATAGAACATTTGCAAAGGGCTTGAAACATTCAGTACTCATTATTAACTGTAATGAATTTTTTATTTAGAATTTTCTTTTACACACAAAACTATAGGAAAAAAACTGGCTGATTTCCCCTCTATGTATGCTGGAATATGTTTTATAATATTTTTCCCCCAAAGGCTACCCGCTCTTGCTGTGGCAGGACTTGCTGTGGTTGTTTGATGGAAAGGGGGTAATGGACACTTTGAATCCGTCCGCACTGTCTGCTTCAGGTGGCTTCTGCGCAGGGGCTGTGGAGGATGCTAGGGAAGAGAAGCCTGGCATTGACAGGTAGGAAAGCCCCGACAATGCTCAGTTAACCTCTTGGAGGTATTGAACAGAATTCAGAGACTCCATTAATGCGTTTCCATGAAGCATCTGCCAATATAAAGCCAGAGTCGAGCATCCAGAGAGGAAAGGTGACCCTGGAGGGGACATGATACAGGTATTGTCTGGGCCATGCATTCTGCCTAAGGCTCATCCAGCCCTCTGCTCTCTTCTGATTTCATTTATATTTGGCAATATAAGATTTATGATAGGAAAATGCTTTTAGCCATTGGTGGTTTGCCTTGCTTTGGGGAAGGGTGGAACAATTAAATATGAGGTCACTGAAGACAGCTAGCCAATGTTACTGTGGCCTACCAAAGCTCCGAGGCTCGGTCAAACACGGGTTTTCCTGTCTGTAGGGGGTGCACCTTCTTAAAGAGTTTTTGCACAATTGAAGTAACTTTCTTTACTAGATTCCAAGTAAGACAATATTCATGATAAAGGACTAGTGAGCAGAGGTCTGTTGTTGGGGACACAGTTGCTGTAGCTTTTACCAATAATTCAGCAATGTTCTCATCTTCCTTTAATTTTGGAAAAACACTTACCATGGAAAGATTAATAATTTCAATAAAATTTAACAATTCCCTGACAGACTTAGGGAGAAATTATGATTATTGAGGCTGGTGTTGACTAAGGTTCTCCTGCTGTTAGTTATTTTTTTAATAAAACCTTTGCCTGATTAATGTCAAATCTTGGTCCACACACAGCTGGACATCCCCAAAGAACCGTGAGCTGTATGGTTGAAAATGAAGCTTTGAATGTTTTAGTAACAGCAACATGCCTTTTGTTAAACATTAAATTTTCCAATAAAATAGATATGATGCTTTTTATATTTATGTAGATTAAAAACACACCTCCCAATACAGAAAACTGGCCCTTGTATTTTTTTATGTTCCACAACATGGAGAACAGCTTGGTTGAAATAGACACACTTTGGCTGGGCGCTGGTGTGGGTCTGTAGTCCCAGCACTTGGGAATCTGAGGCCGGAGGACCACTTGAGCCCAGTGCAACATAGTGTAACTGTCGGACAGAAATAGACATTCATGTAAAAGAAGAAACTCTCTTAAGTGTTGCCCTTAACATTTTTTGGTATTTAGTGATGGTACGATGGTGAGTCTAGACTACTCTAAATTTAAGTACTCGTTCCTTTGAATCATTGGTTGTTCAAATCTTAGATTTGACTTATCTTTGAATAGGGAACAGTTGGCAAGCTTAAGGAATTTTCTTTGGAGGAAATATCCCTGGGTTGCTTTTGCTATGAAGTTAAGGTGCTGTGTGTGTGTGTGTGTGTGTGTGTGTGTGTGTATCTGTATGTGTGTGCAGAGCTGGGATTGAACACAGGGAGTCACACATGGTAGGCGAGCACTCTACCACACCCCTAGCCCTTTGTGTACTTTATTTTGAGACAGGGTCTTGCTAAGTTTCCCAGGCTGGACTAGAACTTGGGATCCTTCTGCACCAACCTCTCAAGTAGCTTCGATTATGAGAGGGCATTTTTGGATCTTCCCTTTGCCATAGCTGACCTTACCAGAGGTGTTTGAAAGTCGTTCCTGTTGAGAACACGCTCTGAGTTGTGTGTAGGAGTAATAGTGGTGCATGCATGTCCCTGGCACTGACCCAGGGACACTGCACTCTACCAGACACTGAGTCTGATTTGGCTTCGCCCTGGATTCCTGAAAAGGAGACTATCTCTGAAGAACTTCTGGGTCATGTGTTCTCTCGTAGTGGAATCATAAGGGTGAACTGGATGAGTGCATATTTTGTCTCCCTTGGAAATAAACTCACATGGGTTCCTGCAAATAGAGAAGCAGTTGCAAAGCTGGAGACATCGTATCTAGCTCAAGACAAGTGAGTTTATTTGGGAGACAAAGAAGTAGGAAAGTAAGGGGCTGGGGGTGTGGCTTAGTGGTAGACCTCAGTACCACATATAAATAATTAAAATAAAGGAATTGTGTCCACCCACAACTAAAAAAAATATTAAAAACAAGAAGTAGGAAAGTTAAAAAGCTGGTGAATTGCAAATAGAAGGGTTTGCTATTTCGTATCTACATGTAAATACGGTTTTTCCTTTATTGTGTTTTTAAAGAAACATAAGTGGAGTAAATAAAGCACTTTTCATCTGGTGATTGTGTGTTTGGAACCCCTTTTGGCTTTTATGTGACAATGATTGGGGATAAAGTAGTTTTCTCATCACTAAAGAAGTGAAGAGGCAGGTCTAGTTAGTGCTCGTGGACCTAGGACATATTTATTATGTGAAATATGTTTGATTTCTGGTTTAAATGGAAATCCTCGGGTACCAAGATTCCTTCATGTCTCATGAGGAGCCTACTCAATTTCTTTTCTCAAGGATTTTTATTTTTGTATTCTGATTAATCATAGATTTGAGATTTTTTTAATACTAAATGACAATAATGAATGCCAGTTTTTTTTCTTTTGCTTGGAGATATTTGGTTTACTCAGCAAATTAATAGTTCGTTCTCTAAAATAACAGTGAGTACAGAACCCTGGGAATTGCTCTATACTGAGTGGTAATGTTGTATTCCTTTGCTCTTAAAAGCTCAGGTAGAAAGCCTGGAGGGTAGGATAGACAAATATGTCGAACGAAGGATTTCAAATCTCTTTCTTGGAAATGAAGTGACTGTCAATTTACTTATTGGTTGAATCTCTTTTTGGGAATGAAGTGATGGCTGATCTACTTATTGGTCGTGAGCTGTCAAAGTGTTTCAGTTGATGCTCACCATGCTCAGTGCAGTAGAGGTGGCTCATTCCAGCCCAGGAGAATGAGGGGGAATGAGGGGTTTCTTTCTGCTGAAGCTGAGTGACTTCCTGGGGGCCAGAGAGAGACCTTTCCCCGGCTCTGTGGGTGGTGACCCTTACTGGCTAATTTGCAGGAAAACTGTACAGCAGAAACAGACTAGGGTCACTCTGGGGCCCTTGTAGTGGCTTGGGGCACTCATGGGGCATGCTAGGTGGCTGCAGTCAGGTCAAGCTCAGTTCATACATTTGCCTTTATGATTTGCGTGATCATCCCAGGGAAAGTGGAGTCAATTTTAAGGAATATTTTAGAATAGTCACACAAGTTTTCTCTTAAGTCTCAGTTCATTTACCTTGGCATGACTTGGCCAAATTCATATATATATTTATTTATTATTTTTTGGTATTGGTAATTGAACTCAGGGACACTGGACCACTGAGCCACATCCTCAGTTGTCCTATTTTTTATTTTATTTAGAGACAGGTTCTCACTGAGTTGCTTAGTGCCTCACAATTGCTGAGTCTGGCTTTGAACTCACAATCCTCCTGTCTCAGCCTCCCGAGACATGGGGATTACAGGTGTGTGCTGCTGCTCCTGGCTCCCATATTTTTAAGCATCGTCTCACCTGTGTTGAGTGTGATGTAAATGTCGTCGTGTTCCGGTACGCTAAGCTGTTTATACTTACCATAGCATGCAGTAAATCACTTAAACTCCATGAGTTGTTAGGTTTTCCTGGACTCATTATTGCCTTGGGGAAGACCTTGGCTTCTTGAAGGTCAGTTTCTGGACAACGTAACTGTTGTCATCTGCTCCATGTTCCCCCGGATAGAAATTCTGTAGCAGGGGTGCTGGCTTAATTTCAGTGATATTTGATTAGATGTAACTTAATTAAAAAAGACAGTGGTGAAGTTAAGTCGGATTGAGGATCCAGGATGAGGTGCTGGTGTACCCACCTGTCTTTCAGTGCCTGTGTGGGCTCATGGCCAGTGTTAGGCACTGAGTGTGCAGTGCTGCTCCCAGCACTGGAAGTGTGCACCCTGCAGGCAATTTGGATTCTTGTGTGCTGTTTGGGTGGTGTCTAGGAATGTCTGACGTCCTCTGATTCTACCCAGGTGGCTACTGAGTGTTAAAAATATATGCCTGCAAACATTTTAAAGGCTGCGGAGCGGACGCCTCATTTGTCATTTAAAAACTGAGCATGCAGACTTGTAAGGGTCCCTCGTTAATTACAGGGCTTGACATTTCTAGGACTCACTGAGGAAGATGCAGCTGGCTGTGAATCACGTCTGCCCGTGCTGAAGCTGCAAGCTTCTGTTTTATGGCACCGAAGATCAAGTTCAACGGAGCAGTTGCTTGGCTCAGCACCGGGATTTTTTTTGCCTCTATCAACTTGCTGATGCAGCATTTGTATAATAAAAATGTACCTCTGCCCCTCTTGGAAGCGTTTTAAATTTAGACGAATTTATGTTTTATCAAAAGGTTAATCTTGACAAATTACTGTAAATTATTTCCGGAAGGCGTCTTGACAGGTGCTGCTGAATTAATTCTGTACACTTAGGAAAGCCGGGCGGTGTTTTCTGTGGCTGAAGTTGGACTAGGAGACAAGGATGTTCAATAAACCACAAGGATGAGTCCTTGGTCCTGCCGTGCAGATAAATGATGTTCATGGGAGGTTGGAGTGGAACTTGATACCGCTCGCTCCAGGACTCTACTTTCTAGGGTCATCCATTTTCCCTTCCCATCTTTGTGACCCACCCCTCTTCATTCTTCCTTCCTTCCTTTTTCTTTTTTTGGAGGGAAGATAAATCCTCTATTCATTTATCTTGTGGAAAGAAGTATTCTTTGTGTTTTCATGACAGGCATTTCTCATACCAATTGTTCTAGAAGCAAGAAGACTTTTTCATTTGACTTTCTGGTCACATGGAGGCAGAAAGAAGATGAAACAAAAGTGGGGCTTGGGGGAGGGCTATGAGTTGGCTGTTCCAACTGACCACCCACATACAGAAGAGTAAAAAAGTCTTGACTGCACACCTGCAGGATGGGGCTTGATAAACAGAACAGATAAATTCAGCCCTGTGGATGCAGCCCTGTCCTGGGGAGCTGATACTCTTATACACACACACACACACACACACACACACACACACACACACACCACAGCAAAGCACCAACCAGTGCATTTGTTTCTTACCTTTCCACAGTGAGGGAGCTGCTGGGGCTGCAGTAACAGAACCACAGACTGGGTGGCTCCAACAACAGAGATTAATTTTCCCTGGTTCTGGTGGCTGAAGGCCAAAATCAAGGTGTTGGTAGGGTTGGTTCCTCGTAGGGCTTTGGGGGAAGGAGCTTTTTCTCACCTCTCCCTGGCTTGTAGAGGGCCATTTTCTCATGGTCTTTCCTCTGCATAAGCGTGTCTGGATTTCCTCTTCTGGCAAAGAACCTGTCACCCTGGATCATGGTCCCCCTGTGGGTCCTGCAATAAGCTATTCACCTCTTTAGAGAATCTTGGGGCCTGGGAATGTGGCTCTGTGGCAGAGTGGTTGCCTCACTAGCACAGGACCTGGTCACTTCAAGCAGGCTTTCCAGTTGCAGATCCATTTGGAGGCCCTGGGACTCATCTTCAGCCTGTGAGCTGATGGGCCCAGTCCATCCCCTGCACTTACCTCTGGTATTAACCACCAGCCCTCTCTTCTCATTTCCTGCAGCTGTTCTGCTAAATCTGTAGGAAGACAGCATTGCCATTGCAGTGTTCTGCTCTTTCTCTTAGACTGCTCCACGCTAAGGATGTGGAAATTGCTTTTAGGTTTTCTCAAAAATGTGGCCGCTCTCTGGTGGCCATCCGTCCGCAGTGAGTCAGATTTGTGAGCCTCCCTTGTTGTCTTCCAGTGTCTCCCTTGGTCTCATTTCTCGTGGTGGTTGCTGGGAATGAACCCAGGAGCATCATTCCTCCAACCTCCCCTCTGGACTCCTCCCCTTTTCTATCTTTCACTTTGAGACAGAGAGTTTTCCAAAAGCACCTGCTGCAATTTCCCCCTTGCCAGCAGTGCATGGAAGGCCCATGTGTCACTGCAGCTGGGACCATTTTGAAGTCATCCTCTCAGAGTAAGAGTGGGATCTCATTGTGACTGTGTCCTATATTCCCATGCAGACAAGTGGATTTGGGTATCTTTTCGTCTGTTTTATCATTCACATGTCCTGATTAGTGACACCATTTTGAGTAACCATGGGCACCACACTGTCCCTGACATCCCCAAATTCTTCTGAGCCTTCAGCCTATGGTTGATGGGCTGATCACAACCTAGTGCTGGGGCAAAGGGTGGCTTTGCTTTGGACAGTGGAGGTCTCCACTTATTATGGGAATCCTTGTTCACTCTCACAAGTGTTGGAATTTGGACAGTTAATTTATAGTCACCCTGTTTATCGTTATCACCTTTTCTGCAATACTTAATGCTTCTCTGTCTGTCACTCATTCATTTATTCTGTCATCGCTGAGGGCTGACTCTATGCCAGGTTGTGGAATCCAAACTGGGGATGGAAAGATGCAAGAGGCATTTCTGCCCCTGCAATCCCAGTACTGAGGAAGGAACAGGTCAAAGCAGTGTTTTAAGGACTTAGTCCCAGCTCTGCAATCATGACTCTGAATTCCAGTGGAGCTGTATTTCTGCAGGACATCTGTGCTAATGAGATGATTTGTTGGACCCAATAGCTTATGTTGATCTTTCAGATATGCTGCGAAGAGTGACCAAGCATCAGGTTGGTTCATAATCACTTAGAGAATTGGTGGTCTGTTTTCCTCCCTCTCTGTGATATGCAGCTGGGTATCCTTGGGGGGTCGGTCCCAGGACCCCATCAGATACCATAATCCATGATCTCAAGTCCAATGTGCAAAATGTGAAGCATTTCCATGCAACTTACCAACTCTTGACGTCCAACCATCTCTAAATTATTTATAATACCTAATACAACAGAGAAGCTATTACGTTAAATATTTGTTACATTATATTGTTTAGAGAATAATGACAAGAAAAAAGTCTGAGCAAGTTTAGTACAGACACAATTTCTGTTTTTTCCCAGAATATGTTTGATCCGCAGGCTGAATCTGTGGCTGTGGACCTTGGGGCCGACTGTGTATATCCCTTGGGCGTCTGTTGTCCTGGGACCTTAGCCTGTGCTGCCTATTTATGGTCTCAGCATTCTGTCGTCATTAGCTTCCTACATCACGTTTGGGGCAGGAGCAGGGAGTATTTGAATCGTGATGATAAGGGAATCTCGTCAGGTTGAGACAAATGTCTTTAGAGAGACTGTTCTGGTCCCTTTGTCCTCTAGCTTGTCTGGCCGTGGGAAGGAGGCCACTCACCCAGCAGAGCACCCTGCTTTACCTAGCTGTGCCTGTTGTCATCTCTGCCCAGCTGCCCAGCTGTCACTCTGTGCCCTCCCTGTGGCAGACAGCAATGCCATCTCCGAGTTGCCTGCTCACTGGTCCACTTTCTAGGCTAGATAAGCTCAAGATTGGATAAAAATGATTTTAGTCATAAACTGATGAGCCCCTTGATTCTTTTTTTTAAAGTTTAATGTGACCATTTCTCAAGGTATTAGTTCTTTTATAAGCAAATTATAGTGACTACTTATTATTATTATTTTTTCTTTCTTTTTTAAAAATATTTTGTTTTAATTGTAGTTGGCCACAATACCTTCATTTTTTATTTTTTTATGTGGTGCTGAGGATCAAAGCCCTGCTCATGCTAAGCGAGCACTCTACTGCTGAGCCACAACCCCAGCTCCATGACTATTTAGTATTATATCAGACAAATATTTACAACAAAATTTATTTAATCAATTCCTCCGGTTTAACATTTTAAAAAAAATTAGTATATAAAGGATGCTGCAGTGAGTAGCCACATATATGGGTGTGTGTATATACATATATTCATATATATATATATATATATATATATATATATATATAGATATAGATATAGATATATAGATATAGATATAGATATATAGATATAGATATAGATATATATTGTGCCTCCTGATCCTGTATTTCCTCAGGATAAATACATATAGTTAAATTACAGGGCCAATGAGCACGTATTTTTGTAGTAATTTTATAGCCTTTGAAGCATTGCCCCTGACTCGTATCCCCATGAACTTGCTCTAAGAGTGCTTGTTCACTCTGTGCCCCACCAAGTCCAAATATTGTCTATAAAAAATTTTAGCCACTTTGTTGATAAAAATGGCATGAAATAATTTTTATTGTTATTTTTTTCTGATTACCATTGAGCCTGCATATTTTCCCACTATTTTACTTTTTACTAGTCTTGCAATTCCTAGACATATCTTATACATTTTTCTATTTGTATATGCTATATATTCTCTATCTATTAAAGATGTTCACTTTGGGAGTCATTAGCAACAATAGACCCCATGTGCTTTGAAATTCAGTGAATGGGGCTTTCTGATACATAGATTTATACACACACACACACTCAAAAAAATGTATACACATATAATGTCTATATACTAATACATATACATATAATGTCTCTGCATATTTACATTATAGATACTAATATATATATATATATATATATATATATATATATATATATATATATATACACACACACACACACACACACACACACACACACCCCACACGTTAGTCTGTTTGCTTATGAATTTTCCTTTGTGTTACCATCATTTCTGTTTCAACATTACTGTGTTTATCTGCTTTTTCTTCCCTATTGTTGGCTTCTTTTACTTCTGCATGTCATTTGGGTCTATCCTTAGAACAGGGATTCCCATTATCTTTCTAGGAGGTACCAGTCATCCCAGAAACTGAACAATTCTTGCGACCTCTCTTATGTGTTAACATCTTCCGCACGTGGGTTTTCCATACCACTTCAGTGCCTGCTGTCTGTAGTCTTTATGAGTACAGCTCACGATTTAAACTTCACAAATCCATGGGTTGTTTCATACCTAAGCACCTGTCTGGCTAATTCCTAGATGGTCTGTACTTGGTGATGTTAGAGTGCATCGGCTCTCAAAGATGTAAGGTCTACACACCACATGGTGGACTTGATTTCTAACCGGTAGCCACAAAGCATACGTATCGCCTGAGCTACACTTTTATTTCCTATTCCTTCTCCTCAAGCAGGATTCTGACCACCTAGTGTTGTGTATTGCTTTTTAAGACAAGAAGCAGCTCTATGGAGATCTCTGAATTAGGTACCTAGGAACATAAACACTAACCTCGATTTTGTCATTATCTGGGTGGGCAAATGCTGTACCATTGAGCTACCTCTGTAGCTCCAGATCTGCATTTCTAAAGGCACAAGAAGGCCTCAAAATCAAGCCTCTTAATCTGCGTTCTAGAGGGGGGGTGGAAATCAGAAGGTAAACGGAACCCTAGGAAGTAATTAAAAGTGAAAACTAAGTATATTTTGTGTTTCCTCTCCTCTCGCCTGGCTCTGTTTGGCATTTTAATTGTTCAAAATATCTGGCTTTGGGTCCCCAGTCTATCAGGCACGATTAGAATAGAGCATGACCTCACTCTGCAGGGACACGCCACCTTCTATTTCAGATGTTAGTCTTCACACTTCTGAGGGGGAGGATGCAGTTTTATTTTAGGTTTATTTTGATAACAGATGACCCAACCTGAGTCTTTTGAATCTGGTCACGTCATTTTCACAGAAGCTGTTTCTTTTCTCCTGATGTAAGAAAAGAGGTCACTTAAGTCTGAAATGAAGTCTGCAACACAACTTGAAGTCGAAAATGCTTATTGATCATGGGAAAGGATGGGATATCAATGACTTTGGGAAACCAGGCCACCATCTAACGGAGTGGTGTGGGGGGTTCTGGGCTTCATTAGTGGATCTTGGTTTATGCCTCTGCGTATCTAACCACAGGGCTTTCAAAAGCAACTGGACTTGCAGAAATAGCTCATGAAGTCATTTTCTATTTAAATGGTCTGCACTTTTTAGAATAAATACTCTTTAACTAGGATGATATTAATATATGCATTTGACAGCGACTGAATTGATAAGACAGCCTTTGCAAACACTTTTGTCAACCATCCAAGTATGGGCCTCTTATGACAGATTGTTGTGTGTCTGAAGGAGCTATTGTGTCAACAATGGGCATCACAATGAGTCTAAAAATCTGACTCAATGGAACAAGTGCATTTTAATGGCATGCCTTTTACTTTAAAAGGATGTACCAAAATAGAGAGAGAGTCTGAAAGCAGGGCATTATTGTATAATTAAAGACTGATATACGGGCAGTTCTTGCTATAGATCTTGGAATGAAAATCAACTTAGCGGGGAGACAACCTCTCCCATCAGCAAACCACAGATGCAGGGGCTGAGATGTAGGAGCTAGGGGGGCACACAGTTCCCTCCCTGGGTGCCCAAACCTCCTCCAAGCAGCACGTTCTGGCCTCCCTGGGTCACATTTGCTCTGTTTACTAAAAGACCACAGAAGCAATTTAGGAATAAATGGTTTCATTTGACATTTAAATATTACCTGTTAAGCTGGGTATGGTGGGCAGGCACATGCTTGTGATCCCAATGGCTTGGGAGGCTGAGGCAGGAGGATCATAGTTCAAGGCCAGCCTCAGCCACTTAACAAGGTCCTAAGCAATTTAGGGAGACCCTGTCTCTAAACAAAATATTTTCAAAAGGGCTGGGGATGTGACTTGGTGGTTAAGCACCCCTGGGTTCAATCCCCAGTACCTCCCCCCCAAAAAAAAGACCTTTTAAGTGTGCTATTGAGGGAGACAAGAGCAAGTTAGAGACCGAGATAAATCTCTCCTTTGTTTAGGAGAGTGCTTGAGGGGTATCCTTTTAGAACCAGGGCCCCAGCTTTTCACATCTATGGTAAAAGCTACTTAATGATATAATTTCATTGGATATCGACAGCCCTGCACTTCTGGAATTGATTTTGAAGGGCTTTATATTGTTTATATTATTTGTAAGAGAACTAGAAATTTGTGGAATTGTAATGTGGTACATTTCCTGCATTTATATTACTCTGTTCATCAGGTGCTTCTCTCAAGGCCAAGGAAACCCTGCAACCTTATATGCAAATACTTCTACCCTGAGAATATTGGGTGTGTGATGTCAACCTTGGGGTTATTTCTTCTTTCAGTTTTTTTGGTACTGGGGATTGACCCCAGGGGTGCTCTCCACTGAGGCACATCTTCAGCACTCTTATTTTATTTTTATTTATTTATTTTTATATTTTTATTTGTAGACGGACACAACACCTGTTATTTATTTATTTATTTATTTAGTTTTTTATGTGGTGCTGGGGATCGAACCCAGTGCCTCACACATATTAGGCAAACACTCTACCACTGAGCCACACCCCCAGCCTCTTTTTTTTTATTTGAAGACAGGGTTTTGCTAGGTTTCCCAGAATGGCCTTGAACTTGTGACTTTCCCGAGTAGCTGAAACTTTAGGCACGCACCACTGCACCCTGCTTACGTTTTTTTCTTACTGCCTGTGATGATCCATATGATTTTTTAATGTGAGATTTGCTGGCTAAAAACAGCAACAACTGTTTCACCCCAGGCCTCTTGGGAGGCTGGACCCCTTGGCAGGTGGAAGAGAGGGAACTGGAAGGGGACTGGCACGTAAGGTGTGTTATTTTCTGGCAGGGCTTCTGCTGACCCCAGTGGCCTTGGGTTGTTCCCGCACACTGCTGGCTCCTGACTGCCTGCCGCTGTTCTGTGCTCTGTCCCTCAGATGCCTCCTCTTGGCGGCTGGCAGCCTCACACAGGCAGAGATGCCCTTTGAAGGAGTACTGTGTGATCTGCAGTCTCTGTGGGTGCAGGCTGAGAAAAGATGAATAGCCATAAGAGTTAGATGAGGCCTGCTAACTGAGTGGGGAGGTAGGGTTGTGTGATAGTGGCCTCTGGGTCCTTCGGCATGAAGCATCTGGGTGGCTTGCGGAGTGACACAGAGCAAGAGCTCGGAGATCTGGAGCACACATTTCCTAGTCTCCCAGGCTGAAGGCAATAAGACCCCCCTCGCTCAGGAAGGTGACATGGAACAGCTACTTGGGTGCAAGTGACACGTCCTTAGAGTGCTGCTCTGGGCAGTCACTGAGACCACATCATATGGACCTTCCGTTGTGTGCCTCCAGCTGCCTGTGAGACAGTGCTGGCCCGGAGCACAGGTGGCTGAGGCTCAATGAGCCAGCAGACTCCGGACGCCGGTCAGTGAAGGAAAGGAATCAAAGAGCTGTCCCCTCTCTGCTGCAAATTCCTGACCTCCAGGCCCCTCTGTGTCCTGTCCCCACTGAAAGAGGCCTGGAATACCCACACAGCACAAAGAGGACATTCTTTCAATTGGCTCAAGAGAAAGAGCTGCAGAGGTTACCGAGAGAACAGGGAAAGCCGAGCTTTGGGGCTGAGGTGGACAGAGCACTGTCTAATGGGGAGGGTGGCGCCTGCGGGGAGGTCACGCTCCTGCCTTGCAGAGGCCCAGGAGCAAGTGTCCTCTCCCAGAATCCCAGTCTGTATTGCAGGGAACAGAAAGGGGTCCTTTGTGTTGGGCAAACTGCGCATTCCAGAGGCTGATTTGGAGGAGGCTGATTTGTGAGTGATGGAGGGGACCTTCTAGGGGGAGGCATCTTGTGGAAGTTGGAGCAGGGCCAGGGGGAGAGGGAGGTGAGGCAGATGCTAGCAGGGACTGCAGCGTCTGGTGCCCAGTGCAGCTGTGTATACAGTAGGCGCCTCATACCTACTCACTGAATGAATACTTGATGGCAGTCTTTGGGGCATTATTTGCCCCATGTGTTTTAGTAACGAAGAATTTTGAAGGAGTCTTAAAACGTTCCTGTACCATCTGAGGGCCTCAGCAGTGAGTGGCAGACGTCGCTCCAGAGTGACGCTCACCACCAGCAAGGACCTGGCTTCTTGAAAATGTGCCGAGGTCCGTTTTCTACTTTGGGTTTTCCTTCTTAGAGGAGATTTCAAAGTGCCCTTGGAGCAGCTGGACAGGAGGAACTGGTGCCGGGTGACCGAAGGCCAGCCCTGCCCATATCTAGCTTAGACAAAGATAGAAAAGTGTGTCTGGGCCTCGCCACCCCCTCCAGGGCCAAAACCACTCACTGGCACCAGAAACTTGTTTCTATATTTTTAAAGTATCGCAGCCTGTAATTCTGTGCACTAAATTTGCCCATGTTGACATTGGCAGCAGTCTGAAGCACTGCAGACCCACCATGTGACACAGGAGGGTGGCTTTAGGGTGGAGGCATCCCAGAGCCGTGCTTCTTCAGGAGACCCGGGCACACCTGCCAAGCACTCGCTGGCTAGCCTTTGTTGAGATAAATTTGCTGAACAGTAGACATCACTGGCACAGTATGGGAAAAACTGGGGACAGGACACTTGGGAAACATTAACTCACAGTTAGGGAAACATTAACTCATAGTTAGGCAAACAGGGGGTGAACCCAGTGTGGTGTCAGGCTCTCTCCTGTGTTTGGGGCTGTGGGTGCGAATCAGGTGGCCACTCTTCTCTTTAGGGACACGCGGAGTGAACTTTTCTCTGAGGAAAATCAGAGCACAATAAGCAACAAGTTCATGAGTGACTTATTTTTTGGGTAGCCTCTGTGCAAGCCCCTCACATTACCTTTCTACTAAATTCTCTGAAAAACTCTGGGAGGATTTTTTAGATGTGGAGACTCAACTTTTGAGGGTTGGTTGTCTTGCCAAGGGTCATTTTGACTCTAAACCAGTGAGCCTCTGGCTAGTCCATCCCACATGCTCCTACCGATTCTGATGGAATCCACCATGTTCAAGGCACCCATTTCTCACTGCTGCCTTGAATGGCGGGCTACATCGTTGACTGGGCCATAGTGTTCTCTCTACATGTAGGTCTTGCTTGGAAAAAAAAATCTTTGTTTTTCCCGAGTCCATGGTCAAAAAACAATTCCAATAGATAACAAATAAATTAGCCTGATGTCAAAAGAAAACACTTGTTTTATTCTGGGAAAGAAACCTTGGAACTTAAGTCTAAATTTTATTTAAATTATAATAAATGAGATGATTTTTTAACAGTCATTTCTTCTAAATGTATTGCTTTTTTATTTAAGAATTCAGAGATTGATATTATTTCAGGTGGTCTCATTTCTCTGAAGGACATTTAGGCTTGAATATTGAGTAGCTAGCTATCTGTTTGACAAATTGTGTATCTTGAGTAACTAATAAAAAGGCAATATTCACTAGCAAAAAATACTTACCAAGGGTACTACCCATTTCTACTACTCTTGCATGTATCTTTGTTCATTAAAAATATATATATTTTAGGGCTGGGGTTGTGGCTCAGAGGTAGAGCGCTCTCCTAGCATGTGCGAGGCCCTGGGTTCAATCCTCAGCACCACATATAAATAAATAAATAAAATAAAGGTATTATGTCCAACTACAATTGAAAAATAAATATTATAAAAATATTTTATTCTGGTAAGTTCACAGGAGATCTACCATCTGAAGAAGGTTGAAGTGCATGGTGCAGTAGCTAGATGTACAGAGCCATACAAGCAGACTCCTGGAATTCATTCATCTTGCTTAACTGAAGTTTTATAGCTGCTGCTCAGTAGCTCCCCATTTCTTCCCTCTCTTGTCCCTTGGCAACCCCCATTCCACCCTGCATCTCTGAATTTCAACACTGTAGGTGCCTCTGTGAATGGGATCTGTGGCTTCTGTCTTTGCCTGCCTTAGTTTACTTCCTTAATGGTCTCAAGTTTGTCCATGTTGCTGAATATTGCAGAATCCTTCTTTTTAAAGTTATGCACATATCTACACGTGTCCTTTTTTCTCTGTCCGTTCACCTGTGGGTGACATTTGGGTTGTTTCCACATCTTGGCTGGGGCATGGGAGTGACTCTTGGACTGCTGGTATCTGTTCACAATCCTGATTTCGGTTCTTTCAGGTGAATCTCGAGGAGTTGAACTGCAGGTCCCATGGGAGTTGTGTTTACGCTTTGAAGCTCCTCCATGTTGGTGTCCACAGTGGCCACCCCAGCTCATATCCCACCAACAGTGCCCAGGGTTCCACTTCCGCCAGAGCCCCACCAACCCCTATCTTTCCTTGTCTGATGATCGCCTCTCTAAGGAGCATGACATGATAGCTCCTTGTGTTTTTTTGATTTGTGTTTTGCATTTCCTGGATGACCAGTGGCATCAAGCAAAAAGCACAGCAGACAAAACGTTCAGCAGAGTGCAAAGACAGTCCCTGGAATTTGAAGATATTTGCAAACCACACATCTGATAAGGCATTGCTTACCAAAAGAGTTAAGGAACTCCCACAATTCAATGGCAAAAAACCCAACGACGAACTAAATTGCAAACCCAATTAAAAAATGGGCTAAGGACTTGAACAGACATTTCTTCCAAGATGCACAAATGATCAGCAGATGTAGGAGAAAATTCTCAGCATCTCTATAATTTCTCTAAAATCTCTCTCTCTATCTTTTTTTTTTCTTCTTGTACCAGGAACTGAACCCAAGGCACTCAACCCCTGAGCCACTATCCCCAGCCCTTTTTATTCTAATTTTGAGAAAGGGTCTTGCTAAGTTGCTTAGGGCCTCACTAAGTAGCTGAGGCTGGCTTTGAACTTGTGATCCTACTGCCTCAGCTCCTGAGCCCTCTAAAATCTTACTACCTGTCCTTGGGTGCAAAGTCACAGAATTGGAAGGCGCTTCCTTTACAATCAAGTTGGGCATGGCTGACTTTCCCTGGAGGCCATGGTGCACATTTAATATCAACTACTCCTTTAAAATACAGTTTTATGTGCATTTTAAAGAGACAGCTCTTTTGTACCCAATGACTGCTTCACATGAAGAGAAAAGGAACTGACTTGCTCATGCACCACTGCAAGATGAAGAGAGAGAGAGAGAGTGTGTGTGTGTGAGTGTGTATGTGTTTACTGCGCACACATGTGTGCATGCTCTTGCCACCAGCGTGGATCCAGCACATGCATGTGAGCTGATGTGCTCGGGAGTGAGGAATTCCCTGTGACTGGAGGCTTAGAGTGTTCTGGGAGGACTGCTTCACATGCCTCGTGCACATCTCAGTTTGTCTGGGGACTGCTGCTCAGAACTCTGCCATCTGTAGGGGGTGGGAACCCAGTCTCAGTCCTGAAGAATTCATCTGTTAATTTTCTTTTCTCTCTTACTCGATGACACCATTGTAGTCGCTTTTCCTCCCTTTCCAATCAATAACATCTCATTTTCCATTATTACATCTTCAGTCGACTGCAGTGATGGCAAGCTGTTACACTTTCAGTTTGGAAATGGGATGGCTGGGAAAATGTTAGGACATAGTAGCAGGAGTTCCAGACAGGCCATCTTCCCTGGGACCCGCTGAGGCGGGAGCTCACCTCTATCTGCCCACAACCCAGGCCCTGCTGCCAGGTCACAGGTGAAGGCCCTGGAGGTAGGGCCGGGTCAGCTCCTGAGTTCTGGGCCTGCTCATTCCCCTCTTTAGTGCTGCATCTGAGCTTCACATTTGAGAGAATGTTGGGGGATTTTGGAAGCAGAGTCTTAGTCCTATTTGGATATCAGGAAAGAGATATTTGGCCACCAGTAAAAATCACCGAGAATTTTCTCTGCTGCTCTTCTTTGCCTAATTGTGAGAATGTCTGGATTGGGGCCACCAGCTGGTCTTTTGGCAAATAGAAGAATCTTCCTGAAGGGTAATTTCCTCTGAGTCTCTTAGAGGTTTCGATGCTTTGTTTGATCTCTAACAGAAGCACTTTTCTGGATGTGGGGTGTGAGTTGGGCCAGTGTTTCTTGCCTTTTACCAGAGCACTTCAAATTTAGAAAAAAAACGAGTGGCCTGTGTTGGGAGGTTGTATGGAACCTCCCTTGTAGAGACATTTAGATGTTAGGGGAATGTGTCCGGGGGTGGAGGAATAGTGTGGTTAAAGATTGACCTGGTGGGGGCTGGGGATGTGGCTCAAGCGGTAGCGTGCTCGCCTGGCATGCATGCGACCCGGGTTTGATCCTCAGCACCACATACAAACAAAGATGTTGTGTCTGCCGATAACTAGAAAATAAATATTAAAATTCTCTCTCTCTCTCTCTCTCTCTCTCTCTCTCTCTCTCTCTCTCTCCTTCTCTCACTCTCTCTTTAAAAAAAAAAAAAGATTGGCCTGGTGGGATTGTGCAGCCTGGGCCTCCAGTCCCAGCAATCTCCGGGGGGCCACTGTCCCTAAATGCGGGGGACTCTGGGGTGTTGTCAGAGCCGGGTCTGGGTACATGGGACTTCCTCTCTCCTTTCCCGCAGGTGTCTGTCTTGGGCCAGTGTGAGCCATGGTGGCTCAGGCTGGGAACAAAGTGGGGAACAGTGGAAGCTCAACACTTGGGACACTGAACAGACTCCTTTTCAGGGAGGTGTGTCCCTGAACTTTGAGTTAAAATGCACATGGGGCTTATTTCCTCTGGCAAAGTGCAGTGTGATACCTTTTTTTTAAAATAATTTTTATTGTTGGTTGTTCAAAACATTACATAGTTCTTGATATATCATATTTCACATTTTGATTCAAGTGGGTTATGAACTCCCATTTTTACCCCGTATACAGATTGCAGAATCACATCGGTTACACATCCATTGATTTACATATTGCCATACTAGTGTCTGTTGTATTCTGCTGCCTTTCCTATCCTCTACTATCCCCCCTCCCCCTCCCCTCCCCTCCCCTCTTCTCTCTCTACCCCATCTACTGTAATTCATTTCTCCAACTTATTTTTCCCCTTTCCCCTCACTTCCTCTTATATGTAATTTTAAATACCCCTGAGGGTCTCCTTCCATTTCCATGCAATTTCCCTTCTCTCTCCCTTTCCATCCCACCTCTCATCCCTGTTTAATGTTGATCTTCTTCTCATGCTCTTCATCTCTACTCTGTTCTTAGTTACTCTCCTCATATCAAAGAAGATATTTGGCATTTGTTTTTTAGGGATTGGCTAGCTTCACTTAGCATAATCTGCTCTAATGCCATCCATTTCCCTGCAAATTCTATGATTTTGTCATTTTTAATGCAGAGTAATACTCCATTGTGTATAAATGCCACATTTTTTTTTTATCCATTCGTCTATTGAAGGGCATCTAGGTTGGTTCCACAGTCTTGCTATTGTGAATTGTGCTGTTATGAACATGGATGTAGCAGTGTCCCTGTAGTGTGCTCTTTTTAGGTCTTTAGGGAATAGACTGAGAAGGGGAATAGCTGGGTCAAATGGTGATTCCATTCCCAGCTTTCCAAGGAATCTCCATACTGCTTTCCAAATTGACCACACCAATTTGCAGTCCCACCAGCAATGTACAAGTGAACCCTTTTCCCCCATCCTCGCCAGCACTTGTTGTTGTTTGACTTCCTAATGGCTGCCAATCTTACTGGAGTGAGATGGTATCTTAGGGTGGTTTTGATTTGCATTTCTCTGACTGCTAGAGAAGGTGAGCATTTTTTCATGTACTTGTTGATTGATTGTATGTCCTCCTCTGAGAAGTGTCTGTTCAGGTCCTTGGCCCATTTGTTGATTGGGTTATTTGTTATCTTATTGTTTAATTTTTTGAGTTCTTTGTATACTCTGGATATTAGGGCTCTATCTGAAGTGTGAGGAGTAAAGATTTGTTCCCAGGATGCAGGCTCCCTGTTTACCTCTCTTATTGTTTCTTTTGCTGAGAAAAAACTTTTAGTTTCAGTAAGTCCCATTTGTTGATTCTTGTTATTAACTCTTGTGCTATTGGTGTCCTATTGAGGAATTTGGAGCCCGAACCCACAGTATGTAGATCGTAGCCAACTTTTTCTTCTATCAGATGCCGTGTCTCTGCTTTGATATCAAGCTCCTTGATCCATTTTGAGTTAACTTTTGTGCATAGTGAGAGAAAGGGATTCAGTTTCATTTTGTTGCATATGGATTTCCAGTTTTCCCAGCACCATTTGTTGAAGATGCTGTCCTTCCTCCATTGCACGCTTTTAGCCCCTTTATCAAATATAAGATAGTTGTAATATTGTGGATAGGTTTCTGTGTCCTCTATTCTGTACCATTGGTCCACCCGCTTGTTTTGGTACCAGTACCATGCTGTTTTTGTTACTATTGCTCTGTAGTATAGTTTGAAGTCTGGTATTGCTATATCGCCTGATTCACACTTCCTGCTTAGAGTTGTTTTTGCTATTCTGGGTCTTTTATTTTTCCATATGAATTTCATGATTGCTTTATCTATTTCTACAAGAAATGCCATTGGGATTTTGATTAGCATTGCATTAAACCAATTGAGAACTTTTGGTAATATCGCCATTTTAGTTCTGCCTATCCATGAACAGGATATATACTTTTCCATCTTCTAAGATCTTCTTCTATTTCTCTCTTTAGGGTTCTGTAGTTTTCATTGTATAAGTCTTTCACCTCTTTTGTTAGGTTGATTCCCAAGTATTTTATTTTTTTTTGAGGATATTGTGAATGGGGTGGTTGTTCTCATTTCCATTTCTGAGGATTTGTTGCTGATATACAGGAATGCCTTTGATTTATGCATATTGATTTTATATCCTGCCACTTTGCTGAATTCATTTATTAGCTCTAATAATTTCTTTGTAGACCCTTTTGAATCTGCTAGGTATAGAATCATGTCATCTGCAAATAGTGATAATTTAAGTTCTTCTTTTCCTATTTTTATGCCTTTAATTTCTTTCATCTGTCTAATTGCTCTGGCCAGTGTTTCGAGAACTATGTTGAACAGAAGTGGTGAGAGAGGGCATTCCTGTCTTGTTCCTGATTTTAGAGGGAATGCCTTCAATTTTTCTCCGTTCAAAATGATGCTAGCCTGAGGCTTAGCATAGATAGCTTTTACAATATTGAGGTATGTTCCTGTTATCCCTAGTTTTTCTAGTGTTTTGAACATAAAGGGATGCTGTACTTTGTCGAATACTTTTTCTGCATCTATCGAGATGATCATATGGTTCTTATCTTTAAGTCTATTGATGTGGTGAATAACATGTATTGATTTCCATATATTGAACCAGCCTTGCATCCCAGGGATGAATCCTACTTGATCATGGTGCACAATTTTTTTGATATGTTTTTGTATCTGATTTGCCAGAATTTTATTGAGAATTTTTGCATCTAGATTCATTAGAGATATTGGTCTGTAGTTTTCTTTCTTTGAAGTATTTTTGTCTGGTTTAGGAATCAGGGTGATATTGGCCTTGTAGAATGAATTTGGAAGTTCTCCCTCTTTTTTCTATTTCCTGAAATAGCTTGAAAAGTATTGGTATTAGTTCTTCTTTAATGGTTTTGTAAAACTCTGCTGTATACCCATCCAGTCCTGAGCTTTTCTTAGTTGGTAGTCTTTTGATGGCTTCTTCTATTTCCTCAATTGATATTTGTCTGTTTAGGTTGTCTATATCCTCCTGACTCAATCTGGGTAGATCATATGACTTAAGAAATTTATTGATGCCTTCACTATCTTCTATTTTATTGGAGTATAAGGATTCAAAATAATTTCTGATTATCTTCTGTATTTCTGTAGCATCTGTTGTGATATGCCTTTTTCATCCCGTATGCTAGTAATTTGAGTTCTCTCTCTTCTTCTCTTCCTTAGCATGGCTAAGGGTCTGTTGATCTTATTATTTTTTCAAAGAACCAACTTTTAGTTTTGTAAATTTTTTCAATTGTTTCTTTTGTTTTGATTTCATTAATTTCAGGTCTGATTTTAATTATTTCTTGCCTTCTACTTCTTTTGCTGTTGTTTTGCTCTTCTTTTTCTAGGATTTTGAGATGAAGTGTGAGATCATTTATTTGTTGGTTTTCCTTTTTTTAAGGCATAAACTCCAGGCAATGAATTTTCCTCTTAGAACTGCTTTCATTGTGTCCCATAGATTCCAATATGTTGTGTCTGTGTTTTCATTTATCTCTAAGAATTTTTTAATTTCCTCTTTGATGTCTTCTATAATCCGTTGATCATTCAGTAACCTATTGTTCATTTTCCAAGTGATGCATGATTTTTCCTTCCTTCTTTTATTGTTGATTTCCAGTTTCATTCCATTATGATCAGATAAGATGCATGGTACTATCTCTACTCCTTTATAATGTCTAAGAGTTGCCCTGTGACATAATATAGGATCTATTTTTGAGAAAGATCCATGTGCTGCTGAGAAAAAAGTGTAACAGCTTGATGTTGGGTGGTATATTCTATATATGTCAATTAAGTCTAGGCTATTCATTGTATTATTGAGTTCTATAGTTTCCTTATTCAACTTTTGTTTGGAAGATCTGTCCAGTGGTGAGAGAGGTGTGTTGAAGTCTCCCATGATTATTTTATGGTGGTCTATTAGACTCTTGAACTTGAGAAGAGTTTGTTTGATGAACATAGCTGCACCATTGTTTGGGGCATATATATTTATGATTGTTATGTCTTGTTGGTGTATGGTTCCCTTGAGCAGTATGTAGTGTCCCTCTTTATCCCTTTTGATTAACTTTGGCTTGAAATCTATTTTATTTGATATGAGTATGGACACTCCTGCTTGTTTCCGAAATCCATATGAGTGATATGATTTTTCCCAACCTTTCACCTTCAGTCTATGTATGTCTTTTCCTATCAAATGTGTCTCCTGTAGGCAGCATATTGTTG
The DNA here is from genome assembly GCF_048772815.1 of Callospermophilus lateralis. Classification (NCBI taxonomy): domain Eukaryota; kingdom Metazoa; phylum Chordata; class Mammalia; order Rodentia; family Sciuridae; genus Callospermophilus; species Callospermophilus lateralis. Next base: position 105,584,598 of record NC_135315.1, read on the forward strand.
GGTCTTGTTTTGTGATCCATTCTACTAGCCTGTGTCTCTTAATTGGTGAGTTTAAGCCATTAACATTTAGGGTTATTATTGAGATATGGGTTGTACTTCCAGCCATATTTGTTTATTTATGTTACTTAACATGGTTTGTTTTCCTCTTTGATCATTTTTTCCCTTTACTGTACTCCCTCCCACTGTTGGTTTTCATTGTTATTTTTCCATTTCCTCTTCGTGTAATGTTTTGCCGAGGATGTTTTGAAGAGATGGTTTTCTAGTGATACCTTTTTTTTATGACAAAGAAAAACCCTCCGGTGGAGGTTTGGCCTCAAGGAGCAGATTGAAGTAATTTCAGGGGTAGGAACTGAGCTAGTCTTGTTGACATCCATTTCTTCCTTCTGTCTTTTCCTTCTCTGCTTTCCCCTGCCCCCACCTCCTTCAAGGTCATTCTGTCAACCTTATGCTTTCCTAACATTTGTGTGTGTATATGTACATCTTTGTGTGTGTGCTGGGGACTGAGCCGGGGGCCTTTTGCATGGGAGGCAAGCAGTCTCCCAGTGTAGCCACACCCTAGCCTGTCTGTACCTCTTAATATAAATGTAGCCTGTGTACTGTATTGGTTTCCTATGGCTGCTGTAACAAAGTGTCACAACAGAGAGGCACTCCCTCCCAGTCTGAGCACTCCTTGGCTTGTGGCCGTAATGCTCCAGTCTTCAGGACCAGCATCTTTAGATCTCTGCCTCTTGGCCCCATTGCCTTCTGCCACCGGGTAAGGGTAGCTTATCCTCTCTGGAGCTGGTGTTGAATTGACTGTCCCTGTGCTGGTGGTGGGAGGTGGGACTATAAGAGGTGATTAGGGTGTTAAGTTTTCACCTGCTTGGTTATTGCAAGTGGGTTGTTATAAAGTGGGGCTGCCCCTGTTGTTTGTCCCTTTCTTCTGACTCCCCCCATGTTAGGAAGCAGCTCAGACCCTCTTAGATGTGCCTGCCCTGTCTTGGACTTCCCATCCTCCAGAAATGTGAGCCAAAGTAAATCTCTTTTCTTGATAAGTTATGTAGTCTTAGGCATTCTGTTAATAGTGACAAAAACCAGACTAGTGGGGCCTGGTGGCCTCCCCCTGAAGACCCTGTTGCTATGGAGGCTGAGGCAGGAGAGCCCAGGAGCTTGAGGCCAGCCTGGGCCACAGAGCAAAACCCCATGTTATGGTTTGGATGTGACGTGCGCGACAATGCAGGAAGGTTCAGAGAGGAAATGACTGGGCTGTGAGAGCCTTAACCCAATCAATGAATTAATTACCTGATGGGATTGAGTGGCAGCTGAAGGCAGGTGGGGTGTGGCTGGAGGGGTGGGGCACAGGGGGCATGGCCTTGGGGTATATATTTGTATCTGGAAGGTGGTATTCTGTCTGCTTCCTGATCATTGTGTGAGCCTCTCCCCTCTGCCCCACTCTTGCCCCCCGCAGCCCCAGGGGATGGAGCCAGTCCTCTATGGATTGAGACCCCCGAAACCGTGAGCCTCCAAATCAACTTTTCCCCTCTACAATTGTTCTGAGTAGGTCTTTTATCTCAGTGGTGGGAAAGCTAAAACACCCTGTTCCAAAATGAAGCCCGACTAAGGCACGTTTTTGTCTCTCTTCCAGTGACACTCGTGACCCAGTGTGTAGCTCAGTGGTAGAACACCTGCCTAATAATATGTGACACCAGTGAGTGTATTTAGGGAACACCTGGTGTCCCAGGGCAATCTCCCACCTTATTTCAGTGGCACTGGCAAAGATCCTTTTTTCTTGGTAAGGTAACATTTACCGTTGGTTTCCAGGGATCAAGGTCTGCTGTCTTTGGGGTTATTATTCAGCCTCTGATAGTACTGGTCATGCAACTTGTTTTTTAAGAAATTCCACCGTATATTTTAGAGACCTCCCCGCCCCCTTGCTGGTTAGCATAGATCTTTCTCACTTGATGCTATAGTTTTTCCAGGAAAGGCATTCCAGATTTTGTTTTTATGTTCCTAAGCTGATGAATAGTGTTTCAGTTTTTTTTTCCCACTATGACCAACGTGTAGCGATGGTGGACAGAGGGACTAAGAGGACAAACTGCACTGCATCTCTGGGGAGGGGGATGGGTCCACCATGTCCTCCTAGGCTAGCCCAGGGCTTTTCCATTGCATGACCTAAACCACTCTACTTTCCCTGTGAGCTTGTCCTGATGGCTGCTGTGGAAACAGTTTGCAAAGCCAGCTGTTGGGCCTTGGTGTTGATTGCGTCTCCCAGGACTCAGGTGCCTTCCATGGGCCTAATCCTAGTACCCAACTCTCTCACCTTCCTCTCCCCCGAGCAACCTGCCTACTTATTAAAACAGCTGCAAGGAAGACAGGTGGGTTTTTTTTTTTTTTTTGCATCTCCAGTGAGCATGAGTGACTAGAAAGACTAAAATTCACCTCAGCGAGAAGCAGGCTGGGAGGACCTGAAGCTGCCTCACCCTGCAGCCTGATGAAGCTGACCCTCACTGAGCTGCCTGTCCCAGGCTGTGGTTCCAGCCGGAGAGTCAGCAGAGGTATCCAGGGCGAAAGTCTGTAAGACAGATTTTACTTGGTGACCTCAAAGAATCTCCTCTTTGTTTGGTGGAAAAACTATGCTGTTGAATACAGAAGTTTCTATCTATATTTGAATGCGCATGAACATGTGTTCATATTTTAAAGTCCTTTACTACAGACTTGCTAAATTTAAATGGTATGTGTTGTTCATCTTAGGGGATATTTTAATAGCACACATTTAAATGTTCTCAGGAAACACAATGTAATGTTTCTGAATCATCTCTCCTTTTTACTAGTTCACATTTCTCTAAACTCCCTGTCACAGGTGATTTAAACAGTGCTCTGGCACTCCAATATGCGTGCACAAGGTCTGGCTCACGGCTTTTGTCTTCACCTGGTTTTGGGTGACAAAATCCTACATGCTTTAAAAAAATTTGTTTAATCATCTAAAATTAGTGAGACACTGAGTTTTGCAGTTATGTAATATCCAGAGCTGAAAATATAAAAAGTGAAGCTACAAGGGCAGCCCTTGGAATAGGCCAGTGGATGGAGGCCTTTCTTTTTGAGATGAGTGGAGATGTCACTGGGTAGGACAGTGGATTTCTCTGGAAGGCCGGGAGACTTTCAGACTGCATCTGAAATAAAATCAATACACGTTCCGGGAGGGTCTCTGCTGCCCACCTCTGAGCGCAGTGTTTTAGTTTGAGACCAGATTGCTGTTTGCCATCATGAACTCTTCTTCTATCTTGTGAGGCTCCCCTTGCCAGGGGTCTGTGCTAGGGCTTTGAAAGCAACCAGCTGGATGGTTTCCAAGCCATTCCTCAAAGAAAACCTGAGGGTGAGGAATTTGGGTCACCGAAGTAGCAGGTTGTCCATTTTCTCGGGAATGGAGTGGCCAGACTCTTACTCCATCTCACACTGTTCCTCAGGGGGTGGTCAGTGCCAGGGAAGATGCTTTTCTGGATTTCCATCCTGACTGTTGCCCACCTTTGCTCTCCAGGTTAATTTGTCTCTCTTTTCATTGGTGTTTTCAAGAAATCGGGGAGAGGAGGTCTCAAGCTCTGTACTACACATGTAACTTTGCAAATTTCTAGAAATGTGGATTTTTTTATGTGCTGGGATTTAATCCAGGGGTGCTCTGCCACCAAACTATGTCCCCAATCTTTTTTTTGTTTGTTTTGAGGCAGGATCTCACTAAGTTGTTCAGGCTGGACTTGTGATCCTCCTGTCTCTCAGCCTCCCAAGTTGCTGGGGTAACAGGCATGGTTCCGACACCCCAGATAGAAATGTGGATGACTTGTGATCATTTAGTTATTAACAGGGAATTCTTGCCAGCTCTGTGTGTCCCTGGGCTGGGGCTACAGCTTGGTGAAAGGGGCTTGTGTGCCATGCATAGAACTCTGGGTTCAATCCCAGAACCCTTCCCACATGCAAATTTAAGGACAGTCTTTCCCAGCTTGTTAGCCAGCTTTCCATTACTGTGAAAGAACACCTCGAAAAAAATCAATTTAGAGGAGAAAAGTTTTTTGGAACTGATTGGTTCAGAGGTCTCAGTCTGGGATCACTGGGGCCTGTTACTTTGGCAAAGTAGAACATCACAGAGGGAGGGTGGTGGAGCCCTCAGCTCATGGCAAGAAGCAGGGAGGAATGGGCGGGGTCAAGGTGTAACTCCCAAGGACTTGTGCTCTCAAGTAGATCCCACTTCCTGTTTCACCACCTCTCAATAGTCCACTGAACTATGGGTCCATCAATGGATTAATCCACTGATGAGGTCAGAGCCCTCTTGATCTGATCCCTTTCCCAAACCCCACCCAGGACTTTGCTACATGGCGACCAAACCTTCAACACATGAGCCTTTGGAGCACCCTCCAGATCCAAAACATAGCACCTGGTGACTTTCAGAGTGTGAAGTTTCACATAAATCAAGTATAAAACTTGGAAGGATCTAATAGAATTTAAGATGAAAGGCTCTTTCGAGTTTAACGTCAACTTTTAAGTTATCAGTTATTTTATTATAAAAGACTTGATGGGCCCCTTCAGCATTGTGAGGTGTCCTACTTTGAACGGGATTAGAATATTTATCAACCTTTATCAACACCTTAGTCGAAACCACAGAAGATGTCAAGACATCTAGAAGACCAAGGCTGGGCACCAGTACCTCAAACAAAAACTTCACCAAAGCACGTGTGGTTGAGGCCCAGCATGGGTTGGACAGTCAAAGGCAGAGGCAACGTGAGTTTCTCTTTTGTGCAGTGCAGACTCAACGTAGGCTGGCCACGCCACCAGGATCAACACTCGGAGGACACTCAGCAGCTCCAGGAACTGGGGCCAGGGCTGCCACTAGGAAAATTCTGCACTGTCCCCTTTTCTTGGAACATAGATTACGAGTGTACTAATCCAAGGTAATCAGGTGAGGAGGGAGTGAAATTGAGCGAGGGACCAAGTTACAAAGTGGCTCACTACAGTCTTGATCTTCTAGATCCCTCACGGCTGGCCCCTGGCCTCTGGGTAGATGTTTTCTCATTTTCCCTTCTTCCCACTTGTACTTTGTCAGGGTGAGGGAATGGTTGATACCTCATGTTATGAGATCCCCAAGACAACGCTTGGGATGGAGCAGAGAGAGTCAAGAGCCAGAACCTAAAGGCGCCTGTCATCTCATGGGTCCTGTGCAGTCATCTCCCGAGTGTGCCGACCCGGGCTGGAGAGTCTGGGTGGTTTGCACATGGTGACCCAGCTGGTGGCAGCAGAGTGGGGTCCCCAGGGTTGTTTTCACCCAGAGTGATGCTTAGTCACATCTCCCTGTGCCTGGACTTGTGTGCATCCATGTGGCACAACTCCAAGTGCACCCAGAAGAGCAATGTCCCTCCCCTTGAAGAACACGAGTTACAACAGGGATTCCGGTTCTTCTTCTTGGGGTTCTTTTGTATTTTTAATACACTTGATGTAGCATATGCTAGGAGTCTGTGATACATTTTCAAATGTAAACTGTTGAATTATCTCAAGTACATGTATTGATTTGTGTTCAGAACAAATGTCATTTCTGTCCCTTTAAGTCTGCGAGGCTTGGGTGGGAGTTTGAGAGTTTGGTGCCCAGTGTGTGGGTCCCTCTATTCAGAAATCTGTTGTGTGTGAAGTTAACAAAGGTTTAGGGGAAAACCCCTTTCTGAAAGTTTGGTCAAGGTCCTAGGGTGCGTATGTGCCTTTGCCAAGCATTGGGGCTCTGTCATGTGTCTCGAGTCCCTAGCCCCTCCCTGGCCTCCTTCAGCTGACTAGGCCAAAGGAAGAGGATTTCTTCTTGGCTACTGGGGATTTTAGTATGGCAAAATACTTTTTAATAATTTAAAGAGGTTACTGTAAAATGCATACAATCTAAAACCTGCAATCATAACCATTTTTAACTGTATAAAATGCATTCAAGTCGCTGGGTTGCCGTCCCCCCTCCGTCTCCCCATTTCTCTTCCTCTTATGAAGCTGAAGCTCCACATGGTCAAATATTTCATACATAACATAAGTCTCTAAGGTGAGGATAGTAAAATTCTTATGGTAGAAGGTGTAATTGTGACTTATCTGTGGTTTATATTCTCCATTTTTCAACATTTCAGCACCTTCAAGTACCGGAGATATGGTGCTTTATTGTAAATATTCTCATTTAATATTCAAAACTCATGTGAGGTAGGCACTGATATTCCCATTTGGTAAATAAAGAAATTGCAGTAGTAATAGAAGAAAGGTAGTGAAGGCGCCAGGGCCCCTGCTTAGTGCTGCCGAGTTTCAGTCATGTGTCCCTTATTCTGCATTTCAAAAGACTATGATGAATGTGTACTGGGTTGGTCTGTCTGTCTAATCCATTTTGTGGGCATGGGTATGTGTCAGGAGGGAGAATTTCTAGAGTTTTCTTGTAAATCATGGGTCTTGCCCTGTCAACAGAGTCTTGCTCATTGCGGTAGCATCTCGTGGGATTGGGGATTATTGTGTTTTCCCGGAACACATAGTGGATGCAGCAGATGTCTATTCAAATATTACTTTAAAAAATGCCTGGGATTGTATTTAAATTGCTTCAATTTTTCACTAATTAAATTGCAGATCCTTTCTCCTAGGGATTTTGCACTCGGCTGAGCTTCTTTATTGTTTGTGTTGGACAATGATACAAAGAATCTTTGGCACTGTAGCATCCTGAAAAATCCTGCGGAATGGGCTAAATAAGTCCACAGTCATCCCAAAATGCACTTAATTTTAATACTACCATTTTTTTCCCTTTTTTTTTTGTGCAAGACCAAACTTGGACAGATATTGGGCTTTTGTTTGTTTTCATTTCTGTATTTGATTCCGGCCCATGTGTTCTGTGGAAGGGATCAGCTCTTTGCTCTGCTTGGGTTTTACCATGAACAGCATAATGGAATTCAGGCATTTAAAACCACATGTGTCTCTCTCATGTGGCTGCCCCAACTGGAGCCTTTAATGGGTCCTTCCAAGAGGCTGGACCCTGTGGTGCCCCAGGAGGTCTTCACCTAGAGTTCTTATCATTGCTGATAAGGACTTTACCAAACTTTTCTCCCACGTGCTATTTTCTTTTACAGAGAGAGGGGAGGAGAAAACAAAACTGGGGAAAAGGAAAGAAGCCAGAAATTCAGTGTTTCTGCAGACCAAAGGCTTGTCACAATGGACTCTGGGTATTTTTAAACAGGGATGCTTGCTTGCTCTTAGGATGTAAATTATTTGCATCCCCCCAACTTGAGCTAATATTCACCCTTGTCCACAGTCATGAAGAAGTTTCTCAGAATAAGTAAATTCCTTACTCTTGAGAGCATGGCTTTGGGGCACCAGCCATCTGTGCTCAGCCTCTCCCGGGCCCCCTGGTGAGGAAGGAGTTGTCCCCACTTTGCAGACTGAATGGAAAGAGTGGTTGGGGAGGATAGGAGAGCTGCTCAGCTGTCAGGTGTATCTTAAGTGGTAGGTCTAGGATTACATCCTTTCTGTGATATGAGTGCTCAGAATTTTCAAACAGCAATATTCCATTTTTTCAGGATTATTCCTGATATGGAAAATCTTTGGCCCAGGGGACTAATGTGGGAGGAGCCCAAGCACATGGGTGTTAGAGATAGTCTCAGAGGAAATGGAAACACTGAGCTCCTGCCCCAGAATGCTAACATTGGCAGAACCCAAGGAAGAGGCCGGAGGAGGAGCAGCATCCTGGGTGGGAAGCTGAATGTGTTTGCAAATCAAGTGCCTCTGAGTGACCCTGTTGTGAGGAAGAGTTGTCAGAAAGTTGGATCATGGGAGCAAGTGTTAGGCAGGTTTGAAGCCACCAGGAGACTCCCACGTGAAGCTGTGGAGGAGGTGTGGAGTGGGACGAGGTGAAGGTTGCTGGGCCCAGGGGAGAAGACGCGTGGCATGGACACTGTAGCCACAGAGCCTAACCAGAGACTCCCCTCAGCCTGCCTCTGTCTGGGTGCCAGCAGAGAAGGATGTCACTCACCTGATGGCGAAAGCAAACACACCGCCAGGGGTGGCATCAGGTAGATTGCAGCACAAGTCACATGTGGGCTCTGCACATGCAAATCCCTGTGGTGACAGCCCCGAACCACAGAAAGGACATAGGTCGAGGCCCATTTTAGTCTTATGTGTCCATTGCAGCCAAGCCAGCCTCCTCCCACCCAGGAGTCCAAGTGCTTCTTTCCCGGACTCCCCTTTGCTGGGAGGCACAGATTCTCTCTTTAATCTTGGACAGAGGGTGGCTTCCTTCCTCCTGTGGTTGCCCCGTGTGGGTTTTAGCAGCTGGTGGGGAGGGAGCCCCTGGGGTTCTCTGTAGCCCTGGGGCGATGCAAAGGTTTTCAGTGACCTTCTGTAAGATGGTGATGAAACTCGGGCCTGGAAGGTGATTTCTAGGTCAGTAGGAATAAAACCTTGCTGCTTATTTGTGAAGGTTGAGTCACAGTGACCTAGTTTTTTTTTTTCCTTCTTCGTGATCCAAGCTTTACAGGCAATAATTATCTGGAGGCCTTTTCTCTTTTTTCTTGCTGCTGCTTCTGCTGGAGTCTTTGGGTTCTGACTCTGGCCTGGTGGGTAATGTGCATCTTGTGGTCATACTTAAGTTAAAAACATTTGCCTCGTTTGACTGGACAAATGAAAATGGTGTCACATTGATATAGCAAGGGGTTTCCCTCACTGGAATTAGTGGAGGGTTTCATTTGGAGGTATGAGAGAGGATGGGGGGCCCTCTTGAGGATTTCTTGAAAGCATAGAGTCTTGCCTCAAGGGAAAAAATCCATATAATTACATACACACAAGATTTTTTTCCCTGTAATTCCAAATTATAAATCCTTTGTTTGAAATATCATTGGTCAGTTTGGATTATGGCTGTTCATGTGGTCCCCAAGAGGTGGACATTTGAAGTCCTGTGACTTCATGGATGGTGTCTTGACTTCTGTGTGAGCTGCAGGAGCCATCGCTGGCCTAACGGAGGGAGACACATCGAGTTTGAGAGAATGCATCGTGGGGACGTTGGATTGGTAAAAAAATGAAGGTAAATAAATGATAAGACAACAAAAGGCTGTTGTGTTTGACTGTTTTTTTTTAATTTGGAAACTACACACAACCTGAAAACGTGCATTCAATGCAATGAAGACAAATAAAAGTAAATATTCACAGCTATGTTAGACCTTGAGAATGAGAGGGGTGGCCCTGGATGCCGCAGCCACCTCCTGGTGATGTGTGTTCAGGGAACTCCTCTATGTGAGCAAATAATGGGCTCAGGGTGCAGGAGGCCAGTCTTGCTCAGTGGCTCCCACAAGCAGGTGACTTTGGGGCCTGAGCTGCAACTGGAAATTATCATGTGGCCCATGGCATCTGGGCGCTGGGCCTCCCAGCCAGAGAGGAAGCCCGAGGAGTCCCAAGGCCCCGGGGCTCCTCCTGCAGGCAGAGGCACCTCAGCCCTCCACTGCCCTGGTCACCACCTGAGCCACAGCCAGGCTGTCCTGTACAGGAGCACATGCCCATCTCATCATGCCAGCAATATGTAGAGAGAACCGTGGCCTCAGCCTCTTAGGTCTCCATGATCTGCGTCTGCCACTCACGTGACATCCATAAGTAATGGCGTGGGCGGGCTTCATTCTTTCTCTGCACTGAAGACAATGATGTCAAGGCCGGGGGTCTTCTCCAGAATGAGCTGGAAGTCCTCTTACTATAGACATGCTGTGGCTTACTATGGCCCCCCCAATGTTATGTGCTGGGAACTCAATCCCTAAATTCATATGCACTGGGAGGTAATCGGAAATAGATGACATCATGAGAGTGAAGTCCGCATGAGGGCATCGGTGGCTTTATTAAGTGAGGAAACTGACTCTTGGGCTCTGCCTTGCTATGCGGTGCCCCTCACCACACTCTGGTGGCCAGCACATGCCAGCAGCATGTCCCTGAACTCCTGCCTCTAGAACCACAAGCTAAATGAACCTCCACTCCTTACAGATACACAGCCTGTGGTATTCAGTTACTGCACACCAAGACTCGAGGCCAGCCATGCAGGGTGCTGGTATTCAGCAAATACTCACTGAGCAAATGTTAAAAAGGCCAGAGAGCCAGAGTTACTTAAAATTTCTAAACTGCCTCTTTTGGATTATTTCCAACTCCAGAGCAAGTTGGAGCAACAGCTCAAGGTTAGGTTGCCAGAGTCTGAATCATTTGCTTATCATTATAACAACTGGTTTTGTAACTTACCCTCAGACTAGATAGCAAGTTAATTATAGTACTTGGGTCTTTGGTTTTCTGTTTTGATTTTTAATGCTCTATAGAATAAAGATAAGAGGAGTTTTAGTCTCATTCGCATCATTTCTATGTCTGGCCTTCATCGGGTACAGCGATGGTTATTCATTAAATAACCATTCATTGATCACCATGTTGTGGGGATGATTTTGTGCACTGAGGAAATATGGGTATGATATGTGCTTGTAAGAGCTCTCAGCCTGGTGGGAGGTGGATACAAGAGCAGTAGTTGGAACCTCTAATGTGTTGAGGAGCCTGAGACTTCAAAAAAAAGGCAGGTCAAGGGAGGGACTAATGTATTCTGCTTGGGGGTGGGGAAGGCCCTAAGGTCCAGACAGAGGGTGCTGGGCACCAGACAGGGTGAGGAATGAGACTGGAGAGGTGGCATTCCAAGAAGAGGGAGGAGCCTGTAGGAAGCAGAGAAAGGCTGGGAGCCTTCTGAGCACAAGGCCCTGATCCTTGCCCAGGGCATAGGGGCCGGGGAGCAGGTGGAGGTGAGGGTGGAGAGCTGCGGGGACAGGATCATTGGATTCTCTCTCCTGGTGTTGCGTGCACTTGAAGGGGTAAAAGCAAGTTTTGACTCCTGCTTGTTTTATAGTAAATATCTAAACCCAGATCTCAGGTCTTGCTGAGGCAGGAGCCTGGGGTAAATGGTAAACAGAGACTATAATTGGCCAGAGGAATTATTTCATTACCCTTATTCTTCAAGTTATCAAGGAAGCTTAAACATGCAAAATTCACTGTAGGGCAGGGGTGACTTCATATGAGCACAGAATCACCACAGTGCAACGTGGCAAGATCTTCTTGGATTGATTTGAGAGAAATGGGAGAAGTTGGTTTCTCTCATTTTACTGTTTTGGCCTGAGAATCTGTAGAACTAATGGTGCTGTCAGAGCTGTCCTCTCTGAATTGTCTTTGTGTGGGCTATTGTCTGGAGTAGTGGCTGGTAATATAAATAACAGAGGAGCAACAGCAGAAATGATCCAAACACCGGATCTAGGCCACTGTGCACTTGGTGAGGGAGGTCTAGTCAGACCCAGCACACACTTAACCTGCAGGACTGGATTTCCATCCTGTTCAGCATCCAGCAAGGGGATTTAATTCGAAAAATTACACTCTTTAATGTACATTGGATTTGTCACTCTGGTTATTCCTTTATGCGATAATAAATATTTATTGAGCACCTATGTGTTGCTCTTATAGGTTAAATTTTTGGAAGCCTTTTTTAAAAAAATTTTTCTCTGAAGTGACCCTTTTCCAGCTCATTAAAAACAAAACCAGAAATAAAGAAACAAACAAACAAACAAAAAACCCACTTCTGTGGAGACTTTAGGGACTGTTTAAGTGAAAACTTTATAATTAATTAGATTTTTGAAATAATTCAATAGATATTTATTTTGAACAATTGATGAGGGGCCAGACACCAGCATGAGACATTTCAGGCTAACACTTACAGATGGGCCCTGGTCTTCATGAAGACTCCGTTCTAGGAGAACATAAAAAATTAATAATGGCTTTGGAGTGTAACTTGATGAGTGCTTGGAAGGTATAAGTTCAGGGCACCCTGGGGGAGAGAGTGTGTGTGGGGCTATCTAACCCAGACTTAGAGGGAGAACTGGGAGAAAGTGGCATCTCAGCAGAGACTTGAGGAGTTAGGGAAAGTCCAAAGAAGAGGTGAGGGGACTAGCCCAGGGTGGCTGTCACCCGTGTCACAGGGTGTGTGTGTGTGTGTGTGTGTGTGTGTGTGTGTGTGTGTGTTAGAAGCAGCTAGCCTGGCTGTGGTGTGGGGCTTGGGCAGAAGCGGGAAGTTGGCTGGAATGCTGTGCAGATCCTGGTCCTACTGTAGCGCCATTCAGGTGTTCAGAGCTGATCCTGATGCACAGGGTGTGGTGGTGCACACCTGTGGTCCCAGTGATTAGGGAGGCTGAGACAGGAGGATTGCGTTTGAGTCCAGCCTTGGCAACATAGTGAGACCTTGTCTTAAAAATATCAAGGGCCTGGCATTGTAGTTGAGTGCTAAAGCATTCCTGGGTTCAGTCCTGTGTGTGTGTGTGTGTGTGTGTGTGTGTGTGTGTGTGTAGATATTTATAAATCCTGATGCTTCCCAGAAGGATCAGTGTCCCCACGATGGGAAGAAGGAAGCAGGAAGACTGGTGAGGAGGTTTCTGTCCTACCTGTGTGGGAGATGGCACTATCCCCATCAGGGGACTGGCCACGGGGGGGCTGACTACAGCTGGGGGTCTGGGGAGTGGTAAGAAGGAGATTCCAATCCTTGCGCTGACAGATGCAGTACTTCTTTATGGCGTCAGACATTGTTTGATCTAAGAAATCTGGAAATCCCTGCTAGCCCCTCATTATACAGGAGCACTGGAGAGGGAGGAGGAATCGATTGGTAAGGTGAATGCGCTCCTGGTTTGATTCTTCTGTCTTCTGACTTTCAAGGCCCCTTCCTGTGGCTCATTAACTGGAAGGAGACCTTGATCCTATAATCTTCTCATTTTCAGAGAATGAGGGAGATGTTGGGCTTTCTTGGAGCAGGTGGCTTTCAGCCTTTGGACAGAAGAACTTGAGGGTCCACCCTGAGCTGATCAGTGTTGTCGGATAGCCACCAGATGCCACCTAAGAGTCTTAGGTGCAGGCCACCAGCACTTAGATTTTTACGCCTGTCATTTAGAGCCAAGTAATCTCCAGTGGTCCCCAACTGCTAGGATCTCAAGCCCCTATCCTCTTGGGTTTCCAATTTTTTAAAATCAAAAACAAAATCTCTTATAGAAAATTCATTTGATTTGTTGCTGAATTCCTAAATTTTTTTCATGTCATCTACATCCTTAGTGGAAAAAATGCAGTCCAAGATACCACAGGGCTTGGGCCTTTTAATTTTAATGTTTTAAATATAAAATAACAAAATTGTCTGCACTTCATTAAAAAGAATGTAGAGGAATTTTAATTTGATTATCATTCCCAGTTTTCCCAGGCTTTCATAGGCCAGGACTTTGTTTGAACAGCTGTACTCTGGTAAATCTCAGTAACAAATGAATCAGGAGTGATTTTGTGTAGCAAGTCAGATGAAAGGGACTTCCTTAGAAAGAGGGGTCATTAAAAGAAGGAAGAAAGAAAAACTAGCAACACTTTGAGACATTTAACCACAAGTTTTCTAAAAATAGAGCAATAGCTCCAAGAATTCTTTTCTAACAATCTTATAATATGCTGTCATTAATAATAAAAATATATCTTGTATCTTTTGATATTTTTATACAGAGAAAAAAATTGCAATAAAAGTCAATAGGGAAAGGAAAACTGCTAAAAATTAGGAAGCATAAAAAAATGAAAACAGAGCAGGGTGGTCAATTTCCTGTCCTTTGTAGGTGAGTTACCCATGTGCTCAGGGGGGTAGGGAGGGGCTTGAGGTGTCTGCCATCAATCACAAAAGATCAGATCAACCCTGGGAAAAGAGATTCTCAGGAGCTGAGGGGAAGAAGGGCTGTTAGCGCTCACCATCTCACCTGGATAAGTTGGCAAGTGTACAGTGAAGCTGAACTCAGTTCAGGGAATCATTGATTCACCCAACTGAATAAACAACAACTGCATTGGCTAATCTAATTAATCAAACTCTACTTCTGTTTTCCAAAGGAGATTCACAGGCAGTAAAGTAAATTAAATCAACATTTCTCCCCCCCACCCCCACTTACTAAAAATGAGCTTTATTTCCTTGGGTAAATCAGTCATTTAAATTTCCAAGGTTGTCCTCCAGTAGTGGGCTGGCTGGAAGCAATTGTATGGATGTAAAATTGTGTGTAGATTGCATACGAGTTCTGAACATCATGTCTTGTCTCTACCACTGAAACCAATATGAATAAAATAGATAGTTAACAAGTTATTCTTAGAAATAGTGGCTTGTAGGTATCCATGTGCAGATCAGGGAACCTATGTTCGAATGAATTTCTTATGGATCCAAACTATGTTTACGGAAAGAAATAATGACTTTGGGCAAACATCCTGGAAAATTAAGGATACTTAAAGTTTGGAAGTGATTGTAATTGTGGAAATGTAGATGCAGGAGTAGTAAGATTCCAGTTTGGTAGTCTGCAGAGCTGGTACTCAATGTTGTGTTTTCCCTAATGCTAGATCACTAGAATGAGATTCAGTTTCAGATGGCACCTCTATGACATATAAGAAGAATTTCACGTACATACCTTCACAGAAGTACCACGTCTGAGGAGCAGTGAAGGTCAGAGTAAACGGGGATGACATCTAATCAAAAGATCACAAAGTGGAGATTGACAGGCTTCCTATGAGTAAGGAAAAAAACAGGGAACGTCCTGGGTGGCATGCTCCGGGAATCGGGGCTGTTCCCCCAGGGCTGCCACCTCTTTAGAAGCATGGTAAGGTCGTGGTCAGAGGCAGCCTGCTAACAGGCCTTGAGAGCTCACCAGTTCTCAGTTCTGCTGGGTTCCTGTGCTCTTCGCTGTGTCACCAAAGGGCACACTTCCTAGGGAGGATCCTCAGAGAGGCTCTTTCCAGCAGATTCTTGGTGCTTTTCCTGGAGACCCAGGGTCTCCAGGGTCCCCAGGATTTCCTCTCCTCACTTCTCTTTTGTGGGGCTTCCTGCCACTCTTTTGGCCTTGATCACCTTTGAATATTATGCTCAAGATTCATTTAATCTTCATTCAAATGGAAAGGAAGATCTGGGCCCGGTCACATTGCGTCCTGAATGGTCCTGGATGGTGGGCAGCGGTTTGGTCGATGAAGTGGTTCTTGGAGTGGCTCCTCTTACCTGAGGACAAGCCTGACTGCCGCTGTCATTTCTCCATGGTTACCTCTGGTTCACTTCCAAGCCAGGGCCAGCGTGTAGACTGGCTCTGTGTCCTAGGCCTGTCTCTGCCATCTGGTCGATGCTGCATTCCTGGTGGGCTGGCTGGGAGTGTTTGTGATCATGGCTTGTCCTCGGTGGGCTGTGGAACCTCCTGTCGTCACGACTGCTCCTTGGTGAAGGCGGTGGGTTTCCAGGTAGATGGGGTGGGGCTGACCTTAGGCAAATCTTTGTAGTTTCCTTCTGAGCCCTGAGTCCTCAATTGACTCAGTTGGGCATGGTAGGGCAGCCATCTCAAGTGGAGGAAAGAAAAGCAGTTTCTTTTTGATATATTATCTCTTTATTTTATTTTTTTTTTTGTGGCGCTGGGGGTTGAACCCAGGGCCAGTTGAATGCAGCGCGAGCACTCTCCCAGCTGAGCCATATCCCCAGCCCTCTTTTTGATATTTTAAACCCACTGCTTCTAGACTGTTCTGTGATCAAATATGCTCAAGACTGAAAGAAAGCTTTTGACCTAGTTTATCACGGATGCCATCGCACAGTCAGCCACACTGGTTTCTAGGACTTCATTTTGTGATGTATTGAATTATCCTTAATATTCCTTAATATTCAGGTTCAGGAGTTATTTCAGGAGATGCAGGTGAAGACAGCAGATGTCCCCTCTAGCCATGTGGTGGCAGAGCATGCCCTGAGTCATTCTTAAGAGCTTACCACTCGGCCCGTGACATCCTCCGCGGCCTCCCTCTCTGCTGCCCAGTGGTTAGCACGAGTGAGCAGTGCAGGGGAGTCCCGAGCACAGTGTCCAGGCCCGTGTCATGTGATGCCTTACATTACACCCTCTGTGCTCTTTTCTGGTGACTTGTGTGTCATATGTGTGTTCTGTCAGCTATCGGCTGTCCTTCGATCCTGTGGATCTAGATGGTGTGAGGTCTGCAGATTCCTGGGTATTTTATGGATTTGGGCAACCTGCTGTAAGTTTATTTTCCTAAGATTATGGATCAAGGAAGGGCAGCCCAAAGGTGTCCACGCAGGTTTCCTCAGTGCAGATCTGCTGTTTCCACCCATAGATCATTACAGCCAGAGGGCTACTGGGGGAGTCCAAGGGCCTGCTGTGCTCCTCTGTGGAACCACTGAGACCTGCTGGGAATGTCAGGACTGTCTTTACATGTTTGAAAGCCTACCCTGCAATGAAGTATTGGTCCTGCTCTGAAACTTCTTAGGTAAGACTTCAAGTGTGTTGCTTACATCTACTTTTATTTTGGCTTAATAAGGCGATTTCTTTTCATGCCACGCAGGACCGGTCGTGGAGCATGTCCAGCCCTGCCTTCTGTGCTGGCCTCTGCCCACTGGTTTGGCTGATTTTATCAGCTTCTTCTCCATCTGTGCCTCTTGTCATGCTAACTCTGGTTGGTTGTGTCTACCACAGGGCCTTTTCCTAGAATACCATCCCATTTCCCCAAAGCTTTGCTTGGTTACCTCTTATGCATCTTGGAGTACTCTTCTAAAGAGAATGAGTGTCATGAAGTGAGTGTTGGCCCTGCGGTCCCTGGTTGCAAGCAGCAGAAACAGACTGATTAAGCCAAGATGGAGTCTGTTGAGCGGCCATCGAGAAGGTCATGGTCTCTCTGAGAACCACAGCCGTGGTAGGAAACTGCCACCTCCATGGTACCCTGGTGAGTGATGGTGGCTGTGGTTTGTGCTGCTGCCAGGAAATCCTCTTTCTTGAGACTGCTCCAGCCCCAGCACCATTCTGCTCTGGGAATGCAGCCTTGCGGCCACCATTGGGCCCCCGAACTGGACATCTAAGCTGCGTCCTTCCAGGAGAGTCAGATCCGTACTGTGTCCTTCTGTAAACTGCCCTTGTGCTGGTGAAGGTTTTGCCAGGCTACCCTGATCGGGGATGCCACCGTCACCCGTGGGGCAAGGCAGCCTGCAGAAGTATTTTCTAAGTTCTATGCTGAGAAAAGAGATCCATTCACTGAGATTTACCCACCTCCATCAAGATGTTCAGAGAGTGCTGGTCAGCAGGGGACACGGCCCACCTCGCCTGCCCTGAGCCACCTCACATGGTGCCCTGAGGATGAATTAAGGCAGTTTATGGTACACTGCTCAGTACATGGTCCAGAGATGTAGGTGTGAACTAATATTATTCTTCTTTGATTCGAGTCTTTGGCCAAAGCATAAAATACCATGCTCAACAGGTTGGCCCGTCTCCAACTCCCTCAGCCTGCTTTTATAATATGAAGGCTATTCTGCTCACTCCTGAAAGGAAAGTCACCACAACACTCAGAGCAACCAAAAGATATTTATTGCAGCAGTGCAACAAAGAGAAAAGAAAGAAGGAGAGAGAGAGAGAGAGAGAGAGAGAGAGAGAGAGAGAGAGGAGAGAAGAGATGAACAGGGAGAGAGCAAGAGCAAGAGAGAGACAGAGAGCACGTGCAAGAAAGATAAAGAGCAAGAGAGAGAGAGAGCGAGAGAGGGAGCAAGAGAGAGAGAACAAGAGAGAGAGAGAGCAAGAGAGAAGGGGGCCTGTCAGGAGGGAGTTTTTATAGCCCAAATCTAATGGGGCCTCTGGGTCTGCAAGCTGCCTTGTTGGCCCAGGGGGGTTGAGTGCTCAGCCTTGAGCGAGACTTGACACAAACAGGTGATAAAGAACCAGATAGAAGGGTTTTGAGTGTGTGGGCTATCTTGTAGCCAACATCTGTTCAGCCTGCCCTGAAGACAAGACAGTTCAGCCTGCTCTGCACCCAACAACTCCCCACGGAGGCATTATGACAACTCAGAAGGAACAGGCAGAGAAAGCGCTCAGATACCTGCTACCCTCATGAATTTCTATCATCCCCACATTTTTATTCTGTAATAGAAACTCCCAAAATGATGCCAAGAAATCATATGTTTAAAAATCTGAGTGGGATTTCGGCTCCTTCTGGTTGGTTTCTGAGTTTCAAGGCTTTGTCCTAATCTGCGTTTCACTCTGGCCCCATGAATACAGCCCTCTTGTTCAGGAGCAGACAATGGGCTCATTCAGCTCTTGGAGTCCTCTGCGTGGTTGCTCTGCCATGGCCGGTGGTGGCTTTCCCAGAAGTGTTGTTATCTTGGGGAAAAACATTAGAGGTGACAATTGAATTTGAGCGGGAGGACAATGTGGTGTGGAAGGTGCTGGTGTCGATGTGTAAGCCACACAGTGCAAGTCACTCACCCACTTGATGACTGAGGTCCACCCTCAGTGCCAGCCTTCCTCTATGGAAGGGGAGAGGTCAACCTCTCTGTATTTTCAGAGGAGCAATGGTCGTGTGAGGCCTTTTTCCTTTTGACAAATGTTTCCCTGTATAATGGATCTGAATTTTAAGTGATGCTTAACTTGCATGCTTCTTGTTCAATCCCCCTGCCCCCACCCTGGTTTTTTGGTAAATATCAAATTAAAATGACACATTGCTAGTGAAAGTAAAGCATGACCCAGCACTGTAGTTTGAGCTATAATTCTCTGACTTCCATCTCTACCATTTGAAACCGTGTCTTATTCAAGAATGTGGAGAATTCTACTGCATGTGTTTGCAGATGCTTTATTGCTTAACAGATACTTCAGACCAGATTCCACCGACCTGTATTTCCAAAAGGCTCGTGTTGAGTTTGAAGGAATTTCCCCTCAATACCCTCTGATGCTTCTTCAGCATCTTTTCAACCTTTTAAAATTTCCTGTGTACACACGTGGGCACCCACATTTCCTCATTTACACTTAACCTAGATAGGGTGATTATTTCAGGATGTTGGTTGTCTAGAGTCTACATTGTGGCTTGCTGAGGGCTGAGTCTAGAAGCAGAGATTAGATTAAAATGAGCCTGTAGTAAACAGAGCTTATTTGGGGTAAACAGAGCACCATAGGAAGTAGTGTCATTTGGTGATTCAAAATTTAAGTTGATTATCTGAAATGTTTAAGTCTGTGTATGACCTGTAGACGTTTTTCCAACTGCAAAAATTCCAGTTTCAACTTCCCCAATACACAGCCACACCCTGCACCTCTTAAACAGGAGCTGTGTGTTGTGGGAGGGTCTGAGGGATGCTGAGGGGCACACGGAGAAGTCAGGGCTGGAGCTGTTGCTTTAATTGACCATGTTGCAAGGAACTGGAAGCTTCCCCTTGGTCCTCAAGGGAGTTCTAGGTGACTCGGGGGGGGGGTGCCTCGCGATGGCCTTTAATTTTATTGACTCACTAAATTCTTAGATTACTCTCAACCATTTGATATTGACAAACCATAAAATTCTTATGGAACCTGCTTGGTAGTGTCTTATAAAGAATTATCTTGTTAATAAGCTCAGCATCATTTGGAATTCAAGTTTAATTAAAATGGAAAAGTAAATGGTGATGTAAAGATTTTTCCTCATTTACATTTTACATCCTTGTATTAATGTGTCTTAGCCTCTTTTCTAAATTCAAAGACGGGTTTTATTTTAAACCCGTTTTTTTGCGAGGTGAATGTTTACAGAATCTGTTGTAATGTGTCCACTGCTATTAGCTTTTGCTTGAAATAATATATTTTTTTTAACTGGAGAGATTGAGAGGGAATTCTTAGGCAGATTCTGAGGGAGGCCAAAGTGAGAAATCTATGTTATGAAGGGACTTCAGATTTTAGGATCCTGTTTAAAGATAAAGATTGTTTATGGATGCTTTAAAGACTTCTCATAAGGGTTGCCTGATAACAGATTAGTTATCAGAGGGGGGTTTGAAAGGCCCTTTGAAATCGCCTGGGTGACAATCCTACCTCATGGTACTAGACAGCTCCTTTGAGGGTGGCTTTTCCTATTGGAAAACCAGAAGAGGTTTTTCTTTTATTAAACGGAAAGCAATATGTACACAGAGAGATAATCAAATTCAGTAGAAGAAATACACGGGTTATATTTGTGATGGAATCCAAGTTTTCATCTTTCAGCCTTTGTGGGTTTCAGGAAGTAAGATTTGTAAGATGCAGAGCGGCACTCTGCCGCTCCTACAGAGTTACCAAGTGCACCCAGTTGGACCTCGATTTGGGGGCCTTCCTCTCTTCTCTCTTTGCTCTCCGATACTCCGGTGCAAAGCTTAATGTCGCCATGCTTGGTCGTTAAGAGAACTTTGGATTGAAATAGATGTTGTAGGGCATGTGTCATTCCTGCAAAACCTTTGTTATACACAGTCAACCCTAAAAGAACACGGCAAAAGCAGGGGATTGTTCGGGGTCAAGGCTGGAAACTCAGAGGCAGATATTGCTGTCTGGGTGAGCAGGAGTTTACGGCTGCCCTCTCCAGTCCAAGCCCCCTGGGCTCACAAAGGAGATTCACGCTCAGTTGCTTTACAAAAGCTATTCAGGCAGGCACTTCTTTTTCCCCCCAACTAGCTTTTAAGTGTTCCTGGGGCCCTTGGGCCTATTCACAGAGGCCTCTTAGATTATGAATGCATAAGCCTTAATGATTTCGGAGTTCTGAAGGAGGATGTACTAACCAGTGCATCATCAAAACACAATTCTGCTAATAGAATGCACAAATACATTTTAGGGTATCACAGATTCACCCGCTTCTAGTAGTGAGGAGAAGTTTTGCAACACTTGAGAAGCACTTATTTTGTCCTAGCATGGATAGGGTGGTTGGTATTGATTTTAAATTTGCATTCAAATAGTGGAAGCAACTGTGTGGTGCATGTAACTTCTGAGAACAGCAGAAATGATTTTAGTTCTTAATGGTTTGACAAAATATACAAGACATTTGATAAATATGCAAGTTGGTCATTTCAAGCCTTAGAGAGCTTCAGTTCTCAGATTCAGCAGTTGTGTGGATCATGCAGTTTGTTTCCCTTTTCCATTACAATCTGTCTTTTAAAATAAGAAATTGTTATTGTGATTGTTGTAAGCACACCGAGTCTCTTAATATAGTTTAAATACTTGAGTTGTTTCCTGCCGCAGTCCGGCTGCAGCAAAATAACCCGGGAGGTGATGAATGACTTGTGTACATTGATACAGCAGAAGTGGAAGCCGTTTATTGTAGGACAGGAGTGGTATTTATACATTTTACACAGCTTATCTAATTAGCATAAAATAGATACAGCAGTCAACCAATAAGGAATCTCCACACTTAATGGCTAGCTTGTGTTACTTCACAAACCACTCCCTCTGGCATTTTGCCAGGCGCCATGCAGACTTGTTTACAGACTCTAACATTTCTCTGGCAAAATACCAGGTGCTATCCTGACTTGTTTACATACCTTAACAGTTTCCAGGGATATTCGATGTAACCTAAATCCAGCTTGGGTCCCTTCATGGGAGGGTGGAAACAGTCACTGGCAATTGGTTAGAACAGAATTTAACCTGTGGTGCTCTGATTCTCTCTTCCCTTCAACTTTCATCAGGTATTTAATTGCCCACCAGATGATTTATTTTAGAATTGGCCTACTTTTTTTTTCTTGGCCTTGATTCCTGTGGGCAAATGTAAATGTGCCTCTGAATTAGCAAACCTGGGATCTCTGTTTCAGTTAATAGCCACAACAGGGAATCCAGGGACTTTGATTTCCCTCCTTTTATAGATTGGCTGTGGGTATAAGATGGTAGAACTAGGATTGGGAAGTAAGAGGGAGGTTCTGGGGATGCGTTTAACTATAAATGGTTTTATTAATATAAAAGGAACATGTGTTTTTGGTAGAAAGTACAGAACAGGAAATCTGTCCTTTTTCCACTCACCCATCAGAATGTGAATGTGTTCTATCTTTATTTCAGTCCTCTGCTTTTTTAAAATATGGGTTACATGAAAATGGTACATGAATTTCTGAGATAAAGGCTGGGGAGGTGAGTCTGCACATCTTCCGTCTGTCTGTCTGGTGGTTGTATGTTCCCGTCAGGCCTCCTTACTTTGCCCCCAACCATGCAACTTTTCCTGTTGAAATTTCTTTTGAAATAAACAATTGTTCGGGTCAGGACGGACACAGTCTGTGGGTCCACTTCGCATAACACCTCGCCCCGACTTCTGCATTTCTCATTTTCTCACCCTCTGTCTTCATCTTACCTGCACGTCCTAACGCACAGCTGTTGGATTGTGCACATTTCAGAACTTTACATGGGATGGCCCATTTCTCCTGGCTTTTGGAGGCCTTCACCTGTGTCGTGAGGTGAGCAGCTCAGAGCCTCCCTGTCACCACCACCCAGAGCTCCTTGGTACGAAGGTGCTTCCCATCAGCACCCATTCCTACGTCATTCCCAGAGAGTGGCTGCAGCCTCGCCCAGGCCTCTTGGGTCCTTCCTGGTGCTCCGTCCAACTCCAGGTGCTGTCCCCTGCTTCTGCGCCCTAGGGGGCCCCTCTCATCCCTCTGCAGAAAGCTGAGCTGCCAGTGCACAGTGCAAAAGGCCGCACGTGGCCTTGGGAGCAGCTCTGCCCAGGGGCTCTGGGGAGCTGGGGTGTACATGCCTGGCTCCTCCGACCCTGCAGTGCCATAGCTTCTCCCGCCATGCCACTCCAGCCACCACACGGGGTTGCCTAATAGTGCATCCCTGATGGCTGCCTCCCCCTCCCCTTCCGGCGTTCCTGGTCACTATTAGCTTAGGGCCTGTCTGCTTGGGAGTGGAGATAAACCAAGTCAGGCTGTTCACAGTTTGAACCATTTCAAAGGCTGCTCCGGTGGACAGTCGTAGATCCTGGTCCTGCGGGCGAGTGTATCTCTGGGGTACAGGCTAGGTGGAAGGCCTGGGTTGTGGAACACGCACACATTCAACTTTATTCGACAATACTGGCTTGTTTTCCAAAGTGCTTGGATCAAATGTTCATGCACAGTGAATAAATATTCCCATTATTTAATATCCTTGCTAATTTACCTTCGGTGTTGTGGCAAGCATAGAGTTTCTCAGAGATCTCATCTGTACTCCTGGATAATTAATGAGATTGAGTATCTTTACATATTTTATTTGATATACTTGTTTTTCTTCTGTGAAACACATTTGCACTTTCATTATTTCCTCTGTACTTTGTTTTTTGTACAAACTCTTTATTCTAGTCTTAGTATTTTATATGCTCTGTAGATATTTCTTTCCTCCAACACACCATGGATCGAACCCAGGGGTGCTTAGCCACTGAGCCACATCCCCAGCCCTTTTTATTTTAAATTTAGAGACAGGGTCTCACTAAGTTGCTTGGGGCCTCACTAGTTGATGAGGCTGACTTTGAACTTGCAGTCCTCCTGCCTCAGCCTCCTGAGCCACTGACATTGCAGGCATGTGCCACCATATCTGGCCCCAACAAACACTTTAGAAGAACAAGCATTAGTGCTGGGGATGTGGCTCAAGTGGTAGCACGCTCACCTGGCATGCGTGCCGCCCGGGTTCAATCCTCAGCACCACGTACTGTAAGGGTAAAATTTCTAAGCTGTTTCTAAGCAGCAAAGCCTGAGTTAAAGTGTAAAAGCCCCGGTATTGTAAAGTTTCTAAGCTACAAGGCCTGAGTTAAAAAGTAAAAGACCAGGTATTGTTAAGTTGCTCTGCTATCCCCCAAAACCTGAAATTCCTGTAGCTGTTAGGACAATACCCAAACTGCCCAGTAAATATTCTCACTGACTCCCTGGTTGTCTAATAACCTTGGACCCTGTGTAGCTTGTCACAAAGGTATTCAGGCCCCAAAACCAATCAGTTTGAATGTGTACCCTGCTTAGGAGTGGCCAATCACCCCCGCCCAATCTGTTCCCGCCAATGAATGTACTAATCAAGTCTAAGAATTGTTGTTCAATTTTCCCACACCCCATGATGATTTGTTCTGATGTATGCAAAGCCCCCGCCCTCCCCAAAAAGTGTACTTAAGCATTACTTGACCTCTGCTCTGGGCTCTGGGCTGCTCTCCCTTCTTGAGTGAGCCTGGTGCCTCAGCGCGCTGAATTGGATCCTCAGTAAATCCCCTTCTGCCAATTGCATGAGTCAGTCTCTTGGTGGTCTCTTCCTCCAACGTTCGCCGGACCCTTACAGTACAAACAAAGATGTTGTATCCACCAAAAACTAAAAAAAAAAAAAAAGTTAATTATTTCTCTCTCTTTCTTAAAAAAAAGAACAAGCATTATTATTATTTTTTTTTGAGATGGGGGTACAGTATATTGCCCAGGTTGGTGTTAAGCTCCCAGGCTCAAGGGATCCTCCTCTCTCACCCTCTTGAGTGGCTGGGACTACAGTGCAGGCCATGGTGCCCAGCTTCATGACAAACATTAATTTAAAATAGGTGAGTTCAAATAGGAGCATTCATAGTTTCATGATAAAGTCTGACATTCCCTGTAGGTTTGTCTTGTTTGCCATTTTAACTGGAATGCTTAGGTCATTTGCGTTTCCTGCAGCTTTTCGTATGGTTGGGTTTAAAGTCTGCCATCTCATTGTTTATTTTCTCCTCCTTCCCTCCCATCCCCTGTCTCCTCCTCCTCCTGATGCATTTAATACTATGTGCACAGAAGCAAAAATCCAGTGCATTAATCCAGTTTGTCGTGTTTTTATCACGTAGACAGTGGAGGATTCCTTCCTGGGCTGGAATCGCCAGATGTGCCGTGGATAACTGGAATACAGGGTTCCTGACAATATGAGTGTGGGCATGACTTCTATGGTGGTGTCTGGGAGGGTGGGTTTGAAATACAGAGCCACTTTCAGCTTGTGACCCTGTTTGCGAATAAGGTGGTTCTTGAAAAGCCACATAACCAGCCTAGCATGTTTCAAAGTCCCAAAGCTTTTCATGTGATACCTTCCTTTGAAGATGAGGTGAGAGGAGTGACGGCAGTCTTTTCATCCATCAGTCCATCAGAACTTCTGTGGATGCAGCTCAGGCCTGTGATACCCCTGTTGTCACCCAGGGTGCCCCATGTGCGAGGCCCAGGCCCTGCTCACTCAGTTTCAGCAAACAGGGAGAGGCTCTGCTCAACTCCCCTGGGTTAATTTCTCTACATGTTCAGCAAACTTCACTTTGGTTTTTTGAAAATGTAATTGAAATTACACAAGAAAAGCTTTATCAGTTGACCTAAGTCTTGCTTTCAGAGCTCAGTGTAGAAAGAGTTTTCCTGGTGTTTATAGGATGAGGTGGTGTGAGGTCATTAGAATGCTGTTTGCTTTTCTTGAGCTGTTTCTGTGGCAGTTAATGTACTACTGGCTGAGCTTTGTTTGGGGTGTGCGATACCGTAAGTGTGCACTTCCTGGTCTGTGCCTCTTGAGCCCTGTGTTATTCCAGATGTAGATAGTGTAGTGTAGAATAGTTCTTGTGCCTTTAATGAAAGAATTTTAATATGTGAGACCCCCAAAATGGGTGTTAGACACCATCCATAGCTGCCTCAGCATGATGGAACTCAGTGCAATCTCACCAGCTCGGCCAGCCTGGTAGGTCACATAAAATGGAGAGCCACTCACAGAGTAGCAGGATCATCTGCATGATAAGGTCGGGCTGTTTGAGAACAATGCCTGTTTCCTTGGGGGTTGGGGAGACTGAGATGGTGGAAAAGAGTCAAGGACCATAAATCCAAGTTTACAGGGTCATAGCCAATCTCATTGTGTGTTGAAGGTCAAGTCTCAGGTCTGTCTTTATGCAACCCCCTGCCAGAGACTTCACTTAAGAAAGACCAAATGCTTAGAAATTGTTAGAATGGTAAATTTTACACCATCTGTATTTTGCTACAATATAAAATCATTTGCGAATAAAAGAGGTGGCTGTGGGTTTGCACTGTTTTTTCTAATTCTTTGGGGAAAGGGCAGGTAGGAACTGAGGGCCACGCAGGGTTCAGTGAACTGTGTAGCATTATCACAGCCCTGTGCTGGGGGGAGGGTTATCCCCAGTCCCTACACAAGAAAAGTCAGATTAAGAGAGGTCGGGCATGCGCTACACACACACACACACACACACACACACACACACACACAGAGCAATTCAGAGTGAGAACTGAAGCCCACGTCTCTGCTTTTGCAAGTCAGTCCTCACCTCTCCACCCTAACAGAGCTAATTGCCTCAGATGTTTATTCAACCCAGTTGAAGTAGACCAAGAATTTAGTACCTGAGACTTGGCACATAGTTTTGCAGGGGAAGTGAGAGTAAGAGGATTTCATCTGTCATGGAATATTTCACTCATTCATTAGACTTTTAATAGGAATCGGTGTGCCAGGCCTTGTTCTAGATACGGGTGATCCCCAGCCCTGAAAAATACAGATGCAGTGTCTGCCCCCTGGGAATGACCAATTATGAAATTGCTGTATAAACTCACTTCATCCGTATGCAAGCATTTATTTGAAATAAAATGGAACTTTTAACCATTTCTGTTACTTACTGCTACCACCAGCTTTCACAGGAGCAAAATAGATAAATCCAGGAAAAGGTCTTTCTTTGCAAATCTGTAAACATGCAGATAAGGAAAATAAAATGCAGTGGAATCTCATTATTCTAATAGTTGTATAAAGTCCCTGTGAACACGGAGTTAGTGAAACTGCTCCTCAGGGAATCCAGGCTTGGATTTCTCTGAAACTCTATCTGCAAGTTTGTTTTTGGTACTGGGAGTGAACCCAGAGGCACTTAACCACTGAGACACATCCCAGTCCTTTTTATTATTTTTCTTTTAAATTTTGAGACAAGGTCTCATAAAGTTGCTTAGGAGGCTGGCCTCAAACTTTTGATCCTCCTGCCTCAGTCTCCCAGATCTTGGGGATTACAGGTGTGCATCACCACCACACTCATCTTGGCCGCAAGAATTTTGTCTACTGATCAATATAAAACCTAGTTTTATGTATATTTTTTTTAAATAAGGTTTACATTTAATATTTTAATATACATTTAAGATACATATGTTTTATTTAATATACATCATCAATTCATTAACATTGAATTTGTGGCCAGTGGCACTGTAACTAAGGCCTAAAAATTTATCTAACACAGGTATTTCTCTGTAAGGAATACCCATGTTCCTGCACTCAGGGACATTAGACAGCTTCAGCACTACATGTGAGCCATTTAAAGAGTGAAATCAGCAACAAAAAGCACCAAAATGTAAAATAGCACTAAAAAAAAAAATTCACTAGGCGGACCACAGGAAGGACAGTGTCAGAGCTGAAATAAGGCCAGGCTGTCTCCTGTTCCATCTCTGCTGGGAATGTGTAGGGGGGAACTCAAAAATGTCATCGCTCTGAGTGTGTGTGAAGTTTTGCAAGAGCACTGTGCATGTAGATTTGGGTTAGAGATTAGTCCTAGGCAGGTGCATCTGCAGTACAAAATCTGTGTATGATGGAGACTGCACTAAGCAACAGCAACAATTTCAGTAAAAAGTGGAATTACCAAGAAAAATATTGAATACTGTTCTGCAGGGTGGAGGTGGGTGCTGGGAGGGTGCCAGGTGGGTGCTGGGAAGGTGCCCCGTAGGTGCTGCTGATTGGGTCAGGCAGGGTGTCTGGGAAGAGGCCTCCTTGGAGCCCGGCTCTGAATCACAAGGCATCTGTCCTGTGAGCTCCAGGGGCAGGGCGTCTGAA
This sequence comes from Callospermophilus lateralis, assembly GCF_048772815.1. NCBI lineage: Eukaryota > Metazoa > Chordata > Mammalia > Rodentia > Sciuridae > Callospermophilus > Callospermophilus lateralis. Next base: position 105,612,149 of record NC_135315.1, read on the forward strand.
GTGGGAACCCACAGGGCAAAGGCCCCGAGGCAGGTCACGTGGACGCCTGGGATGGGGAGGGGGTGCAGGCTGGTCACTGGGGCCTCATAGGCAGGGCAAGGGCTTATTCTAAGTGAGCTGGGGACATGGATGACCACAATGTGAGTGTGGCCTGTGGCTGGCTTTGGGAACAGGAAGTCCGGTTTTCTTCACTTCTGCCCTTGCACAAGGGTCCCCCGCAAGCCCCCACCATTGCCCTTCCTTGTTTTCCCAGCAAATCCCCCGGGGTCCTTCCCTAGGTGAAGCTCTGCACACTGACCACTGCCTCGCAGGTCCTCCCCACGTGTGGACGCTGCCTGGCTTGTGTTGGTGGTGCCTCTTGGTGTACGTGTCTGTCAGTGTCACGCCATGAAACCCGTTTCCTCGCCATCCTCGCTGGGTGGAAGGTGGCTAATGACTCCTCTCAGTGTCCTGGATATAGTGGCCCCATGATGGGTGGGGGACACCAAGCTTCTCTGTGCTGGAAGGATCTTGTCAGCCTGGGACCCGCATTGAAGGAGGATGGACTGTGAGCAGGTGCCATTGGTCTGGGGACACCTGCAGGCTGGGGAGGGCAGAGAAGGCTCCGCCTGCATGTTTTCTAATGAGGAGTAGCAGGACAGTCTGAGCACCCCTTATCTGAAATGCCTGGCCTATCTATAAGAAGATATCTTGGGGGTGGAAGACAAGTCTCAATGTGAAATTCATTTGTTTCGTGAACACTTACCCACACAGCCTTCGGGTCATTTCTACGGTATTGACAGTGCACCTGAGGTCAGCTGTGGACCTTCCCACTTGTGACTTCATGTCCGTGTTCAAATTCACATGTTGGAGCATTTTGGCTTCTGTATTTTTGAATTGGGATGGCTCAACCTGCACCTGCCAGAAGATAAAGGACCCAGCCAGAGAAGCTTTTACAGTCCTTGGTGACTCTTAGTGTCTACAGTGTCATGGAGCTGTGTCGGCAGCTCGAACCCTGCAGGATGGGGCAAGGTGAACAGAAAGGCAGTGGACTTGACCACCTGGTGGCCCGTTGGTCACCCAGCACTGCTGCTGTATGCCAGCCATGCCTCGTTAACCAGAAGTTTGCTTCCCTCCCTTCTATTTCTTTTAATTCTGGTCAAGGCCAAGGGTTGGGCATGGGCTTCATTCCACCTCCTGCTTTGGTTAAGAAACAGACTGCAGAAGAGTTTTTTTTTGATTTCATAGAACACCATTTTTGTGTTGTATTTGTTAAATGTCCTTCAGCCAGTTGGGTGGAGGTGGGAAAGTTAAATGTGCCTTTTCCAATATCCTCTGGATTTTTAATGAGCTGCGATGTATCTTGTCACTTTTTCTGCCCATAGCTATTGTTTCGAGTCACTGTGTTCTAGAATTCTTTTCTTTTCTGCAGAAAAGTGATTGATTTCTTTTACTTTTCAAGATGGCTTCCATTTGTCTGAATTCATGATCCAGATTTAGTATAATACAGGGTTTATGAGACACCTTTTCTTTTTTAAATTGAAAAGCCATGGAATCAATATATCCAGTGATATAGCTGTGACACATTTCTCTGAGAATGAACATGTTACCACAAAGACTGGGCTTCTTTCCTTTGAGGGAAGTTTTCAAATGTATCAGTATTTTAAAAATTGTCTTTGTGTTATCCAAATGTGTGGGAAAATGATTTTTTAAGGAGAAAAAAACGTGTTCTAAATCAATCTTAGCCAATTTTTTTAATAGTAAATTTCATATTATGAGTCTTTTTATTTTTTAACAAGCTGAATGTTTTTACTAAATACTGTAAAAACACAATCATAAGCTACTGTGTCAAGAAATAGGAGTTCTAAGAACAGTGAATTGTTTCATAGCTCTGTGAGAGCAGTAAGTCTGCATGCTAACAGTCCTTTAAACATAATGAAGGACAGAAGTGGAGATTTTAACTCTTTGATTGCCAGCTTTTGACACCATACAACTGTAGTTGAATTTAGTGGGATCAGATAATTGACTAATTTTGCAAAATATCTTTAAAAATATGAGACAATAGCTGACTCTAGTTAAACTTCTCCTTTTATACAAACACTATAGTTCAGTTGTGGCAAGCACCTTGATGGATTTGTACCCCGGTTTATCAACCCTGGACAGTAGAGTCCAGACCTCCTGAAACAGCAGAGCCAGTTGAAGAGCAGGTGTCTGAGGATAGCTCTGCTCTACCGGACGTTTGAAAAAACCATGGGTGTGGGGTGGTGGCAGCTCCAGACCATGGACTAGATGGGAAACTGTGGCCCTGTCCTCACCCAGCTATCCTCCACATGCCACCCATCACAAAGTCATAGCACAAAGTCACGTCATTTTGAGGACCAGGGGAGCATCTCAGAATATGCAGGATACTAAGAGTAATTGCGTCACTCCATGACAAGTTCAGATCCATACATAATCTGTTAGAGAGCTTCTGCTGTCAACTTAATGATTTTATGAACACGTTGTGTCTTTACCCACAAAAGACCATAGACCTTTGTTGCTATGGCAGAAGACGGGCAAACCCTATCGTTCTTTTTTTTTTTTTTTTAAATGGTGCTGGGGATTGGACTTAGGCCTCGTGCATGCTAAGAAGGTCCTCTTCCAGTATGTTACACCCCTTGTCCCTGTTTCTTTTTTTAAATAAAATGCAATGTCTGGGTTGGGATCTGGGTGATGTGTGACTTTACAGAAAACACATAAAAAAGGTCACATCTGGCCTTGAGGGTTTCAATTTGAGAATCTAAGGGAGGCTGCTTAAAAGATTGTGTGGAGTGAAATGGATCCTTATCTTTGCAATGTGCCACCCATGGTCACTGCAGGAGTGTGTCTCTCACACATGCACATGGACACCCTCTGTGTATGGCGCTGTGCAGGCCAGGATGGAGCCATTGACCTTCTTCTTGAGATGCAGACGAGGTTTCCTCATATCATCGTTTCATAGATTTCTGGAAGGCTCAAGCCTGCTTCCTCCCCACCCATGTCAAGAGGTCATTGACTGTCTAGCAGTCTTCTGGACACCTGTTGCCTTGCCTCCGTCTCCCACGAAAGCTGTCACCTCCTGCCCTCTGGGCCTTCTTCGTTATCTTCTGCTCTGTTTAAACATAAACCTTAGCCTCCTTCTCATGGTTTTTACAGAATAAAACCAAATCACACAAGAATGGGTTTTGCAGAGGTTTGGCCAGAGCGAGGGCCTTAGGACCACAGTGACCCCGCTGATTGACAGATGCAGGCTGAACGTCCCTGTGTCTTGGTCTTAAGGCTGTCTTTTCTCCTAGACTTGGCTTTGCTAATTTCCTGGGTTTTCCCTCTGTCCTCTTTATCTCTCCCTCTTGCCCCTTTGTTCTCAAATTTCCACACCATTTTGCAGAGAGGTTCAGCCACAGAGTTTGTTGGCTTTCTCTCCTGCCTCCCCTTGCCCTCAAGTGGCTCATAAAGATATTTTCCTAAATAATGTCAGCTCTCTCCCCAAAAGCAACTCTGAGATCAGCTATAATGATACTTATTTTCCCCACAATAAATAAACTGGACGTGCAGAATACTCTCTAGTTTTAAGCCTATTAGCTCTCCTTCTCTCTCTCGGAGTGTATCTGTTGGTTGATGTTTTTTTTGGTTTTATATTAAAGCAGGCTTTGATGACTTTGACCATCCGTGCCTGGGAGAGGAGGGTATTGGTGCTCACTGACCCAGCTGCAAAGTGGGAGAGTTGTTCTGGCTACTTCTCATGCTTTTTCACATTATGGCACACATCAAATGTTTGTAAGAGACACTTGCAAGGGTGAATGGATAAGGTTGCTAGTGGCCAAAGATGGCTGGCCCAGGGATTCCCTCCAGCTCTGGCCACTCTGACTCTATCCAGCCAGTGCAGGACCAAGGGGGTAAATATGGAAGTGCACCTGGAACCATTGAATAGCCACCTGTTGGGATGCTTTGGATTACAGTAGCCCCATGCAAGCCAAGGTAAACCAAAGCAGCTCCCCATTTGCTGGGCCCTATTATTTCCAACTGTGGAACTCTACAATTCACAAAGCCAAAGCCCTGTTTTATAATATTAAAATTACTAGATTTTATTTGATCGTGATAGTTCTAAAAGACCATATTATGACTGCAGCCTCTGAGTGCACTTGGGTGTTGCTATTTTAACCCTGCACTCATGGCTTATTTTAATGAGCTGGATAATTCAAGGGGGCTTTGGAACATCTGCGGGAAAAGTCACCTGAGCACGTGGATGGTTAATGCCCAAGCTCACTTTCAATGGTGTGGTGTGCAGTCATTTGTATGTTTCATTCACTTGTCCATTCTAGAAGTTTGGGCTGAGTTTCTGGTATATGGTAAGGAGAAAAAAATAAAAAGTAAGTCATAGTTGTTCTTCTGGGAACCTAAAACTCAAACCTGGCCTCAAACCTGGCCTCAAATGGGGAGACACTTTCTGGATATTTGAAGCACTGATGTTAGTGATGACAAAGTTCATGGTTGATTGTTGAAGTAATAGCTTATAGCAGTGGTTCCTCACACAGGTGCTCAGGGTGAGGGGGCACAATTAGCTAGTGAAGCATGACTTGAGCCCATCTTCCAAAGATGTGTAGGACTTGGAATAGCTAGAAGTACCCCAGGTGTGGCTTCTGGCAGAGCATGGTTTAGTATGAGAAAGAGCTTGTTTGAGGATTGATTATCTTCCTGTGGGAAACAGGAGGACAAAGACTTTTTTCCTAGGTAAAATTTTATTTTTAATTTTGGAAGTGCTGGGGATTAAAACCCAGGGTGCTCTAACTCTGAGCTCTATTCCAAACCCTTTTTATTTTATTTTGAGAAGGGCCTTGCTAAGTTGCTAAGGCTGACCTACACTTGCAATCCTCCTGCCTCAGCCTTCTTAGTCACTTGGATTATGAGCGTGCGCCACTGCACCCAGCAAAATTATATATATTTTTAGTAAAAAGAGAATAGGGAAGAGATGATCAACCAATGCTGGCATAATTCTAGTATAAAGCATTCCAGCATAATTTACTCTTGGCAAAGGGTTGCATTTTAGCTGTTCAGATGGGTGGTTATTGTTCTAATAATGAAGAGCAAGTGTCTCTAAATTGTTATCTACTGAGAGAACAAAAATAAGAGCAAATATGCATTTTTAAGTTCCTGTAAATATTTTATTTGTTCACAGCCAGTACCTCTATTGAAAGGAAACTCTTTAGCTACTTCTGGGATGTTTTATCTTGTTAGATGTGCTGCAAGTTCTGATTGGTGACACCAGAACTAAGTCGTCCCTTCCATCCTAATCCCAACCTGGAGCAACTGGTGCACAGGTTATTTGTTTTCTTTTGTTCTCAGAATTACTTTCAGGTCTGCCCTAGAAATGACCTGAAACTGAGTTTTGGATTCCCCTGGGCTCAGGGGCCCAGGCTCTTTTAAATCCCTAGAAAGAAATGCCTAAATTCGGGTTGGTTCTTTCTTGAATATGCTAGTCAGAATAAATTCATGAGTTTTGAAAATTATTTTACTTGGGAAAATTGTTCAAGAGTTACATTGTGTACATGGCAGTGAGGGTGGGAAGGGAACAAAAAAGGAAAATCTCTTATATTTTTATGTTTTTAATCAGTAGGAAAGTTAAAAATGGGGGAGAATCTTTTACCAATTTAAAGGAAATGGACTCATACCCATTAAGCAGGTTGAACTTGCTTCAGAAGGGTTGCAGTGTGTTTTGTAGCCATAAATCATTTCTTGTACTATTGGCCAGTTCCAAAAATCCAAATCAGTCACACAAAAGCCAGTTATTCAGTTTATTATTCATTGTTCACCACATTGGCTACTCATTCATTATTCACTCAATCTGGTTGCTCTTTCGGTGGTCCATGCCTGCTAACTGACTGGGTAGGGCAGCTTGAGAGGGCAAGGCTCTAGTATGGAAAGGAGGCATTTCCATGAACAAATGGGTCCATATTTTTTAGTTCTTCTGTTAGCTGCTTGGGTTTGCTTGGCAGATAAATGTGTGGTGTGATGCGCCCTTCACTTCTTTCTGCTGTCACTGGCAATAGATTGTTGTCTGTGTCCTTCTGTTAGAACTTCCTTTCTCGATTGTATAGACACTGACTTATTCAACCACACTGGTGCCCGCATACTGAGTAACCTGTCTTCCTGCTGTGTGCCGGATCCCACATGTCCATGATCTGTGATCATCTGGCTCCTCCTCATTCTTAGACATTGTATTTGGTGGAATGCTGTGGATGTTTCATCATGTGTTTAAGGAGTTTCCTTTAAAAAGTGCAGCAAGACTGAGCCAGGCACGGTGGCACACGCCTGAAATCCCAGTGGCCTGGGAAGCTGAGGCAGTTTGAGGCCAGCCTCAGCAACTTTGCAAGACCCTGTCTCAAAAAAAAAAAAAGAGCTAAGAGCTGAGGATGTGGCTCAGTGTTAAAGTGCCCCAGGTTCAATCCCCAGGACCAAATAAATAAATGAATGAATAAATAAAGCAGCAAAACTGATCAGTTCTTATAACTGAATTAAACTTAGAGAAGGCATTTAGTGTTTGATTTATTTGAATAATTCCACAATCTCACGAAGGGGTCTCAGGTTTGCAAATGCGGTAATACAGAACATTTTTTACATTGAACATCTGAAGCGAGCATCACATAAAGCTGTGACCGGAGAGGCTGTACAGTGGCTGTATGAAGGCTGAGGCAGCTTGGGCTTGCGGTCATCCTTATGGGTACCCCATGGAGGAAACTGGCATCCGTTGCCTCTGTCCTGTGTGCCTTCAGCACCGAGTGTGCTCCATGGTCAAGGACCACTTCCCTGCTGCTTGCATTCCAGAGCACCCTGCAGGTGTGGTGGTGTCCAGGGACCAGAGGAAGCTACCCACCTGGGCATCTTTTATTTAGGAAATATCATGGTGAGTAGACTGGAGCCACTCTTCCTTGCTTCCAAGACCTCAGCCCTGGTTTTCTTCCAGAAGCCAATGACCTTGACCTCTAGGTCTGCCTACTTATAGTCAAGTGTGGCTTAATGATGTGATGGGCTGTGTGAAACACATCCTTGGGCGATTCTGTCACGTGAACCTCATGGAGTGCAGTTATGTAAAGTCAGGTCTGTCCTGGATTGGAAGCTGTGGTGTGGTGCATGATTGTAGAAAGGTTTGATTCTTAAAAATAATATTGATCTGGATGAGAAATTTCAAACTTATCTGTTCAAATTTACATAAGCATCATTATGTAAAATAACTGGAAGATGAATTTTTGTGCAATGAGAATAATATATATATATATATTTATTTTGGTCTCTAAGATGAGTGAGAACTGTTGTAACAAAATAGATGTATTAGAAAATCAAATTGCCAAGAAGAAAATGTAGTGTGTATTATCCAGTTAGGAGTTTATGAAAAGTCAGTCCCTTTTGTAATCTAAGAAATAAAGCCTCCTCCAGACGCAGACTTCCTTTTAGCTCGGGAATTACGCAGTGGGAGAGGACGCTTTTTGTTCAAGGCTTATAGCGGAGCCTGCTCCTTTGATCTGAGTCCACCTGGCTGGGATTTGTGTGACAGCATTGGTGGGCACTATGCGACCTTGTAGGGTGTGACTCCTATTCCTTTCAAAGGGAAGGAAAGTGGGTCAGTGGGAAGATAAAAGTTTAATTTCTCTGAAGTAGAGGAACTTGAGAAAACTATAAAGTACCTACCTGAACTTGGATGTTTCCCCGGGATTTGTAGCTAAGTAATTTAAAACAGAAGGGCTTATTTTGAAGTATAGAATATCAGCACTAAGATAAATTTGTAAAATAGGAAGCCTCCTGAAGAGAATGGAGAATTTTACACCATGCCCCCAGGCAATCGTCAGCCCAAACAATCTGTGGAAAGAGAGGAAAGTGGAGCTAGCTCGGATCCAGTGGGAGAGGAGAAAATTTGAGAATTATGTACACTTGGTACGATGCTCTGTGGACCGCATGGTAGACTAAGGCGGTGTGGCTGAAAGCACTTCCACGACTGTCTTAGCGCACTTATCTCCACCTGCAGGAAGCCCAGAACTCCCTGTCACAGTGAGGCTTCCCCCTGATTTTGGCCTGATTCCCACAATGTCCTGTTGTCTTTCTGAGCCAGATTCATTTCCTGGGGAAGACACAGCTCATTGAAGACTTGGTTAATTCAAGAGAGAAATGGCAGAAATATTGCACCTCATCAAATGTTTTTGTTTTAGACTCATTTCTTCCCATCATGGTTTTGTGGGAGGCATATGCAGCAATACCATTTTGACTTCTCTTTCCTGCATTCCTTACAAAGAAAAAGGCCACCTTCAATTTATTGTCTTTGTCTAGTTAATTCTGGTGTGCTTAAGAATTCCGTCATTTGTTCAATGATAATCTATGAAGCACCTTCTAAGTGCCCAGCACATTATTATGGATTAATCTGACATCGTTTTCAATCCTTTCCAATCATTTATTTGATTTACTTATATATATATATATATATATATATATATATATATATATATATATATATATATATATATATATTATTTATTTATTTATTTTCAGTCCTGAGAATCAAACCCAGGGCCTCCTGCATGCTAGGCAAAAGCTACATCTCCAACCTCATTTGTTTTTTAAAGATGCTTATTAATAGAATTTTAGGGTGGAATTTTTCCTTTACCAGTTGCTTGTTTATTTTAAGGGGAGTTATATAGTTTCCTTGTCCCCATGCCACCCACCCTTAACACTGTTAAAGGCGCTGCTATGGAATTTAAATGGATGGCCCTCTTGGTTCTGGCCAAACCCTAGCCCAGTGGCTCTCTGATAATATTGGCTTCTAATGAACAGAATAAATCTACGTGAAAGTGCTTGTTTCAGGGAGAGAAACAGAGTCGGAATTTATTTTTCAGGAGATCTGCTTGAAGAATGTGCTCCAGGCCTGCTGTGTCCCTATGTGGGGGCCTCCCCAGAATCATCCCTCTTTCCTGTTTGATTTTCCCAAAGGTAGGAAGGGTGGACTTGGGTAGACTTGGAATGTTTTGTGATAATGAAAAAAATAATTCACAAAATTATTATTATCATTTACCTGCTGCATGCGATCACCTGTCTGACTCCAGCCACTTTGCACCGATAGACCAGGCAGAGTCTTGCTCTTGGTTAGGGTAAATTGAGGCAGCCCTGAAGTCCTGGGCCTGCCCTTTGCTACAAGGCATTGTCTGCATGAAAATGAGTTCATATTAAGCAGCTCAGCTTTTGAATGTTAATGGAGGAGCCCATCTTGACTTCCAGCAGTAGTGTACGTCACTGCAGTTTGTGCGATGCACCCTGTCCTAATATTTCCTCCTCCTGGCTTCTCCCCTCCCAGTGATCGCCTTCTCTGCCTGTGTCCAACTTCCTCCTCTCTGCTCATATTTCATTCTTCCAGGATCTGTAGAGTGTCTAAGTTCTCACAGCTCACTTAGAAATGTACTGAGTCCAGAGGGGCCCGTGCTGACTTTTCCTTAGTCAAATGAATTTCAAATTTACAGACTCTCACTGGGAGAGGAGGGAGAGGGGGAGAAAGAGGAAGGGCCCACCTCCAGCAGAGGAAGGGGCTGCTGCTTTTTCTGCAGGAGGTTGTCACCTTCAGGCTCTCTGTCACTGTCTGGAGGTGAACTCTGAGCTGAGTGGTGCAGAGATAAATCAGCTTGAATCCGGCGCAGTGAGACAGGAGTTTGGCCAGCACTCTGTGACAGCTTGTGGCCAAGGGAGAATACGTAAATTCACCAAATTCCCAGGCATTTCAGCCCTAGAAGAGGAGGATTGGGGCATCCAAGAGTCTTGACCTTCCCTTGAGGCTGAATCACAGCTAGTGCTTGTTTTCACCAACACAGTTTGAGTCTCATACTTGGAAATAATGCTGAAATTAAAAACAAAACAACAACAACAACAAAAAAACCTCTCCACTCTTACCATATTCTGATGGGAAATTTGTGGAAGGCTAAATTCTAATCTGAAAGCAAACAATGCTTTAAATAAATCTGTGCAGCATCATTTAATAGTGTTTATAACTCGAGCATCCAGGGTCTGGTCCTAATAACCCACAGGGGAAGGCGTCCCAAGGCCTCCCTTCCAATCTGGCTCTGACTCAGAGTTTATCTGTACTAAGTTTTCCGTCTAAAAGTCGGTGGCATTGTTTACACTTGGTGTGAATAAACACAGCCATAAACTTCCCCTTCAGGTGAGGCTTGCATCTTAATCTGGATGGTGGCCTGTCCCCCAAGGGGTCACAGAATTCCATTTTGCAGTGTCTTCTAGAGGCCCTACTGTGTGTTCAGTCTCACTGTGTTCTTTTAAGGAGAATGATAATAATAAAGAAAACATAGCCCCAGACAGAGTTGTAGCCCTTTATGGGAAGTGAGTCAGGTACACATAAATTAAGACACTCATTGAAGAAAATCTTATACATCTATGGTAGAATGTCATGATGTCACATGTCAAATTCAGCTCAAGCCGATATATGTGCTTTGTGGTCAAGAAGAAGAAAAATAAACCTGGGCTTTAGTTGTTATGGGAAGGATTGATGGAATAAATTGGACCTAGATGGTCCTTGCAGAATGTGTTCCCTCTTGGGTTGCAGGTTTGAAGAGGGGAACCAAGAAAATTTGCAGGGAGCTTCTCATTCAGGGATTTGCATGACTATAGGGGTGCTAGATCCATCCTGGCCACCCTAGGCTGGATCCTGGGTATGGAGTCCCCAAGTTGGGCAGCTCCGCCTCAAACTCTGATCTGTTTCTCCAATAGGATATACAAATTTCATTATTTTTTTTCTTTGTGTGCATGACATGAATAATAATTAGGTAGCACTCAGATTTTATTTGGAAGATGAGGGGTCTAAAAGCAGGGTCCCCAAGAGAAGTCATTGAGAGGTCTTGGTGTGTGAGCTTCCAGAAGAGAGGATTAAGGACAAATGCGATAGATGTTTTTAAACCTTGAAAAGACATTTTTAAAAATTTTTTTTTTAGTTGCCAATGGGTTTTTTTACTTTATTTTTTAATCTATATGTTGTGCTAAGGATGGAACCCAGGGCCTCACACATGCCAGGCAAGCAGGCGCTCTCCCACTGAGCCACAACCCCAGTCCAACTTTTTTTTTAAATAGAAAAGAATTATTGTAGACCAACCTGAGACACAGAATTGAGCCTGTTGAGTCACCATGTAGGAATCCAGATCAAATAGAGCTTTCTGACATTAAACTGCTCAACAGCTCTGCTTTTCAGAGGAGTGAGTCCTGCTTCCCCGGAGGCACTCAAGAGAAGACGAACGTCTGGAGGGCCAGCTGGGGTGGCAGGGTCAGACCGAGGAGGCACCAAGGTTCTTTTCCACTTGAGGCATCTTGGTCACTGAGTCTGTGTCCAGGGAATCCAGGCAAGCAGAAATTAGCGACTTCTAGGAGGAGGAAGTTATGTGTCAACAAACTTGGCGCAGGAGCTGTGAGCTGGAGGTGTGTGTTTCAGGACTGTGCGCGGGGTGGGGAAGAGCACGAGGTGTGACAGAGACCTGAAATGTTCTGTGGGACAGTAGGGACCATCCTGCTTCCCGTCCTGGAGAAGGGCCCTGGAAGCCAGTGCTTGAGGAAGCTGCACTTTCTGTATTTTGCCAGAAGATGCAGGAGGGGGAGATTCCAGGCCCTTGAGGACCTTTGTTCTTCTGGGAAACAGAAGGAAAGAGCAAAGCCAAAATTGAAGGGAAGAATCACTCTGGGTTTCCTCCATATCAGCCCTGAGATAGAATCCTCCCAATCATTAATGCACGGGTCGGTTCAATTAGCAGACCAGAATCAAGAATTTACACCTGGGTCTTTCACTTCAGCTGACCAGTGGCCTGAGAAGAGTCATTGACATTCCTTATATGCTAATTCTCCTGCAGGATTAGTCCCCTTTGGGAAAATGTTTACAAAACAGTCTGACTGCCCACCGCCCCACGCAGGCTGCCTTGTGATCACACCACACTATAATTATTCTTATTCTTGAGGTTAGTGTTCTCCATTGTGAGGTGCATGCAGTTTAGTGTTTCCTACCTTAAGGATATTTTTTGTCTTACAGCAGCATTCTGAAAGTGGCTTTCTTTCTTGGGAGATGTTCTTTGAAAGATTGGCAAACCATTCAAGAATTTGTTTTAATATCACTCCACCAAGGGAAGGTGAAAAATAAATAATATTCAGGATTATCATTCCTATTTCCTAGCCTGATCTAATATCTGAAATATGTTGAAAACACTTTGGCCTCTTCTATTTATAAAGGACCATAATGGTTTTAGATTGGTGCCGTCCTTAGGTACTGGTTTTTCTTTTTTTTTTCCTATGGAATTCTCTGAACAGGACTTTCCTGAAAAGAATACATTAAGACTGTCAGAATGATTCTTTTCAGCAGATTAAGCCTTGCAGATGTCCTTTGTTGAGAGGGAAAATGCATTATTCTGAAAGTCCTTCTGATCTTCAGGAAGACTGAAGATTTCAAATGCTCTTCCACCATTTGAACTTCCCTACAAGAAAATCCCAGATATCTTTATTTTTATGGGTTATAATAATTCAGGCCTTATTGTATTTCAAAATGTGAAAAGATGTGTCTTAAGGAAAAATTAACTTTTTATATATTCCTGAAAGATGACTTCCCCCTCCCCGCTACTCTTGAAAAGCAAAAATCAGAGCGGCCCATTTCTGTTTTTCAGTGAGCTCTCTTTTGTACCTGGACAGTCCCTTGGATGAAGTGATCTGCACGTAGGGCAAAACTGTCCTGGATTATCATCGCTTACTGTGTGTCAGTGACATGGTTCAGGTATTCGGGGAGCTCTGGTCGGCAGTGTCCTAAATGGGACCCCACTACCTCAGGGACAAAAGCAGCTTCCATGCATTACAGGAGGAAGAGGGGGACATTGCTCAGAAGGGGCTGCTTTCACACGTTTGGAGATCCCTGCCTTGCCCACCGGCTGATGGTGCCTGAGAGGACTCTTTGATTTATAGGAGCTTATAACATATGCTGCACTTTGTCCCCAAAGCCACAGACCTGCTGTTAACAGGGAATGCACCCTGAGTTTTTCTGGTGGTCAAATTTATAAAAACCAAACACTAATCTCTTTTAGGAGGCTTCTCAAAGACGGAGTCTGTTAACTCTGTTCGGACAATGTCTAGCGGAGGGCCACATGTTGACAAGCCTCATAAATGTCTTTGTTGCTGTTGGTGAATGAAGGATGGTTCCTGGAAGAGCCTGGGGAGCTGCGGGTTTGTTTTCATGATAGGTAGGAGGAGAGCTCACAGATGGGGAGGGGAAAGATAGGCGGGTGGGTCAGGGACGAGTTTTGGCAGATGCTACTGTTACTCATTATGAAAAAGAGAAAAAAAATAGCTCCAATTCTTTGCAGTGGTGTCCTAGCCCTCTGCTGGGAGACGCATTCACGACTGGAGGTGTTCAGGACTTCACTGTGAAGAGAACGCGTTCTTGGTGGCTGGGCATTCTGAGCCTGGCAGTCGCCCCCCCATCTGTTCAGTCCCTCCCCTTCCTCTCCCTCCCCACTCCTTCCCCCCCTCTTCCTTCCTTCCTCAATACTATTCAGTGCCGGCTTCTCTTCCAGGCCAGACAGATCTCATTCTTTTCCTTCCTGTAGCTGGAAGCCGTTCAGGGCAGGTGGAAAATCATCCCATTTCCATTAGGAGCCAAGTTGATTCTTGAGTGGACAGGCTACAGAAAGTAGTTTCTAATGTGCATTTTTCATATTTTAAGTAGTATCAGATACTGAGAACATCTTGTCTAAAGAAGGAGGAGTTTTATTAATGTAGTTTTTACTGTATTAAAACATATATATATATATATATATATATATATATATATATATATATATATATATATATAATTTTTATTTTGGTTGGGAAGATGTCTCAATTTGGGCAGGAAAATATGGAGCATGGATTCCAGAATGCATCAGTGATATTGTTAGATAATCCTTGAAGTTGCAAGAAAAGTGAAGTACCTCTCTCACATGGTTCTTTGCAACTGAACTAAAACTCTATTCTGCACAAATGTACCTTTGAAAACTTAATTAAGGACTGAGAGGTCTTTTGTTGCTCGTCAGTGGTTAACCTGATTCTGGGTTTTGTAGAAAAAAGATGGCTTCCAATTGAAGAAAGAAAAGACAGACTTTGTTATGGTTTTAGAAAAGATTTTGCTTGCAAAAATCATTAGATTTTAATGTCCTTATTGTTATAGTTTGAATATGTTCCCCCAAAGTTCATGTGTGGGAAATGAATCCCCAAATTGATATATTTTTGGTATTTGGAGGTGAAGTCTGGTGGAGGTAATTGAGATGGGAAGTCACGAGGTGTGGCCCCCCACCATGCCATTAGGGGCTTTTTAAGGAGCGGAGGAGACCCAAGCTGGCATACTTGCTACCTCGCCATGTGCTGCCCTCTGCCACGGGATGCAGCATGAGGCCCTCATCAGACGCTTAGAGACACCAACACTGTGCTCCTGGAGCCTCCAGAACCATGAGCCAAATAAACCTCCCTTCTTTAAAACTTACCCAGTCTGTGGTATTCAGTCATAGCAACAGAAAACAGACTGAGGCACTTGTTTTAAAAATTCTGTTCTTTGTCATGTGCTTCCCAGAGCTGTGGTGAGTGGGCACTCTCTGTGTGGAGCAGCATGTACACTGTCCAGCGCATCTTCTTGTAACGTGAAGCCTCTTGCCTGAACTCTGTCCATCTCCAATGTAGTGCTTCTTAGGGCAGTTTTTAACTCTGTCCCACACACTGGTTGGCATTGGGGCCCTCAAAGTCACAGGTGGAGACTGTCACCTGCAGCTGCCCTCTGCCCTCCCTGGTGAGGCGACCTCCTTCAGTTCCAGGCCCACTTTTTCCCAGCGTTGGCTTGTGCCCTTGGCCTCTGAAGTTGTCCAGTGACCATCATCAACATGTCCCCCCTTGAACCTGGCTTTTCTTTCTGACTAATGTGACTCCATACTCCCTCTGGACAGCTGGGCCTGCAGGACCATCCAGGGAACCCCCTTCCTTTCCCTCCGGGTCTGATCCTGAGTTCCCGCAGGCATCAGAGGCGAGGCCAGGCTCTGCTCTGCTGTCACTTTAAGTACAGTTCAGAGGGCCGTCTTATCCCTGGGTTCCACATTCACGGACTCCACAATCACACATGGAAAATATTAATAAGAGTTGCAAATGTATTGAAGAGTACAGACATTTCTCTTATCATTACCCTTGAAACAATACAATATAGCTGTTAAAACTCTTGATATAACATCTGCATTGTATCAAGTATTTTAAGTCTCTAGAGCTGATTTAAGTATACAGCAGGGTGTGTGTAGATGCTCAGATAGGATGTCAATATAAGGAACCCGGAACAATCCCCTGAAGATCCCAGGGACACCTGTGTGGCTGCTCTGGGGAAGAGAAGCCATTGTCTTTAGAAACCTGGTATAGAGGGTCTGCAGGAAGAGGCCGCTGACCCGGGCAGTGTTCTCTGTTATTCATCTAATAGTGGATCATTCACTACCTAGTTTGTGTTGTGTGTAGTTCTAGGTGCCAGGAACACAGAGGTGATGGGAACAGTCACTGCCCTAAAGAAGCCTATGTTTGGCCAGAGAGACTGGCAATAATGATAATAATAAAAATACAATTTGTTATCAGGTAATAATATATGCTATGAAGAAATACAGCAGCTGAGCATGGAGATCGAACTGTTACTGGAGTGCTGTTTCAGATGGGGTGGCCGAGGTGACTTCCAAAGGGACATTTAAGCTGCCATCTTATTCAGAAAGATGCTGTGCAGGCAAGGCCCCCTCACTTGCCCTCTGATGGTCATGGAGTATCGTGACACAGGTGAAAAGTTTGGAACCTGGGGGGCAGTGCAGTGGTCCTCCAATCACATGGGACATGTTCCAAGACCCCACAGAATCCTGAACTCCATAACCCTGTATTTTTCCTGGACATCCATATCCATCGCAAAATTTGACTTGTAAGTTAGCCACAGTGCAGGACTAACAGTAACAACTTCTAATAAATCAGAACATTTATGAGAATGGACTGTAATGAAAGTTACATGAAAGGGGTGTCTCTTGAAATGGGAAAGACAGATGCTGATGTGTTCAGGCTGCAGAGGATAAGATCTTGATTTTTTGAATTTGTTAAACTTTGAATTGTGGCCTAATATATGGTGTATACAAGAGAATGTCCCATACACTGATGAAAAGAATGCATATCCTGCAACTTTTGGATTAATATTCTGTAAATGTTTGTTAAATCCACTTGATCTATAGTATTGCTCACCTCTGAAGTTTATTTGTTTATTATTTCTTGGATGAACTGTATTTGAAATCCCTCACTATTACTGTATTGGAACCTATCTCTCCCTGTTAGTCTAACAATGTTTGCTTTGTAAAACTGGGTGCTCCAACATTAGATACAAATAGACATGTAATCATTATAGCTTCTTGTTGAATTAATCCCTTGGTAAACATATTGTTATTGCAAAATTGCAATAAATCACTCAGTAAGTCTTGGAGCAGAAGACAGAAACTTTATTCACCAGTTGGCAGTCGGGATCCTTCAACTTGCAGGCCAAGGGTTAGGCTGCAAGTCTACACCCTTCAACTCTCTCCCAGGGTTTGAGTACACCTATTATAGTTCAAAACCATATTAATCATAAGTGGCTGTTGCTATGATTCACTACATTCATAAAGAAATATCATGAGATCTAAAATCATAAGCAGAAGGGGGAGTGGGTCAAAATGTCCCTAGCTGAGTAAAGTTAAAGAATAGTTACATCTAGACAATCAGGATACATGGTCCAAGAAAAATAGGAACCAAAGAGAGAACAATTTTACATTGTATAAGATTGCCATTTTGTGTTGCCAAACATGCTACGCTAAGCAACTATTGATGGGTACAGAGGTGGGGCTTTCCCATGGGAGAAGCATTTTTTACATGACATGGAGTCTCAGGGTAAAATGGAGTCTATTTGGTCATTGACCATCTAGCCTGGCCCATAACAATATAGTGACTTTCCTGTGTCTTCTTAAAGTTCTTGTATTAAAGTTTAGATATAAGAATAGCTACTCCTGCTTGCTTTAGGTTTCCATTTACTTCTAGTATATTTTTTCACCCTTTACCTTTCAGTCTGTTTGAGGATGTGTATCTTTACTAGTCAAGTAAGTTTATTGTACTCAGCCTATTGTTGGATTATCTTCTCTTTTTCGTTTTCATTTTTTTCATCCAACCAACAAGTCTGTATCTTTTAATTGGAGAATATAGTCTGTTTACATTCAAGGTTAATGGTTGATAGGTGAGGGCATTTTGCTGAATTTTTTTCCTAATTGTTTCAAATACTCTTTATTCTATTCTTTTTCTCTTGTTCATTTTGTGATTTAATACTGATAATGTTTCATTATTTTCTATTTCTCCTTTTTATGCCCATTCTTCTAGTGGCATTTATACTTCCACAGGTTTTCACGATGGCACTTATCTTTCTTTCACTTCTGGATGTGGGATTCCTTTTAAGGCTGGTCTGGTGATTACACATCCCCTTGGTTTTTGCTTAGCTTGAAAATATTTTATTTCTTCTTCATTTCTGGAGGATTTCTTTGATGGTATAGTATTCTTTATAAAATTTTTTATTAGTGATCTGTATTTATACATACTATTGGGGTTTATTTTTACATAATTAGACAAACATGAAATATAATTTGCTCCAATTAGGTCCCCAGAATTTCCCCTTCCCTTCTCCTCTTCTCTCCCCCTGTTCCCTTTCCTCTATCTATTGGCCTTTCTTCTATTTCTATATAGTGCATTATAGATATACCTAAAGGTGAAATTCACTGTTGTATAATCATATACTACATAAGATAGTAGGTTTATTCCACACACTTCCTCTCTTTTTCTCCTCCACTTCCATCCCCTTCCTCTACTTCATTGATCTCTTTTCTATTTTCATGGAATTTCTCCCTCCCCATTAGAATGCTTATTTGGCAATTATTTCATTTCAGGACTTGTAGTACCTCATTTCCATCCCTTTGGGCCTATAGGTTTTCTGTTATTAGGCAATAGGTACTGCTCCTAAACAAACCTTGGCAAGTTTCTTTTGCATATTTTTAAATTCTTGTTTTGTCTTTTACTCTTAACAGTTTGACTATAATATGTTGTGGTAAACATCTTTTCTAGTCATGTCTACTTGGCATTCCATATGACTCCTGTACATAGATACATCCATGTTTTCACAAGATTAGGGAAATGTGTGGGGTATACGCTATATGGATACTCATACGATGGAACTAGTGGTCTTTATTGGTCAATGGGGGTTTCCTCAGGTACTTTTGATGTTGACTCTATTACACGTAAGTCTCTGGCACAGGATGCACCAGTGGTGGTTCAGGGCTTGAAACACTTTTTCTCTGATGAAACAGAGGTACTGACCCAATGCTTCCAAGGGAGAGTGGTGGCAGGAACTACAGAAACCCTTCTGTGGCATTCACCTAACAGCAAGGACTGGTCAGACAAGCTACTGGGTTGGTTGGCTGTGAGAGAGAGGCAGGTCTGGTATCCATACGAATTGTGACTTTTCTCTCAACTACTACTGAGGGTGTGCCTACTCAGGAGCAGGACCTTGGCTCCCCTGCCCTTGTGTGCCAATGAGTGGGTCAATAGCCAGGACTTTTCTTCTATAAATTCCTTTAGCTAAAGGTGCTGGCCTGGGAGTGACTGGGAGTGGAACAGGGCCAGAGCTGGGCAAAGTTCCTCTCCAGGACTCTTTTGCCCTTTCATCCAGAGGTAGAGAGACACCGGTGCTGAGATGTTGCTGGAGGCTCCCTCTGACACTCCCACAGTCAGGTCAGCATCAGAACTACAGTGTTCTTTCCACACCTGTCAGTAGCAGGCCCCATGCATGGCACAGGAAGAAGGGGTGGTGGGAACCACATGGACAATTGCCTCCAATTCTGGCCCTGATGCAAATCTGCACATGTCCTTGGTTTAAGAGAGCAAGCTCCCCAATCTCCTGATTCCCAACACCCATCCCCTATAGTGCAGAACACCTAGCAGGCTTAGGTAACAGTCACCTTGTTGGCCACGTTGGATTACAAAAGAAGCTACTTCCTTTTAAACCAGTGAAATGAAATGTCTATAGTTTCAGAGATAGGAATATGCAATAATTTCTTATCCCTACCAAACTACTGAGTTTAGCAGTCCAAACTCAGATAATAGCTAAATTGTCAAAATGGTTCCTCCCTGTAGCACACTGGGGGTTGGCTGGAGATGATGAAATCCTTTTCCAAAGTAGGCTACTATAAAGATTTCAGGTTACTTTTTTTTCTTTCTTTCTTTCTTTCTTTCTTTCTTTCTTTCTTTCTTTCTTTCTTTCTTTCTGTGGAGGGCTTGAACCCAGAGGCATTTAACCATTGAACCACATCCCCAGCCCTTTTTAATTTTTATTTTGAGACAGGGTCTCACTAAGTTGTTTAGGGTTTTGCTAAGTTGCTGAGGCTGGCCTAGAACCTGCGATCCTCCAGCCTCAGCCTCCTGAGCCACTGGGATAACCATTATGCCCAGCAGATTTCAGGTTACCTGTTAAGTGGGTTACAAGCCCATGAGGATTGTGAGACTTTCCACTGGAAAGTCTATCAGCTAGGATTGCTGATAGTTTGCTGGGACTCTCTCATTCACCCTTATTCCTCCAAAGGAGAGACTTGCCCTACTACCACTGTGGAGCCAGGGTAGCAGATGTTGGAATATTTCTATGCTATTGTCTCAAGTGTCTGAATCTTAGAAGATTCCAGTCTTTCTCTGGCTGATTTCCAGTGCTTTTCATAGTTATTCACTGCAAGATGCAGTTATGCACCTATTCCTCTGGTCCTCTATAGAGGAGGTAAGCATGGCAGCTCCATTTAACCATCTTAAACTCCCCCTTCTATTTCCCTTGTATTTGATAATTGTATATGCCCAATAATTTTATTTTATTTATTTATTTTACGATGCTGGGGATGGAACACAGGGCTCTACCTATTTGAGGCAAGTGCTCTACCACTGAGCTATGACATACCTCCCTACACCCTGTAATTTAATTCACTTCTTCTAGCTTTCCTAATTTATTGGCATATAATTGTTCATAATAATTTCTTATGCCCCTTTGTATTTCTTTGCTATCAATTAAAATGTCCTCTATTTTCATCTCTGATTTTATTTCCTTAAGAATTCTCTTTTTCCTTAAGAATTCTCTTTTTCCTAAGGACTCAACAATAAAACAAAACTACAGGCCAATATTCCTGATAAACACAGATGCAAAATCCTGAAAAAAATATTGGTAAATCAAATTCAACAGCACATTAAAAAGGTCATTCACGGGGCTGGGGCTGGGGCTTAGTGGTAGAGTGCTCACCTAGCATGTGCGAGGTGCTGAGTTTGATCCTTGGCACCACATAAAAATAAATAAATAAGATAAAGATATTTTTTTTAAAAAGTCATTCACTTTGATCAATTGGAATTCACTCCCAGTTGCAAGATTGGTTCAATGTACATATTTCAATAAGTGTGTTATATCACATTAACAAAATCAAGCACAGAAACCATATTATCATTTCAACAGACAGAAAAATCATTTGATAAAATTCAGCACCCCTTTATAATAAAAATGTTCAACATACTAGGAATATAAATATTATACCTTAACACAATAAAGGCTGTATGTTACAAATCCATAGCTAATACATACTGAAGATGGAAAATTTGAAAGTTTTCCCTCCAAGATCTTGAAGGAGACGAGGATGCTGATGTTCATCACTTTTATTTAACATGGTACCAGAAGTCCGGGCCATAGTAATCAGACAAGAGAAATAAATAAAGCTCATTCAACTGGAAAGGAGCAAGGCAAACAGTCCTTGTTTGCAGATGACATGACCTGGTATATAGAAAATCTTAAGACTCTACTAAAAAAACACTGGAACCAATATTTTAAAAAAGCAATGAAGTTTCAGGATATAAGATCAACACACAAAGACTGCTATTATTTCTATATACTAATAGCTATCTGAAAAAATATATCAAGAGAATAATCCCATTTATAATGCCTACAAAAATAAAACACCTAGGAATAAATTTAACCAAAGTGGTAAAGTAAAATAATATAAATACCCAAAACAAATAATAAAAACCACCAAAACTCGATGAAATAAAGAAAAAAATACATGTTTGTGAATTGAAAAAATTAGTATTGTTAAAATGCCCACATTATCCAAAACAATCCACAGATTCAATGTAAGCCCTATCAAAAATGTCAGTGCAATTCGTCACAGAATCAGAGAAAAATAATTTTTAAATTTGTATTGAAATACAAAAGAATACAAGCAGCCAAATGATCCTGGACAAAGAGAACAACCTGGAGGCAAAGCTGTGATAAAAGGCACCGCATAGTATAAAAATGGACACACAGAAAAGTGGGACAGAAAAGAGACACACATTACAGCCAAGAATTCGCAATGGGGAAAGGACAGTCTCTTCAATAAATGGTGCTGGGGAAGTTAGGTAGCCACATGCAGAAGGTGAAACAAGATGCTCATCTCCACCAGCTACAAATATCAAGTCAAAATGGATTGAAGGTTTAAATGTAAGGCCCAAAGCTATGGAAATACTAGAAGAAAATATAGGAGAAACACTTTAGATCTTTGGTCTGGGCAATGTATTTGGTTTGTTTGTTTGTTTATTTTTGGATATGATCCAATATGCACAGGTAACAAAAATTGACAACTGGGACTTCATCAAACTTCAAAGCTTCTGTGTAGGAAAGGAAACAACCAACAAAAGTAAAGAGAAAACCTATCCAATGGAAGGGGAAAATCGCAAACTATTTATCTGGCATGGGGTTAAAATCCAGAAGATAGGAGAAACTCAACTACATAGCAGAAAACCAAATAATCCAATTTAAAAGTGGGCTAAGGATCTGAAAAATGCAAATGGCCATCCAGCATATGGAATAATGTTCAATGTCATTAATCAGTAGGAAAATTCAAATCAAAACCAAAATGAGATACCATCTCACTCCCATGAGAGTAGCTTTTATCAAAAAGATAAGAAACAAGAAATACTGACCAGAATGTGGAGAAAGAAGAATACGTGTGCACTATTGGTAGAAATGTAGTTTAGTACAGCCTTTATAGAGAATATTGTAGAAGTTCCTTAAGATACTAAAAATGTAAAAATCATCTGATCCAGCAATCCTACTTGTGTGTATACCCCTGGGAAAAATAACATCAGTCTGTCAAAAAGACATCCGCGCTCCCATGTTTATTGCAGCAATACAAAAGCCAGGATATGGAATCCACCTTAATGTCCACAAATTACAAATAGATAAAGAAAATGAATTTATATATATAATACATACACACACACACACACACACACACACGGAATACTATTCAGCCATGTAAAAGCATGAAGTCCTGCCATTGGTGTATAGAAAATCTGCAAACCATCTGCAAACAATGTAAATGGACATTATTGTAAATGAAATAAGCCAAGCACAAACAGACAAGCACTTCATTATCTCATTCATAAGTGGTTTCTAAAAAGTTGATCCCTCATAAGTTGAGAGCAGAATAATAGAAGAAATTAGAGAGAACAGGGGAGGAGCAGAAGGGGAGAGGGCAACCAATGAGTAAAATGAGTACAATCATATTATTAGAGGAGCAAGTTCTGGTGTTCTATAGCACAGCATCAATAGAATTAACAACAATGCATCATACATCTCAAAATAGTTAGAAGAGATGAATTTGAGTACACTCTCCATAAAATAATGACAAAAGTTTAAGGCAATGGGCATACTAATGACCCTTTGTTGTCACAAACTGGTGGCATACACCTATAATCACAGCTACTCAACTACTCAGGAGACTGAGGCAGGAGGATCACAAGTTTGAGGCCGGCATTGGCAAATTAGTGAGACCCTGTTTCAAAATAAGAATACAAAGGACTAGAAATGTAGCTCAATAGTAGACTGCCCCTGTGTTCAATCCCCTGTACCAGAAGAAAAAGAAAAATTACCCTGAGTTGAATAATATCAAATGTAAGCATGAATCAAAACATCAAAATGTACCTCATAAATTTTACAAATATCATGTGTCAATCAAAAATAAATAAATTAATTAATATAAAAGCCCTTTTATCCATTGGGTATTTGGGTTTTTTCGGTTTGTTTTCTTTTTTGCAGAGAGAAAGAGAGATGTTCTGAAGCTACAGTGAACTCTGAGGCTCATTTTAATTTTTCCCTGAATGTGTCATGCTGTCACATACCTCCCTTCTTTTCCAAGCCTGTCCCCTCTGTCCTGAGTGCCCAGCACTTCCTCCTAATAAGAAGGACAAGGTCTGATGTGACCACCTTAAGGAAACCATCTTAAGTACTGATTAAATTCACCCATGACATTGGCAGTGATCCAACTCCATAAGAACTGGCTAAAATGGTCCATGACATTAGGTACTAGTTAAGTTGATCCATGACATTGACCCATACACAGGTCTAGTCTAGCTCTTCTCTAGTTGTTTTATTAGGGAAGTCCCTGTGGTTAGGCTTTTTCCTTCTGAGCAGAAGGCAGGTTAGACTTAGCCTGAGTTTTTGTTAGGATTAAACACAATGAATTCAACCACCTAGCACAAGATCACATTTTGTCCATGAGAAACAAATGCTTTCATACATTTCAACATCCTGATTAAGTCACACAGCTCACAAGGAGCATGGCTAAAACTGAGCTTGCACAGTCACACTGGGCTTTTGGGGAGTGCTGGCCAGGCACTCCTGTGGGTGTTCACCCAAGTCCTTTACTCCCAACCTGTGGTGGGTATCAGAGAACTGAGGCTGCAGATCAGTGAAGGGAACTTTCCCATGCCCTCAGTCACACAAAGCACAACATATTTTTATCTAATTCACACAGACATCTGGTAGAATCCCATGTTTACCTGGAATATAGAATGGATGTTTCCTTTTTTTAACTACTGATATCTCGTAAATTATGAATCAATTGATATGTTACCAGGTTGATATATTTAGGAAACCTAGACACTTTTAATCATTGCTATTATTTGTTCTGTGACAAGGACAAATTTTTTGGTATCAAAAATTTCCATTGATTTGGGAAGATGATGCAGAAGGAGCACACATCTAAGGCCCCCTCAGCAATTCCGTGAGACTGTGTCTTAAAATTAGAAAAGGGCTGGGGATATAACTCAGAGGTTGAATGCTTCTGGGTCAATCCCAAGCAACAAACAAAAAGAATAGCAGTAATCTCAATAAAAGAAACTCCTTAAGCTTTATTCATTGGTTTGAAAATTTTGATAACATGAATGTATGGTTTAACAATGAAAGGTCTCACAAACCCACACAGATACAGTTATCTTATCCTTGACCAAGGTACTAAAAGCATACACTGGAGAAAAGACAGCTTTTTTTAAAAAAAAAGGTGCTGGAAAAAAACTGGTTATTCATATGTAGAAGAACCAGACTAAATCCTTATTCTGCATAAAAGTCAACTCAATAGGGATCAAAGATTTGGAAATTAGACAAGAAGCTATGCAACTCTTGGAAGAAAATATAGGGTCAACACCTTCCTCTAGCCTTCCTATTTTGTTGTTGTTGTTATTTGGTGCTGGAGGTGGAACCCTGGGCCTCCTGCATGCTGGGTAAGTGATCTGAGCCACATCCCCAGCCCCTATAGACTTATACACTTCTATTTCCCCTGCATTAACAACTGCAGAAAATCTCCCCTCGGTGGGCTTTAGAAATGCTGCTCTCTCAGTGATGGAACCCAGTGGCAGAGTGCTTACATAGCAGGCCAAAAGCCATGGGTTCAATCCCCAGTACCAAAAAATAAAATGAAATTAACAAAATGTTGCCCTCTTCTAATATCAGTTTTCCTTTTTGTTGCTTTTTTTTAAAAAAACTTTTTTTAAAATTTTTTTTATTGGTTGTTCAAAACATTACAAAGCTCATGATATATCATCTTTCATACATTTGACTCAATTGGGTTATGAACTCCCATTTTTACCCCAAATACATATTGCAGAATCGGTTGCTTTTACAAAAAATAAAAATAATAAGAGGCCTGCACTGAGCTGTATTGTAGGCTGACTTACTCGTACAGATGACAGCTGAGGTCTACACAATCTGTGAAAATGAAAAGTTTCACATCTGTCTCGTCATAGCAACTGGGAGGAGAGCATGAATCCCTCCTAAGAAACAATGAGAGACGTTATGAACTAAAAGGATGAAGAAATTGGGTGAGGTTCATTACAAGCTCTTTAAATGTCTTTCAAGATGTGTGTGTTTTACTTTTCTTATCTGCCCCACATTCCAGTCTCCTTACAAGTGTCAAAATGAACCCCAAGCTCTTTCCTGACAGGAGGAAGACCGACATCAGGAGAGAGTTGGTGGGAAAAAATGTGACTTTTGTCACCAGCATGATCTTTCTCATTTGTGACTCAGTGGTCCTAATTTTATCCAAAGTTGGGCAAAACTACTATAGGGAATCTCAAAAATTCAGTGACATTCTAGAGTCAAGCAAACATGCAAACATGTATTAGTAAATTGGTTTGTCTTAAGCTGATGGTGTAGCTCAGTGGTGAGCACCTGCCTACCATGCACAAGGCCCTGGGTTTGGTCCCCAGCACCAACAAAATAAAAATAAATAAATAAATAAATAGAATTTAAAAAACCCACATAACTGAATTGTCAGAATATAAATTAGGTGCAGGAAGCTGAGGGGCCTGAGTCTCTGAAATCCAGCGCGAACCTCTCTACGCACTTTGCAAGCCTCCAGCAGCACCGTAGCCTCGCGAGACTTCCAGGAGCCCGTGAGGAGTCCGGGCTCTGCGTCTCGCTGCGTGGTGCGTAGGCAGGAGGGGCGCGGAGAGCCGGGATACGCCGCGCCCACATCCGTCCACGGCTTCCTATTCGCTGCCAGCCCTCGTGCGTCGTGACATCACAGCGTACACCTGTGCGTGTGGCCGGGAGGCGCGGGCCGGTAAGCGCAAGGGCGCTCGTTCGGTGGAGTGTTGCACCGCTGCCGCGGAAGCGCGGTGAGGCGAGAGGTCGCTCCCTGCGCAGGGCTGCAAGGCCGCAGCGTGGAGGTCGCGTCCCGGCCGCGTCCCCGAGGTGTTTCTCGACCCTTCCCGCCCCGGGTGGTGGGGTCATAGGACCAGGGGTCACGGCCAGGGTCCCCGGGGGTTTCCTGAGGCGGAAGTGCAGGACGCCGAATGTGGCCCGGCGAGGGGAGCTTGCCCCCATGGGAAACGCCGCTCCTGGGTCCCTGCTTTCCTAGGAACTGCGCGGTCCCCTTGCAGTCACTGAGGTCGGGGTCACGTGGGGGCCCGGCAGCGGTGGCCTGGCTCAGGGGCGGGGGGGGGGGGGGGGCGGACAGAGGGGACAGGGGCGCCGTGGAAGCCGAGCAGAGGGCACGCCGGGAGGAGACGGGTGAGAAAAGCAGCTAATTTTCACTTCCGAGGAACCACCCCTGAGTCATAAAGTTTCAGGTGCCACTCGGGGTGACCGTGAACCGTTGGGGGAGGCCTGCCGTTCTTGCAAGTCTTCCAGTTAAGTTTTCTGGAAGTCTGCCCTAGGTCCTGAACCCGGAGCCCGCTTCTCAGGAAACAGGACATCAGTGAGCCTCATGGGGCTTCGGGCTACAGAAGTGTACAGCCACCAACTTAGAGGTGGGGTCATTCCGGGGGTCGCATGGCCCTCCTTTCATTTGGATAGGAGGGGAGTTGCTCTTTGTCCCGTGTTTGAAGTTCCTTGGTGTGCATGTGCTTGCAGGTGGGTGCTTGGGCACCATCTCTCCATGCTCAGGCACCTGTGTCTGCAGCACCGGCCCATCCTGAGCTGCAGCTGGAGTAGGCTGTGCCTTCTGAAGTGGCGGCTCTTCACCATGAAGGTACAGTCTCCAGAGTTCCAGTCCCTTTTCACGGAAGGATTTAAGAGCCTGACAGGTGAGAGGTCCCTTTCTTGCTTTGGAAGCCTGTGTCAAGGGAGAGGCACCGGTTGGCCAGCTCGTGTAGCCAACAGGTACTTTTGTCATTGTTGAGTTAATGAGAAAAGAGAAAGGGGAAAAAATAAAAGACTTTCTTATGGGTAATGGAGAACTACAGACGGTTCATTAGAAGAGAGGAGATGTTGACCCCATTAAAAGGCCTGACTTAGCTGAATGATTCCAATTCCCATACCTGATGGGATCAGTCCTAAATGTGTAGGTACATTTTCTTTTCACCTGGAGGAGGTCACGTTCCTAGGAATGGGAAGTGCTTTATCCTTATTATTAACTGGAGGGCTGGATTTTAACCTGGGCCATCCGATGTCAGAGCCCCATGTGTAAACACTGAATCTCTGTTAAATTGCCTTCTGAGAGAACTGAAGGAAGAAGCAAATAGAAATTCCTTTCACTTGTGCACATACAAAATCAATCTAGGAGGGACACTAGATTGATTAGTTACATGCCCAAATCCTCACTGGCCAGTCTTACAAGTGCAGGATCCAGGAAGCAACCAGTACCTCTATTTTATACTATTTAGGTTCTACTATTTTATACTATTTAGATTGGCTTAGCTCAGTGTCTGATGATGGCAGCATCTCTTTTATGTCGCCACTGTTTTATCAGTGTTGGTCCTTCACATCACCTACTGATGGTGTCTAAGCAGCCTGATGGCTGCATTTCAAAGTCTGGGAGGTTTAGTGGTGCCCTTGTGGGTGCGTTGAGTTGTATGTATGTAGAAATGAGCTGGAGGGTGCTTTTCAGGCCCAGCTGCTGGTGAGATTTAAAATATGTGGATGATGGGGTTCCACCCCCAGCTTTCCCTCCAGCTCAACCCTTCCAAGGAGGAGCACCTGTGGGGGTTTTTTGTTTGTTTTTGTTTTTTAAACTCCACACATTAATTCTGGTGAACAGAAGATAGAAGAACCATTACTTTAAAACTATCATTCCTATTCCCAAGTTTACGTTCTTATTTTTGAGATTGGATGGTTTCTTTTTAGGCACATTTGAGAGGTAAATGGTCCAGAATTTTTTGTTTCTTTTATGTTCTTCAAGTAGTCTTTTTTTAATATTTATTTTTTAGTTTTAGGTGGACACGATATCTTTTTTAAAAATTTCTGTGTGGTGCTGAGGATCGAACCCAGTGCCTCACACATGCCAGGCGAGCACTACCACTTGAGCCACATCCCCTGCCCCTCTTCAGGTAATCTTGAAGTAGAGGGCTTAAATTTAAGTTTAGTTATGCCCATGGCTTCAGTGTGATTTAATTAGGTTGAATGAAAAATGAGAGAGACTCTTGGACCAGTGGAAGTGTATGACCTATACTTTCTGTAAGCTTTCCTATTAACCCTATTGAAAGGCATAAAGAAAATAATTTTAATAATTATTTTCAGTACATCATATTTTATCCACTGTAGGTGAAATTCTATCATTTCAATATGAAATTTTATACAAATTAGTGAGATATTGTGTATTCTTCTAAGACTTCCAAATTGTCCTATCTTTAACACACAGCACCATCTCAAAATCAGACTCATCACATTTCAGATGCTCAACCACCACAAGTACCTAGCAGTTGCTGTTTGAACAGCACTGACCTAAAAGGTCCAATTTTGGGTTCACTGAAAATTGTCTTTTTATGCAATTCCAGCTACCAGGTTGTTCATTCTCAGTTGCAGAAATTCTCTCAGTGGCCCATCCCTACTCATAGTGCACTTTTTTTTGAGATAAGGTTTTATACATTGATTGCTATAATTTTTTGAACATCTTCTGAGAGTTACATTTGAGTTTCTAAATGCAAGTTTAACTTGTGAATTTTTTTCCCACTAAGACATGAAGTCCTAAGGGAGTTAGAACCTTAATAGTATAAAATAGAGGTACTGGTTGCTTCCAGGATCCTGCACTTGAAACACAGGCCAGTGAGGATTTGGGCATGTTGTAGGCTGTGGCAAGAATGCAGTCTTTCCATGGACTGTTACACAGATAGCAAATTGATCACTTTATTTCTTCCTTGCTTCTTTGTAGAGACTTGGGTGCCCTGGTAAAATGCAGTGTCCAAAGCCTCCTGATTGGTGCAGTTTAAATGCTCTTGTAACAGTTCTTAAATCCTGATGTTGCCTTGTGTAAAATCAGTTTTTGCAAGAATTCTGGAGGCTAGAATAGTGTGTTATGGTCATGTAAAATAGGTTTGTCGGGTCATTTCATAGGTTTGAGTTTTCCTTGTGTTTTAGTACAACCATGTAGTCTAATGATGTTGAAGGTTATTTCCCCATGCTAGAGCTGAGGCTGAGTTGTGAATTATCGGTGAGTTTTGCCCGAGCTTCATGGCTAGTGTGCTCACCAGGATTGCCTCAGTCACTGAGGTTCCTAGTACTTGCTGGGTGATGTCAGAAATCCTGTATTTGGGACAGTAGGAGCAGTGAATGCTCTTCAAGTGTGTAGGCTGTTGGAACAGATGGTGTTTCTGGTAGTGATGGTCCTGCCATGCAGGGCTCTTTCCAATTGTCCTTCTGGCTTATCATCCCCCACCTGACGCCGGCACTCAGAATCCAAAATCAAAGGAAGTAGTTCCTGAAAATTTGATTGGAAATTAAAATTAAAAATAGGCAATAATTACAAGAGTTCTGACACTGTATGGTCTTGAGTCAACGTTGTGAACAAGAATGATTAACAATCACTATCAAGGTGTGGTAGTTGGAGCAAATGAGCACAATGGAAGGTATACGTTACAATTAAATACAGTTGTATCAGATGTCATCTTTGTTGAGTGTGTGTGTAGCTTACAGAGGAATGTTGTGTGTGTCCCTGTGTCTGTAGGATGGAGGGTGGAAGGAATCTGTAAGTCTGATAGCGCCTACTCCTTTAGGTTAATGTAGAGTCATTCCTTTGCTATAATTTTTATGACTGCTGTTCCACAGACAAATGTGCTTTTCTCAATTGTATTATTTTTTTCCTTTTTTATTGGATCTTTATTAGTTATATAGAAAATTGGGATTGAGTTTGACATAATTACAAAGGCATAGAATAGAATTTGCTCTAATTCAGTTCCCAGTGTGGTTCCCTGCCCTCCCCTCTTCCCTCCCCATTCCCTTCTCCCTGACCTGGTCTTCCTGTGTTTACTTTTTCTTTCGTCCTTTCAGGCAGTGTCTTGTGTGCACAGGTGGTGAGGGTCACTGTGGGGTGTTCACGTACAGGGAGGTCACATCCTCCATTGTTCTCGCCTATCCTGGCCCTCTCCTCCCCCTCGAGCCCCTTCCTCTAGTACACTCATCTTTTTTGTTTTGATGGAATCCCTCCTTTTCCATTTCTTTCTCTTTATTCTCCCCCTTATGTTGGACTGGCTTCCACATGTCAGAGAAAAGTGGTATTTTTAAAATCCAGAATTGTGAAGTTTTTAGAAATGGTTTAATATAATCAAAATGACGAATGGATTTCTTTGGGTTCTGTATCTATCTTTCTGAAATGCAGTTTATTGAGTGACCTTGAATTTAAGTTTTCATTTCAGTGAAGCCAGCTGGAGAACCTTAAAAATATCCGCTGTCTGTATAAATTTAATTCTGACCATTTTATCAATTAAACTAGACTCTAATGAATGGAATATTTGTTTTGTATTCTCCTATAGATTCTTTGATAGTGTTTTGCTTTGAAACATGAAAACTTAAGAAAACAGTAGACTTTCCAACAAGACACTCTTTCTAATCGTTACACTGTTGCAGTTCAGTTTATCTGGAGCCCAGGGAAGAATGCTAGGTTTGCTATCCTGAGAAAGGGGAGAGGAGACCATTTTATGTAAGTTGTGTGTATGTCCAAATGTAGGCTGTCTTGGTGGCTTTGACTGAATGCAGTCAATGGAAGATGGGGCTGAAAGTCTTGGGAAGAGTAGGTGGAAGAGGGTGTGGGGTGACAGAACAGAGGGTGGGGTGGGGGCTGCATGTTGAGTTGTGGTTGGGCTGCTGGACCTCTGATGAGGGTTGGATGTGGTTGGATACTGCAGTGACCCCTAGCCAGCACCCCGGGGACACACCAGGTGTCCTGGAGCACTTTGGAAAGAGGATCTTGGGAGTTCTTGAGGATGTGGGTTGCAGAGGTTCTGTAGATGGTTCAGGGAGTGGGGCTTTGCCTTGAACTCGATGCTCTCCAGGTGCAGAAGTGACTTTTGGATGACTTGGTTCTTGCCTAGAAGGTGAGAACATTGAGACTATGTCTTGTCCGTCAGTCAGGAGCAGTCCTCAGTCCTTCTAGGGTGTGTCCTGGACAGGGTTCCCATTTTGTCTGTGTTCAGACATTTTAGAGAGTTGTCTTAACTGTTCTGGGTCCAGCGTGGGCAGAAATTGCTTTTGTGTTGTGCAGTGAAACTCTTAGCGTGGCTTGGAGCTGCATCACCCGCAGTGTCGGGCCATAGTGGATGTCTTTTTTGGAGGGTTTCATATGGTGTCATTGTCATCGTAGGGGTTTAGTTATAGCCGCTCTGCCTCGTCCTGTATAGCTGAGTACAGGGATTCCAGCATTCATGTGGTTCTGCGTGGAACATAGAATGGGTTTCAAACAGTAGGCGCAGATTGTTTCTTGAAGGCTGTGGCTATAACATGTACGTTGAGTGGTGGGCTGGTATTTGTAGTGTCATGCACGAACATACCAACTCTCCACGTATTCAGAAAGAGAATTGCCAGAACACTCAAGAGTTTCTGAAGTGTGCACGTAAACTCCAAGAAAGAAAGCTTCTTTCTTGGTAATAATCTGGATTGATGTCGAGGCCTTGGGCATTGTGGAATTGGGGTTATTTTCTGTGTTGGCAGAGAAGTCGGCCTGGTCTCTGCCCCCCCAGGTCTCAGAGGCATGCTGCTGCAGGCAGGCCATCGCCCCTTCTGTGGGCCTTGTTCTCATTTTCATGTGGAAGGGCTCACTTTTGTGATCTCTGCTGTCTCTAGTAGGTGGAAAACCTTGTTCCTCTGGTTGTCAGAAAAAGCATATAGAAATAAACATCTTCTGCCATTCCAGATTTATTTGTCAGAGAGAATCACGAGCTGAGAATAGCAGGAGGAGTGGTAAGGGATCTGCTGAATGGGGTCAAGCCTCAGGATGTGGGTTTTGCCACCACGGCCACCCCCATCGCAGAAGAAGGAGATGTTCCAGGCAGCCGGCATCCGGATGATAAACAACAAGGGGGAGAAGCACGGGACCATCACCGCCCGGGTGAGTGCAGGAGCTGGCAACACATCGCATGAGGCTTTTGTCATTTTAAGAAGTATTATGATGTTTTTGTTGAAAAAGCAAGTAACAAAAAACCTAATAATAGTATCTACCGAGGCTTTGGTCAGAGGCTGTGTCCTGCCGTGTTAATAGCCATGATGTTTAACTGAGCTCGATCCTTAGCTCTTACCTCCAGCCCCGGCCCCCTCTTTTTTTTTTTTAATATAATTTAAAGGAATGCAGTCTAACTGTAAAAAGTATTGGTAGTTTGTTTAAAAAAGAAAAACAAGTCCATATGGTGCAGTTTTTGTTCTTAATTTTGCTTTTGAAGATGCTGCCCTTCCTCCTCTGTGGCTCTTGTCAACAGCAGGTGTGTGGCTCTCCTCCCACCTTCCCAGTGTGTCCCTGTCAGTGTTGGTCAGCCCCGTGTGGTGGGTTGCACTGTGAGGGTGCTCCTGGGTGTGTGGTCCTTCCTGCTGTCCTCTGCGTAGCTCTCCCTGGGCCACGTGCTCGGTGCCACTCTGCAGAGCTGTAAAGTTCTTACCCCAGTGAAGCACACCATGTTTCAGGAACCTCTTCCTTGTTATACCTCCCTTTTT
The DNA here is from genome assembly GCF_048772815.1 of Callospermophilus lateralis. Taxonomy (NCBI): domain Eukaryota; kingdom Metazoa; phylum Chordata; class Mammalia; order Rodentia; family Sciuridae; genus Callospermophilus; species Callospermophilus lateralis. The sequence goes on from NC_135315.1 coordinate 105,644,940, forward strand.
CTGGGTCCCATGTGGGGATCTCTCTTGGTTCTTCCTCTCCTTTGAGTAGGTGAAGCCTGAGCAAGCCCCACATGAATGAAAATGTTTTTATTTAACCCTGAAATGGCTTGGCCCCACTATTATTCCATCTGGGAATAGTTTTCTGTCAGAAAATTCGAGACTTTGTTTTTCAGTTTCTGCTATTGCCACTGAGGAGTGGATCCCATTAGGTTTCTCCTTTGCTGGAAATCTGGTGGTTTTATTTTTTCCATTTTGAAGCCTTTGGGTCCTCCCATTGTGGTGTTTTTAATTCCAAGGAGACATCTCTGGGTTTGGGTTTTGTCCTTGTTATGCAGGGCACCACTGGCCTGCCTTATTCCCTTGTTAAGGGCCTTTTCCTCCGGAAGTGTCTTCCTGTGGACCTGGGGGAGGTGCCCGTCTTCTGAGAAGGTCCTATCTTCTCTTTCTCTGTCCTTACGTCTTGTATTTTTCACTTTTGTGGGAACGTCTTCACTTGATCTCTCGACCTTTGAATCACATTTGCAACTTTTGTGGCCTTTGTTTTTAAGGGTCTTTTTTGGTGGACAGTCATGCAGTGCTTAATAGGAATACGTGCTGAGAAATCTGATGCTAGGCAGTTCTGTTAATTCTGTGACCCTTGTAGTAGCAAGTACACAAGTACTATAGAAATACCTTGTTTACATTCTATTCTACAAGTTTTTTCTATTAGAAATTCATTTTTTTTTGGTTAGACTTCCTTAACTGTTTTTGTTATATACACATTAGCTGAGGCTTCTGCAGGGTCAGGATGATCATTGTCACTGTCTTGGTCCTCTGGGGTAGTAACACATGGAGCTGCCACCTTCTGTGATAATCAGGCCTTCTGAAGTGTCTACTGGTATCTGTTTTACAGCCTGTGGCATGATAAGCAGGTGCAGAGGCAGAGGAAGAGTGGGAGGATAGAGTTGTGAAGTTCTAATATTTCGTGTGCAGTGATATAGTATTGTTTAGCTGTAGACTTGATGAATTTTGTATTATATATTCTATGCCAACAACTAAAAAATTAAAAAGAAGTATAAATTAACCAAGAACACAGATAAAATTGAATTACAAAAAATAAGTTAAGAGCAGATACAAAAAGAGGAAAACAAAGAGCAGAGAGCAAATTAAATAACAGACAACTAGCAAGGTGGTAGATTTAAATCTGATCATATTAATATGTTAATTTGATATAAATAGTGTTGCAACATTAATATATTTAATTTTTAAGGGAAAATCTGTTAGGAATGTAAAATGATACAGTCATGTAGGAAACAGTTCAGCAGTTCCTCAAAAAGATACCATATAACCCAGCTATTCTACTTCTAGATATATGCTGAAGAAAATTGAAAATACATGCTCACACAAAAAGTTGCATGTGAACATTCATAGCAGCACTATTCACAATAGCCATAAAGTGAAAACATCCAAAATTCCTATCAATTAAACAACTGGATAGATAAAATGTAGTCTATCCATATCCATACAATGGAATGTTATTCAGTCATAAAAAGAATGAAGTGTTACTACATGGTATAACATGAATAAGCCCTCTACATATTATAAGTGAAACAAGATAGATACAATAGACAAGATATTATATGTGCATTTATATGAGATACCCAGAATAGTCAATTCTATAAGGACAAAAAGTAGGTTTTAAGGGAATGGACAGAGAAGATCATTGGGATTGACTACTAATAGGTATGAGTTTTGTTGGGGGGAAGGCAATGAAAATATTTTGGGAGTAAATTGTGATGATAGTTGTGCAACATTGTAAACAGTCTAAAAATTACTAAACTCTATACTTTTAAATGATTGAAATGGTGAATTTTTTTGTGAATTTTATTTCAATTTAAGAGACTTGCTTATATCTTGTCCATGAAAAACTTACTTTAATGAAAAGACATAAATTGTCAAAGTGAAGAGTAGAAAATTGTATCTCAAAACACTAGACAAAGGAAAGTTGGAGTGACAATTTTAATATCAGAAAACTGGAGTTCAGAACAGGAATATTTCCTGGGATTAAACAAAAGAAAAGTAAATAACAATGAAGAGATCTACATACGCACAAATGCTAAGATTATGGGTACCCAGCAAAATATCTTCAGAACACAGGAAGAAAAATCTAATATAATTGAAAAAGATATATAAAAATCCAATTATGTTTGGTAATTTGAACACTTTTGTCTTTGTAATCAGTCATTAAAGCAATTGGAACAAAAATCCATAAAGAATTAGAAGACCTATACGATACCAACAACAACCTTAACCTAATTGATATTCATAGAACACTTCTTCCATGCAGCAAAATATTCATTCTTTTCAAAAAAATGGCAAACATTCTCCAAAATAGGTGATATTCTGGGCCATAAAATGAACAACAGAATTAAAAGAATTAAATGTGTATGTTTCCTGATCAAAACAGAATTAAAGTACAAATAAACATTTCTCAAAAAATGTTTGGAAAAAAAATAAAACTCTTCTAAATAGTCAGAGTGAAACTTACAAAGAAAATAAAAATATTTTTGAATTGAATGTAAGTGAAAATCCAATATATCAGAACTACTGGGATACAGATAGGGCTGCCTTTGAGGGAAAATTTTAGCATTAATTTTATATTAGAAAATTAGAATTTGATTAGAAATTAAAGATCTGGGCTTTTATTTTAATTTAGAATAAATTTCATGTGGAAAGGAAAAGTAGCTAGTATCACAAAAGCAAAAATGAAAAGAACAAAGTTGAAAAACTCTTGCTACAAGATTTTGAGAGTACTATAAATACTCAGGTAATCAAGATAGTATATTATTGCTTGAAATATAGATATATACATCAATGGAATCAACAGTAAAAAAAATCCTTGGATAACACAGTCCACTTATTTTCAATAATAATAGAAAAGCAATTCAACAGACAAAAGAGTCATCATTTTTTCAACAAATAATGTGGAAAAGCTGCAGATACATTTCAAAATCAAAACAAAATCTCAACCTATACTTCACACCATAAACAAAAATATTTGGTCAAAATGGATAATAAATACAAATGAAAAATCTAAATCTATAAAGATACTGTTTTGTGACTTTAGTTTATGCAAGTATCTCATAGTCAGATATCTTCATCAATAATTTCATGTACCATAAGAGAAAAAATTGACAAAAATTTTTCATCAAATTAAAAAAAAATTAAACTTCAACATTTCAAAAGACTAAGGTGAGAACATTAAAAAACAACAAATAAGCAATAGACTGGGAGAAAGTATTTGAAAGTTATATATTATTAAAAAGATCTCATGTTCTGAATATGTAAAGAATTCTAAAAACTCAATAAGAAGAAACAAACAACCCAGAAAAAAAAGTTTTGTGAAAGATGTGAATATGTTTTACATATAAAAAAGGACACATGGATAATAAATAGACACATAAAAAGATGTTCTACATCAGTAGTGCTAAGATAAATTCAAATTAAAACATAACATGATTCTACTACACAACTATTAGAATGACCAAAAAAGAAACCCCCTCAAAACAAACAAAACTAGTTTATAACAATGCCTGTGATGATATGAAGCAAAGTGGAATCCTTATGCATTATCGGTAAGAATTTGAAAATGGTATGCATTTTGAAAATGAATTCTCAATTTTTAATTCAAATTCAAATTTAAATAAGCATATTATATGGCACAGCAATTCAATTTCTAGATATTTACCCAAGAAAAAGCAAAATATGTTTCCACATAAAAACCTGACCATGCATATAGGGTAATAATATTCATCTCATTCCACTATCCTTCCCTATATACATGTATGATTACACTACTGGTTTGACTCTGCACCATATTCAGCCAGAGGAAGAAGTTGTGCTCCATTTGTGTACAATGTGTCAAAATGCATTCTACTCTCATGTATAACTAATTAAAACAATGTTTTAAAAATCTCACCATGATTATTTTTACAGCCCCTCTATTCAAGATCACCAAAAACTTGTAGTAAGTCAAATGTATTATCATGGTAGCAAAAAGTGGATCCAATTCATATGGCTTTCAACTGGTGAATGAATAAGTAACTCATAATTCATGCGATGATTCAATACTCAGCAGTAAAAAAGCACAAATGAATGATAAGTGACTAAAATGCATAATGCTAAATAAAAGAATCTAAGCACACGACTCTGTATACTATGTAATTTCACTGACATTATATGACATTTTTTAAAAGGCAAAACTAGAGGGACAGAAAAAAAGATCTGTAGTTGCCAGGGTCTGAGGAGATGGAAAAGGGTGGATCACTCAGGGGGATATACAAATTTGGAGGAATAATAGAACTGCTCTATATCTTGATCATAGTGGTAGTTTGTAATTTTATGAAGTTGGCAAAACTCACAACTATATAGTTAAAATGGCAAATCTTCAACTGTAGAGATTATTTATTGAGATCATATCTCAATAAACCTGGATTTAAGAAAAACTAATGGAAGAATTAATATGGAATAATTAAACAATCTCCCCCAAACAGGAAAAAAAAGGGGGGCAGATAAGATAAATCAAAAATAAAATAAGCATGATGGTAAAGTCAATTACATGAGTAATTACATGAAATGCAAATATACTGAATACCCCATCTAAAAGGCCATGATTACTAGACCAATTTTTTTAAAAAAACAACCCAAGTGTATTCTCTTATGCTTTAAAAATAAATACATAAAGTGATTGAAATCCTAAGAATGAAAAGAAAATATTATCATGAAAACACTAACTTAAAGTAATTCTATGTGACCATATTAATATCAAAGAAAGTAAACTTAAAGGCAGGAAACATACTAGAGATAAATAGTGGCATTTCATAAAGATAAAGAGGCCAATTCACCAGGAAATTACACCAGTCTTAAATTTTTATATCTGTAATAACAGTTTCGAATAATATGGGCAAACATTGATAGAAGTAAATCAGAAATTGACAAATCTCCAATGGTAGTTTAATACACCTAAGTCTGATACTAGACACATGAGAAAAAACTCGATTACAAACATGAAAAATTGTACAGAATATTTGAGCAAAATGACTAACCAACTGTATTTACTTGAGATATTTGTAGAACACTGCATCCAATAACTTCAGAATGAATTTTTTTTCAAGTGCACATGAAATGTTTTCAAAATAGACAATACATAACACAACATAACATAACACAAGCCTAAACAAACTTCAAAAACTTGAAACCATAAAAGGATATATTCTCATACTATGGTGGAATTAGAGTAGAAATTAATTAATAGAAAGATAACTAGAAAATCTGAAAATGCTTGGAAATTAATCAATGCTTTTCCAAATGACCTAATAGTCAAGAAATCACAATGAAAATTGATAACAAAAATGCAACACATCTGGGGCTGGGGTTACTCACCCAGCATGTGTGAGGTACTGGGTTCAATCCTCAGCACAACATAAAAAAATAAATAAACAAAGGTATTGTGTCCATCTACAACTAAAAAAAAATTTTTTTAATGCAACACATCTAAATTTATGTGAGCAAAACAATGTAGGCTGAAGAGTGATTTATTCCCTTTCTAAGCTCCAAATTTCTCTGGCTTGCCTATTCTGAAAATGGAATTGGGCCCTTTAAATATTTTTCTTTGCCAACTGGAGCTTTGTCATTAGAGAGCACTAGAAGTACCTTGTAGGAAGAAAGTATTTTGCTTCCTGGTTTGGGAGTGTGTGTTAGGCAAGCTTCTCCAGCGCTTGTTTGTTTTTGTTTGTTTGTTTTTTCCTCCAGGACCAAATTTCTACAGTGAACAGAGGCACTTTCCTTTGGCACCGGCCTCAGGTAGTTGTATAGCAGTGCCCCCAGTAAAACACCTCCCCACTATCATCTTTTGCTGTCACTCCAGAGGGTATCAAGGTCCCCTCCAGGCCCCCTGCGCCATGCCCCTCACACACTAGTCCACGCCCCCCCCCACCCAGCGGTAGATGTAGTGCAGTCTGCGCCGGTAGATGTAGTGCAGTCTGCACCGGGCTGCTTAGGGGCTGGCAGGGCGGCGGCGAGTGGCGACTGGGGAGTGGGGAGTGGGGAGTGGGGAGGAGTGGGGAGTGGGGCGGAGCCTGGGGCTGCAGCAGCGTGGGGACCTCGGAGTAGAAAGCCCCGGGGACAAGGAAGGAAGGAAGGAAGGCCGGGCCGCCAAGTCTCCCAGCGGCTGTTCTCCTCGGATCTGGGGGGAGCCTGCCCCAACACCTCGTCTTCAGACGTCCCCCTCCTCACCCCCCAGCCCCGGCCGCTGACGGGAGGAGGCGGCGGGGGTGGGGGCTGAGGGGTGCCGCCAGGCCGTGAGGAGCCACTCGGTCTCCCTGGTGATGTCCCCCAGGCGGCAGGCGAAAGCCAGTTACTCGAGCCCTGGGGTATAGGCCTAGCTTATCCAGCTTCCTTCCTCCTCCTCCTCCTCCACCCTTCTCCCCTTCCCCTCCCCTTCCCGTCTCTTCCCTCACCCTTCCCTGCGCCGCCATCTTCCCTCCCTCCCTCTCCCCCACCCCTCCAGCAGCGATGGCAGAGGAACAACAACAGCCACCACCACAGAAGCCTGATGCCCATCAGCAGCTTCCCCCCAGCGCCCCCAACTCGGGGGTGGCTCTGCCAGCCCTTGTGCCCGGGCTGCCAGGGACAGAGGCCAACGCGCTGCAACAAAAGATCAAGAACTCCATCTGGTAAAAGGATCCTCCATCGGTGGGGTGAAAAAGCCCAGGCACATTTCTGCTGCAAAGGGGCTGGGGGGCGGTGGATGAGGAGGCTGATGCATTCATTGAATGTGGGTTTCCCGACTTGGGTGCAAATTTGTAGGACCTCTGGTGGTGTGAGGAGTTTGTGTCAACCCCTGGTCTCCTTAGCCAAAATATGCTTTTACCCAGTCCTCAATTGTGAATGCAGATAAACAAGTTATTTGTGTTTTTCACTCATATAGAGAAATATGGGTCAAAATTAAGTAATTATTGCATGATGATAACATGAATTTGTAACTGGGAATGTGAAATGTGTTTACTCCTTTTTGTAGTCATAGAGGGAGGAAGAAGTGCATTGTGAATTTTCACCAAACAGACATTGTGGGCAAGAATATTAATATGCAGCACAAAACCTAATGTGTCTCTTTCTTTTAGTTGGGTTAGCTGCTGTTTCTGGATGTTTTTGCCTCCTTTATTCTCAAGTTGAATTTCCCTTCTAGGGAGCTTATAATTTACATCGATTGTAAATAAATGCTTCTTTAATATGAAATATTTTAAAGTAGTAGTTTACACTCTAAAGTGAATTATTAATTTACAAAGTGGGGAATCAAATAAATGTCTTGCCATTTTGTGTAATTAAAAGAAAGAAAAAAGATAGAAACTACAGATGAAACACTCTTGCTGTTCCTGTGTTTTCCTGTATGAGAATTTCCAATATTTGAGCATTAGATTGAACTCTTACAGACTGGTAGCAGTCTTAATAATTAAATACATTAAATTAAGTTCATCTTCTGTTAGAGCTATTGCAAATATTCTTTGAATCTGAACTTGCATTGTTTTGTAGGATTTTTTTCATTAACTGACACTTTTTTAAAAGCATAGCACTATTTTTTCAATGGAAAGCAATATTTGGAATTTGGTCTAAGAGATTGCTTTTAATAGAAATTTAAAATAGAATTAAATGTCATGTTTAAAAAAAGGCTTAACTTTGAAAATGAACCTTGCAGGTCCATCATTTGAATATCACTACTAAAATAATGAAAACCACTTACTTTTATATTGCATTTTAAAAACAAACAGAGCAACTGGCATTGCACTTACAGTATTTACACATTTAAAAACAGTGAATTTTTAAATATAAAATTAAGGTTTGTGTTTTAGAAATTTTCATTATTTTCTTGGCATGCATCCATGTTGTCATGATGCTAGTATGAAGTAGGTCAGTGCAGGCTTTACTAGTTTCATACTATGCAGTAGTTGGCAGTTGAATATCTTACTTTCAGTTTTAATTTTAAAATGAAGTGTAAATATTTTAAAAGATTTTTTTTGGCTTGCCATATTGTGGCAACTTGAATAGATCAGATATATACTTCTCTGTTGGGAGGGAGCAGAGAAAGCAGGCTTTATTTTTCAGTGGACACACTCACCGCTTTTTAAAAAATGAATTACCTCCTGTCAAATGAAGAGATGGTTCTTTTCCTGCTTATCGTCTGTATTTCCACAAAACCATGTTGTTTTGTACCACTATATGATGTGACTTAGTGTCCCTGAAATCTGTAAATTGAATGAAATACCTTGGTAAAAATTTGGATAGGGACATCCAAGTTAAAGTACTTAAGTCTTTTAAGAAAGGCAGATTTTTTAAAGTTGAATTGGTAAGATATATTTTAATATATTATGTGTACTTATGAGGAAAGAATCTTTATACTTTTAAAATAATTGAATTTTATAGGCATTTGGTAAAATGTGTAATGAAATGATGATAGTAGAGTGCTTTTTTAAAGTAAATAATGCAATTTAATTATCCTTTTATAGATAACAGGACATGTACACATTCTAATTATGCTGACTTTAACATGAGAAACACTTCTGAAGTAGAGTACACTTCAGTTTTTGGTACTTGCTGTGAAAAATTAAATGGCAACAAACATCTTAATCCCCATATATACCATTTTGTATCTTTATTTTAAAATCATAATGACTAGCATTATTAGCATTTAATTCTCAATTTCAAAAATTATTTCCTTGTATTTAAAACTGAAATAATATTAATAATAAACATTATTGAATATACTTAATGCATAGTGTCATACAACTGGATTTTTATCATTGGCCAAATAAGTGTATAAAATAAAGGTGTTAAAAAATGAAAGGTCCTTCACTACCATCTTCTAAGAAATATGTACATTCTCAATATTTGAAAAATTTATCTATTTAAGTATATGTGTGTTAAATTTAAATCATTTTTAGTAGATATGACTGCACGTCACTAGGTATCTTATTTCCCATTTTTGAGACAAGTCTTTTTTACCAGTTTTTTTGATCACCTGATAATGTTCTGAGGCATTATTAGTTTTCTATTATATCCTTTATCATTCTTTGGTACCGTTAATATTAAGGACTAAAATTAGATTCAAAATACATGTGGCATTTAAAAATCAAATGAGTTTTTCATTTAGGTTGATCAGTTTTTAAATTACTGAGTTTGCAGGTCACAAACAAGTCTGTACTTGTCCTCCTACTCTATAAATATAAATATAGTTTGTGATGTAGGCCTTTAGTTGTACAATGAGTTATTTATTGTTGTCAAATGTTGTTTTGAGGTTTACCATAAGTAATCAGGTATTTGTGTGGATCTTCCTATGGTGCACATTATTTCCAGACACTTCTACTTTATATATATTTGGCACTTATACAGTACTATTTGTCAGATCTTATTTTTTTCTGCTGCATATTTTGAATTGGTGAGAAAATTATTTCTTTAAATTAATATTCTCATTAAGATGGATTAAAAAAATTATTCTCATTAAGATGGATTAAAAAAATTTCTGCTAAGCATAAGAATTTGGAAGCTAGAATAGCTTTTATTAAAAAAAACTCTTAAGAGTAATTAAAAGTTTTAAAATGACAAGTTATCAGAATCACAAAGAGGCAACAAATTATAATGTGTTCTAGAATTAGTTGCCTGAATTTGCCACCCATGTAACCTAACCTTTTGAAACTGTTTCCTTTTTCAATAAAATAGAAATAGTAATAGTGCTTACCTTGTAGAGTTACAGTGAAGATTAAAAGAGGTAATTCAAATAGAACACTTACTGGCACATGGTAGTACTTGATAAATGTTGGATGTTTGTTTGTTTTTTAACCACAACAAAATTTAAAGAACCAATTCACTTTAATACACCATCTATAAATACGAGGTTATGTCATTTGTTCCTTATTATATTACTGTATTTCTTTATTGTGGTGGAAATAACCCTGATGATAGGTTAAGGAAGTGTTTTCCAGGCAATGGAAATATTACAGTCATCCCTTGGTAGTCCTGGGAGTTTTGTTCCAGCACCACCTCACCCCTTCAGATATAAAAACTGCAGGTGCTCAAGTCCCTCATAATAAAATGGCATAGTTTTTTTTATATAACCTACATATATCCTCCCATCTGCTGGAAATAATTTCTGAATTATATATAATAAATAATACAATGTAAATGCTATACAAATAGTTGTTATATGTTTAGAGAATAATGACAGAAATAATGTTTGCACATTTCAACAGACAGAATTTTTAAAAATATTTTTGATCTGTGGTTGGTTGTACAAATGCATGTAGGACCTACAGATATGGAGGGCAAAGGCTGCATGCAGAGAGACTAAGTAGCAAAAGTGCAGTAAGTATAGTAGAATATAACAGAAGAGGTTAGAGGTAAAGGCGAGGTAGATTTGTATAGGATTTTGCAGTTATTATAAGCACTTAGACTTATGCTTTTACTCTGATCAAGATGGGCATTATCATTGCAAGACTCTGCAAAAGAGTGATGAGGTGACTGATCCTTTAAAGGCTCACTCAGTTGCTGAGTTGAGAAGGGTAGACTGTGGAACAAGAGCAGTAACAGAGAGGCCAGACTGGGCTGGATTACTAAAATTTTACACTAGGTATGTATATAAAAGATGAAATAAATACATCAAAATACTAATAAGCACTGAACTTAGGCTATCCTAGTTATCTATGTGTGGTCTTATTTATACTTTTCTGTTTTCCAAAATTAGTCGTTTTGATTAGAGGGATGAACTTGAATATATTAATTACAGTATTATATGTACTGTTACTAAATTTGAAACACTCGCCATCAATAAGACTAAATGTTCATAATCTGTCTACAGGAGTACAGTGAAACATCAGCAATTTTGAATAAATGATCTAAATAAATAAGGGAGAAGTGAGAATTAGGGAACAAACATTTTATACATAGTTCAGTTATTTTAAATTTCATATAATGGAATTAAAATAGAATATATTAATGGTAGAGGTCCTATTTTAAAGAAGATGCAAACGATTATGATAATATGACAGCCTTACTAATTACCCTGGTTTCCTCTTGCAGTAGAATTTTATAAATTACTATTTTGAAATCTCAGATTCTTATTTATGTGATTGCATTTAGATAGTGGTTTTAATAGACCACTTCTAATTGAATTTATTCCTTTCTTTCTTTACCTGTTGTCTTTTTGCCTGGTCTACTCTCTCCCAACCCTAACTCCTTCTTCCAATCTTTCAGAGTTCAGCTCATTTCGCTACAAAAGGAAACTTTCCTGAGTCTGTTAAATCCTATCACTCTCATCCCCTCAGTTCTAATTCTTGTTACTATTACATTGCAGTGGTAATGAAATAGTTATTTGTATAATTGTGTGGTTTCCTTTGTTAGAATATTAGCAACATAAAGATGGGTTTGTATTTCTCCTACTTACAGATGTTTCCTCATTGAATAATGAATACATAGGGGAACAGATAAATAAACTTACTGTTACGCTTCTTTTAGAGTTTAGTTGAGGGTCTGGTGCAGTTTTTCTAATATTCCTCCTCCCACAGTCTACCCCCTCATGTAGTTTTTTATGTTTTAAGTAAGTGTATTTAAATGTTTAAATGAAAACAACAAATTTAGTATTTTTGCTTAATGTTCAGTGCTTTTAATAAAAATATATTGAATTTCTTTATGATTTCTCATTGGGAACGAAAAAGAAAAAAAAATCAACTTTGGTAGCACTGCTACACTTTTAAAACTTTTTTAACCTCTGGACTTGTCAGATTAGTATAGCCTGACTTTTGTTGAAAACAAAGTAAGGAAAGTCTGGTATATTGATAGTTACAACATTTAACTGTGATCCTAAAGGCTTATTCTGGAAGAGTACGGTTTCTTTCTAGAAGACCATTTCCCAAGAGTTTAATTAGCTCAGCATTTATGTTTTTAAAATTTAATTGTATTTTAATTGATAAATAACAATCACATATGTTTATGAGGAGCTTTATGATATTTCAGTACGTGTGTACAATGCGGCATGGGCAAATCAGTTTAATTAACATATCCATTACCTTACATATTTACTGTTTGAGGAAGAGAACATTTAAAATCTGCTCTTCTGGCAATTTTGAAATATACGTCATCTTTGACTGTAATCACCTTGCTGTGCAGAAGATCACCAGAACCACTGTTATCTAACTGAATACCCTTTTTTCTAATACCTCCCTTTTCTTCTTCCAACACTTCTCTAGGACTTATGTCTTTCTCAATTCTTAAAATAATGTTTCTGATTACATTTACTTATTTATAGCATACTGATGTTTTTATTCAATATTTCTTTATCCCAAGGGGTTTTTAGAGTTTAAAAAAAAAAAAACCAAAACTCAAAAGAACACCGATGAATTTCTTATATCCAAAAAAGATCAGAGGAATCTCCAGTCAAAAAAGAAATAGGTTGTACCCCCACTCACATCCCGGTGTTGGGTGCCATTCTTTGGCGCTATGGTTGCGTTTTTATGTTCTTCCTTTGTGAAGGGTTTCATATAGTATATGTATAACTATTTATAATTTTAATTCCGTGTGATAAAAAAAATGTTCAGGTACCAATTTGAATACTAGTGGGTAATTTCTATCAAGGTCATATGATTGTTTTGTTAAATAGCAGAGCTTAGTTTTTTGTTATTGTTGTTTCTTTGTTTTTGCCATACTGGAAATTGAACACAGGGCCTTGCCATGATAGTCCTACGTAGGACTTAATGTAATACTTAAGTTTATATAGTTTTCTACATATCTTATTTTCTTGTTGCACTTTGACTCTACCCCCCATTTAAATCTGGGTTTTTTTTTCTCAGTTCTTATCATCAATGTTTTTTTTTTTTTTTTGTTTTTGTTGTTTTCTTCTCTCCTTCAGTTCTGTCCTGAAATTGAGGACCCAGTCTTGAGCTTCTTAAAAATAATGATCAGGGTTTCTTACTCAGCAGTCTCCCTGAGGTGATCTTCCTTAGTGCATTACCCTTCCCAAAGTTATTCCTAGCTTTTAGTACTATTGGGTGACTTCCCTCTTGGTAATGAATGTACTACACTTGAAAATTTACACCTGTACTTCCTCTCAGTCTTCATTCATCACATCTCCTCGTCACTACTTTAGGTAGAATCTACTTTAGGTGCCCCAAATATCTGCATTAATCTATTATATCTGCTTACTTAAAATGTGTATTGTATAAATGTGGCTCACCTTTCCACATAGCCTAAAACTAGTCATGAGATAATATCTAATAAATTATGTAAAGAAATACTTCCTCAAACACTTGGATTAATATTTGTAATGAAAAATTCAGGACCTCCTCGTGTGTGCCACTGCACCCAGCACATAAATTCTTTTGATAGAATATTAGTGATGTGAAAAAAAAATGCAGTACTCATATGCACAACTAGACACAGGCATGCACATACACATGAAACTCCAGTCTTAGGAAAATAATGGAAGCAGAATATGCCAAAATGTTGCTTTTTAATAATGTAGGGAGTAGTGCTATGGTTGATTTTCAAAAAATTTTTCTTTTCTTTTTTATTTGCATTTTATTTTATTATATTTATTTTATTTTATTTGCATTTTTATATGCATTTTGAGCATTTCTGAAATGAGCAGTTACTTTAAGAAACTTTATTTTTAAATTGCTTACAGAATCGATTCCAAATACCTCCAAATTTCTTTCCATCTTGACTTTTCTCTTTATCTTCTCTGTCTTACTTTCTTCTACTCACATTATCTCAGTTCATTGTTCAAAACTTTAAAAATTTTGATGGGAAGGCCTGCAGCTTCTTCATTTCACGGCATGACCCACCATATTTCACTTGTATTAGATCCAGCTGCATCATACATTTAGATTATTTGCATACATCTGAAGGATATTCTTAGACTTTAAACCCTTGCCTAATAGGTAGGGAGTAATTTGGACTACATGCTCTTCTCTTAAAACTCTTGTCATTATTCTTCCATATCTTTTCTTTGGCTTTGGCTCTACCTGTAGAAATAATTTTTCCTTTGTATTAAAAGATAGCTTTTATAAGATCATAAGCAAGCCCACCCCAGTTTATTTCATACTTTCCAGTTTTCTTCACCTATTTTATCATGTACTTCCAGTGAAGCATTTATCACAGTTTGCATGCCCTGTATTTTTAAAAATGTTATTGCATTTTTTAATACTTCTACTTTATTTATTTATTAATTTATTTTTATGTGGTGCTGAGGATCTAATCCAGTGCTTCACATGTACTAGGCAAGTGCTCTACCACTGAGTTACAACCCCAGCCCCACATGAACTGTGTTTTTAAATTGTGTATATCTTTTTGTCCCACTATATGTTGAACTCTCATGGGCAGCAGCTGTATGTTATCCATCTTGTATATCCCACAGTGCTATGTTAGCAAACATTTATGGTCTTAAGTTGATATAATTCATGATTTAGCACAATTTAAGTCATTAATCAGAATGATGTTTTACTTCATTTTCACCTAAATACATTTCTCCTTTTTTGATATGTAATTTTAATTCATCATCTTTTTCAAAAGAACATTTATTTTGTACTAAAGCAAAAGCATATTAACTGTAGAAAACTTTAAAATACAAAATTATTTCAACCACAGCATATTTCTGTTTCTTTTTTTAATACGCTTTTGTTTTAGTCTAGTCTAAATCAGGTTGCATAATATATCCTTCTCTAATAGCTGTGTAATCATTCAACAAATATTAATTAAGCACCTACTATCAGGAAGGTATTCTAGGATTATACCAATAAACAAAGTAATGGGGTTATACCAATAAACAAAGTAGTCAAAATTACTTGCTTTCATAAAGCTTATATTCTAGTGGAGGGAGACATAGTATACAATAAAAATATACATACTAAGTGATAGGATGATAAATTCTTTGAAGAAAAATGAAGCAGTTGAATAGGAAGTATATGTCAGGAAGACAAATACAGTTTTAAATAGATCAGTTGGTACAGGAATTTTTATCAAAGTAACTTTTAAACAAAGACCTAAATTATTAAGAGAACTGTGTGGTGTCCGAGGACAAAGCATTTATTTATAGTGGTGGAACATAAATGTCCACAAAAAGAAAGCCTATTATTTTAAAATTATCTAAATTTTAATATATAGCCATACAGATCCTATTATCATTTAATTATTACTTGAGGAATTGTGTTAAATAAAACTAATTTCATCCTAATCTTAAAAAATATTTGATATACATGTATATGGATATATATAAATGTATATATATATATATATATATATGTGTGTGTGTGTGTGTATGTGTAAATAAAATACATCAGAAATTAGCACCATTTTATTTATGGAGCATATTCTTGGTTTACAATTTTTTAAATGTGTGTGTTTTTCGGTTTTCTTAATGAATATGTATTAAGATTATAAAAAGTACTAGAAATTAATTTTAGTACATACTAACTTCAGGTTCCTGTTAATGGAATAATGGGTATTTAACTACGCTCTCTCCAGAATCAACTGTAAAGCATGAAGCACTTGGTTTTATTTAGCATCTAATTAGCAAAGCACAGTGCTTAGATACTTAAAAGAAGGGAAACCCAAGAAGTGAGCTCATCCTAGTATCCATACTAAGTTCAGGGAAGCAAAGCCCAAATACAACTAGCAGGATGGAAGAAACAGTAATTAGTGTACTGCTAAAGTGGTTGGAATTTGTGAGTCTAGGTATTGGAAAGAAGGAAACTTCTTACAGAGTTTCAATAATCTTTATAGGGGGTCTCTCTGATTTTTTTTTGCCTAAATATTGAACTCCATGTGTGCAGGGCCACTCTCTTAAGAATGGGTACTAGGACTTCAAAGGAGATTCTGGAGATCACACAGTGCTGAGAAACTTTTTCAACCAGCCAGATTCAAAATCCTTGCTTACCACCCTGGGTATTAGTTGTAGATGCAAATAATATAAGGAAAAAAAAATGAGACATAACAATGGATGCAGGAGAGAATTAGGGAATCCTATAGACAACTTGATGCCAATAAATTTTAAATATTGAATGCAATGGATAAATATCAAGAACATTTTAGGTTACTTTAGCAATAGAAACCTGATGGCCTTTTAATCATTAAAGAAATGAAATCAGTTCTTCAAAAGCTGACTATAAAGAAAATATCAACTCTTGTAAACTTATTTCTAAACTACCATAGAAAATCCCCTGTCTTCTAAGTTTTGAGCCTGTGTAAACTGGAATTTTCTGTTCCTTTAATGTTTGGTAGAACTCACTTATAAAACCATCAAGAGTTGATTTTTTATTTTACAATAATTTAAAATAAAATAGTTGATTTTATTTTAAAAAATGCAATCCTGAAAATATAAGATCAATCAAAAAGAAGGCAAGAAAGAAGGAACAATGGAATAAAGAATAGGATGATAGATTGAGAAGCACACATGATGGTAAAGTTAAAACCAACAATATTAACAATTAACTTAAAGAAAAATGGACTAAACATTGCAATTATAAGGCAGAGATTTTCAGACTGGTACATTTTTTGTCTACAACAGTCACTCTGCTTCTTTTTTCCCTATGATATTCCCTTTTTTGAAGAGCCAGGACAACTACTTAAGATACTTAAGATATAGGTGAAGTTTATTTGATTATAAGCTTTTATTCGATAAAATTTTAATTCTCTCTTTTTTTTCTTTTTTGGGGTGCCAGAGATTGAACACAGGGTCTTTTGCATACCAGGCAAGCACTCTACCAACTGAACTATATTCCCAGCTTGATACAATTTTAATATAATGAATAACTGCTATTTTGTAGCAACATATTTAGGCATGAATGCTAAATAGCTCACATAAATGACAGTAATTACTATTATTTTACTTAACCGATTTGATTTGTCATGATTTATTTGTTATGATTTAAGACCCAATTATATGCTGTTTACAAGAGATAAACTCTAAATATAAAGATACAGAATAAATGTAAAAGGAAGGAGAAAAGATATTCTAAGCAAAAAACTAATCATTAGAAATCTTGAGTGACTCTAATAATATCAGACAAAGTAATCTTCAGGACAAAGAGTCTTCAGCACCAATACTGATGATAAAAATACTAGTTCATAAAAAGACATAAAAACTGAAATATCTATTTATAACTAATAATGGAGATATTATGATCCAGAAACTTAATTCATCTTATAGTCTTGCCATTTAATAATAGAGAACTTATTACATTTAAACTTCTTATAATAAAGAATAGAGGGGTATTTTTCTTTTGGTGCATCCTGTTTAGTAATTCCTTTACTCATTTACATTTTTTTATTCACTTGTTTTAGTACCCATTTATTCTCTGTGCAATTAAATCTTCTGTTCTCTGATATGGATAAATACTGGAATGTAGGTTTGTAGTAATACTGTCTAGATTTGAGTTCTGGATCCTCTTCTAGATTTATATTTCTTCATACCTCACTTTGTAAGCAGTGTAATAAAACACTGCATTGACACTTAGTACATAATAACATTAGGTTTTTTGTTTGTTTGTTTTGTTATTTTTAGTATTTTTTATGGGTTTTTTTTGGGTTGGATGGTGGTGATTAGAGCCTTCTTGTTGCTCACTAAACACATGCTGTTAAAGTTGTTTCTCACTTCTTCCTCAGTAAAGAAATACTTTACTTTGTCGTTTGTCCTTATTCTAGAGGCCCAGATGCCATACATTCATACATCTGTTCACTGTCTTTAGTCTTCCAGGTCATCGGACTGCCATTAACCATCATTGATATTGGTACTGGTTAATTATTTGAGAACTAATAAAAAAGAAAGATAAATCATGACAAATCAAATTGGTTAAGTAAAAGAATAGTAATTACTGTCATTTATGTGAGCTATTTCGCATTCATGCCTAAATATGTTACTGCAAAATGGCAGCTATTCATCTTATTAAAATTGTATCAAAGCTATAATTAAATAAATTTTACCTATATTTTAAGTGTCTTAAGTAGCTGGCCTGGCTCTTCAAAAAAAGGTAATATCATAGGGGAAAAAAGAAGTCGAGTGACTTGTTGACAAAACACGTTAACAGCCACTTATACTGTATAAACCTAGATTCGATCTGATTCTGGGGGTAAAAGCTCTATAAAAACTCTTGAGATAATTAGGAAAAATGTGAATGTGGACCATATGGTATATTATGTTGTGGAATTGTTAATTTTCTTAGGTGACATGATGGAATTGTGGTTATGTATGAGATTTTGCTTCTTATTAGGATATTCATGTTGTCCCCTTATTCTTAGGAGATATCATGCTTTTCAATGGTAGAACAGATGCATGTATTACATATGTGTTTATATGTAGAAAAAGAAAAAAAAATTTGGCAAATATTGTTGAATCTGGGTGAAGTGTATATGGATTTTTGTTGTGCTGTTTTCATTTTTTTTTGTTTTAACCACTTTTATAATGAAAAGTTGAATACCTTCACAAATGTAGCAATTTTAAAATATCTCCAGAAAAAGAAATCATGATGAAAATTAGAAAATACTAAGAATTAGGTGCTAATGAAGATTCCGTATTTGAACTTTAGATATGGCTAATTAATACTTACAGAAACTTTGTGATGTAGCTTTAGAAAATATGTGTTATGCTTTAGAAAATTAGTGAGACAAGCTTTAAATTTCAGATGAAAAATGAGTTATAGAAGTAACTAAAAAAATAGGTGAGAGTAGAAATCAATTAAGTACAAAATTAAAACATGGTAGGATCAATAGCTTCTGAGTTGGTTTCTTTGCAAACTCCCATTAGATGTTTAAGACTCAGAATGATGAATCAAGAAAAATAATAAAAGAAATAAAAAATGAGACATAACAATGGATGCAGGAGAGATTTAGGGAATATTATAGACAACTTGATGCCAATAAATTTTAAACATTGAATGCAATGGATACATATCAAGAACACTTTAGTTTACTTCAACAATGGAAACCTGATGGTCTTTTAATCATTAAAGAAATGAAATCAGTTCTTCAAAAGCTGACTACAAAGGAAATATTAACTCTTGATGGTTTTAAAAGTGAGTTCTACCAAACTTTAATGGAACAGAAAATTCCAGTTTTACACAGACTAATTTTACAAAAATTAGAAGATAGGGAATTTTTTATAGTAGTTTAGAAATAAGTTTAAAAAGTCTTCCTTTATGAGACATTCACTCCATGCTTTATTGTGAGATGGACCTATTAATGCAGCAGAAACAGGAAAAAAGCAGAAGTGATGCAAGAGAGATTTGAGGGAATGGTTTATGAGGCACAACAGCTTCTCTCTCTCTCTCTCTCTCTCTCTTGGATTGTTTGTTCTGGGAGAAGGAGCTACATCATGAGGACATACAAAGGCCTGTGGAAAGACCTCTGTGATGAAGAACTAAGGTCTTCTGCCAAGCGTCATGTGAGTAAGCCATCTTGAAAGTGGATACTACAGCCCTGCTGACATCCTGAATGACACGTCATGTGAACCCAGCTAGCTAAGCCATTCCCAAATTCCTGACACACACACAGAAACAATGTTGGCTGGTTTAAACCTTTAAGTTTTGGGTTAATTTATTACACAGCCATACATAGATAACTTATGTACTAGTATTCATTTGTGAAACTAAGATAATCTCGGCACCCAAATAGGCCATAAAAATGGCCTTTAGATTTACTATCCTACTCATAAACAGGAATAGATAATTTAAAACAAAAATTAGCAAACTGAAGCAAAACATGTCTAAAAAAACATGGTGCCATTTTGAATTTATTACAGAAGTGCAAACTTGGCTCATTAGAAAATCTGTTCATTTAATTTACTACCTTAACATGT
Organism: Callospermophilus lateralis; assembly: GCF_048772815.1. NCBI lineage: Eukaryota > Metazoa > Chordata > Mammalia > Rodentia > Sciuridae > Callospermophilus > Callospermophilus lateralis. Next base: position 105,664,810 of record NC_135315.1, read on the forward strand.
GAGGGAAGATAAACTGATTATCTGAAGTGATGCAGGAAAAGAATTAATATATTGTATAACATTCTATCTTTCTTTCTTTGGTACCCAGGATTGAACCCAGGGCACTTAACCATTTTTGAGCCACATCCCCAACCCTTTTTTGTTTTTAGAGACAGGGTCTCCCTGAGTTGTTGAGGACCTCACTAAGTTGCTGAGGCTGGCTTTGAACTTGACAATCCTCCTGCCTCAGCATCATGAGCCACTGGGATTACAGGTGTGTGCCACCATGCCCAGTTTACAATTTCTGTTTATGGCAAAGCTCTGAGCAAATTAGGGATATAAAGGGAACTTTCTTAATGAATGTGATCTACAAAGAAACATCAAAAAATATACTCATTAGTGAAAAATATTTAAAATACTCCCTTTAAAATGAATAAACAATAAATGTTCAGAGTTCATAGTACATTTAGATGGAAAGAAAAAATAAAATGAATAAAACAGAAATAGTTAGAAAGAAGAAATTTACCATAGGTTAACCAATATAGAAAATTCAATCAACATAAAAATGATTGACTTTATTAAGATAGTCAATAAAAATATTTAAAATGTAACTGGAAAATTTCTTGGTGATAGCTCTAATTTTAGATGTATAAGACTTTGTTATATATTTAAAAGCCTTATTGAAAGATATAAATAATTTAGGACTGAATAAATGGAGATATATACCATGTTTGTTGTAATAAAGACTACAATAAACATTTTTTTTATTTCTCACCAAATATGTTTCATATGTATTCATTGTAATTTTAATCCAGATAGTATTTTTTTTTTTAAAATCTGATTTAGGACTGGAGTTGTAGCTCAGTGGTAGAGCACTTGCCTTGCAAGTGTGAGGCACTGGGTTTGATCCTAGTACCTCATAAAAACAAATAAAGGTATTGAATCCATATACAACTAAAAAAATTAGAAAATCTGATTTAGGCTTTTTTTATGGAACAGGAAAAGATCTAGAATAGGCAAAATGCACCTAAGAGAGGGAAGTCATAGGTTAAGAAATTGCTGTACCAAATGCCAAGACTAGTGATGATTACAGTATTTATGATAGTTTGGTATTAACATACAGATAAATAACTGGAGGAAAAGAATTGAACCTAGAAAAGACTCATGTATATCCTGACACTTGTTACAGCATAGAGGTGATTTTTCAAACAATGAGAAGAATGGTCTGTTTAATAAATGCTAGTAGAATAACTGAATATAGAAGAAAAATGAAATGGGTCCCTTTTTCAAATTGATACAAGTCAATTAAACTTTTTTTGTTTTGAGATAACTGTTGATTCACATGTGATTCTAAGAAATTGATTCTATATATCCTGTTACACATTTTGCTCCAATGGTAACATCTTAAAATTTGTAGTAAAATATTACATTGAAGATATTGATGTAGATACAGTCAAGACTGAGTATTTCTATCACCACAAGATCCCAATAGGACCCTTTTACAACCACACCCACTTCCTTCTCACCCTTCACACTCTCCTTAACTCTTAGCAATCACTAACCTGTTTTTTATTCTAAAAGTTTTGCCATTTCAAGAATGTTGTCCTACTAGGTTTATATAATAAGTAATCTTTTGGCTTTTTTCACTTGACATAAATCTCTGAATATTTGTTCAGGTTGTCCCAGTTATTAATAATAATGTGTTCCTCTTTATTGCTGAATAGTATTCCCTGGCATGAATGTACCACAGTTTGTTTTACCCATACCTAAATAATAATGAAATAATCCTAATTCTCACCTCAGTTTCTTTGTATCATTATTGTAATTCTTTTTACTTTATGGAAACATACACAGAGTATATGTATATAAAATCATACATAATTGAATACATTATTCCTGTTATTATTTTGACCAAACTGTTATCTGTAAGATCATTACATTTTATCTTCACTTTTCCCTTCTCTAACGTTCTTTGCTTCTTAATGTAGATTTGAGTTCTGTACTTTATCATTTTTTTTGCTTTCTTTTTTTGGGGGAATGGGATATTGGGGATTGAACTCAGGGGCACTCAGTCCACTGAGCCACATCCCCTTCCTCATTTTTTATTTTATTTAGAGACAAGGTCTCTCTTGAGTTGCTTAGCTAAGGCTGGCTTTGAACCCGTGATCCTCCTGCCCCAGCCTCCTTTGCCAATAGTATAACAGGCATGCACCACCATGCCTGGCTGTTTTTCTTCTTTCAAAAAATTTTTTTTCGACAGTTTTTGTAAGGCATGTCTACTGCCAACAAATTTTTTGGTAAGATATTCCTCCTTCAGTATTGAAGTGTATTTTTTTTTCTGTTTTAGTATTTTCTCAACAGTTTAAGTATTTTACTCCACTATGCTCCTGCTTATGTCATTTCTTAGGATTGGTCACATGTTAATTGTCATCTTGTTTATGCATGTGTAGCTAAAGTGTCCCCCTCACCCCTTGACTTCTTCTAGGATTTTTTTCCCTTTATTTTATGTAGTTTGAGAATGATATGGTTAGGTATAGTATTTGTTTGTTTGTTGGCATTTGTCCTGGTGCGTGTTCTGTCAGCTTCTTGGATCTGTGGTTTGATGTCTGACATTAATTTGGCGAAATTCCTTGTCATTATTGTTTGAAAAACTTTCTTTGTTCCTTCCTTTCCTCTCTTTCTTGAATTTCTCTTATACACTTTACATCTTTTGTAGCTTTTCTACAGTTGGATATTCCGGGGGTTTAAAGTCTTTTTCTTTTTTCAATTTCTGTAGTTTCTATTGAGATATCCTCAAGCTTAGATTCTTTGCGCATGTGTGTTCAGTCTACCAAAGCCTATCTGCGTTGAAATACTTCATTTCTGTTAACTAATCTGTAGCTTTTCTTTTTAGTTCTTATAATTTTCATCTCTTCTTCTTATATTATCATCAGTCCTTGTAGGCTGTCAACTTTAGCATCTTAATTATAGTTATTTTAAGTTCCTGACCTTAGAATTTCAACATCTTTGCCATATCAAAGTCTGATTCTATTGCTAGCTGTGCTCATGAAATCAGATATGATATGCTGGGTAAAAGGAACTGCTGTATATAGCCTTTAGTAATGTGGTGGTAAGGTTTGGGGGAGGGAACATTCTGTAATTCTATAAATTTCACACTTTTAGTAAACCTGAACTGGAATCTGGACTATAAATTATACTTCATGAGTATTTTTTTATTCCCCCCCCCAACTCTCAATGAGTCAGAATGATTAAAGGTGGCTCAAGTTGGAAAATTCCCTTCTTTCAGGTCATTTGGTCAGACGACGCTATGTTTGAACTAGTTTATCTTGAGAGTTGAACTTGTTAATAAGAATAGAATGCTTTGGTATATTTCAAAATGGTTCCTTTGTCTCTTCTACCTGAATTACATGGGAATTTTTCCCCACCATTGACTGAGGATATCTGCTTGAGTTAAAATTCAGAAAAGTTGAAGAACCTCCGGTGATTGGTTCCTCTTGGAGTTTTTCTCTCTCAGACTTGTCCACACTGAGCCTCCAACAACTCATTAGTTATAGTACAAGTTTCCCTGCTTTGATACTGATTCCCACAGAGGTTTTGCTGTTTTGCTCCACCCTGTGAATCTAAAAAATTTCTCATTTTCTAGTTTTTTTAGCCTTTTTTCTTGTTATAGATCTTATTGGAGATTTTGGCTTCTTGCATGCAGAATCAAAAATCTAGCTTTTTAAAATTTTTTTTTCTTTTAAACCTTCTAACAGAGTCTTTTCCAAAACTGGCATCCAGTTTATCAGTTTTCTCTATTATGGATAATGCTTTTGATGGCACATCCACCTTGCCCTAGATATGAGAGATTTTCTCTCTAAAAATTTTGTAGTTTTGTTTTAAATTTAAGTTCATGATAGATTTTGAGTTAATTTCTGAGACTTATCTTTTTGGAGCATGGGGGGAGATAACAGTTATTGAACCCAAGGATGCTTTTCCTTTTAAGACAGAGTCTTACTGAATTGCTCAGGCTGATCTTAAACTTGGGATTCTCCTGCCTCAGCCTCCCAAGTTGCTGGGATTACAGGTGTGCACCACAGTGCCCACTGAGACTTATCCTGAAGTTCATGTTTTATACTTTATTTTAATTGTGACAAATACACATAACACAAAATTTGCCATCTTCACCATTTTTAAGAATATAATTCAGTGGTATTAGGTATGTTCACATAGTTAGGGGGGCATTAACACCTTCCATCTGTACTCAGTAAACAATAATACACTAGTCCCCCTCCTACCACACCTTGACACCCACAGTTCTTTTTTTCTCTTAGTTTAGCTAATTCAACTAAGTACCTCATAAGTAGAATCATTCAGTATCATTTTTCATTTTGTGACTGGCTTATTTCACTCAGCACATCTTTAGGCTTCACCTATGTTGTAGCATGTATTCATATATATATATATATATATATATATATATATATATATATATATATATATATATATATATATATATATTTAAGGCTAAATGATCTGTTGTATGTATATATCTTTTTTTTTTGTCCATTTGTTTATTGGTAGATACTTGAGTTGCTTCCACCTTATTCTATTATGAACAATGCTGCTCTGAACATGGGTGTACAAATATCTCTTTGAGCCATTCCATCAGTTCTTTTATGTATATATACAGAATTGGAACTAGTGAGTTCTGTTGTAATTTTATTTTTGATGCTCTGAGGACCACTGTACTATTTCCCATAACAGATACATCTCCACAAGCACTGGCACTTACATTCTGGTTTGGGGGGTTGGTTTGTTTATTTTTCTAATAGTTGACATCTTCCTGGGTATGAAGTGGTATCTATAATATATGGAAGGCCCATTGCTACAATACCATTATTTGAAAAAGCTTTTTTCTCCATTTAATTGTGTTTGCACTTGAGCATATTTGAGTACTTTATTTCCAGATTTTCCTTTCTGTTTAATTGGTGTGTGTTTCTGTCACCTATCAATACTATGGTAATACTAGCTTCATAAAATGAATTTGGAAGTTTTCCCTGTTCTCTTTTCTGGAAACAAATGTATAGAATTGGTGATAGTTCTTAAACATTTGTAGAGTTCTCTAGTGAAAACATATGGACATTTACATTTAAGTTTAAAGTTTTGGTAATCATGTCAGAGTATGAAGGGATAAATCACTAACTAACTAGGAGAAGATAGTTGAAGTACAACTGAAAGATTAGTATTTAAAATATTTAAAGACATTCTTCAGTTTACTAAGATACAAATAAGCAAATAGACATTTGGGCAAAGTTACTTCTTCTTTGATCCTATATAAAGAACATTGAATCTAAACTAAGGATTTGGAGAGACCAGATAATATTTTTTGGAGTGTATACTTTGTTTACATTTGAGACACCTTCCACAAACCATAGAAAAATCTTGCTCCTAAGAGGAAGTAACTCTCGTTTTGTCTTTATTGTTTTAATTGACTCTTATAGGTTATTTCAGTTCCCTTTTGGTTCTAGACAGTATTTTAAATATTTTTGTGTGCATTACTTATTCTGGTTGGCTGATGACTTTTTAAAACTTTGTCCTGTGAAGCTCACAGTGCTTTTAAGCATGCCTTTTTTTCAGCGGTAGCAGTTTTAAAGTCAGGTGAGTTTGTTATCCTCATTCTCATTTGTTTTCAAAAAGTTCTCTCTCTCTCTCTCTCTCTTTTGGTTTACAGGAATACAGGAACACAAACTAAAATAAGATTATTTTAAGTAGGATTTTAAATTAAAATCATCCTTTATTCCACAGTCATTACGACTTGAATGTGGGCAAGTTTTTTTTTTTTGCTAAGGGTTTATGAGTTTTATTTCTTTTTTAAAAAAATCCAGCTTTTGTTTTGTCAATTTTTAATTTTTACTTAACCACTGAGCTGCATCCATTTTTATTTTTTATTTTGAGACAGGATCTTGCTAATTTGCTGAGGCTGGCTTTGAACTTGGGATCTTCCTACCTCAGCCTCCTGAATCTATAGGATCATAGGTGTGCACCACACTCAGCTCACCTTTTGGTCTTGATTAAATAAAAAGGTATTCCTGATAATTTAGTTGTTAGAGTTTATATATGAATATTAGTAGGAACTAAACCTTCAGAGTGTTAGCCCATGATATCCTTTTTCTTAAAATCCATCCTTACTAAGAGTTTAGCATTAGATTTTCCCTATAGTTTGAAGCACATACTAACAACCTATGCTTCTAAATCAACATTTCCCCATTTGCAATACTAATTCTATGAAAATAAAAGCTTTTGATTAAATTAATTTGGGAAATGTTGTGTAGGATAACTCTGTAACCCACTCTCAAATGGTCAAAGTGCATGTTAGAATATTAAGATTCATAAGGAATCCTCTTTTATAAGGATGGGGAACGTAATCCTCCTTAAAATCCTATGTTAAATAAAATTAGAATCCTATCTAAGTTTGTCGAACTCACACTTGCTAAGTTTTCTTGAACATCAGCCATTTTTTGCATGGGTTGTCTATGTGTATTGGGAGAACAGTCCTCACAAAATGCACTTAGAAAATATTGCTAATAAATCACTAATCTGTATCAACTTTGTAGTTCTCTTCATCTTCAGGTTGTAATTTGACTGGCTACTAGTATTTTTATACTCTTTTATATTTAACAACTGTCTTCTACCTATGTTATGTCATAATTTCTTACTGACTACAACATAAATGCTTTATACCTGTGCTGTGATTCTTGCTTTAAAGCAAGGAAGAGTAGGATATTAGCTTAGTGATTTTGGGCAGCCAGGGAGAACAGATACTATAATATCGATTATTTTACTGTCCTAGTAAAACCTAGAAGGGAATTATTCTGCATGTATTGTGGTCACTGGCGGTCTATAGAAGAGTATTGGAAGTTAAGTTTAAGCCTTAAAATAACAGATGACCTCTTTTTGAATCAGCTTGCTTACTTCTAAAGCAATCTTCAAACTTTTTTACATTCTTTATAGTTCATAAGACATGCTCTTTCATGGATCTGTGCTGTCCATTTCACTAGCCAGTAGTAACATATGGTCATTGAGCGCTTGAAACATGGCTAGATCAAATTGAGATGTGTTGTAACTGAAAATAACACTGGATTTTAAAGATTTAGCATCAAAAAGGATAAAATGTTTCAAAATTTTTATATTGATTATGTATTTAAATGGTAATATTTTGATAACTCAGCCTCCTGTTGTGCCTTTAAAATATATGTCTTGGTATCTTCCTCTCTAAAAGCATCATTTATTTAAACATTGAGAAGATGAGCTTACAACTCATTGATTTCATTAAATAGCCTCTCCTTTAAAAATTAAAACACATTTACTCCTTTGTGGGAGAGAATTTTAGTGTTAACTATATAATTGATTTTTGTATTATTTTTATCTTTTATTATGAGAAAAGTAAAGTGATTCTGTGGTTTAAGTGAAAGGCAATTAGACATTAAATTTGGTGACTGTTGTTTTTTGAATCAAATACTCAGGTTCTGAACCCTTTACTACTGTAGTAAACTCTAGAAAGAAGTAATAAGTCATGTCTCATAAGCATACCAAAGGACCATCCCAACAGCAATTTTCATAAACTTTCTGGTATTCATTTATATGAGACGTTGGCATTGTCTAATATGCACCTCAAACATCATTATCTGCCATCTTCTAGGAAAACTCATTCTAACTTTAGTCTTCTATAACATTTCCTTTTTGATTTCTCTTATAATCTGGGTTAAGTATCTAAAAATGATTTAATGCTTTTTTAGTTTAAAAAGAATCGCATATACCTAGTGCCTCACCTATTAGTGATACCTAATATATATTTAAAGAAAATTATGTCATTTATCTTTATTCCCATGTGTGTGTGTGCGTGCGCGTGCTCACACACACACACACACACACACACACACACACACACACACCTCTTATCTCTAACCCAGTTTTTTCATTATGTAACATAAAAAGGTGCTAAGTTATATGACTATAAAACCTTTTTTTCTGAAATAGTACAATGTCAGAAAAGAAGAGTTATTTTCCCCATTGGGCTATCCAACAACATTATCCTGCTCCCTGTTTTAGTTTGCTTTTAAGTATTTTTATATGTTTATTATAAAATATAAGTAGTGACAAGAGCTTTCTAAAATTTTGAGAAGAAAATGAAGCCTCAAAAATCTCATTTTTCAAAGAAAACAGAGCTATCCTTACAGATGGGTCTCAGTGTACATGCACCTGCCTCCTGGCTCCTTTTATTATTTTTATGGGCCTTCTTACCTATATCCTATAGACCAACTAAATTTTCCTGTATTTGCAATCTGCAGCTACTTCTGCAGAATCAGCACTAGAGGGCATTGAAGTTTAGCAAAGGCTAAGACTTCCTATAACTCACTTCTGGCAATAGATAATTGTTGTTAGGAGGGAGAAATTTCCCAAAATTGTGAGACTAGAGCCCACAATTTTCTTGATTAAAATTTTTATTTCTGCTATATATATCACAATATTTCTTATTAGATAATTCATTTGAAGATTTAATTTTTAAAAGTATGTTATAAATGAGTAAATGCTTTCCTAAGACAAAATTGACTATCCACTATATACTTGAAGCCTGTTGACTCTGTGAACTTTTGTTATCAACTTGAAAATCTGTTTGCTTTTGGGGGGAAAAAAGGAGAGAAACATGGTTTGAGACTAAAGAAGCAGCAAGATTTGTTCAGAATACTGCCTGCTTAAAAATACAGATTTTTTTTATAATCCTTTTAGTGCGTGTTATATCCTTAGTGCTATTCGTAAATATTATAATGGAAAATTTCAGGATTTGGAGCAATCAGCTGTCATTTAATGAAAGACGCCTATATATGGAAGAACAGCAGAAAAGAGAAAATAACTCACTAGAAAGTGAAAATTAGTCATATAACCTATAAGCTTTCAAATACTACCAACATACACTTTCAGTATTACTCCATGACTGCTTAGTAAACATCAAGTAACAGTGGCCCAGTAGTCATTGACAGTAGTGACTCAATCTGCTATTCTTAGTTTTCTCTGTTGTCTATTTTAATGTTTGTTTCATAGTTTGAATCAACATCAGAAGGTTTTGGGGTCTTAAACTAGTCTCAGCTATAGAACATACATGATGTGCTTTTCTTTTACAAGGATCTGCTAAGCATTTTCCCCTTAAATTTTTCATTGTGAAAAATTCCAGATATGTTACAAAAAGAGAAAAAAACTATGAACCCTCATATCTTTATTGTTCAGCTTTGACATTGTTAATAACCTTCCCATAACCCCCATTGGTTATTTTGAAGGGAATCCTCACATTTATGATTTCAACTATAAATAAATATAATTGTGATTGACACTAAAAGAGTAGTTTGTTAATAGCAGCAAACATAATCAATACTCAGATATCTAGGTGCATCTCATTTTGGGAGGAGAGGTTACAGTTTGATTCAATCAGTAATCTTATAGTACCATTGGTTAATATCTCTTAATCTATAGATTCCCTTTAAAATTTTTTTCTTAACAGTTTTTTATTTGTTAAGCAACCCTTCATCTGAATTTTTCTGATATCATCTCCTTGGTGCTATTTAGTATATTCCTTTTCTCCTCTATTTCTAAAAATTAGAAGTTAGATGTGATGTGATATTTGGGCAAGTAGTGGTGTGTACTTTCATCAAGAATTAAGAATTACTGTTATGACTATACTGAACTAGATATAATATTGATCTAGGAATATTAGAGTTTTATATTTGTTTTGTTTTGTTAAGGACCACTGAGGCATGTCTTTGAACTCATTCTTTTTATTTTCTATTGCCTTCCCTCACACATACACTTGAACTTCAGGTTGGGAATTGTTGGGAAGACACTATTAATTACTTGTTGTATGTTCCTGCATTATTTACTTTTAAATATAGGAGCCAATGACTATTCTGAATGGAAGTAATACAATATATCTTTAATCATTTTTCCCCATCTCTAGGTTTCCTATGATGTTTATCACCACCTTCCCTATAGGAATTGTTCAGCTAGAATGGCTGTATCAGGATTCAATATGTCATTGCCTTTCTATACCTAGATTTCCCTGAACATTCTACAAAGACATTAATAAATGGTTTTACTAGCATATCAGGTTTTTAAAATTTTTTTATTTTGAATTAATTTGGCACTAAGATAAGCAGAATATTCTCATCTTGAAGAAGAAAGAGCAGAGTCAGTGTCCAGTTACACATAAGCAGTATTTTTGCTTCTAGCATTCCAGAGTCTATTTTAATACCCTTTGACTTTTATGTTGTGATACTTGGTTTGTATCAAGGAGCAATATCTAGATATTTTTCCTACATTTTATGTTCCCCTTGCCTCCCTTTCTCTCTCTCTTTTCTCCATTTCTTCTTTTGAATATACATTTAGAGTTGCCTAATGTGTATCAAAGTGCTAGGCTTAGTGAAACACATTAACAAAACATAGTTTTTATCTAAAAGGGAAATGATGGCCCATTGGGACTTATAGTCTATTTATATGGAGTGAGGAGAGTCATATTACACATAGAATCCAGAAAAACTGAACCCCCAAATTTAAAAAGCAGACTTTTAGGAGAAAATAAATCTCTTTGTGGAGCTGGGATTGTGGCTTAGTGGTGGAGCTCTTGCCTAGCATATGTGACACACTGGGTTCGATTCTCAGCACCACATACAAATAAATGAATAAAATAAAAATTTCTTCAACAGTGTTTTAGCATTCTTCCTGAATAATGGGGACAAATAAAAATCAATGTGTGAACTTACATAAATCATTTAACTTCTTTTCTGTTTTAGAAGTCAGTAAAGTAACCCCTGTCTTCATTAAACCTTTTTTGTGTGTGTGTGTGTGTGTGTGAACCCAGGGCCTTGTGCATGTGAGGCAAACACACTACCAACTGAGCTATATCCCCAGCCCTCATTATACTTTTTCAATCCTCAATTTCCTTAACTGGAAGTGTCAGGGTTAGACTAGTGTCATGTAACAATAGAACCTATTACATGCTTATTATTGTAATATGGCCTTTATATAAATCATCTTTTTACCAAAACCTCTGGAGGAGTATAAAAATGGTGCATCTAAGTTAAAAGCATATAACTAGTAGTTGCAGAATTCTTCCTTATAAAGACCATAAAAATAAAAATTTCTTCAACAACTAATAAAAATATTTTTAAAATAAATAATCTCTTTGTGACCTGATAAGGAAAAAAAAATTTTTAAACACAACACCAGAATAATTTTTCATATAGAAAAACACGTTCAAGTGCCACATAATGATGTTTCAATCAACAGTGGACCATGTGAGCCTGTAAAGAGAATGAAGCTGAAAAATTCTTATTTTCACATAGTCATTGGCTGTTGTGATAGCACAATACATTATTCACATGTTGGTGAGGATAATGGTATAAACACACTTACTGTGCTTCTAGTCATGTACTAGTATAGAGCATAACATTTATATGCAGTTCACAATATTTGATAATAAACAACTATGTTACTGGAGTATGTATTTGCTATACGTTTTTGTCAGTAGAGAGTTAATCCCCCACTTATGAAAAAGAATTTACTGTAAAAACAGTATACCTTGTTTTTCCAGCAGCTGACTGATCAAAAGGCCATGATCAACAAAATTGCAATGTTTTATTTATAGATATATTTAACATTTGTAATAAAAATACACAAATTCATGAGAATGATAACTTCCAGACAATGGTCACTGCTGAGGAAGGAACGGTAGAATCAGTTTTATCTAAAGTTTTCATCCTTAATTAAAAATGAAAAGCAAAGTTTTTATATTTATTCAATGGGTACCAGGTACTTTACTTGGCAATAAAGTTTATTCTTTTGTTTAATTTTTTTATGCTTAGTACCACAAAATTGGCTTTATGGTAAAATTAATAAACCTTTAATAAGCATTCCGTGTCAAAAACAAAGTTTGATTTTCATACCTAAATAGAACTTTTGAAGTCACTCATTTGTTAATCACTAAGTTTACATATTATGGAATTTTATGCATGCCTCAGCCCTTGTGAAATTATTTTGCTTTTTATACTCTAGAGATATGGCTCTTAATTAGGAACAAATGGAAATATGGGAGCAGCTGTGGTTGTCACTATCTGGGCATTTAGTGGGGCCAGATTTAGTGCTACTGATGGCATTTAGTGGGTGCCATCCAGTGATGATAGACATCCTACAATGAGTAGGACAAGCCAATAAAATGAAGAGGGATGCCATTCATAATGTCAGTACCACATTGAGAAACATTGGTCTATAGGTTAATTTCATTTCAAAGTACAGTATAGTACAAATGTTGAGGAATGTTTCATTAGTTTTGTCACACAAACAGCATAGAATATATTTAACTAAAGGCTGCTATGATGTCAGTAGGTGATGTTATCTTATAGGACCATCATCATTTAAGCAGTCCATTGTTGACATAAATATCCTTTTGTGACATACCACTGCAGATCCCCTGAAGGTTCATAAGAATGAGCAAGAACCAATGAACTATGATTATTTTAAAAGCAGTTTGAATTTAAAAACAGAATTGATACTTTGGATTTTGTTTCTTGATTAGGTACTAGAAGTATCCAAATGAGGTTTTTCTTAGTCTTATAGTTCTAATTATTTATTTTTATTGAGGTAAAATCTATAATTTAAACATAAATTTAACCTTTTAGGGTATGCTCTTACATGGCGTTTAGTACATTTATAGTGTGTAAACATCACCTCCATCTAGTTATAAAACCTGTCACTCTCCATTTTCCCCCATCCCCACAATGCCCTGGTAACTACCAGTCACTCTGCGTTCTGTCTTTGTATGTAACTATTCTGGATACTTGATATACATACATTAATGTGATCTTTTTTATTAATTTTTCAAAATTTATATATGACAGTGAGATGCATTACGATTCATATTACACATATAGAGCAAAAAGCTAAATACCAAAAAACCAAATAACCCAATCAAAATATGCGCCAAGGAACTGAACAAACACTTCTCAGAAGATGATATACAGTCAGTCAACAAATATATGAAAAAATGTTCACTATTGCTAGCAATTAGAGAAATGCAAATCAAAACTATTCTAAGATTTCATCTCACTCCAGTGAGAATGGCAGCTATTATGAATACAAACCATAATAAGTGTTGGCAAGGATGTGGAGGAAAAGGTACACTGATACACTGTTGGTGGAACTGCAAATTGGTGCAGCTAATATGGAAAGCAGTATGGAGGGAGATTTCTTGGAAAATTGAGAATGGAACCACCATTTGACCCAGCTGTTCCTCTCATCAGTCTATATACATAGGACTTAAAAACAGCATACTACAGGGACACAGCCACATCAATGTGTATAGCAGCACAATTCACAGTAGCTAAATTGTGGAACCAACCTAGATGCCCTCAGTAGATGAATGGATAGAATGCAATCTTTTATGTCTACCTTCTTTAATATAAAGTTTCTTTAATATAAAGACTTTAATATAAAGTCTGTCAATGTCAATAAGGTTAAGGTGGTTGATAGTTTTGTTCAGACTCTTGTGTATCATTAGTGATTTTTTATAGTGTTACTATCAGTTATTAAAAGGGTGTTAAAAATTCAAAGTATGGATTTGTCTCTTCAGTTTTGTCAGCTTTTATATATTTGGAGCATATAAATGGTTGTATGATGTTATGGTTCTGTGTTCTTAAAAAACACATTATGGTATTATGAAATGTCTTTCTTATCTCTTATAAAACTCTTTATCTTGAATTTAAATTCATCTGATGTTAGTATAGCCTCTGCATTCTTCTTGGCTTACTATTCATGATGTATTTTTATCTATTATCTATTTCTTGTTTTCATTCTATTCCTATTTTTATTTAATGTAATTAAATAAAATTACATTAAATAAAAATTAAATTTTATTTAATTTATCATTAGCTTTTAGCTGTATTGCTATATATTATTGTTTTAGCAATGTTTCCAGGAATTATGAAATGCATTCTTTAATTTATCACAGTTTTAAGAGTTTAAATTGTGATACTTTCTCACATCTCCCCAAGTCTTTTGTGCTTTGTCTTCATACATTTTACAGCTGTATACATTCTGTTTTTTACCTTAGTCATGTTTCCAATAAATTAAAAGAATAAATATGTATACATATTGCCTTTTATATTTACCTACATTTTACTATTTCTAGTACTTTTCATTTCTGTTTATGGTGCATTGTCTTTAAAAATATCTAGCCCAAATTCTTCACATTCCTGTATCATGTTGCTTCTCTCATTATGAAGTAATATCTATTTTCCCACCCTCTGAGTCTGGGCTGGTTTTTTGCCTTTTTTAATGAACAAAATATATTTTCAGTGAAAGTGATGCCATGCCAATTCTAACCTAACACCTTGGGAAGGTGTATACCTTCTACTTTTATCCTCTAGTTATCTAATCAACAAATAAAAAATTTTAGAATGACTGAATGACTAAAAGCATTTGAGGAGATAAGGCTGACCCAACCAGTTGAGCTAGCAGACATGTAAAGGAAGCTATTTTATCAGTTCTACCTTTGGTTAAACAATCCCTGCTAAAGGAAACCACATAAGCAGTAATAAATACCTAGAGCAAAGGACCCATCAGGTTATGTAAAACCAAATCATAGAATAAGGAGAAATAACAAATAATTTTTATTTTAAACCATTAAGTTTATTACACAGTGAACTAAAACACACAGTGCATCTGTTTCTACCTGGTGGATCATCTCCTTTTATCCTGAAGAGGTTCTTTTAGCATTCTTCATAGTAGAGATCTATTGGTATTGAATTTTCTTACTTTTTATTAATTTGAAAATGTCTATTCTGTTTTCAGTTTTGAAGAGTATTTATCCTGGATTAGCGGTGTTTGTCTTCTAGCACCTTAAACCTTTCCATTAACTTTAACCTCTCATTTCTGATAAGAAGTCAGCTATCATTTTAGTCATTTTTACCAATGCATAACACACCACTTTTTTCTAATTGCCTTCAAGACCTTTTTCCTCCTAATTGATTATTTACAGTTGACTCTGATGCATCTAGATGTGATTTGCTTTGTAACTAACCTTAGTATTCACTGAGTTTCCTAAATCTGTTAACATCTTTTTTGTTAATTTGGGATAATTTTAGCCATCATTGTCTTAAATATTTTTTTTCTGTACAATTTATGCATCTATTCTTCTAGAGATCTAATTATATGTATGATAGGTCACTTTGTACTGATAGTAACCAAGTCTCTATTTTTTTCTTTCTGTTTTTTAGACCAGATAATTTTTATTGGTCTATCTCCAAGTTAACTTTTTGCTGTTTTTGCACTATACAAACTGATGATAGATTTGTTTCATGAATTTTTTATTTCAAATACTATACTTTTTATTTCTTTTAAAAGAAATTTTTCATTTATATGTTGACACCCATATCTACTTATTCATTATGATTAAGCTTTTCTGTAACTCCTTGAAATTAGTTATAAAAACTATTTAATTTTTTTTTCTGCTAATCCTAACATATGGGTCAGCTCATGGAACTTTTTTTATATGTGATATTTTTCTCTTGTGGTTCTCATTTTTTGATCTGCTTTGCATTCTGGCAAAATTTAATGATATTCTACATGCCTATAATCCCAGCAACTCAGGAGGCTAAGGCAGGAGGATCAAGAGTTCAAAGCTATCCTCCGCAACTAAGGGATGCACTTAGCAACTCAATGAGACCCTGTATCTAAATAAAATGCAAAAAAGGGCTGAGGTTCTGGCTCAATGGTTAAGCACCCCTGGGTTCAATCCCTGATAGCAAAAAAAAAAAAATTAATTATATTCTGGTCATTTATAGATGATACATCATAGGAAATCTGGATTATGTTGTCTTCCTATAAAGGATATTCTGCTTTATGTGTCATGCAAGCTAATTACTGGTGAATTGTTTTGATCATAATAGATTTGGTATTATTATTATTATTATTATTATTATTATTATTATTATTATTATTATTTGGTACCAGAGATTGAACTCAGGGTACTCAATTACTGAGCCACATCCCCAGACCTATTTTGTATTTTGAGAGACAGGGTCTTGCTGAGCTGCTTTTGCACCTCGATTTACTAAGGCTGGCTTTGAGCTCATGATCCTCTTGCTTCAACCACCTGAGTCACTGGGATTATAGGCATATTCCACCGAGCCCGGCTAGGTTTGGTATATTTCTTTTTTTCCATATTTCATGGTGCATTATACTTGTACATAATGGTGGGATTTGTTGTTATGTTTTCATACATATGTACAATATAGTGATAAAACAGCCAATATCATTCTCGAGTATTTCTCTTTTACCTACTTTCCTCTCTCCCCTGATCCCTTTCCTCTATTTTACTGATCTTCCTTTGATTATCGTGAGATTCCTTTCACACACACACACACCTTTCTTTTCCTTTTTCCTTTCTGGCTGCCACATACATTTTTAGCATGAATCAATTTTGGTTTCAAATGTAGGTCAACCATTTTCCCTTTACTCTTTTGTGTGTGGTTCTTTTTGCTAAGGCTTATTTCTGAACTCTTAATTAATTACCTGATATATTAGTGAAGCTGCTGCAACCTGACTCTGCTGGAAACCTAATTTCTTCCAACGTTGCCATTTAGCATCATCTTCAGTCTTTTTTTTTTTTTGATGTGAATCCATATTTTATGCTTCAAATCCAGCCAAGAAGTTTGTTACAATCTTTTTCAGCTTTGCATCGGACTGTTCAGAGATCTTCCCATCAGCCCTGATATTGCCCAAGAGGGCTTGGTGTTGACTGATCACATGAGACAAGAAAGCATTCTCAAACTTGGTGATCTTGCTGGGCTCCAGTTTATCAAGATATCCCCTTACACTGGCATAGATAACGGCCACTTGTTCTTCAATAGCCATGGGAGAGTACCGTCCTTGCTTCAGCAACTCAGTCAGACGCACACCACGACTCAAGAGTTGTTGAGTGGCAGCATCAAGATCAGAACCAAACTGTGCAAAAGCAGCAACCTCACGATACTGAGCCAATTCCAACTTCATGGTACCTGCCACCTGCTTCATAGCCCTAGTTTGGGCAGCAGATCCGACTGGGGACACAGATAAACCAACATTAATAGCAGGGCAGATACCTTTATAGAACAATTCTGTTTCCAAGAAGATCTGTCCATCAGTGATGGAAATGACATTTGTTGGAATGTAAGCAGACACATCACCAGCCTGTGTTTCTATGACTGGTAAAGCAGTCAAGGAGCCACCACCAAAAGAATCATTCATTTTGGCTGCTCTTTCCAGCAGTCGGGAGTGTAGGTAGAACACATCACCAGGATTGGCTTCACGACCAGGGGGTCGGCGTAGCAACAGAGACATCTGACGGTATGCAACAGCCTGTTTGGATAAGTCATCATAGATGATCAAAGCATGTTTGCCATTATCTCTAAAATATTCTCCCATAGAACAGCCAGAGTAAGGAGCCAGGTACTGAAGTGGGGCAGCATCAGAAGCAGTGGCTGACACCACAATGGTGTACTTCATAGCATCTGCATCTGTAAGTCTCTTCACCAACTGGGCAACAGTGGATCGCTTTTGACTAATAGCAACATAGATACAATACAGCTTCTTTTTTTTTATCAGTTTCATCATTGAAGCGTTTGTGGTTAATAATTGTGTCAATAGCAATCGATGTTTTCCCAGTCTGTCTGTCACCAATAATCTGCTAACGTTGACCACGTCCAATTGGCAGCAAGCTATCCACAGCCTTAATGCCAGTCTGCATTGGTTCCCTCACAGAGATTTGAGGAATGATTCCAGGGGCTTTCAGGCCCACTCGCCTATGGATCTTGGAACCAATTGGACCCTTTCCATCAGTGGCATTACCAAGGGCATCTACTACACGACCCAACAGTTCCTCGCCAACTGGAACATCCACAATGGCTCCTGTCCTCTTAACAATATCTCCTTCTTTAATTAGTATATCATACCCAAACATGACAACACCAATATTGTCTGGTTCCAAGTTCAGAGACATACCCTTTAAGCCTGAAGAAAACTCTACCATTTCTTCTGCTTGAACATTCCTCAGCCCATGAACTCGGGCAATGCCATCACCAATACTTAAGACACGCCCAGTTTCTTCAAGGTCAACAGAGGTATCAGCTCCAAGAATATGCTCTTCAAGAATAGAGGACATCTCAGCAGTGCCAATCTTCTGAAGATGGGTGTTAGAGGCATGGAGGTTCCTTGCAGCAATGAAGGATGATCCCAAAGCATTTTTGGAGACCAGCCCGGCTCGCCGAGGGAGGGCACGGGCCACGGCCGCGGCGACGCGCACAGACAGCATCTTCGGTTTCTGCTCAGGCGGTTCCTCTGCAGCCGCAGTCTCCGGACTGACTGGGACCTCATCTTCAGTCTTTATAGCAGTCAAACTCTGCTAAGCCTTAAAGAGTCTCATCTGGTACATTCATATCAAAAATGAATTTCCTCCAGGCTTTTAGTATTCTCTCTCTAACACACACACATAATCACATTGCACCCACCATACATAACTCAGACATTCTTGTCCACAAAATTCCAACCACTATGATAATCTTGCACTTTGATAATTTTCTCCTTAACTCAGTATGACCACCATCTTACTTGAGCTTCATCTCCCTGTATAAGTGTGTTTTGTGCACCAGGCCTATAGTCATGTCTGAAATTAATACCTGAAAATGTTTAGTTTTTCTAGTTTTATACTCTTTTGTGTCAGAAAAACAAATCCAGTACAGTAGATCTATAACAGTTTAAAGTAAAAGTACTAAATTACTTATATCCTTGCCCATCAATAGTGGTAGAGGCACTTAGGTGAACTTACATAGAAACTGCAACATCTTACATACTCAACAACAATTTCATTGCCCATGGAACCCAAAATTAATTGAAAGAGTAAATCCCAAAATGGATATCTGAAAAATAAACTGGTCAAAATTAGTAAGGCAGTCAGACTTAAGTAATCATATATTTTACCAATAGCACTAGCTTAAAAGTATGGGTCTACATTAACTAGAAAAATACAAGTTAATGTCTAGAGTCATAAAAGTTTCTATTACAATCCAATAGGCAGTCTCCAATGATGCTTTAATATTATATGATAGTTGTGAAATGATTACAAATTAATAATGAACATAATCTATTTGCAGATTAAAATGTTCTTCCCTGTATTATCTACAAAGTTTAGATACACCTCAAAATGTCCTGGAAAAGAAATTTCTTAACTCTCATTAAAATGAACTGCCAGGTTTTTTCCTACATTTGACATGACACAGTGTCAAGATTTCTAGTCCTGAATACACACTTTCTATAGGGAAGAGACATTTTTCTTGGCAATTAACAGATCATTTATCTCATTTCATACAGCCAATTTTCATCGTAAGAATAGAAATGTTTATGTATTTATTCTCCTGACTTTAATCTGTAATCTAATTAGGGATCAACAAACTTTCCCTGAAAAGAGACTGATAATAAATATATTAGACTTTGTAGGCAAGTCTTCATTGCTACTCAAGTGCCAGTGTAGCACAAAAACAGCCTAGACTGTGGGTAAATAATATAAGCTTCTGTGTTCTAATAAAACTTTGTTTACAAAAGCAAGTGTTATTGTTGGACACCGTGGTGTGCTCCAACAGTCGCAACTACTCAGAAAGCTGAGGCAGGAAGATTACTTGAGCCTAGGAGTTCAGGCCAGCCTGGGAAATATGAAAGAAAGAGAGAGAGAGAGAGGGCGGGAGGGAGGGTGAGAGAGAAGAATGAAAAAAAGAAAGAGAAAAAAGGAGCAAAGAGGGCTGGGGATGTGGCTCAAGCGGTAGTGCACTTGCCTGGCATGTGTGCGGCCCGGGTTCGATCCTCAGCAACACATACAAACAAAGATGTTGTGTCCGCTGAGAACTAAAAAAATAAATAAATATTAAAATTTTCTCTCTCTCCCTCTCTGTCTCTCTCTCACTCTCTCTTTAAAAATAAAAAAATAAAAGATTGCTATGTCTTTACATGATGTCCTTCTCTGTCTCCATTTAAAAAAAAAAGGAACAAAGAGAACAATTTAAAAAAACAGTGTCAGGCTGACAGCTATGATTTGCTCATCACTGTTCCAGAGTATTAATTAATGTTTATGCTCACAACAAATGTTTGGCTAAGCTGTGTATATACATACATACATACATACATGAAAACAATTTTGTTCTTTTGGTTTGCTTTTATTTTTTTCCATTTTTTTTTTGTGATACATTGTAGTCATTAATCATGGAAGTATTTGTCGTTACATATTTCCACATGCACAATATAACACTACAGTTTGGCCAATATCATTCCCCATTATTTTCCCTTCACTCCTCCGTCTCCTGGTCCCTTTTCTACACTCTACTGATCTCCTTTGGATTTTCACTTTTCTTTTCCTTTTTCCTCTCTTGCTTTCACATACGAGAGAAAACATATGCTCCCTTGACCTTATGAGTTTAGCTTATTTTGTGTAACAGAATGTTCTCAAGTTTCATCCGTTTTCCAGCAAATGACATAATTCACCTTTATGGCTGAATAAAGCACCATTGGGTGTATATGCCACATTTTCTTTATTTATTCATCCTTGATAAGCACCTAGTTTGGTTCCATAGTTTGGCAACTGTGAACTGTGCTGCTATAAACATGGGTATGCATGTACTACTCTAGTATTATGACTTTAATTCTTTAGGATAAACATTGAGTAGTTGTATAGCTGGGTTATATGGTGGTTTCCTGCCTAGTCTTTTGAGGAACCTCCATACTGATTTCAATAGTGGTTATATTCATTTACAATCCTATCAACAGAGAAAAAAGTGTCCCTTCTTCTCCACATTCTCTCTAGCATTTATTGTTCATATTCTTTTTTTTTAAGTAGTTGGACACAATAACTTTATTTTTATTTATTTATTTTTAATCTGGTGCTGAGGATCGAACCCAGGGCCTCACACGTGCTAGACAAGCGATCTGCTGCTGAGCCACAACCCCAGCCCCATATCGTTCACATTCTTGATGGCTACTATTCTGACTAGAGTGAGACGAAAGCTCACTGTAGTTTTGATTTGCATTTCCCTAATTGCTAATGATGTTGAACATTTTCATAGATTTGTTGCCCATTTTTATTTCTTCTTTTGAGAAGTATCTGTTTAATTCATTTGCCCAATTAAGCTAGGTTATTTGAGGTTTTGCTGTTAAGTTTTTTAAAGTTTCTTATATAGTCTGGATATTAATCCTGTGTCAAAAGAGTAGTTAGCAGGGCTCTGGATGTGGCTCAAGTGGTAGCGTGCTTGCCTGGCATGCATGCAGTCCAGGTTCGATCCTCAGCACCACATACAAACAAAGATGTTGTGTCTGCCAAAAACTAAAAAATAAATATTAAAAAATTCTCTCTCTCTTTTAAAAAAAAGAGTAGTTAGCAAATATTTTCTCCCATTCCGTAGATTCTTTCTTCATGTTACTAATTGTTTCCTTTGCTGTGCAGAAGCTTTTTAATTTGATGCCATTCTGTTTATTAACTTTTGTCATTATTTTCTGAGCTTTAGGAGTTCTAATAAAAAAGTCATTGCCTGTACCTATATGCTGGAGTCTCAAACCTATATTTTCTTCCAAGGATTTGCATAGTTTCTGGTCTAATTCCTGGGCTTTTGATCTCTTTCAAGTTTGTACAGGGTCTAGTCTTATTTGTCTACATATGGATAACCAATTTTCCTGGCACCATTTGTTTAAAAGCCTGTCTTTTCTCCCAATATGTTTTGGCACCTTTGTCAAGGATCAGATGACTATGAACTGTGTTGGATCTTTTTCTGTGTGTTCTCTTCTCTCCCATTGGTCTATGTATCTGGTTTTATGTAGGAGCCATGCAATGGTTATTTCAATAGCTTTGTAGTATAATTTGAAATCAGGTATTGTGATGATGCCTCCAGCTTGCTTTATTGACTTAGAATCGTTTTGGCTATTCTGAATATTTTATTCTTCCAAATGGATTTCAGGACTGTTTTTTCTAGTTCTGGAAAAATGACATTTATTATTATTATTATTATTATTATTATTATTATTATTATTATTTTAAATATATGTATGACAACATAATGCATTACAATTCATATTACATATATAGAGCACAGTTTTTCATATCTCTGGTTGTATACAAAGTATGTTCACACCAATTCGTGGGTATTTTGATGGGAATTGCATCAAATCTGTATGTTGCTCATAAAACCAATTTCAAACATATACAATCATATTAGTAGTGATTTAGTGTCCAAAAAGAGATCTACTAAACAATAATTACTGGGCTGGTTTGGTGACTTGTAGTCCTAACTACTCAGAAGGCCAAGCCAGGAGGATTGCTTGAGTCCAGGAGTTGGAGATCAGGTTAGGCAACATAGCAAGACCCCCATCATAAAAATAATAATAATTACTGATGTCAAAACACATCTCAATCATTATGATAATCACTAACTCTTCAGTGTTTTCCTTGAAACTCTAATATACAATTAGTGAATGTCAATTTACGACTAATTGTCCTGTTTTAGAGAGGAGAAAGTTGATTGTAATGGTAAATGAAATCAGCTATCATGAACTGATTTGTGTTTATTTAATTACAATTATCATGCTGATGACTCTACATATTAAGTCTCCACCTATAGTCCCCTAGGTGCTAATTTTAAAAACATGAGTTTTCATTAAAAATAAGAAAATAAACCCCTCCATATGCATTTCAATAATTCAAATTGTATCATAATTTGACTATTAACACAAAGGAAAATCAATGCAACTAATTCAGATTTAAATTTAAGATTACACAGTGCAAAAGAGGGAATAGTCTTGGAAAGGGAAGTAGAAAAATGTAAGATCCCTCTTAGATGTCAGAAAAAATAAATTCAAAAATGTGATTTTTTTTAAAGGTAGTGTTAACTTGAAGTGGAAAACAAAAAGCAAAAAATCTTTGAAGCAAAGTCAGTTGTGTTTACAAGGGCCTTTGGGTTTCTTTGATGTTTTAGTGCTTCTGGTTTTTAAAATGTTGATTTGTGGAGGATGGGCACAGGGGATTGAATCTAGGTGCTTAATCACTGATCCACATCACCAGCCCTTTTTTACATTTTTTTTATTTTGAGATAGGGAATCCATAATTACTAAAGGCCTTGCTAAATTGCTGAGGGTGACTTTGAACTCAAGATACTCCTTCCTCAGCCTCCAGAGCCACTGGGATTACAGTGTGCATCATGAAGCCCGGCCTTAAATGTTGATTTTATAATCCTTTCTTTTTAGCTGATAAGAAAATTACAAAATACAGAATACTTGCAAACTACAAAATATAGGATACTTACAACTAAAGGTGCTTTGTTAAATGATCAGAGTTTAACTTAAGTTTCAAGCAGTGACTCTCAAACTGGGAGAGTGATACTATCTTATCAAGAGAAGTTTAGAAATGCCTGGGGGCATTTTGTTGTTGTTTCACACCATGACTGAGGAAACTACTAACATTTTTTGGCCAGGCCCATAGATAGTATATAACCTTCAGCTAGAAGGAAGAGTCCAAACCAAAGTACCAATAGAGTTCTATCAAGAAACCCTGGTGCAAAGAAGTAATCTACCAAGGTTTCTTACTTAACTGCAAGGAAAACACAGTAGCAGTTAAGTAAGAGAACAGAGCAGGTGCGGGGTGCAGTGCTGCATGCCTGTAATCCCAGTGGCTCTGGAGGCTGAGGCAGGAGGATCCTGAGTTCAAAGCCAGCCTCAGCAAAAGTAAGGCCCTAAACAATTCAGTGAGACCCTATCTCTAAATAAAATACAAAAAAATAGGGCTGGAGATGTGGCTCAGTGGTCTAGAGCCCTTGAGTTCAATCCCTGTTACCAAAGAAAAATAGACCACCAAGGTGACTTGTTTGTACCAGTAGGTCTACCTAAAACGAAAAGGGATTTTATGCAGTCAAATTGTTTTATTATCCATTTAAATATAATTCTTTATTTCTTTATGTTTGTCAAGAAGTAAATATATTTAAGATAAAAATGAAAAATAATAAAAGAATGACAAGTGTAGGAACCTAATGATGACTTACACTTTTTGATTACAGACTTGAGATTCATCTGAAATGACAATGCAATCCCTAGCTATTGCAACAGAAATCTTAACCTCTGAGTGAAAAAAAAAAGAGGGATGTTGACATACCTTCAATCATCTTTTCTCACTTCTGCGTAAGTACCAAGAGAGGTTGGCCAAAAATATTTTAAAACCTAAAACATACTTTTAAACTTGGCTTTTCTTTAAAATAAGTGCAAATATATGATATGGCCTAGTGTTAATTTACAATCCCTACTTTCTTATGCTGTGACTGTCTTTCAATGTGCCCAGTTTGAACTGAGATGTGCCATAAGTCAGATATCAAAGACTTATTATGAAGAGTGTAAAATAACAGTTATATTTTTATTTTGATTACAAGTTAAAAGGATGACATTTTGAATATATTGAATTATGTAAAATGTATTATTAAATGAAGCTCATCTGTCTTGCTTTTTAAAATATGACTTCTAGAAAATTTAATTTACATGTAGAGTTAATATTATATTTCTATTGGTGGTTCTAAGGGATCAGTGAGAAATAAGAGAAAGATCATGTTCAGATTCTCTATTTCATCATTTGGGTTTGATGTTATTCACTGATCCTCTTATGTATTCCAAACCATTTCAAATTCCATGTGGATTTGGGTAAGACTGAGCTTTCATACTAATCACAGAGAACTTATTTTCCCATATATGTTTGATCAGTGTCCCCCACTGAGTATAGTCTTCATAATAGTGTTTATGATCCTGTTTCTAATTTTATACTGCATGCATCAGTTAAAATGCTGAAGATTCAGGAGGGCTTGCTTTGCTTCAATATATGCTCTGGTAGACTATATGTTATCCCAAAGAACATATTTTCTGCTCCACTCTCCCTGTCTCCTCCAAGAGGTGCTTGTGATCTTCCAAGCACACTTTGGGAGGATGTTATCAGCCTTACTTTGTTTCAGTGAGAAGAGAACAGTTTCCAGAGTAGGCACTATCTAAAAATGGCTCCTTAGTGATGAAAGCACTTATTTCAAAGACTTTTGTTGCTTTGTCAATTGTCTATATTGGCTGTAACAGCCAGGATTTTGCTGTTTAATTATTTAAACCACATAAATGGGCAATCTTTCATATATTATCTCATTTTCTTCTTAAAAAATGAACTATACAATTTTAACTTTGACCCATATTTGTATAGATGAAATATCTGAGACTCAGAAAAGTTAATGATTTTCCTATAGTCACACAATTAGACTTCTGACTCTTACTACAATCCTTTTGGCTATATTCCTTACTTCTGCTGTTGTTCTGGTAAGGAAGTAATTTATATTTCTGAAAACTAAATGGATCAAGCCAAACACTGTGGGGCTGGGGATGTGGCTCAAGTGGCAGTGTGCTCGCCTGGCATGTGTGCGGCCCTGGTTCGATCCTCAGCATCACATACAAACAAAGATGTTGTGTCTGCTGAAAACTAAAAAATAAATATTAAAAAAAAGCCAAACAGTGCACTGTGGAAATTGAGATGTATAGGTCACATGTCCCCAATATCTGTTCTGCATTTATTTCAACACACCAAATATTTGACCTCCATGAAAAGAATGCAAAGGTAAATTAGGCAGAACCAGAAACAGGAACTCATATACATGCCATATATTAGTGGCAATTTCAGATGTTTGAGTTTCTTTCTTTGTACAGTTGAAAGTGGAATAATATTTGTCAGGGCTAGACAAACAGTAGATGCTGGCAGAAGACCTTGCCTTGTATATGACTCACTCCCATTAGTACAGTACACTTCGACATGACTTTTTAATTGTGGGGAATGCCTCAGCCCTACTGGTCATGCCCAGCCTAAACCTCCATCTTCCCTGGATTTAAGGACAAGATACTTGTTTAAATTCCACTTAAGTTATATGATCCCTTTATTTAAAGTCTAATATTTTCTGCATTTTTATTCTATTAAGTCTAAATCCTTATGCTTGATTTTCAAGGAATTTCATAATCTGACCTAAGCACACAAATATGTCATCCTTTATAGAATCCTTTCCTCTTAGCAAAATGAGGTGTCCTTACTGTCCTTTAAACATCTTTCTTTCTGCTGAGTCTTTCTTTTGCTGTTTAATTCACTTGCCTTTTATTCTCTTTTAGAATCCGAATCCTATGTACTTATCCAGGTCTAACTCAAATCCCAAGTCTCATCTCTTACTTTTAACTCTTTAGTGTTTACAATTTGTACCAAAATACATTTTAGCATTTATTTTGTGGCAGGGTAGGGCCCTTGCCACCCTCCCACTACACTAACTCTTACCAAAGAGGAAACTGGTGTTACCAAGAAAGACCTGTTTATTTTTTAGGAGTTCCCACTCTCGAGATTATAATGAGGATCTAGAGTCACCTCCACCCTTGGAGATAGATCCAAGATTGGGGTCCTTAGGCACAGGTGTAAAGGTTGATCCATTGCCTAAACCTCTTACACTGGCACAGAAGATGATGTACACACACACACCAAAACTCAGAAAGGAAAGAAGGAAGGGAGGGAGGGAGGGAGAGAGGGAGGGCAGGGAAAGAAGGAAGGAGACCCTTTGAAATCCATTGAGAAATGATATTGTTCTGGTCAACCTGAGAGAAAATGGAAATTTGTTGTCATTTTCTGACTTACCATATTGTGACCAAGCATAGTGCTCTTATTTTTATTAATTTTTTACTAAGACCTTTACTAGGATTCACCTGGTTTATAACTTTCTACCTTTAAATATAACTGAATCTGCTGGGAGGTGGTGGCAGAGTCTGTAATCCCAGATATTTAGGAGGCTGAGGCTGGAGGTTCGCTAGTTTGAGGTAAACTTGGGGAACTGAGCCAGACACTGTTTCAAAATAAAAACTAAACTGGGCATGGTGGCACACACCTGTAATCCCAGCGGCTCAGAATGGCGAAACAGGAGAATTGGGAGTTCAAAGCCAACCTTAGCAACTTAACGAGGCCCTGAGTAACTCAGTGGGACCTATCTCTAAATAAAATACAAAAGAGGGCTGAGGATGTGGCTCAGTGGTTGAATTCCCAAGAGTTCCATCTCTGAAAGCAAATAATAATAATAATAATAATAATAATAATAATAATAATAATAATAAATGATTAAATAAAATAAAAAGGGCTGAAGATATAGCTCAGCAGTAGAGCACCCTTGGATATTTTTACTAGGGAGTACAAAAAAAAGAATTTTTCAATGTATATTACTTTTTGTCTAGTTTATTTCATTCAGAATCTCCCTGTTTTTGTTATTATCAATAGTTCTTTATTCTTGCTAAGTATGTTTCCAAAATTTATTATCTGTTTTCCTATTGATATACATTGGGTATTTTTTTTTAAGGAAACCAGGTTATATTTATACAGTGGAAAATTATTAAGCAATGAAAATAAGAAGTACATTCACATTCAACAACTTGGATAAATCTTATAAAACTACATATGGAGCTAAAAAAGCCACACACCAAAGAACACATGTGTATGATTACACTGAATAAAGTAACAAAACAGGCAAAACTAATCCTTGTTATTAGAAGTTCAAATAGTGCCTAACTCTGGGGGAGCGGAGGGAATAATTAGGGGAGCAATGAGAGAGGGCTCATGAAGGTGCATTTGATGTCCAATTTCTTGACCTGGGTTAGGGTTTAGTGGATATGTTTACTTTGTGATAATTCATTGTGCTATACGTGATTTTCTTTTGTCTGTTATATTTAATAAAAGAGAAGTTCTATTAACAGTAAAAAAAAATCAATCTCTACATTCATGGAATAGTTAGTAATCAAATGCCTACTATATGGTTAATATGAGTAGAAGGGTTCTGAGGCATGACATGTTCCCACAGTCCATCATTGGGGATTTTTTGACTATTACAAATAAAACCACCATGAATAGTTGTGCACAAGTCTCAGTGTGGATGTATGCTTTTATTTCTCTGGAGTAAATATCTCGACAGATGTGATTTAATTTTTAAAGCAACTGCCAAACAGTTTTCTAACAGTTTGTGCCATTGTTTGTACTCCATGTTACAGTCTGCAGTTCTAAGAGAGATACCATAGTCTTCATCTTTGTCAACATTTGTTATGATCAGTCTTAAATTTTGTCCATCCTACTGTATGTGTAATAACACTGCAGTTTTGATTTACATTTCAAATTATGTTGGATATCCTTTCATGTGCACATTCACCATATTTGTATCTACTTTGGTGAAGAAAAAAATCTTCTGCCCATCCTTTCAAATTGGGTCATTTTTCTTATTAATAAGTTGCAAGAATCATTTGTATATCCTAGATATCATTCTCTTGAGAGATATATGTTTTGCCAATACTTTGTCCTAGTCTGTCAGCTTACCTTTCCATTTCCATAACAATGAATATAGAATAGACAAAGTTTGTTGTTGTTTTTAGTACTGGGGATTGAACTCAGGGGCATACCACCACTGAGCCACATCCCCAGTCCTATTTTGTATTTTATTTAGAGACAGGGTCTCACTGAGTTGCTTAGTGCCTCACTTTTGCTGAGGCTGGCCTTGAATTTGCAATCCCCCTGCCTCAGCCTCTTGAGTCACTGGTATTACAGGTATGTACCACCACGCCCAGCATGAGACAAAGTTTTTAAGTCTGATCTATTTCTGAGAGGAGAGAGAGAAAAAAGAGAGCATGAGGCAGAGAGAGTCTCTGCCAAGCAGCTTTTTATATTTTCTTCCAGAAGTTGTATAGGTTTAGCTGCTACATTTAGGTCTGTAGTATATCCCTACCAGTAGTGTGTGAGGGCTCCCATTGATCCACATCCTTGCCAACTTATTATTACCTTTTTGATTATAACCATCTTAATAGATGTGAAGTAGTATCTCACTGAGGTTGTACATTTCCCTAATGGTGCTGGGTATCCTTTCATTTGCTTATTGGCTTTTGCTTATTTTCTTTGGAGAAATGTCTATTCTAATTTCTTGCCATTTGTCTTTTCATATTGAACAATAAGAATTGCTTATATATTCTAGGTAGTTATATTCTAACTACATGAATTGTAAATATTTTCTTCTATGATTGTATTTTCACTTTCTTCGATGGTAGCCTTTAAAAGTTTTAAATTTGATGAAGTTTATTAATTTATTATTTTTTTCTTTTGGTGCTTGGGCCTTTGGTGTCTTAACTACAAAGTCATTGTCTACTCCAAGATTTACTTATGCTTTCTTACATTTGGTTTTGGTTCTTACATATATATGTGTTGTCCATTTTGAGTTCTTACATTTATGTCTGTGGTCCTTTTTGAGGTAATTTTTATGTGGGTTAGGGTTTAACTTAATTCTTTTGCATTAAAGACTACATCATTTTGAAATATATTTTCATTTGGAATTCAATTCTAGGATGTCAGTGTTTTTTTCTTTCAGAACTTGAAAATATTGATGTACTGTTTTCTGGTTTGCATGGTTCTTGAATGAATTTTGACATTTTACTCTCACTTCTTTGTACATAATGGTATCTGTTTTCTGTAGATGCTTTTCAGTTTTTTTCTTAGCACTGGTTTTAAGCATTTAGTGTATATTTGTGTCATCTTTATCATTTTTCTTGTTCATTGAGCTTTTTGAATCTGAGTGTTCATCAGATATGGAACATTTTTATTTATTATTTCTTCAAATGTGTTTTTCTCACCTCTTTTAGGAACTATCATAACACATATATTGGACTGGTTGAAGCTGTGCATACTGATGCTCTGTTCAGTTCAGTCTCTTTCTCCGTGTTTCTTTTTGGAGAGTCTTTATCACTGCATATTCAGTTTGCTGACATTGACTTCTTCAATGTAGAATTTGCTGTTAATCTCATTCAGTGTAATTTTCACCTTAGCCATTGTTTTATCTGAGTTTGAATTAGATCACTTTTATATCTTCTTTTTTCTCCTTTACATGCTTATTCTTTTCCATAGCATCTTGAACATATGGTATACAACTGTATTAATGTCCTTGTATAATAACTCTATCACAGTGTAATTAATGATCATTTCTATTAATTTCCTTTTCAACATGGGTTATATTTTCCTACCTCTTTGCATGCCTCATACATTTTTATTGGATTCCAAACATTGTGAATTTACATTGTTGAGTATTGGATATTTTGTATTCCTTTAAATATTCTTGAGCTGTGTACAGCTTTTTTCTGAACTATCTTGGAAACATTTTTATCTTTTTAAGATTCTGTAGACAGGATTTACCTTCAATTTTGGGCTAATTTTTGCCTTTTACTGACTATGTTACTTGATGCCCTTTTATTATAGATTTTCCATTCCAGCTGGTGATTACAAAAATTGATCTCCATGCCAACAATCACCACCACCTTCCACCCTGTTCCTTTCTGAAGATTCTTTCTCTGGCCTTACATGTGTGCCCATTGTTACTTAACCACAGACTTCAAGGGAACCCTTCATAGATGTCTAGAGAGCTAGTACATGTACACACTCTCTCTCCCTCTGCAGTTCTCTACTCTCTCCTTTACTCTGATCTGTGACTTCTACCTGCATCGGTCTCTTCAGACTTTTAAAATCCATCTCTTCAACTCAGGAGATTTTCTATTTGAGTTTTCCTTCTCTGAATGTGGCCTGAAAAATTCTTTCCAGGGAGTAAATTGGGATAATCCTAGCACTCATCTCTCATGCTTAACTTTATCTTAGAGGTCACTCTTATGCTGCTTACTATCTAATATCTGAGAACTGTTGTTGTTTGTATTTTGTCCACTTTTTTCCAATGTTTCATATGCGAGGGTAAATCTGTTGCCCCTATTGGAGAGATTTAGTCCTCCATAATGTTTAACACTATTCTCTGGCACATCATTTACAATAGATGAGGTTCTTCCTGGTAACGGCAGCATTAGGCCTTCTGAATGCTCCTAGGCAAGTGCCTTCACAAGTTTCCAATGGTATATGTTATTATGCTGCCAATTATTTGTTTCAGATATGTTTTTCTTGTCTCATTTAGATTGTACTCTGACATTCGGAACCCTTCATACTTAGAATTTTATGTCCCCTCCACCCAAACTGGATACATTTACCTTTAACAATTACTCAACCCTTACCCCATAAGAATTCCCTTTGAGGTATTAAAGAATAATGCACTTAAGATTATTTATCTCCATGCCAACAATCACCACCACATTCTATCCTGTTACTTTTCTGAAGGTTTTTAACATAACCTTATATTAAACATCAATGCCACATATTTAAATGCTATGAGTAAAAGTGAATGCTGATTCATCCACTAATTGTATGTATCCTGGTAGAAAGAACTCCCACTACCTTATTGTGGCCAGTTGAGAAATTTTCTTCTCATTATCCACCAGACTAGTTAATGTGTCTTTAAGGCAATAAGTTTAAAAAATAATACTGATAAATCAAAATATTGAAAACTCTACAAACTAAGCAGCTGGTTCTTCAGTAACTGGAAGCACTAACTATGCATATAAAATTATATCTGATTATGAGTCAAAGAAAATATCAAGAAGATAATATGCAATTAGATCATTTTGCTATTCTGATTTTTCCATCAATGAATTATCATTAATCTCTTTTCTATAATAAGAAAAATTCTACAACATACCATATTCTATAATAAGAAAAATAAGAAAAAATTAAAACTAGTTTTTAAAGATCTACTTAAATATTCCAGTATCATGTAACCAAACAACTACTCTCCACAACAACTATGTTTTTATTCAATACAAACATTCAGGGGTACATTCCTGGAGTTGAGGATGCATGCTGCTGAGAGGTAGACCTTAAATGCCTTGTTCCCATAGCTTATTTCCTCTCAGTACTGTTTATATATAGGGGCTTAATAGTTAATATATGTGTTTAGGTTAATAGTGTAGTATATTTATAATATCATTGGAACCATGAGTTTATCCAACAAATCATTTGTTAACTCTCTCATACATTC
Organism: Callospermophilus lateralis; assembly: GCF_048772815.1. NCBI lineage: Eukaryota > Metazoa > Chordata > Mammalia > Rodentia > Sciuridae > Callospermophilus > Callospermophilus lateralis. Next base: position 105,696,843 of record NC_135315.1, read on the forward strand.
TAGGCATTTCCCTAGTCACTGATATAACAGTAGTGAACAAAACACCTAATTTCCTGCTCGTCTTGGAAATTGTGTTTGAGGTTGGGTTGGAGCAGTCAAGTCAATAAACAAATGTAAGGCAAGTAGTAAGAGAAGTCTAAAGTGGTAAGGCAAGTCTGAAGAGAAAGAAAGGCAGGGTGATGGGCTTTATAGTCATGGCAAGAGGCTCTATTTTGTGTAGGGTGGCCAGGGAAGGCCTTTATCACATGAAATGCCACTGTTACAAAGACATCATAAAGTGAGGGGGTAGTTAGCTAGTCAGATGATTTGGGGAGTTAAGGTTGAGGAAAAGTTGCAAGTGTAAATGCTCTGAAGCAGGGGTGGGCTTGGTGAATTTAAATGGAACTAACAGAGCAAGAGAAGAATGTTAGGAAATGGGGAGAAAAGGATGAGGGGAGTCACATTGATTAAGAGCGGTCCATAATAAGGCAGGGCAGTCCATAATAAAGTCATGGCTTTTTTTCCTTTTTTTTCCTGATACCAGATATTGAACCCCCAGGGGCACTTAAACACTGAGCAACACCCACAGTCCTTTTTAAAATATTTTATTTAGAGATAGGGTCTCACTGAGTTGCTTAGCGAATCACTACATTTCTGAGGCTGGCTTTGAACTCAGGATCCTCCTGACAGCCTCCTGAGCTTCTGGGATTACAGATGAGTACGACCAGGCCTGGCTAAACTCATTGCCTTTTATTTGGAAATGGGAAGCTACAGGAAGATTTTGAAGAGAGAGAGACAATCAGATTTATATTTAAAAATATCACTCTAGTTGCCATCAGGACAATAGATATTGGGGAAAATGAGGGCAGAAGCAAGGACAGAAGAAGGCTATGGAAATCATTCAGGTAACTTATGATGTGGGTTTGGCCTGTATATTGGCTTAGCAGATGCAGAGGAGTGGTCAGATTCTGGGCCTGTTTCAAATGCTTACTTGGAAAGGAGGAAGTCAGAAAAATAAATAAATAAAAGGCTGTATAATTTATATCAAATTCTAGCAAATGCAAAACAATCTATAATGACAGGAGATGTTTGGAGACAGCCATAAAAGGAGAGGGGAGGGATTACAAAGAAGGATGAAAGACTCTTTTGATTTTGGTGATAGTCTCATGGGTATATTCATGTCAAAACTTATCAAATTGTACACCTTAAACATTTGCAATTTATTGTAGGTCAACTATATCTCGATAAAATTATAAAAATGAAGACATAATATTGTCTAATGGACTGGAGTTGGAATGTGAGAGAAAAGAGATCAAAGATGGTTTGTAAGTTTTGGGCTTTGAGCACCTGGATAATGGGAATTAAATTGTCATTCTTATTTCTGAGATAGGGAAGACTGAAAGGAGTAGATTTTGAGAGAAAAATGAGTTTGGTTTTCAACATGTTGTTAGAGATGCCTACTAGATACATTTTATAACATAATAAATACATGGTAGAAAATAAATGAAGAATGACTCAGTTCCTCTCTATGATCCACTGGTTCTCCAGAAAGCACAGAAGTACACTGGACCAACGGGGACTTCTCATGGCCCCTGTAGACAAATATTTGTGCACACCTTTTTTCCATTGTTTTCTTTATTTAACATTATGAACATGGTGGACTACATTCTTTTCTCTAAGTTTTAAAGATTCAGTTAATTTGGGGAAACAACTGATGGGTTCATTGTTGCAGGTTGATGAATAACTTTAGCAGAGACTATAGTAACAAGCCCTTGGTCACAGACAAATGAGAATGGCTCCACCAAGGATGGGAGCATTGCAGACACTCTTCCTTGGGCTGGCTAGCTTGTGCCTTTCCCCCCCTTAACTGTACATATCAGTAATTCAGCTATATTATGATTTAAATCAGATTTTGCTCCTCTTGTCAGAAAGTACAATATTTGCTTGTTAGTTGATGGGTTGTGATGAAAAGGAGTCTACTCCTTGGGTTTGAAACTTAGCTCCATTACTCACTGGATGTGTGACTGCCTCAATTTACTCTAAAATAAGGATTGGAATAGGACCTACTACTACTGTAAGGTACTATTGTTATGAAGATTAAATGAATTGATATGTATAAAACCTTCAGAGTAACAACTGGAGATAAAGAAAGTGTTCAAGAAATGTTAGCTAATAGCTTTCTTCTCTGACACTCGGTTTTGACAGTTGGTTCCCACTAAGTTGTGCACTTTTTCGGACCAGGACCAGATATCTTGTCTTTTGATTTTCATCCACTCCCACACCATGCTAGGGCTTTGTCCAGCATCTGGCAAGAATGGTAGCACAAAATGAAAGTTAAAAATATGCTGTTGAATTAAATGATTTCTTCCCTTATGGATAAAGATAAGAATCTCAAGATCTTAGCCCGAAGACTACTGTCCATCTCTCTGCCCTCACTTGTCCCAGCCTTAAAAAAAGCAGGCCCTAGTCTCCAGTTTACACCCTCACTCACAGTTCCATTAACTTTCCCACTTTCCCCTTTCCTAATCAGAGGGATCTTGGGGTGGGGCTTCAAGGAACCTCTAGGAGTTTGAAGGGGAGGGAGCTTGGAACCATAGACTAGTTCTCACAAGTCATGGGTGGGATTTGGTAGTTCAGAAAAGGAGGTACCAGACCTGGAATGGGGGATGGGAGTGATGGTGAAGTGGAGTAGGCTAGTTCAGGATGGACCAGAAATGAGACATTGAGGAAAGCCAGAAAGGACCAGTTGGTGGAGTGGCGGGGGATGGGTGGGTGACAAATGGAATCACGCAGAGGGTGGCTTCTGAGGGCACAGAAGCAAAGGCAGGTGATTGGACGAGAAAGAGAGTCCTAGTTGCCACGGCAGCGACTAGAGGAGAAGGTCTTCAGTTGAGGAGAAGGTCTCCACTAGAGAAGGACGGGGAGCTCTGGCTCCGTGCGTTCCCCAGTAGAGCCAGTGCATCGACCCCCATATATCCCTGCTGATGCGTCAACCGGGAAAGGCTGAGGCCTTCCCGGGCACCGCCCCTCCGTGCCTTGCTACCCACCCGCCCCCTGAGCCCCCACGCCCGCAGCAGCCTACTCCACAGCGTCACCGGCTCCCCGATGTGACCACAACATGGCTGCAGCGCCGGGGCTGCTCTTCTGGCTGTTCGTGCTCTGTCCGACCTGGCGAGTGCTGGGCCAACCAGACCCGAGCACCTGCCGGCGCTTCTGGAAGCACAAATTCTGTGCAGACAACGAATGTAGCAGTGAGTGCGCAGGCGGGCGGGCGGCCCTGGGTCTCCGCGGTGGCTCTTCCGGGCTGCATGGGGCTCCAATCCCCCGCAGTCCCCAGCCCCGCGGGCTGGGCTAGGGGGTCACAGGACGATGGGTGGGGCGCAGGAGTGACAAGAGCCTCGGGACCCTGAGTGTGTCCCCTCCGGCTCTGCCGGCACCCCGGCCAGCCCGCTCGGGTTGTGGGGGGCTTCGACTCCCACTTGTTGCCAGCGTTTTATTTTTCTCTACTGACTGAGGCGGGGTTGGGAAACAGGATTCCCCAGGGACAGCTCTCAGTTTATTCCCTTCCAGGATTCGCCTAGGATCTCAGTGGTTGATGGGGTTTCGCCCTGCGCGCCTGGGACTCCCCACGCTGTAGCAGAGCGCTTTTCTGCCCCCGCCACAGGGATCTGGGCCAGTGCGGTATCAGGGAAGATGCTCTCCAGGGCTCGGTGGCCCTAATCCCAGCAGCAGGTTGATGGTGGGGCTCCTTGGGAAAGGGTCACTGGCTCCTTTGTCCTTTTGCTGTACTGGGGATTGGGCTGGTTTTGCCTTTTAACAGGGACTAGAGTTTATGCTTGGGAAGAGCACTGAGTCCAGGCACGCATTGTGTTCCGAGGTCTTGGCCCTGACTCTGCTTCAATCCTGTCATTTCTGTGCATAGAAGCCTCCCTTCATATTTGAGGTAGGGTAGCAGGTGGGCCAGTAATCTTTTGCTTTTGAAAGAGGCCAAGGATCTGCACTGGCCACCTGGGAACTGCAGCCTCTTCTGTGCGCAGGAAGTGGACAGAATTGCTTCCCAGTCCTGAATTGGAGGTGGGCGGTGGGGAGGATGTAGCCATTCAGATTCAGATGAAGAGGTTTGTTGCAATAACAATAATAAATACTCCAAGATTTTTATAAGCCAATTCAGTTTTAGACTCAGTCGCTAGTGTTGTTGGAACCTCTTTCCTCTATATATTTACTGGCCCAGAATACTTCTTATGGCCTCCTGCTTGGTTTCTAGTAACCTTGTAACTTGATGACCGTGTTGTCCATAAATTGTAAGCAGTACATATTTTAAAATATTCATGCTAAAAAGGCCAAGAAGTTTACCATTGAGCTCTTTATGCCTAAATTGGTGTTACCAAAAACAAATTTTATAATTTGAATTGTTTGTTCCACTCCAATAAAGAAAAAAGATGTCTCCAATATATGTTAAGCAGTTCCTAGAGGTAACGCTAAGGCTGGAGTAAATAAACACTCAGAAAAGCAAAGCAGCTGCCATGATATTTCCTTTCAGTTTTGGGTGAACAAAATCAGGCTTCCAGCATGGTAGAATGTTTGCTATTCTTGGCTATCAAGCGCTATCCTACGTGGGCTACCTGGACAATCTCATCACTGATGCTTCCTCGGTACTAAGACATGGTGTTGGTAAGGTTCAGTGGAGTAACATAACTTGAGAAATGGCCTGTGTAAAAACAGATGTGACCAAACACAACAGGTGGGTCTGTGTTGTGTTGTAGGAAGTAGTGAGGTGTGTATGTCAGGTGTCCTTGTGTGCCTTCCAAATAAGTGCTCCAAAAAAAAATAACTAAATAGGTGCTCCATACTATGCATTATGTTGTCACCTAATATATTACTGATTTGTAAATCCTCTATGACCTAAGGGGGAACAAGAGAAACATTGCCATTTCCATTTGTGATGAGAATTCCCCACCTTAAAGTTGGCCTCTTAATAATATATGAATTAGGATGCTGACAGTTTTGGAAATAGTCCTATTTTAGCTTCAAAATAACAAGTTACCCTCTCCAAATCTGTGTTTGTTTCTCAGACATATATTTTTATAAAACACACATTCTTGTGTATTTTACTGCTAATTGGCCTTTAGAAAAAGTGTTATTTCCATTTCTTCTTTGTGCTTTTTACATACATCTATTGTCCATTTCATCTTAAATCAGAAACTGTGTATTTGGTCAACCAAAAGAAAAATGTTGCTTCTACCAGTTTCTAGATCAATTGTGATTCTAGTCCTGCATTTTAAGCATGAAGGTATTGCCTGACCTTTTCTCATGGTTAAACTTGTTCCTTGTCAGATAGGATACCCACTTTGATTTTGTTTATTAAAAAAAAATACGAATGAGGATGTTTTGAAACAATCTTAATGTTGGATATAGTCAACAATATTTGCTCAGAGAAAATACATTTCCTGGTAATTTACCCAGATCCTGAACACAGAGACAGCAACTCTGCTGCAAATGAAATTGACAGTGTTTATGGCTGCATGGTAGCACTTGGCACTTGCAGCCACTTAAAGGTAATGTCTTTTAGCGGTTAGTTCAAGTTAATTAACCCCTTGGGGGTTCCTGGATATTCTTCCCTCTTCCCTCCCTATTACCTCTGCATGAAGCCATACTTAAGCCTGTCCGTGTCTACACTTGGATTTACATATTTGCAAAATGAAGCTTTTTATGATTATGAAACAGAAAAAAATTGAGGCCTGCAAGAACCAAGAGTTTCACTGAAACCAGCCATGATTGGTGGTAGCCACATTGCTTTTTATTTCTCAGCACAGAGAAAAATAGAGAAGCTTCCTTTTCCCTTGTCAAATTGCAGGGAATATTGTATTTTATAGCAATAAAATCTTGAAGAATTTTAGATACTTTTAGCAGGTGAATTAAAAGTGATTCCAGAGAGTACTGGAAAAGCTTGATTTTTGTTCATAGTGGGATTCATATTTCCTGATGGGTCAATGTGGATTGTGAAAAATCAAATTCTAATGTTTGTTTTTCTTTTTTCAATGTTCATATACAGTGTTAATGTACCGAGGTGAAGCTCTTGAAGATTTCAGAGGCCCAGATTGTCGTTTTGTGAATTTTAAAAAAGGTGACCCTGTATATGTCTACTATAAACTGGCAGAGGTATCACCAGAACTTTGGGCCAGAAGTGTAAGTAAAAGTTTGACAGGTGTTATATTCTTACTTTTGATGGGTTTTTCAGCAGTGTAGATTTAAATGACTGATTTCTTGGGATCTTTGTAGAGTTAACCTAACCTCTCTGCCAGGCCCTGTGCTCCTAACATGCCTTAGGCCTGGCACAGCATAGAAAGTCAGTAGACTTTCTGAAACAGAACTGAACTGGTTGTGGTTGCTACCCCTCACATCAAGTTCCAGAAGGCTCTACACATCATAAAGGTTGTCATGGTGAAAACCTGACAATTCTTAGCTTTGCTGCTTCAAAAGGGAAGGATTCAAGGACATTAGAGTTAATGCTGTAAATTAAGTCTGAGATAGTAACTCAGGCATGCATATTTAAAGTTGATTTTTTGTGTATTTTACCTAATCATTTGTGCTGTTTTTACTCTAAAAAAGCAGAATACTATGTTCATTATGTGCTTTTTTTTTCTTTTTTGCAACTTCTGGGTCATCCATTTCCTGCTTTTCCTATAATCTATGCCTGAAGGTTCTCCCAGGGGTTCTACTTCTAGCCAGTTGTATGGATCTTCTGATGAAAGACATGACATTGTTTATATCATGCTTTGATATTTTAAATGGGGAGATTCACTAGGAGTGACCTCATTGAGAGACTTATGAGTATTGTCCTTTTCATTTAAATGTGATATGTGGATTGTTTACTTAAAATAGTAGCAAGGGTCTTTGATGACTGTAGGAATGTTCCAGTTTAGAGACATTCCAGGTTGCATCCCTGAAAGTTCTCACCCTAAATAAAATACCACACAACAGAAAATAAGAGTAATCCCTATGGGAAAACTAGTTTCATTTTGTTGCCATTTCTGATTCTTAGGGAATGATCTTGAAACTTGGTGCCTTTAGGTACAAACTTTATATTTAGACAGAGTCCCAGTTGCAGTACTCCATATAAAGCACCATCTATTGTTTCTTTCAAGTATACCAAATAGGATTCGTAATCTTTAAACTTGGAACTGTTTTTCCATGTACCTAAGTGGCATTTTTCATACAGTAGTCGTCTTTCTCCCCTTCTTTGAACTTTTGGATAAATGGGCTTGATTTACATTTTCTCCTGTCACATTGTAGCCTGTTAACTATGTTCATCCCTAGGACTCTTGCCATTCTGGGTGGCAGCACTCATCCTGTCTTCCTGAGGAGCCCTGCTTTCAGCACCTGACCAGAAAGGATCTTTGCCGACTGATGAGTGTTTGGGTGGCACTTTGTTTGCATTGCTCCTGTGGCATTCATTTGTCTTCTTTGCCTTCAGTCAGGTTGTGTTTTATCTTAGCTCCCTATAAAGTGAAAAACTCAGTTAGGAAAGGACCCCTGTCTAATCCATCTTCCTTTTGAATATTTCCTTTCAGGGCAGTGGCACTTAAGTACATTTGTTCTGATAGTAGCTTATGCAGAATTTGTTCTCTTCTGGCAGTTCTTTGCTCCCCACCCATCAAATCAAATCAGCAGCACCTCGGCAGGGATGATGTATGGAAGCAAAATTAGGTATAAAAATTATTTCCAGTCATGAGCCTCCGTGATTCTGCATCATTTTTTTTCATATCACAAGAAATGGGATACCACCCAGTGTGTAATTATGGAGCTTTATATAATCTATGGTCTCAATTGACACAGATTAAGAAGAGATAAATGTGTTTCCTTTCTCCATACATCTCTGGGTTTTTTTTCCTTTTCCAAATTTAACCTTAATAGAATTTTCATCAGAAGGGAAAAGTGTATTTCCCCTCAGACTCGCCTCTCATGTCATGAATGTTATACTTAGGAAATTAAAAACTCTTTAGTTTTCAAAATGATTCTCCTTTTGAGTTTTTAGTTTTCATTCTGCAATGTTGTTGATTTTCTAGAGTCTCAGACTTTATCTGCCAGTGATGAAGCTTTTAATTGCTCCGTCTTATCTAATCTTCATGGCAGTATTCTACCACTAATACTGGCTCTCAGATGGTTTCTAGATATAACAAGAACATTCATGAATGGGGATATTTTAGAGTTAGTGATAAGATGCCTTTTTTAATTTTCTTTTTTGGGCGTTTGATTTGCCTATCAGTTTCCTTTAATTATTGGCAAGAATCTTCTGTTCCTTTTAGTCAGTAGTTAGTAATAAGAGTGTCTTTCTCAAGGGGAACTTTATATACCTTTTGTACACTTTATGTAACTTCATATAATTTAGCTGTTGGTGCTGAAAATAAATGGGGTTTTTTTCTGCAGAGGATTTATTTTGGGTGAAACTGAAGCTTGATATGTGGTTTAGTATGCATTATATTGTAATTTTATTTTCTCCTCAAGTACTTGTAAAAGTAGATTTGGAAAAAGCTAGGAAAGCATATACTATCAATACATTTGCTATAGTGGTAATACATTTTAGAGATTTTGTATTGTTTTTACTTATTAATTTTCATGACTGTTATGTATTGGTTAAGAAAGACATAAATATTGGTTTATGAGCAATGCTACAAAATGTACAGGTAAATTCTTGCTAGAGGTTATTTGGAATTGCATTTATAACCAGCTTTGATTTATATAGTTTTAACCACATAATATACAATAATCTCCTATGCAGATCTTTTATTTACTTCAGAAGTCTTAACTTTATATGCTCTGTGTTGAGAATTAAGCTAAATGTAAAAAAGAAAACTTCAGTGGTTGGAAATGTTGTTTTAACAGTTCTGTACTTAATTTTTATGTGGAATAATAATCTCAGTGTAATTGTTATAGCAACTTTCTTTCTTGGTTATACCATATACCTATCTATTATGTGTATATTTCCTGCCACTTCTGAGAATCTCTTATTTATATTCCTTGTACAGAATTTATTTTATATTTGTCTCCTTTGCACTATAGGTTGGCCATATATTTGGATATTTTCCGAAAGATTTCATCAAGGTAGTTCGTGAATGTACTAAAGAAGAGCTACAAATTTCAACAGATGTAAGTTATGGATTTCTTTTTTGTTCTCAATTGTAAACTGGCTTATAAATCCACCCATTATATTCAGTTAACTGCTTCTGAAAATTTTATAATGTGTTTATAACATTTGTGTATCAGATTTTCATTTGAAATCAGACTACCTATAAAAAAAGTTTGAAAGGCATTCAAGGGTGATTATATTATAATCTGAGAGTTTTCTAATATATTGAAACAGATATTCTTATAGAAGGCTGTTTACTCAACTATAGGGCTTTTCTCTTCTGTTTTATGTGTGAAAAATAAATAATGTAATATATTTGTACTTGGCTATTAAATTTAAGAGGTAAATAATTTCATTTTACAGGCAAAAGGAGGTATTCCAACTTGAAAACTACTCATTGGATAGTTATTAGATATTTTAAGTATATTCAGGTAAAATTAATAAACTCTAACTTTTATACTAGGCTAGAAATACGTACTTACAAAGGTTTTCTTATTCTTAGTCATATATGGGATCGTAGTCATGTTATAGATTTGGAAAAGGGGACCTGAGCGTTTCAGGTGATGTTCAGTCTCAGATCTTTTAAGGCGCCAACTGCTTCCTTTATACAGCATTCCTGTATTGTGCTCTGACTTAAATTGATTTTGTGACTGAAAGGATTTCGTGTTCTAGAATTCTCACTTCAGCTGATTATTTTCTAGAGTTTTAAATTGTGTAGTAATTGATGCCCACCAACATTGAAACATCTTTGGGCAGCTCTTTGTAGTGGCTGTAGAATATGCAAGCTGCTAGGCTAGGATAGTTCTTAGATTAGATGGGGTGAATGGATAAAGTCATCCTGTTTGTTGTTGCTGTTCCTAAAATTTCTTCATAATCTCAGGGGCCATAAAATCACTTCTGTTGCTTGTTGGACTTCATTGTTGGTAAAGAGAGTTAGTTCTTGGGATTTAAGCTGTGACAGCAGTTCACTGATTACAGAGAACTCATTTGTTTTGAACTCTGCCTTTTCATTATGTTTCCCATTACATGCATCCCTCATGGCTTAGAAATGCATGTGATGGGGAGAGGAAATCATTCATCCCTACAACATTGAACTGCCTCCCCCACCCCCAGAACCCCCACAGAATATTTTGAAGATTTAATTAGGAGATGGAAATTTTTAAAAAAATTTCCATTCATACTATGGCTCCTTTTATATGTCAATTTGCTTACTAGTGGCAAGAAGGAAGACTAAATAAATATATAGATAGTCCTGAGAGAGGTCTTAGTGACTGTGAAACCCTGATGAAGAGGAAGGTGTGTAACTTGTTGAATCTTGTTTTCAGTTTGTTCTTGTGTTAATAATGTGAGGAGCCTCCTTAATATCATTTTTATTCCATCAAATGTACTTGTATCTCAGTAAGATACTTTAAAACTGATTCATCTTTCTCAATGCTGCAGGATCTTCCAGCTTCTCCTGAGCAAATGATTAATAATTAAATTCCTGAAACATAGGTGTAGATTTTAGAGCTGGAGGATCCTACAAGTGATACCTTGCCTTTTTCTACTTATGCTCAGAGCAAATTGAGAGAGACCCAAGAGTCAGGCTGTTGGAGACCAAATTGTCACCATTTTTACTCATTATGCTTTTTAAAGAATATGACCCATGTTAAAAAAAGAAAGAAAGAATAGACTTTCTAACACTGTAGTCTAGAAAAAGACAGATTTACTCAGCCATAGAAGGAGTTAGCCAATGGGGGTTGGAGGAGGGTAATCTGGTTGACCCCAAAGATTCTTTAGAACCAATCCTGAATTTGGGAGCATGGATGAGTTTGCTTTTGTGACACTTTGTTATTGACACACTAATGTTTTCCTTTTCCTTACAGGAGACAGATTTTGTCTGTTTTGATGGTGGAAGAGATGATTTTGATAATTATAGTGTAGAAGAACTTCTAGGATTTTTGGAATTGTATGATTCTGCAAATGAAGATTTTGAGAAAGCTATAGAAAAAGTGGAACAATTTCCTGAAGTCTCCCAGGATGTTGAACCTGAACCTAAACCAGTAGTAGCAAACTCAGAGCAAATTGAAAGTGCATTCTCAGAAAACACTATGGATCTTGAGGAACAATTTCTGGCTCAGAAGAACCATCCTCATGCAGATAGTCAAACAGATAATGCTCAAGGTGAACAAACTTCATTTGAACCCTTTGAAGAAATACTACAAGATGAATTGAAAGTGCCAGAAAGTGAAAACAACAAAACCAGCAACAGTTCTCAGGTCTCAAATGAACAGAAGACTAATGCTTATACACTTTTGAAAAAAGAAATGACATTAGACTTGAAAACCAAATTTGGCTACACTGCTGATGCACTTGTGTCTGATGATGAGACGACCAGACTGGTGACTTCATTAGACGAAGATTTTGATTATGAGGAATTGGATGCTGATTATTATGCATTTGATAAGGAAGAAGAGGAGAATGAGGAAAGCTTTGGGGAGCTCCCATTACTAACCTTTGTAAGTGAAGAAGGCATGAAATTCCCAGTGGAGTTTGGAGTGGAGAAATATTCAATAGGTGAAGAGCAGAATTCAAATGAAGAAGATAAGGTTGAGGTAACTCTGCCCCCAGGCATCAAGGATGATGACAAAAATATACTGACAACCTTGGAGGATACTTTATTTATTGGCACAGGTGGTGACGAGAAAACAGATATGATGGATTTGGGGAATTCTTATTCAGAAGAAGAAAAAGAAGATGAGGAAGCTGTAGTTCCAGATAGAAAACAGAAGAAACCACAAGCAGCAACAGATTATATTTATCCTGAAAGTGCAGAATATGGTCTTTTTGTGGAAACCTCTAAGACAGATAATGATGAAGAGCCAAAAGTGGACATCGAACTTCATATTAAAGGAAAAGAGACAGATGTTCAGGAGCCTAAGAAGCACCTGATGCAATATGTTTCAGAATTAGAGGATGAGAAGATAGAAGGGATGATTGCATATACTTCTCCCCAAAGCAATAAGCTCAGCTTATTGCCAGCTGTTGAAAAGGGCAAGGACACATTAAAATCAGCCTTTGAAAACAAAGAGAATGACCTAAAAGAAGCAGTTATCTATATCTCAAAAGACTCAAAAGAAGTGAATGAAGAACTCTCTTCACCTGGAGAGAAGATTTTGGAAGATAGCTTAGAGAATAAATCTCTACATAAAGCTGTAGGGAGTCTGATGACCCAAGAACAGAGTAAACCACCAGAATCCTTGGGTATTGCAACATTCCTGGGAGATAATCAAAATGATGCATCCAAAGATGGAATGGAGGAGCCAGGTTCAGTAAATACACCAACCCTGCACATAGACTCAGTGGAGCATCAACCTCAGGAAATTAAAGAGGGACTAGTTCTGAAAACTGAAAATCAATCTGGATTCTCCTCTCCAGATGGAATTGGTTTGTTAAGAGAACCAGAAGAAGAGGTCCAAAGTCCCAGAAAAAATTTTTCTTGGCAACAAGAAAGAGATGTGATTGTTACAGTTAGTCATGTAAATGAGAAGATAGGGCTTTCCAAGGACAAGGGTAAAGAGTAGTCCTTGGCTGAAGAATTGATTCAGCATAAGGCAACACAGGGGACACAGGAAATTAAAAAAACAAAGCAAACTGACGAGGTAGAAGTACCGGGTCTCCATACCGAAAGGCCAGCATCAGTAGAGGAGGATTATTATCCCCCTGAAGAGCTACTGGAGGATGAAAATGCTGTAAGTGCAAAACAGTCAAAAGAAAAACATTCTGGGATTCAGAATGTTAACCAGCACGTTCTTGAGAAAGCAATTTTAGAGACTATCAATCCTGATCTAGAAACCAAAGAAAACAAACAAGAAATGAGTATAATTTGGGAGATTTTTAAGAAAAGTGAAACCACAGCCAAAAGGGTAGACATGATGGACAAGGAACGAGGTGATATGGAAATGGGAAAGGAGGAAAGTCCTCTGGCAGATGAGGAAGCCCAGGGACTCTTTGACGGAAGTGATGAGGAAAACACTCAGACTTCAGGGATAAGTGAAGTATTTCAGGATAAAAATTCTGATGATCTTGAAAAAGACAACCCTAAGGAACATCTGAACACTTCAGGGTCTACAGAAAAGGCTACTGGAAAAGAAATCTCAAAAAGGACCTTGAGGACATAGGGCATATCACGGATGCAGAAAGCCAGGGTCCTGCTTATGCAGATCTTGAAGATGATATACTCCCACAGAGTCCACATATAGCCCTAAAGTCAGAGCTTAACGATCAGGAGGAAGACTTCCCCATAATCCGCAGCTTCTTTACAGAACAAAAGTCCTTGCAACGCTTCCTGAAGTACTTTGATGTCCAAGAACTGGAAGCCATGTTGCAGGAAATGTCATTAAAGCTGAAGTTGGCACAGCAGGAGAGCCTGCCCTATAATGTGGAAAAAGTTCTAGATAAGGTCTTCCGTGCCTCTGAGTCACACATTTTGAGCGTAGCAGAGCAAATGCTTGATAATCGTGTGAATGATATTAGAGACATAGAAATAAAGGAAAGTAACATATTTGAAGAGGCTGCAGTGCTTGATGATATCCAATACTTGATCTATTTTGTGAGGTACAAGCACTCCACAGTGGAGGAGACTGCTCCATTGATAACAGCGCCTCCTCTACAGGAAATCTGGACTAAAGCTGAAGGTAAATACCTGCTTGCGGCTTGAGCTGGAGAAAAGGAGTTGTTCCATCCAGGTGTTTTTGTGTATTATTGTAAAGTTCTGTTCAGTTTCCATGTGCCTAAAGGAGAAAGAAGGCTGACTCAGGAGCCCCATATGTTCCTTTATTCATTCTTTTGGGCTAGAGCATGAAAGGACATTGCTTATTCGTTTTTCCTTTAGGACAGTTGGGATTGGTTAGCATGTTCAAAGAGAAATTTTATAAAAAGTTAAAGAGAAAGATATAAATGAGAAACTAATGCACAAAAGTAGACATGTTAACAGTACAGATTTTATGTTAAAATTAAAAAAGGGCTTTATTAAACATAATTTCTTAATCATAAAATATCTGTACTAGATCATGTGGGTGTGGAGTGACTAGCATAACTTTTTTTTTTTTAGAATTTAATCTCTTTTTATGTGGTGCTGAGGATCGAACCCAGTGCCTCACCTGCACTAGGCAAGTGCTCTGTCACTCAAGCCTAGCCCTAGAATAACTTTTAATGGATAGCTTGCCTGAATTCCCCTCCCCAGCATTTATCTTTTGTGGATACCATGCCATTTCCAGTCTCTTGGGGGAGAGGTCACTTATTCTGGTTTTACTCCTCTGGGTTCTAAGGTCCTTGCATTTATATTAATCAAGGATGGAACCAGGATGACAAGCCTTATAATGTAGTGCTTGACACATAGAAGCCTTTCAATTAAATATTCTTCAGACTGACAATGAGCCAATATCCTGATAAAAGCTTTCTGTTTCCTGGTTTCATATTTGATCATCTCTATCCATTGTTTTTCAAAATGAAATATTTCAACTGAGAGTATATGATAAGAATTCCAGAAGGACATAAAGCCATTGGAAAATTTACATCCCAAGAATGCTAATTTTATCTGATAATTTGGGGAAGAAAACAGTTGTACATTTAATCAAAGCAGATATATTTTGGATACGAATGCAAAGTACAAGTGAATGTTCAGGGTAGAATATGAAGCTGTAAAGAGATAATTTTTGCTCTGGATCCTATTGGTCTATGTCCTGAGCTCAGGAAGGAGATAGGTTCACCATTTGGCTCCTAGGTTACTTGGAACATATTTGAAAGTCACATTAGCAAGCTAGACTTACGGAATTCCCTTCTCTATACTGGCTCGGTGAGACCAGCACACTTGTAGATGAAAGAGTTCCTGTTATTTCTGAGCAGAATAGACATTTCACATTTTTGTTCTGGACCAGAATTCTCTTCTGCACATTTATTCATGTGGGTGTATGTTGGTTTGCCAAGGGAAGTTAAGTTATTGAAGCCTCTATCATAAATGTATTTGTTTATGAAATACTTTGGATTAAAGGCTTCTTTATAAATTTGACTGTATAGTTCAGTCATCCTTTAAATGGGATAAAAACAATGAACCCTCCCGTATCCTTGCCCAGTTGTTCTCATGGGCGCATGCCAGGACAAGGAGGGAAGTGTTGAGGTATCTGGAGCTGTGTGCTGAGGGGGAGTGCTGATCATTGGGCTTAAGTGGGGGTAGATAGTGTCATCCAGCTGGCTCAATGCATTCTTCTCCCCTGTAGAGATGCAGCCACCCCATGAAGATGATTTTCCTAAAGAGAACACAAATCATCTTAATAGAAATCTTCATGAAGAGCCTCGCCTCCTGAGTCATCATTTAAATATGAACCATCCTGAAGAGCCCAGCCTCTTGAGTCAACCTGTGACTGAGGACATGGGTGTCTTAGAAGTGTCTCAGATCCCAAATACTGAGAAAGTAGACCCAGGTAAAGCTTGCCAATTTTTCTCTACAAAGTAGAGGCATTATCATAATGAAGGCTTTCAAGGATATTTGTTGCCAAAGGTACAAAATAGAGCAGAGAGTAATATAGGTACATGTGAGTTCAAAAAACAAAATCTCTTAAGTGAGAGAAAATCAAGAATAAAGATGACTAGAAATCAAAAATAGGCCAGAGACTGTAACTCACCTAAAAGCAAATGTTTAGCTCTGACTAGCTTGTGTAAACCATTTACAACTAAAATATTATTCTTCAAAGGCCTTATGCTCTAAAACTGTAATTTTCAACCAGACCAACAGCACCAGAAACTCTGGGGGTGGGACCCACAATCTGTGTTTAGCAGGCCTTCCAGGAAAGTCTGGCCTGGTACAAGTTAGCTTGAGAATCACTGTTCATAGTCTCTTAAATTCTGTGTTTTTTCCCTTTTCTTCTAAATGGAATGTACTATACCTCAAGTCCTGTTTTGACTTGCTTCCTGGACATGGTAATTAAACTTTTTCAAATGCAGTCAATCGTCCAGATCTTTATACTATATACTTACAGGAAGCAGTACAGAACTGCAATCCATTTTAGACTGACACTTATGAATACTTCATCATAGTGCACAGTATCCAGTGGGAGATGAGAAACAATTTTTCAAAAAAAATCCCCAATAATGGCATCAATAGCATTCTACTTTTGTGTTGCTCACTCTCATTTTATCAGTAAATTACATTATGACTAATTGTTTTATTTTATCCATCCAGTATGGTGCTATGAAGCCATAATTACTGTATTTTGTGTTTTTAAAGGTTCTGGTCTGTAAGCATAGCTATAGCATTATCCTGCACCAGTGCAGGGCTTAGCAGCACTGATCCTGACCCCGCCCCCATCTGCACACACAGAGTGTAGGAGAACTCATGGCAGGGGGGATTCAGTTAATTTGAGAAGGAATAACATATCAGTTCTTCCATTTTCCAGAAGACATTTCATTCATATATGAACACTACTGACTTCTGAACTGTCTTTAACTCCATAAGGTTCTGAAAATGAATCACGCACCATTAAGATTTGTTATTTTCATGCTCCAAAACTTTCAAGATTAGGGAAAACTTGGCTTACAAAATTAAGCATGAATTATTTCCCTGGCCTTTTAGGTTCCACCACAAAATGATGTCAATCACCTTTATATGTAAAATCTTCCCAAATGTCATTTAATGTGTCTCAAGTGCTGAGATACTGAGCCAATGGGCAGACTTCACCAGCAGTCAAATTCATAGACCAATAGTGATTGGAGGGCCTGGGGTTGTAGCTCAGTGGTAGAGTGCTTGTCTAACATGTGAGGCACTGGGTTTGATTCTCAGCACTGCATACAAATAAATAAAATTAAGGTCCATCAAAAACTAAAAAAAAAAATTTAAAAATTAGGCAAAAGCTTAAAAAAATAGTAGTGAATGGAATCTCAGGGTTGAGAAAGACCTTAGAGGCAACTGGTCCAACTTCCTTTTTTTTAGAGAGAGGGAGAGAGAGAGAGAGAGAGAGATAGTTTTAATATTTATTTTTTAGTTATCTGCAGACACAACATCTTTTTTTTTTTTTTTTTTAATGTGGTGCTGAAGATCGAACCCTGGCCGCACGGCCAGACCAGCGCACTACCGCTTGAGCCACATCCCCAGCCCAACTGGTCCAACTTCTTAATAACTGCACGTTGGACTCCTAGCTGTTTAATCAAACGTACCCCAGGCTCATGTAACTCATACTGAAATTCCACCCCTACAAGCTCTCAGGTCTAATTGGAATTCTACCTCATTCACAGAGCCTCAATGCAGGTCTGTACCCAATATCCTTTAGTCTCTCTTGATATTACTGTGTTCTTTTTAAATAGCTGTCATCTGTCCACTCAATAAATAGTTGTTGAGTATCTCTGCCAGGTGCCAGATGCTGTGTTAAGCCTTGGCTCATTCCACCTGTAAATCTGCAAACCAAGACTCCCTCTCTTTCAGCTTTCTTAAAATTTTTAACACAAAGTTTCACCAGCACTAAATCCATGTTTGTTGAATGTCACCCTGTCTATATATCTCTGGTTTTAAAAATTTTCCTTTAGTAAATATTGTTCTGATAGCAGTTGTATGGCCATGGAAGTAGTGGAGAGTAGACTGGAGATTGTTCATTTTATAATTGAAGGGTCTGACAGCTCTAATTAGGATTTTGAAGTTTTCTTCTCTGTGTTAATTGTCTTTAGGAGAGCCACATATTCCAGGCACTGTGATTCATATATTTAGTGAAACACTGATGAATATTGAAACTGAAGAGAGACAATTCTTATTCTATAGCATAAAATAAAATAGCCATTTCCCCTTTCAATTTTAGAGCTACTTATAACAGAAGGTACTCCTGTTGATGATGCTGATACAGAAAAACAACTAAAGGACATAAAGTTGGAAGAGCCAGCAGATGCCACCCTTTTGGACAACGTGCTTTCCTTGTTATATTCATATTTGCTTTATTTCACTAAGATGGTAAGTTTGACATAGTTTCTTCAATTAGAATGTTGATTATTTATTAGTTTTTAAGTGGCTTCTGGTCATGAAGTGAAGAACTTAAAATGTCTTTATGAAAATGACTCCTGACCCTTTGAGTAGATAGCTCCTAAAACAAAAGCCATAGGGGTGTGGCTTAATGGCTACTTAATTTAGCATATGAGGAAGATTTGCTGTCTACCAAGGCTGGACATTTGTACACCTGTAAAAACTTGGTTCTTCCCCTCAGAACCTTTCATTCTGGCAGGGAGATAATAGCATTCACTTGAAACACAGTAAGATAATGGCAGAAAGAGAGGTATTTATTTGATGGTAGAACATTATTGTCCATAAATGCATTTATTATGGTTGGAAGGGTGATCAATAAGGTCAGAAAGTAGTTGAGATGTGTTTGAAGCACAGGCAAAGGGCAAACAGGAGTGTGACATGTGGTTTGTTGTTGATTAGACAGGCTGGGGTGGAGGATGGTGGGGGAAGCTGGCAGTCAGAAGAAATGTGTTCAGAGAAATGGAAACATGAAGAAAAGGATATTTGGGGAGGCCAGGAGAATGTAAATAGTTGGTGTTGTATAACGTGTGAAGTTGGAGGGGGATGGTCTGTTGGAGAGGCCAGCAAATCTTAAAGGAAGTCATGGGCCAAAGTAGCATTAGACCAGTAATAGTGGGGATCCTTAGAAAGTTTTAAGAATGAAAGGAATTAGGTTAGATCTGTTTCTTAGAAAGAGTCACTTAAGGCTGACCTTTCTAAAGAAAATTATGATCCAAACAAGACATTTAATCTGTCTAGAAGCTTATCTAAGCATTTTAGGACTTACCTCCCCGTCATGGTATTTGTTGATGTTGGACTTTTAGAGTTTAATTATAGGAATGAGAAAGCTTTTAGAGCTTGGAGGATAAGATGGTCCTAGGGCCATTGTGACAGTAATCCTTCTCAACTGAAGTTGTTTCCTGTAAGTTGTGTTATTTCAAGACTTGTTTAAGAAAAGTGATGTTGTTGTTTTCCTTGTAAAATGTATAGATTTTGAAGCCAGGTAGATCTGGTTTCAAATCCCAAGGTTATCATTTAGAAGTTTGGGCAAATAACTAAACTTTTGAATATCAGATTCCCCATCTGAAAAATGTAGATAATGCTTACTCCAATCATAAGAATTAAATGATTTGACAAGGTAAAGTGTCTGGTGAGATGTCTGGCATTTTGTAGGGTTTTACCCCCACGCACCCCCTAATTCTCATGTAGGCAGTCAGAGGTGGTATAAAGACAATGAATACCTGGGGAGGAGAGACCACCAGGGTGGAAAAGATGTGATGGGGAGAAATGAATCAGTTTTCAGTTGGCTCCATGTTTGTTCATGGTGGTGGCAGCCACCTGGGTAAGGAGTATGTACAAGCCAGGCAGTTAGAATAATGATATTTCCAGTGATTAAAGCCCAGTCTTCCACAGTCATAATTTGATTATCAGAATGAATCAACATCACTTGGAAAGTTTACAGCCTCACAATATGGGAAGGATTTCTTTATTCATATTTTTAGGTATGCACAGAGCCCTCCTCTAGGTCTAGGTCGGGGTACACGAATGTGGTGCAGGTATGGTCAGTGATTTTGCGGTTATGGGTAAGACATTGATGTGAGTGGCAAAGAAGAGGCACAATGTTACGAGACTGATTTGAAAGGAGCCTTCAAAAAGGCATTTTGATGGCCCAGTATGTACAGGACATTGTGTGAGGACTAAAAGAGTCTAACAGGTCTAAGGCATGATTGTGATTTTTGAAAGCCTTAAGAAAAGGACTTAACAAATATATGCAAAAATTATGAACAAGTCAATGTAAAATCTTAAACAAGTAGTATGATATCTGATAGGACTGGAGAGTAATAGGCTCTGATGTGTTTGGGAGATGTGCACCAATCAGATTCATTGATCAATGGAATCTTAGTAGAATCTTAGTGTTAGAAGAAACCTTGGAAGGCTGTTAGTCTAGTTTCTCACTCATTGCTGTAATTTTCTTTACTGTGGCCCTAACGAGTAGTTATGAGGCCTGTACACCAGTATTTCCTAGCAGGAGTCACTCTCTTACAAGGCTATATGTTCTTCTGTTGTCTAGTTCATCCTTGTATTGACTCCAAATTTTCCTCCACATGATTTCCTCTATAAAATTGAATTCGTTTCTACATAGAAATCCTTTAAATATTTGAAGTTATATCTTAATTTAAAAATTATTTTTAGTATTTTTATCATGGAAACTTTCAAATAAGAGCAGAGAGAATAGTAGGGGACTATAGGTAATCATAACATACTGTACATTTCAGAATACTAGAAGAAAAGATTGTGAAAGTTTTACCATAAATGATGTTTGAGGAGGTAGATATATTTAACCTGATTTAAACGTTACATAGTGTATACATGCATCAAAATGTCATGTTACCTACTTCAATAATTATAATGTTTATTTCTATTTACTAATTAAAAAATAAATTTAATTAGAAAAGCTTTAAAGAAAAGCATAGAGAATAGTATAATGAACCCATGGGCCATCACCCAACTTAACAGTAATTCCTTGATAGCCAATATCAGTGAGTTTTTTTTTAATTTGTTCTAATTGGTTATACATGATAGCAGAATGCATTTTGATTCATTGTACATAAATGGAACAAAACTTTTCCTAGTTGTACACAACACGTGTAGTAGTCCTACATGTACCTCGGGTAATGAGGTTCATCTCATTCCACCATCTTTCCTATCCCTATGCCCTCTTGCCTGTCCTACCTCCCCTTTGCCCAATCACAGTTCCTCCATTCTTTCCATGCCCCTTGCCACCCACCTCACCCCCATTATGGGTCAGCATCCACTTTCAGAGAGAACATACAGCTTTTGGTTTTTGGGATTGGCTTACTTCCCTTAGCCTGATATTCCCATTCACCCGCAGATGCCATAATTTTTTTCTCTTTTAATGCTATAAGTAACATTTCATTTTGTATATGTACCACAGTTTCTTTATCCATTCATCTGTTGAAGGGTTGTTTCCACAAAACTAAGGAATGCTTCACAAATGTGGGTGTCATCCTTGCTCAGGGACCATGCTAATTTTTTCTGTATTGTCCCAATTTTAGTATATGTGCTGCCAAAGCAATCACACTCTGAGTTTTAACAAATGTAGATACCCATGTAAAAACTACCATAATCAAGATATAGAACAGTTTTTTCACTAGAAAAGGGGTTTCCTTGGGATCCTTCCCAGTGAGTTCCTTCACCACCTGTTCCAGGCAACCACTGATAACTTTTTTTTTTTAAACTATAGATTCATTTTTCCTACAGTACTATTTCATATATATGCCCCTATAAGTGGACTCATATCTAGGAGTGCAATTGCCTCCTATGTTTAATGTATGTTTTTATCTTATGTGATACTGTCAAGCCATGCTAATAAATGACCACAATCATTTTATACTTCCACCAGCAATTTAGGAGACTTCCACTTGACTTCATCTTCACTAGCACTTGGGCCATTCTAGTGGGTATGCCTTTGTGAGTTTATTTCCTGATAACTAATGATATTGAGTGAACTTTTTTTTTTTTTTGAGATAGGGTCTTACTAACTTGCTTAGGCTCAAACTAACTTGCCAGCCTCAAACTTGGTATCCTCCTACCTCAACCTTCTGAGCTGCTGGGATTACAGACATGTGCTATCATGCCTGGATCAAATACTTCTTCATGAGCTTGTTGACCATACTGTTTTTGTATGTCAACTCTCTCTGGTTAGCTGGAATCCAGACTTCTCCCAGCTCAGTGCCAACTGTGGGATTGGTTAGCTTATAGTTGTTCTTGGCCCTCGCAGGTACTGCTTAGAATGTAGCCCCAAACTGAAGACCACCTCCATGCAGATTTCTGGAACTCTTTTTCTTTGTGGCTCCCATCTTTCTTGTAGTTTTCTCTACATGTTTTTGGCTGCTTAATCTCCTGGAACTCTGGTCTCTTTCTCCTCAGTGAGACTGTTAGGCCCCATTTGGGTTCCCCTTCCCAAACTGAGGTCTAGAGGGTGCCTCAAGGTAGAATGCTCACCTATTTGTTCTCCTTCTCTTAGGGGTGACAGTTGCATGTCCCTTGTGGCTTTCTATTTGAAAAATAGCTCTTTAAAAATATATTTTGACTGTGCATGGTGGCACATGCCTTAATATCCTAGTGGCTCGGGAAGCTGAGAGAGAATCATGAGTTCAAAGCCAGCCTTAGCAAAAGTGAGGTTCTACGTAACTCAGTGAGACCCTGTCTCTAAATAAAATACAAAATGGGGCTGAGACTGGGGATGTGGCTCAGTGATCAAGTGCTCCTGAGTTCAATCCCTGGTACCAAAAATATATATATTCCAACTTTCTGGTTGCTTTCAGTGGGAGAACAAGTCTCATATAAGTTAATTGATTTCTCCTTTTGTTGTAACTTTTTGCAATAATTGAAAAAAATACGTTTGTGGGACTTCTAGGATATATTGTAGTTTTGGTGAATAAATGACATCCCCCTGGTACAACAATTTAACCTGTTTTCTCTATTGCCTTGTTTTTTTTTTTTTTTTGGTGGTGCTGGGATTGAACCTCGGGCTCCATGCATTCTAGGCAAGTGCTGAGCTAACAACCTCAGCTTCTCTCTGTTGCTTTATATTTCTTGGAAATTCATAGTCAGGTTTAGGTTCAATTCTTTTTCTTATGAAAACTTAATAGGAAATATTGCATTGACATATGCATATCCTCTCCTTTGATGTTGACTACTAGTCAACAGTGACGTTGGTGAGATTTGCTAATATATTATAGGTTGCAAAATAGCAATGGTCTGAGTTGCTGGATTTTTCTTTCTTCATTTAAAGGATGGGATGCCTACACAAATAAAAATTTAATTATTCTTTTTTTTTTGGGGGGGGGGTATTGGGAATTAAACTCAGGGGCATTTGGCTAGTGAGCCATATCCCAGCCCTATTTTGTATTTTATTTATATACAGTGTTTCACTGAGTTGCTTAGCAATTCCCTTTTGCTGAGGCTGACTTTGAACTTGCTATCCTCCCTCCTCAGCCTCCCTAGCTACTGGGATTACAAGTGTGTGCCACGGCGCCTGGCTATAATTGATTATTCTTTACACAGTTATTTGGTTTGTATAGTTAAGGTAGGAGATAAATATTTGATTCCTTTTCTTTATTTAAACACTTTTCAGAATAGTAAGGTATTCTTCTAGGTTATCAAATGATACCCAAAGGGGCTTGAAATCTTGTTATTGTTTCATTGTTTTTATTTGTTGCCATAAAATTAATTAGTTCTTTCATATATTTAAGTTTTTGTCTTAAATAAATTTTTTAAATTATAAAAACCAGGTTATCTAAAAGAAAAGAATGATCCAGAGGGATTCTAGCCAGGTGTGAGACAATGTGATGATATAGGGCCTGTTACAAACTGGAAAATTTAAAGTATGCTCAATTTAAAGTATTTAGATTCAGGCTTGGGTTGTGGTTCAGTGGTAGAGCGCTTGCCTAGCATGCATGAGGCACAGGGTTAGGGTTAGGGTTAGGGTTAGGGTTAGATGGTTAGGGTTAGGGGTTCGATCCTTAGCACCATATAAAAACAAAATAATGTGTCCACCTGAAACTAAAGATACATAAATAAATTTTTTAAAAAAGTATTTAGATTCATTATACTTGAAAACACTGCAAGTGAACAAAAAATATGAGACTGTCAGTATCTTTTCTCTTGAAGAAACTATTGGAAAATATTGAGGAGGTGGATTTCTGACGAGGAGGTTGGTTTAGAATTGCCATGATTCTTTGTGACTGTTTTGTTATAAATTTAAGGTTTCCCATTTCTTCTAATTTGTCTGTTTCAGCTGTTTACTACATTGCCTGATGAGTATCAACCTGGGCCTGATTTTTATGGACTACCATGGGAGCCTGTAGTTTTCACTGTTTTCTTTGGATTGGTATCCTTTGTCATTTTCTTTTGGAGAACTGTTCTTGTTGTGAGTAAATTAACTTACTTATACCTTAGCACATAAGCACAAGGATTATCTTATATAGTCACTGCCCCCCCACTTTTTTTCCTTTTCAGTTGCTAAAACACAGATTAGTGGTTTAAGTCAAACTAACCTTATAAAATAATTTAGTGTGGGTGCAGTTGGTAGAACTGGTAATTCTTACAGCCATCCTGACCAGTAGTTTCATACGTATCATAAGTCTTAAAAGTGGGATAAAAAATGGGATAGGTTAGATAAATATCCTTTATGTAGCATATATGTCTAGTAATCTATATTAAAGAAATAACTATGCTTTGAAGATTTTGGTAATGTTTTTCAGTGGAACAGTGTATTAGATTGAAGACTTAGCACAACCTAATTCATTTAGGGGATATTGTATGTTCGCTTAATGGAATAGTAGGCAGATTTATCTATTTCAAAGCTTTGAGGTACAGAAAATGCTCACAATTAAATGTGAAGTGGAAAAAAAAGCAGAAACAAAGATTTAAATGTTGATGAACTGTATGTTAATATAAACACATATAAACAGGGGGAAATGCTACAAAGAAATACAGTAATATGAGAAAAAGGAGATAATTTTTCCAGTCTTTTATATATATTTTTCCCAGATTTTATGATTTGATCATATATTCAGAAAATACCTTTTTATTTGGAAGTATAGATTATGTGTTGTCCAAAAATCCATTAAATGTTTTGTTCATTAAGTCTTTTTTTTCTGAGCAGAATTAGTCTATCTCTGTGTATGTGTGTACACATATGTATAAGCTTATATATACATATGTTTGTACTGTAGGTCATTCTGTTTCATAGTTATTTAACATAATTGGAAGAAAATTATTTTAGGTAAATGGACTTTGCATATGAAAAGCCTAACAGTTAAAGAGGCCAAAAGCATTGGATACAAATCTTTTCAAATCTGAGTGTTCTTTTTCTGATTTCTTAATTATATCAGACATATCATTGTTAAGGTAAGTTTCCTCTCCTTGTACAATTGAGTGTAAAATCTCTTAAAAAGCATTCCCTTCTTAAGTAGAAGAATCATTTGCCTGGATTCCTGTGAGGAATTTTCACAGTTCAATCTCATTGAACTTTTTCTCAGTTAAAAGGAAAAAGGAAATAGAAGGATAAAGAGAAGGGAAAAACATGAAAACACTTTATATTTCTCTCTTGTTTCTTTCATTTCAAGAAAGAAACAATACCTGTTTCTCTTTTCACTAGGTTATGTGGGATCTGGTTCCTAGCTGTTGCTCCTCAGTTTCAGCATTTGACTTTGGAGCTTTAGTCTCTTCCTTAGATGACTGCTTTTATGCTACTTCCCATTTTCTTCTGTTGTCATTTTGAGTAAAAGGTTAGCAAGGCTATGACATTAAAGAAATGCCATTTCTTTCTGTGTTGGAGTTTTCTGAATGCAATTTCCTATTACGAAGATCCCATGGATGATCCATGGACACATCTGAGTATTCCATCACCATTTATAACATTTGAAAGGACAAGTATATGCTAAGTTACAAAGAAATTTAGTGATGTTTTTAAAAAAAATTCTGCTTAGGTTTTATTATCAGGCAGTTTATTGCTGTCTTTAGGAAATGATTGTTTTTGTCCTTTCCAGAATATGTTAATTGTCATTTCTCTTGTTGCTTGTGCATTTTCTTCTACCAGTCTTCCCTTTCAGATTTCTTGCTATATATTTAGTGGTTTGTAGAAATAAGATGATGTAGCCTATTAGTTTCTAAATTCAGCCAATAGGCAAATTTAAATTGGAGTTCTAAGATGTTTTCTGGTGAGTGAAAGTGGCATATCTTAGTATAAAGATTATGCCTTAATATCGTTTCCTCAGATTCCTTTTGATTGTTTCTAGACTTTATCCTGGTTATTTAGAATTCTCAAGTAAATGATTTTGAGTACACACACACACACACACATACACACACACATCTTTACTGTGAAATAAGGTACATATCTTAGTGTGTTTATGTCAGAGCCTATTTATGAAATATAACTACCAATTAAATTTAAAATGCTTGTTAACCTTTACTTATTTTTAATCCTATAAATTTATTATTCTGAACCAGAATGTTATTAAATTCTCACTTGGTTATGATTCTGACTGTTGTTTTAGGAATGCTGTTTCGATGTTTGACATCAAATTTAATCTTTTTTCTCTCTTCTAGGTAAAAGATAGAGTATATCAAGGTAAATTTTTAGGTTTCTTAAACTTGTATTGTATTGGTGTTTGATGTGTGTTTTATGTATGTTAGAAGTAGATACAGTGACTTTTAATGTCTATTACTTTTTTTTACCTCCTGAAAATTTTACTATTCCTAGGTTGCTAGCATGGATAACTGAGTAGATGATGCTGGTTCCAACTCTAAGATAGGAGATAAAGAGGAGGAACAAATTGTGGATAGGGAGATGATAAGTTTTAATTTGGGGCAGATTAACTTTGAATATTGATGTAATGCAGATGTATTACATTTGAAGAGTATTTCTATGCTAATGATTTAATCATGCATTAAGTAATTGAGTAGATAATTTAAAGAATGGTAATGTGAATCAGTATGCTTTCATTTCTGTTTTTCTTTGCAAAGAATTAAATGATTCCATTTTCTGAAAAGAAAGTGTTTTGAGAAGGGAGGAATATCAAGCTACAACACTTTACTGTATTTTCCATCTGTGAAATAAGCTTAAATTGAAATATCATTTTGGATGGGAAGGGTACCTGGAATTGAACTCTGGGGCACTCTACTGAGCCACATCCCAAACCCCCTATATTTAGAGACCAAGTCTCACTTAGTTGCTTAGTGTCTCGCTCTTGCTGAGGCTGGCTTTGAACTTGGGATCCTTCTAGCTCAGCCTCCTGAGCCACTGGGATTACAGGTGTGCACCACCACACCCAGCAAAATATCATTGTTCTTATATTTTTCTTAAATTTTAATAATTTTATACTCTTATTGCTAATAAGCATAGATTGCTTTTTAAAAGCATACTAGTTATGCTAAGAAGTATTTCCTCATAGTACCATATAACATGTCTTTACTTTTAGTAGATTGAGTAATTGGATTTCATTTAGTGATTGTAATAATCTTGTGTATTTCCCCCTTTTAGTCACTGAACAGCAAATTGCCCAAAAGATAATCAATTTCATGAAAGAAGATGAAGAACTGATACAGAAATTTTCAAAGTATGAACAGAAGGTATAATTATTTTTTTGTTTCTTTCTCCCTTGGTTCTAGCTTGAATCATTTCTACCTGTTTTAATTTAAAAATCATATTTTAAAGTTTTTATTTCATTATTTCCTACAAATCATCCAAATTCTAAGCAGTCATATGTATTAAGTACTGCTTTCTTCTGGAAAGGGTCACTTGTCTGGAAGTAACTTGTATAGTAGCACTATAATTTGTGTATCTTAATTCTGAATGCTTTATTTACATAGATAAAGGAATCAGAGAAACAGATCCAAGAAACCATGAAACAAAACATGATTCTTTCTGATGAAGCAACTAAATATAAGGTAAAAATCCCTTCTTTGGGGGGAATTACATTCTAAACTCAAAAGTAAATGTAATGAGTGAGTAATCTTGACACCTTTTTTCCCAGGATAAAATAAAGCTTCTTGAAAAAGCTAAAGAATTTCTGGATGAGAGAGCTAAAAGTCTTCATGTTATGTTAGAATCTGAAAGAGAACAGAATGCTAAGAATCACGACTTGGTAAGAGTTTTGCTGCTAAGTGTTGCTTTAATTTGGCTTTTGAAATATTTTGTAAAATTGGTTAAGTTGAACTTAGTCCAGCTGTTAAATAAAGTAAGATTAGGAGTCAAGGAAGTTGAACCCACATCTGTGCCCATTTTGTGGAACTTTTAAGTACTGATACAACAAATTATTTTTATGGGCCTAGGAAATATTTTTATTCTCAACCTTGGATAATTTTCATATTGCTTTGCTCTGCCCTTGGAAACATGCAGATCAACTAAAAAACTATTGTCCAATTGAACAGTATTTGTTTACTTTTTACTTGAAAGAGTAATGAATTAATCAATTTTCTGTACTTAAAAAAATTTTACTTACATATTTCATTTTCAATTTCTATAAGTTTCTGTAATTACATAAAAGTTGCAAAAGATAGTAGAGAGTGTGTTCTGAAATATCCTGCCCCCAAGTAAGCTTGATCACCTAGCTGAGGTAGTATTTATCAGATTTCGTCACTGTAAAAATTCTTTCCAATCCTTTTCATATTATATTCTTTGGAAGTTACCATGCACAGCCCACAGTTAAAGTATGAAGAGTTATGAGCTCAGGATGCAGCTCATGGTAGAGCACTTGCCTAGCATGCATGAGGCCCAGGATTCAATCCCAGGCATTGCAAACAAAGATTGGGGAGTTATGTCCACTTCCTTAAGGAGCGAATATCTTTATAAATTTTTGGGAATTCTTCTGTATGTGAGATTAGTCTATTCTCCCTTAAATTTTATCATTTTTTACTTCAGATAAGAAAATTTTAAAAATGATCTTGGGAAAATTTTTTTCTCTATCACTAGAAAAAAAATTACTAATTTGAACTGATTTATTTAAAACAGTAATTAATTAATTTTCTATGCTTTAAAACATTTTATTATTGCATTATGATTTTCTATACTTTGACCTTTTTTTCTGGTTATCTCATAAACAGTAAGGTTGTGGATGCCATGAAATATTTATGACTTCATTTTCCCTCATCTCTTTCAGTTCTTGATTTTTTGCTTAGTCCAAAGCTGGATCCCCTGCATTACTGAAATGTAATGGGATGGCTTGACAAATATTTTGTTGTGTTTATCTTTTTTAGTATATATATGTGTGTACACACACGCACACACGCACACACACACACACACACACACACACACACATATCACTGTTTCTACTGAAATCCTAATGCATATTTTGTGTTCTGTTTTCACCTGGCAGATAATTGAAAATAAGAAATCTATAGAGAAGCTTGAAGATGTCATTTCAGTGAATACTTCTGAATTTTCAGAGGTAAAGCTGCCAACTCTTGCTAATGGGATAGTTGGCATAATGGGATATTAATACTATATCTTAGTTTTGTTGCGGACCAAAAATTTGAAGTGTGCTAAAATGTGCAAAAAATGAGAACTATATGATGTCTGGTTTGGGAAAGTATAACTTTGTTTTTTCTTTGGAATTAATTCACTAACTCTAGTGTTTTGCATTAGCTTCAAATTGTCTTTAATGAAGCTAAGCTTCGTGAAGAGAAGGTGAAGTTGGAATGCTGTCAGCTTCAGAAAGAAAATACCATACTTAAGACGACGAAAGAGCAGGTAAAGAAAATTTGATGTCATACATAATGTAAACTAGAGAAGTGAATATCATTATCTTGTATCTTTCTTGGATCTGTTTCTGAGGTAAGGAATATTCATGTAGGACCTTTTCTAGATATGCAAAGTTTAAACATGCTCCCTAAATTGAGTGCATGTATATGTTCTCCATCTGTTTTGGATTTTTGGATTATTGCTTTTCTTATCAAATGTCAATCAGTTATTAACTTGCATAGCCTCAAAGAAACTTTTTAAACCAGAAAATTAAGTATTTTATGATCCTCTTTTGAGTAGTTACTGATTCACTGCCCAAGGGAAGATTACATGATAAGGAGTCTAAATTTAGGAGACAGTCATATGTGCCCAGCCATTCCTGCTGGAGGTAAATTATTTGAATTGGCAGCAATTTTCTGGGGAATGCAATAAACAGGGTCAACTTCCTGAGAACTCTGATGTTCTTACTGCAGCTGTGAGAGTTGGGGCCACTCTGCCCTCTTCCTTAACCAAGGTCTCAACCCCCTCCATTGAGGCAGGCCACCGAGGAGTATGGTTCTCTATTTCTTTGTCTAAGTCTTGTAATCCTGATGTATCCAGTGCAGAAACCCCTCCCTAACCCACAGGAATTCGTGTGTTTTGACTTTTCAGTTGCAGCAGGAAGTCAAAGACTGGTGTACATCACACGCTGAGCTCAGTGAACACATCAAATCATTTGAGAAGTCCCAGAAAGATTTACTTGTATTTCTTAATCACAAAGATGATACTATTAATGTAAGTTAATACTCCAAATACATGTTTCATCTCATGATTTCTCCTGAAATCTTCTGAATTAAAATCGAGAGTCTTCCAACCTTTTGCTTCTTTTCTAGGCTTTGACTAATTATATCACACAGTTGAATCGGTTACAATGTGAATCTGAATCTGAGGATCAAAATAGAGAAGATGAGTCAGATGAATTAACCAACGGAGAGGTAGCAGGTAAGATCAGTCTCAGGGAGGTTGAATCCTTTTTTTGCTTTCCTGTCTTTAATTAAGTATTTATACAGATGCCAATTTTCAGCTAGCTGATTTTCTTCTTAAGCTTCAGGGTTGTAGACACATATCACTGGATCTATAGATATGTCTGTTGCATTGGCAGAGGTGGGTTGCTGGGGTATAATGTAGCAATAGGCATGTGAAGAACACTGACCTTTTCTATCCCATTGAAAACTAGTAAGTACACTGCAGATACAATAGTCATATCCTGTACAATACTTAGAGTATTGAACATTGTACAGTAAGAGAAATTTATTTCTTATGCAGATGATAGTTGATTTTGATACTCATCATCTCTATGGCTCTGTGGTTTTAAGGTCCACAGTCAGTCTTAAGAGTCCAGAGGTAGTTGGAACCATAAACTAAGGCTGTGAGAACAGAGTCTAGAGACTATCAGAAAGCTAGAGAGAGGGAGTGTAACAGTGTTTACTGATGAGGAAAATATTTCCAGATGTTTTCTCCCAAGTTGGATATTGCTTACATAGCAAGTATTTCAAACTACACCTGGTAGTAGATTCAGGGAGAAAATAGAGGATTGAATCTTTCTAAATAAGACACTTGCCCAGGTGAAGATAGATCTGAGAGAGAAGAAAAGCTTTTATCTTACAAGAATAGCATAGATAACATTTTAGTTGTGCAAACTAGAAATTCACCTTTTTTTGTTTTGTTTTTAAGACAGACAGTACTTTTATTTATTTTTATGCTGAGGATCAAACTCAGTGCCTCACACATTCTAGGTGAGCACTCTACCACTGAGCCACAACCCCAGCCTGAAATTCACCTCTCTCTCTCTTTTTTTTAAATCTAAGCTTGCAATTCTCTTAAAAGTCATTAGTCTAATCAGTTTAGTTATTTAATTGATTTTTTTTCTTCTGGTGTTTGAACACAATCATTATTTAGTTTGGGGAAGTTAGGAGAATATAGAGTTAAAAGTAAGGAAAGAAAAAGCAAAAGTCTTTTGTTTTTTAGGTGATCGGAATGAGAAGATCAAAGATCAAATTAAGCAGATGATGGATGTCTCTCGGGTATAGTTCTTTGTAAGAGTCCCATAGTGCCTGTGAATTCTTCCTGTGCCTCACTTTTAAGAATACCTCTCTTTTCTGCAATTTTTAGACACAAACTACAATATCAGTAGTTGAAGAGGATCTAAAACTTTTACAACTTATGCTAAGAGCCTCGATGCCCACAAAATGTAATCTAAAAGGTGGGTTCTTTTTGAGAAGAAATTGCCATGTTGGAAAGACTTAAAATTTTATTGGAAAGATAAAGAATGGCTTCTTGCTTTCATGCTTCTTACTTTTCTTGGCACTACTCCCTCAAACAAGTTCTTAAGTCCTTGTACACATATAGAGATAAGCTGTTTTATCCTTTACAGACCAAATAAAGAAATTAGAAGGTGACTGCAATTCACTACAGTCTTCTAAAGTTGGACTGGAAGAGGAATGCAAAACTCTAAGGCAGAAAGTGGAGATTTTAAATGAACTCTACCAGAAAAATGAGATGGCACTACAAAAGTAAGATTTTCATTGTTTGTTATTGTTATCACTGTGTGAACTAATAGATAATTTTATGTTTTCTTAAGATTATTTACAATTTCTTCTAGTTGTAATAAGTAGAGATTTGTCTTTTTTCCTTTGTGTTTTGTTTCCTATAAGTTGCATTTTTCTTTCCATTGTCAGTCTTAAGAGTCCTGAGGTAGTTGGAACCATAAACTAAGGCTGTGAGGACATCGTAATCAATTGTCAAATTCATATGAAGGCAGGAAGTGGTAAAATGGTATTAACAGTCACTGATGTGGAAATACCTCTCAAAGTTCTAGACCCTTTCTATGATCTCCCTATTTATTTTAATTACCTTTCATTGTGATCAGTTATGTAATTCTAATGTTTTGAACTTGTATCTCTAACTCTGGACCTTTAAAAATACTGAGTGATTTGGAATGACATGTTTTAGTAGAATAAAAACTTCAAAAAGGGATAATATTTACTTATTGATGGTACAAGTTTTGGACTTGAATACCTCAGATGTTCACACAAAATTGAACTGTGGCAAGGACCTTAGGAGTTATGATTACAGAAGTACTTGTTTGTAGAATATATTTATATATTAATCTTCTTAGTGTGGAGCTAGTTATTTTTTGAAAGTTCATTTGAAGTTTTTAATCCACAAAAATACTTGGATTCTCTAAAAATAGGTTGTGTCAGATTTTATTTGTTTGCACCTGATTTTACTCTTCGGTATATATATATATCTTGTAAAGCAAAGACAGACCTTCTTACAGACCTAACTATTTTTAGGTATTTTGACTTCTGTTGCCTAATTAATGCATTAAATATTGAAACCTTTCCATTAACTTTTCTAAAATTCTGTGATCTCCAATCGACCTTTTTAGAATCTCAAATTTTTGTTCAGGCCAGTTCTAAATTCCTGGCCTGTTTCAAAGAAACATTTCTCATTTTATCACTTTTTTTTTTTAAAGAACACTTGTTTTCTCTGTCCCTACTAGTAATCTGAATGACCTAAATGGCAATTAATTTTTTTGTAATGCAGTTAAATTGTAGCACTATTTTTCTCAACTCCTCCAAAATTCATTCAGTCATCATCTGTGGTTTTTGCTCTTTTTACTCATCCCCAGGTACTATGTTAGTTCATGCCTGTGTCATCTTTTCTGTTTCTAACCTAGATCATCTGTCTTCATTCTACATTTTTTATATTTGTATATAACTTATTTCAAATTCTTAGTAGTTTTCTCTATAGCCGCTTGAGTGGACTTTCTAAAATATAAGTCTGTCCATGTCAATATGTGCGTGTGGTTTATGAAGAATTTGCTTTCTATTTGATGACCTGTTCTTTTTTTCTTCCTTGTATCTTTTTAATAGTTTAAATATTTTTAATTATTTTCCTCATCCCCTGTATAAGCTTGATGTAATCATAAATTATAATGGAATTATAATTATATAATTATAATTTTATTCATCTTCTCATAATTTAAAGGCCATGGTGTATATTCTGGATTTAATAAAAACCTGACATAGATTAATAGGTTTATTATTTTTTTTTATGGGCTTTAAGTAGCTCCTGAATCAGATAACTGTTGTGGCATTGTATGTTAGTACTTCATATACTGTGAACTCCACAAGACATTCATTCAATTTATACACATATTTAAAGTTTCTGTAGTTCTGCATTCTACACTGTTGGTTTCTTATTTGAAATTATTTTCATTCTATTTGAACATTGTCCTTTAATGATAGATTTGATTAGTGTATCAAAGGTAATACAAGGATAAACAGAGAATAGTATTTTATTCACTAAATATTGCTACCTTTATAATCTGTATTAGGTTGACATGAACTTCATGATTAGAGTTAAAACCAGTTTCCATTTTTAAAGGATCTTTCTTTTGGCTACTGAATTTTGACTGTTACTTAGTTTTAGCAATTTAAAAATATCCAATTAATTACCATCTGTTTTAAATTTTTTCTTTAAGGAGTCCATTATCATTGTTGTTTGGTCTTATCCCTCTTCTAGTTTCTGTAGTCCTTTCTCTTTTCTTAACAGTTGTATTGGGAAGTGCCTAGGTGTAGTTTTCCCCACCCCACCCACTTTTCCTCTTGCAGTTATGTTGCTTGGGACCATTAAACACTTCTTGAATTTTCGAGTCTTTTTCTAAATGTTGATTTTACCTCATTCTCTCTTCTGATTATAATAATGTATATTAGAATTTGATTTCCCCTGCCTCCTACATTCTGGATTTACTTCTTCTGGATATTTTCTTCTGACCTATGTTAAAAGCTCTAGGATTTATTTCATTTCCCAAATCTGCTGTTAAAATCATTCATTGAGTTTAGGATTTTAAAAAATTCAGGGTTTAAAATATTATTTTAGTTGTAGATGGACACAATATTTTATTTTTTATAGGATTTTTTTAAGAGAGAGAGAAAGAATTTTAATATTTATTTTTTAGTTTTTGGCAGACACAACATCTTTGTTTGCATGGGGTGCTGAGGATTGAACCCGGGGCCGCACGCATGCCAGGCAAGCACGCTACCGCTTGAGCCACATCCCCAGCCTGACACAATATTTTATTTATTTTATGTGGTGTTGAGGACTGATCCCAGTGCCCCACACATGTGGGGCCTGTGCTTCACCACTGAGCCACAACCCCAGTCCTATTTCAGTACTACAGCTCAAACCCAGGACCTTGAACCATGTGCTCTACTATTGAGCTACCTCCCCAGACTCCTTGCTCTTTCTCATAAGGGACTAGGGTCTTACTGCTTTCCAAGCTATCTTTAATCTCATAATTCTGCCTCTGCCTCCTGAGTATCTTCGACTGTAGGTAGGTCACCACACCCAACTATTTCTTTGTTTTATAGTTTCTAATCCTTTGACAAAATTCATAATCTTTTTTTCCTCTTTTGTGGTGCTGGGGTTTGAACCCCAGAGCCTTGTGCATGCAAGGCAGCACTCTACCAACTAAACTATATTCCCAGCCCTGAAATTCATAATCTTGACTTTACTTTTTTGACTATATAAAGCACAGTGATTTTAAAACATGTGCGGATAACCCCATTAGCTGGTTTCCTTTTCTGTGGGATTTTTTCTCACAGAATTTTGTCTTATGGAGTGCCTGGTCAGTTTTGATTGGCCAACATTGTTGTGATAATTATAGATGAAATTTGAGGACTAAGACGAAGTTATCTTCTTATAGAAAAGTGTTGAGGTTACTTGAGTAAGATTGTCACTTTAAACTTAGTCAGCAATTAAGATAATTAAAAAATGACTTGTCTTTTCAATGTTTTTCAGTATTGTTCCTTTTGGATTTTTTTGCCTGTTCATCACTTAAGTGTGCAGTACTTTCTAATCTAAACTCAAAGGCTAGGGCTTTTATTAAGGGTCCCTTTATTGGTAGCCTCATTTTTCCTCTAAGCCCAGGAATTTAATGAAGGCTTGGTTCAGACTCATATCTTTGTGTTATCTTCAATAGGAGAAAAGTATCTTAAAGTGCCAGCCTTACTTGTAATTCTGAGATTCCTTTTTCTAATGGATCTTGGCCACATACATATATCTTCACTGACTTTTTAGCTTGGATCCCTTCAAACACAATTTTATATTCTTATAAAGATGTTTTGATTGTTCTTAGTGCTCTCAGACTAACTCTTTGATAATTGGAAACAAAATTCTCTCTGTCCT
The DNA here is from genome assembly GCF_048772815.1 of Callospermophilus lateralis. Classification (NCBI taxonomy): domain Eukaryota; kingdom Metazoa; phylum Chordata; class Mammalia; order Rodentia; family Sciuridae; genus Callospermophilus; species Callospermophilus lateralis. The sequence goes on from NC_135315.1 coordinate 105,732,480, forward strand.
TCAAGATTCAGTTTTCTCCATATTCCTTCTTAAGCCAGTGGGGAAAATTATTATATTCCTTTAGGCATCATTTATACCTGAAACAGTGAGCTCTTTTATTCTTTAGCATCTTACAAGGTAACTAGTATATTATAGCCACTCATAAAATACTTGCTGAAGAATTAAATGAGAAGCTATATAAGAATATATTATCCCCTTTTTCTATTTGGTACCAGTAATCCTTTTTTACTGTAGTTCTTCTGGTTTATGGAAAATTAAGTTTCAAGTTAATTATCTTTCGAATTGGAAATATGGCTAAAGTAGTACAAAGATAGCAGAAAATAGTATTTTTTAAATCATTAAATGTGGCTACCTTTGTGTCAGTAGATGAACATCTTGAGTTTCATGATCAGAGTTAAAACTTGTCAGTAGATAATACTCTGATAGTGGGTCACTTTGGCTTCTTTTTCTGGTTGATAGACATTATCAAAACTCAGATTTGTCTTTTTGCTTAATTTACAATTCTTTTGAAATAAATATCTAAAGTGTGAAAAATGTTCTGTGGTTAATTGCATAGCTAAAAGATATATTCTAGAAGATTTTTTCTTTGACTGACTATATGGTACCAGTCTTGGATTGAGAAAAGAGTTCCTCCATGACAAAGATATACTTAGTGTCCTACCCATGGCAGAAACGAGAAAAGAATTATCCCCTGCTTTATCCTAATATGTTTAATTATGTTAGGTTGATCAGTCCTGATCTTCCACATTGAAGTAAAGTGAGTTTTTATTATCTTACACACAGGAGACTTGCCCTTGGGGCACATGTTGTTTTCACATTTATTTTATTTACTGGTAAGTAGAGAATTAAGAGGATAAGTTAGAAAATGTAAGTGATTTGCCAGAGTTTGATTTATGAAATTGCAGGTTTGAATTCCTATTTTATGTGCCTAAGCATTTTATAGAATTGTGGGAAGTGATATTCACAAAGAGAAACTTTTGATTTGATAACTGGTTTTCTTTTAGGAAACAGAGTCAAGAAGAATGTGAGAGACTTGAAAAAGAGCAGCAGCTGTCAGCTGCAGATGAAAAGATGGTTTCCGCTGTACAGGAAGTTAAAAATTACAAGTGAGTTCAGTTTCTAAAGGAGGGTGTCAATGTCTCATGAATTAGTGTTAGCTTTCTTTTTAATTTTTTTTTTACATTATGTAGATAGAAGAAAATAGCATGGAAGTATAAATAACGAGAGGATATGAACACATTCAATTCACACAGGAGAAAAAATAAATTTCAACTTAACAAATGAAAAATGTTAACAAAAATTTACTTGTACCCAATGGGCAAGACCATAGGGAACTTGGTCAATGCAAACAGTTCTGGGGGTTTTGTATGTTGTAGTAATTCTTTAAGAAATCAGTTTGCTGTGTGTTATATCAAGACCCACAAAAGTGTGGCATTTGATAGACCTTGGAAATCTTCTATGGATATAATTTGAAAAAAAGAAAAAGTTTTAAGGAGGAAGATATTTCTAGCAGAATTACTTGAGAACACACTGATGAACAGTTAAGAAAATTATAATTTATCAATTCAGAATCTCTAGCAATTAAATGATAAAGAAGTTATTAGTATTAGGTTTTTATTTTATTTATTTATTTATTTATTTATTTTTGGTGCTTTACTACTAAGCTACATCCTTAGACCTTTTTTTCACTTTGAGACAGCATCTCAGTTGCATAGGTTCCCACTTAATTGCTGAGACTGACCTCGAACTTGTGATCCTCCAGCCTCAGCTTCCCAATCATTGGGATTACTGGCATGTGGCATTGCACCTGGTCTGTAGTATTAGTTTTGAACACACTGGATTCATATAACTTTAGAAATGTTTTTCTTATGTATGATAAAAGTCTTTAAAAGTATAGCTGATGGAATAAAGAGAAAATGGTCAGAATGTTTCAAATTTTATTCAATTGTTGTAATTCTTAGGCGGAGAATTGAAGAGATGGAAGAAGAATTACAGAAAACCGAGCGCTCATTTAAAAACCAGGTAGTAATTAATACTGTCCTGTAGTTGCAGAATTCTTTGATATCTAATACAGACAATTATAGGCTATAATAATGAATCCCTAAAAACATTTTTTTAATGTGTTGTCTTTTTCAGATTGCTATGCATGAGAAGAAAGCTCATGATAATTGGGTAAGATTTTTTTCCCCTTTTCTTTATTTTTTGCATAGCCTACCGCAACTGAATTTGAATATTTTCTCTTTAATAGCTCAAAGCTCGTTCTGCAGAAAGAGCTATAGCTGAAGAGAAAAGGGAAGCTGCTAATTTGAGACAGAAGTATGTGATTTTTGGTATCTTACTGTATGTTTTATAGTGTTTTAAGGTTATGCTAGATATTATCTATGATTGCTGTTTCATAATTCAGCCCATTCTTTCTCAATATTCAAGACTACTGGAAATGACCCAAAAGATGGCAATGCGGCAAGATGAACCTGTGATTGTAAAACCAATGCCGGGGAGACCAAATTTACAAAATCCTCCTCGGAGAGGTAGGGGGCACTTTGTAAAAGGAGCTATTTTATTTCTTGGTGCAGAATGTATGTAAATTACTTTTTATTTCTGTGTGTAATGGTTATGAAATAATCTGAATGATTTGCTAAAGCGGGAGGTGTGGGGGTTGGTGTCAGGGAGAAGGCTGCCTTAAAGTAGTAACACGGCATTGTTGTCTTTAGGTCCACTGAGCCATAATGGCTCTTTTGGTCCATCCCCCGTGAGTGGTGGAGACTGTTTCCCTTCACTGACAGCAGAGCCAGCTGGGAGACCTCCTTCTGCTACTCTTAATCAAAGAGATATGCCTAGAAATGGATTTGGTGAGCATTCACATGTTGCTTTATAGTAAACTGCTTCAAGGTTTTGGTTTTTTTTCCCTTTTGAATATTCTAATGAAAACATAGAATTTGGGCCTGTACAATATATAGAAGATAATTTCTTACTTTATCTTAGTGAATGTTTTCTGTAAAATCTGTTCTAGAATAGAAAACATTTTTTTTTTCCTGGAGGTCCCTGTATTGTTTTTTTTCTTTTAAATTTTACACTGTGAAGTGTAAACCTTTATCTTTAAATTAAATCTCTATGGTGTTCCTTTTCCACATATTATAAAAGTAGCCTTAAACTTTATGTAGCATACATATTTCCAATATGAAATACTTAGTCTTATTTCCAATTCTAAATAGGACTGTAGTCTTGGTAAGATTGGAAGTCAGGTTATACAGACTAAAGAAAAGCCAACTTACACATACTTCAAGGCTGTAGCTTAAAGTTTAGGACCAGTACGTATTAATTTGCTGTTCTATCAACCCAAAGCAGTTCTTTATTTTACTTAAGTCTCTTCATAAATTGTGATTTATGTATTGGGCAACCCATTTTTTTTAAATATTTTTAATTGTAGATGGTGTGGTGCTGAGAATCAAACCCAGTGCCTCACACATGCTAGGCAAACACTCTGCAACTGAGCTACAACCCCAACCCCTGAGCAACCCATTTTAATGTTGCTTTCTAGTTATTGTTGAACCCTGACCTGTCCACCAGTGGTTTATTTCTTCTGAAAAATACATACAAGGGCTCTGATCTTTTTTCCCAAGGGTCAATGGATGGACCTTTACCTCGTACTCAATGGTCTTCTGAGGCATCTGGGAAACCCGTTGCCTCTGGTAAAGAGACCAAGTAATTTCAAAGAATCTGTAATTGTGGATGCAGGATTTTTATTCTCTTCATGTTAGAATAAGTCTGAATCCATTCTTTGATCTCTAACAGACCCAGGATGTGGTCCAGCTCACATGAATAGCAGCTCCAAAAGTTCTTCTCCAGCTAAGGTGACGGATGAGGGCAAGGTAAGTTCTGTAGTTACTGTGAATCACGTGGTCATGCAGGAACATGTTGCTTTCCTACAGTACTTGCTCTTTGCTTTATCCTTCTTTGTGTTCTATTTGTACCATCCCATTTGTTTTTTAAAAAGCAAACTGTTCCCCAAGAACCTGAGACCCCCTCAGTTTCTACCATTACTTCTTTAACTGAGCATCCAGTTGGAGTAAGTACTTAGAGGTTGAGAACTGAATTGGGTTTTATTCTGTGCATTTCTGGGAAGGATATTCAGAGCATGACACTGATCTTGTTTGCTTTAAACTGCATGCAATATTGAGCTTACTTTTCTCCTTGGAAATGTGGCTTAAGTGTGTACAACTATAATGAACTACAGAATGTGAAAAGTTATCACTCTAACTTTATATGGTGTTTTGTGTTGAATGTTCTAAGGCAAAGTAAATTCATTATAAATTATATAATTCATCATTTTTATTTTTGTTTGGAAGAATGCTATTTAAGAATTCCTCCATTTGTGCAAACCCTATTTTGAGTGATTTGAATTAGATTGGTATCAGATTTTCTGAAAGTGAAATACTGTTTCAGTGCAACAATGATAATCTGAAATGACCTCTTGAGCCAGTCCCAAGCAATGGTCTCATTTGTTCACATAACTGCATTTTCTTGTAACTGTGTTGCTATTATATCTGGTAGGTCTTCTGCAGCTCTATAATAAAATAAATTTTTAATTGTTTAGTTTCAAACTCACTACTCATAGGAAATGATAAATCAATATCTCAAATGGTGTACAGTAAATGAAAGTAAATATTAAAGCCTTGTCTTCCTAATTTGTGTATATAGCATTGTGTTGGAAAATACTTCTCAAGTTCCAGTGTATACATATTCCAGGAATATACATCTCTGGAGCAATCTAAGGGCAGCTTAGATAAGACCCCCAAACCCCTTTGTAGTAGAAGATTTAAAAGAGAGCAAAGACCCGTTGTTATAGAGGAGTAGAGGTGGGAAAAGCATGGCTTGCAGGCAAACCTGGGATTGAGACCCTTTAATATGCAGTGTGGCCTTCAACAAATTATCATAATCCATTTGCTTTTGTTCCCTCTTATTTAAAACAAGACAGTCTACTTAAAGATCTCAGAGGTTGAATAATTATGAAAGACTTACTGAAGATACTCTGAATAGTAGCTATTATTACATGGGTAAAGAATGTATTTTTCATTTTATTCTGTTCATTCTTAATATGGAAGTAATGAGCTATTGTGATGAAAGGGAAGTGATGGGGAGGAGGGGGACTCCCTTTGAAATAGGTTGTAGTGAATACAGCATGACATACTGGTCAGAAATCACCTCTGTTAATAACCTCTGCCAGTCCTCTTGCCTTTCCCTTTCCTGAGCAGATATAATCACTAACAAACTGCTCCCTCTTGTGGAATCCTTCTAACTTCTGTAAGCTGTCAGTGGGAATACACAGGAGGGGTGGGTAGAGTTTTGTTGCACTGATGGTGTTCTCTGGACAGGTGCCTGTTTTGGTTTTAGCTTTTATCGGTGTTGGTACTTTGTCTTAATACATAGGAATTTTAAAACTTTTAACTTCTTTAAAATCTTAAATTGCAGGTTAATATGGCTATGAAAGGGCCCCCTCCTTTCTCAGGGGTACCCTTCATGGGCCCCCCTATGGAACCCCCGATGCGACGGCCTCCACCACCTCCCTTTTGGTATGGACCGCCATTTCAGCTCGGTGGGCCTTTTGGGCCTCGGCCAATTCCTCCACCATTTGGTATGATGATCTGAACAGTAGTGATTGACTTATAAATCACATTCATCTTTCATTTCTATTGCTTGCTAAAACAGTTGGTTGCTATCTCAGGTCTTAACAATGAAAGGATACAGCTGAGTACATTTTAACTTTTCCTCCAGTTTTTTGGGACATATGGGACACTACATAATCTTATACTGAGATAGGCAATAGCTATCTCATAGACAAGGATAAGGGGCTATATAGAGAAAAGCCAGAAATATTACTTCTGCAGATGTTTGTTGAAAATATGTTGATATGCACTGCAATAGATGAAAAGGTGGATGAGACACATGCCATAACTTAAAATTTTGTCACAGATATGAAAATCCTATAACATAAAGTTTGTAATCACCCATAATGGAATCATAGGCAGTAGGTTATAGAATATAGAAAAGGAAAAGTCAAACCCTCCTTACCTTGAGAAAAGTCAGAGGGAAGTGTTAAAGAGGAGGATTTAACAGTGACCTAATAAATGTTGCTGATTTAATTAGGTGGCTGTGGAAGGCCTTTTCCAGGAGGGCATGCACCTTGATTCTGATGGCATGTGTAAAGTCCATGCTGAAATACTTCATGAATTTTTAATGGATACAGTAATAAATAGTGGGATTTCCTTTTATCAAAATTTCTTTGATGTAGTAAAGTTCTTATTTCATAATCTATCATCTTGTCATGGTAATATAGTACTTCCAAATATAAATGGAGCTCTTGTGAGATAGAAATAATTCTGCAATTATATAGTAGGGAAAGATAAAAGATAAGCCTGGAGCTAGGTAGAGCCATGTTTAAATCCTTAATATGTTGCTTCATGGCTGGTTGGCCAGGCTATAACCTAAACTTGTTCCATTTCAGTTTGCCTTATCTGGCAAGTCAGGATGTTCACCAGTTGATGTTCTAGGCTTGGGAGAAATTAAAGACTATATTAACATACTTGAAATCACCCAAGTTCAGAAATTTCTGGGTATTTACATAACTTCCTTTTTATTTTCCAGGTCCTAGTATCCGTCCACCAATAGGCTTCAGAGAATATGCACCAGGTGTTCCACCTGGACAATGGGATTTGCCTTTTGACCCTCGTGATTTTTTTCCAGGACCTGCACCATTTAGACCTTTAGGCTCATTTGGCCCAAGAGAGTACTTCATTCCTGGTGCCCCATTACCACCTCCAACTCATGGTCCCCAAGACTATGGGCCACCACCTGCTGCAAAAGACTTAATGTCTTCAGGCTTTAAAGATGAACCTCCACCTACACCCGATTCTCAGAGTAGTGAGGGCTGTTCACAGGCCTTAAAACAGGGCCCATAAAATTAACCTCTGAAACTTAGTCAGAAAGTGGACTATGAACTATTCATTGTGTTGAAGGATTATTGGCTTCAAAATATAAAAGTTTATTTTAAATGGTTTATGTTTTTAGAATGAAGCTGCCTTGGTGCAGTATACATTTGGAGCCAAAATATTTTCCCCCTAAATATCCCCCACTTAAACTAGAGTATCCTTCCAACTTTAAAATGTGCAATAAGGAATACCTTTGTTTTAGTTAATGTAGCATATACAATTGCTAAATGGTTTAGAATGTCATAATTATGGACATTTCCTGTGGAAATGCTTTAAGAACATGTATTTCCAGTATCCTATTTTTAGTGTATTCCAGTTGATAACAGAGAAATGGTGTTTTATAAGCTTGATTTTTCTCTTTAAATATCTGGTCGCAGAGACTGTTACGCTAAAAATGTTTACTCAAAAATCATAAACTTCATTTTCCTTCTTGCTGAAGTTCTTTGTTGTAATAGTTCATAAAAAAATTGTTTATTAATATTTCCCAAGTGTCTGTTGATTCATTGGATCGTCATGAGACTTTGTGCCATTGGGGAAGCATGTAAACTCACTCTCAGAACTGAAGATGGTGACTTGGCAGCATATTTCCTGTTGCTCACTGTTAAGGAGGCTGGACCTTGGTCAACTGTGGACTTATACAGAGGAATTTCTTTTACTTGTGAGAAGTCTTGTGGCTCTATTTTTGTAGCACATTCATGTACTTTTTTCTAACCACTGTCCATGTGAGAATGGTTTTCTGAGAATGAGTTTACATTAGTAGCAAGAGTTGTTTGACCTGAAGTTCTACTGCTTTTGCCAGTATTGCATTAAAACAGTAAAATATAGGGTGGTATGTTGTGTCTATAAAAATAAGGGAATTTCTTTTAAAAAAAAATGTGCACACACACTCTTCTCTTTCCCATACCTTGCCACTGATTTTCAAGGAATATGATAAAAAAAATAGAAAAGTATAATCCTCTAAGAATGAATGAAACCCTAAGGCTTATAATGTCCTTAATCAGCAACTATGGGCTGAATTAAATTCTTTTTTTTTTTTACAGATACTCAAATATATTTTATTTAAAAATCAATTAAAGCAAGTCCTGAATCTGTAACTACTGTCTTTAAAACAATGTTCCTAAGAACTAGCTCTACAGAGCTGTAATTTTAATTACAGCAATTTTAACAGTACATTTTAAGAGGTTTAAGATTTAAATAAAATTATAAAAGCCTGGTACTTTTGTTTACTGCTAGACCATATTCTTCTATTCTTTAAAGTTCTAGAAAGTAATAGGATTGTTGGAACCTAGAACATATCATTGTTCTTTTTATGTCCCCTAAGTATTCTCAAAATAGGGGCAAAAGCTTCAGTGTGAAACAAAATCTCTGTGAAACAAAATCTCTAAACTACTGAAGATGACTCAGAATCAAAAAGAATTTAAGTCCGTTAGGAAGAATTCAATCTACATAGCTTCCATTTAATATCAGAAGCAGCAACTGTGTGTAAGAGAAAAACCATATAATACCTTATGCCATTTTTAGCCATGTAAAATAAAATTTAAGTCAAAAACACCAATTTTGAATGTATCTTTCAACCTCTACAGGACACATGGCAATGCTGAAGTTACTATAACTTCTAATTTTAAAATAGCATTTAAATAAAGGTGATGTCAGCTAGGAAGATAGATTTTCAAGGAAAGGCAGATTTATTTTTTTATTCAAAGCAACAGTAGTTTTCCCTCTAAAGCCTTTTTTGTATTTATTCTATTAGTAAGCTATAATGCGTTCTACGTAGTTTATCTGAGCAGTTCTGAGCCCACCCATAATTTCCTCTCCTTACATCCATCTGATTGTACCACTTCTGTAGCAAAGCCCAAGGTAGCTGCCCATATACCGGTTGTGAGAGAATACTGTCCCTTGATTCAATTATACTTTTGTATCTCAAAAGTTTTAGAAGTCCTCTCCAGCAAATTGTGTTTGAGTTTAGTTACTAAAATCATTTCATTTGTGAAGCAGTAGTGTTTCAACCTGAAAGTATTACTGCTATAGTTGTAATTATTGTCCAGTGACTCATCCCCTCCCACACTAGAAAGTAAATTTAAACAACTAATTTGTGAGATACAGATTGTTTTGTGTTAATTGCTTCAAGATAAAACCACCTTTTTTGGCAGGGGAGGTTTGGTCATTCAGGTCTGAATTAAAGCTAAGCTAATGACAATGTTCAATTTAAGTTTGTTTAATGCTGATGAAAGACATTCATACAAAGCATCCTCTTTTTTTTCATATAACCCCATTCTTTGGTGGCAGCTGGGGTTGTGGCTCAGTGGTAGAGTACTTGCCTAGCACAGGCAAGGCCCTGGGTTTAATCCTCAGCATCACATAAATAAATAGAGGTTAAAAAAAAGCATTCTTATGTGAAGGATGCTAAATGTTTCTTTATATAAATTATCACTTTGAGGGGCTGGGGTTGCGTGTGAGGCACTGGGTTTGATCCTCAGCACCACATATAAATATAAAGGTACTGTGTCCATCTACAACCCCAAAAAAAGGTTTGTTTTTTTTTAAATTATCACTTTGATATACATGTTTTATAGTCTATGAAAAAACAGAAAGAACAATGTATCAGTTTTGCTACATTTTAATAGTAGATTTTAAGGGAGCAACTTCAACATCAGTAACATCAAACAAAAAGGTACTGAGTACTCCACAGGGTACAGAGTGCTGCCAAGCACCTTGGAAAGTTTACATGACATGGAGAAGATGAGGCCCTTCTCTTGAGAAGTTTACAGTCTGGAAATTTTGACTACTCAGAGTTTCAGTTGAGTGAACATTTTATTAAGGCAAATTCTTCATTTCCTAGAACTACTGTAGACTGAACTATTTTTGCACTTGTGAAATTAACCCAATCCAGATGAAAGAAAAGACTAAATTTGGTTGAGAATTCTTTCAGGCTCATATCGTTTTATTAACATTCATCTAGTAAACAAAATTGACCTAACAGACAACTGAAAAATTAAAGACTAGATCTCTTGAAGTGCAAGGGCTAAAATTACTGTTATTCATTTTAAAAAGCAAACAGATGGTATGATTAGGGTTTACACTAGTTTAAAAATAGGCCAAGTATTGCATTCCCTTCATGCATTGTTCATTTAAAATAGTGAATATTAAAATACATGGGTTCTACATGTAACCGACAAAAAAGCTCCTCACAAATCTTTATGTTCTGTGTATCAAATATCCACCTTGTGTACTATGAAAGTTTTATTTATGTCTCATCATTAAGATAAAAGTAATGTAAATGGTGAAATTATAATAGGCTAATGACCTGCATATTTTCATATGAATGTCAATATATCTAAATAGGAAATAAATGGCAGTTGTATCTACCTATATTAAAAAATAGAATATCTTTCCAGATTTTGCATACTCATCACTTTATAAAGACAAGGTATGCAGGTTTTAAGGTTTCACAGTCAGTTGTCAGAAAAACAGCAGTTGTTCCTGCAGTATCTCATTAGCTTCTGACTCAATTATTTTTAGATGACATGATTTAAACCCACCCAAAAATTTGTAATTATTCTGAGAGAGATGGTTTTAATGTTAACCCTAGAATCATTAATGTTAACCCTAGAAACAATAGCAATGTGATGTAGAACAACTAATCAACATGACTAAAAATATGCTCACTTTCAGAAAAACAATCTGGTCATCTGGAAAAAAATCACAGCTACAATCTGGGGGGCACTCCCATATAAGATATTGATCTGGTCAAGGCACACTATTTCTAAGTAGAACTATCAGATGAGGGTGAATTTAGGCCAGCTCTAAGGAACAGCCTATAAGACAGACCATAAGTGATCCAATTTCCTTTCAAAGCAATCTGGTACTATCCTACCCACTTCAATTCAAAATTTGAAGTTAATTCAAATCAAAAGACCATATTGGAGCAAAAGTGAGCAAATGTGTAAACTCTAGCACATTCTTATTGCTGTATTTTAAAGTTTGAAGATGAGCATACGTACCACAGCAGTATTGTTCCAGGAAGCAGGGTAGGAACAGTGGTAAATTAGGAAAAAGACTATTAATTGCACAATTAATAGAAAAGTAAAAACATGTTTCAAAATCTACAATAAACCTTGTATCCAAAGGAGTCATAACAATGAGGTGCTGGACTTTAGTTCTGTGGTACAGCTTTGCAAAGGACTCACTGGCCTATAGGTACGGCTCACTTCCTGCCTCCTGAAGGATGAATATGCTACCCAGAGCTATGATGGTTTGTACTGAGTGGTAAAATTCACAGAAATTCCACATTACTCATGTCAGAATCATTCCTTGTGCAAAGTTTGATGTAGATGAAGATAAAGTGGTTTCTTGGTCAATAACTGCAATTTCTTTCTTTTAAAGTCAGTGGGTTTCTTGTATCTGTAACCACAATAGAAAGATGATTGTTTAAAATACTTTGATGATTGATTTACTCCAATGTTACATTCTAGATAAGAGGGACTAAGAAGAAACATGAACTAGTAACCATTAGTACAGTATGAATCCTATATGTATATCACTTACAGTTCTATTACAATTGGCCCAGGTTTAATCTCATCCATCTCCATGAAAGCAAAACACTTGGTGCTGGTAAACCTTTTTTTAGGCTTGTAGTGTTTGAATTCAAAGAAGATAGCTGCACCTAAGGAATTAAAACAAACCACATAAGCCAGAGACCACACATTTCTTATGTGTCACCAGAAGCCTATGATTTTACAAAGTAACATGTGTCAAACAGTCTGATGACACAACTGTTGATAACTCACTGTGGCTGTCACTCCAAGCTCATCTACCATGTCTGTGTGACATTTCTCCATATCATTTAATTCTACAAAGTACAACAAAATTGTATAGCAAGAATGTAAGTTATGTACACAGGTAGAATCATAAACTACCAAAGAATATAAAATATTAAATACCACAAGAAAAACAGAAGTTACTTAAGTATCAGCAGTACCTATAAAAATGGTTTCAATAAGCACCTATATTAGAATAGAAATTTAAAAGAGTTCCTTTGATATTTTATTTCTCTCCCTCCTGAAACCACCATGCCCAGATTGTCCTTTCCATATTCTTACAAACTAACTGCCAGTTATAGTATCTTTTTACCCAAAGCATCTTATTGAAAGAAAAAAAATAATTCCTTAACTGTTAGAAAGTAATCATTAGGTTCCTAAAAGGACTTAAGGTAATTATTAGAGAACCTGCTTCCTTAACTCTGTATTATGAGAAATACTTCCCTGTCAAATAATATTTAACCACATTATTACACAACTAGATAATGCAACTGCTAATTCTCATAATTAAAAAAAATGTTGATTTGACTTTCTTTAAGTCAATATTCATAACTATGTGACATAAGATCTTGTTTTAAGTACACTATCAACACAAACCCAGATAAGTACTGTCCTTAAGAAGTCCTTAAGAAGTCAGTAACTTATAATTACAAACCTTTGGTTAATTTTTCAATATGCTTCTGGAGCTCAATGTCCACATTAAAATGAACATATGTATCTTCTTTTCTTGAAGCCACAGGAGTATCTTGCACAGGAGTTAAATCTATGCCATTCAGATCTGGAGAAACAAATAAGTTTCTGCTTATGAGCATTCACATATACAGACAGAAAATCTAGAAACTGCAAAGGTTACAGTTCCTAAAGAGGCATGGAAAGAGCTGAGAGGAGATTCTCAGGCTAAGAGATTCCTATTTGGTGTGAGCAAGTATGTGAGAGTTGTTGAAGTTCATGGGGTATGTGGAGAGAAATGAATATAGACTGGATAGGAGACCTCATGAAGGGGACAAGGAAGCCTTTACATGGCCAAGTGGACAAAACTTGATCTTCATAGTGAAGTGGTAAAAAGAACAAACATGTTTTCCTTAGGGAATAGTCCACTATATTTTTCTATGCAAAAAAAAAAAAAAAAAAAATCTGGAGTATATAATTTGCCACAATGGAGCTCTGCCACCAATTTCTAACTTTGATCAAGTATATGGCTTATTTAGAAAAGCCTTTAAACCTAACCTTATCATAATTTCCCTGTTAAGAACCAAAAATGGATGAGAACAGCCAACAAAAACCCTTTGGTTAATGAATAATTTTTCATAAATATTATCTAAATTCTGGTTATACTGTTTACAACATACCCTGAATTTACAACAACCAGATGATACATTATATATAGTTTTAATTTTCTGGGTTTTAAAATCTCAGTTTAATCAAATTCAACATGGACTCATTTAATAACTCCTCAGTGTTTATGTGTTATTCATTTATGTGTCTCAAAAAGCTCAAAAACAATTTAGTACATTTAATAATTAAAAAATATTTACATAAAAATATTTCAGTTTAACATATGCAAAGGTAACTTAACATTTACAACATCATTAAATATTTTTGTGTTTTAAGTATACTTTCTGAATGAGTATGCAGTTTTACAAATGGTCTATCAAACAATGTAAATATTTTCCAGTATACTATATATTTGATAACTAGTAACATCGGAATTTAAAAGTGTACCAGTATTAGTGCTGTGGATTAGGTTCTTTAAATAAATCTTTTTCTTTGTGGTCATATTTTTCTTTTAATTAGCACTAATGAACCCATGGATCTGACTTTATTTCTGCAATTGATAAAAGTTCCTCCATTTAATTTCAGCACCGATCTGTTCCTTTGGTGCAAAACTACAGATTAAAATAAGCCATTTGTACTAACTATAGTTATTTCTGTAAAATGGTATCATTTATTCCTTAATCACATCTTCATCCCACAGGATTGCTCTCAGGGCATGGATGTTATGGACGCACCCTACTTCCCTGTCCCCTGATTTTTATCTGCCTCTGTAGGACTCACCTATGTAGATACCTCAGTAGCACAGGAAGAAGAGGGGCTGAAGCAGGAGAGATGGGAAAACAGGACATGGGGCTTTGTGTAGAAAACTACACACCCATGGAAGGTGAGGAGTGCTATTGTTAATCTACATCCTGAAGGCTCTAGCTGCTGTTAAGGACAATGTGTATGTTTAGTCCGCACGTTATCTGGAATCTGAAGAGCAAAAATCTATACAAACTCAAAAGCAAGTAGGAAATATATTTTGTAAGTCTTTCAGAACTATGTTCTGTTATGATCTCTTCTAGGATTTTGCCTCATTATAGAATGCATTAAAGTAAGTTGTCACATATACAAGACCATCCCCTGTCAAAAACTTTGTCCTATATGAGAAAAAACATAATGCAATTTGCCAGTTATTTACCCTTTACACTAACTGTAATATAGGGATCAATGCACTGTCCAGGGTCTTTCAGACCTATTTTCTCAATCCTGATAGTGAGTAATGTCATTCCTGGTTCTGATGGCAACCTTGGTAATAAAGTACCTGGCAACAGAGAAACCTCAATAAAAGATAGCTTCACCAATATTTCAGAGTAAATACTTTGACAAACAGAAGATATAGCCTACCTCTTAAGAACTAGCTAGGCATTATGTATTTTTATGTCCAAAATTCATGAACATCTGATTTATACTTCTTTAGAAAAATATTTAATTTTACACATAATATATCTGCATTTCCCAACCATACAATCACCTTTAAGCAGAAATAATAATTTCTATAATAATAGTGTATAGTATGTACAATAAAAGTTTGTTAAAAACATCACTTGAGGAAGCCCAATTATACATAATAGTATAATATGCTCACATAATATTTATATTCCATATGTACTTCTATATTATACTCAGCATCTTAATATGAAGTGGTAGAACAAAGACAAGAAAAGCTTTTAAAATACTTGTTATTCTGTTCTAAAGTCTGAGACATTTAATATCAGAGTTGATCAATACATTCTTTCCTTTAGTTACTCCTAATAAAGAATAATTTACAATTTGATATTTATGTTTTAATTTAACTATATAGTCTAACTTCTATTCTTCATTCTATTTTGTATGATTTATTCTAAGAAAGTAGTAATATACAGACTGCCATATAAAAGGGCCATTTGTATAACTGAACATTTTCCCCAAAACCAAGTAAAATTTTTAAAACTAAAACCCACCCAGAACAACATGATAACATTCACCCACCAAGAACATATGAAGGAAGAAATAAACTGTTCAGTATGTTCCCTTTTTTGAAACTACCAGTAGAGAACAGATGCAAATAAGCTGATTTTAATCAAGTATGTATACAGAACCTCAAAATACATTTAACAAAAGATTTTGGTTGATGTTTTTCAAGTTTCTATTCATCAATGTGTTATGCTATTTTTAATGATGAGTTATTTGAAATACATGAAGCAATCAACACACTATATTTGAAAATACACATTTGATTGATGGCAAATGTGGCTTGAGGAAATTTTGGGAGGTGATGGGAATGTTCTGAACTTGTATAGTGGTGACAGATGCAAAAGTCTATAGAGGTGTCAAAAATCAATGAATTTTATTCTTACAGAAGGGAAATGTTATGATATACAAATTATACCTCAACAATGCTGTTAAAAATGTATTACTTTCTAATTTAAACAAATATGAAGACAATACAGACAAATGCAAGAATGGGAAGGCCTGGAGGCTGCATTCCACTGTTGCATTAACAAACCTAAATGGGCTCAGGCTGATATCATTAAATATATACATAATACCTTTTTTATGCATCTTCTTTGATTGACAAATGAGGGTACTTTTAGAAGAGGGGCTTGTACCTGGACATCTGGGATGAACTTCAGAGAGCTAAGAAACACCTCTGAAATTTTATGAAAAATGTGAATATGTATACATTGATATTTATATACATACATATTCACATGTATGTATATCATATATGAATTTTTCTGCAGAAAAGTTCATTCTATTATGTAGTACATGGCTGTATAAATATGCTACAGTTTATGTACAAATTCTTGTGTTGATAGATATTTGAATTACTCCAAGTGTTTGGATATAGTTAACAAGGCTATTATAAATACTCTTCTGAACATCTTCTGGTGCCCATAAGCACCCATTTCTGAAACAGAGGAATCACTAAGTCACCTGGCATGTTACCTCTGCTGGGAGCCATCAGCCAAGTAGGTATGACAATTTCCTTGCCAGCTACTCCCATGCTGTCTAGTGGAAGGACTCCTGAAAGGTGACCTTGCTCAAGGACCAGGGTGGATCCGTGTTTAGGGTGTCCCCGGTTTAGCATAATAGGAGATTAGAGTGTTCCCCCTTTAGAATAGGGCATATCCTGCTGCCTGAGTTCCTCTTGAGTTCTTAGGGTCAGACAGTATATTTGGGAGACAGAAGCCCAGTGGAGTGGTGGATTTGGGCAGAGAACCTGGATTCCCCCAGAACGTGTTTGTAGACGCCGGTGTGAGTTCGGGAATAAAGAATTGCTGTTTGAATCTACAAGCTGTGTGGTGGCTCGTGATTTTGTGCCCAGCCAGAGACTGCAGCAACCTCCATACCTACTATGTAATGACAATCCATTTCCCAAGGTGGTTGTGCCAATTTTTATTCCTAGCCCAAGTGCAGTAGTGTTCTCATTGCTCCACTTCCTCATTAGGTACTGTTTTCTCAGATTCTTCATGTTAGCCAATTTTGGTATAAAGAGATCAATCATTTTAATTTGCATTCCTCTGAAGAATAATAAGGTTGAGCACCTTTTCAAATAAATCAAATAAATGATTTCCTCTTTCTGAAGTGTGTTCAAATATTTTGCTGGATTTTTTATTGAGATGTCTATCTTATTGAGCTGTAGGAGGTCTCTATTATTTTGCTGGACAAATGTTTTACAAATAGCTTCTTAGTTTTCTTTTATAAAGACTTTTTGTTGAAGTAGAGCATATACATTTTAAAATGTACAAATTGTTAGCACAGTTTGCTGAACTTTCACAAAGTGAATACACCTGTATAACTAGCATCAGATCTAGGAAAGATATGATCAGCCTCCTGGGAGTGTCCTTCCCCACACCCTATCCAATGCACTCTTCCAAAAGATAGCAACCGTTGCTAACTTCTAACACCAAGTATTAGTTTTGAATATTAAGAATGACTTTTGTCTGCCATGGTGTCTTCTGATTATGATAAATACTTACTGCTAGTAATATCAAATTTCTTAATATCTTCCTTTACAATCAGTGCTTTTTATGTTATATTTAAGAAAACTTACCCCACTCCAAAATCATAAAGTTATTATCTTGAAAGCATTTTATTGTTTTGCCATTCACACTTAATTCTTTTTTTTTTTTTTTTAAGAAAGAGTGTGAGAGAGTGAGAGATTGGGAGAGAGAGAGAGAGTTTTAATATTTATTTTTTAGTATTTGGCGGACACAACATCTTTGTCTGTATGTGGCGCTGAGGATCGAACCCGGGCCACACGCATGCCAGGCGAGCATGCTAATGCTTGAGCCACATTCCCAGCCCCACACACTTAATTCTATATGTCACACAGAATTATTGTCTATGGTGTATAGTAGGAGCTTTAATTTCATTCAATTTCACATAAATACTCAATTGTCTCAGCACTACTTATTAAAAAGACTGACATTTTCCACCACTGATCTGCAGTCCCACCTCAATCATAAATCATGTGGCAATCACTTTCTGAGTTTTCTGTCTTACCGAACTGTTTATCCTCTTATCACTAATACAGTATCTTAATTCTATAGCTGTATAAAAGGTCCAGGAAGTGCAATAAAAATTCAGATGAGTTTCAGAAAGAGTCTATCTATATAAATTGCTTCTTCTAATTTATGAACTAGTATATATCTTTACATTTTAAAAATCATAACATTTATTTAATAGAACTTTATTTGACCTAAAAGCCTTCAGAAATAAAGACCTACAGATCCAGGGAAAACTCCTGTTTTTATGTTTATGTTCCATGAAGAATGGACGGCCATGTAGAAATGACTGGAAAGGGGGTATGAGCTAATGGTAAAAGGCTGCCAGGATCCTAGCAAGCCCTGTCTGGTCAGATTCTTCTTGGCCTCTCTGTATAACCTTCTTTCCTTCTGGACCTAAGGCAGGTCCTGTCTGAAATGAGGGTTTTTAAGGGAGGGGGTAAGGGAGGGTAAGGGGACAGGAAGGGAATAGCAGGGAGGGTAGAGGAGAGAGAGAGAGAGAGAGAGAGGGAGAGAGAGAGAGAGAGAGAGAGAGAGAGAGAGAGAGAGAGAGAGAGAGCTTTCTAGGTTTTATGAGAGAAGGCTTTGGGAGAGAAGGGTGAAGGACAGGAGGGCAGGAGGAGGGCAGAGGCTTTGCTGCCTAGGTTGCTTTCAGGATTCCAATCTCCTTCAGTTAGAAGTTCTCAGCAGGCCAAAACCCCACCCTTTGGGCTATCATATTCTGATCTGACCCTGCCCACCTTTCCAGTCTCCCTCCCTCTTCCTCCCTTTCTCCTTTTAAGAAAGGAATGTGTAGATCTTTCCATATTCTAAGATCTTCTTTGATTTCTCTGTTTAGGGTTCTGTAGTTTTCATTGTATAGATCTTTGACTTCTTTCGTTGATTCTCAAGTATCTTATTTTTTTTTTTGAGGTTACTGTAAATGGGGCAGTTTTCCTCATTTCCTTCTCAGAGGCTTTGTCACTGATATACAGAAATGCCTTTGATTTATGGGTGTTGATTTATATCCTGCTCCTTTGCTGAATTCATTTACTATTTCTGGAAAGATCTACCTCGCTCTTGGGATAGGCAGAATTAATATTATCAAAATGACCATACTACCAAAAGCACTATATAGATTTAATGCAATTCCAAACAAAATCTCAATGGCATTCCTCATAAAAATAGAAAAAGCAATCATGAAATTCATCTGGAGAAATAAGAGATCAAGAATAGCTAAAGAAATCCTTAGCAAGAAGAGTGAAGCAGGGAGTATCGCTATATGAGACACCTTAAACTATACTACAGAGCAATAGTAACAAAAACAGCATGGTATTGGCACTAAAACAGACTGGTAGACCAATGGTACAGAATAGAGGACACAGAGACTAACCCACAAAATTACAATCAGCTTATTTTAGAAAAAGGTGCCAAAAACATGCACTGGAGAAAAGGTAGCATTTTCAACAAATGGTGCTGGGAAAACTGGAAATCCATATGCAACAAAATGAAATTAAACTCATAACTCTCACCATGCACAAAACTTAACTTAAAATGGATCAAGGACCTAGGAATTAAGCCAGAGACTCTGTGTCTAACAGAAGAAAAAGGTAGGCCCTAATCTTCATCATATGGGTTAGGCCCCACCTTCCTTAATAAGACTCCTATGGCACAAGAATCAAAACCAGGAATCAATAAATGGGATGGATTCAAGCTAAAAAGATTTTTCTCAGCAAAAGAAACAATCTGTGAGGTGAACAGAGAGCCTACATCCTGGGACAAAATCTTTACCCCTCACACATCAGATAGAGCACTAATCTCTAGGGTATATAAAGAACTCAAAAAGCTAAGCACTGAAAAAACAAGTAACCCAATCAAAAAATGGGCCAAGGACTTGAACAAACACTTCTCAGAAGAGGATATACAATCAATCAACAAATATATGAAAAAATTTTCAACATCTCTAGCAATCAGAGAAATGCAAATCAAAACTAAGATACAACTCTAATCGGAATGGCAGCTATTATGAAGACAAACAACAATAAGTGTTGGCAAGAATGTGGGGAAAAAGGTACACTCATACATTGCTGGTGGGACTGCAAATTGGTGTAGCCAATCTGGAAAGCAGTATGGAGATTCTTTGGAAATCTGGGAATGGAACCACCATTTGACCGAGCTATTGCTCTCCTTGGACTATACTCAAAGGACTTAAAAACAACATACTACAGGGACACAGCCACATCAATGTTTATAGCAGCACTATTCACAATAGCTAAACTGTGGAGCCAACCTACATGCCCTTCAGTGGATGAATGGATTTTTAAAAATGTGGCATATATACACAATGAACTTTTTAAAAAGAGAATAAAATCATGGCATTTGCAGGTAAATGGATGGCACTGGAGAAGATAATGCTAAGTGAAGTTAGCCAATCCCCAAAAAACAAATGCCAAATGTTTTCTCTGATATAAGGAGGCTGACTCATAATAGGATAGGGAGGAGGAACATGGGATGAATAGATGGATTCTAGATAGGGAAGAGGGGAGTGAGGGAAAGGGAGGAGGCAGGGGATTAGCCTCCTAATGAATGTGGAATGAATGTGATGGACATCATTATCCAAAGTACATGTCTGAAGACACAAATTGGCTGTCAACCTACTTTATATACAAACAGAGATATGAAAAATTTTGGTATATATGTGTAATAAGAATTGTAATGCAAAAAAAAAAAAACAAGTACATGTATAACGTGAATTGGCGTGAATATGCTTTATACAAAGATATAAAAAATTGTGCTCTATATGTGTAATAAGAATTGTAATACACTCTATTGTCCTGTATTTTAAAAAAAAATAAAATCAATAAAAGAAAAAGAAGGGAATGGGGAGTGGGTAGGGAAAAACTGTGGAATGAACCCAAAGTAACTTTCCAATGCACATATGTGAATATACTATAATGAAACTCATCACTTTGAATATCTATAAGATACTAATTTTAAAAAATGTAAATAAATAGATCAGTAAAGTGGATCAAAGGGAACAGTGGGAGGGAGGATGGGGAGGGTGAAGGGACTGAATTGGAGCAAATTATATTCCATGCATTTATAATTAGTCCAAATGAATCTAATGTCAAGAATAACTATTATGAACAAATGAAAAAAAGAATAATGACTTCACTGTTTTTATAAAATGCATTCTCATAAACAATTCAATCAAGAGAAATGAAAAAAGTAAAAGAGAACGTACAATTCAACATCTCACCAACCATAACAATTATTAAGTCACTCTTCCATCTTTTTCCCTAATTTCAAGATTGCTCCAGTTTCCTTTTCCTTTTGATATTCTTTTCTTTCTTTCAACAAAGGTTTATTTTCTACATAAAATTCTTATATTTCTTTTGTTGAATTTATAATAAGGTCCTTGATATTATTTAATACTACTATATATATTATAATAGTTCATTTTCTAACAACTATTACTTGTTTGAGATAGAATTGATTTGTCTGTACAGATTTTATATCCAGAAACCGCATTATCTTATTAATGAGTTATGAATAGGTTTTTTTGCATATTCTCTATATATTCATAAATATGCAAATAAAGAACATCCACCCTTTTATATTTCATTTTTCTTATCCTAGTGCAGTAGCTAAGGCTTCCAAAACAATTCTGATGAAAAGAAGTAATAGACACTCTTGTTTTGTTCAAATTCATCATTAAATGATTTTGGGTTGTAAATGTCATGTAGCCATGTTTTATCAAGTTAAGGATGTTTTTCTGTTCTTTGCCAAGAATTGTTTAAAATCAAGGCTGTATTTCAAACTTAACTGAGAACTTTTTCTGCATTGTTGACAGCATTATGAAATCTTTCCCCTTAATCTGCTAATGTGAACTACCTTGATAAATTCTGCTAATAATATATTTTTAAAAATCACTCATTAGTTCATGGAGATTTTCTGAATTATGTTCTACACCATCCTATGTATCATAGTTTATTCAGTCAATCTTCATATGGCAGTTACATTATTTCTAACTTTTTATCATTATAAAAAACACCTCAACAGAGAATCTGGTATATATGCAAGTGTTTCCCCCTCTTTTTCCTGCATTTTGCGGGTGCACCTTCAGAGTAAATTCTCAGGAATGGGATTGCTCAGGCAAAAATATGTACTTATATGTTGTTAGAGAATGCTCAATTTCCCTCCAAAGGAACTCTACCATTTTTCTATTCCCACCAGTGATTAATAAGTACCTATTTCCCCTAAGACTCACCAACTGTAGCTTTAATTTAGGTTTTTTATTAAAAATAAAGTTGAGTATCTTTTTATATGTTTAACGGGTATTTTTAAATGTGTGTGTGTGTGTGTATGTGTGTGTGTGTGTGTGTGTGTGTGTGCGTGTTCGCACATGCGCACACTCGCTCATGTTGTCTGTTCCTCTCATGTATTCTGCTTTGGTTATTACAATTAAAATTTTTCTTTATATATTATGAATGTTGGGTTGGGATGTAGCTCAGTGGCAAAGTGTCTGCCTTGCATTTGCAAAATCCTGGATTCGATGTCTAGTTCCAAAAAAGACAAAAAAAAGAACCCACCCTACCCCACCCCCCAAAACCTCCAAGAATGTTACCTCTTTTATGTCTTACCTCTTTACTACCCTTTTTTTGACAGTCAAAAGACGATTGCTTTACAACTTTCAAAGTCTTTTTGATGTTAAGTTTATTTTTTTTCCAAGTTGATATTAAACTTGTTGTTACTTTGGGGTGAGTCAATTTTATAACCTGTCATCATCTAGATCTTTCAGTTGAAATGGTAGGGCTGATGCTACATTCCTTAGCAACAATCTTTTTGCCTGAGATTACACAGTAAGTTTAATGTAATCATTATGCTTCAAATAATTTAATATGGAGGCAGTGATTGCAAGTCTGAATTTCTTGTTTAATTCAAGGTAGAATGTCAAACATTGTGCTCCATGATGAAGGAAGCTGACTGTAATTAAGATCATAGATTACATAGAAAGGTGCCTATTTAAGGTGTTTCAGAATGGTCTATGATGTGCTCTCTCTCTGCATGGTCAACTCCTACATACTCAGTGAGTCCTAAATCTGGCTAGATTTATTGAACTCCCTCAGCCCTTCTTTTTGCCAACCTATGACATTGGTGCACATCTCTAATTATAATCATGTGCTTTTGGCTCTGTCTTGCTGACTACACAATAAGCATCCTGAAAGGTGTGGGAACTGTTCATTTTGTAGTATGCACAAGGAATAAACAGATCTTTATTGAAGAAATATTTTATTGAATGAATGACTGAATTTCCAGTTCTAGAGGTTATCATGCTTTTGTAAACAAATGGCTAGAGAATCTATATCAATGAGTGAAGAAATAATAAACATAAAAGAAGATCAAATACTTTTAATGCATTGAGCCAATGCATTAAAAGGAAGATTTATAAGTGAAGAATTAACATATCCAATTTCATAGTGTAATATGAGAACAAGTCAAGTACATTCATAAAATCTGAAGACTAACAAGGATAAGAAAGAAATCACTACACACAATCCAGTGTAAACTGTGCTATTCCAGCTAAATCATCTGCTCTCAGATCTAGAACAGAGATCAGGAGAAATGTTCTTCCACATGGAATTGCTATGTAAATAAGAAATAGCTAACACTTGTGAGTATTTGTGATGTGTCAGGTACTGTCCTAATCCTCTCATCTAATCCTCACAACAATAGTTTAGTTCTATTTTTCAGAGGTGAAAAGTGAGGCATAGAAAAACAAATTATCCATAATCACACAGTAGTTTGGCTACAGAGTCCATGCTTTTAACCATCATGTCCCATTTTAACATCTTTATTTTAATTGTCCCTAAAGCCTTAAAAGGAACTGCAGGAGAACCTCCCCATCTCAAGCTTCTGCAAAGTTCCTTTTGCCATGTAACATAACAGTCACAGGTTCCCAGGATTAGAATATAGACATTTTTGTGAGGCCACTATTTATGCCTTATACTTTTAAATATGGAAAACTCTAAATGGCTACAGCTGTCCAAACCAAGTTTTCAAAAACATCCCAGGAATGTTATTGAGCTGTCACTAAGAACTCCAAGTAAGGGAGTGATTAAAAAAGAGTAACATTTGAACTTTGTACACTGGGCAATGCACATTCACAGGAATGGACAGAGACTGAGTAGCCCAGATAGCAATATGATAGGTCTTTAACACTCAAATAGCAGTGAGCAGCTGGACTGTGTTCATTTGGTTAATTCCACTTTCAGTTTTTACTGCAAGACAAAGAAAGCCATTGGTAGCTGGTGAGCCCCAAGTTGTACTGAACACAGAAAGCACGTCTTTTTCTGACTTATCTGCCCCAACCACCTCTTATGCACCAACCAGAGCAAGCATGCTCTCACTGGTGTCAAAAAGAGTTGTAAGGAATTACTCAATTCAGTGGGAGTTTCTGTGAGAGGAAGATTCTAAGCCTAAACCTAAAGACAACTCTGATAAAGTAATGACAATGAATTAGAAGGTTTGGAACCATTTCACCACATTACTGTAATAGGAGACACCAAAAAGTTCATTTTGTTGATGGAAACTATTTATTAACAGGTAGTACTTGGGTAAAAACTCAAGTTGCTCTATTTCATTGTGCTTCATCTGTGGAAAACAATTTATGAAGGTAGCTATGGATCCCCCAAATGGCTGTTTGTTAAACACAGACGAGTTCACTCAAGAATGTTTTAAAAACTGTGTAAAAGCGTCTGACCTAGCCAAGAATGTTACAGCCACTTCCACTGTGGAGAGGAAAGGGAATTGTGCAAGTAAGGCCTCTGCCTCTGCTGGGCACCCCACAGCACTGACACAGACCAAGCAATGAAGCACCACTCTACCTGCAACAGGTACAGAAAAACAATGGGAGAGCATCTGAAGCCCCCCACCCCCCGACCGCAACTTCTTTGTTCCAAGAGAATGCTGAGAAAAATGAAGGTCTGAGTATCAAGTAGGATGGCCTCACATTCAATAGTCTCTCTGTAGCCATAGAGATCATGGAGAATCAGACAATGAAAGGACCACCAGCCTGAAGATGAATCTGGAGTGACATGGATATGAAGGTCAGTGGGATTCTTAAGACCCTGTCCTCACATGCAGAAGGGGAAGTCATTTTTTTCTTTCAACTTTTTATTTTTGCTTTTTAAAAATTGCTATTGTTTATATCTCATATCATACCATAAGGACAATTTCTAGTCCAAAATTGAAAATGGCATGACAGTCTTTGTCCAAAATAGTACATTATTGTCTAGGTCAGAACATTAAAAGAGGAAAATTACCAAAGATTATATTTTTTTAAAATACTGATTTGAGTTTGCTTATTGAGTAATTTCATTTGCTTGGCTTTTTACATAATATTGTACAAATGTTTGTCACAGGCATTTACTTCAATAAGAGGTGAGTCAGTGTTAATTTTGCCTTGGTGCTTGGTGAATTAAATGTCATGAATAAGAAGTACAAAATTTTTATCCATACTTTTAGGACAGAGATGTACCTGATATCTAAAATGTAAACTAAGCATTATCATATGTATATGATTATATATGTCTTCTTTGTTTTAGATTTATCATACTTGTAATTAAATTCAGATGTCTGATACTACCAATTCAAAGTCTGTCACACACTTTTTTTAAGTGCACATTTCTTTGTAATTTTAAAATGCAATAAAAAGGATATATATAAAATAATATTTTCTAATATTTTGGGATAATTTTAACATAATTTAAAATAATGGTATTGTCAAATCATTATTTGGTCATAACATTTTGTAGATGGCACAGAACATGAAATGGGTCTTAAAAATCTAGCAAGAGAAAAATTTTGCAATTTGTACTGCACATCTGCAATTTGTACACACATAAAAATTGTGTGAAAATATAAAAACACATGCACAATTTATTTTGGGTGGTAACTGATTAGTAGTTGAGGAACTGCTCCAACCTTTCAAAATAAAGAGTAAAATCATAAGAAGTTTGTTCACTTTGAAATTACATTAAAAGTTTGATAAAATTCTTAGGGGTCATTAGCTTCAAATAATAATATTTCTAAGTCTGTCAAAAATTATACCTGATTAAAGTTGTTTGTATATAGGTTATATGAGTATGTTCTTGTTTTTATTTTCTTTATTGACTGGTACTAGAAATATGTATTTTTCTGTGTTCAGAAATATGTGATTTGGATAATGGCTGAATTCTTAAGTGTCACCAACATATCTGGAAAAAAATAATAAATACTCTCACAAAACCTACGATTAATCAGTGGGTATATGTTTCATACACAGATGCTATTTAGCATGCAAGGAAGAGTTACTACAGGTGCTGGGTTAAAAATTTGAGTGGCCAGAGCACTTTCAAGAAAAAGCAGGTCAGATGTTGCTTAGAGCCTTGATGAAGAGCCTACTCAATAGACATTTCCTATGAACCAATTTCTGCAAAGCTCTGGAGAAAACCTTTTTTGAATTCAAGTGACAAGATTCATGGATTAAAAAAAAACTTAGCCAGACATAGTGGTGCATGCCTGTAATCCCAGCAACTTGGCAAGTTAAGGCAGGAGAGGCCAGCTGGGCAACTTAGCAAAATCCTGGTTTCAAACTAAAAAAATAAATCAAAGAGCTGGGGATGTAGCTAGGTGGTAGAGTACCCCCAACTTCAATCCCCAGTACTACAAACAAACAAGAAACAAATTATAAAAAAGAAATCTTAAAATGTTTCCAAAACTGCTTGAGAGTGATAGAATATTAACAAGCCTTAAAACTATTGAAAAACAGCTAGGAGAACTACCAGATAACATTGAATGGTATTTTCCTTTCCTTTCAACATAAGTACATGACTGGATGAGGGACTCTGGCTCTGACTGTTTGGCTCAGTCTGAGAATTT
Organism: Callospermophilus lateralis; assembly: GCF_048772815.1. Taxonomy (NCBI): domain Eukaryota; kingdom Metazoa; phylum Chordata; class Mammalia; order Rodentia; family Sciuridae; genus Callospermophilus; species Callospermophilus lateralis. Next base: position 105,758,991 of record NC_135315.1, read on the forward strand.
GAGACTTTGAGAGGAAGGAAGTCCTCAGAGAGCCAGAGTCTAACTGCACACTTTGGTAATATTTACTGATTAACCCCAGATATATTCTGAAATTCTGTGAAATAAGGATGCCTTAATATTCATGGAACAGCAATGAATATTTTGGCAGTGTTCAACTTCCTATATGCATGGGTAAGAAAAAAACTGCACTTTAGCTGAAAATGAAATCCATATTTGCTTAACTCTCAAGTTCAACTCAGAATTGAATATTTATGCAGGAAAGAAACAAGTACAGGTTTGATATTAAAGAAGTAAGATTCACTCTTCATTTTGAGTTTCAAAAAAACATTTTTTGTACATATTTAAGACTATATAAAAGATGAATAACAAATACAAATCTAGAATAATGTTGAAATTGCTAGGCTTATGTTTAGGTCACTCAGAAATGTTTTTTAAAATTTTGTCTAAAATTGTGTCATGGCTATTTGTGCATGTGGTACTAGGAAACGAATGTAGGGCTTCACACAAGTGAGGCAAGCACCCTACCACTGAGCTACATCCATAGTTCTTTCTATTTTGAGACAAATTCTCTCTAAGTTGTCCCCACTGGTCTCAAACTTGCAATCCTCCTGCCTCAATTTCTCAAGTAGCTAGGATTATAAGCATGTAATCCTGGCCAGCTTTTTTTTTAAATTTCTATTACTTTGGTTTATCATTTAGAAGCTTTAATATTCAACATGATAAATAAATTTTCAGGTAATAAATGATAAGTTATAAATTTATATCCTCTATTTAAATGAAATCTACTGAGATTACCTTAAGAAAATTAAACTACTATTTGGACTTAAGCCAGTTAGTGTTTAAAGCAGTACACAAAAGTTACTGTTTGTCTTATGAGAATTGAAGGCTTTGAAAATGATATTAATGTCAAAGAAAGGTTTAACAATTTTTATTCTTTTCAAGAAATGTTGGATAAAAATCCATTTTTAATTTTAAAAGGGAATAAACTACTTTTGGTCATACCATATTTATATAGTATACTTCATCTCATTAGCTTAACAGTAGTAGTGTTTAGCATGTGTGTTTGTCAAAACTCATAAAGCTACACACTAAAAAAGATGCCTTTTATATATGTAAGGGACACCTTAATAAATCTTTTTTTAAAAAGAGCACAATAAGCTAGATGCTATGGCACAAGCCTGGAATCCAGGTGACTTGGGAGGCTGAGGCAGGAGGATCCCAAGTTTAAGACTAATCTCAGCAACTCAGTGAGGCCCTCAGCAACTAAGTGAAATCCTGTCTCAAAATAAAAAATAAAAAGGGCTGAGGATGTGGTTCACTGGTAAAGTAACCCTGTGTTAAATCCTCAGTACCAAAAAAAAGTACAACAAACTTACAATTATATAAATTACATAAAATAAACGTAATAAAAATGTTATAATTCTTAGAAGCACCCTGCCATGATAATGTAGACACAACAGCCTTATCACGACTGAAATCTTGGATGTCCACAGTATAACAATTTTTTCCCATTCTACAATTAAGTTAAAGGTTAAATTGTCCTTCAATGACATTTTCAATTTTATAATGACACAGGCCCTTGAAAATATCATCGCAAATCAAATATAGCCAATTGAACTATATGTACTCTTTCTTACTTTGAGGAAAATAATTCAGGGAATAGAAGGGTTTAGTGAGCTTTCTGTATCTCTGAAATAAAATACCAAAATGCTGTATCAGAATACAAAAATCTGATTACTTTGGGCTTAATCTTTCATAGCAAATAGACTTAATTTACAGAGTTTCTTTTCAACTCAGCAACTTGAACACCATAAAGACCTTAATCTGTCCATTTCATGACTTATATCATCTGCTTCAAGGATCTTGTTTGCTACAGAAGTATAGCTAGTGAACAAATAACCAAACCAGAAATTTATAGAACTGGAATCTATTTCAATTATAGCATGTGGTTTGAAAAGGAAATAAAAAATACAGAAAAATTTTAGCAAATTTATTTACCTCATCATCTCAGCAATCTTAAAATTTCCTACAAATATGACAAGTAAAATATAGCTCTTTCTTCATAAGGATAAGCAGATTGGAAATACTTACCTTGTACCAAAGAAACACTAACAATAACATTTTAGAGTGACTGTAATTTTTCCAATAATCCTATGGTGTAGGACATTAGCACCATTTAGAGGTGATAATGAAAATACAGTAGCCACCACTACACCAGCAAATGAAAAGTATCATGCCAAATGCTTTGTATGTGGTGCCTTAATTTTCACTTTAACCCTACAAATTAGGCATTGTCAACATCTCCTTTTATAAAGAATTAAGTACAGTCACTTAACTACTGATTGGCAGATGTTAGACTCAAAAGCGCAGGTATCTTGTTTGTCTAAGCCTATACTGTTTATATTTCAAAAGTCTTCTACCAAAGAGTATTTAAATTACTGGAATCTGACTTTAATTGTGAAGTTTTCTGGATGATAAGTATATTATATTTAATTATACCATAAAGCATAGAGTCTTTTAAAAAATGCATCACAATAGTACAGTGTTATTTCTACACTTCCAAAAATGAACTAGTTCATCAGAAGTAAAAACTGTGCACTGTATAAGAACAGAAGAAAGTATAGAAGTGGAAGAGTCAAAAAATTTACTCAGGGTGCTTGACTAGGGTATTTTACAACCTTGTCAAGATCTTCCACAAATAAAAAGGACTTGCTATGTATTCTTTATTTCCCTGTTAAGGGTAACTGTTTAGTATCTGTTCCTCCAGGTCCAGGTTTCACAATCATATATGATTATTTAAAGAACAGCTAGATATATAAAGAAAATAATTAACATAGCAAACAGTTACTCTAGAAAGCCTACTTACAATGTTGGTCCATGGCTAGCATCTGGGAACCTGGATTTCAGCAGGATTCCCATCGTGCCCTGTTAAGAAGATCACTGTGCCTAAACGGTCCATGCAAACAATATGGTTTGTGCTGAACACTTGCTTTCTTCCTGGAGTCTGTAGTTTTGGTTCATGCTAACCCCAATAAGTGTCTTGTGCACTTAATCTCTACAGTGCTTCCCCAATAGACAATATTTTTCATTTCACAGGTGTGAAAGAATGTTGAGAGAATCGAGTACATATTTGACTCTGCTGGGAGAGGACTCTTAGAAGTTTGGTTTCCCCTGGAATTTGTCTGTGTGCCTTTACCCTTTGCTGATTTTGTTCTTGTGTTTTCTTGTTGTAATGACTCAGAATACAACTGTGAGTACAGCTATATGCTGAGTCCTGTGGGTCTTCCTAGCCAATCACTAAACATGGGATGTTTTGAGGATCCCTGACACAAATAGTAAGATACTTTCACAATTAACCGATAGCTACCGCTAACAGAATGGCCGTGATAATTTGCTGAAGATTGGCAAACTTGGAGATGTTTTACCTGCCACTAACAAGTACAAAAGTAAGTTCCAAACACCTGACCTTGAATTATATAATGTACATTTTTTGTACCCACCAGGCACTCTAGCAGGAAAAGAATCAGGAGACCCTGCTCCAGCACCACCTTATTCTTCATCTTCTTCAAATTCTAAATTCTCTTCCTCACCAGGGGCTAAAATTCTCCTATATAAAAAAGGACAGAAAAATTAGTGAGCTACTCCACTTAATACACCAGCTAACCCTCAAAGCCACTAACTTCCCAGATAAGATGCTGATTATTAGGTTAATGTTGATATAAATGTCAATGTCAATCATTTCATTGCTACCAATATCACCAATACCAAATTTGATAGGGAAAAAATCCAGAAATATTTAAAAAACAGGCATAAAATAGATAATAAAATCAGAAGACAAAATATGGATGCTTATTTATTTACCTTAATGGGACAGGCTGAACATCAAATGGAAATTCTTTATTATATGTGAGAATATTCTTTAGGACTAGAATAAAGACATAGACAAACATTAGTCTTATATCTTATATCTTAGTCCTACATGTTATGTAAGTCTTATATATTAGTTAGTCTTATATGTTATATCTTAAATTGATACTTTTAATCGTATTTTATAGTGTATTAACCACACATTTAATATATGTATTTTAAATTCCGAGCTTCACTATCATTTCAAGACTATGCAATTGACTACTGAGTGTCTTAGCAAAATAAAAATGTCCATAGTGGACTGCAGGTACTCAGAGCCCTGATAGAAAATGAACCATAAAATAGTTCTCCAATGTACAAGGTCCTAGGTGATATGGGGTAAAAGAGAATACCTCTTCTCCTGAAGTATTTTAACTAAAAGATTGATACTGAAGATGACTAATTAAAGAGAAATAGATAATCACATCTTATTCTTTATCCTAAGTAGATTTCCCTCAATACTTATCACACTGGTAAGGTTTGTAGCAACAAGGTTATAATTCTAATATTCCTTTTATGATGAAATTTATTATATATGTGTACACACATATATACATGCATATATGTGTGTGTGTGTATATATATATATATATATATATATATATATATATATATATATATATATATATATTTACACATGTGTACACACACATACACACACACACACACACACACACACACACAGCAGACTCTCTCCTCAGGGAAGTCATCAAACAACATAATGCTATCACCTCTTGTGTCCTGGTTGATTACTTTCTGGAATGTAAGCCTACAGACAGATGTTATACAATTCTATCTGTATCTGGAAAAGTATTTTATGAAATTTATTTTTGCATTTCCCAATTTATGGGTTCCTAGTGACTACCTGCAATTATTTCAAGGTGAATATTTAGGATTATTAATTGGGCAACCCATGATTTTTACTCTAATTACTCAGACTTTAATTTTGGAGTCTTGCAGATTTGAGTTAAAAGGAGTATGGCATATTGGATTCCTAAATAAGGAAATTCAAAAAGAACAGGTTGTAATTACATAACTTATTCCAATAGGAGTCAATCATCCAGTGAGAAAGAAGTTGGAAACTTGTATCTAGATTCTCATTACTCACTCTTAATTCTCTCTCCCTTTAGCTCTTCCTCATCCTTTATCTCTTTCTTCTTCTCAACAAATGTATACCGAGTACTCACAATGTTCCAATCACTGCTTTAGGTGTTAAAGATACACAGTAATCAAGAACTCATATTTGGACCTTAGACTTTACTAAGGAAAAGTAGACAATAAATATGCCAATAAATAAACTAGATAATGTAAGATGTGATTAGTGGTATGAAGGATACAAACAGGATGCTGTGTAAAAGCAGAGAGAACTTGGTAGAGTAGCTAAGGTAGACAGGGTGCCTTTCGAAACTAAACTGTAAGAAGACATTTGAGCCAAGACCTGAGATGAGAGGAATCATCCACAAGTGGCTCTAGCATAAGGGCTTCCCAGGTATTAGAGAACAGGCTGGAGCAACAACAAAGGTTCCAAGTAGGAAACAGTTTGCCTTATTCAAGGCATAGAAAGGACTGTGAGAACTTAAGTCTGACAAGCAAAGGGGAAGCAGCAGGAGATCAAAGTAGAAGGTTTAAATCAAAACCTAGCCCTACAATTACAACAATAACTTGAACATTTACTTAAATACTCTAATCTCCCCAGTTCTAAAATGAGAATGCTACTTCCTTTACAGGCTATTGAGAGAATTACAGCCTAAATAAATGTATACAAAATGTCGAGGGAAAATCTAAAATGGACATTTACTCTTTCCATGACCTTTTTGATCTAGTTGACTAGAATCCTAATATTTCTTATCTTACTAAGAAGTACTGTTTATTTTTTAATACAAGAACATCTTTTCTATACTTCTGCATGATCATTGTTACTAAACTATTAAATCAACTCAATATTAATAAGTAATATTAATAAATATTGATCACTTACACAACAATGGAATAGATACCCAAGAATGGGGAGCAGGTAACAAAAAGATCATGTCTCACTTATATCAGAAACAAAAACACAGAAAAGGTCATATTGTAATAAGAGTTTAATAAAATGGGCAAAAAAATCAACCATTAAAAATGTATATAACAATAATTTTTAAAAGTTGATCCTGTGATGGTGGCATGTGTCTGTAATCCTAGGTACCAAAAGCCTGAGTCAGGAGGACTAGAAGTTCATCTGCCTAAGCAAAGTAGGGAGACCCTGTCTCAAAATAAAAATAAAACAATAAAAGAGCTGGGGTTGTAGTTCAGTGGTAGAGTGCTTGCCTTGCACATGTGGCACTGGGTTCGATCCTTAGCACTACATGAAATAAATAAATTAAATAAAGGTATTGTGTCCATCTACAACTAAAAAAGTTTTAAAAAATAAAAAGGACTGGAAATACAGCTCAGTGGTAGAGCACCCCTGGGTTCAATCCCCAGTACATCAAAAACAAACAAAAAGTTGAAAAATATCTTGGTTATTAAGAATATCTTGACTGAGTGTGGTAGTGCACACCTGTAATCCCAGAGGCTTAGGAGGATTAAGAATTCAAAGCCAGCCTCAGCAAAAGTGAGGCATAAGCAACTCAGTGAGACCCTGTCTTTAAATAAAATACAAAATAGGGCTGGGGATGTGGCTCAGTGGTTATCTTGCATTTGTATTGTAACAGAATAATTAAATAGTATTTTCTTTTCTTTAGTATCAAAGCTCTGAAGAGGAAGTATTTGCTTTAGAATAATAGCTTTGTTATATTATTTTTACAAGTTAAAGTATTATCAAACATTTAATTTATGTGAATAGCTTTAGAACTAAAAAAACAAATTATGTTTTACTTTCTATAACTGTAGTATGGGTTTACAATTTCAACAACTATGGAATAACAGCTTCTATTGTTCTTTTAAAATAGCTTAAACTTTACATAGAGTTTTCTTTCTACCAATACTAGCAATGGTGTCTTAGGAGGATCTGAAGAGGAGCTTGAATTTTACAAAAGATATTATCATAAGTATGAAGCATGTCATGGGTTGGAGATTCATGGGCTGATTTGGTAGGACTTACACACTTTGGATCACTACATGGCAGACATCTGATGCTACTCCACCATGGAAAATTCAGCACTCCCAGCCTTTCTCTTGGAGGATGGACCTACCAACCTCCTGAAGCTAACCCTCAAAAGATGACACACAGGCAAATATCAAAATGCATTCTGCTTTTGTGACTGACGTGTTTCATTTTTGTGGTAGGAAAAATGGGCAGCTGCCTCAATTTTGAAAGGGTATTTTTTAAATTATAAGAAAAGATTCCTTCAAAACATTCAAATCTATTTAACTCAACACAATCTTGCCAAGTTCATACTACACTTAAAGCATTCAATAGGCGCTGGGGTGGGGGAAGAGTCCATTCATAATCTCTTTGAGGACTGAAACAAATACAAGTGAAAAATAACACATGTGAGAGTCTGACAATGGATAGTTAAAATGATCCTATACAGGAGAGGAGGCAGAGTTTAATTATGCCTCTATAGAGACAGCAGAGAAAGCTTTCAGGGAGAGGTGGGATTCTGTGAAGCCTTGAAGGGTGGCTTAATAGAAGGGAATTTTGCAGGGTAGTGGTGGTGAGATATGCTTGAGTAAGCAGCAGTACATTACTGCAATTACATAAGAAAAAATGGCTCAGACTTTCACAATCATAGTTTTAGTATTTTCAGACAGAATTTAAAAGATTTCAAAATGCTGAAGTAAAGAATACATCAGCCTAATAAACCAGCCAAGAGCTAGGGATGTAGCTCAGTGGCAGAGCATTTGCCTTATATGCGCAATGCCCTGGGTTTGATCCCCAGCACCACACACACGCACAAAATTAAATTTTTAAAAAACTTTTTTTTAAAAGAAAGGAAACCAGCTAAGTTCAACATATTAAAAGTTAGAATTCACTATTTTTCCTTAGAAGAGGCTTAATTTTTTAAAAAGCAAGCTTGAATAAGTATACTTAATATGAAATATTACTAAATACCAATTTGTAGAAAATATTTAATTCCAAATCAATAATTAACTCACAACAAGTGCCCTGCTTGGATAAATTCCAAATTACAGAGTCTACCCTACTGAAATACTCGTTTATGTTTCTTTCAGAAGCAACAGCAAATTAAAATCATCTAAAAGGATAACTATCAAGAAGGGAAAAGTACAAATGAAAAACATTATAAAAAATATAATAAAGTGAATCTCCAAAATTCTCTTTCCATTTCTACTCCAAATCTTTTTTAAAAAGCCGAAAAAGTAATAGATTTTAACCTGATCTTCGACTAATACATGGATCAATAATTTCTTAGGAATTTGAACTGGAGAGCTGTACTTAGGAATGATGTAGTACAGCACCACTACAGGTATTAATAACAGCATAGTGAAAGAACCGGTCCAGGTGACCCTAAAACTCATTCCTGGGATTTACAAGCTAATGTCGGTGTTGTCCTTAGCAAAATGAAACTGAGAGGATTCGAGTGCTTAGCATATAGATGCTATTCTAAAAAAAAAAAAAGGCAATTAATGAAAGATCTTGTGAGGCAATAGAAGTACTTGAGCATGCTCAGAGGAAGAGATAATAAATATATGAAATAAACATCCACAGTCTTTACAGCCACTCTGTGTATCTATAAGATTCTTAAATTTTGTTTGGAAACAAACTAATAGGAAATAGTGACTGAATAAGAAGCCAAAATCCTAATTATTTTTATCATAAAAAACTGAGGGCTGGTGACGTAGTTTACTGGTAAAGCACTTGTCTAACATGCCCAAAGCCCTTGGTTCAATCCCCAGCATCATCTCTCTCTCTCTCTCTCTCTCTCTCTCTCTCTCTCTCTCTCTCTCACACACACACACACACACACACACACACACACACACACATACGCACACACTCACACACAAACATAATTTTCAGTATAACCACTGTATAAACAACTGTTGCAACATTTTATTTAAAGCCATCAATGTGTTTTTCTCAAAATAATCTTATATGTAGCCAGTCATAAAAGATTATATATCATATGAGTCCATTTAAATAAAATGTCTTCAATAGGACAATTTATAGACAGAAATCAAACTAATGGTTTCCTAGGGCTGGGAATTGGAAGGGATTTTAGGGGGATGGCAAGAAGTGAATGACTGCTCATGGGAATAGGGTTTCTTCTTGTGGTGATGAAAATGTCCTAAAATTGATTGTTGGTGATGTCTGCATAACTCTTCCAATTTACTAAAAAATTGAATATGATATGGTAAATTGGTGAACTGTGCTTTATATAAATTATATCTCAATCATATACAAAGTATTTATTAATGCTTTTGAAAAATAAAGTTTTAGGTACAAAAAACCCAAAAAATTGTGAGAAATATTACATTGATTAGTATCCTTATATACATTGGATATAGGCATAAGAACTATTTCTGAATATAAGTGTGTCTCTTATAACATCTCCAACTCTTATGATCTATGGCTGGAGATGTAGCTCAGTGGTAAAATGCTTGCCTAGCATGTGTGAGGTCATGGGTTTGATCCCCAGAACCACAAAGAAAAAAAAAAACTTTATGATCTGGATTACATAAAGTAACCAAAACTATTAAAATGACAGAGTTCATCAGAATTCTTGCCATATTCAGAAGGATGGTGTTCTGAAGAAATGAAATAGGATCATCTAAAACTGTGGAAAAGCCACCAGAATCACAACAAATCTGTTATGCATTCCTTTGTTGTTGTCTGTTGTTGTTAACTTCTCTTTTCCAACCCAAACAACAGAAAATCAGATCCCCTTCAGTATACTCTGAGAATCCTTTTTCTACCCTGGATTTGGAATACAATCACATTTCAGCTATCTCAATAATATATGTCTTTGTTAGAATTGCTATGAATGAATTAGATATTGGCAGTTTGGGGAATTTATAGGAACATTCTATTTAGTTCTTTTTTGGCAGGGGATACTGGGACTGAACTCAGGGGCACTTGACCACTGAGCCACATCCCCAGCCCTATTTCATATTTTATTTAGAGACAGGGTCTCACTAAGTTGCTTAGTGCCTTGCTTTGCTAGGGCTGGCTTTGAATTTGATATCCTTCTGCCTCAGCCTCCCGAGCGGCTAGGATTACAGGCATGCGCCACTGTGCAAGGCCCTCTTTAGTTCGTAAATTAATTTTTTACCTCTTACTCAAAGCATGTTTACATTAAAAGGATTGCACTAGTGTGAACTGAGATAGACTGACAAATGTTCTGAGATCTAGACCCTGCTCAGTTACTGGGGATTTAAATGAAACAGGGCAAACAAATCATTTCATTTCTTTCCTCAATAGAGAATGTGACCACAAGTCTGAGACTCCTTTCTGTTTGAAAATTCTTTGATTTTATGATTCCCTACTTAAAAATCTTACTTAGTTGGATAAATAAAATCTACTATTCCCTAGTCACATAAATGCACTGAGATGTGCAATCTTATCTCAATAAAAAAAAAGAGTACAGGAGCTGGGTTATAGTTCTGTTTGTAGAGCATTTGCCTTGCATGTGTGAAGCACTGGATTTGATCCTCAACACCACATAAAAACAAATAAATAAAACAAAGATATTGTATCTGTCTACAACTAAAAAAATTTTTTTAAAAGGCTACATTAACTTACATTCATTCAGTTATTCACACTGTGCCTTTGCCCATACTGCAAGATGAAATCCAAATGGTAATTAAAAATGCAAATATTGTAGGAGTTTAAAAGCACCAAAAAATAAGAGAAATAAATCCAATCACTTTCTGTGCTAAACAATCTTAATATTCACAACAGATAAAACTCTTTCTAAAGGAATATCACTAAAAAATATAAAACAAAACTTACTTGGTTCTAGCTTCTTCAGGTCCTCCAGTTTAAATTCTTCCTGGGACTGTGTGGACTAAATTTAAAATATGCATATTATATCTTTTCATTACAAAGATTTCACTACACCCTATGTCTTTTAAGTGGCAAGAATCAAATATTAAAATAAATATATTTCTTGCTTTAAAGGTAGAAAATGAAAAGTTCCAAACTGATTTTTGGAATATTCAAGCTAATAGAAACAGAAAAAAATTAAAATCATATCTTTTATTTCTACAGTGTACAAAGTATGAACTAAATCATTTAAGTGTGAGTTCAACTGATCAATTCCAATTGTTATAAAACCCTTCTGAGATAATATTGCTTTGGGCATGAATGTCTTATTAGAGCAATTAGAATAATTCATTAAAAAAATCCATTTACCTGTAAAGCTGTGCTTCGCAATTCCAAGCATGTTGCAATTTTGCCTATGGTTTTCTGTAGGGAAAAAAATGCTATACATCCCAAGATAATTTTAACTGTCAGTTACTAAAATCAATAATTTTTATTTATAAGAGATCTATAGGGACTGGGATTTTAGCTCAGTGGTTGAAAACTTGCCTCACATGTGTGAGGCACTGGGCTCGATCCTCAGTACTACATTAAAAAAAAAAAACAAAGATATAGTGTCCATCTACAATTTAAAAAATTTACAAAAGAGATCTATACTTCTTTAAATAAATTATTATTCCTTTTCTAGCACCTTGCAGATTTTAGAGAAGAGAATCTGAAGACAAAGGACTGAAAAGTGGGAGAGAGATGAGTATATATTCTCCTCTAAACTAATATGCCATAACCAATTCTAAATCAAGTTTGGTTTGGTGATAGGTCTAGATATGATTTAAAGGGCAACAAAGATAGCCATTATGGAAAGCAGTGTGGAGGTTCCTCAAAAGATTAAAAATTGAACTACGATATGATCCAACAATTCCACTCCAGTATATATGGCCAAAGGAAAGGAAATCAGTAAGCTGCAGAGACACCTGCACTCCCATACTCATAACAGCACTATTCCTATTAGCCAAGAAATGGAAACCTAAGAGTCCATCAACTGATAAGTGGATAAAAAAAATGTTATATATACACAATGGAATACTATTCAGTCATAAAAATAAAGAAATCCTATCCTTTGCAACAACATGATGGAACAAGATCATTATATTAATGAAGTAAGCCAGGCACAGAGACAAGACCCAAAAAATCTTATTCATGTGGAATACAAAAAAGTTGATTTCATAGAAGTTGAAAGTAGAATAGTAGTTACCAGGGGTTGGAGCCAGTAGGGGTGGGTGGAGGGATAAATAAATGCATCCTACATTTCAAAAGAAAAAAGAAAAATTTGAAAGTTTTTAAACATAAGAAATGATAAGTGAGTAGAAAATGTTAACTGGATTTAAATATCACACAATATATACATGTATCAAAACATGTTACCCCATTTATATGTACTATCTTTGTTATCTGTAAGTTAAAATATTGACTTTATTTGTTTTAAAAATAGCTCTTTTTTAGTTGTAGATGGACATAATACCTTTATTTTATTAATTTGTTTTTATGTGGTGCTGAGGATTGAACCCAGTGCCTCACACATGCTGGGCAAGCAAGCACTCTACCATTGAGCTACAACTCTAGCCCCCAAATACTAACTTTAAAAAAGAAAACAGAAAATTAAAAAGGGGGAGGGCAATGAAAAGGGATTTTTGACATCTTCCCTTCCAATCATCTTCTCATAAAGCCTGAAATTTACTAAAAGATATCTGAAAGATAGCACAATGGTCTAATTTAATTCTGATTAAAGCTCAATTCTGACTTGTTTAAAAACGTAGGCAATATTAACAAAATCAGTATTTGTGATGAATGGTGCAGATTTTACAGTCTACCTGTTTTATAAAATAAGCTATAAAACAGATGTGATAGGGCACAGTCCTTGCTTTTAATATGCTCATGTTCTATTATGTGTGATAAAACATATACAAAATCACTATATTAAAAAGAGAGACACTCAATCTATAAGCTTCAGCAAAATAAGTTCCTTTTATGTCCTAAAGGAAAAGAACAAGATCTATATTAGGAATCCAGTCCCAAAGAATAGGGAGTATTTCCAAATCAAAGAGTTTGGAAAATTGTCATGGTTCAATTACTTAAAATCCCCAACTGAAAGCAGAGGGATAGGTTTGAAAAGTAAAGTGAAGTAGGGCATAGTCATTCTGAAAATGGACCTTCCACAAACTCCTTGCTGAGGAATCTAGGATTTCTTTAACAATAAGTTACACAGAAGTGTGTTTTTATTGTTCTTTTTTTAACAGACATGCCCTTAAGAAAACTGTTGTGAGCTGGGCATAGTTATGTGTACCATCTACTGGGAAGGCTAAGGCAGGAGCCTAAAAGTTTAAGGACTGTGTGGGCAACACGGTGAGATTCTTTCTAAAAAAACAAAAAAAAAACCCCTTGGCTATTGTGATACAGGTATGCAATGTATACATAATTTAAAGGAAAGGGGAAAAACTGAAGGAAAAATCATTTAAGTTATTTCAAACTGTCTAAACAATATTCAGAATAAGAATATGAATAGCTAAGGTGGAAATGAAAAGGGGAGATTCATGAGATTCCTAAAAGAAATTATCAGGGCAGGCAGCTGAACAATGACACTGAGACTTCTAGGTCCTTCCAAAAAAGATATTTCTGAAATGTCTTTAGGAATAAGTCTAGATCATAAAAGCAAAGAACTGTGTACATCATTTACAATGCTTACAAAATGACATATTTTGGAAAAAAACTGACACATTTTTCTGAACGCATTTTATGTATGACTTACAAAATGTTTAGTAAATTGGGGATTTGGTGATTTTGTGTTTGGTTAATGTTCTTTGAAAGGTAAAAGAGGAGTAAAGGGAAGTAACAGTATTGTCCTGGCCCCTGGTGCTTAGGCTAGTGGACACTCTTCAATTACTGTATCTTCAACAAACAGCTAGGATAGCAACTCACAAAAAAAACTATTATTGAGCAAGATATGCCTCTCAGACACACAAGTAATAATATTTAATTATCTCCATAATCTTTTAAAAATTTCAATATAAAAGCTTAGAAAACATGCAATTTTAATCTGAAAAGAGATTACATTTGAAAATTATATTTATACATAGTTTGCAAAATACTCAGGTTTATTCATCCTCTTAAATAGCTATGTATAGAAACCAGAAGTAAGCAATCTTTTCTACATAAAGTCTAATATCCCCAATCATTGTTGTTCAAATATACCACTCAACTCCAGCAAAACTAGTAAATAATTAAGTATAAATATAATAATCAAATAATTTATTAATAACAAATACTGTTAATTATTAACCACTTATTAATAACTAATGAACACTTTCCGACAGGCTCTCCTAAGTGATTTATAAACATTAATTTAATTAACCCTCCCCACAACTCAGAGTTAGCTATGATCATTTTACAGGTGTGAAAACTGAAGTATGAACAGGTTAAGTAATTTGTCCCAGTCATCAATGCCTTCTATATAACACACAAGATATTCAATAAAACCACACACTTCAATCAATTCCATTTAGCTATATTCTTTACTATATTCTTTCAAAACTGATTTTATAAAAGAATTTTGCTTGTATTGAGATGTATCAATGAGATAATCTTCAAAATAGTGGTTAGCTTTTTTTCCTTCTTGACTTTAAAATCCATTTTATTTCACACTTCAAACATTTAAGATAAAAATGTTGTACCTGAACAATAAGAAACCACTAACAAACTATTCTCACTTAAACATTTCTTCAAGTTAAGCAAAGGCAATAGCTTTTTATACAGAAATGTACTGAACTATGGTAAAATACCAACAGGCCTTATTCATAACTATTTTAAGGGACCACACCCAGCTTCAGTATTAAAAAAGAAGTGAAACACTATTATTTCAGCTGTGGCAATAACTTTTAAAACATGTAGATTTTATTGATGTCAAAATCAAGTGCTTGCTACTGAAACAGTGTCACCTTCCTTAAAATGAACAGTTCAGAAAAATGATAAAGAAGCACAAGTTCACATATTCCAGAGTATAAGTATTGACTACTTTAATTAATGTACATTAAACCAAGCACTGAAGTGATGTTTGATTTTTAGAAAGACTTAAATCACTAGCATTTTATTCAAATTAATTGCTCATACCTAATATGATAAGAAACAGAAAACAGTATCATTTTTAGAGTATTATCTACTTTAGTTTGTCATTGCTAAGAAAATTGAGAGCCATAAAGATCAGTTAAAGGAAAACATGGAATAAAAATGGACAATTAATGAGCTAAATTAATTTTGCTAAAATGTATTCAATTTATATAATGAATAAAATCAGTTTGAAAATAAACATAATTCAGTACAGTCTTTCTTAATCCAGACTTAACTTTTAAATATTTAAGCAGCCACTCATCTTCCATCTAGCTGTTGGAGGAGAGATAACACTGGGGTAGAGAAAAAGTGGAAGTAGAAAGGTGGAATCGATAAAACATAAAACAAGTATATAGTGCTGTGATTCTCATTACCACCAAGTTTGACTCAAAACAGGGAAAAACTTTCTAAGTGTCATGAGACAGGATGTTCTATTTTGTCCAGAATCTTACATGAGAAAATCTACTACACCAAAGTAGGGAATTTCATGGAATGAAAGCTTTTGGCAGCTTTTTGTTGGCCACTAAACCCAGTTGTTATAATGACAAAACTATTGAAAACTGAAATGAAAGCTAAGGGAACTAATCGTGAGGGAGGATCAAATAAGAATCATAAACTCTTGTTTTAACTAGAAATCTTTGAGAATATTAAAAATAGGAAATAAATGTGAAGTTTTTATTCTATCACCAATTAATTTGGTTTAGACAGATTAGTAGTTCTGCTTTAGAATTCTTTAGATATAAAATAAACATTGGAAAAATATGTTATTCTCTTAAAAATTAGGATTTATTTTAATAAAACATTTATTCATCAAATATATTTGAGAGCTCACTGTGAACTAGACAGCAAAAAGTTTCATAAAGAAAGCACTTTAGTAATAAGATTGGTTTTTAAAAACCAAAAACATTTTTCAAAGTTCCACTAACTACTGAATTGTTGGCATAATTATATAACTCGTCACTGCTATCAATACATGAAATAGTATAAGCATAAGAAATATAACTCAAAATAAAACAACATTTTTGCAAAGAATAAGGTTAAAAGCATTTTCTATTTTCCTTTTTGGAGAAAAATAAATTCAGTTTTCTCTCCAGCTTATGTACAGGCATAGTATTTAATGCAGATCTAACAGTATGTGTCAAAATTTCCTGTATTATGTTCTTTAGAACACTATATCCAATGAAATATTCTGTAAAGAAAGGAGGGGAGCTTTTCAAAAGCAAATAATTTTTAAAATACTGCACAACCAAACTCTTTAAAATATCCAACATACACATTAGAATATTAAAAGTCCAGAGAAGTCACAAACTGTGTGCAAGTAATGCCTATTGGGCTGGGGATGTAGCTTACTAATATACAGAGTGCTTGCTTGCCTAGCATGAGGACCTGGATTCTATTCTTAGCACAACACACAGACACACACACATACACACAGACACAATCTATTAATTTTTAAGAGCCAGTGTTTCCCAGAACATGTCTTGAAGACCTCTCTTTTCTAATCATTATTAACTGAAGACTTTGATAATTTTTTTCTTATGGAACAATCATATAAGGCCTATACATCAATATGAGTGTTTCTGTCTGTTGTGAATATTTCACTTGCATTTTCACAGAAATTTAAACCTTTAAATGCATATAACTTGCCTTATATAGTAGAACAGAATGACTTGGGGTCCTTCTTCAAGACCAAGGAATAGACAGGCAGACAGAAGCTCTGTCTGCAGTTACACCTGGCAGCCAGAAATGCCTCCTGGGCAGGTATTATAAATAATATGTTCCTCAGAAATCAGGCTTCCAGGAGAGGAGGAGGTACAGACCACTTTACATGTAGAGGTCACTGGAGTTTTAGGAAGGAAAGACCTTTTAAAGTCACTTAAGAGTTCTCTAATCTCTCATGTCTTATATAAGGAAAATCAGGCCCAGAGCCAAAGCCAGGATGCAAGACTTCAGTCTTCTGACTCTAGGTCTCAGCTCTCTCCTCTAGGACCTGCAGCCTCCTGGATCTTTTGGAGTACAAGATCTGGGGGTCTTTATAACCAAAGACAAGCTAAACAGCTATAAATTAAAGAATCAATAGCATTATCAACACCAACTCTAGTCTCAGAATACTAAAAAAAATCAAGAAAAAGTTAATTTTTTTCTCATCACTTAACAAGGTTCATTTTTTGATATTAACCTGTTTGTTTTGTAATTTTAGAATGTTTTAGGAGGTCAAAAGACTTTAATCTCAGTCCATGTGGCTCACAGGTTCTACTCCTGAGCAACAAATGCTGGAGAAATCTAACTAACTGAAGGCAAACAGGTGACTAAAATATGGGATCATTAAAACTTTTTTACATTTTTTTATTTTGTCTTCATATTTATAACATACATCATTAACTATTAATTTATGTACCTGGATATCTAAGATTCTATTCATCAAGATTTAGATATTTTAAGTCTTAATTCAATGATGCCTGCTGATCATTTCATAAACAACTCCTAGACAGACTTCACAAATTTTATAGAAGTGGTATAGTGTACAGTCTTTGTTCCTTTCCTTAAGCATATCAGCTATTTCCTTTGTGATAATTATTTTCCAGGACTAAGATCCTAAGTCTCTTAAATCTATTGTGGATATTAGCACTTATTAAGGAAAAAAGAAAAACACCCTTTTAAATTGCAGTAACATAATTTTTTTGAAGTAGATTTTAAATATTTTAAGAATACAAATATATTTGGGCAAGAAATACAGCTAACCCTCTGGGGGCTTTTTCTCCCCAAACTCCTGTAACTAAGAATTAATAAACACAGGCCTATGGACTAAAAACTTGCTTAGGTTTAATTAAAAAGTTATGCAAAAAATTACTCCCATTTCCCCTTGTGCAAAAAAAGAAAAGTATTAATAAGAGTGAATTAGGTCACCAGGATTTTCACACTGCCTTTTCTTAAGAGATGAGGAAAAGACTAACACATATTTTTCACTATCTACAGGATTAAAAATTGACTTAAAACTAGTTACTCTGAGCCAGGAGAAAATGGGAGTTGTTTCCTCCCATTTCTTCTCTTCTTTTAGAATGAAGTTACTTTAAAGTATCCCCTTTTACATAATCTCTATCAGGGAATCAGCTTGATATACAAAAATTTTAATTCAAGGAAGAAAGAACAGTACTGAAACATTTTGCAATCTTATATATTTATTTAGCTGACAGATCTGTACGCCAACTTCTTGACTTGAGCTAATTTTCTTCCATTTGTTTTTTGGTTTGGGGGGTTTTGTGTGTGTTTTCTGTTTTGCTTTGAGAGGTGATACATAAAGAGTTATGAAAATTCAGAGTTAAGCATTGAGGTGGAATGCACTTATTCCCAATCCTTCTGTTTTTCCAAGTGACTCGGAACAAACTCCAGTCTTTGGGTTACCCACGCTTTTCAACTAAAAGTGTGGATGACTTCCATTAGAGTTAAATAAGGCCTAAATAGTTAACTAAAGTAATTCATTAAGTGATAAGTTATATATCTGTATAAATGTTCACTTAATGTTAGGCAAAGCATAATCAATCTGATTTTTTTTTACTTAAATATAACAGTTTTTTGTTTATTTTTCTGCTTAATGGACTCAAGAGCAATTTCATTTGGAATTGAATATATCTAGATATTATTTGATGGTACCTTTTGCTCTTCTGTGAATTCAGAATTGTTGTGTTGAGCTTGGGCCTCTTTTTGTAGATGTCTTGCTAATCTGTAAGAAGAAAACTTTTTTTAGAACTGAAAGCAAACTATCTCAACTGCAACAAAGTAAAACAAATTAAATCTCTTAAAAACAATAAAGTGCATAATACTTTGTTATGTTATTGAAGTAATTCCACATTTTCAAGGCAAATCTACATTACCCTGAGAATCAAACTTTTTACAAAAAAAAAGTTTGTACAAAATAATGATGAAATAAGATACTTTTTATACCATTTCACTGGGACAAATTTCAGAATCTTAGAGCTGCAAAGAATCTCAAAAAGCACATAATTCAACTTTCTTTACTATGCACTAATTTCTTCTATAAACAACCAATAAATAGTTGTCCAGATTCTACTTTAACACTTCCAGTGAGCACCAATAATATATCAACCATAGATACGTTATCATTCTATCATAATTCATTTCCCAATGAGATTTGCCCAAATCCAAATTACAGCCATGACAATAACTCCATCAAAATATGCTTTTGAAACATTTTTAAATGGAAAATAAAGAAAAGCCGTCCACCAATCAAAAACAGAAAATACTGCTTGCCCAGTTATCATCATATCTAAAAATGGCAGGTAGGCCTTGAGTGAGTTTTCCAGGATGAATTTATGATGCTAGTCCAAGCTCAATGGTGAAGATCCAAAGCTATTTCTGAGACAGCAAAAGGCAAAGACTTACTCTTATGAAGAAAGAGAGGGAAAAAAAGAGACCAATTTTAGACACAGTATATGATTAGACATATTTCTAAACAAGTTATAAAAATGGCCAATAAACACATGAAAAGATATTATGTATCATTAGACATCAGGGAAATGCATATCAGAATCATAAAATAATTACTTAGCACCCATGCAGATGGATATAATTTAAAGAGATGAAGAAAATAATAGGCGTAGGGAGAGTACGGAAAAAACTGGAACCCCCATACATTGCTGATGGGAATGTAAATTGGTGCCAGCCATTGTGGAAAAGTTTAATATAGTTAAATACAGAGGAACTGTATGCTCCATCAAACTCCTGAATGGATATATCCAAAAGAACTAAAAATAAATGTTCACACAAAGCACATGTACACAAATGTTTACAGCAGCATTATTTGTAATAATCAAAAAGTCATAAACCCAAAATTTCCATCAACAAAACGTGGTACATATATTCAGTAGACTATTATTCAGTCATAAAGAGGAATGAAACTCACATAATATGCTAGCTACAGTTATGAATGAACTTCAAAAAGATTATGCTATATAAAAAGAAGTCATATGTAAATGGTCATGTTATATGATTCCATTTACATGAAATGTCCAGGAAAGGTAAATTCATAGAGAAAGAAAGCAGATGAGTGGTTTCCAGGATATGGAAAAATTTAGAATGACTGATACCAGGTATGAAGTTTCTTCTTGGAGTGGGAGAAATTTTTAGGAATTACAATAGTGATGGTTATAACACATTGTGAATACATTAAAGACCACTTCACTGTACACGTTAAAATAGTGAGTTTTATGGTATATGTAAAAAAAGAGCTAGCAAAATATTTTGAAAATAAGATTGCTATTCTGGTTGAGGTCTGGGAGTAGGAATGACAGCAAGTGCTAGGTAGAAAAGGCAATTAAAGAAGAAGTTCATCACAGTTCCAAAAAACAAGAACTAGATAGGAGTTCTATTCTATGCAATCATATCCTTAAAGATCAAGTAGTATTCTCAATGGCCTCTATCCTCTTTATGAAAAGTCTGCATCCTTTATCATTAAGCAAGAAATTCTTACAAAAAAATCTTAACATTTGCTAAGATAGCTCCACCATGTTACTCAGTCAAATTTTCATCCATTTACTTACTTGCTTCCAAAGCTGGAAACCACACAATATATTTTCCTAAAATGTCATTCACTGACTCATAGTCTCACATTTTTATGAATTCTTATGCAGGAGAAGGTACAAATAAATGTGGCCCATTGTCCTTTTTCTGTATTTGCTTTCTTTTTTTTAACTCTTGCTGACCTATGTGGACTCTTACAGGAATTCACGGTCTATACACCCTTAGCAATGTCAACTATACATCCCTGAGTTCAAGGAAGTTATACTGTAATAGTTTCTTTATTTGAATATTTCTACATATAATTTGCTAGGAGTGGCTATCAACCTAAGCAGGATTCTTTTTTTTTCTTTAAATAGTTTTTGTTTTGTTATTTTTTTAGTTTTAGTTGGAACAAATACCTTTTATTTTATGTATTTATTTTATGTGGTACTGAGGATAGAACCCAGTGCCTTGCACGTGCTAGGCAAGCACTCTACCAATAAGCCCAAGCTCCAGCCCCAGCCCCTAAGCAGGATTCTTGTCAGGAAAAAAAAGTATAGCTTTCAACTCCTGGTTAAATATTAATAATCAGGGATGGGGGTTGTGGCTCAGTGGTAGAGTGCTCGCCTAGCATGCACAAGGCACTGGGTTTGATCCTCAGCACCACATAAATGTAAAATAAAGATATTGTGTTCATCTAAAACTTAAGAATAAATATTTTAAACTAAATAAATAAATACTAATAATCAGAATAAAGGAGACTAAATTAAAATAATCCTGTTTTCAAAAATTAGGCAACAGATTGGGAGAAAATATTGTAGAAATAAAGAACTTTTATCTGTAGTACATAAAGAACACCTACAACTCAATAGGTAAGAGATAATTCAATTTAAAAATAAGTAAAAGCCTCTACTCAAAATGTCATGTGTCCGCGAAGTTTTCCCTGATACCAGATTTAAAATGGTGGTCTCCTAATTTCTACCCCATATTCCTGTATTTCTCTTCCCTACTTCATTCTTCTTCAAAGTATTGACCATCATCTAAAATATAGGCAAGATGTTTTGCCAAAATGTGACAATAAGGCAAGAATCCAAGTTTCTATAGCTTAAGAGTCATTTTCTAAGAATGACAATAGACTCAATCTAAAAATTAGACCTATTCAACAGTAACCAAAAAGCATAAACATGTGACATGGCAATAGCTGATGAGGCAAATCAACTATTTAGAATAACTTGATGGTAAAGAAAGATCAGGCTTAAGCTAAAACCTATTAGTGTCACACAAATTCAATTAATTACCTACAATAATTAGCAAGCTTTGTCCTGCTTTAGTCAAACCAATTTTTAAAAAATGAAGTTACAGGTGATAATATAGTTTATACACAGTCATCAGTTGTGTCCATCGAAGGGGGACACTGTCCAGGTGTACCCTGGATATTTTTTGAAATCTCTGGGCTGATTCTGCACCTGATAAAAAAGATAGCGCAATGATAGACAACAAATGAGAAAAAGGACAATCATCTGGTCCAAAAACTTAAGACATGAAATTAAGAAGCAGACAAAACAGAAGACAAACAACCATATTACTTGGAATGTATTACTCTGAAGGCAAGTGCAGTAGAGAGAAACACAAATTATTTTAAGCAAAGTAAGAAAAGACCATAGCAATAAGTTATTTTTAGAGAAAACCAACTGGAGAAAAAATATGTATGTTAAGATATGTCAACTTGACACAAAGATAAAGTAGAACAGGAATCTGAACCCATTTACAAGCTGAACAGAGCTGAATAATGAAAGCTAGTGTCATAAACTTGGCTGCTTGACTGGCTTTGTGTAAGAAAATATCTCAGAACTTTGAACTTAGGAAATTCCAACTTGTCTTGCACCAGGTCACGAGCTCCACAGAGCAGGAACCTATTTCAACAAGCAGGTTTAAAAAACATTTAAAAAATATTTTCATTGCTATTAATGATACACTTAAAAATGCAGTAAGTGCTAAAATCCATCAAAGTAAAATGCACTGAAAAAAATTAAACTTACTCAGAAAGATGTTCAGAATTTGGGATACAGACAGAAACTGAAATTAGAAGAAAAGTTTTATATTTACAACAGCATATGAACTATGATGAGAGTAACAATTTAGTAAAGAGTTCATATTGTGGTTGACCAAAAATAATGGAATAAATAACAAAATCCACAAGTGCACAGTTATATATACGTACCTTTCTCTACTACAACTTGGCAAGTATGGGTTTCATGTTGACTTAAGTGTGCAGCCATATTATCTAAGCCAGAAACATCAGTTAGGAAATCACAATTAAGGCACACTAGAGTAATGCCCCTATTAAAAAATAGCATAAAAGAAAAGTTTTTATCTGTTGTTAAATCTATATACAAGTTCAATGATTATTTTTCCACAAATTATCTTTTTGTGTAATAAATGTAACTTGTTATTTGTTATATAAATTTGATGTAACTGAAATGATTCTCTATAAAATGGTACAGCTATGTCCAAATTTTGCTACTACTTATTTACATAGAGTATTTATGTTTTATAAATATTTATCTTTTGTACCAGTCAAAAGACCTACAACCAGTCTAGGTTCCATTAACAATTTGCAATAATATAGGCAAGTCACATTCTATTTGTTCCTCTGCCCATCTGCAAAGTGAGAATAGCATTCATTCACTCAATATATATTTACTGAGGTTGTCTATACAACTGTATCACTGTTATTATGAACAACAACAACAAAAAAAGCCAGTCAGTACTTGAATGAAATTTATAATCTAGTGTTTTATTTAGTTGAGGACAAAATTAGAAGAAAATTATAAAGTATTTAGAAGTATAGTATGATACCTGCCACTACATGCCAAGGTTTTAGCATGATCTTCCAAGGGTGGTTATTATTTAACATGGAATTAACTGACGTAGTTAATAAATATGTTGGAGTCCACAAATTTGGAATCCTCATCATCCCAGCACTGTGAATGCTATTGCCTACCTGATGGGGCCTATACAACTCATTCTCTTTAACAAAACTTGTGAGTGCTGTACAGAGAAAGGAGAAAGAAACTCAAGTCCAGAGAAAATAAAGACAGCATCATGCTGCCTTAGCAGGTCAAAGCAGGGAGAACTCCAACATGTTCTTGATTCTTAAATAACACATGAAATGATTAAGGAATTTCAAAGGAAGTTAGGAAACAAGTCCCAAAATCATGAAAAACTTTTTCTGAGTCTAGAATAGTTCTTACACTCACTGAATTAAACTGAATAACATTTGCTATCTGAAGTATTTAAACATAATTGGCATGTTAAAGTTATGTGTCAATGGCCTTAAGATTCATATTTAAAATGTGTTTGATCTCGTGACTTTTAGTTGAAAAGTATCTTAAATATTATTAAGACTGTAAAAATATTGAGATGGTTCAGAGAACTTAGAAAGCCACTATATAATTGAACTTATTAGATTTATTAAAATGTTAAGCAATTGGGAGCTAGTTGGGTCAAGCATTTGAAGTGCCGTTTAAAAGAAAATCATGTATATTTAATGGATAAATGACACTAAATTGTTTAAAGTAATTTGAACTTAAATTTCACTGTTGAAAAAAATTCAGTCTGTTCAATTTAAATGAACTTTATCTTACATTAAATTAAAGTTCCTCTAGAAAGTGATTACTAAAAAGTACTCAAATTCTAAATGGAGTATTTCTAAAATTCTAAATGGAGTATGGAGACTTAAAAGCTTAAAGAAAGTTAAAATGTAAAATACTTAACTTAAATAACTAACTACAATTTTTTCTATGAACAAACTGCCCTCATAGATACTAAAAAGAGTTTCACTGGTAAAGAACAGGCTACTGCCTATTCCACTGGATATAGATAATTTAAAAAGGGATGGCATGACTAACTCAATCTGTTTTTAAACAGGGATTTGTAATTGGAATTTTTAATCAAATTTCTTGATTTGGGAAAATATGTGAGTCTGGGAATATTATAGTTGGGTCATTAGTAGAGAAAAGATGGTCTGTACAGAGAAAGCAGAAAGAAACCCAAGTCCAGAGAAAATAAGACAGCATTGTGCTGCCTTAGCAGATCAAAGCAGAGAGAACTAAAGTAAGTTCTTGATGACTTTTTGTTTTCCTTATTTGCTCTGCCTGTTGCTCCTCTACTTAAGGGTCTATAAGAGTCTTTGGAATCTCTCTAATAAATCAAAGTTTCACCTAAATTTTGTTTAGGTGAAAAAATTGATCACTTAACTGATCACTGTTATTATCAGTTTAATACAAAGTATATACATTCAACGTTCATATATTTGATGTTCATTACATAATACATATGTTACACCAGTATATGAATACAAACAAACAGGATACTTCAGACTGATTTCTCCTCCTTAAGTTCTATTCTAATAGCATGATATATGTGTGCACTGAGAGAATTCACTGGCACATCAAATCTAAAATCATCTGCTTGCTCCCCAAATCATCTCCTCCTGACTTTCTTATGGTCCCATTTCACTTGACACTAAAGCTCAAACCATAGTCACCTATGACTTTCTCCTTTCTTAAAACATTTAATATGTCAAGCATTTTATAATATTAACAACTTATTGAGTACTTATCTGTGCCAGGCTGCTTTTAAACATATCATCTCATCTAAATCTTACAACAACCTGAAGAGTTAAGTGTTATAATTATTACCCTTTTATACAGTACAGAGTTAGCTTAGTAGCCTACCAAGGACATAGAGCTGGTAAAGGTCAAAATCAGGTGTAAAATTATGCACTTTGATTCCAGAGCCCATATTACATCATAAACACAATGTAATACCACCTCACCACCTTAATTCAGATCCCTAATCTAAATGATTTATGCACCTACAACTCACCTTGTATGTCCCTGAATTCAACTTTCCTTCAGTATCCCTTGAATCTACACAAAACACTAATGGTTCTCCAGTGCCCTCTGAATTAAGTCCAAATTTCCTAAGTTTAATTTTCAATGCATTCCAATATGATTGTAAGCTCAAAATTGTTGCTACAGACTTTAATTCATTACTATCACACAAACATCATGTTCCATCCATTTACTACTAGCCATACTTTCTGTATGTCTTCTCTTTTTCATTTCTGTACTTTTGTGCTATTTTCTCCAACTAGAAGATCCCTCTGCTTCTTCTGCCAGTTTAAAAAAAAACACTCATCCTTAAAAACAAAGTAAACCTAATTCCTATCCAGATCATTCCAAGTAATCTCTCACTTCTCTGAAATAACTTATTGCACTTATTAAAATCCACAGTTACTTCTGTTCATACTTTATTTCCCACCTAATGAACAACATTCCCTGAAGGCTAGTTCCAAGATTGCTTTATCCCTATCATCTACACAGAACCTGCTACAATACATACATGATAAATGCATAATACACATAATATACACAATAAAAAGTATTCCATTTCAATAAGTAATTACAAAGATTGGGGGATATGGAATTTTATAAATATGCTAAGTTCCACTCACAGAAATTGACCAATTCCAATGTGAGACATAATGGTAGTTGAGAGAAAAACACTCCAGACCTTTAAAAAATCAGATAATTTGTTTAAAAAACTAACACACAACTGAGCTAGACAACAATGAGGTAAAAATCAAATTAAAATCTGATTTTTAAAATGCAATAAATCCTATTCATTCTTATAAAAGTCTTTATTAAGGCAGTACCTCAAGTAACAATCAATTTCTCTGAATACAATAAACACTCTAATGAGACTAAAAGTTTTAATATTGAACCATTATTTTTTATCTTCCTGTGAGCTACTGGCTCAGCATCATAAATGGGACCTTTTGTCCAAATACATATTTTTTCCATATACATTAATTTATTCAACAAATATTTACTGAATGCCTACTATATGCTAGGCTTAAAAAAACAAAAACAAATGAACAACAACAACAACAACAAAAACCACAAGCCACATAGAATGTAGTAAGAGAACACAGACCACAGACAAACAAAAAGTAAAATATACAGTATTGCAAATACACTATGAAAAAAAATATTAAAAGGAGGTAAAAGTGCTAGAGTGAAGCATGGGGGGAGTGGATACAATTTCAAATGCAGTAATTAAGGAAAGGATCACTGTCAGAGTGGAGATAAAGGAGTAACCATATAATATCTGGGAAAGAGTAAACGATGCATAGGAGATAATAAACACAAAGATCCTAAGACATAATGCCATTCCCTCTTCCTCCTTTTCCATGAACCCAAAGCATCAAACAAGTCTTTGGCTATACTTATCAATAAATTAGTTTGGTGGAACAAAGATATTGTTATTTCAAGGAGAATAGCAACATAAGCAGAAAATAAACAAAGAAAAAGAAACAGAGGAAATCAGAATTTTAAAAAATGGTGCTCAATGGATTTTGAATTCAGTGTGTGGTATAACCAATGCTAATTATCAACATTCATCCATAGTTTCTTTACAGAAGCTAAGATGTATACTTCTATTTGAAAAAGAAACAAACAAAAAAGAATTATGAAGACTACTGATTTCAAGAATTTCAGTGGTTTCATATATGTGCTTCAAAAATTAACAGCGTCACTTTAATAGGTATCTTAAGAAACTTTTTGATATTCAAATATTGTTGGTGGGCCTGATTTTTCCTTTCATTTTACAATGCAAATGCATGAGAATTTCATCTTGACACCATTTGTCACCAATGAAATAAATTTACCAAGAGATTAATGGCATATCTCAGGTCTTATAAGGAACAATATAATATCCATTAGGAATCACTCAGATTTCCAAACTGGCACTCCCAGACAGTTTAATTTAAAAGTGCAAACCACAATGATACAGCACTTCCTAGCAACTAGGATGACTATAACAAAAAAGATATAATACTGAATGTTACAAAAGATTGTGAAGAAACTAGAACCCTCATACACTGCTGGTGGGAATGTAAATAATGAGGCTACTTTGAAAAGCAATTTAGCAGTTCCTCAAAAGGATCAATGTACTATAAAATCCAGCAAATTCAATGTTAAGTATATACTAAAGAAAAATAAAAAGACATGTCCTTAAAAAATTAATATGTAAATGTTCACAATGTAGCATTATAACAACCTAAAGTGAAAATGAACTGAATGAATGGCTAAACTATGACATATTCATAATATGGAATATCATTCAGCACTTTGAAAAATGAAGCATTCATACATGCATGCTACAATATACATAAACCTTTATAGGCAGTTGGAAAAGACTACATACACAGTCTATCATTCCATTTGTAGAAAATATCTAGAATGAACTAATCTACATAGGCACAAAGTAGATTCATGATTGCTTAGTAATGGGGAGAGTTGAAAAGAAATGGGGATAACCACTAATGAATGGGGAAAGGGTTTCTGTTTGGAATGACCAATATGTACTAAAATTAACTGTGGTCATTGCTGTACAGCAGCAGTACAGTATAATATTATAACCTATTATAGGTTTGGATGCTATACTATACTGTATAGTATAATATAGCACAATACCATAACCTATTAATTTTATTGTTAAATGCATATTGTACAGCATGTGAATTATATTTCAATAAATTTGTTATGCAAGAAAAAATGTAAATTATAACCATTGTTTAGTAGAAAGAATTAAAAAAAATCAACTAGTTACCTGAGATCTTCAGAATGCTCCTTAAATATACAAAACCTTTTACTTGGATGACTACTGTGAAAGCCGGAGAGACAGAAGACATTTTAATAATTTTAGTATAGAATTATATTATTTCATAATAATAATTATATTAATTTATAAACATATTTCAAGTCTGTACTTAAGTTTCTAGTTTTTAAAAGACTACAGAATAAATACTGAACCATTAACTCTGTTTAATTTAACATTTGATCTGATATTCCATTTTGCTTTTAATTCCTAATGACACATACTTTTTTCCCTAAGCATATACTTAGATGATCAATACCTCACCATTATGTAAAAAGGAAATGCTCAAAGAGTTAAAAAACAAACTAAATTTTTCATTTATTATACATTTAAAACAATTCTAAATTTTTATTAACAAATTAATTTTGCTACAATCTGAATTATTATTAGAAATCAACTTTTTGAAAATAACTTTTTAATAATCTTAGCATGCTGGTATAGAGACAGGGGAACAGAATTCAATTGATCTAGAAAGTACACACTATTTCAGCTAAATATTACTGTTTACCATCTGTAAATTCAAACATCTAGACAGTTATTTGTAATTGTTAGTAGAGGTTTAAGAAAAAAAGCAGAACTCATAACTTAATGCTTCCTCTAATTACAGAACAAAAAACCATTAACCAAACATTGTAGCCAATAAGGAAAGCTTTCTGTACTAGAAAACCAGAAGTAGTTTAGCACACTATATCTGAAAGTCACAGAAAACCGTATCACCATCACCTGAGAGTTTATTTAGAAATGCAAAATCTTAGGCTCTTCACAAACCTACTGAATTAATCTCTGGCAGTGGGATCCAGGAAACTGCCTTAACAAGTTTTTCAGTGGTTCTTACATAAGTTAAAGTTTGAAAAGCAGTAGCCAACAAACTAGATAAATGGCTACTCACATCAGTGATGCCTGTATGTAAAGGAACAGAAATGTTCTGGCTAAATATAATCCCTAGAAAACAGCCTCAGAAGATTTCAAATATCATTTCTTCAAGCTAGGGTAACTATTATTTGGAGATTTATGAATTTAAGATATTATCACAAAAACACAGTTTTTAGAGAGATCAGGGGGTTGGGAAGCCCTGAAATTGTGTGCAAAAAATTATATAAATCATTGTTTCCTTAGAGGAATGAGTCCAAGACTGGGAGGCAGGTTTACTGGGGATTGAACCCCAGCGTGCTCTACCAGTGAAATATACCTCCAGCCCTTTTTATTTTTAGACTAGGTCTCTCATAAATTGATGAGCTGGCCTCCAACTTGGAATCCTCTAGCCTCAACCTCCTAAGTCACTGGGATTACAAGTATGTACCACCAGGTTCAGTTCAAAATAAGTTATTTTTTTAATGACATTTTAAAGTTTTTTCTCTTCAAATAAGTATACTGTTTTTATTTATTCTTTGATAAGGAGAGAGAAAAATTATATTTTAGGGTCTTTTTGATGGCTTCCACATCTATCTATAACTTGAACCAAATATCTACAAATGTTCCTAATTAAATTTTTAGTTGTCTGAATCCAGTTATGATTTAGAGTTCCCTATCTTTGGGGAAAAAAAAGCATTTATACTGCCTCTTTGACTCATCTGTATTTACTACATAACTTCTACAACTGCAATTTTTTGTAATGTAAGAATGGAAAAATGAATCACAACTCACAAATAAAAAGGAGGAAAAAGCTACCTTTCTTCCCTATTTCCACAAAGTTGATAGAAATACAGAAACACACCTAAGAAAACAGAAAAGGCTAAGACTTTTATTCAATACAGTAAAAATACAGTGTTAAGACGTAGGTCTAAAAAACCTGCTACCCAACTGCATGACTATAATTACCAAAAGCTCATTGAATTGTTCTTCACAAATAGGTAAATTTTATTAGGTATAAATTATACCTCAAGGAAATTGAGGACAAAATCCCTCTTTGACCATATTTTCCTTAAAAATCTTGATTCCATGCAAGAAACAACTTAACTTTCTGAGAAACACAAAAGGAATGACTTCCTTAACATCCAACAATATTGATGGTATACCTACTATTTAAGACAGTAAACTGTAGAATGATGATATAATAACTAGAGTGGTAAGTCGCCTGCCCTAGAATTCATGGTTGAGTGAAAGAGAAGAAGATGGTTTGACACAGAATAAATGCTATTAAATAAATGTGGAATGAATATATATTCATAAATTAATGCAAGAAAAAAATCAACAGTGACACAGAACTCTGTGTACAGGAACAAATCATTACAACAGCTTTTGTTTGACTTGGAAATGTTTAACATCTTTCTTCAAAGCCTAAGAGAAATGTCATTTATAGAAAATCTTCTCTACTTCTTATTTAAAGAATTTATTCTTACCTTCTCTGTGCTCTCATAGTCATCTGCTTATCACATTAACCTAGGTAAACATATTTCTCCTACTAATTAGCAAAAATTAACAGCAAGGACTTGACCCCCAATACTACCTGCCTATCACACTTTCTAGAAAACTGTATGGTTTCATATGCCTCCCAAAGCTCATGTGTGAGCAATGCAAGAAAGTTTAGAGATGACTCAACTAGTTTATGAGAGCCTTAACATAATCAGTGCATTGATCCCAGATAGGGATTAACTGGGTGGTAGCTGTAGGCAGGTAGGGTGTGACTGGAGGCTCGTCTTTGGATATATATTTTGTGATCATGAGAGTGCTCTGCCTCTCCTTCCTGATGCCATGTTCCCAGTTGCTTTCCTCCACCATTTGCTTCCACCATGATATTCTGCCTCATCTCAGGCCCAGGCCCATGGAGTCAACCAGCTACAGATGGAGACCTCTAAAACTATGAGCTCCAAAATAAACTTTTCCTTCTCTAATTGTTCTTGTCAGGTCTTTTGACTAAAACACAAACTGTACCTTCCTAGTATGTAATAATCAGTATTTGTGAAAATGAATCTGGGTGATATAAATACTATTAAAAAGAGATATTAGTAATGTCCATTAACTTAATTCTCTTACATGTAGAAGAAAAAGTTGTCTCATATATCTTTTTTGAGGAATAACAGTAAGATTATATAGTAGTTAATTTTTACTTTCTCAGGTGATTTCGATTACCACTTACAAGCTATTAGCAAAGTACAATAATTCAAAAAACTGACCCCAGTAATACTATTTTTAAAAAATAATTTATAATTATGAAGTTAATGATCTGTTTCCTTCAAACAGTCTGACTTTAAAGATGTTTCAACAGCTTCAAGATTTTTTAATCTCTTCTTTGAGATTACGTTTGGGGCCTCTTCTAATTATAAATAATGATTATCATTTATAGTTTATAAAGTAGTAAGTGATATGATAAATACAAAGACCACTTCTCAAGGAGATTCTACATACACAAACAAAATGAAAGGCAGATCAGATGAATGGTACACAATTCAAAAGAATTGACCAGACATTTGAAAGATGAACTGAGAGGGAAGGACAGGGTGTCATGGGGACTAATAAAGAATAAGAAAAAACTACTATATAAAATAAGTATGGGAAGAAAAATACTTTAGAAAAGATTAGCCAACTTATGAGGATCAGTGTCTCTTTATAGAAGACTGGGTAGGTATGAGACCAGAAAGAAAAAGACTACTTGAAAGGCTACAGAGTTGGTATGGTATAGGGTAAGAACTGAATGTACACATCTTTTGGAGAAATGAAGCTTCCCTTCATAAAAACTTCAAACCTAGATCAAGTATCTGCAATAAGTAGAAATAAGGTTATGCTACTCAGTGAGAAGGCAAAGGAAACGACAGTATCAATAAAGGAAAAACAAAACAAAAAAAAGGAGAAAGGAGCTAACAATGAATAAGGAGTATATGTGATGACAATAAAATGCAGGTTTGGGTGGTTTGCAAAAGGGTAAGAAGAATGTCTTGAGCCAACTGCAAATGGTTGGAGATATAATGGATTTGGAAGTTCTTCAGGACAGGAAGGAAACCTATGATAAATGGGATAAGGAAGGCCAGATGAACCTTAGTTTAAGAAACACAAAATACTTTCCAATTTGATCCTTTAGAAATTAAGGGCAAAATAAAAGACATCTTTAGGTAGCTTTGTGTTTTGAACAGAATAAGAGATTAGCATTCTACCCAGAAGTATACTAGGGGAAAATATAATGGGCCCTGGTTTAGAGCAATAGGAGTATCAGATATTGCAGTGGTTGGGAGGCAATCTCAGGAAGCCATGATGCACAGTGAATCCAAAGAACTTCTTGAGTTTCAGAAACTTGGAGCAGTAAATTATTTCTAGCTGGAGCTAAACATTCACACAAAATGGTGCCCTGAAAGAGATGGAACTTAAAAAGTTGGGATGGTAGTAATGTGAATCTGAGACAGATAATAATATTTGGCTTTTGTTGTTGTTGTTGTTGTTGTTGTTGTTGTTGTTGTTGTTCTGTTGAGGTGCCAGTGGGTCTAGGGTAAAAGCATCTACAAAATAATTAGAAACACAGATTTGGATCTTAGAAAAACAAAAGATTGAAATTCTAAGATTTCAAGTTGAAAGCTGAAAGTGCAAGTGCTAAAATTACTAAGAAAGGGACTATAAACAGTTGGAGACAGGCAATGAAAGAGAGGTGTTACCTAAAAAGAAGAAAAATCGTATTAACCTCTTAATAGAGACTAAAGAGAAACGTTTCAAAAGTGAGTGACAACAACGTTAAAAATAAAGTTAAGGAGTAAAGAATGAAAAAAGAGGAAAAGTGTGGTGATAAGTACATGATACAATAATCTTTAAAGGGTCAGTGTTAGTTGATAGGTAGGGATGATACTCAAAATGGTAAAGAAATGAGTCACAATTAAGCTGGTAACAAACATTTTGAAAAATGTTGATGGAAAAATTCAGACAAGAAATAAAGAAAATATGCAGGAAGGACACAGCTCCCTCATCCTAAAATTAAAGAAACAAAACCTTGAAAGTTTTTATAAGCAGAAGACCAATAGTGAGATAGGGATGAAGATACAATTTAAGTGAATTAGTTTATGATGAATTGAAGGAGATAAAAGATAGAACTGGCTATGGAGAAATGGGACAAGCTTAATTTCTGAGATTAATATCTGGATGAAGAAAAATATTTGGAGTTGAAAAGAGCTAGCTTTTAGGAAAAATGAAAAAGATGACCTTCAATTGAGCAATTAATAAGTTGGGTTAACAACTGAAAGATGAAAATAAAATCTTTAGGGTACTGAAAAAGGATTAAACAAACACTGTAGGTAAAAATAAGGAGGTCTTTAAAAAGAAAAATAAAGAGATAGGTCTTAATCAAAGTTAAAGATTATAAAGTCAGAATGAATAAATAAACTCTTGTATTCTAGAATTGAGCATACATAAAGATAGAAAGGGGAAGAGGCTGAAAACTTAAACTGGCTTTTATGCTAGGTGAGCATGAATAAAAATGTAGAAGACAAAGAAAAGAACAGGATTCGAAACAGAGGACCACGATGACTATAAATTTAGATGAATGCTGCTAGACTGGCAAAAAGAGTCAAAACTCTGAACATCATGGAGTAATAAGAATTCAGAAGGAATGAAGAGTATATAGGATGAGACTAGAAATGAAGAGGACCCAAAACTTAAAAGCTGATGTGAAGTGCTGGCACTAAAGAAGCCAAAACACCAGGAGGTAGGCCAATCATCAAGGCAGAAAAACTGAGAGAGAAGGGCTAAAGTTGCCATGAAAGGTAGGAGAATTCTGGAAAAGCAGTATCTCATAATGATAAGAAAGTAAAATAGAGGTTATGTCATGATCTCCAAGAAACTCAGTTATACATTAATTCTAATGTTTATTTAAATGGAACAAACTCACTATGAATAAGCAGTATATCACATTTATAATGGAATAACTATTTTTAAAGATAAAAATCCACCCTGATAGAATAAAATATTCTCCTATTAAAGAAATACAAATGAAAATAATGTGGGTTCTGAAGGGGTTTCTTAGCATAGTATAATGATAGGTACTTAAAAAACATAAATTAAATGAATTAATGAAAAAGAATTCCAACGGTGGCATCATAACCAGAATAGTCTCTCCTTTTCACTGAACAAATGTATGTATAGATGGCCTGACAGATGAAGGACCATAGAAAGAAAACCAGATTCAATGAAGTTCCTAACATCACTGAAAATCCTTCAATAATGTTAGCTATTAATTAAAAAGCTACAGCTACTAGTTGAATAAAAGGTTAATAGTTTCAACTATCAATAAATTTAGGTACAGCTATTCCTCTATGAGCAGAAGCAGTAATCACTGGATTTCATCACAAAATGACAGCTTCTCTCAAAGTGACTAATTTGAAGAGGATATTCCTAATGAGGACATTTATTTGTATGCTAAATAAGCTTAAAACACTTAAAGTTTTATTTGAAAATCACCATTTTTAAATACCTATAGGGAAAAATAAAAAACAGAATAATTATTTTTCCAACAAACCTATCGTAATTTTATTAGTTTAATTAACCGTTCTTACAATTTAAGACCAGTAATTACTTGAATTACTATGTTGGAAAATAACATCAGATAGTATCTTAGAAGTTCCTTACTGCTAGTTCCTTTTGGCTCTTTGAGGAGAAAAACTAGTTTCTAATAGGGATAACTTTGCTTCAAAACAAAAACTTCCTGTACTATAATTTTAGTTGTCAATTTACAGGTTTAACTCTTCTTACCTCATCATATGATTTACATAGGCTTTACTACAGCTAGTATTGTATCTGCAAAAGCTACAGTGGACATATGTAGGAAAATGGTTTGCAAAATCTTTTATTTCAGAACAGCACTCAATGCACTTGTGAATGCCTCGACAACACCTTGTGGAGACACAAAGAAAATGGTATAAATATATTTTAAAACAAAAGTAATCAGTAAGAGCCATATTACTATTCTAATTAACTAAAGTATAATGTTTTTATACTTAAATTTAAATTGGTATTGTATATTAGGAATAAAACATCACCTTAAGTTCCTCAATGCAGTATTAACTTTGATTTTTTATTGCTATTAGCCAATGTACTTTGTTTCTTTTGCATATTAGAGATTTTTTATTTGTATTTAGATTTACTTCCATTAGGCTTATTTCCATTAGGTTTATTTGCATTGTATTTGGTTGTATTAGGTTTACTTGTATTCGATTTTGTGGGATTTTTAGCAGTTATATTTTTAGTCCTTGGAGGTGAGAGCTGAAGGGTAGAAGTGCTTGCATTAATGGAAGGTGTAGGTGAAGATCCTGACTGAAGAGGTTCAACTGAAGCTCGAATAGTAACCTACAAGAATGCAGAATATATTTACTTCAAAAAAAATCACTATATTACTATTAAAATATCACTGTACAAAAACCATTTAAACTTCAAGTATTTTGAAAGAGTACACATAAACTGCAATTGTATTTAGTCTTATTTACTCCAAATGTTCAAAACAAATAAATAAAGTTAAATTTGATATTTATTCACTTAATGTAAAATCAGTTATGTCTAAACACAGTTATTAATGAGTAATTAGGAGTTAATAAAAATTGTATGACTATCAAAAGAGCAGATTCCATAGCTATTTTTATGCTGTGACATAATTTTTAAAAAATTCATATATATGTCTAAGTTTCACAAAGCTTGAAAAATAACTCTAGAAAGGCCGACTGATCTCACCCTTTCATAACTACAAAACAAATAGATCTATAGTAAATGTGACCTCTCCTTTATGGGCTCATTATCCTGGATTTATACTTATAAAATGTTATAAGAAAGAGTTAAATCAACTTTTTCCACTGTGTGAAGAATTTAATATTGAGACTTCTCTTAAAGGGAACTAACACAAAATTTATCATTTAGTGTTCAAAATAGAAAATATTCAATTATATCTCTTAGTTGACAATAGAAAGGTCAATTGCCTACCAACATTCTCATTGATCACTTGACTATACTCTCCTCATGCATGTGAGGAACAGACTATGATGAAGTCCTATGAAACATGTGCTTAGGTATTATACAAAAGCACTAGGTCAGGAATCAAAAGAACTGAGGTTGAATCTCACATTATGCCTTCCAAGCCATGTAATCTTGAGTAAATAAGATATCCTCTTTAAACTTCTTCATATCTAAAATACAGGGCACTATTTGCCTTTTCTACTCACTGAATGATTGTATGGATTAAATAATACAATGTATGAAAAGTACACTCAAAGCCTCATTCTAAGATGTCGTAACAACATTTAGTATCATTATCATTAATATTATTATTATTATTAAGGGGAAAAATGAGAGAGAACTGCACTGCTTACATTAGTGTTCTGCATGTCTAGTTCCAGCATGAAATGAATGGTTTGCAGGGAAGAATGCTGGATAGCTTCTCTTGCTCTAAGTCTTCAGAGCATGGCTTTATATTATTTTATTTAATTCAAGTACCAGACATACCCACATTCAAAGGTAAGTACCCAAAGCCAAATATAAATGTTTTGGGGGTTATTTCACTTTGGATTATCCATGCCTCTGTTTCCCTCCACTGGAGCAAATATTTAAGAGCTGACTGTACATAAAGAAGTTAGAGAAAACAGATGTATATAAGGCAAAAACGGAAAAGCAAATTACAATCATCAGTATGCAGTCAGACATGTGTTTGCTCACTTAAAATACAATGCTGTCCAGCAGCAGTACTTGCTTCTCTGAGAGTAGACTAAATGATAACAATTTCAACAAACATCTGAGAACCTTTGGCATTCAAGGCACTATGCCACACACTGGGAATACAAAGATAAATAAAATAAGATTCCTGATATCAAGTCTCTTAGAGTTTAGCTTCTAAAACTGACATAGTTCAAAAATAGCCTATATAATATTGAAACAACCCCCTGATCCAAGGAACAGTTAAACTAGGTATACTTTTAATGAAGGAATGCCATTTCAACATAGTACCCACCACTGAACTCAATGGTTAAAGCTTTCCTTTCTAAGCATAAAAACAATGAAATCTAAAATTAGTCAATAAAAATATGAAGTCATTTTTAAAAAGTCATACTTAATAGATAAAACCAGGTTAGAGCTAATTTTTATTATACAAAATGTTAAAAAATAACATATTTGAACTCACTTTTGTTCCAGGAGCAATCCTTTTAGTTGTTTAGGTTTTATAAATGTTCGATGATGCTGTGTCTTATGATCCATTTTCTTTTTGCATGTCAAAAATTGCAGTCTACATTTTGCACAACGATGTATTCCTTTTTTCTATTGAGAAACAGAAAAAAGGAAAAATAACTTTTATAACCACAAAATTCTGTGTCCTGGAACTACTCTAACTTAATTTTAATTAAAGTTTATAATTTCTTATCATAGATAGTATTTTTTAAAACTTATATTACTATCAAATGTATTTGTTACTATATAGAGTCAAACATAAAAGTTCTATTAACAGGTTCAAATAGAAGTTATACCAAATGTATGAAAGCTTTTAATTATAAACTTAAATTATTTAAAAACATGATACTATGAAAATGAGCTAAACATGTTTTAATTTTAGAAAATATCAAAATCATTTTAAAATTTTGCTATTTTCAATCATTTGACAAGTTGGTAAAGTAAATTACACCCTCTAAACTCAAGTAAATCTAACTAGATATTTCAAAGGTTAAGTTACAAAAATGGTTATATAAAGCAATGTTGTCCAATAAAACTTCCTGCAATAACGAAATGCTCTAGAGCTTTCCTGTTCAACATGGTAATTACTAGCCATATAATGGTTACTGAGCACTTGAAACGTGTCAAATGAAAGTGAGGAGCTAAATATTTTAAATTTTATTTAATTAATTTACACAGGTAATTGTGGCCAGTGGCTACTACACTGGACAACATAGATATGGAGGCATAAAATATAACTGATCATAACCTATGTTTCAGTTGAAAACTCCCTGAGTTCCTCCTAATATCCTGGTCCTATCACATTCTACAGATGGGAAATAGAACCCAAGAGAAATCTAAGTCCCTCTCCCATAGCTAGATAATAACAATGCTAGACTCCCTGATCCAGTGTTCTTCCTACTGTATAATATCAACTGAAACCTTTACACATTTATTCTCAATAATATAAAAATATATTTCATATACATATGCTTATAGTATATAGAAATTTAGAATAGCACATGCAAAATATCTTCTTCAAAGCTGTATCTCTGCCAGATACATCACTATTTCCCTTTAAATACAACCAACTCTTCATAAAATTTAAGGTAATACTTCTCTGAGGTAATATACAGAGAAGTATCTAGCAAAGTTACTAGCACACAGCAAACATTTCATTAAAAAAAAAGCCAGACATAGAAATACAATATCACATATTCAGCTGGGTGTAATGCTCATTCCTGTATTCCCAGAATTTGGAAGGCTAAGGCAAGAGGATTTCAAGTTTGAGACCAGCCTCAGCTACTTAGCAAGACCCTGTCTCAAAAAATGAAAAGGGCTGGGGATATAGCTCAGTGGTGAAGTTTACTTGGGTTCAATTCCCAGTACCCTCCCCCCACAAAAATCATATGTTCTCACTCATACATTCAAGATAAAAAAGTTGATCTCATGGGAAGTATATAAAGTGGTCACTAGAGGCTAGGAAGGGTGCAGGGATAGGGATGAGGGAGATCAGACACTGGAAAACAAAACACTTTGATAGGAAGAATAAGTTCTAGTGTCCAACAGCACGGCAGGGTGACTATGTTTATAATAATTTATATATTATTATAAAGAGCTAGAAGAGAGTTATGTGAATGTTCCCAACACAAATGATAAAACTGTTTGAGGGAAATGCTAATTATCTTAATTTGAACTTATACATTGTAAACATGTATTGAATTATAACTCTATTTCCAATAAATATGTATAATTGTTATATGTCAATTAAAATTTAAAAAATAGAAAATAGTTCTTCACAATGTCCAAAGCAATATGTAAGAACAACATGTTTGAATAATTTTAACTGTATCTTAAGACTAGCAGTGTAGTGCACTATCTTATATCATAGATATAAGCAACTTAACACAAATTCACTTATAAAGTATTCAAAGAGAGGAGGAAAAAAGAGAGAAAAACTTGGCTAAGAAACAGATACCAGACAACAGGACAGAACAAAAGTTCACTAGAATTCATTTCCCAGAACTCTTTACTAGAATCACTTACTAGGTTACCTCATCCAGCTTCATGATTTGAAATACCACCTACCCAAATGCTTATGTGGCAATATTACTTGACATCTTATATGCTTCTCTATGGACAAACTAAACTCTAGGTTTCCTATATCTCTCTCCTACCATCCTAAATCTGTTCCTTGCTCAGTTTTCTCCATAGCTTAGAATATTAAAACTCCATTCTTATAAATGCTTAAGACAAAAAACTCAGTGTCCCCTCCTGCCCCCCCTCTCTTTAACACATTAATAAAACTGCCAACTTCACTTTCAAGACTACTGATAACATTCCTATTTGTCATTACCTCCAACCACTGCTACCATACTGGGGCAAGTTCCCCAGATTATGGTTTAAAAAACAAAACAAAACAAAAAAAAAACTTCTATCTTTCTTTCATGTCTTTTTCTGCCCTGTGATCTATTCTCTCCATGGTTGTCGGTAATTCTTGAAATATGCTAGGTCTCTCACTTAAAACCTTCCAGGAGCTTTCCAAAGTCCTGACTCTGGGTCCACACAAATTGGCCTGCATTCTATTGCTACAACCTTATCTCCTACAATTCATCCTTCTATTAGTTAACTCTGCTCCAGCTTCAATGGCCTCCTTGCCAATCTTATTAGTAACTCTGGTTTATAATCACTTCATTGCCTACATAATGTTACCTCTCCCACATGGCTTACTCCTTAATTTCCTTTGAAGAGGCCCTTTAATGCCCATGCTGTATATAAAAGAGCAAACTCTCCTCCCCAGTGCTTGGCACTCCTTATTTTCCACATTTATTTCCTACCCACAATACTTATCACCAGCATATACAAACACACATTCACACAAATTTATTGTCTTTCTCCATTTCAGTACCAATTCCTAAATCACACTGCTATATAATACCTAAAACAGTTCCTGACATACAGTAAGGCATCCTAAATAAATATATGTTGGATGACTAAATCGTGAAGCAGAAAGCAAGAGACTAATGCAGAAAAATACATGAGCGGCAGGTACAATTTAACTAGTTCAAATGACTGCTACTTCATTAAATGCATATTTATCCAAAATCCTGAGACAGGAAACATCAATCTATAATTCCCTGAGGTGGACTCAAGTCTTATACATCTCTGATGTTATGTACATATGCATTTTAATGTGCTAAGGGTGATGAAGATACGGTATCACAGTTTTTAATAACAACAATGTTCAATCAAAGATATAATGATCTATTCAGAGTATAGAAAAATAACTGTACTGAATTTTTTGATAGTCTTGAGGGATTTAAGGGTAATTCTTACTATATGTAATTTCTACCTTTAGATCTAATGCCAATGTAAAATCAACTCTGTGACAGCAGTAAAAACTAGTGCTCTAAAGTCATGTTCTGTCTTTGCCTTTTATGAGACAATGCAACATTAGGCAAGTTACTTTCACTAAAACCCTGTTTCCTCATTTATAAAACATATATAGGTTTTGAGGATTAAGTACCCTGATACCATATGGTGATTACTATATGTTAACTGCTTATTGTTTTATCTAATAAGCTTTTTTAATATATCAGAAATTCTTAAATTATTTTATAAAAGTCATATAAACTCGGTTGTTTGCTCTAAAATTACTCAAGACATAACAATATAATCTTTTAAAGAAACAATTACAAGTGAGGTCTTCAACATAATAAAATGAGACACAGAATCAACAATTTTTATTACCTGATATTGTACTGTCATCTGTTAAAAGTTTATAATTCTACTCAGTGAAGGTTTCCCAGTCTTTCATAAATAAATATACATATTATAAATACATTGGAGGATGCCTGATGATCCTTCTTTCTTACTAATAGATTGCCCTATCTTTACTGCTGGCTATCTACTTCCCAGTCACACCCAAACAAAAAAAAAATTAAAAGTTAGGAACCCATGGCAAGTCAAGATGGCTCCAGGCATGAAGGTTTGATTTTAAATAACATAGCCTAGGCTGGTGACACAACTTAGTAGCACATGCTCAGCATGTGCAAAGTCCTGCATTCAATGCCCTACACCACAAAAAATAAATAGAATACATTGTACACCCCACACACTGGATCCACACATCTTATCATTATTTTCATGTCTATAACTCAATGTAGAGCTTAGTAAAGCATCTGGGGAAAGTTACATTAAAAAGCCTCAAAATAAAATAGTTTATACCTTACTCTCCCTTTTAAAATTAAAGGCTAAAGATGAAATACAGAATACGAAGGACAATGTTTCCCAAACTCTTTATCAAGAAATGTTAATAGGTATGTTCAAATAAAGTGTTCAGTGGTCAAATAAGTTTGGGAAATGATACATACTATATCTTTTGCTTGGAGATTTACAATGTCCATTAGCATATTAAAAGCTCTGAGAAGTCCTGTTTTAATAAACAGACAAACAAAACTGTTTAATTTTTTAAATCCAGGCATTTACCAAATTGATTTACCAGTGACAATACTGGGAGAACCCCTATTAACACCTGTTGGAATACTGTTGGGGGACCATCAAATAAAAGATCTTTCCAGAACGTCTCAAGGATGAGTGGTATCCCAGTCACAACACCAGCGATCCCAAATTCATTTGGAAATGCTACTTTAATCATCTTTCCCAATTAAAAATTACTACCTGATTTCATGATTATCTAACAACTGCATCTCATAGCAAGGTGAGTACCAATGGTGAATAAATTGGTGTGCCAGTTTAATTCATAATACGGAAATGCTTAATGAGTTGGAAAAACCTGATTATATGATCAGGTGCAATAAATCCATTAGGTTCTGATTTTGACAAAAACACTGGTGTATCAACATTTTTAGCATAAACAGGGATAATTTAAGTGCTTCAGGAAAAAAAAAAAACACAATAAGCATAACATCAGAATTCCAAGCACTAATGCTGAGTTCCAAAAATTACACAGCAGAACTGGCAGAAGTAATCCAGGAAAGAAGTTAGGATCTAAACACAGTTCTCTGGCAGAATTCATACATCAATCCATCAACAGCTTCCTTTGCCTTGTAGCTGTGAAGGATGAACCTAGGTCAATGAAAACACATTTTCTCATAATAACAGAGCTTTAGAAAGTGGAAATAAAGTTTGAAAAGGAATAGGAAAACAAGGTATGTATCCACAATCTTTTTTTTTCCTCAGTTCAAAGTAATATTCCCCCCATCCTGCTTCTTGAAAACTCCTTCAAAATCATTCCCAGATCTACTCTTAGGACCTTACTATCTGCCACTTGCTTATTTCACTCACCTTCTCTCTTGTTTTTTTTCCCCCCTCAATCCTTGGTTGCCTATTTCTAATCATTTTTCACAATTTTATTTATGGTCTTTATTTATGGTCTACACCATCACTGGAAAGGAGGTAAGGAAAGAACTGGAAGTTTCACAAATAATTCAACATAAATTATAAATTTAATTGGGTTATTTGGAACAACTCTGCTTCATTTGCAGAATAAAACTAATCAGTGTTTCAAGACTTAACCTGTTTTTTCACTAAGATAATATGAACAAACAGGAATTAGAAAATCTCACCTGATGTTTCATATAATGATGCATATAGGGTGTTGCGATTTTAATAATTTTGAGACAGAAAGGACACAGCAAGTTCTTAGTGTTTTCATGGGATGTTCTAAAGTGAGTTTCCACATCAGAAAATGATGATGATCTATAATTGCAAACCTAGAAATAGAAAGAAGGTTTTGTTTGATTCAAAAATTTATAACTGATGTGCAATTACAAAGCAAATTATGGATCATTTGTTTAGAAGAACACTGTGTACTACTACTCTTGCTGATGCCTATACACCCAAAAATTCCACTAACAGAAGCACCAAAAAAAAAAAACCCAGAAATTATCTTTCAAAATTAAAGAATTCTTCTCAAAACATAACTAGGTTATGTGCTTTTTAGCAGATCGTTCATCTATCACTGCCTTGACTGAAATTTTCAAATTTTGGCACCTCCTGTCCTATAAAGTGCTTTTTCTGCTACAAAAACAGCACTCTTCTTTAGATTGTAAATGGACCCCACACTATGGTGGTGGCAATCAATCTTTTATTTTTTTGTCTTCCTATTCCTTCAAATTCTGGAAAAATACTGGTCACAAAACATTAGCTAGGGTTCTTTATAACTAACAGCATTTCAAATTTCCCTTGTATACACCTACATTTTTCCCTATATGGTAAGACATGTCCATCTGTATGTCTAGCTGGGCTCTTCTTTGACTACCACAGATGTAAGCAAGCAACAGTCTGTGGGCCAAATGCAGATCACTGCCTACCCCTCATATAATGAATGAGTTATGCCTTCCACTAATAAATTATTTATAAGAGGGACTTTAATTTTGGTAATCAATTTACCTAAATGATTAAAGAATAAAACACTGATATATTTTATGACACATGAAAGTTCTATGGAATCAAATTTCAATGTCTATATATAAAATTTTACTGGAACATGCCCTTGTACTACTATGGCAGAGTTGCTAATTTCCAACAATGACAGTAAACCATCAAAACCTGAAATATTTCCTGAAAAAAAATGTATTGACCTCTGGGTTAATGGGCTTAAATCTTGTAGTTAAAACACAAACACACCACTTAAAAGAACACAATAAAAATGTGTATGTACCTGGCAGATATATGGCATTTCACCAGGTTTATGATTATCCTTCATATGTTGTAAAAGAACATGTTCTGTTTCAAATGATAATTCACAGATTTTACAAATGGCTAAAAGTGAGAGGGGGGAAACGGTATTACATTTTAAGATATAAAAAATTATTTTACAAATTTATATAAATAGTGGTAGTAACAGCAGCAGCAGCAGAAGTGATCAATCATATAGTTTGTTAACTGGTTGCCAAGCACATTCCTAAACACTTCACCTAAATTAACTCACTTGATTCCTATAACAGCATATGAGGAAGGCATTTCTATTATTCTCATTTTTCAAGAGTTCATGTCTCAATTCTTATAGCTATAACAAAAGGAGGATCTGGTATTTAAACTCAAGCTACTTAGCTTCAAAATCTGATTTTAACTACAACCGTAGTTACTTAAAGTTTAAATGAAGAACACTGATTTTGCATTTGATATATATGATTTGAGGCTTCTGAATCCCCAATATGTAATGCCCAGATTATGCCAAGGCAATTACTATAATGAATTACTTGCCAGAGGGACTTTAATTTTAGTAACGAATTTTATTTCAAAATTTCTAAAAGTTAAAACTTAATTTTTCCATTTTGCCCCCAAATTCCAGAGTCTATTTCTTATTTTTCTTACAGAGTTACTCAGGTTTTCTCAGAGTTTCTATCTTCAAATTCAATAATATTCAACATTTAAATGAAACTGCAACTTACTAGAAAATTCATGGGGCGTATGTGTACTTTCAATGTGACACTGCAGCTGAAATGGTGTGGGAAACTGACGGTAGCAGTGCTGGCAGGTGGTGTGGTTTTCCCAGCTTTCACTGCTCTGCTTCTCAAGTTCCAAATGATGTTTCATGTGGTTCATAAACCTATAAATGATTGTCAACAGGTGCAAAAATT
This sequence comes from Callospermophilus lateralis, assembly GCF_048772815.1. NCBI lineage: Eukaryota > Metazoa > Chordata > Mammalia > Rodentia > Sciuridae > Callospermophilus > Callospermophilus lateralis. The sequence continues at coordinate 105,803,928 of NC_135315.1, forward strand.
CAGATTAAAAAACAAAATCTCACCAATCTCTGAGTCTTAATCTCAAAAATACCAAGTATTACTCAAAATCCAAAATGTCTTAAAAGTCCTCTAGAAAAGAGTATATTTTAAATATTGCCTTTTCAGTGAATTTTTTCAAATTTATTTAAAAATAATCAAAATATCACTCATTTTCTAACTCAATCATTACTTCAGATTATTTTTAAAAATTTAAGGTAAAAGAGCAGGCTTGTTTTTTATACCTTAAATACTATTTTTAGTTTAAAATAAAACACTGAAAGAAAGGAAACCCTAGCACCAAAAGCAGCTAGAGTCATGAGAGAAATCTTTTAAGACTGTGAAGACATATAATAGATTCCAGCTGCTTAAAAGACAAATTACTGGTATTTTTACTTGTGTCTTGGTTTCTAAATGCATGTAATAGCAATTTAAATGCTTAAAATTACAAGAACTTTTTTTTAATGATACTGGCTTACTGTTAGCACATACTGTTTATTTTAACTTGCAGACTGTGCCCTTTATAAAAAACATCCATTTTTCAGTTTTACATTCTGCTATTTCAGCTTCCCTAAAAGGCTCCTTATGAAAAGAAACTATGACCTTCAACAGCAGAGAGTGTAGTATAAATGAGAATACTTATTTAGAAGAGCTTACTGAAGCTTTTTGCTGAATTTGAAAATAAAAGTTATTCAATCAAAACAACAATTTTTGGACTGGTCAGCTATTTACAATTACTCATTTTGAAGTCCTATAAGAAATAATCTTGCAAATATTAACATTGATGATAATGTCATCAATCTGGATAACTATCATCAAGAAGGTTATAACATATAACTCTTTTTTTACACCTCTACCACGCTACTCTTTACAGCAAGTTATGATACACCTTAAAATATCTTTCTTCTTTGGCTTTAACACAAGCTCTACAACACCTACCAGAAAAGTCCTAGTCTTGGTTAAGTATTTACATATGCAAAGCCAATATCTTTTAGCTCAAAATCATAAGCACTTAAGTATATTTATATAAAGGATCCTTTAATCAGCTAGTTATTTTTCTCAATTATTAAATAAGCCCAATCTGGAGTTCATATTTTTCAAATGAACAGATGGAAATGGGAGAAACTAAAAGGGCAAATTTTTTGGAATCATGTTCACAGAATGAAATATACCTATTTTCATTGATAAGTAAGGGGTAAAATACTAATATCACAGTATGATAATAACAGAACAGAGTAGAAATCTTGAGCTGTTTGTTTCTTACCATCCTTGAAAAATAATTTGCCTTCCCAGCTTTACTGGAAAAATTAAAAGCAATGTTATATAACACACATAATTTTGGTTATGAGGTACTTTACTTTAAGGTTACATTTATCAGATAACCAATATATTTTAAATGCTTAATCACTGGATGTTATCAAACGGAGCATGCTGAAAATTTCTAAATATTCTGATAACATAGACCTATGTCTCCTGAAATAATTCCTGAAAAAAGGAATTTCCCATTTTCATGTTTGATATGAAATGGAAATGGCTAATCTTAAAAGCAAAAAAAAAACAAAAAACTTGTTGCTCAAATAATTTGTAATATGATATGTGTCATATTTAATTTGAACAAGGAGCTTAAATCAGTTAATCACACTTCCATGCTTATCATTGCATCTATTTTTTAAATATATATATTTTTAGTTGTAGTTGGACACAATACTTTTTATTTATTTATTTATTTTTATGTGGTGCTGAGGACAGAACCCAGGGCCTCACAGGTGCTAGGCAAGCGCTCTACCACTGAGCCACAACCCCAGCCCTCATTGCATCTATTAACATGATTTCTGACATATTTTACTATTAAAATGGTAAAAATATGTAAATAGGTGGTAGAGTTCTATTATAGTACTGTTTCAGTGTTATATGTCAAAGCACAACTTCCCCTTTGTTAAAGAATGGGGACCACTAGTTCTTGATGGCAGTTAACAGTGTCACAAAGGAGGTAAAACAATGAGAAAATTCATATGATATAAGATATGGGAAAGAACTTGGAAAAAGTTCTACCATAAAGCAACCATTAATGATTATTATAGGAGCATATCATAGAAGACAAGAAAACAAATAAATGCTGGGCCCAGACGTGTAAGTACATGCTTAAAAATGCTACAGGTGATAGTTATAAAGAGTAAATGGAATATACACATATATATGTATGTTTGTATACACAAACACACACATATCTTGTCTAAGTACACTGATATCTGCAACTTACTTTGAAATTAATTTAAAAGTCAGATAGTCCAAAGGAAGAAAAATATGATAAAGCAAGTACAGTAAAATATTAAGAATAAAATAAAAGTTGTAAGTGTAGAAGTGTCCAATAAGACTTAAATTTTTGATAAGTATTTGAAAATTTTTATAATGAAATTGTAGAAAGTAACCTTATATACTATAAATGTCATGCCATATAATCAATGAAAAATACCATTCAATATATCTTGTTATTTTATTCTTGTTACTCACTTACATAAGATATCTTTATAGTATATCATGTAATGCAAAAATTCCAAAGTAAGTTTCTAAAATTTAAAACATTTGTGTACACCTCTTCAAAATTTCATTGTGAATGAAATCTCTAATTGTTAAAGGTGTCAAATTATAAAATCAAAGCAGACACATCTCCTAGAAATGGTATATCTTTAAAACACATTGCTTTTGGCTGGGCTTGGTGGCACATGCCTATCATCCCAGAGGCTTGGGAGGCTGAAGCAGGAGGATCTCGAGTTCAGAGCCAGGCTCAGCAAAAGCGAGGTGTTAAGCAACTCAGTGAGACACTATCTCTAAATAAAATACAAAATAGGGCTGGGGTTGTGGCTCAGTGGTTGAGTGTCCCTGAATTGAATCCCTAGTAACCCCATCCCCCCAAATAGATCACTTTTCCCACTAGGTAAATGTTCTTAATATGAATTGAAAGCTTTGAGCATTAAGATTAGCATAAAGAAGTTCAAAACTGGACACTTTTGAAGTGCTTTCTCCTATAACTGAAGAAAAATAAAATGTAAACTACCTAAAAGATTCACTGCTAAAACAAAATGAACTTATTTTTTTCTTTTAAGTTAAAATAAACTTTGTACATCTTAAGAAATGTGAAAGAAATACAAATAAGTAGATCCTGGTGTCAAATTCTAAAATACAAGAAATGACAAAAGCTTTTCAACAACGAACAAACAAACAAAAAGTCTGCCTTTGTCTATAGTAGAAAGTATTAGAATTGTTTATCTAGAATAGCAAAGGAAAATGTAACCTAAAGATACAACATTTATATTTGTAGCATTTCAATTTTCAAATAGAAATAAAAATAAATATTTACATACCTAATATTATTTTTTAGAATTTTCAAGCAACTGAAGCGTTTAAAGGTTGTGTGAGTCTTCTGTTCTTCCTGGGCATCTTCTTCATGTTTTCCATAATAAAAGTCATTAACTAACATGATCAATTTTCCTTTCTCTGAATCAATAGTCTTATTTGTATTTGCTGTATTTGAAAATTCTGTTTTAGCCAGTCCCAAAAAGTTATTTATCATTTCTGGACAACAATGCTGAGAAAGAAAAAAATTAGAAGCCTTGTTTAAAAAAAAAAAAAAGCAAAAATTATTCTGTGTTTACAAGTAAGGTCAGGCTATGTAAAACTCTGCTTGGTAATACATCTGGAAAAATAGTCACCAAAAATTTGTGGAGCATATACATATTCTAAAAATCTCAAATGACAAACACTATTGTCTTAATAAACAAAAAAAAATTTTTTTCAAAAAGAAATGAAAACCCTTAAACAGGACTTGGCTATAGATGTAATAACCACTCCTTTGCAATTTATCTATTCAGGTGTAACTATTTAATAATAATTTGTTGCTTGGTCCAAAATTATTCATTTCACATCTATTTCGAGAGTACATAAAGAAATATTTCATTTGCCTTGATGTATATTTTTAATTATCAAGTAACACAAAAAAATTTTGTAAGACCTTAATGGAACTAGACTTTGACCCTACTAACCTGCTATTTCTTAGACTCAAAGTACTAGAAAAGGTATTGAATGCAAAGATATATAAGACTAATCTTCCTTCTTAAAAAAAAAAAGAAAGAAAGAAAGAAAAGAAAAAAATCCACTTTTTTACATTAGGTATAAAAGAAAAGTGTTTTTACATCTTAAAACCTAGAATGCTAAATATCTGAAGAGGAAACTTACCTCTTCGGGAGTAAAATCACAATGTCACATAAAATGATTTTAATATGGAATTTGTTCATATGTGAGCTTTTCCTTTTCTTTTTCAACAAGATAGAACTAATTCTATCTTTTATTTATTTATTGCACATAACATTCAGTTGTATAGTTTTTACTTAAAGGGCAAGCTCAGGAAGATGTGCATTATAATATTTGTTAAAATGCTAATTCCTGGGCCTCACTTCAGAACAACTAAGCTACAATGTCCAGAGATAGGGCCTAGAAGTTAATATATTATCTATTTTTTTGATAGTTGTAGAAGGACAGCATGCCTTTATTTTATGTTTATTTTTACGTGGTTCTAAGGATCGAACCAAGTGCCTCATACATGCTACGCAAGAGATCTGCCACTGAGTTAGAGCCCCAGACCTAGAAGTTATATTTTTTAACAAGCGGTAATTCTTTTACAACTTAAGTGTTTTCTATATGTGTTATGTGTTAAACTGGCATCAACATAAGAAAATTTTAAACTCTTAATACACCTATTTCATTTCTAAGATAACAACATCCACTTCTACCACATGTGAAATGTTAGACAACTGGTGGAACACTCTGTATTACAAGGGACAGTGGGCCTTTCTGGTCCAAGACAGACTTATAACATTTCTTTCAAGGTTGCATTTTACTTATTTTGTTTTACTTATCAATTTATAAATCTGAAAAGAAAACACACACACACACACACACACACAATCTAAAATAGATACAAAGAAAAAAAATACTAAGTAAAATGGGCCACAAATAAGTGGTATAACTAACCTATGTTAAGGAGTTGAGGTTTCACCCACATGCAAAATTAGGACAAATAGATTAGTTCTCTAATACAACATGAATCTCTGTAGTCTTCCATTCAGAATAAATTATAATTGAAATAGAAATACAACATAAAAAGGGAGGTAAGAAAGGTTTTGCTATTTATGTTCCTATATTCTTCTTGCAATATTACATAATATCTGAGAGCTCAAACTTAGGAAATTCAGACTATTTCTAAGGAGTTTTACAAGACTAAGTTCCTTCTTTTAAAAAAATGCTACTTTCTACTTTAAGGATAAATGAAGAAAAACATGGTAGGGAATAAAACAACTAGCATTATTAGAAAAATTACTCAAAATGTGTATCTTCTTACTACTACTAATATGTATCACTGGCACCATTTTGACAAACAAAACTCTTCACTTATTTGAAGGATTCCTTGGAGAAAGATCTCAAACAATGAGAAGTTATAATGCACAAAAATAAATAAAAGAGAAAAGTCTTCCTAATAAGAAATGCAGATTATTTTGTGTCCCAAACACAAAATCTGGCATTTAGTAGAAGTTATTCTGAGTCATATTTAGCACCTGATTATTTTCTGAAATCTACAAAATAGTTTATGAGAGAGTATGTTGCAAGGTTTATATTCTCCAGAAATGTCTAATTTGAAATTAAAGTTGACCTAGAGTAATAAATTACTATATATATATATATATATATATATATATATATATATATATATATATATATATATATATATGGCATATAATCAATTACTTGCTGTTCTGTTTTTTTTCTTTTACACAAAAGACAGGATCAGATTTTTAAAAATTAACATACAAATCTTGTTCACAGCAACTTTAAAAATTTGTTTTTAAATTGTAGTTGGAAACTATACCTTTTTTTAAATTTATTTTTATGTGGTGCTGAGGATCGAACCCAGTGCTTCATACGTGATATATGAGTGCTCTACAGTGAGCCACAACCCCAGCCCTCACAGTAACCCCTCACCAACAACAGGTCATCTCTTAGACCTGGAAATCTGTCATCTCTACCATGAAGCCTGGATGACTTTAAAGTAAAAATTTACTCTCTCTGCTTCTTGATCACTGTGATGTGAGTTGCTTCCCTTCACCACATTCTCCTGTTAAGATGTTCAGCCTCACCTTGAGCCTTGAGGAATGGAGCCCACCTTCTGTGGACCTCTGAAACCGTGAGCCCACAAATAAACGTTTCCTCCTCCAGAGTTGCTCTGGTCAGATCCCTTAGTCCAATCAGCGAAAAAGCTGACTAAAACAGTGACTATTGAAAAGACAACTGCATATGTATTTCAGAATTTTCCGTGATGTAATTGTTATTTTTATTGAGTGCTGGTTTATGCAGGCATTCTTCTGAGTGCTTTGCAGAGATTGCTTCAATGCCTGCTCTTTGCAGCTCTAAGTTAGGGACCTTAATATTCCATTACCCAAACAGGAACTGAGAGGTTTAAGCAACATTCCCAAGGTCACAGGACCCTGGAGGTTCTCATTTGGGGAACTTGGGCAGGTTACCTCCACATCCTGATTCTACATCCACTATGCAAATCTTCTCTTTGAGTTAGATATGGATCTCATCATGTGAGTCTTGCTGGGGTCTACCTGCACTGTAATTTAAACACAGTGTGCTGGTGGGGAGCTCACCAACCTTTTGCAGATAGCTCATTTAATGAAGGCTCTGTGTTTGCTAATGCACCTGAGAAGAGCGCCTTGAAATATTGCATTATTTTATTCTCTATGGTTTTCAATTTACAGTATCTAATGTGGTCCTCCCTTTGCATTGGTATTGCTTTTATGGTACTAATCTATTGTACTTTATGACTGGGATGATTTTTCTCTTTACCTTAAATTGCAAGTCCTGTAGGTGGAAATCATATCCTCATATGCCCTATAATCAGGAGTAGTGCTTATCAAAGTTTACTGTGTACACTAGTCATTTGGAGGTCTTGATAAAAATGTAGATTCTGATTTAATAGGTCTGGGGTAGGATTTAGGATTCTGAATTTCTAACAGGATCCTTGGTCCATGGACCACAATTTGTGTTGCAAAATTAAATCGCATTCAAGGCTCACTGTCAACCTATGCAGAAAGCAAAGAACCCAAGAGGTGAGGGCTACCTCTGTGTCAGGTCCAGGCTTATTTTCAACAAGATTTATTTAACTCCCACTATGTGCCAGACTTGTAAAGAATAAATATAAGCACTGTTTCTTTCATGATCCTAATTCAAGGATGACAGAATGGATAACCCTATTTCCACTTTTCTGTGTGGAGTAAGGGCATTCATCTCTGATTAGCTGGGAGCCAGGGAAGTATGCCCCAGAGGTAGAGAAGAAACAGAGTCCCAACAAACATGACTGGCACAGGATCCAGCCTCCTGCAGAAATATAGGCTAAGCAAACAACAGTACAGTTTGCATGTTAAATTGGCTCTGTAGAAGACACCTGTACTTCTTTGCATATTCTCAGTTTTATAATTTGGAGCCATCTTAGAAAAGGTCCTATTGTCTGAGGTTACTTAGTGCTTCAGCAATCAGCATATGTAGTAACAGATGGTGCTTCTCATTAAACCTGGCAGTTTGCCAGACTCAGCTCTCAGAGTCTGGGGAATGAGCAGTCACATGTAGCCAGGACTGGAAACACCAGAAAAATGGACTGTGGATTATGCAGAACTCACCACCATCCCTTCCATATCCTCTCTATATCCTCTATATCCTCTCTCTATCCTTGAGGGGGGGGCATACAGGGACACTCCACAGAGCTAGTATTAGCTCTACCCTCCAAGTACTAAGCTCTGAAGAGAAGATTTGGGGAGTTCCACATTCTGACATGCCATGATGTCAGCATCAGCTCTGCTCTAGAAGTGCATAACACAAATAGCTCCAGAGAGAATTTGTTTCTAGGGAACTCTGCATTCCACACTAGCTCATTCTGGTGTACAAAGCAGCTGAGAGGTATTCCAACTGAATCAAGCCACAAATTGCTACCATCAGTCAACTGACTAGTACCACAAAAGAAAGGAGTAAGCCCCAGTCTTTTCTCTGTCCAAGCAGCACACAGACTAAAGACAAAGAAATTCTCTGATCAGCACAGTCAAAGAGTTTCTATCCTTCCTGCTCACTTGGGCACTCGAGGGAAAAGAAAATTTTCATTTTTTTATTCATAGTTTTACTTTTTTTTTTTTTTTTTTAACTCAGGGGTACTTTCAAAACTGCACTACATCCCCAGCCCTTTTCATTTTTTCAGACAGGTTCTCTTCAATACTGGCTTTGAACCTGTGATCCTCCTGCCTCAACTTCCTGAATAACTGGGATTACAGGCATATACCACCACACCTGGCTTAAGTTTTTGTTGTTGTTCTTATTTTTATGTGCTGTTTTGTGCTTATTTCCCTTTTTTCCTCTTATTTTTTTGATATTGGGGACTGAACTCGGGGACACTCGAACCCTTGGCCACATTCCCAGCCCTTGTTTGTGTTTTATTTAGAGACAAGGTCTTACTGAGTTACTTAGCGCCTTGCTAAATTGCTGAAGCTGGCTTTGAACTCTTGGTCCTCCTACCTCTGCCTCCCAAGTCACTGGTATTACAGGCATGTGCCACCATGCCTGTATTTTCTCCTCTTTTTAATATGAAATATTTTTCTTCTCTTCCTTTCTCCCTTTTCTATTTTACTTTTCTCCAACTATATTTTATCCCTTTGATTAATTCTATTTTTATTATTTAACTGTTTGTTATTTAATATTATTTTTCTTCTTTCTTTTCATTTGTTGTGGTATTACTGTTTTTAGTTTTTGGATTTTACTTTATTTATCTATCTCATTTTTTCTTTCTTCTTTGTTCCTCTTCTTTTATTTCAGTGATTGAGATTGAGTCTGATTGTGTTGAACACATCAGCTGGGTGCTCTGCCACTGAGCTACACTCCCAACCCAGCTGAGGGGAATTATGCCTTGCTTGGGCCACACTTAAACCTTGGCAGATACTTCAACTTAGGGAATAGGAGGAATAAAAGCCCACAGACTATAACCTGTCCCCAAGCAAGCATGGCAAGGTGGGTGAATCTGAAGTCCCTCTTGGGAACCCTCACTACTATAACAAGAACAGAAGAAATAGCATAACTGTTATAGGCACCATAAGTATGGTATATGGTGCCTCAATATCTGTCATTCCCATACCCTATCAGACAGCATATTGCTGATAGGGTTGGAGGTGAGTGTGACAGTGGAGGGAGCTGTAACTGGCCATTGTTTCTCCCCATGAAACAACTAGAGATGCCCTGAATGTCTAAACAAAAGATAAAGGCTCCAGGACATCACCACAATTGGAACAGCCAGTAGCAGAACTGCTTCCAAGTTAACAACCAAGATCAACAAAGCCCAGGGGAAACCCCCAACACATACCTGATAGGGGCTTCGATTCCCACTATAGGAGTAATCACAGAGGGTACACTCTATATCTATTGCTGTCTATAGCAAAATTGCCTGAAATACCAGACAGACTACCCTCTTGCAAGTCCTATAAAGAAAATAAATCACTTAGGCTCTGACATATTATATATTGTGTAAAAATCTTTAACCACAGCCAAAGAAGCCACAGGAAAGTACACAAGGAAGTACAAATTGAATTAAATTCAATACTAAATAGAAACCCAGTAACCCAGGGCTCACCAAGAAATAGTGGAAAAGAGTGAAAGATATCCATCCCAGTGGATGAGCAAATCTCAACATACAAACACAAGAAATATGAAAGCACAAGGCAGTAGAATAGCTCCTGAGGTTTATAAATCTCTAATAAATCTGTAATCCAAAGATATAAAAGTAGATGAACTACTTGACAGAGAAATTAAAAGAATAATTTTTTTTTAAAAAACAGTTCAATGAATTCCAAGAGGATATAAGAGCTGAATGAATTAAGGAAACCAATGCAGGATATGAATGAGAAATTTGATAGACAGGGATTTTGAAACAGAACCATCCAGAATTCTTGGAAATGAAAAGCTCAATAAGTCAGATTTTTAAAAACTCACTTGAAAGCCCCACCAAAACATTAGATAGACCAAAAGAAAGAATAACAAGACTTAAAGAAAAAGTTGAGGAGTTATCAGATTCAGAAACTAATTTTAAAAAATCAGTAAAAATGAACATAATATACAAGATCTCTAGGATACCATTAAAGAACCAAACACTGGTATGATCAGAAAGGATGAGGGAGAAGAGCTACAGATTGAAGGCATAGAAAGTCTATTCAGCGAAATGTCAGAAGATAGCTTCCCAAATCCTGGAAAAGACATGGATATCCAGGTCAAAGAGACATAAAGAGTCCCAAATAGCCAAGCGCCATGGTGCTTGCCTGTAATCCCAGCAACTTGGGAGGCTGAGATAGGAGGATCATGAGTTCAAAGCCAGAATCAGCAACTGCCAAGGCACTAAGCAACTCAGTGAGACCCTATCTCTAATAAAATACAAAATTGGGCTGGGGGTGTGGCTCAGTGGTTGAGTGACTCTGAGTTCAATCCCCCGTATCAAAACAAAACAAAATAAAACAAAAAAACCCCCAAGTAGACATAACAAAAAGAAAAAAGAAAAGAAAAAAAAGCTTACCCACAACATATTATATTTAAACTCCCAAAAGTACCTAACAAAAAATATTTATAAAGCTGCAAAAAAGAAGGGTCAAGTCATATTTTAAGACAAAGACATTAGAGTAACAGTGGATTTCTCAGAAGAAACTCAAAAAGGCCAGAAGGGCAAGGAATGATGTATTTCAAGGCCTAAAAAAAATAAATGTCAAACTCAATTACCATACCCAGCAAAGTTTCCCAAATCAAAGGAAAAATAAAGAACTTTCATGATAAGCATACATTAAAGGAATTCCTGACCACTAAATCAGCATTATAGAATATACATAAGGGAATTCTACACAGAAGTGAGGAAGAAAGACTAACACAAAAATAATGACACAGGAAAAAATAAATTTCAGTAGACGAGATTACAACAGCTAATAAGAAAAAAAAAGGAGAGAACCAAACAGTATTAATAAAATCATCAAATTTCTAAGATCAATAAAAGAGCAAGACACAACATAGAACATTCAAAACAACTAGGAAAAAACTTCAGCCTCGGCTGGGGATGTGGCTCAAGCAGTAGCACTCTCGCCTAGAATGCGTTCGGCCCGGGTTCCATCCTCAGCACCACATACAAAGATGGTGTGTCCTCCAAAAACTAAAAAATAAATATAAAAAAATTCTCTCTCTCGCTCTCTCTCTCTCTCTCTCTCTCTCTCTCTCTCTCTCTAAAAAAAAAAGAAAAAAAAACTTTAGCCATGTATGGTGGCACATGCCTGTAATCCCAGCACCTGGGCAGCCTGAGGCAGGAGGGTTGTGTGTTCAAAGTCAGGTTTAGCAACTTACCAAGACCCTAAGCAAATCAGTGAGACTCTGTCTCTAATAAAATACAAACAGGGCTTGGGATATGACTCAGTGGTTGAATGCCCCTGAGTTCAAACTTTGGCACAAATAAAATAATTTTAAAAATTACAGAATAACAAGAAAAAAGTGCACACGCACCTTTTAATAAGAATTCTCAACATAAATGGTCTTAATTCTTCAATTAAAAGGTGCAGATTAGCTCATTAGATTAAAAAAGAAGACCAAATAATATACATTCTAAAAAATTCACTGGCAACAACATACACAAACTGAAAGTGAAAGGGTGGAAAATGATACTGTAAGCAAACCAAATCCAAAAGCAAGCAGCAATAGCTATACTCATAGATGACAAAACAGAAAAAAACAAAGGAGGTTATTACATATTGATAAAGGAAATTATTCATCAAGACACATTAACAATTACAAACATATGCACCAAACATAAGAGCACCAATTTTATAAAACACCACAGGACACAAAGGGAGAGATGGGCCTAATAATGAGTAACCGCAGTTCCCACTTTCACCCTACAGACCAAATAAAATCAACCAAAAAATCATCAGGGGTGAATTATACCATAGTTCAAATAACTTAACAGACATATACATCTAAGGGCTGCAAAACGTGTATTCTTTTCATCAGTGCATGAAACTTTTTACACAATAGATCATATTTCTGACCATAAAGCAAGAGTTAACTAATTCAGAAAAACTGAAATGATTACTTGTATCATATTGTATCATGATGGAATGAAACCAGAAATTTGTAACAAGAAAAACTGCAGTAATTATATCAAAACATTGAGACTAAAAATACACTGGTGAACAAACAGTAGGTTATGGAAAGAATCAGGAAGGAAATTTAAAAATTCCAAGAATCAAATAAAAATGAAAACATAATATAGTTGAACCTGTGGGATACAGTGAAAACAGTACTTTGGGGGAAGTTTATAGATATGAATGGCTATATTGAGGGAGGTAGGGGGAGGAGATCCCAAATAATAACCTAAGATAAATCTCAAGGTCTTTGAAAAACAAGAATAAACTAAGGGGCCAGGTGCAGAGGCTCACACCTATAACCCCAGTGGCGTGGGAGGCTGAGGCAGGAGCATCACAAGTTCAAAGCCAGCCTCAGCAACAGTGAGACCCTGTCTCTAAAGAAAATACAAAACAGGGCTAGGGATGCGGCTCAGTGATTGAGTGCCCATGAGTTCAATCCCTGGTACCAAAAAAAGAAAAGAAAAAATAAATGAAACAAAGAGGTGTTTCTTTGAAAAGAAAAATAAAATTGAAAAACTTTTACCAAATTTAACCAAAAGAAAGAGAAGACCCAAATTAACAAAAATAGAGATGAAAAAGGTATACTACAAAAGACAACAATCATAAGATCCTTCGGGAAAATCTGGGAAAACTACATACCCAAAAAAAATGGAATATCTAGAAGAAATGGAGGAGATTCTGAACACATATTTTAAAAATCCAATTAGATCAGTAATGAGCAATGTGACTGAAGCAGGAGAAAAGTCTCCAAACAAGGAAAAGCCCACGCCTAGACAGATTCAATGCTGAAATTTACCGGACTTTTAAAGAACAGCAATGCTTCTTAAGCTATTTAGAAAAAAAAAGGAAGAAAATGTTTCCAAACTCAGCTTACCAAGCTAGAATTACCCTGCAACCAAGACCTGATAATGACACAACAAAAAGGAGAAAACTATATACTAATATCCTTGATAAACATAAATGCAAATAAACGCAAAATCCTCAATAAAATACAAATCAAATTCAATGGCACATTAAAAAGCTTGTCCACAAGTTGGCTTCATGAAAGGGATGCAAGGATGGTTTAACACACACATTTCAATAAATGTAATATAGCACATTAATACAAAAATTAATAGAGGATAAAAAAACTTGATCTCATAGATAAGAGAAAAAAACCTTTGATAAAATTCAGTAATGCTTCATGATAAAATGCTCTGAATAAACTATATATAACACAATCATACTTTAACATAATAAAGGATATATATCATAGCCAACATCATACTGAATACAGAAAAATTGAAAGTGTCCCTTCTAAACTCAGCAACAAGGACCTGGAGTTGTGGCTCAGCAGTAGAACGCTCGCGTAGTGCATGCGGGGCACTGGGTTTGATCCTCAGCACCACGTAAAAATGAATAAATAAAATAGAGGTATTGTGTTCAGCTACAACTAAAAAATAAACACTAAAATAAATAAATAAATAAACTCAGCAATAAGACAAGCATACCTATTCTCACCAATCTTTTTTTTAATTGAATATGACAGTGGAATGCAATACAATTATAATTTTTTATAAATACAACAGTGAAATGCATTACAATTTTTTTATAAATGACAGTGGAATGCCTTGCAATTCATATTACACATATAGAGTACACTTTTTCATACCTCTGGTTATATATAAAGTGTATTGACACCAATTCATGCCTTCATACATGTTCCACCACTCTTATTCAATATAGTAGTACTTAAAACCTTAGCCAGGCCAATCAGGCAACAGAAAGAAATAAAAGGGATAAAGATAGGATAGGAGGAAGTTAATGTATCCCTTGATTACAGACACAATTCTATATTCAGAAAATCCTAGACTCCACCAAAATACTCTTAGAACTGACAAATTCAGCAGATTTGTAAGATTTTACAAAATGCACACACAAAAATCAGTAGCTTTTCTAGACACCAATATCAAACTCACTGAGAAAGAAATCAAAAAGCAATCCTATTCACAGTAGTCTCAGAAAACAAAAACTAAAATACCTAGGAATAAATAAAACCAGAACTGTGAAAGACTTCTATAATAAAAATGACCTCAAAGAGGTATAAACATAAAGAACTTGAGGAAAAAAAGAAAAAACTAATGGAACATGGGAAGGCTTCCCATGTTCATATTAGGAGAATATAATTTAAATGGCTATAACACCAAAAGTGATCTACATGTACCATGCAATCCTTATGAAAATATCAATGACATTATTCATAGAACTTGAAAAAAATTCTAAAATTTGTATGGAATCATAAAAGACCTAGAATAGTCAAAGCAATCCTCAGCAGAATGCACAATGTAGGAGCCATCACAATACCTGACTTAAAAATACACTACACAGCTATAGTAACAAAGATATGTACTGACGTAAAAACAGACATGAAGGCTATGAATAGAATAGAAAAACAAGAATAAAGCCACAAATCTGTACCGTTGAAATAGTGAGCAAGAACTTTTCCTTACTTCTTTGCCACAGAACCCTTCTTTTTCTTATATAATCTAAAAAATTCCTTAAAATCTGAATTTCAGAGCCTCCTAAAATAATAAAATGCTCAAACTAGTTTAAGAGAATTATATAAACTATGCTCTGAACTGTGTGTTAAAACAATTATTTCATATGAAACACTTCACCATTTGAAGTTTATGTCTGACATTTAAAAATTAAAATGTAAAAACTCAGATTTTCATATGTAATGTGGCATATACATGTTGGCGATTATGAAAATAAGGTAACAAAATTTCTAAGTTATTAAAAAATTAAACAAATGTTTTCTAAATTTGAAAAACAATGTGACCAATAAAATATTGATTTTTTAAAATAAAATAAGAATAAGCATCCATTATAAATATACGAACTTAATTTCTTAAATCTGATGATTAAGGAATGCCAGTCTTACATAATTACTATGAAAGCAGATTTTTATCTAAGCTAAATAGAAATTCCATTATGAGAAGATTTCTTATCTAAATATTGAGATAGACCATAGTGACTGTAAATCTCAAAAAATTCCTTTTTGAGAGGGGGAGTCTCACTATGTTGCCCGACTGGCCTTGAACTTGTAATCCTCTATCCTCATCTTCCCAAGTAGTTGCAAATATAATCATGTGCCACCATGTCTGGCTTCAACCTTTATAAAAATTAAATTCTGAAAGTTTTACCTTCATGTGATTTTTCAAAGGATCCAAAAGATTGAAATGAATATTGCACTTTGGACAAGCTCTTGGAAAAGGTGTTCCATTTTTAGATTGATTTGATGAGGTGTTTGCACCTAAAATAAATTCAGAACATTTATGATTCAAAACTCATCACTTTTGAACATTAAATAATCACTAATAGTTTCAAAATTTATAATAATTTCTAAAATTTATGTATAAATACTATAGTAATTTTTATAGTATAGAATGTCAGATTTCATATTTACCTTTTGATGGCATAGCCTGGGAAGATGTCAGTGAAGGAGGTTTAACTGAAGGGAATTCAGCTGGAGAATTTGTTCCAGAAACAACCTCACAGGGCTTAGGCTTTTTTGGATTAGCACTGTTTACTTCAGAAGCAGAAGGATGTTTTGATAAAAATGAACTTTCATTCACACCTACAATGATTTAAACAGTGGAAAAAATATTTTAGAACATCTAGAATACTACTCATAACTAAGTACAAATACTTTGGAGTTAATTTACAGATAATATAATTAATTACCATATCACACAAATAACAACAAAAATTAAGTGATCCAAACTCAGGGCATATACAGAAATAGTATAAACATTTATTATAAACTCCAAGAATTAAGATAATTTGTTAAATAACCTTTCTATGCAAGAAATTCTAAATGTGGCTTCAAACAGAAATACATAAACTGCTATTATAAAAGAAGCCAGACCAAAAATTTTAAAGCAGAAAACACTGAACCAAGTTCCCAGAAGTAAATTACTTTTGGATACTTAAATGTGTTAGAATTTGTTAAAAAAAAAAGAAAGAAAATCTGACAATAACTTTTTTTTGTTCCAAAAATTGATACCCTCATATGCTTTTTAATTTTGCAACTTAAAATGTCTACTGCAATGTTAGCTCTTTTCTCACCTAACAAACTGAAGAGTGGTCTACTGACAGCTTTAGGTGATTTTAACCACTTATTGCCATGTACAAAGTGGAAACAACTAAGTTTGAATAATATTTTACTCATTCATATGAAAGGGCACATAATGCAGGGAGTTAGTATAAGGATTTTCATACTATGTTCCCCAGAATTTAATGGGGTCATTTTAGGGAATATATTGGGCATGTCTGACAAAAAAACACTTTTCCATTTTATTTATTTGATATTCACATAAAATTTTGTTTGTACAGGGATTTCATTAAAAAAAACCTCTTCCATTTAAAAACCATTGCCTTAAGGATAAAGAATTTAGACCTATTTAGAGCATTACTAAGAAAAATGGGGATATTTAGACTATAACCAAGCCAGGCAAAGTCCTTTTAGAAAACAATACACAATGGGCTTTGTAAAAATGGATTCTAAAACTGTACATCATATTTTAATAATGCCAACTATACACTAAAAGTAAAAGCAGTGAATAAACTACAAATATTCTTGGCTTTTAAGTCAGACAAGATAAGTTCAAATCCAGACTACGACGTCAGTCTCTAGTTATGCACTCTTAAGCTTATTTAATTAATTTTTCTGAGTTTAAGCTTCCTTTTTTGTAAAATAAGTTATAATGCCTTATTTTATAGAGCTATTTAAGAAAAAGATAATATACTTAAAATATCCCAAGAAAATATTTGGTACATAAAAAGCACTCAGTAGAAAGTGAAAGCTACTATCATTACTAACTAAATATTTCCCATCTTTATTTTAGGGGGAAAAATTATTCCAACAGATATAATAGTAAGAGCAAATATGCCATAAAAAAGTATTATAGTAGTTAGCTTCTTTCTTACATCCTTTGAGATAACATAAAAATGATCTCCCACTAATGAAGCACTCTATTACAAACTGCAGGTCCATAAGACAGATTCCATGAGATCCCTTTAGCATTCTTGTGAGAGGTTTAGGTTACCTGAAAAACCACTAAGTGCTAGCATTTCAAATGAATCAGTTGATTTTACAACAGGCTAAATAGTAGAAATAGATTGCTTTAATGGAGGAATTTAACAGAAGAAATCTCAATGTTAAAAAAAGTCACTTGCATTTGATTGAACTTCTGATTCTTTAACTTATCTCCGTTCTATTAGGCTGTGCTATTCCCTACTTTTAAAAAATTCTATCTCTGCCAGTATAAATCCTATACTCACTCAAGATCAAACTCAAATTCAGTCTTCTCTGAACCCTCATAATTTCTACCGTGTGTTACTGAACATCATAGTACATATAATTATTAATATTTATCATACATAACTGCTGTCATGTCATTTAAACCTTTTAAATGCATTTTTAAATTTACTTATCTTATTTGGCCATCAGAAAAGCCCTGAATAGAATGGCAATCATCAAGAATACGGCAACAATAAATGTTGACGAGGATGTGGGGAAAAAGGTATACTCAAATATTGTTGGTGGGACTGAAAATTGGTACAACCACGATGGAAAGCAGTATGGAGATTCTTCAGAAAACTTGGAAGGGAACCACCATTTGACCCAGTTATCCCACTCCTCAGTTTATACCCAAAGGACTTAAAATCTGCATATTAGAGTAATGCAGCCATGTCAATGTTTATAGAAGCTCAATTCACAATAGCTAAAGTATGGAACTAATCTAGGTGTTCTTCAATAGATGAATGGGTAAAGAAAATGTGATATATATATATATATATATATATATATATATATATATATATATATATATATAAAATGGATTATTACTCAACTTTAAAGAAGAATGAAATTATGGCATTTGCCAGTAAATGGATGGAGTTGGAGAATATCATGCTAAGAGAAATAAGCCAACCCCGAAAAATCAAAGGCCAAATGCTTTCTCCAATACCTGGATGCTAATTCACAATAAGATGGGAGGCACTAGAGAAGAATAGCATTACCTTAAATTAGGTAGAGGGAAGTGAAGGGAGGGGAGAGGAGGGAAGGTGATGTGGGGATAGGAAGAATCATAGAATGAAACAGACATTATTACTTTATGTATATGTGATTGCATGAGATATATGTTTCTACAATATGTACACTAAGAAAAATGAGAAATTATATCCCACTATGTATAACAAAGTGCATAAATGCATTCTTCTGTCATGTATAGCTAATTAAAACAAATTTTAAAATTAAAAAAAGCCTGGAATAAACTATATTAAAAATTAAAATAAAGGGCTGAGGTTGTGGCTCAGTGGTAGACTGCTCACCTAGCATGCGTGAGGCATTGGGTTCAATCCTCAGCACTACATAAAAATGAAATAGATACTGTGTGTCCACCTACAACTAAAAAAATATTTTTTAAAAAAGAATTTAAGTAAATCTCCAAATGGCTGATTCAGGTATGGTGAATGAATGCATAATATAAGAAAAATAAGTACCTCTACTTTGAATAATATCAGAAAACAAAAGTGGAAAGAGGTAAACTGACTAAACATTCTCCAGATTAGAGGTTCAAACTTACTTCTTTCAAATTACCTTATTTACTGCTCAGACTAAAGTTTCATTCTTTATATCAGAAAACCTGGCTAGAGAATAGGTGTCATAATCCTTACTTTTAAGAAGTTTCAAGAATTCATATCTTCTATGAATAAAAGTCCATGCGTTTGTAAAACCAGATTTAGCACAAATACATCCCCATTTCTCTTTGGGTCTTACCTACTTTATTAACTAGAAGTTTACTAGGTATGTAGTGACACCAAGAGAAGTGAGTATCAAATATTGTGGAAAAGAAAAACAGTGGTGTACATCTAAAATCACAATGACTCATGAGGCTGAGGTAAGAGGATTGAAAGTTTGAGGGCAACTCAACAACAGCTAGTCTCAAGTAAAAATATTTTTAATAAAGTTCTAGATCAGTGGTAGAATGCTTGCTTAGCACATGTAATGCCCTAGATTCAAATCCTCTATACCACACACAAAAAAAAGAAAAAATATTAAGCATTATTACTATGGAAAAAGAATGGACAGAAGTTGAGTTTGGTAGATTCTTCACACTGATCTGTTTAGTAAACAACCTAAAAACTCCAAAAAAATCATATACATCTCTACTTCATCAAATATTTGAAACACATATAAATTGCCAGTACATAAAGATTAAGTACTTTGATTACAGAAAATTTTCAATAAGACAAAATTTATACTATACAAATGTATTTTGATTAATGAAGAATTTTGTTATGCCCTCAATGAACTTAAAATCTTCTTCAATAGGTAAATTTCATTACTTTTTCAAATAGCATTTATTGAGTACTTACTATGTACAAATCATTTCTTTAATGTGGTTACTTTACACTAACACTTTAAAATCATGTTTTACTATCATATTGAGACCATTTATTGGACTAGAGTGACACTAACCTAATGAAGAAATCAATAATAACAAACACTTTTTCCCCTAACTGGTCATAGAAACTAATTTTTAAAATAGAATATTTAGGGCATATGAGGACCTCTATAATTCATATAAATTACTTTAAGGTGTTAAGTTTGGCTCCAAGTGAGAATGAGTTCAAAGAAGTTTAGCCAAGATTTTATATAAAGTTACCCAAAAAGGCATTCAAAAACTATTAGCACAACTCCATGTTACAATATATGAAAGACTTCACAAGAGGATTTGAGCTTCAAAATAGAAAGTTAATTCCATAAGCAAATTCATCAAGTTTTTCTTTTATAACTTTTTGGAAAAAGTACTAATACCAACCTGCTATAGAAAGTGTTGGTCCCCCTTGGTAATGTGATAATCCTGTCTCCTGGGCCAAGTCAAATAGTAATTCTGAAGAATTATTAGATACAACTTGTGATGAGCTCATTATGTAATCCTGTTAAAATATTTCAGAGAAAGAATATTACATTTATTTATTATAGTTATAATTATTTTTCATAAAATTTATAAATGCAAATTAATTATATGCCAATATTATAAGAATAACCTTTGATGCCTCAATTATTAATAAGCTTAAAAACACAAAGATGATTTCTAATTTGCCAAAATTATAATTTACTAAAACTTTGAAAGCAAGCTAAGAGAGCTGGTTTATTCCTGACTAGCCAATTAATTTGAAGGAAAAATTATAGTCCAACATTTTCAATATAAAAGAAAAGTAAATCCATTTTACATTAATAACAGTGATACACTCTGAGAGGGATTCTAAAAATGCTGTATCACCATCAAAAAGCAAATAATAGAACTGGGCAAAATCTTGGGCTAAACAAGGAGACAAGTATAAAACATATTAACATGGTTATAAAAGTTAAAAGTTCTTGTGCCTCTAAAAAATTCTGCATCCTGGTGTCTGGGGTGTGGCTCAGTGGTAAAGCACTTGCCTCCCACATGTGAGGCACTGGGTTTGAGCCTCAGCACCACATAAAAGTAAATAAACAAAATAAAGATACTGCATCCATGTACAACTAAAAAAATATATTTTTTTAAATCCTGCTTTCAAAATATCAATACAAACAAACAGAAACATTAAGGACGAATATATCAGACAATATGAACTTTGGAACCATGTTTCTTGGAGAATGTTATAAATCAGAAAAGACTGGTCCCCTCACTCTTCCTATCATCCCACAGAAAGCTGTGGTAGGCCAACCTGTCCTTTAATAAGGCAAATATAAAAGCAACCTGGCCAGTAGGCTGAATAAGTAAGAATGCCAAGCAGACAGGGAACAGAATAGAAGTTATTTACAGAAGTGATCTGGGTCAGCAGCCCTGCTCCTAGAGACCAGAGCCTCAAAGGAAATTTCAGCCCTTCCATGAGGAGAAAGGGTGGTTCAAACTAGCAGGAAGATCTCAAGAAAAGAGAAGTAAAAAGTATGAGATGAACTATGCTATGGTCAAATATACAGTAATAAATACATTTATGTGAAAATATACACATATATTTATTATAAATAATTATGAGAATTGTGGTCAATAAATTTAGGAATATTCAAATAGCATTGTATATTAAAAATACTGACACATACACAAAACACACACCACAATATTATGCTCCAATGCCATTTTCATAAAAGACAATCATTGTTGAGAGTAAGCCAGACCACTCTACATGTTGTAATATATAGCAAGCAAGTTTTAAGATTAACAATGCTTAAAAATCAAACTGGAAAAAAAGACAGCTACTTTTAGGAAAAAAAATGGGCAAAGGACATAAACTGAGATAATTCAAACTAAAATGCAATGGCCAATATATTCAAAATACCTTTTTTTTCCAACATACTAGTCAAAGAAATGCAAATAATAGTGTTTACTGTATTGGCATTCTTCAATACTGCAAAATATATAATTAGCAGCTACTCTTAAGAGTATCAAGATCAAAAAAAGAATTAATAACTGCAGAAAACATAAGACTAAGAATAAACTACAAGGTGAGATCATGAATAGGATCCTGGAAAGAAAAGAAACATTAATGAAAAAACTGGTGAAATTCTAATAAGTTCTGAGGTTTAGTTCATATTAATTGCCTGTGATAAAAAGTTAACATTGGGGGAAAATGGGTAAGAGAAATATAGGAACTGTTTGAATTATTTTTTTCTTGTAAGACTAATGATAGAACTGTTATGTCTTATTGATATATGGTTTTCTTAAGCAGTGGGAGGGAGGGGAAGAAAGGGAGCAAGGGCGTAGGGATGATGTGGAATGAGTTAGACATCATTACCCTAAGTATATGTATGAAGACATGAATGGTGTGAAAATACTTTGTGCACAATCAGTGACTTGAAAAATTGTGCTCTATATGTGTAATATGAAATCAACTGCATTCTGCCATTGTGTATAACTAATTAGAATAAATAAATAATTTAATTAAAAAGACTAATGATAGTTTGAATTAAGTTAAAGTTTGAAAATGATGACTGGGGATGTGGCTCAAGCAGTAGCGTGCTCGCCTGGCATGCATGGGGCGCTAGGTTCCATCCCCAACACCACATAAAAATAAAAAATAAAAATATTATATCCACCTAAAAACTAAAAAAATAAATAAATTTTTTAAAAAATGATGAAACATTCACTACTGGCAAAGTAGAGATTATATTTTGGTATTATCTGCATAAAAATGTTAGCAGTAGTTACCAAAGCCTTTAAAATAAGGTTCACATGATTAAATTATTCTACATTCAAGGATTCATCATGATAAGGAAATGAAAGTGTAATGGAAAATTATTTATAATAGCAGAAACATTAAAACCTATATATCTAATAATAGAGGAGTGGTAAAATAAATTGATGGATAATCATGCAGTCATTAACATCAAGATTTTGAGAAATAATCAATGATATGATCCAAGTGGAATGTTTAGTAAGAAGTGAAATACATATTGACATATACAACATGATCCGGATATATTCTTCTCTCTTTTCTAAACTTTCCTCACAAAATACATATTATTTTATAACAAAATTTGAAGTATTTTGTTTATAAATTGAGGGCTGATCAAGTTTAAGAATTTTGCTTTGTTACTAACTTTCCAATTGACACAAGACTGTTAAGAAGTTATAGAAATAAGTTATTACTGTAACACAAATAACATCTAGAATTTAGTACCAAAAAGAGAGATATGGATATTTGAGCCTTAAAATGTAGTTTAAAAAAATCAATAATGCCATACTGAACTATAACTAAGCAAAATTTTACTTCAATTTAAATATTTTTTCTAAATATATGCACTTTAAGAATTGAAAATTTCATTTTCTAAAATAGTTCTTTTAACATAAGTATAATAAAGTTAATGCTGTTAAACACTTTTCTAGAAGAAAACTCTGGTTAATTATCACAATTTCAGAGAGCAGGCAATCCACTAATCAACAATAACTAATTAAAATAATTCTCCAATTGAGAAATATTTTATCTCCAATTGAGTCATTTTCCTTGAGATGGCAGGTACACTGTGTTCAATTTTGAGGAAGTGATTGCCAACTACCCAAAATAAAAGAACCGTGCCTGGCAGATATATACTAAAGTGGCCACCACATCCCACCTCCTGTTAATCATATCCTGTGTGATTCCCTCCCTTTGTATTGGACCTCTGACTTGCTTCGAACCAGTAGAATACAGCAAAAGTAATAGGATAAACATGATTTTCTATTAGTAATTACATTAATTCAGACTCTAATGACATTTTGCTAAGGATTCTCCCTTAATACCTTTGAGAAAGCAAGTAGCCAACCTGGGAAGACCCATCTGACAAAGAATGAACCAAAAAACAGTCAGATACTGAGACTCAGTTTGACAACCTGTAAGGAAATGAATGCTACAAACAACCATGTGAACTTGAAGCAGATACTTCCCCCACAAAGCTTCAGATAAGACTGCAACTTCAGGAACCACATACTGAAAGTGGCCTTGTGAGACCCTAAAGCAGAGGAGCCAGCTAAACCATCATCCGACCCACAGTAATATTACATAAGACTGTGAGATAATGCATGTGTTGTTTTAAATACATACATGTGTGATAATGTTGATACAAAAAAACAAATAAATAATACACCATGGTTTGTCAGTCATTGTTTCAAGTAAAAATGGTGTTCTAATTTTTGTTGTAATTAATCTTGGAATTTTATTCCTTTACAATTGCCAAAAAAATAAAGATAAACAATAAAAACAGCACAATGAGGAAGTCTCGAGTCATCCAATGTACACAAATGGGCATATATTTTTCAAATTAAATCCATTACTATATTTCTTATAAAGAATTATTTATTAGTTCTTAGGGATTACCTGAAAAATGTAGTCCTGGTCAAAAGGAAAGAAAAGATCAGATGTGGAGAATTTCTGAAGTGTGAAAGATACAATATACTTAGTTGTATAAGTACAAGATTACAGTCCCTGAACAAAGGACTGCAATCTGGTGCAAAGGACCTATAGTTTCCTCTACCAAAAGTTATCCTTTACCAGTAAAACCATCAACAGCTGCTTGAGGATAGGGTAGAAACCACTCAAACTTGATTAGGCACATTGTAGGAAAAATTTGAGCCCAGGTTTGTATATCTATACACAGAATGGGTCTGATTATCTATGTTTGGTGTAATGATTCCCTTTCTGCATTTTTGGAATACTATTCCTAAGTATAGGATGGTCTATCTCCAAATCACTTGAAATGGAGAACTTGTGTAAAGATATGGTAAGGGACCAGCAAGAACAACAGAAACGTAGGAGCACAATACCATCTATTATGTGTAAAACTGGATACCCAGGGAATAGAGTGAAATGTCAAAGAAATTTCCTGGTACACAGGAAAGACAACCAAAAACCAAAAAAACAGCCTTCTTCTATCCATGTGTTATCCAGTAAAACTCTATGCCTATAGCCATTAAATTACCAGGTAAGGGTTTCATATACCATTCCATAAATAAGGAAAGAAAATTTAGACTAAAAAGAATATAAGACAATAAGAAAAAGATAACTCTTTTGATTCTGGGCTTAAGGAATGAGAATTTCCTAAGATATAAGTAAAACAAACTCAAACTTTCAAATTTCCATACCCCAATTCCATTTATAGTTTAGGTAAGGCATGACCAATATTGAAAGGTAATTAAAATGAAGCAGAAAAATAACTGTTGGTTTCAAAATCCAAAAGGTCATGACCTGGAAACTCACCTGGATCCCTACCCCTTAGACCATCTGGTGCCATCTACCGATTTCATGAAACTTTCAATGAAGGGCTCTGAAAAGGACTTGGCACACTGCTTGAACTTTTAGGCTTAGAAAAGAGCTAATTCTTCTGTAAGAATCTACAGTCTTTTAACAAAAAGATTATATATAATTTGGGATTAGTAATATCTAGGGAAAAAACATTCCAGTATGATGGATTAAACAGATGTCTTACACATAGTCTCCGCCTTATGGGAGAAAACAGGGGAGGCTCATAATGGTCACCTTTTTCAGGTTTAATGAGACGAGAAAAAACCCTATATGCCCTACATAGGGATCACTTACATTATAAAGCTATAATTAAATATTTAGTTCAAGAATAAATTTGGGAAATGTCTATTTAGATAAAATGTTCTATTTTTAAAAAACAGATAGTGTAGCTCATTATTCAATCACACAAGCACCAAACTTCAGACACAGAAGTACTTTATGTATACTATTTCATCATGCAAAATATTTTAAAAGACAAATATTAATGGGTAGAGTTTAAAAATTAATAACATTAATGTTTTATACTTAAACTGGTGTTAATAGATCTTAGTAGTTTCATCAAGGAAACAAATATAACTGGAATCTACAACCCATCTAGGACTTAAGCCAGAGACTCTAAATCATTCACTGCCTACATACAGTTTTAGCCATGTATGAATGACAATGCAATGAGGCCTAGATGTGAGAACTTCCATCTGATACTAATATACACTTAGTATATTTCAAAATTTTAATCTAAGCATTCCAAATCTTTCCTTATGTAACTGCTAAATGAGAAAAGACAGAAATAAACAGATAAACAGTTCACTCGGATAAACAGTTTCACTAGAAAATTTTTCCAATCTCAGAAGACCTCCAATGCAACAAGCCAATCTAAGCCTACTTCTTTCTCACACATCTGATATTTAACCTTTGGCTTCCTTCTAGTCTCCAATCACATCCCCATTTTGATTCTCAAGTTCTTACTGGCCTCCCCCTCATCTCTCATCCCTAACTCCTTACAGTAGAATAAGTAAACTGAGTCCCATAAGACATTCACAAGTTTTTCTTTAAAAATAATATCTTATAAAATTTGGCTTTAGTAAAAGTAAATGCTTACTGGAAATTGCTGGTTTTGAACTCGATATCTCTCCAACAAAGATGGGCTCATCATCATCATCATCCTCAACTTCTTTTACTTTCTTCTGCCATGGTTCCAGTTCTTCTTCACATTCCATAAAGAGTTCTGCCATTTTTAAATTATCTAATTTTCAAAAGGAGAGAAGTAACCTTATTTTCAAAAAGAAAAGTAAAAACATTTTGCAGGGTGTGTACCAGTGATTGAACTAGTGGGCACTAGACCACTGAGCCATATCCCAACCCTATTTTATATTTTATTTAGAGACAGGGTCTCACTGAGTTGCTTAACACCTCGATTTTGCTGAGATTGGCTTTAAACTTGTGATCCTCCTGTCTCGGCCTCCCAAGCTGCTGAGATTGCTGGGATTACAGGCTTGCACCACCATGCCTGGCAGTAAAAACATTTTTGTAATACCTGATATTGAAGATCTACTTTAAAAATTCTAATAGCAATTTCTGAATTGATATTCGTAGTCAGTACCCTGTAATAACAGTAAGAAATTCAGATCTCACTAGGATAAAAACTAGTACAATTAATATAGATTAAAAGGTAGATAGGAAGACAGAAAATGAAAGATATTAGTTATTTACCATAGATAGAAAACTTAGAGATAATAAAATCCAAAGTGAGCTGCAGTAGTACACCTAGATAAACATATTCTATCTAATCATTATCTTTCTAAAGAGATATTAACCACAGGTAGACTAAGACTAAGAAATAACAGGTAGGAAACAAACTAGAATTACTACCAAATTCAGGAACATTAGGCACAGAGCAAAGAAGAGATAGGTGCTAAATTAAAATACAGGAAATGAGGGAGGCTTATACCAGCCAGGTTATATTACATTTTCTCACCTGAAGAAACCGATCAAAACAATACATACAGTAAATACTACTTCTCAGAAATTATGACCAAGTATACTGAGCTCCTAAGAAGCACATAGATATAGGTAGAACACCAGTAGCATCAGGATTTTAGGAAAACCTCCTATCCACAAAAGAAATAAAAATTTCCAGGGTTCTGGCATTATCTTTAATACATCATTTTTAAAAGGTAATTTTTTATTATACTAAAATAATATCATTTCTACTTTTAACTCAAAATTCAAGCAATATTCTACCATAAAACTGAAAGATACCAACTGAAATTATGCTCTGGAGACGGCATGCAAAGCAAATATTTTAACAAATTAGATGCCATTTTTTTATAAATATATAGAAAAGTATGTCACAAACCATTCCCTGGTCTAATATTTAAATGTTTAGTAATCTACCTATCAAAGGCCTTCCTATTTTTTCAAATGTCATCGACATCACAAACTGACCCCTTTCTTTTATAATTGTACTATTTTAATAGTTAGATAAGAGTTCTTTAAGTTTTTCAACTCAGATCATTAAAAATACTAAAATCTATATCACTTCTGCACAGAGTACCTTACCTTAATAGTCTATATCATTCCAGTCTACAACATAAAAAGGACATGGACTTGAAATCAAATTGAATGGTTTAAATCTTCACTGCCTTGTAATTGTATGACTGAAGAAATTACTTGGAGCTATTTATGATATCTACCTAAGTTTTATATACATTCAAGAAAATGGAAAACACCATGTAAAACATCCATTTTCAACTAGAAACTCAAACAATTAATTGCCTGCTTGCACTAATCCTTGGTTCAATTATAAATTCCTCAATAAACCATTACATTTTTATTTTCCTTTGAATTTTGAACTACATTGACAGTCAATATCATTCAATTCAAATGTTAAAACACATGATCTCAAACTACTCTCTTTCTTCATGTCTTAATTTTACATAGCCACAGTCAAATTTAATTCACTGAGAATACATTTCCCCCAGAACATTAGATAATCAACATACCCACAGCATGAGGTAACATATAGATAAGGTGAAGTAAGATAGTACCTAATTTTGAAAAATTAGGAAAGATCCACTGTGAACTGATAATAAAAATACTATTTATTTCCAGCTGATATATGTAATGAGTTAAATTGTGTTATCTCAAAAGCCATATGCTAAATTCCTAACCCTCACTACCTCAGACTTTGGCTATATTTATAGATAGACCTTTAGAAATAAGGTCACTAGGGGCTGGGTGATAGCTCAGTGGTAGAGCACATGCCTTGCATGCATGAGGCACTAGGTTTGAGCCTGAGCACCACATATAAATAAGTAAATAAATAAATGAATAAATAATATTTTTTAAAAAGGTCACATGGGTGGCAATAAAATCCATATAACTGGTGTCTTTTAACAGAAGTGAAAATTGGGATGCAGGCATATGCACACAGAGAGGACCATGTGAAAACCTAATTAGAACATGGCTATCTACAAGCCCAAGAGAGAAGCCAGGCCCTCCCCTTGTGGCCCTCTGAAGAAACCAACCCTACCAACAAGTTAATCTTGGCTTTTTAGCCTCAAAAATTATGAGAAAACAAACTTCCATCCTATAAACCACCTAGTCTGTGGTACTTTGTTGTGGCAGCCCTAGAGAACTGATAAGAGTATGCAAAGATCTTTCTTGTTCTTTCTCACAGGACTCTGCCATTGTTAAAATATCCAGAATACACTGCAGAGAGAAACGTTAAGGTCACATAGCACTTTTTTAATGTTTTCTAGAAATATTTTTTGTCTATGCATAGAAGAAACACACGAATATACTAAATTGATATTTATCTCTTTTAACAAAAAGAATAAAGTTCACTTCTACTTTACTTTTTTATATGAACATTTGCTACTCCAACAATTTTAAGTTTTTAAGAAAAAGTCCTCCACCTTCTCTTGAAGCAGTTAAACAAAAACCATACACACTGTCATCTGTTGTGGCCACAACACTTACCTTTTGGTTGAAAAGGGTTTTTGCCCATCAAGTTGCAGAGCTAATTTTCTGTAAATTGTCACCTAAGTACTGATACATGAGATCAGTCAATTTTATGAATCACTTTAAGGAAGACTAAATATTAAAACATGGGACTTGGAATTAAGAAATTATTGGGGAGAATTTTGATCTTAAAACTCACCATGTGCCTCCAAACAAGACAGCAAATTATATCTGTTTTCCCTCCTGTAAAATAAAGATATATTATCATTAGGATGGGGTAATTAAACTGCAATAAACTCTTTTTTCCTATAAAAAGCTCAATTTTTAAGTTGGATATGTTTGATATATACATAACTCATATAACTGATTCATCCCTAAATAAACCCAATTAAATAATTAAAATGGTGGTTGAAGTAAGCACTTAATAATTGAATAAATACAATGAATTACTAAATAAAAACAATTTTTAAACAATATTCTTTCATAAAAACTAGTAATCAATCACCTCATGATGTATTGTTTTAGTAAATCTGACTTTTCAAATGCCAATTGGCATTCATCTTTATTACCTACTTTTCACGTTTCAGAAATGTAATAATTTCTGTAAGAAAACAAAAGTTAAAATAAATTCTAGTTTATTATTCTATTTTTTTAGCAACTGAAAAGGAACAAAAACTTGGTTGGATACATTTCATCATAGACTGATACATTCAAAATATAACTACTGAGATCCACCCAGACTGGCCTCTGCCGCACAGGGCCCAGGCGCGCAGGGCCCAGGTGCACAGCCCTTTCCCAGCGGGGCAGACACTCGCCATAGCCTAGACTCTGGTGCAGGACCACCCCGTCTAACCATTCGACTACTGAGGAGCCCAGATCCAGCCCAGACTGCCACTCCAGCACCCTGGGTTTATGCTCTGATTAGGTCGGGTTCATCCCTCCCCCAGCGGGGCAGACACCTCCAGAGCCTAGCCTTTGGCACAAGACCACCTCTTCCTACCAGCAGACTACCACAGGAGGTCAAGCCCAGTGGCCCAGATCCACCCACACCAGCTTCTGCAGGGCCCAGATCCAGAATGCAGTAGCATCCATTGAGGGTCTGAAAGCCCAACATCAAGGTGAGGTACAGACAATCTGCACAGATACCACAAGAAGATAGGGAAGAAACTGTAATGTCTCAGATCCACACTGCAAGAAAGGAAGACACATAGGCAACATGAAAAAACAAGAGAGGAAAGTGCCCCAAACAAGACAGGACACTATAATAACAGAACGTATGAACACCAAAGTTGATGAAATGTCAGAGAAGGAGTTCAGAAGGTTCATAATCAAAATGATTTGTGAATTAAAGAATGACCTAAATGAGCAAATACAAGCACAAATTGATCACTCCAACAAAGAAATAGGAGAGCAAATACAGGTAGCAAAAGATTACTTCAAAATAGAGATAGAGACTCTGAAAAAAAAACAGTCAGAAATCCTTTAAATGAAGGATAGCTTAAATCAAATAAAAAACTCAATAGAAAGCAAAACCAACAGACTAGATCACTTGGAAGAAAGAATGTCAGATAATGAAGACAAAGTATACAATCTGGAAAATAAAGTTGACCACACAGTGA
Organism: Callospermophilus lateralis; assembly: GCF_048772815.1. Taxonomy (NCBI): domain Eukaryota; kingdom Metazoa; phylum Chordata; class Mammalia; order Rodentia; family Sciuridae; genus Callospermophilus; species Callospermophilus lateralis. The sequence continues at coordinate 105,834,577 of NC_135315.1, forward strand.
AGAAAGTTAGAAACCATGAACAGAACATCCAAGAATTATGGGACAGCATCAAAAGAACAAATCTAAGAGTTATTGAGATAGAGAAAGGCATAGAGTTTCAAGTGAAAGGAATGCACAATCTCTTGAATGAGATAATATGAGAAAATTTCCCAAGCATGAAGAACAAATTGGAAAACCAAATACAAGAGGCTTACAGGACACCAAATGTACAAAATTACAACAGATGTACACCAAGGCACATTATAGTGAAAATGCCTAAAATACAAAAAGAATAAGGATAGAATCTTAAAAGCCACAAGAGAGAGGAATCAGATCACATATAGGGAGAGACCAATTCATTATCTCAGCAGATTTTTCAACCCAGACCTTCCAAGCCAGGAGATTGTGGAACAACAAATACCAAGCTCTGAAAGAAAATGGATGCCAACCAAGAATCTTATATCAGCAAAACTAAGCTTTAGATTTAATGATGAAATAAAAACCTTCCATGATAAAAAAAAGTTAAAAGAATTTACAACTAGAAAGCCTACACTACAGAGCATCTTCAGCAAAATAGTCAAAGAAGGGGAAATGAAAAATAATGATGAAAATCAGCAGAGGGAGGGATTACACTATTGGAAAATCTCATCAAAGAGAAACCAAGTCATGTTAAATATCAGAAATAAACAAAAATGGCTGGGAATACAAATCAGGTCTCAATAACAATGTTAATGGCCTAAACTCACCAATCAAAAGAAATAGACTAGCAGATTGGACCAAAAAAAAAAAAAAAGACCCAACAATATGCTGCCTCCAAGAGACTCATAGAAAAAGACATTCACAGACTGAGGTTATGGGTTAGGAAAAAGCATACCACTCACATGGACTGCAGGAGCAAGCAGGGGTTTCTATCATCATTTCAAATAAAGTAGACTTCAAACTAAAGTCAATCAAAAAGGATAAAGAAGGACACTACATTCTGCTCAAGGGAACCATACACCAACAAGACTTAACAATTATAAATATATATGCCCCGAACAATGGAGCGGCTATGTTCATCAAACAAACTTTTCTCAAGTTCAAGAGTCAAATAGACCACAACACAATAATTTTGGGTGACCTTAACACACCCCTTTAATCACTAGATAGATCTTCAAACAAAAGCCGAACAAAGAAACTATAGAACTCAATAATATAATCAAAAACTTAGACTTAACTGAGTTAAGAATATTCCAACATTCAATGAGAGAATATAATTCCTTCTCAGCAGCACATGGATTCTTCTCTAAAATAGATCATACACTATGACACAAAGCAACTCTTATCAAATATAAAAAAGTAGAGATACTACCCTGCATTCTATCAGATCATAATGGAATAAAATTAGAAATCAATGATAAAATAAGAAATAAAATACACTCTAACACCTGGAGACTAAATAATATGCTACTGAATGATCAATGGGTTACAGAACATCAAGGAAGAGATTAAAAAGTTTTTAGTGGTACCCAGATAGAATATATCAAAATTTCTGGGACACTATGAAAGCAGTTCTAAGAGGAAAGTTCACTTCATGGAGTTCATTCCTTAAAAGAAGAAAAAGTCAACAAATAAATTACTTACCACTACATATCAAAACCCTAGAAAAAGAACAAAAAATCAACACCAAAAGCAGCAGACAACAGGAAATAATTAGAATCAGAGCTGAAATCAATGACATTGAAACAAAAGAAACTGACAGAACAAAAAGGTTGTTCTTTGAAAAAATAAATAAAATTGACAGACCCTTAGCCATGCTAATAAAGACAAGGAGAGAGAAAACTCAAATCACTAACATACATGATGAAAAAGGAAATATCACAATAGACACTACGGAAATACAGAAGATAATTAGAAATTATTTTGAAAACGTATACTCCAATAAAATAGAAAATATTGAAGGCATCGACAAATTTCTAGAGTCATATAATTTGCCCAAATTTAAGTAGGATGATATACACAATTTAAACAGATCAATTTCAAGTGACAAAATAGCAGACACCATCAAAATCTACCAACCGAGAAAAGCCCAGGACTGGATGGATTCACAGCCGAGTTCTACAAGACCTTTAAAGAAGAACTAATACCAATAGTCTCCAATTTATTTCAGGAAATAGAAATTGCTGATGATATGATTCTATACATGGAACACTCTAACTAGTTTTCTAGTTTTCCACCAGAAAACTCCTAGAACTAGTAAATGAATTCAGCAAAATAGAAAGGTATAAAATCAACACCCATAAATCAAAGGCATTTCTGTATATCAGTGAGAAATCCTCAGAAAGGGAAATGAGGACAACTACCCCCTTCTCGATAGCCTCAAAACTAAATGAATAAATACATAAATAAAATACTTGGGAATCAACTTAATGAAAATGATGAAAGAACTATATAATGAAAATTACAGAACTCTAAAGAAAGAATTCAAAGAAGATCTTAGAAGATGGAAAGATCTACCTTGCTCTTGGATAGGCAGAATTAATATTATCAAAATGACCATACTTCCAAAAGCACTAAACAGATTTAATGCGATTCTGATCAAAATCTCAATGGCATTCCTCATAGAAATAGAAAAAGCAATCATGAAATTCATCTGGAAAAATAAGAGACCCAGAATAGCTAAAGCAATCCTTAGCAGGAAGAGAGAATCAGGTGGCATCACTGTACCAGACCTTAAATTATACTACAGAGTAATAGTAACAAAAACAGCATAGTATTGCCAACAAAACAGACTGGTATTACAATGGTACAGAATAGAAAACACAAAGACTAACCTCCAAAACTACAATTACCTTATGTTAGACAAAGGTGCCAAGAACATCATTGGAGAAAAGATAGTCTTTTCAACAAATGGTGCTGGGAAAACTGGAAATCCATATGCAACAAAATGAAATTAAACCCCTATCTCTCACCATGCACAAAACTCAACTCAAAATGGATCAAGGATTTAGGAATACAACCAGAGACCCTATATCTAACAGAAGAAAAAGTAGACTCTAATCTCCATCATGTGGGATTAGGCCTCAACTTCCTTAATAAGTCTCCTATGACATAAGAATTAAAATCAAGAATCAATAAATGGGATGGAATCAAACTAAAAAGTTTCTTCTCAGCAAAAGAAACAATCTGTGAGGTGAATGGAAAGCCTACATCTTAGAAGCAAATCTTTAACCTTTACACATAAGATAGAGCACTAATCTCTGTTATATAAAGAACTCAAAAAACTAAACACCAAAAATACAAATAAACCAATCAATAAATGGGCCAAGGTCCTGAAGGGACACTTCTCAGAAGATGATGTACGATCAATCAACAAATACATGAAAAAATGTTCATCATCACTAGCAATTAGAGAAATGCAAATCAAAACCACTCTAAGATTTCATCTCACTCCAGTCAGAATGGCACTTATTATGCATAAAAACAACAATAAGTGTTGGCAAGGATGCAGGGGGAAAAGGTACACTCATACATTGCTGGTGGGACTGCAAATTGGTGCAGCCAATATGGAAAGCAGTATGGAGATTTCTTGGAAAATTGGGAATGGAACCACCATTTTACCCAGCTATCCCTCTCCTTGGTCTATATCCAAACAACTTAAAAATAGCATACTACAGGGACACAGCCACATCAATGTGTATTCACAATAGCTGAACTGTGGAACCAACCTAGATGCTCTTCAATAGATGAATGAATTAAAAAAATGTGGCACATATACACAATGGAATATTACTCAGCAATAAAAGATAATAAAATCATAGCATTTGTAGGTAAATGCATGAAGTTAGAGAAGACAATGATAAGTGAAGTTAGCCAATCCCAAAAAGCCAAATGCCTAATATTTTCTTTGATATAAGGAGGCTGATTCATAGTGGGATAGGGAGAGGGAGTATGGGAGGAATAGATGAACTCTAGATAGGCAGAAGGGTTGGAGGGGAAGGGAGGGGGCATGGGGCAATTAACTATGGTTTAATGTGATGAACATTATTATCCAAAGTACAGGTATAAAGACACGAATTGGTGTGAATTACTATATATACAACCAGAGATAGGAAAAATTGTGTTCTATATATGTAATAAGAATTGTAATGCATTCTGCTGTCATATATAAATTAAACACACACACACACACGCATGCACACACACACACACACACACACACACACACTCATGGTCTTCTGTAAACAAGGTGTTATGCTAAATTCTAAAGGGAAATACATGAATAAGTCTCAGCCACAGTCTTCAGAAATTTATGACTGAATGTCTGTCATTCTTTGGACTTAAAAAATTCTGTTAAAAAAAATTATCATAAAAATCACAATTAAACTGCTTTATTTGAACCAAGAATTTATTATCTGTGGGGGGCTGAAGATAGAGTTCAGTGGCAGTGTTTGCCAAACAAGTACAATGTTCTGGGTTAAATATCCTAACACACACAAAAAAGAATTTGTTATCTGTATTTTTATGTATACAGAACAACATAAATTTTATAGAAATTCATTTCCCCTTACATTCCTATATATATCCCAGTTGCCCAATACCCATATTCATCCAGCAGGATGACTTTTAACCCAAATTGAACATGATATGACCCTTAACCATACTCTGTTCCCTCAATCTATTTTCACATAACAGCAGGTCCTGAGTTGATCTTGCCATGCAGGTATGTAGGGAATCCTCCAGCTGCTGAGAAGCTCAAATGTAGATGCAGAAATGATCCCTGGAGCAAATGTAGGCAGCTAGGTAGAACCTGTGAGGTCTAAAGTCATCTTCCATGGCCAACAACCCAGTCAGGATGAAGGGATGAGGCTGAATCAGCCTCTTTGTTCTCAATGCAGGGAAGATGGACACAATCAGGTCTGTGTGGATTGCTGATTCCGGGCTCCTAGGGTATATAGACCTTTATGTCTTGTGAAAATGTCACAGGAAGGTGGGGCAGCCTCCATCTCATGGAACCCTTGGAAACAACTGTTAGGACAAAGTGGTTGCCAAGGCAGTGACCTCATTCACTTCCCTGAAGGAAGTGACCTCACCTCACTTCCTTGGTGATGGAACTCTCTGAACTTGGGATCCAGGAGGCGAGGCATCCAGAGGCAGTTCCACTTCCAGTGGGCTCACTTGATTGTCTCTACCAAGGCCAGAGTCATTCTTTGTTGGTACCTAGTGATGTGTGGATAGCCAAATGCCTTGAATGGTCTCAACAGGGGCTTTTCCTGAGAAAGAAGTGTTGGCTCATTGCTGGCTCCTGACAACTACACAGAGATGGCCAAGGAGACCAGAGCTGAGACAGGACAGGCCACTGGTGAGTAACATATTTTCACCCACCAGTCAGAGGACAGAGTGGATAGATGCAGACCAAATACAGGGGTGGTTTTTGTGTCTCAGTGGGTGTGGGTTTCAATTTGTCATTTTGTCTCATGTTCTGAGAACATGAAGAAAAAATGTTTTGTTGGGTTTTTTTTTTTGTTGTTGTTGTTGGTTTGAAATGGACTGTTAACTAGTTAGCCTTTTTATGTTGGTGAATCCCACTGGGGTTGTGGTTAAAGAGAGTAGAGAGAAGAATGCAGCCGTGAATGTGTCTTCTCTAGTGGAAATCTTTGCAGGACTCCTCATGGCCAATTTATGAATGGACTGCCACTTGCCTTGCAGATGGGCAACACCTACCAAGATCCTAAGTTCCTGTATTCTTCCTGAATTTTGGCCACTCTCTGAAGGGGTTCGTGGTTTTGTGTCCAAGATGTGTACCACATTCAAGCTCTGTGACATGGCCATGGACTGGATTGCTGAAGGGCATGCCAAGCATCTCAGAAAACTCAAAAATTAGCATGACTGGTAAGGATCTCTCTGGAGAATCCCTGCTTGGATAGATAGTAACCCAAGTTGCATGATTAGGAGCTGTCAGTGCCACAGTGTTCAATTAAAGAAAAGTTTTTCTCCAGGCTTCTTTCTTCCCTATTGTTCTGTTCCCCTGAATTTCAGGGAGGTGTTTGCCTTAGGGCACTCCTTTGGGACTCCTCAAGAAAACAGTTTCAAATGGAAATGAAGAGGCCTAATCTGTGCCTTTGAAGTAAAGTGCTTTGTAAAAGCTGTGTCTGAATCAGACTCTTGGCCCTGTGTGTGGCTGTGAATTACATTCTCAGCACCCAAGGAAACTCAAGAAAACTCCCATGTGTCCATCCCAATCTAAAAGGATGAAAACGAAGTGTACTATTGGATGAAGTCTCTTACCGTCCTCTGGTCAGGCTCCTGACCCCTATGAAGTCAGAACAGGGATCCTCTGGGTCAAATGAGTTGTTGCAAGCCCTCCAGTAACTAGCACACAGGTGTTTGGGTTTTTTCATGAGTCCAGTACACATAAAGAATCTACCCCTGGCAGGCAGGAAGCCTCTAATTTGACAAGCAGAGCAGTATGAACTACAGGCCGATTTTATCTATCCTGTTTCTCAGGAAGGGTGTCCAGGCCACCATGACATTTGGCATATGAAGGGCATGAGAGCTTACTTTGCACACCATCTAAGACTGCTCACCCTATAGAAACCCCCAGCCAGAATGTTATGATGAGTGTCTGTATGGAAGAAGATGAGGGCCATGTGGGAGTGTTTTTGTTAGAATAGTGGTCTTTTGTGTGGTGGTTGGAAATGATGACTGGGTCCACCTCAGGTTGAACTCTGGTGTGATGCCATTAGAGACTGAGTACTGAAACTGATCTCAGAGAACTATTGCCATGAATTGTGTTGGAATTTTAGAAGGCCAGGCATTAGAGGAGCCTTTGGAAACTGGGATCTAGAACGAGGGTGTCTTTCTCCACAATACTGGGAATCTCAGCCAGGATTTTACATGATTTTGCTGTTAAAGCCTTCTCAGCTATAGTTGAGATCCAAAACTCACAGGAACCTCATATTTTAGACCCCAATGGGCCTGGATTCCTGTGACCTTTCGCCACTCCTTGGGAACCTTGCCTGCATGTGATCTCCAGAGGTTTTACTGAAAGGAGATTCCTCAACACTTACTGGCTCCTGAATGAATCAAAACCCACAGTGTCAACTTCTTCATTCTTGAAATATGGCTAGGCCAATACCATGAAGTTTTTGAGAATCCCATGACCAGAAATCCCTGGAGAACTTTAGATCTCCTGTTGCTCATCATGACTGAACCAGCGATTGCCATTTTTGACTGAGTGGAATTCATGACCATGGTGAAGAACAGAGATGCCAGTGAGTAGGAGCCAGAAGGGAACTGGGCCTGGAGCAATGGAGTGCAGGTGTGTGATCCAACATCTGTGGTGGGCCCCTGTGGTTCTGTCATTGGCTTCCAAATGACATGTGACTGACAAGGTGCAGCCAGGAGACCCGAAAATGTAAAGGCATGTGGTTGTGGGGAGAGGATTTGGTGCGATGCTCAGAAACAAGTTGCTATGCTCAAGTGGGAAAGATATATGGGGTAGCAGCCCAGTTTGTGTTTTTGCCTTCAGACCCTGACTCACCCCATGTGGCAGATCTCCCTCCAGCACTGTGTTCTGGTTGACCTCTTTTATTTCAAAAACAAACACCAATTTTCCATGGAAGATGTAAAAAATGCCATTAAAACTGGGCGGTGAGCCAAAGGCTTCACAATGCACCCATGGAGACATTCATACCCCAAAGGCCACAGTTACCTGCATAGAGAGGACTCAGCTCTGCTGCCTCCTGTTCCTATGGGAAAATATGAACCCATGTCCTCCTGTTCACATAGACTCAGACCAAGCTTTCATGATCTCACTACAAAGGAATCTAAAACACAAAGCTATATTTCTAGTGCATGAATGTCAGAGGCAGATAGTCAAGAAGTCATTAGGCCAACAAAGTTCCATGTTTGTGGAATGTTTACCCTGTCCTCTACTTTTGGGATCTCTTCTGCCACACCCAAGTTTGTGAGCTCCTCAGAATTTCCAATTCCAGGTATGTATTCACAGATTTTTTTCCTCTTCTCCTCTAATTGTGTCTTCTTTGGGGTGATAGTAATGTCCAGGCATTGTGGTGGATGACAGTGGAAGCTTTTTATGTGCCACATGTTCCCATATGTATTAGAGTCATTTTCCGTTTTGCCATTTGAAATATTGAATCTCTGACACTAACCCATAACCTTCTAGACTCTGACTACTTATCCTAACATCAATAAAAATAATCCTAAAGGAATAGAAGTAGAGGCATTTGATAGGAGGCATGGTGTATACTTGGACTTGCCTTTTGCTTCATCAGAGATACATATTATAAAACCTGTGACACATTTTTCTCATTTTACTTCTCCAAGAATTTTCAAAATCAACAAATATGTAACTTCCTGACTCCCTGTCTCTGTCGCCTGGGTCACAATATATATTTTTATATACATATATATAATCCTACTGCCATCACAGGTATATTTTTGAGAGTACTCTCACTTTGGTAAATATGAATTTCATGAAGAGATCACTGCTCCCCAATACACTGAGGTAACTGAAAATTCAAGCTGTGGTGAGCTTTATACTTCAACAAGTTTAGACATGAAACAATGTAGAGGAAAATGAATATTTTGGGTACATATGTGAAGGATATATATATCTTGTTATGAATTTCGATCGGCATATATACTATTACATTTTAGTGTATTAAATATATATATATAGTATGAATTTGCAAACATGAACTATATGTGTCATATACTTATACTACCTTGATTCTTTCATGTCCATCTGTGAGGATTTATAATCAACTTTTCAGAAGATATTTTTCAGAAATATTCATTTTCTTGGCATACATATTCATTTTGGAATACTCAAAATGAACTTCAGTGAATATTGAGTACTAACCCTAATATTTCTACAGTAAGTGACCCAGGTTAAGATCAATGAAAGTATATTCATATGGGACATGATGTGTATTTTGAATTAAATTTTTATTCAAAATTGTTATATTCCTATTTCTTCAGTATATATACATCATAGGATGTATCATTTCATCCACAATTCACAAATTGATATGCATATGATTCACTTTCATTCACTCCCTGTATCAGATCCCATGTATTTCTCCATGTTGCTTTACTTGCTTTTTCATGTGATTTCTTTTATATCACATAACTTTTGAATTCCATCATCATTTTCAAAGCAAAACTCAAACACAGTTTGTTATAATTAGTAACCCTAATATTACCACTACATGTATAACTACTTGGATTGAATGTTTGTATGTGAATACCAGACTTTATGTGTTTAAAATATCAATTCAATCCATTATTTAAAATAGTAACCTGTTATATTTTTTATTCCCCATATGGTCTATTCATGCATCATCTTTATATACATAAACCCAGGGTACACCTATTTTTATCCCCAAACTCTAAATGATAGGGTTTCAAAACATGCTCCCAGAAATGATGGAAGAAATACACATGTCACCTGCTCCATATATTCCTTTCATCACATCATGTTCTGGACACAAAATGCAAAACTCACACTTATCTAATTCTTCTCCCAAAGCCTCATTTTAAAGAGAGCATGGATTACTAAAATCATCTATGTCTGCATTGCCTATTGTTTTCAAATTTCACTTCTATGGTGAGTATACACTTGATTCTTTCAAGGATAGTGTGTTCAACTACCCCCCTGTTGAAATTATCCCTGATCTTATTACTCATTTTGTACTTTGCCTGATCTCCTAACATCCTTATAGATACCTATTTACCCAAGTGCCTTGTTGTGACTGACTCTTCATGTGTGCTGAGATTCCCATTTACACTTCTTCTCTGCATGGTCAGACAGATTTGCAGGGAATTGTTGGGCGGTGTGCTAGGTAGGACTTTTGGGTGCAGGTGGACGTTGGGCAGCTATTTTCCTGCGGACAGTGGCTGCTTCATCCACAAAAGAAGCCTGTTGTCCCCCAGTGGAGTTGTCCAGAGTGATGACCTTTTAATTTTATTATCAGGACCATGAGGCTTCTAGCTGGAATCACACCTCCCTAAGAGGTTGTAAGGAAACTCTGTGAATTGAAATACACATAGTGGTGGGAAGATCTCAGACCAGCCATCCCTTGGGAGGTGGTAGTTAAAGGTTAGTTTCACTCAGTTGGCAGAAAAGTTTTGAGGGAAAAGTTCATTTTCATAACGTTTCTTTTGGCTGGAGATAGGATAAATGGGGCAAAGATTAATGTGCTTTTGTACATTGGGCTAATTGGGTTAGATTGATGAACGTGGTTACATATCCAGGGCACAATATGAGCTAGTTTTGTAAGTACAGATTCTTTTACTTCCCACTATAATCTCAGAGGGTAGACATCATCACTCCCCAGTTCTTACAGATGGGGAACTGAGATGTGGATACATTGAGGAGCCGCCCAGATCACCCAGATGGTAAATGGCAGAGCTAAGATTTGAACTGCAGTCTTGTGACACAGTCTCTGGTTGTGGCCAGTATACTGCATTACCTGGACATGCAGGGAGGGTCTAGATAGTATGGCTGGATATGTTCCTGAGCTCTATGGCATTCTGTGAAGCAGTGTCCCATTGGGTGTAAATAAGCTGTGTGTAATGTATATATACTCCTCCTGTCCTACAATAAACGGCTCCCACTCCTCCTGTATCAATGTACACAAGTTGTTCGTCACCCCCTGGTTATTTTGCTGCAGCCGGACTGTGGCAAAACAATCCATCACATCAACAGACTTAAAGATATAAATCACAAAATCATATCAATGGATGAAGAAAAAGCATTTGACAAAATAATCCACCCATTAATTTTCAAAGCACTAGAAAACCTATGGATAACAGGAACATACCTCAACATTTTAAAAGCTATCTATGCTAGGCCCCAGGCCAACATCATTCTAAATGGGGGAAAACTTCAAAGCATTCTCTGTAAAAACTGGAACAAGAAAAGCATGCTCTCTTTCACTACTTCTATTTAGCATAGTTCTTGAAAATCTAGTCACGGCAATTAGACAGCAAAATAAACAAAAAGGATATAGATACATAAAAGAAGAACTTAAATTATTACTATTTGCTGACAATAAGATTGTATACCTAGAAGTCCCAAAAAATTTCACCAGAAAATTATTAGAAGTAATAAATGGATTCAGACAAGTAGCAGGATATAAAATCAACACCTATTAATCAAATGCATTTCTGTATATCAGTGACAAATCATCTGAAACAGAAGATAGGAAAACTACCCAATTTACAATAGATTAAAAAAAATCTGTGAATCAACTTAACAAAAGAGGTGGAAGACCTATACAATGAAAATTACAGAATGCTAAAAGAAGACCTTAGAAGATAGAATGATCCCCCTTGTTCTTAGATAAGAATTAATATTGTTAAAATGACCATGCTATCAAAAGGTCAATACATATTTAATGCAATTTCAATCAAAATCCCAATGACATTCCTCATAGAAATAGAATAAGCAGTCATGAAATTCATCTGGGAAAATGAAAAACCCAAAGCAACAGCCAAAGTAATCCTTAGCAAGAAGAGTGACACCACTATTCCAGAACATAAGCTATACTACAGAGTATTAGTAACAAAAACAGCATATTATTGGCACCAAGATAGACTTGTAGACCAATGGTACAGAATAGAGCTCACAAAGACAAATGCACTTAATTATAGTTATCTCATATTCAACAAATGTGCCAGAAATATACATTGAAGAAAGCATAACCTCTTCAACAAATGTTTCTCGGAAAATTGGAAACCCACATGTAGCAAAATAAAATTAAACTACTATCTCTCACCATGCACAAAACTCAATTCAAAGAGGATCAAGGATCTAGGAATTAAACCAAAGAAGAAAGAAGAAGAAAACGGAGGTATACCTAAAGAAGAAAAAGTAGGGTCAAATCTTCATCTTGTTGGATTAGGCCCTGACTTTGTTCAATAAATGGGATGTATTCAAACTGATAAGCTTTTTCTCAGCAAAAGAAACAATCAGTGAATTGAATAGGGAGCCATCAAAATGGGAACAAATTTTTATCACACACATATCAGAGCATTAATCTCTAATCTCTAGGATATATAAAGAACTCAAGAAGCTAAGCACTAAAAAAAAATCAATAAATGGGCCAAGGACCAGAACTTCTCAGAAGAAGATATACAATCAATATAATCAATCAATAAATATATGAAAAAATGTTCATCATCACTAGCAATTGGAGAAATGCAAATCCAAACTACTCTAAGATTTCATCTATCTCCTATCAGAATGACAACTAATATGAAAACAAACAAAAATAAGTGTTGGCGAGGATGTGGGGGAAAAGGTACACTCATACACTGATGGTGGGACTGCAAATTGGCACAGCCAATATGGAAAGCAGTATGGAGATTCCTTGGAAAACTGGGAATGGAACCACCATTTGACCCAGCTATTCCTCTCCTAGGTCTATATCCAAAAAACTTAAAAACAGCATACTATAGAGACACGACCACATCAATGTTTATAGCAGCACAATTCACAATAGCTAAATTGTGGGAGAACTTAGATGCCTTTCAATAGATATATATATATATATATACACACACACAATGAAAAAGAATAAAATCATGACATTTGCAGGTAAATGGATGGCATAGAGAAGATAATGCTAAGTAAAGTTTTCCAATCCCCCCAAAACATATTCCAGATGTTTTCTGTTATAAAGATGCTAATTCATAAGGGTGTTGGAGGGGGGAAGAAAAGGAGATGGAGGCAAAAGGAAAAGTATGGGTGTAGGAAAGATGGTGGAATGAGATGAACATCATTACTCTTAAGTATATGTATGAAGATACAAATAGTGTGACTCTATTTTGTGTACAACCAGAGATATAAAAAATTGTGGTCTGTGTGTATAATATGAACTGTAATGCATTCTGCTATCATATACAACATATTAGAAGAAAATAATAAGCACACACATACACACACGCACGCACACAAAAAAAGAATGGAGGGGCCAAGATTGGAATATATCGTAGTTGGTAGTGGGAAGGGAGGGGCGGGAACATGAGGGTAGGAAAGACATTAAAATGAGATGGATATCATTACCCTAAGCACATGTATAAAGGCAGGAAAGGTGTGACTCTGTGTACAGAGACATAAAAATTGTGCACTATATGTGTAATATGAATTGAAATGCATTCTACTGTCATATATAATGAATTAGAATAAATAAGAAAATAATAATTATGCTATTCACATTACATATTAGCTCTTTGATTTTGAAATGGCATCTGTTTTTTAAAGGGAAGAGCATATGTCTATACATGTATTGTATCATTATGTTAAGAACATTTTCTATTTATTTATTTATACTGGGGATTGATCCCACAGTCACTGAACCACTGAGCCATATTCCCAGCACATTTTTTATGTTTTACTAGAAACAGGGTCCTGCTGAGGCTGGCTTTGAACCTAAGATCCTGTTGCCTCAGCTTCCAGAGTAACTGTGATTACAGGTTTGTTTACCAGCCCAGCCATTTTCCATTTTATTGAAATTTTTTGAAAGCTTGCTGCTTAATAACTATAAACATATTTGATTATGTGTAAATACATTAATTTAGACAGTTGTTTGCTGGCTTCATATTAAGTTTCTAATATTTCCTATTTCAAAACATTTTGTGGTAACATTATTATGTATTCCTTTGAATTGTTTTATTTCTTTAAAATAAATGTTAAAAAGTTTATAAATACAGTAAGCTATGGCACAGCTTAATGCTTTAAGAAGCAGCATGCCGGAGAGGATTTTAAGAACAAGTTTAGAGACAACCAGGTATTATGTTCTACTTTATTAAATTAATAGAAATTATAGTGCTTTACTTATGAAGTACTCTTATGGAAAAATCAATATGTAATCTAATCGAAATCCTAGTTTGCAATCACCAACTAAGAAGAATAACAAAAATCAAAGAAACAAGCTGGGTGTGGTGGTGTAAGATTGTAATCCTAGCTACTCAGGAGACTGAGAAGTATCAAACGTTCAAGTTCAAAACCTGCTGAGGCATTGTAGTAAAACCTTGTTTCATAATTATATATATATATATATATATATATATATATATATATATATATATATATATATGGAATATAATAGGTATATAGCTCAGTGTAGAATGCTTCTGCGATAAATCTCTAATACCACACACACACACACACACACACACACAGCCCAAAAAGTAAATAAAGAACTTTAACGAAATACAATAAAAATAAAATATATAGGAATACAATCATAAACGTGTCTAGAATTTGTGAATTTTTCAATAAACATGATCTTCCATATATGAATAATATTATGGAAAAAAATGAGAAAGGGAAAGTTATATAGATTAGAGGACAATAGAATCATTTACCAAGATGGCAATATCTTGTGCCGTACTGGGGATCCTAATTTCAACAAAATAACTTTGAAATAAATTAGGAGAAATCATGGAAATAAACATAGATGAATAAATATTAAATGACTGTATTAGTTAATTCAGTCTACTATAACAAAAATATCATAGTTTGGTGGCTTATAAACCCCCAATATATATATATATATATATTTCTCTCAGTTCTGGTGGCTGAGAAATCCAATATTGAGCATTGGTAGATTTAGCTTCTCATTAAGATTCAGCTTGTTTTTGGTTTGTAGTTGATTGCCTTCTGCCTATGTCCTCATATGGTAGAGAGTGAAAGCCCCTGGTGTAAGGTCACTAATCCTGTTTATGACAGCTCCACTCTCAAAGGTAAACTTCCTTTTAATATCACTTTGGGCGTTAGGATTACCATATTTGAATTTGAAGGAGACATAGAGCTTGAGCCCACTACACAATCTAATTTTTGATAAAATTAAACACATATTTTTCAATTTGTAGGTGAAAGCTGGAAAATGCTTTGTTTTATGTTTTTTTATATTTTCATTCCCAATGTCAATTTTTCTTTCCAGGACATATATGATGTATAGAATTTGTATTCATAGTTCGTTGCAGATAAAAGAAACCCATGGGAAGAAATCAAACATGATTTGCTCTGTGTTGATATTTGCTAATGTTGATGATGATCTTCTCTTGGTTTTTCTTTTTGTGAATGTCCATTGAAAAATATTACCTACCAAGTCCTGAAAACCAGAAATAAAAAGAAATTTAATATTTAGGTGGGGAACAAATACATAGAGCCTTATGCAGTGTGTGTGTGTGTGTGTGTGTGTGTGTGTGTGTGTGTGTGTGTGTTTATGAGTGTGTGTAGACAGGATTTATCTTGCAGATATTTGAGGAAGAAAAGTGAATCAACAGCTTTACAAATTAGAAAATACTGTTACCAACAATGTACATGTGTATTGGTTTAGTTTCAAACAGACCATCATAACCTTCTTTCATTCTGTCATTCCATCATTGTACACATTCCTGTGCTGAATTTCCCTACATAATGTTAATAGGATGAGAAAGAAAATAATTAGCAACTAAAAATGAAGTATAAAAAAGCCAAAGGGACTCCTTGGTTTAGTGGCCAAAAAAACCCTCAAGTCTTGCATTGGCAGTGAAGAGAAAGTCAAGCACAAAGCTTGCTCTTTATTAGCCTATGTGATTAACTTTAAAAAGAAGATTAAGCCCTCAAGGAAGGTATGTTTATAGCATCCAAAGAAAGAGTTTCACCAGAAAACCTGTGACCTTAACACAGGTATGAAAAATGTGGTAGCTGCTCCTCAGGATTTTCATTGCTATAACTCCTTTGAGACATCTAAGTCTACCAAAATGTCCTGTTCCTTTCTATTAAGAATAATTGACTCAATAATTCTGAAAGGTAAAATACCATTTGAGATCTGTCTATACTTCTCTTCTGGCTGCTTGGACTATATCTAGGCTTAAATGAGAACATCAACCATCTCAGGGGCCACAGGGCTTGATAAAGAAAGAAATGAACTACAATTTAAAGAAGCTATGAACCTAAATGACATATGGTAGCAGTAGCTTGTGGTGTATGTGTGGCAATGGATTAGAAGATTCTTCATCAAAGAGACTAGAACATAAAATTGGAAAGCAGAGGCTTTATTTATCTGATAATATCATCTGAAGAGGAAGGATTTAATACATAAGGAGATCTTGCAAACTCATAAGATGGCTTCCAGCACCATGATATGCACAATGTCTAAGCTGAGTAAAAGAGAAATGCGTCAATTATATCAGATGATAGAGTAAAAAGTTCAGGGAAGTGGGCATGCTAGAGTAGATAAAAGACAAGCAAGGTAAATTTTTTTTCTGATGGTCCAGAAAACACACAATTTATTAAGGCCACAAGAATGCACTGATGTGAAAGGCAGCAACATCACCAAAAATTCAATGTAGAATGCTTCTGGGATCAATCTCCAATAATTGACCCCCACCCCCCACCCCACACATACTCATACAAACACATATCCAAGTAAGATAAATGAAGAACTTTAAAGAAATACACTAAAAATAAAACTCATATGAGTGAAAGCAGGAACATGTCCAGAATTTGTTAATTTTTCAAGATACATGATCGCCCATATGGGAAAAATATTATGTAAAAAAATGAGAAAGGAAAAATCCTATAGATTAGAGTACAATAGATCATTTACCAAGCTAGCATTATCTTTTAGTTTCAAGGCTGGAGGTAGAAAGACTCATAAAACTTGACTAATTGAAAACAGTAGGCATGAATTAATTTTGAAATATGACAATCCAGATGGTGACATTTAAATGACAACAACTAGAAAGCATTTAACCACAGCACTGTTGGAGTTGCAACCCCATGGACCCAATTCATAAAGACTCACAATGGTGGTCAATAGATCTCCCAAGGAACAAATAGATTGGTGCAAGACAAATGCACTATTTGGCTTAAACTAGAAGGATAAATCAAAGTTTGGTCACAGCAAATCTGAGGGAGATTATCTTAATAAAAATATTCCAAGCCCTTGCATAGTTTCCAGAATTGACCCGTATTAAGATCCAGAAGTTTTCAAGCAGAACAAACCTTCAGTACAATAACATACGTATACATTAATGATTTCTTCATTCTTTATCTAAAGGGAATCATAGGTTCAGTTAGGTAGCATATTGGGGAATGAGGTTTATTCACATATTTTTAGCACTATTGATACAGGTTCTATGTGATATTAAAATACAGACACATTGAGGCTGGGGTTATGGCTCAGTGGTAATGCACCTGACTCGCATGTATGAAGCACTGGATTCAATTCTCAGGACCACATATGAATATAATACAAGATTTAAAAAAATATGGATATATTGGGAAATAGTATCATAGCCCTCTTACTTGTTGAGGGTATGAGGAAGTCAGGTAATAAATGGCTTATATGAACCACATTGGTGGTCACTAACAATGAACCTGAATATTTAATAGGCATTAACATACTTGGAAATTGACACACATTCAAATTGGATTCCTGATTGTGATTAATAACTGCCATGATGGAGAAAGCCAAGCAGAAAACTCTAAAACTGCTCCTTCATAACCTAAAATTTCCTAAAAAGTAATTATGCAAAATTTGTGTCTAGTGAGCATGTCAAAGATGCGGAGATTCATTCTAGCCTGACACATCTAAGAAATCCATGGATGGTGTTCCTTTTCCAATCTCTACTTGCCTTGCTTGCCAAGGAATTTTATTAGTTCATAAACTTGGGTTCAAGTGTTTGCCAACCAGAGGTAGAGATATACGGCAAAAGCTGATAGTTCTAATTGGGCTGCTTTTACTCTCAGCTTTGGTTTTGTTTATCTTGAAGAAACTTTCTCACAATGAATCGTTCTGATGTTTAAACCTATATAATAAATGTGCTGATCTTCCTCTTGGTCAGTCTTCTCCTACCAGAGGCAAGTTGAACTACCAAGCCCTGGCCTTTTGTGTCTACTTTTCTGTCTGATTTTCCTTTTCCTTAATCCCTCAGCAGGGTGCTTGCATCCCTGAATAAATGGTCTTGCAGGATATGACAACTTGGAAAGCTGAGGCATGAGGATTGTGAGTTCAACTGAGCAAGGCTCTAAGAAACTTGCAAGACCCTGTCTCAATAAATAAAATTAAAAAAAATAATTAGATTTGGAGTTCAGTGGTTAAGTACTGCCCCTTTGTTCAATTTCTGGTCCCTCCAAAAAACTGAGGATTTAACTCAGAGGCACTCAAGCACTGAGCTACATCCCACCCTATTTTGTATTTTATTTTATTTTTTAAAGAGAGAGAGAGACAATTTTAATATTTATTTTTTAGTTTTCAGCCGACTCCACATCTTTGTTTGTATGTGGTGCTGAGGATCAAACCTAGGCCGCACACATGCCAGGAGAACGTGCTACCACTTAAGCCACATCCCCAGCCCTATTTTGTATTTTATTTAGAGATAGGATCTCACTGAATTGCTTAGTGCCTCTCCTCTGCTTAGGCTGGCTTTGAACTCACAATCCTCCTGTCTCAGCCTCTTGAGTTGCCTAGATTACAAGAGTGCAGCACTGTGGCTGGCCTCTTTGTATTTCAAAGAAATCATATCCCTTTTCAAAGGAGTGAGGGTTAAATTTACATGTCAACTTGACTGAGGCATGTGACCAAACTTTGTGCTGAGCCTACCTATGAAGATATTTGATAGCATAATAGATTAACATTTGAACAAGTAAATGAGCAATGAAGATTGCTGCCCATAATTGTGGGTCTCATTGAATTAATTGAAGACCTGATTAGAACAAAGTTAGAGTAACAGGGGTCCCCTGCTGCATGGCTCCTGATAGTACAAATCTTTCCCACTATCAAAAAAACCTGAACCATCTACTGTTCTTAAGCCTGCTGATTTTGGGTGTGCAAATTATACCATTGGTTCTCTTGAGAGTTTGTACCTTGCCTTCTGCAAGTCTTGGGACTTGTCATAATCATTTGAGCCAATTCTTGTGACTTGTCATAATCATATGAGCCAATCACAAATGTTTATTCTCCTACTATTTTTTTTCTCTTCAGAAACCTAAAACAGTAGGATATTATCTGATGAGGAGATTCTTTTATAAAGAGCTGCTGTAGGGTTTTTCTTAGGAATGATGTTCCCTTCTCTTCAATATGCAAAATATGGTCTCTTTACATACTCCTCACCTTAAGACATCTGATTCAGGAAAAGCAATACATAGACAATTGATTGACTGATTGACAGATTTATTGATTCAGGAAACCTCTGTGTTTCTAACTGTATATCACACATACAATAGACCTCACCTACAAAAGCAATTATTCACTTTAAATGCTGTATAATATTGTATTTTGATATCTGCACTCCCTAGTATCTAAGCAATATTTCTCCAGGATTCACACTGTTTTTATTTTATCAGTCTCAGCCTGGGCTATGTTCCAACAGTTTTCCTTCAGGGTAGGTCTTTGTCGTTCTGAAAAAGCACATTTGTTTTACTTTCCCTGAAACCTAGGGATGTATGCTGTCATATTTTGATCTTCACTTTGATCACTGTGTTCTCTGGTACTTTTTTAGAAACATCTGAACCCTGCACATTTATTATGGCATTTCAGATTGCTCTAGATCTTTTGGAGGGCAAGTTTTTGTCTGTCATTCCTGAGTCTTCTTATCTCTTAGACTTTCTGTTTATTGTTTCTCTTCTTATCTGCTGCTGTGTAGCAGGCAGCCCAAATCTAAAGTCATGGAATGCGTTAGCCATACCAGCTACTCTCAGAAGCTCTTTCGAGATTTAAGAACCTCTCATGTAGCTTCAGTGTAAGGATTCTGACTGTGGAAATATACAGGGGAGCATTCCTCTGGTGAGCAAACTCTTGGGGGGTAACTGGCACTCTGTTTCCCACCCTTAGAATGCCCTGCATTTTCTCTTAAGAACGTGTAAGATAACTAATACATGTGCTGTGTCTAACTGCTGGGCAATGCCACTAGAGTCTTATTCGCCTCAAACTTGATTTTAGGCACACAGCTCCTGGGAATAAAGGAACTCTCTTGTTAGACACCACAATGTTTCACTAAGCCTAAACCTGTCCACATAACAGAACTTAATACAATGGAATTTCTTGAGAGCTACACAAATCTCCTAACATCTCACATTGCAACTTAGTAATGTCACTGAGGGATCAGCTGCATAATGTTGCTGAGACTGATCCTGCCTAGTAATACAGTGAACAATATGTACTAATGATGCCAATGACCTAAATAGTGATTGATATAAATAAAGCTTGGCAGCTTGGCCTCTCTGCCATCTTTCCTGCCTCTGCAACTTGTCTCAGTGTCTCCTTTTTATTTTCCTTAGGCTTTGGGGAATGTGTCACCCATTAATTACCTTTTTGTGCTAACTTATTTTGTCTTTTTGGTACTTATTATAGGATCTAGAGAAATTTTAAAAATTGCTATACTCATGACTTTTGTAGTTTAGATTTAATTTTAATCTTAATTTGTAATATTAAAATTGTATATCTCTTTATCTCTTCTAAAAATCTAGTTTTTTAAATGTGTGTTTGTAAAAGGAAAATTTCATATTAATGAATTACATCATATAATAGTTGTACATTCTGCATTATATAATGCATAATATGCATCATTCATTATATATTTAACATACTACTAGATTAAATAGTCTTCAATAATTTCCAACAGAAAATGTATAAAATTTATTTTTACTTTAATGACGTTTTTTAAATTTTCTTATTAGTTATAGATGGAATTTTTTTTTAATGTGGTGCTGAGAATCGAACCTGATGCCTCAAACATGGGAGGCAAGCGCCCTATTACTGAGCCACAACCCCAGCCCCTAATGCATATTTAATTAGTTCAATATTCTCCCTAATTAGACCATAAGGCAATTAATTTGAAGTAATATTTTATTTATTTTTATAATACAAGTGACTAAAAATAATAACATATAAATCAATAAACAAAAGCAGCCAAGGGTCTTGGCTTTCAAGAAATATTTATTTTCATGGACTCCATTTTAAATGTAATGACAGAGCCAATCAATTGCACGTAGGCTTACTGAGTAGCAGAATTAGAAGAGGTTTTCATGTGTAAAACATGAGATTACATTTCACACTAATGTGTCTCTATTTAACCTCTGCCTGAGTACAGCTAAACAGAAAATAGTTGCTCCTTAAAGACAATCATTAAAAGTTTGCCCATATTCAGCTATAAAATCTTCTTTAATGCCAAGATTGAGATTTTCTTCTTAAAATTTTTACTCAAGTTTATCTTTTGTTTTGGAACCACTTAAAACAATCATTTAACTTTTTTTCACTGCAGAGAGAGTTAAAGAACATAAACAGTTTTATCACAACAAAATCATTCTCATTATCTTAAGTGTTTTGTAAAAATTTTATCATGCAACAGTCACAAAAGTTTATTCAGATAGATCTTTTCATTCTACAATTTTGAGGGGAAAAAAAGAAGGGCACATATTCTACTATTAAAATCCAACCACCATGAATCTATTCTTTATGAAAAATAGCATTGAGTTTGTTCAAAATTAGATAATTAAAATTCTTCCTTAAGACCTTGTTTATTCTTTTTAGAGATACAGGATAGTAGAGTGTAAAGTGTATTGTGACATATTATACATACATGGAGTATAACTTATTTTGTTTGATCCCATTCAAGTGATTGTACATGATTTGGAATTTCTCTGGTTGTGGACTCATATTTGAACAAGGGAAAAGTTACCAAGGTTCTCTTTAACAGATGAATGGTAAAGAAAATATGGTATACACGCACAAGGGAATATTATTCTTCCTTAATGTCTTGATACACATGCATTGGCAATGTTGTCTACCTTTATTTTCTTCTAAATTTGTCTTTAAAAATAATTTCTAGTGGAAGAAGTTGGGGGGAAGGGAAGGGAGAGAAAGAGAGAGAGAGAGAGAGAGAGAAAGAAGAGAGAGAGAGAAAGGAAGGGGAGGAAGAAAAAGGAAGACTTGCTGTGAAAAATGGTTTCCCTCATTACTGTTTGTAACTGTCTACACAATACAATGTGCAACTTTGAGTTTCCAAGTTCAAAATAAAATATTTTTGATGCACTTATGGTTCCTGTTTCTAAGAGTGTAACAATATTCAATATCATTCTAAGCACAGTAGGTGAATTGTAAATACCTACATTTACAATCTTAATCTTGTCATCTGTAAAACTGACTATCATAGAGTTGGAAAAAAAAGATAACTTTAACTTTTACAATCATTACTCTTGAGTCATTTTTTCATGAGTTAAAATAAAATTCTAATTTTTTATCTAATTAAATTGTACGTTACACTATGTAATAATAATTTGTATCTCATTAACGTATTTTGACCACAGATAATATACATTGCTTATGTTACTAAAGGTTGATTCTCAAATTTACATGGCCCTTGCTCTTTTTATTTTGGATTTTTTTTTTTATACTTAGAGAACAGCAGTATTTATTACCATGCAGCAAATGTTGTCTGGCACAAGTATTCACACTTTACCTATGATTAATTCGTGTAACTCCCATAAAAACCTAATGCAAATACACATTGCAATTTCTCCTCTAGTGACAGTGCTGCGGTCATAGGGAGGTTAAGTGACATAATCAAAATGAAGAAGTTCGTGGATGGCAGTGCCTGGGTTTGAATCCAGGCAATTTGGCTCTAGACTCCATGCTCAATGATCAGTTCTCATGTAAGAATTCATTATTTTAAATATTCACAGTCCCTAAAAAGGCAGCTTACATTAAGTACCATTTGTTTAAGAACTTATGGCACATGACACCATCTATCATGACTATTGATTCTACTAGCACTCACCTCGTGAACATATACAGTGTCTTCAGTGGCACATATTTATACACACATAAAAAAATCACTGTTTGTGCCCTGTCTAAATTTCAATTTATTAACTTTAGGGAGAAAGTGGCTTGACAGTCTGTAGTAAGACAATTCTGAGAGCTTATTTATGTATGTTTGTATAATATATGTGGGTGTGTGCATGTGTATGTGTATTAACATTATATATATATATATATATATATATATATATATATATATATATATATATATATATACATACATATTTTTAAATCACCTAAAATCATCATGTTTCATACCCTTGCTTAGAATTCTTGAAAATAACATTTTAAAATTTTTTTATTCAGGATTTGTATTAAAATTATTTTAAGGGATAAAAACATAAAAATTGGACATATTTGTAGAATACTTTGTTATATTGTTATATACGTATGTACTACATAATGTTTAAATCAGATTAATCACAGCTATCTTTTCAAACATGTGTCATTTCTTTATTGTGAAAATTTTCCAAGCTCTTTCTTCTAGCTTTTCAGAGCACACAGTGCATTATAATTATCTGTAGTCACCACTACTGTGCAGTAGCACACTTTAGCTTCTTACTCCTATTCTGCCTTTGCCCTCCAAGGATAATCTGAACCTCAGCATCAGCAACATTGCATGCAACTTCTAAAAAATACAGACTTTGAAATCTCATCCCAGATCTATGAAATCCTTATTTTACCAAGATCCCAGACAATTCATATGTACTTTAAAATTTTAACAACTGCTTTAAAAGTGTTGAATGGATTCTAATATCTAGTAGCCTACATTCTTCTGTGTTGTACAATGTGATAGCCTCTAGTCATAGTGGTGTTTACAGTTAAGTGTGAATTATTGAAAATGGAGCAACACTGAACATTCAGTTCTTCATTAATACCAGCATATTTGTGTTCATTAGTTCCTCATGTTGAACTAATGTGTTCATTAATTATTCACATGGAAATGGGTATAATCTAGATATCAATCATAGAGAATATCCCCATCACTGCTGAAAAATGTATTAAAGGCACTACTCTGGATCAAAGATGAACACTTTATTTCGTGAAAATCAAGAAATAAACATTATAGTTTTGTGGTCTATGTATAATCTCTGTTGATGCTCCTTCTCCCCCTTCTTCTATTTCTTCCTCTTTCTCTTTTTTCTCATTTTTTGAATAATCCTTTAATAAATGTGAAAGTACTTGCTAGATCGTGAATAACACCTGGGCCATAAGATGAACCTGGTCTACAAGTCATAGTTTATAGGTACCAAATATTTGTGATACCTTAGCAGATAAAATATGTGCTTGGGTAAGAATATGGAAAAAAGTACAAAATATCATGTATGTCTCAAGAATATAGAAAATCGAATGATAAACTAAACTTGTAATTTGTTTCTTACTTGTGAGATTTTTAATTTAAAATTTTATATAAATAATTCTAATAAACCAGGGGTGATAAAAATATATTTTGAGTTCTACCCAATCCCAGAATAATCCTATAATCAAGCATAGCTGCACCAAGAAGGGAGTAGAGAGGATCACTCTAAATTGACAGCCACTAGACATTTGTCCATGGAGATACAGTATAGCTATAACAAGGTACAATAATGATTATATAAATTTGAAACAACTGTTCACTTTATTCCTTATCCTTCCTTACAAGGACTTCAGAATCTTATAAAATGTTATATATCCAATACTTGAAATATTTTTTTTAAGAAAAGGTATGCTATTCTCCTGTGAGCATGTACATTCTGCCTCTTTCTATCATAGCTCCATAGTCCTAAAAAATCCATTTCATGGTTAATTCTTCTTGAGGTTACACTAAAGTATAGTGTTTACTAGGCAATGAACTAGATGTTTTAACATAACCTGTTTGCTTAAGTTTTGAAGATATACATAGCAGTTCCACCCTATTGAACCTCATAATTATATGTGTGTGCCTATCCATGCACTGGACTGTAGTGAGGATTCTTTGCATTCAAAATGTAGAGTCTCTTACTGAAACTAGCTTTCAGGGGTTAATCTAATCTCCTCTTTGAAATATTTTCTTTAAGAACGTCTTCTGCTCTACTAGAAGAGGTTTCTGCTGAAACTAAATACTCTGCTTTCCAATGTTCCTATACTCTTCTGATTCTTAAAATGAAAATAGCCCAGAATGAGTTGACATCTTGCAACATTAACATTAAGCAAACAATTGAAATTATTTAAAAAATTGTTTCCAAATTCTTGAAAACTTACACATTTAAAACAAAAGCACTTTTATGAGATGTGCATTATTTAAAAAATAAATATAATATTACTTAATGGTTAATACAAAATACATAAAGTTCAAATAGTGAAACAATAAAGCTTTTTATTTTATCATCTTGTTGACAATCTTTCAGAATAGTGGGGAATGGATAATGCTTTAATACTAAAAATACACTTTTCTATCTCCTTTGGATTCATCATCTCATTCAGGTATATTGTGTTCAAACTAATCCCTGCTATTAAAAACTGGCCATAATGTCTAAATAGGAATAGAATTTTACTGCATGTAGGGAAAACTCTTCTATCTCAGCCTCATTAAATTATTTGTCTCATTACATAAATTGTAAATGTTTTAATAGTAGAGTTACTTGAAATACATAATGCTACGGACAAGTAATTATATTGTAAATTGTATTATAGCATGTTTGCTGTTTCAATTTTACTCCTTAGCCAGGAGGTATAAAATTTGTGGCTAAGTAGTCAAAGTGTAATCACTTTAATAAATGTGCCATACCTTGCATACATTTTCAAGCTTCTAGTCATTCTAAGAATTGTAACTATATTCCAAAAAATAATTTGACTTTTAAATATCAAAAGTTAATTGAATTTTAAGATTATAATATTTAAATAGAAAGGTAGTAACAGTTTGGAAGCATATGGGAGAACACACAGATGCAAGTTAACTAAACTAGTTTTTTAAAGAGAGAGAGAGAGAGAGAGAGAGAGAGAGAGAGAGAGAATTTTCACATTTATTTTTCAGTTATGGGTGGACACAACATCTTTGTTTTTGTATGTGGTGCTGAGGATCAAACCCAGGCCACAGGCATGCCAGGCGAGCGCGCTACCGCTTGAGCCACATCCCCAGCCCAACTAAACTATTTTCATGTTATACTTGTTTGCTTTAAAACATTCATTATCACCAAAGCACACTAAATATGGAAAATAATATTGTATGGATATATTATATATAAATATAAGTATATATAATATTAGTATGTATATTTACATGTATAGAGAGGAGAGCTCTTTGGTCAGAGAACATGAACAAAAATGAGATCGTACATGAAAATAACTACAAATACCTCTCAGAATAGATAGAGACACAGGGCAAAATCTATTGCACACCCTCATTGCTTGCTTGCTAACAAAGACATTATGCTTTGGCAATAAAGGAGTTCTACTTCCTGTAAGAGCAGCTCATTATTTGACAGAATAGTTATACTGTATAATTACAAAGATGGAAGCAAGGTGTTCAAAACAGCAATATTGCTGATAGAGATATATCCCAGAATGTAAATAAAGAAATTATTGTGTTTATCACATTAAGAATTGCCTATTTTTTGTCTTCTCTACATTTCATTATTCCCACATGAGTGTGAACTGATAGCTGCATGTTTCAGAAGAAGCACACAACTGGGAAACAAATCCGGTTACAATTTTATCACAAAACCTATGATCTCAATGTGTCCAGGTAATCCCCATGAACTTCAGTGTTCTCATGTGAAGAAAAGAATTAACTTTGCAAGTCTGAGACTGCATTCTTAGGAAGGCTAGCTGCTCAAGCTGGCCCTTGGCTAATTTTGCCTGGGGATTTCATGGGCAAACGGTTTGTTATAGGACTATAAAACTTTCCTCAATGATAAGAATGGTTTACTGGGCTAAACGTATGGTTCATGCTGATCATTTATTTTCACTCTAGGAGTCTGGAATTGTGGTATGTGTTAGTCAGGATGTTGGATGTATTCTGACTCTGTATGTCTGTATTTGCCAGGACAGTTTTTAAGCATTTCCTTCCCCCTTCTCCTTCTGTACCACATTTGGGAAAAGACAATAAGAAAGCATGGATTTTCCTTTCACTTTTAGCATGGCAAAGGTTTGAATAATGCAACCCTTACCCCAGACTCATCCCAAACCATCATAAGAACCCCAAGACTTTTCTCCTTTCTAGGAACTGCTAGGGTGCCACCCTCCTGTCCTCCCCAGAAAAACTCTTATGTCAGTATAAATCTCCTTATATACACCCACCCCCTGTGTGTGTGTGTGTGTGTGTGTGTGTGTGTGTGTGTGTGTGTGTTTGGTGTCATTATTTTCTATATCCAATCCAATTTTAGGGCAGTAGTCCATTCTGCTCTTTAGGTTGACCACATGATAGTGAGTACCTACAACACTAGCCCAGCACTCACTTTAGAACTGATTCTTTAATGAACTTTTCTTATGGACATTTTACACCTGTCATGTGTTCTTGCTGAAGAACTGTCTGTCATCCATAAATTCACTGGGAGACAGCGTTTAGAAGCTTGACCTTGTTCTTATATACTTTGCCCATAATATTTCCCTCTGTGAACATCAATATCTGCAATTTTACTAAAATAATCCCATAACTTTAATTAAAACACGTTTTGAGTGCTGTGAAACCTGAGGGTGTATAACAAGACTTAGGGTTGTCTTAGCGATATCTTTATAGCACATGGATATAATTTCAGTGGAATGAATTAGACTCAGAATTGTACATAGTCCTTCTCTTGCATGTCAAATGCACACTCTGGAGCCCATTGCTGAAACTGATTGTGACATCACATCTGTCTACCAAGGGATATTTCACAAGGAGGATCTATTGGTGTTTTTCCTTAGACTTTCCCAACAAGATCCATTTTGTTTATAAAAACACATTACAATTGTGAGAAACACCAACATATATTTGTCATCTCACTGTAAATACGTGTTCTTAAATATTTTTCTAATAAAAATAAATGTTAGAGAAAAAGTTAACAAGGATTTAGAGAAGTATTTCTGTATTCTTCTGAAAAAAAAACATTGAAATAAAAGCCCAAACACACCTTCAGAAGGCCTTTAAAAACACAGTTTTTGCATTTGTGAAGATAATTATGAATGTGCTTTAGAAAAGTAAATTCATATGAGACTGATCTTGAAAAATGCACAGCCTCCTGTTTCCATTTGCAACATTGTTTTCATTATGAAAGCAATATATATTCATCTTATCCATGTAAATTTTAGTGAAAAAATCTTTTAAAAACAAAATGACAGGTTTATAGTCAATATTCTGGGATAACTTGGTCAGGATTTGAGTACATTCTGCATGTGTAAGCCTTCCTTTATTTTCTTCTTCCTCTCTATATGCAAATTAACTCATTAGTAATGATTGTTAAATACTAATCACTTAAAAAGTATGTTATGAACATTTCAAAGTTTTGTTTTCAAAACATGATTTTTTAATGATGTAATGTCATAGTTAATACTGATAGTCTCTTTTATTATTCTGGAAAAAGTAGGTACAAACATTCAAAAGGTAAAGGCTATCAGAAATAATTTTATGCCAATGCATTTGACAGCTTTTGTGAAACTGATAATTTTTGAAAAATACAATGTAAAAAACAAAAAAGCAACAAACAATCTATAAATCTGATGTCTGTTAAAAATAAAATAAACTATAAAATATTCTACAGAAATAATCCCTAAATTTAAGCCCAAATGGTTTCCTTAGATTTTTCCAAATATTTATGAAAGTAATGAACTAATTGTGTGCAAAATTATACAGATAATGAAAAAAGAGCGTCCATAGATCAATTATTTTATTGGGCCACATAACCTTGATCACAGTAACAAATAAGTATATTTTTTAAAAAGAAAAAAATACATAAATATTGCTCTCTTGAACATAGACTTAATAGCCATTCACAAAATATTAGCAAAAGAAGTTAGAGTATAAAGACATGGATAAAGTCATTTAAGAAAGTGTCTTAATTAACAGAGTTGAAAAAAAAATATTTAGAATTCATAAAATACTCACTTTAATTTACATCATTTTTCCCCCCCAAAAATGTCAAGGGTCCTATGATTTCAATAGATACAGAAAGATCATTTTATAAATAATGAATGCATTTGTGATATTAACAGTTAGTAAACTAGAGAGGGTGACCTTTTGTCCAAATAAAGATTAATAGCATGTGACACCTATGATATATAATAATGAAATATGAACAGTTAACTGAAGTCTGATGAGAAAAGGAGGCCTGGAAATGTAAATGCTATAAAACATTTTACAGAAGCGGGTCACACCAAGCCTAAGGGTCAAAAAAATCCTACCAATGCACCAGACAGCAAGATCCAATGCAGGCCAATACAATTGACTGCAAGACAATGCCAAGTAAAAAACAATCTGTAAAAAATGAAAAGTAATTTCTTTGGAAAGGAAGAAGTAATTGTTTTTTTTTTTTTAAATGTCAACAGGTACCCACCAAAATGGAATATATCAAAGAAAGGCAGAAGAAAATATAAGGGAGGACCTGAACTGCTTGATATAATCAGCTGTTGAAAGAGAAAATTGGTAAACTTTGTCAAAAATGACCTTATGTATACCTTATAACTAAGCCTTGCCTTTCCAGGTAACCACTTAACAGAAATGTGTTGACACTTTTACAAGAGCCAGCAAGGTGGCGCACACCCATATTGGCAGCAGCTTGGGAGACTGCGGCAAGAGAATCCTGAGTTCAAACAAAGTCAGACTCGTGTGGTGCTAAGCAACTCAGTGAGATCCTATGTACAAGTAAAATACAAAATAGGGCTGAGGATGTGGCTCGATGATTGAGCGCCCCTGGGTTCAATCCCTGGTACAAAGAAAAAAAAAACTGTGAACATAGAATTCTTTAGCTCATGAAAACAATCTTTAAAAAAAAGACAAAATTTAGACTTTTGGATTAATACAAAAGCTAACATCACACTTAATAGTGGAAGATTGAATGTTTTCTTTCTAAGATTGGAATCGAGACAAGAATACCCACACTCCTCACTTTAATTCCATGTGGTGCTGAAGGTTCTATCCAGTAAAATTGAAAGAAAGAGAAAAAGGTCATCTAGATTGGAAAGGAAGAATTAAAATTATCTTCCTTCTCAAATTGCATGGTTGTGTTCGTGGAAAATTCAATGGAATCTATATTAAAGCCACTAGAATTAAAATGTGAACTTAGTAAGATTTCAGAACAAAATACTAACAAACAAAAATAATTTTGTTTCTATGTTTGAAAAAGACACTGAGAAGCTGCAATTTCAGGAAAAAAATACTTCGAAATATGTAGAAAAACATGTGAAAGTCCTCATCTCTGAAGCTACAAAATGACCAAGAGAAATTAAAAAGATCTAAATCAATTGAAAGAGATGCCGTGATAATGGATTCAAAGACTCAATATTTTTAAGTTGATAATCATCCCTCAATTGTTCCCCAGATTCTACATAATCATACACCAAATCTCCAAAGATTTTTATGAAAATTGACAAACTGATTATAAATTCTATGTGCAAATGAAAAAAATCTAGAAGAGCCAAACAACTTTGAAAATGAACAAATGTGGAGAAAAACTCTTTTTTCAAAAACCATTATAAAGACACAGGAACAAAGACAGCATAATATTGGCATAAATACAGATAAAGAGATGAATGGAATGGAATACAGAATCAAAGACATACCTGCAAATAGTCAGCTATTTTTTGACAAAAAAAAATTAAGGGAAACATGGAAACCTTTCAAAAATCGGTGCTAAAAAAATAAACCACAAAAATAAGCTTTCAGCCATCCCAAATATTATATGAAAAAGTTAACCTGAAATAGAACATATGCCTAAATGTAAATCTTAAATTATAAAACTGTCAGAAGAAATCACACTAGAGCATTTTTATATCATAGATTAGGCAAAAATGCCTTAGAATACCAAAAACATAATTTATGAAAGAACAAACTGAAATATTAGACTATTAAAATGAAAATATCTTTTACTCAAAAAAAATGAAAAAGAAAATAACAAAAGTCTATTATCAGGATGAAAATACACTGTGAATTTGGGATGATACTTCTAAATATACAGTAAGAAAATATTTGTAAATTATATATCTAGTAAGTACTGCTTTTCTGAATATATAGGAAGCTATTAAAATATAATAAGAAAATAAATAACCCAATCAAAACAATGGACAAAGATCTGAAGAGACAGTTCAAGAAAGGAAAATATATATATGACAAATAAGTACATGAAAAGATGTTCAACATTTTTAGTCCAAATGCAAATTAGAGCTGCAATGAGATTACACAACAGAGATTTTCCAAGAATGATGAAAATTAAAACCTAGACCTTATCAAGTGTTGGCAAGGATTTGGAGGAAGGCAAACTCTTATACACTGCTGATGGGAATGTAAAATGATAAAGCCACTTTGGAAAACAGTTTACAGTTTCTTGAAATGTGAAACATGCATCTACCATATTAAGTTACCATTACAGTTCTAATAAAAGAAAGCAAAAAAAAAATATATTTCAATGAAAGACACTTATTTTCATCTCATGTTTGCTGTAATAGTCAAATATGGACAACAACCTATATGTCCATCAATAGATGAAAAGATAAACTAAAATACTTCCTCATGCAATGGAATGCTACATAGCAATTAAATTTTATGGATAATAAATGTGAATTATAGATTAAGTTTTCATAATGATTGTTCTGAGTGAAAAAAGAAAGGTTATATACTATACAGTTATACTTATATAAAATTCTAGAGTATGTAAAATAATCCACATTGACAATTAATCAGTGGTTGCCCAGTACTTGGGGTTTGGGGAGAGGTGGCAGGATGACAATTTTATGAGTGAATACAAATGTCAAAACTTACCAAATTGTGCACTATAAATGTGTGCAGTTTGTTATATACCAAAATTATGTCTATGAAGCTGTTTAAAAATGTTACTACTTGATTATGTATTAAAAATGTTACTACTTGATCATGAACTATGAGGACCTCTACTAGTGCTCACATCTGAAATATTTTATGCACAACTCCCATTTTCTTTCTTCGCAAATGCTTCCTTGTTTCTGTGCCCAAAGTTTACTCACAATAATAATTTTTTGGTAATTTACTATTACAGTCTATTTAACATATGATTTTAGAACCAAAACTTGAATTTCTAATTGTAAAAAAAGTCACTAACAAAGACATTGAATTGGGAAAAATAACTCGTTACAGTGAAGTCAAAACAGATCTTTCATATCTGTTAATATCAGCTTCTAATCTCAGTATCTTTTGAAATGTCTTTAGATATGCTTTTCTTCAACAGGTTCAATAACCCATTCACTTACTTGCTCTAAGATGTTTTTATTCTTTGATATATGTTTAATAGAAAATGTAATTCAGAGCTTTGCTCCTCTAAATACTAACAGTGTGTCTACTGGTAAAGTCTGTGCATTCACTGAGTGAAGAGGTGCTAACATCTTATAGAACTACAGGTGTATCTCAGTCTTGTCACTTTTAAATAAGTCGATTCATGAGTTGGCCATACTTCTTTAAGTTCAACTTCATAATTTTTAAACAGCATAACTACTATAGTAGTTATGTATAGTAGTATGTCATGTAGCATAGCATGTATACCACGTGTACTATAGTAATATTTAACTAAAGTTTTTAAGAGTACAGCATTACTGGGCTGAGGCTGGGGCTGGGGCTCAGCGATAGAGCACTTGTCTCATATGTGTGAGGTCCTGAGTTAGTTCTTAGCACCACATAAATAAAATAATAAGGTACTGTGTCCACCTACAACTAAAAAAAAAATTAAAAAAAAAAGAGTACATCAGTACTAAAATCATAGAGTTTTTCTGATGAACAATTATGATGACATGTAATTGGTACAGGACTTGACACATGGTAATTTTTCAACATGTGAATGTTCATACAAGTTATTACCATTATATTCAACCTATAATTAAAGGCAGGTATTAAAAGATGTGACATCATGTTATAGAAGAGTTGAACAAAAAACATATTTTAATATATAAAGTAATACTGTTATTTTTCACTAGGTTAAAATACTTTTTTTTTTTTACTTTTTTAAAACCATGTAAATGTGAATGCTACAACATAATGCTAAAAAGGTTTTCTTTATAGAAAAAAATTTAAACTTGAAAATTAGAAATCAAAATTACATACTTTAGAAACCATGAACTCAGCATTCCTCAAAGTGTGCTTGGTGAAAATATAATGCTGCAAAATGCTCTTAAAATAAAAAGTCTTCGGGTGAAATAAACTTGAAGAATATTGCATACTACATGTTCCTTTTGGGGATTCATAGTACAAATAGTAGAGTTCTGGAAGTTCTTTAGATAAAAGAAATAAAAGTGTTTCACTTGTTTGGCCCAATGTTTTCCAAACTTACCTGAACACTGTTTTTCATATAACAGCTATGAATATTCCTCTTTGGGGAAATTGCCTTAACTCTCTTCTCTTGATTCTTCTATTCTTTCCTATTAAAAAAAAAAAAAAAGAGTGAAAATATGACTCTCACCTGTCACCAGTTGCTGGCCTTGTAAACAGATTGTCAGATTTTGGTATTAAAGTCCCTATAGCTTGCATCACAGTGACAGCTATCTGCTATCTTAGTGTCTTTCTTGCTTGGCTACCAATGCAATCCCGCAGAGGTGTCCAGCTCCTTTCTATTCTCCTCACTACCAAGCAACTAGACAGAATTCAGAATAGAAAGAAGAATCAATGTCACCTGCATTGGTACGGTGACAAAGGAAATCCCACTATTTGTGATTTTATAATCAGAGAAGAGTAATTCTCTTTTTTAATTTTCATCTCCTCTTTTAATGAAGAAATTAACTTGAAATTTGCAATACTTGTTTTAAATTGATCACTAAGAATTACTACAGTAGTTTGTAACAGCTATTATCTATTTATAAATAGCATCTATAATGCTATTTATAAAATCACCCCAAATTACTATTCATAGATGTATCTATGAATGAGCTGGTGCTATAAATTAGATATTGATGCTCTACCCCGCAAATCAGTATGTTGAAATCCTTCCCCCCAAATATTATAGAATTAGAAGATGGGGCCTTTGGCAAGAGTTTAGGTTGTGAAGGTAGTTTTTTCATTGATGGGATTAGTGAATTTATAAGTTTCCAGAGTGCTGCCTGCCCCTTTCACCACCTGAGTGGAGACACTATGAACATGGAAGTGGGCCTTCACCAGACACTTCTGGTACCATGATCTTAGACTTTACAAGCTACAGAACTGAGAAAAATTTCTGTTGTTTATAAGACACTGAGTCTATGGTATTTTATTACAGCATCCCTCGCATGCTAAGACAACTGGCAGTTCTCCCGACTTGTGCCAGGCTCACTCACAGACCTACTATCAGTTATAAATTCGGTAGATCATTCTTCAAATTTTGGCTGATAAATGTATCGTAGTAGCTAGGTCTTTGCTGCTCTAGCACTTCTGTGATATATATCTAGCAAGCTAGCCCAGATAGTCTTCCACTGAGATAGAGATCTGAGAGAGGGTGGTAAGGTAGAAGTGTACAAAACCTCTTTAAGACCATGCTAAGGATCTGCTAATAATGATTTAAGCAGTATTTCACTTATAAAATCAAGTCACAAGGTCTAACAACATTCAAGCAATGATGAAACTGACCTTCTGATGAGAGGAGCTCAAATATGGCTTCAGTGAGCGGTGAAGAATTAGAGGCTATGTTTCCAATCAACCTACCACCATCCCGTCTTCTGACCCCAATTTTGTACCACTCTCACAGACAAATTGTCTCACTTCCTTACATGGCATCCAAATTATTTTCCAATTATTGTATTGCCCTTAAAGTCCAGCACTCTATAATCAACACATCTGGAGACAAGTCTTCAGATGAAGCACATTTTGACTCAGAGACTTATGAACTAAATGGACAAGTTATTCGCATTCCAACATCATTACCCAGAATACCATGGAGAGACAAGGCAGGAAATTTTAATTCCCAGAACCTTCATTCAAAAGGACTAAGATGGGAGACTTCTCTGGACATTAAGAATCCTGCAATCTAACTGGGCAAATATTTCCAGAAGCTCTGATTCTGTGAAAAGAGAATGTTCCCAGATTCGACCTCCATTCTCCTCCCTGGGTCAGGCTACCTGTTCATTATTTTCCACAATTCCTCCCTCTCAAGAACTTGTGGCTTTTCCATCTCTTTCCTCCTCCACCTTGAAGAGGTTGGGAGAAATTATACCCTCTTAACATTTTTCTCCGTAGATGACCATTCATGGAAGAAGGGGACTCTGAAGGCTTTTGGCATTTTAAACAATCTCACCATCTTTCAGGCCAAGATAATGACACTATTGTCTATGCATTCTCTTAAAAACTTGTGTGGACTTTCAACTCATTTGATTTGCATCCACTCCACTCAAAAAAACAAATAATCCTTTGTGCATACTCATATGGAACATATATCTATGGGAGACCCTCTTTATTGCTAACAGCCCCTCTGTCTACCTATAAGGGGCAGATAAGCTCTTTTGTAATTCTTCCAGAGGTTTTTTACAAAAAGTCTTAATCCACATTGATTTTTTTTTAATCTATGCCCCAGGCTGTTCTTACTTTGATAATCTTTTCTTGACTAAAGGGAATGAAGGAAAGAAACTATTTTATTCTATAGCCCATAACTCTGGCCCTCTCATATACCCTCTAAATTCTGCTTAGAAACTGGACAGCTTTTCCTGTAGTTCATAAATTTCTTGCCATACTCTACATAATTAGAAAATCCAGCTGATGCTTTCAATGATCTGCCTCGAGATCTCCTTAGGCAAATCCAAAAAGTTCATTAGATAAATTTCCCATCTTCTGAAGTTCTGCAGCAACAGTTTTGTCAATTATTTGGTGATGACATAACATGCATCATCACTTTTCCAGGCCCCAATTATTAGTTTCCTTACGACACTTCTAGCCTTTATTAACAGTTTACAACTTTTTTTTTTTTTTTTATCCCACCCCGGCCAGTCACAAAGTCAAATGTCATATATTTCATGTTTTCCCTGAACTATAAATACCAATTTTAGGAGAGCCTTCTCTGTGAAGTGTAAATTTCTACCTCGGCTATCATTTACCACTCTTATGATTGGAATGTGAGATGTCCCTCAAATGATCATGTGTGACACAACACAAGAAGGTCTGGAGGAGAAATGATTCGCTTATAGCCTTAACCTAATCAGTTAATTAATCCCTGATGGGATTAACTGAGTGATGACTGGAGGCAGGTGGAATGTGACTGGGGAAAGTGGTTCCTTTGGGGCGTGGCTATGGGGTATGTATTTTGTATCTGGAGAGCAGTCTCTCTCTTAGCTTTCTGATCACCATATGAGCTGCTTCACTCTGCCACACTATTCTTCCATGATGTTCTGCCTCTCCTTGAGCCCAGAAGAATGGAGTTGGCCTTCTATGGACTAAGACCTCTGAAACTGTGAGCCCTCAAATAAACTTTTCCTCTTTTACAATTGTTCTGCTTACATCTTTTAGTCACAGAGATGAAGTAACTGACTAAAACAGCCATCACTTAATTTTGCAAAACATCACACCCAAATTTAATGGTTTTAAAACATAAAAATTCATTATTGTTCACAAAGCTTTGGATAAGTCTGGTGATTCTTGTTTTCTTGTGTTTACAAATAAGTCTGTGTGAGCTGTTGTCAAGTTGTCTAAGTTAGCTGAGTCAGATTGTTGGCTTGGCTGATCTTGACTGCTCTCTAATCTGTGGGTTTGGCTGACTGTTGACTGCTTTTCTCCAGGTACCTCTTATATCCTCTAATGTGCTAGCCCAGGCTGGCTTTCAAGGTCCAAGGACAGGGAAAAAAAAAGGAAAAAAAGCATGCAAGACTTTCAAAACTCATGATGGGTGGTAGGGGGACAATGTTCCCTCACTTCTGTTTATTGTCTGCTAAAATTAACTGTCAGGCCAGTGCATTTTTTAACTTAGGAGAGAGAGTATATCTTAATAGGAAGAGCCTCAAAGACAGATTGTGAAGGATGTTAATAAAGAGAGGAATAGAGAATTGGATCCACTTTACAACCAGTCTACCATGCAGGTAAACAGAACTCTGGTATCTTTTTTCCTTATGTCCATACTTTATCAAAGGAGCTAACAGTTATGATCTTTCTGTTAAAAAGAAAAGTTAGTTTGGTGTTTAATTTGATAATGAATGTCATTTACTATAGAACAGAAAAAAAGAGAAGAAAAATTTTACAATTACCCAAACTCCAACCAAAGAAAATTTCCAAAGTAATTTAATGATGTTTTTCTTAAAACATTGCATATTCATTTGATATAGATCTATGTATGTTTTCATAGCTAAGTTGGTGTGCATAGTTATGAATCTAGACTTTCTCACTTAAATCATGAACATTTAATTTTCATGAAAATTATTAAAACATCCAATGACTTGCTAGTAGCTAATGACTATTTTAGACTTCATTAACATTTTCCCATTATTGTAGTCTACACATATTCATCAACCTGGTTTTTAAGTCTTCAGTGGTAATTTCAAATTTTTCAGTGTGTCAGACTTCTTTATTGTCATTCCTACAATCTTTAAATTTTATTTTGCAGTTATAGTCTTTGATATGTAGAGATTCATGTCAGCTCTTCATTGTGCAATGGAATATTTTGCATTAAAAATGCCTTTCTCTGTCTCCCTCAATTTTTATTTCAATTCAATTTTTTCTGATATTGAAAAAATTTTACATATTTGAGAAGCCTTCATCACAACATTCTCTAATCTTTATTCTAAATCATCTGTCTTGCTAATCTTTCTCCTAATAGCTTATTCTCTTCCTTTATAAATAGTTATGGTTTGAACTTTTAATGTTTCTCACCACGCTTATTGGTTGGGTAGTGTAGGAATGTTCAGAAGTGAAATGATTAGATTAGGAAATCTACACCCTCATTACTTGATTAACCCACTTCATGGATTAACAATTTAAATGGACTACTGGTTTGAAACTGTAGGTAAGTGGGACACAGCATGGAGAAAGTCAGTCACTGGGGACATGCCCTTATACTATCTCTTGTCACTGGTTCTTCTCATACTCTCAGCTTCATGGCTGACATAAGCTGAGAAGATTTCCTCCACCATACCCTTCTGTCATAACGTTGCCTTACTTCAGTCGTAAAAGAACAGAATCAGTCAACCTTAGACTGAAAGTCTGAAACCATTAGCTCCAAATAAACTCCATCCTCTAAATAGTTCTTGTCACATATTTTGGGCATATTGACAAAAAGCTGACTAACACATAAATTCATCACACTTGTAACTACATATAATTTTTGTATATTGTCTCATTTTTAATGTTTCATCATCTTAAAGAAGCCAACTCTGTTTATTTATTTTTTTGGGGGGGGAGGGTGATGTGACTTTATTTTTTTTTCCTTCCCAAGCTTTCTTTATTTTATGTTTCTTTTTTTTTATTGGTTATTCAAAACATTACAAAGATTGCAGAATCACATTGGTTACACATCCACATTTTTACATAAAACCATAATAGTAACTGTTGTATTCTGCTACCTTTCCTATCCTCTACTATCCCCTGTCCCCTCCCCTCCCATCTTCTCTCTCTACCCCATCTACTGTAATTCATTTCTCTCCTTAATTTTTTTCCCATTCCCCTCACAAACTCTTATATGTAATTTTGTATAACAATGAGGGTCTCCTTCCATTTCCATGCAATTTCCCTTTTCTATCCCTTTCCCTCCCACTTCATGACTCTGTTTAATGTTAATCTTTTTCTCCTGCACTTCCTCCCTGCTCTGTTCTTAGTTGCTCTCATTATATCAAAGAAGACATTTGGCATTTGGTTTTTAGGGATTGGCTAGCTTCACTTAGCATAATCTGCTCTAATGCCATCCATTTCCCTGCAAATTCCATGATTTTGTCATTTCTTAGTGCTGCGTAGTACTCCATTGTGTATAAATGCCACATTTTTTTTTATCCATTCATCTATTGAGGGGCATCGGGGTTGGTTCCACAGTCTAGCTATTGTGAATTGTGCTGCTATGAACATCGATGTGGCAGTATCCCTGTAGTACGCTCTTTTGAGGTCTTCAGGGAATAGTCTGAGAAGGGCAATAGCTGGGTCAAATGGTGGTTCCATTCCCAGCTTTCCCAGGAATCTCCATACTGCTTTCCATATTGGCCTCACCAATTTGCAGTCCCACCAGCAATGTACAAGAGTAACCTTTTCCCCACATCCTCGCCAGCAATAGTTATTGTCTGACTTCATAATGGCTGCCAATCTTACTGGAGTGAGATGGTATCTTAGGGTGGTTTTGATTTGCATTTCTCTGACTGCTAGAGATGGTAAGCATTCTTTCATGTACTTGTTGATTGATTGTATGTCCTCCTCTGAGAAGTGTCTGTTAAGGTCTTTGGCCCATTTGTTGATTGGGTTATTTGTTTTCTTATTGTTTAATTTTTTGAGTTCTTTGTATATTCTGGATATTAGGGCTCTATCTGAAGTGTGAGGAGTAAAAATTTGTTCCCATGATGTAGGTTCCCTATTTACCTCTCTTATTGTTTCTCTTGCTGAGAAAAAACTTTTTAGTTTAAGTAAGTCCCATTTGTTGATTCTTGTTATTAACTCTTGTGCTATGGGTGTCCTATTAAGGAATTTGGTGCCTGACCCCACAATATGTAGATCGGAGCCAACCTTTTCATCTATCAGACGCATAGTCTCTAATTTGATATCAAGGTCCTTGATCCATTTTGAGTTAACTTTTGTGCATGGCGAGAGGAGGGGATTCAGTTTCATTTTGTTGCATATGGATTTCCAGTTTTCCCAGCACCATTTGTTGAAGATGCTATCCTTCCTCCATTGCATGCTTTTAGCCCCTTTATCGAATATAAGATAGTTGTAATTTTGTGGATTGGTTTCTGTGTTCTCTATTCTGTACCATTGGTCCACCTGCCTGTTTTGGTACCAGTACCATGATGTTTTTGTTACTATTGCTTTGTTTATGATCAGATAAAATGCATGGTATTATCTCCACCCCTTTATATTTACTGAGGATTGTCCTATGGCATAATATGTGGTCTATTTTTGAGAAGGATCCATGTGCTGCTGAGAAAAAAGTATATCCACTTGATGATGGTTGATATATTCAATATACGTCAGTTAAGTCTAGGATATTGATTGTGATATTGAGTTCTATAGTTTCTTTATTCAACTTTTGTTTGGAGGATCAGTCCAATGGTGAGAGAGGTGTGTTGAAGTCACCCATAATTATTGTGTTGTGGTCTATTTGATTCTTGAACTTGAGGAGAATTTGTTTTATGAACGTTGCAGCACTATTATTTGGTGCATAAATATTGATAATTGTTATATCTTGTTGGTGAATGGTTCCTTTTAACAGTATATAATGTCATTCCTTATCCCTTTGGATTAACTTAGTCTTGAAGTCGATTTTATTTGATATGAGGATGGCCACCCCTGCTTGCTTGCGAGGACCGTGTGCATGGTATATTTTTTCCCAGCCTTTCACCTTCATCCTGTGTATACATTTTTCAGTCAGATGTGTCTCATGGAGGCAGCATATTGTTGGATTTGTTTTTTTTAATCCATGTTACCAGGCTACATCGCTTTAATGGAGAGTTTAAACCATTAACGTTTAGAGTTACTATTGATATATGGTTTGTACTTCCAGCCATGTTTGATTATTTATCTCTCTTTTTTTAATTTAGTTTATTTCTCCATGATTAGCTTTCCCCCCTCCGTCTGTCTTTACTGAGGTACTTTCCACTATTGGCTTTGGTTATTATTTTTCATTTCTTCCTCATGTAGTGTTTTGCTCAAGATGCTTTGCAATGCTGGTTTTCTGGCTGCAAATTCTTTTAGCTTTTGTTTATTGTGAAAGATTTTTATTTCATTGTCACACCTGAAGCTTAATTTTACTGGATACAGAATTCTTGGTTGGCATCCATTGTCTTTCAGTGTTTGAAATACGTTGTTCCAGGATCTTCTCGCTTTCAGCGTCTGTGATGAAAAATCGTTGTTAACCTTATTGGTTTACCCCTGAATGTAATCTGCCACCTTTCTCTTGTACCTTTTAATATTTTCTCTTTGTTCTGTATATTGGATATCTTCATAACAATGTGTCTTGGCGTTGATCTACTGTGATTTTGTATGCTTGGTGTCCTGTATGCATCTACAATTTGTATATCTGTTTTATTTTTTATTACTGGAAAGTTTTCTGAAATTATTTCATGTAGCAGGTTATTCATTCCCTTGGTTTGAATCTCTGTACCTTCCTCTATCCCAATGACTCTTAAATTTGTTTTTTTTATGTTATCACATATCTCTTGGATGTTTCTCTCGTGATTTTTAACCAGCCTATCTGAGTTGGCTAGACTCTTTTCAAGATGATATATTTTATCTTCATTATCTGACGTTCTGGCTTCTACTTGCTCCACTCTATTAGTGATACTCTCATTTGAGTTTTTAATTTGGTTTATAATTTCCTTCATTTCTAAGATTGTTGTTTGATTCTTTTTTATAATCTCTATCTCCTGATAAAGATGCTTAACTTCTTTTTTTATCTGTTTATGTAATTGATTCTCAATGTGTTCTTTCGCTGCTTGAATTTGCTGTCTCGTATCCTCTTTAAGGTTCCATTCCATCTGCCTAAGGTATTCCTTGAGTTCTTTATATGACCATTTTTCTGATGACTCTATATCCTCCTGAATATTTAGGCTGTCCTGCATTGTTTGTACTCCTTTTCTTCCTTGCTTTTTCATGCT
The DNA here is from genome assembly GCF_048772815.1 of Callospermophilus lateralis. Taxonomy (NCBI): domain Eukaryota; kingdom Metazoa; phylum Chordata; class Mammalia; order Rodentia; family Sciuridae; genus Callospermophilus; species Callospermophilus lateralis. The sequence goes on from NC_135315.1 coordinate 105,876,225, forward strand.
GCTCATGTTGCTTCTTGTTCTGTTTGACTGCTGAGTTACTGTTTATTCCTATTAATTTATTTGATGCTTGGGAGGAAAGGTATTAGAAGGGAAGGAAATAAGTCACAAAACAGAATGAGAGTAAGCAGGTAGAATTCAAGGAAGGGGGAGTAAGAGAATTGAAAAGAAATAAAAAGATAGAAGAAAAGAAGAAAGGAAAAAAGAAATAGAAAATTAAAAAGAATTAAAAAATAATAATAGTAATAAAAAATGAAAATCAAAATTAAAAAAATAAAATAAAATAAAATGAATTAAAAAAATTTAAAAAACAACAACAACAACAAAACAAAACAAAACAAATCAAAACAAAAATTTTAATAAATGCAGTCTTAGAGTTCGATTCACTATTCCTCCAGTAGGTGGAGCTGTGCCCACTGGGCCAAGCTTCTCCTCTCAGTAGGCGGGAGCCAGTCACTGCACAGCAGCTCTTCCTCCAGGACTGGGCAGGTCTCCAATCCTGAGTGCCTAGGGCCTTCTCTTGTGTCTAGTCACTTCCCCACTTTTCCTTGAACTAGGCCCCACTCACCGGTGATGCTCACCACAATACTGGCTACACGCCAGGTCAGCTGCTCCTGTGAGCCCTTTTTTCATGAACGCCTGGGCACACTCTTCCTGTTTGCCATTCCCTTGAACCCTAAGTTTGTAGAGCTTGGGACTGAGAACCCCCAGCGAATTTGCTTGCCCTCTGGTAGCCACGCCCCCATAAGCTGGTGCAAGAGACATCAGTTGTCAGCACTGGTGGGAGCGGTAGCCGGGAGTTCTGTGCCGCGCAAACGAGGACCCACCCCCACCCCCACCGAACCGGCGGGGAGGGGGGTTGGTCGTTTGCAGCAGCGAACCACCAGAGTGGTTCACAGAGCCGGGCCAACGGGGGGCCCAGGCAGGCAGCGGCCGTTCATACGTTCGCTGCAATGTGTGGGCAGCGGCAGTTCGGCGGCTGGCGGCGGGACTGTGCCCCTGCTCCGCCTTGCCGAGATTCACTTCTCTGGGACAAACTGACCCCTCCAATAGACTTACTAATTCCTGGCAGGTCTCCTTTCAGCGGAATTTTGCTAGAAGTTTCTCAGCAGGTCGCATGTAGGTGTATTAATGGGTCTCTCTGATCCCGTTACTGCAGAGGCATTGAAAGTGCTGCCTCCTCGCCGGCTGCCATGTTGGGTCTCGCCCTGTTTCTTTAATTATATGGCTTCTTTTCATATACAGGCCACTTTGTACTTATATTGCTAAACTTATTATATTAGTATATAATCAAAAATTCCATATGTATGTGGTTAATTAATTCTTAAATGAATCAATAAGGAAGCTAGATTATTTTGAAAGATACCAAACATCATTTTAATAGTGTTGTCATACTTTTTCTGTTATTTTCTTATTTGCACTGATGATCACAGTATGAAGCTGGAAATTTATGGAAATAAAATATAATACACTTATTTATCAGGAAATTAGAAAATAGTCTTTAAATGCATTTTATTATGGTATTTGTCAATTTTAATTATAACTTTTGATTATACTTCTTATTATAAAAAGTGCTTATTGTGTGGCTGTATTTTATATTGATTTTCTTAAAGTGGACCCCACAAGTTACATAACTGTCAAACTCTACAAATTCTGATAACTTTGTTTTAGACCCTGTTCTACATGAGCCTTTGTGGAGGATTATGACCTGGTATTAGTTGGCATGGCTACACCTAGACCCAGATTTTTTACTTTATTTGCATCTAATTTTTCATACACTGTGTCTGCCCACTACATTGTTGAAATTTCTTTATAATTATATCATGCACAGGAAAGTTTTTTCAGACAAGGAAGCTAAAGAGCTGGTGTAATGTTTTCATGACAAGAGGTTTTAATCTTTGCCCCAAATCTTTGTTTATGGCAAGTAATCTATTCTTTATTAATTTCTAAGTAAATCATTACTGAAAAGCATGTAAAATAATCTGCATCCTGTCATAAAGATCAACATATTATTTTAAAGTATATAATATCAAAAGATATATTTTTATCAATCTAGTGTAGTTTCTACTTATTAATTTTAAATTTCTATAATAATTGTATGGTTACGGAGCATTGAACCATGATAACTTTAAATTATAAATAATTGAGTATGCATCTTAGGGTATATTTGTTGTCAATATTGGAAAGCTTTTAAATATATTTTGGGGTTGTCTTCCTACAAGCAAACACTTGCATAAAATTTTCAATATTTTCTTGGTTTCTTAGCAGTCATTGAAAGTATGCTACCATTGTCTGATGTTTCAAATGTTTGATGTTTGACATTTTTTAATCATTTATACTGTAGGCATCATAAATGTATATTTTACCATCATTAGTTTAAGAAATTTAGCAAGCAGCTTTGTAAGAAACAGTTAATATTATCTAACCAGGTCTCCATATATCTGTTTAGAATACTAACCATTGAAGTCACTAAAACAAAGGCAATAATTCTTATGATTTTTCAAAAAAATCATCAGTATTTTAGTTTTCAACATTTTTTTTCTCAAAGTATTAAATTTCACCTGAAAACTGATCCTAATTTCTGGGGAATATTTAAAGTATAATATACATGGATAGCTGCCTTCTTAAAGTGACTGGTGTTCACTTCTGACCTAACATTCTGAATGTTAAGTCATGTGCACATTTAGCTGGGAAAAGATAATCTCTTGTGAATTGACAAAAGTTTTATAAAGTTTCTTTCACTGACAATTTTTTTTCACCTAAAATAGTGTACAGGTTATGTTAAACACTCCCATGAAACTAGAAATCTATTACCTCATGACTATATTAAAAAGTTTCAAGATTCTACCACAAACATCGTCACCTTAAATTCTGTGGCACACTTAATGGTGCAATTTGAGCCAGATTGAGCATGTCTACATTAGAAGGGCTCTCTTTATCATTCCAATATGGACTGCTACAGTTTGGATATGAGGTGTCCCCCAAAAACTCATGTGTAAAAAATTCAAGAAGGCTTGGAAGTGAAATGATTGTGTTATGAGAGCCTTAACCCAATCACTGTATTAATTCCCTGACTGGTAGGGTGTGACTGGAGGAGGTGAGTCATTAGGGGCGGAGGGTGTGCCTTTGGAGTATATCTTTGATGAGGTGAGCTTTGTCTCTCTCTGCTTCCTGATGTGATTTCTGAGCTGCTTCTCTCCACCACATTCTTCCACAATGATATATTGCCTCACCTTGATTCCCAATAAATGGGGCCCACTTTCTATGGACTTAAATATCCAAAATCATGAGCCCCCCAAATGAACTTTGCCTCCTCTAATTGTTCTTGTTAGATCTTTTAGTCACAGCAGCAAGAAAGCTAACTAAAACATGGACCTGTGAAATGCTTCCTGAATCCTTAACTTTAAATACTGAATGGCTTACAGTGTTGTATGTTGTCATCCCTTCAGCCCATTCTGCTTGTCAATGGAATCTAGAGATCCCCATAGCAGTGCTTAGGAGAATTCAAAAGACATGATGGGCAAGCATACAGGAGGTGATGTAAAATGTTAGAAATCTCTTAGGAATAGGTGATTGACTTGACTCTTGCCTGCCTCCAAATAATATTTCATTTATTCATACAGGCCCTTTCTTAAACCATCAAAAATAAAATTTATTCTCTTCTTTTGACTAGCTTAACATAAATAAAGAATCAACCTTCTAAAACTTTAGAGTTTTCCACCAGAGGTGATGGGTACAAAAAATCTATGTCACAAATTTTACCTTATATTCAAGGTGTCTTATTTGTCCCTAACATGTCGTAAACTATAGATAAGCTCTGTATTATTAAAATTCCATATATTCTGGATGGTATTACACATTTAACAATTATAAAAAACCAAAATCGTGGTCAAATTTCATCATTATTTCTTTGTTAACAAAGCAACACTTTGATGTCAGTGACAAAGTTTTACATACTAGAAGAGTATTGATAATATGGTTCTATCATATAATCTATACTTCAGAGGTTTCATAAAGTAATTCACAAAATTGACCTTGCATATATTCTATACAACTAAAATTTAGATTCTGATTATCTGTACTGCTATAGTTTTTAAAAGAACAACCAGGAGGAGATGAACAACAGATAGATGATATGTAGAAAGGTGGCTGATAGATATATGATAGGTAGAAAGGTAGTTGGTAGACAGATTTTTGGGAAGAGATTTGCTCACCAAACTACTCAGCCTAAGTCCCTAAATCTGCTATACATAGTAAAACATGATGGTAGAGTACTAGTTTAAACCTGAAGACCTGAGTACAAGAAGAACCAAAGAAAATCACCAACCTGTCTGAAGGTTTAATAACAGGGAGAAAAAGGAATCATGTAAATCCAAGTCTGATCCCAAAGTCCCAGAAGCACTCATGTTCAAGGAAAGAGACAATGAATGTCCTAGTTCCAGAAGCAAAAAAGTGAACTGTCCTTCTTCCATTTTTTTAATGCCATCAACTAACTGGATGATGCCAACCTGCATTGACAAGTGTGAGCTTTATTCTATCTACTGATTAGAGTGCTAATCTATGTTTTTAAAATTCTTGCAAACACAAATAGAAAAAATAATTTTATTTGATACCTGAATATTCCTTATCCCATTCTAATTGGCAAATAATATTAACCATCACATTATCTATATGTTCTTCCTTTACTGTTTGTCTTTGTCATTTAAATGTTTAAGTTCATGCTCCTTGATACTGATGTTAGATCAATTTGTTTTGTGCTAAATACTTCTAAAAGTTCACATTTCAATATTGGTTCCATGAGATGATCAGAGGAGGTTGGAAAATTTTGTTTGTGTGTGTGTGTGTGTGTGTGTGTGTGTGTGTGTGTGTGTATGTATATATATATATATATATACATACACATATATACATATATGTATGTGTTTGCATTTACATAATATATTATATGTACTATATATGCACATATACATAGTTGGGCGATAATTACTGCAGGATAAAAACATATCTCAAAAACTGGGGGAAAAGTAACCACGGATAAAATATACTGAGTTAAATTGTGATATATATTATATGAAATTATAGAGTCTGGTAACTATAGGCAAGTAAGCAAATAATTGAATTATCATTATATTTTTGCTTTCTGGTGAATTTCTGAAAATGAAGTTTAAATAAATATATAAATATATCTGAATAGGTGACACCTATGATATTAGTAAGATAATATATTTTTTAATTTATGTTTTGATTATAGTTTGTGTATCAAGCTCTAGAAAACAAAGCTTATGAATAACATAAATTAAATGCTATTCTGTGTAGTGTTCCTTTCTTTCTTAAGTTGGGAAATCAAAGCCAGAGTCTTTTGCATGTACAGCAACTAGTCTACCATTAAGCTAGATTCCCTGCCATTTTTATTTTAAAAACCTCTGTTTCTGAAATCTATACAAGTTTTATTTTCAATGGTATATTATTCAAGTTATTAGAATCCCAATATCAATATTTTTTTGAATCTTTTTTTTGATGAAGATTCAAAAGAAACTATTTATTTTTAAAATGGTTTCTTTTTAGTTAATCTGTTCTATCAGAAACAATCAATTAGGCATAAGAAACTTGATTCAGAAATAATTATTATTTCAAATAAGATAACAAATGTCATGGCTTTTGTTGTAGTCTCCAAGGAGAAGTAGATCAACAAACCTAAATGCTTCAAATCAGAGTGCACTAAAATCACTTATTTGAGGTACTTCAATTATTTTTCCCAAGGCTTGTTACAACTTTATAAACTGAAGTGTTTATTACACAGGATTAAATATAGATTCTAATAAAGATAATAATAACTACTTATTTCAAAACCAAATGATACATTTTTTTACTATATAAATGAAATTTGCATGGAATGATTTAAAAAAAACAAGTTCTTGGGTAAGCTAAAGAATGGAGTTAAGAATCACTATGATCATAAGTAAATCTTTTAGGTGTTTTTGCTAGGCTATAATGATATGAGAAAAAAGTTCAAACAATTAAAAATCATTGCATTTAATATCATTAAAAAATCTATTCATTTGTTGTGTGATTTTAAACATTTCAGGCTTTGCTCCTCTAGTCTGTTGTAGAGATTTTCTAAGATATGTTGGAGTTGGAATTTCATATATTTTGTATAACCTAAAAGAATATAATTTTTGTGAATTTTCAGTATCAGTAAAATATTTTTTTTTTACATGAGCAATGATGATGGTACAACAATGAGAAAATACTTATCAATCCTGAATTCTACACTTTAAGTTGTTAAATAGTAAAATGAAGATTAGATTTATTTTAGCACAATGAAAATAGTAATATTTTACTATGAAAATAAAGTTTGAAAAATTAAACTTTGGTGTCAGATTAACTAGTTTTAAATTTTTGTTTCAATATCAACTTTTTAAATGAATGTAGTTGTTACTTAATCTTTTTGACTTCTTTTTTCTTCAACTCTGGAGTGGCTTGATTTGAACCTCTATAGTAGAGGGTAGTTGTAAGAATTAAATGAAATATAAAAATTATGACTTTATAGTAGACTCCATAAATGACACAACTCAAAATCTGAATGATATAGCACACATTTCTGTAATACAGAATTTGTTAATAACTTCTACATTTCCATCATAAACTCAAAGTTGTATGCATGTTTCCTAACATTTAACGTTTTAATTTTTTGAGAATGAGAATTAATGTTAGATGCCATTGTTGTTCTAAGGATCACTTCATCCTCTCAGAAACTCGGGGTATGTCATAGAAATTTGCCTGAGTAAATGTCAGTTTGTGTCAGTTTGTTGTTTGTATAGTTTAGAAAAATATATAGAATCCCATTGATATGATGCTATCAATAGGTCATAGTCTTAGGTACTGCACTAGTAAAATGATGACCAGGAAAGAAAAATTTGAGTTACATATTGAGTTACAACATGGATTCAGTTGGATCCATGCAGATTTTTGCTCTGTGGTCCATTCATGGGCATCTACCAAACCATTGTGTGCCTTTATTGCTCTGAGCAACTACTTGATAACATTCTGGAAAAAAAAAGCCATCAAAGTTATATTTTCACTACATTTATATTTCCCAATTTCAACATCTAACTCTTGAAGAATTTCCTGCAGAAAAAAAGGTCTTAAGCAAATTCTGTTGTTCTTATATTTGACCAGTTATCAAAGTTAATTATAAAAAATGAAAGCTAAATTCATTTTATGTGTGAATGCTCAAAATCATCTGCACATTATTGTATTGGGGTCATGATCTCTATTTTAATAAGAAATGCATCAACTGATCAGTAATTCAGAACAAAAATATGTGCAACATCTGAAAATGTGCCAATAAGAAAAACTCAAGACACTAATTTATAAAATACTGTAAATAAATAATAGAAAGATCAGTGGAGAAGAGGGAAGGAAACAGGAAGAAGGTAGAAGGACGGAAAGGGGAAGTACTGGGGAGTAAATTAGATCAAATTATATTTCATGCTTTTATAATTATGTCAAAATGAATCCTATTTCATGTATAAATAAAAAAAGAATCAATAAAAAAAGAAAAACCACAAAAATTTTAGTTGTTAATTCCTTTGTGAAGCAAAATTTTTTACTATTTATGTGAATCTTTCCATGATTGATAGATCAAATGGTAGAACATAGATTCTTTGCCCACTGATTTTAAGATTCAAATAATGATTAACAATGGACATTAGTGTAAATATTATTTCAATATTGTTGCAATTTTATGTGAAAAATGCTGTTTAAACTTTGAACTTTTTAAATTTATATAATTCCCTAGATTTAAAAGAAAGTTGAACTTTAAAAGTCTATGCTTAATCAAATGTATTTTAAAATAATAAATAACTACATAATTGCATATATGTGTGTACATACATTTGGGTATGCATGTATCTATATAGAGAATCACAATATTTATGACAATTGTGCTCTATAAATTTGCTGCAAACACTCAATTTGTAGATATTGAGCCACTAGTCCTATGGGAAATAATTTGGGGTTTGTTACATTTTGTCAGTCAGTCAATATATAACTTTATTTTTATATATGCTTCTGTTAAAAAAAAACCTTAATATAAATTGCTGGCATATTAATATTGCACTCAAGTCAATAACACTATAACTAATGTCCTTTTAAAGCTTACCTAACACATATTTCTTCTGTGAGGCATATCACAGCCCCCATGTGCTTAGGAAAATTAGACAACACTTAAGAACTATGTTGGCCATTTCACAGTGAATTTACTACCAAAATCATCAATTTTAAAAAGCAAAACACAAAAACAAAAACCAAACCAAAACACATAGTTTTAATTTATTTATTTAAAAGACCCCTGTTTGTGGTTTGAGATTTGAAACAAAAACAAAGCATTACCACCTCAACTGGGAAGTTCCATGCGTCTGTTGTGACTCAAAATTTTCACCACAGTAAGCATGTCTGCATGTGAAGGGCCCTTACAATGCCCCACGCTTTGATCTGGTGGTTCCAAATAAATTTTGAAGAGTACAAATTTGCAAATATGAAATTAGAGAATGATAAAATAGACTATCACATTATAAATAAATTAGGACAATACACTTTAGAAATGATATTTTTCTTTTTCAATAATATTTTTTATAATTTTTAGTTGTATATGAATACAATACCTCTATTTTATTTATTTTTATGTGGTGCTGAGGATCAACCTCAGTGCCTCACATACACAAGGCAAACGCTCTACCACTGAACCACAATCCCAGCCCTAGAAATGCTATTAATCTTTGCTACAACAGATGTAAATGTAATGAAAATGTTGGGAGCAATATAGATTATTCTATGATTACTAAATATCCAGATAGTAAGAAGCCAAAAATACCTATTTTATGTTTAAATTTATTTTTTAACTGCAGTGTTTTACTCTGAAAATTTATTAGAAAGACTTTTAATACAAATACATTTTCAGACTATTGGAACACTTTAAATAACTGAAAAATTTATTTTAAACAGCTGTATCATTTCCCCACAAAGGAAGGCTAACCATTTAGTCTAACAACAGCAATGAAATCTAGTCAGATGCAACTATAAAGAAGGGAATCTTGAATAAAGTATAAGAATGTTTTCCCAGACCATTTATTCTTTTTAGAAATAAAATGATATAATTTAAAGCCTGACATAATTGCTAAGAAAATTAATAAGCATTGATTAGGATAGTTCAACCAATTTCCAGTGTCTCACTTTGTCTTTTCATTAACACATTTAAATAAGTAGTAGAAAAAGATATTTCTAATAAACAACAGTTCAGTAATTTCAAAACACTTGCCTCATGAAAACATGTCTAATTTACAACTTAATAAGAAGTGTTGTTAGAACATTGCGTGGCAAGAATAATAATTATCTTAAAGCATGTTACTTAAACCCATGTGGAAATATGAGATAATTATTGATATGATCCAATGTATAGAAAAAAAATATTTGTGCAAATAACTTAACTGATGCTAAAATTATTTTCACAGTCAGAATGTATAGATACACAAATAACAATCTTTTGTTAGACCTAAGTAATAACCAAGCAAACTAAATTTTAATATACTAAACAACAAAATAATCTAGGTCAGGGGACAAAAATCAGTAATGCTCTTAAATTTAATGTCATTTGTAAAGGGTTAATATTAATGTTATAGCATGTAATTCTGATAATTAGATATTTATAGATATTAGAAACAAGAGACTATAACTTAAAGGGAAATAATGAAGGATTCTGCAAACCCAATGCAATAATAGTCAAGCCTTATGACTCATAATTAAAAAGTGAACAACTATATGTTAGAATGAACTTTACTGCAATTCTAACTTTACTGTCAGGCAAAAGTGTTATAGTTTCTATTCAAATAGAATTACAAAATTCATAGCTGTTACTAGATTTCATGGAAAAATTTATCATGAGTTTTGTATACACAAAGAAAAATGTTTGTTTTTCCACAACACATCTTTTTTTTTTTTGGTAAGGAATCCATATACCAAGCAGTCAGGTAACTTATTGCATGGGATGGTCATGGAAAAATCAACAAATTTCACAGTTTTAGATGAATTAATGAAAACAACTGCAAGAACACAAATGATGTCAAATGCCTTTCAGATGTTTCTAATGAACACAATTGAAAAACTAGAAGTTTATCTAAGTGTAGAACTTGACATTTCTTTTTTCTTTCACAAGGTCATACAAAAGTATACCTTAGATTTCTGAATGTTAACTATTTAGCTGTTAACTAACTTCTTAAAATGCTACTTTCCTGTCAAGAATAGATTATTATTGAAGATTTAACATAGTTATATTTCTAAAAATGGCATATGTGTGTTGCTTTTGATTTGTCATTAATTTTCAATCTAAGCTTTCTTTTGTATTATGCCAGTAACTATATTCTTTAAAACATAGAACAAAAAAAACCCAAAAGCAATAAAAGCATTCTTTAATATTATCAAGTTAGTACCCTGGTTTTATTAGTAACCTTATGAACACATATAAACATTTATTTAACTCAGGAAGTATTTATTTATCTATTTATTTATTTAGTGGTGCTGGGGATTAAACCCAGGGCCTTGTGCAGGCAAGGCAAGTACTGTACCAACTGAGCTATCTCCCCAGCCCAGGAATTAATAACTTAACCATACAATTCTATTAAATCTAGCAATAGAAATGAAAGAAATTACTATTATATGCTATTACATGGATGAAACTTGAAAACAGATTAAATTAAAGAAGTAAGTGGGCAAAACTTACCAATAATATGACATATATACATGTACATATATATACGTACAGAGTCATATATATAGATATATATTCAATATCTGCAGCCAGAAAGTAGACTAATATTCACATATGGTAGGGAGATAAGGGTATATGAGAGAGAAGGAGAGATCTGAGTTAATGTTGATGGTTATGAGAATTTCTTGGGAGGAACATTGATGATAATGTTTTAAGATTATTGGTAATATTTACACAAATCTGTGAATGGACAAAAATTATTAAATTATGTGCTTTGAATTCATAAATATTACATATGGGAATTATACCTCAATAATGCTACTTTCTAAGGAAAAACAGAACATAAATGTAGAACTATACACAGTCTGTCAATAATGGCAAAATAAAGTTTCTAACAAATAAAAGTAATGAAGAATAAAATTGTAACCATCTGATTACTACTTAATAAAAATAGGTAAGTTTGCATGTAACTTAGTAATGGGTGTACTCCAATCAAATAGTAAATAGCAAAATCAAGTAGATATTTTTTTTGAAAAGTTAATAATCATATATCTGACTTATTAAATCTTTCCCAGTAATATATGTGTATACACACACACACACACACACACACACACACACATATATATATATATATATATATATATATATATATATATATATATAAAATATAAATGTAATATTTATGGACCCATCAATCAGGATATTCATTTATTTTAAATATTGTTTTCTTTAATAATAATAATCTCAATAAAAGGTAATACATCAACCAGAACTAATTAATATGTAGATGTTATATTTTTACATTATTACCAAATGCATTTCTTTATTTTTTTTTAAATTTCAATATTATGGATATTTCTTCACAATCCTTTTTCCACTTTTGTGATCATATTTGATTCTTTATCATTCACAGTGCACTAATTAGTACTGTCCAGTGATGAAATAGAACATATAGATGTGTTTGTGTTTGTTATTAAATATAAAATAATACATATGTATAAATTATACATATATATATATATATATATATATATATATATATATATATATATACAATGGGAATTAGTATAATAATATGAATGCATGATCATGGAGGCCAAGAAATCCCACAGTAGTCATCCTAAAGTTGGAGAAACAGGAACCTCAGTGGTGTTATTTAATGAAAGTCTAAAAAACTGAGGACAAGCAAAGGAATGTTAAACTTTTAAGCCCTGATAAGAGTACAAAGACTCAGAAATCAGGAACTTGATGCCTGATGACAGAAGATGAATACTTCAGCTGAGAAAGAAAGAACAGCAGAGAGAGAGAAAGATTCATTTTTGTCTTCCTTCACATTTTTGTTCTGTTCAAGCCATCAATGGATTGGATGATCCACCTCAACAATGGTAAGGAAGATCTTCTTTACTCAGTTTGACTGATATCCTAGTATCTTTAAAAAATACTTCATATGGCTGAGGATATACCATAGTTGCTACAGTGCTTGTCTTGCATGCACAAAGCCCTGAGTTCAATCCCCAACATGCACAAACACACACACACACACACACACACACACACACACGCATAAACAAACAAACATGAAAAAATCTTTAAAGATGTTGTCAGTAATAATGTTTACCAGCTCTCTAGGTCTCTTTTATTCACATAAGTCAAATGTAACAATCAGATGCAAATACATACAGAGAGGATTTTGGTGCTACTTTTCCTTGTATAGGCTCTAACAAATTGGTCCATCAATAAGTTGTAAATTGATGTATACATCTTTGTTTACTCTATCATTTTGAGCAAAGTAAGATGAAAATATTTCTGGAAACTTTCTGGAAATTTTTGCAAGAAATCTGATTTAACATTTAAACTATCTTTTAAATTGCTTCTTCCATATTCAGGTTATGAAACAGGATTCAAGAATATTTCTTCTCCAAATTCTAGTCAACTACACATAATTAAAGGGAATTAATGTCCTCTTGATGTTTCACAAAATTTTGAAGTCCTTTGCACTAACAGGATGTGTTTCATCTTTATAAATTCTGAGGCTAGATTTCAGTAATTTAGACACTGAAAAAATGTGTTAGTAAGTTTCTGTAGGCATTGAGACACATAAAGTAAAACACTTGCTTATCAACAGTTAGCTTATCAAAACCCACTGAGCTTTACTCTCCTTATGGACTTTCAGGTTAGACCATGTTTGCAGAATTCTTTCCAACAATTATTCCCTGGTAGAAAAATATTCTTTATGGCAACACTAACCAAAAATAAGAAAAGGGAAGTGATAATATAAAATATGATTTAAAATTAGGCAACTAAAAATGCAAAATTAGTTTCAAACTACATAGAACATAAAAGTGGAAAGAAGAAAATGATTAAAAAATGAATTAGAAGAAGGTAAGAGAGAACAAATAGGAAGAGAAAGAAAGGTAAAATAGGAGAAAGCAGAATAATGAAAGAGAGAGAGTATATCTAGTTTAATTAATTAAGAAAAATATATTAAATTGTCTAGAACTCTGTGAACGATGGGGGATCAAAATAAACCTACTCAGAAAACAATATAAGCAAAATAAAAATTAGCATAAAATACTATATATTCCTCCTTGTCCAGATATTTTAGATGGAGAGATTCCTTTTAAAGACTTTCAGATTTGAGATCTTCTAGGCATTGGAAGTGTAGTAAATCTTCAAGTCCTCTGAATGTCTCTAGTCATGAAGGCTGTGACTAAATCAAACATCTTTTGTTAGACACCATGTAATAATTTTTTCCCATATAGAGATTAGCACTCTGTTTCAAGAAAATGCACATAATTCATGCATATGAGCCTATCTACATGATCCTCACACTGTCAACTCTGGCATGGTCAAACTAATTCTGAGAGAGAAACTCCATTGTGGGTCCAGTTACCTGGACCACAAATATCAAGATTTAATGCTTGGGCTACAGTTGTGGCTCAGTGGAGCACTTGTCTAGCACATCTGAGGCACAGGTTCGATTCTCAGCACCACATATAAATAAATAAAATAAAGATCCATTTACAACTAAAATAATATTTTAAAAAAAAGTAAATGCTCTTCACCTTTCTCTTGTTTGCACACCAGCAGAATGGCAGAATGCATACCCCAAACCCTAGAGATGTCAATGGATCTTCAACATAGCCTCTTTTTTGGACTCATACTGAATCTTTGGGTGGGTTCATACTCTCCCTATAAAACATGAATAAAGAAAGAGAAACAAGCAGAGCCACTGCCACATCATTTGTGGATCCTAGGAATGACTCTGTGTGTGGGAGAGGTGGCTGAGCCCACAAGGATCTGTTCTGGGGTGGTGGCTGTGGACTCTCAGCCTTCCACTGAACCCAGCAACAGGATCCCTGGCCCTAGCTCCCTCCTGAGTCCATGTAAAAGGATCTAGCTTAAACTGAACTTCTTCTTGGTCACTAACCTCAGACTGCCAGTTCTGTTTGTAAAGCCTCTCTGCTTCTTCCCACTGTGTCTTTAGTCATCCAGAGATGGCAGATGGATGTGTCACAGTCTCTCTTCTGGACCCAGGATGAAGTGGTGTAGACATGGTCTGACCTAGTGAAGAAGAATGAATTTTAGTTCTTTTATATTGAAAAGTTGCTGAAATTCCTGATCTTCCTTGCTTTGAAATAAATGCTCTTGTTCTTTTGAAAACCAGTATTTCTGGGATTCACCTAGTAACTGCTTCTCTAATGTTACACTGATATTCTCTCTCATGGCCACACTACTTCATTATGAAGACACACACCTATTAGTTGATTAAATATCCTGGAGCAGTCAGTATGTGCTGGTGCCCCTAGTCCACCATTTGCCTTCCCTCACACCTGAAGTTTTAAATGTAAGTAAAGATGATGAAATCATATTTTAGTTGACCCAGAATGTAACCTAATTATCAGTCACTTCTTCTGTAACAATTAGAATTTTATTGCATTCATACAATTATATAATTAAATAATGTTAAATATTGTGCATTAGTAATTTCAATGTATCTGATTCATAAATTATTATTAGAATTTAGGAAGTCAAGCATAACCAGACTTGTTATTACTAAACAAAGAAAATACTATGAAAAATATGCTTCAATAATTACCAATATTAAATCAGACAAGGGCATTTGTAAATATATTTATTGAATTATATGCAGCAACAAACCTATTTATATGAATATTTATATTGACTCAATTTATATGGAGACTATTTTTAAAAATTTGTATATTTAAATTGCAAAAATTAGCTGGACATCACTGTAACAGCTCTACATTTTGGTACCATTTTTTTGTGTTTGTCAGATTTTCATCACTAAAAGAAATATTTGAGATAATCCATTTTAGAAGATAAAAGGTTTATTTTTGCTCATGGTTTTCGTAGTTTCAGTTCATGATCAATTGATCTTATTGTTTTGGATCCTGAAGCGAATGAAAGCACCGAGGCAAGAGGATTTGGCAGAAATTGCTCTCCTCAAAGCCATGAAGCAAAAGAAAGTGACTGGCAGAGGACCAGGCTTCCCAGTCTTCTTCAAAGCCACGTCCCAGTGACATCAAAGTCTCGCACTAGGTCCCACCTCTTCTCAATAGTGCCAATAGAGACCAAAACTTAAAGCAACAGGCCTTTGGGGGATATTTAAACTATAGCAGTCATATATAAACAATGGTATTTTTATTCCTGGGTAAAAGGATCTAGCTTAAATCAAGAATTACTTTAAGTAAAGGAAGACTTTTATTTTTGTGTTTATTGGAGTAATTGAATTCACTATTAGACATTTCTATTATAGTTAATGAACAGGAAAAATCTCTGACTTGTGCAAAACTCTACCATATTTCCATAATTATCTTCTAAATTATCTTGAAAATAGGGTACCATTTTAAGATGTCTTACTTGTGTGTCTTTTACTTTAATCTTTTTATGAAATATAAAAGTAAAACTTTTTTAGTTTCAGATTTGTTACAGGTAGTTTAATAATGTTATTTGATTTGCAATCCAATTAAGAGTCTTCAGCAATATGTAATTTTGAATCAAATTTTGAATGCAATGAGTTTGTGTAATTTTTTGTTTCTTTGTAATAAGGATTGATCCCAAGGGTACCTAACCACAAAGTCATATCCCCATTCTTTTTTTATATTTTGTTTTGAGACAAGGTTTAGCTAAATTGCTTAGTGCCTTACTAAATTGCCAAAGATGACTTTGAATTCTCAATCCTCTTGCCTCAACCTCTTAAACCATTGAGATTACAGGTGCATACTGCACAAAGTAGTTTGTGTTAACTTTAAAAACATTTAAAGGAAAAAAATCTCCTTACAAATTAGACTGTCTTTAGAAAGTATTGTTTAAATTTATATTTCTTAAAATTAACTTTGAGTTCTATTTGGTATTGAGAAACTGGACTAAATTTATAAAAGAAAAATAGCATAATATAAATTTAGAAAATGCTTGGGAACAATGACATTATATAAAACAAATGCAATTTATAATGGTTCAAATTAAACTTTTAAAATTTTGCAAAAATGGTATGCAATCAATAGAAGCCATTCTTTGAATTTTGACATTGTTCTCTTCCTGGGCTTCAACTATCCATTAGGATACTTTGTGGTGATTCCCATGTATATGTTAACATAAATATTTTGAGCATGTTATGGGCTAGACTGAGCTATGATGTACAATATATTAGAAGTACTAAAAGAATTAATGATACATTCAAATTAATGATGGATTTATCAGGACATTACTGCATCATAACTTGAGGAGCATGTGTATACAAACATGTATTTGTTTTATAAAATATACATGTAAATATAATAATACATATACAGTGAACTATTAAAACTATGATTTAAATTTTAGTGTTTAAAAATTAAGTAAATCAAGACCAACTGTATTATGGAGTATTGCCGCAGTCTCTGGCTGGGCACAAATCACCAGCCTCCACACAGCTTGTAGATTCAAACAGCAATTCTTTATTCCTGATCTCACACCGGCCGTCTACAAACACGTTCTGGGGAAATCCACGTTCTCTGCCCAAATCCACACTTCCACTGGGCTTCTGTCTCCCAAATGTACTGTCTGACCCTAAGAACTCAAGAGGAACTCAGGCAGCAGGATACGCCCTATTCTAAATGGGGAACACCCTAATCTCCTATTATGCTAAACCGGGGACACCCTAAACACGGATCCGCCCTGGTCCTTGAGCAAGGTCACCTTTCAGGAGTCCTTCCACTAGACAGCATGGGAGTACGCTGGCAAGGAAATTTTCATACCTACTTGGCTGATGGCTCCCAGAATCTCCCCCCTTCTGATTAATTAAACAACAAGTAATGTGGCTTAAGGACCGTGCCTGGTAGGTTGTCCAGTTCAACATATGGTTCTTACCCGTCATCGAAAAACTGACCTTTAGGCATCAGCCTCCTGTCTTAGGTTGATACCACTGCAACTGGATCATACCCGTCACTGACTACCGGTCCAGCATACAGCCATACTTGTGGATAGGTCTATGGACCAGTGGGGGGGTGAGGTTCTTTGCCTCACCTCTGTTGGCCCCTAAATTTGGCCTTGGTGCCAGTGGGGGAGTGAGGTTAATGTGATTTAAGTTTCCACACTCTGATGATCTTACTAGATTCATACACATAAACATACGTATACTTTAGATCTGCTGAAATTTTACAACTCACATTAGTTCCTTTATCCTTCAACAGAACAGCATAAATATATTTTGAGTTAACTTTTTATTCTGGCTAATATTTTTGCCTTTAGGTGTAGAGAGATGTGAATAAGCCTGCAGGTTCCAAGGTTTCTTTTTCAGTAAATTCATATATGAAGACCCTACTACCATCTCATATTCCCCTACATTAAGGTAAAAAACATCAATGGCAGTTCCTTTTTCACTGGGATTACCCTTCTCAAAAGTTTTTGTAGTTATCTTAGGAAATATCACTCATTCAACATGGCAAGTGTAGCAAACTATTAATTTCACCCCCACCCCCTATTAAAGTGTGATTATTCCTGGAGGTATAGGTACAAATATACCCAACAAACTGCTAAGGTCATTGTTCTGATCCAGGCAGCAGATGGTCTGCACTCCTTTGAATGTATGTGGATAGTCATTAGAATGCCTATAATTTCTTAAATTAACAATGTTTTTCATAGCAAAATATTTTGTGTTGTATTTTTTTCCCTCAGCCTAGGAGAATAAGAGGAGTTTGCATTAGCCTTCAGAGTGAGAAGTGAGTGATGATTTTGTTTCTCCTTTCTTTATTTAATTTCATTGGAAAACAAATAATGGAACCACAGTTAAAAGGCCAAAGACCAAGTGTGAAGAAGTTCTAAAGCCAGCTCAATGGTGAGTGTTATGCTACTTAGAGTAATTAAACAAAAGCATATATATCAAATCTTTATCCTTCTGCTTTTTTCCAAGTTAATAAACAATTACAAACAAAATATCCTTTAGACTCACTCATTAGAGCGATGCAATAGTCCTAAGATCTACAAAAGATTATATTAGTGATGCCGCCCCAATCACCTTGTCACAGGTACTTCCCATTCATATTCAAATCACTGGCTATAGAGGGAGGTATTGGAATGTCTTGCATATGTTTGTGAATTTTCATAACTTCTATTTTGTTCCAATACTCTTTTCTTATCTTTATTAAGTGATTAAGTGCTATATCATAGTGACATTTTCTCCTGATGTTAACATTGGTATGGTCATAATAAGTGAGAAAATTGATCAAAATCTGAATTATTTTCTTAATACTAAAAGAACGTTAACAAACATCATAGACTGCCTGCCAGTGGCTCAAACAAGCATCCCTAATTAAACCTGATCAGGCCAGTGGGAAGGGCATGATGAATCACAATTAACCCAGAAGAACAGTTTTGATTTATGGAATTTGTGGGAGTTTTAGGCAGAGTTTTTTATTGTTTTTTAAAGCATCTTTGGACATAGCCACCTGTATGAGGGAAAGTTATAAAAAATCATTTTGTATTTTGAAATTAATTTACTTTAATTACACTTTAATTGAAACTAATGATACCTCAATTAATGTTAATGTACATTTTTTTTTTCATTTGCAGATAGGATTAAAAACTTCTGGAATTTTGCTATGATATTATTATCTAGATTAGAATGGAGACATTTTACTTAACAATTCAATTGGTGTATTGAGAAGGTGCATGTTTTTATTGGATATCAAAATATATCTTTGTATTGTTTATGTAAGAAAAACTAGACAAGGGATGGAAAACTAGTGGAGCATTTCATAAAAGAAAAGAGTAAGGGTATTGGGGGACACAGATCAGTTTGTGGAGTGTTTGCCTCAGATGCACAAGGGCCTGGGTTCAATTCCCAGCACAACAAAAAATAAAAAAAGAAGAATAGGCTTCCATCTACCAATTATGAAGTGGGAAATTTGATAACAAAAGAGTAAAGTTGCCATTATTTAAAAGTGATAAGATTTGTACATGAAACTCTAAATTATATCAAATGCAGAGAAATTATTAGAAGCATATATATACAATAATTTAAGAAAATTATAATATTCTATAAAGTAACCTTAAGCAGATTTGTGGGTAAAAAGTTTTAATATCATAAATATTCTAATTATCTTCTCATTTGCCCAGGTTTAATAATATAAGTTTGATAAAATTTTAATCAAATTATCAGTAGAAATTTATTCAGAAATTTAAATTTCGATTATAAATATTATATAAAACAAAAATCACTGAGATTATTTATACCTCTGGTCATAAACAACTGGCAGTTGTTTGTCATTCCAACAGTAGGACTGACATAAAAGAATAAAATTAAAACAATGTTGAATTGTAGGAAAAGTTGTACTTCTGCTTTACCTAAAGGGAGCTCAAGGAAAGATTTTAAGTTCTCTGGAACTTTATCTTATGATATATTAAATTTGTAGGTCAATGTATGATTTTTGTGTTTAATGCAGATCATGAAAAATATTATTGACATGAAAATTAAGTGTATCTTGATGCAAATCAGATGCATTTATGTATAATATATCAGTAATATAATATATACATGCACTTCAAACAGATTAAAACTTTAGTGTTGAAAACAAACTTTTAAATATCTAAGTAGGAAATATGTTTAATAATAGGGTAGGGAAGAATTATTTTAAACCACTAATTCAACTGAGAATATATGGAAATTTAATTATGTGTAAGTGGATACTATTTTCATAAAAAGACACCTTGTGGAAATTGAAAAAAAGGAACACATGGAGAATATATTTCAATTTTTAAAACTAAGAACATTATTACTAAGATATGAACTCTTTTAAATTTTTAAAACAATCAGAAGCAGTAGAAATGTAAAGAGAACATGGGCAAAGGATTTTATTAAAAATTTCAAATAAAAAGATTATATGAGCAATACATATTTGAAGAGATGCATATATTGTCCAATAATTAGGGAAATGCCAATCAATGTCATTATAAAATAAAGTTTCGTATTCACTTTACTGACAAAAAATAAAAGTGTGAATGTAATGGTTTATTATTCAAGGCATTTGAAAAGTGACTCAAAATAGGAGCCAGGGTGTAGCTCATTGGTTGAGTCTGTACTTTGCAGGGGCCTGAGTTCAACAATAAATAAATAGATAGATAAATGAGTAAATATCTGAATGAATGATATATAAATAAATAAAACCACAGACTCAGTAGCTTAAACAATGCACATTTAAACTGTTACAGTTTGGGAGATCAGAAGATTCAAAGGGCTAAATTCAGGGGTTGGCACTGTTGAATTCTGTTTTGGAAATTCTAAGGAATAATATATTTTCTTTTCCTATTTTGCTTTTAGAGATTACCATGGTTCCCTGGCCCATGTTCATTTTTTTTTCTTTCTTTTTTTTTCTGAGGGGGCGGTGGTGGATACTGGGATTGAACTCAGGGTCACTCATCCACTGACTACATCCCCAGCCCTATTTTGTATTTTGTTTAGAGACAGGTTCTCTCTGAGCTGCTTAGTGCCTCCCCATTGTTGAGGCTGGCTTTGAACTCATGATCCTCCTGCCTCAGTCTCACCAGCCACTGGAATTACAGGCATGCACCACAGCGCCCGGCTTCATGATTACTTTTTGTCTCCTATCACAGCAATATTGTTTGTGTCTTTTTCTCATCAAGTCACTCTGGTGTTGTTTCTCCTGCTCTCTCTCACATATGTAAAAGGCCATAGTCAATAAACAGGATTGTAGATAACTGAAGATATCTCCTTACATTTAGGCCAGAATATTAGACACCTTATGCCCATATTCACTCACATGCATCATCTTGTCATGCAACATAGAATATTATAATATTACGGGGATTAGGTTATGGAAAAATTGAGTTGGCCTTTTTTATGCCTATCATAGCATCTAATACTATATACTGTAGAAGGAGTGTGTCTATATCTTTCTTATTCACTGTTGCTAGAGTGTCTTTAAGATAAAGAATTTAGTTTATTAAGATGGTGAGAATCATGGTAATAAACAACCTTGTTATCTTGGTAGCCTCAAAAACTATTTCTTGCTCAACAAAAATAATCACTGAAGTAGTGATAAAAATATTTGTAAAGATATAGACTTAGAAAACTGTGACAGAGTAATTATGCTTGGAATTTTGTATCTAAAATAAATTTCTGCATATGTGCTTAGGGAGATGTGTAACAGCTCTTGGGAGCAAAAACCTGGAGCCAGACACTCATCAAACTGTAGAATATTCATACAATAAATATCATACCTCAGCCAATTGGTACTTCTCAGCCACAAACTGATAAAAAGACACAAGGAATTTTTTGGAAAAGTCAGTTGTTTTCTCATGCAATGTCAAATTTAATCTTACAGTGGAGGGAAATATCTAATAATTCCCTCCAAAGGAAATGCATAATTATAAAAATTATATTTTTATATAAATAATTCACCATAGTATGTTTTAAGACCAAACTCAGTTATTGTTTCACTTGGGAGTTTTTCAGTTACCATCTACAGGTAGCTTATGTTTTCATGTTGCCACTTCCCTACAGCTTTCATCATACTCACCTCCCTGCATTATGTGTCTTTTAATGGATATATTTCTGAAACTTTATTTAGTCAGAGAACATATAAAGAGATCAAAATAGTATTTTTTTATATTAGTCCCAGTTTCTAGATTATAGAGCTTTAATTATCTATATGTTTTTCTATAAAGAGTTAGGTCATAAATATCTGGGCTGTAACAGCCACATGTAGTCTGTGTCACTGCTCCTCAGTTCTCATACACAGTATGAAAGTAAATATAGAAAATGCACAAAAAAGATGGGTGTGTATATGATGAAATAAAACTGTATTAGTAAAATCAAACCCTAGGATGGATGTGGCTCAAAGCTATCCTTTCCCAATCACCTCTCCTGAGAAAATGGAATCTAACTTGCAGACAAAGAAATATATTGTTGGTTCAGATAACTGATGGTAAAATGGTTTTAGCATATATGAATATACATTTATTCATATTGATATTTTTGAAATGTTTTAACAAATGTGTGAGCAAAAAAGCAAGTTAGGATGGAAATCAGAGTTCTATTAGCTAAGTTTTATAAATTAATATCTTAGTTTAAGTTAATGTAGAAGTGACTTGCCTCATGTCTGTATTAATATATAATGTAATTAATCTTCCTAAACCTGTTTGATAATTGTTCATTGATCATGTATTATTATATTTGACATTTGAGACCAAATTGTATTGAAAGCAAACTGTACTCTATGCTAATTTTATATGAATAATGATATTCTAAAGTGGATCATCATTATTTTCACTTTTAAATTTTCAATATTCTAAATATGCTTTTATTTATATTATGTTGTGTTTTTTATATCTAATTAGTAATTTTGATTATTTTTGCATTGGTTGAATTTAATGTTTAGTGAATTAACAAATCCTATGATAATTCCCTAATATCCTCTAAAATATCCCAGCAAACTTAACAAAAAGTAATTCATAATAAGGAGCCAATAAAATAATGAACTATATCCTTAAACAGCCTCAAAAGAGAGATAAACATATTTTCATTACAGCATTAATAGACTTCGTCAGGTTATTTATGAGAACTACTAGATAATGGTTTTTCATTTTTGTTTATATCCATAGTTTAAAAGTATATGGCATATCATAAATTGATTGGCATATATTATACAAAATAGAGCGCTCTGATATTTTTATTCTCTTTTAATGTTGGCAATTCTAATTCACTTTTTAAAATCCAGACAAAATCTATTGAAGTAATTATTTTATTAGAAAATAAATGCAATGCAGTATTTGAATTCCTGTTAGAGCACACAGTGACATGAATTTAGTAGTGCAAAGGCTTTTCCACATGTTCTCTGTTGCAAACTTATTAAGTTGTCATGCATTTATACTTTTAAAATAATTAAGTACTAAGACTTTAGAAAATTGAACAGTTGTTTGATTCAAAATATCCTGGAGAAATAAAAAGATGCTATACTGTCTTTCTAATTATTTGAAAAAAAGTCATTATTCTACTGAATTCATTACATAAATGTCAATTATTTATCCTGTAATTCTTTTTGTAAAGCTTTGTCAATTTTCTATGTTGTCAGACTAGTCATATTTGCTTTTTAAATAATATATAACTGATACTACCCTGCTCAGATTCATTAAAATATTGATTTTTATAAACATCTATTTATGTGTTTCACATTCATTTAGGAATAAAAGAAAATTTATTCTTGTGAATTGATAGCATGTATTGATTCATTTAGATTTATTTGAATCAATCTAGTTGCATCTTTTATGGGAGAAGCAGTTTTATAATTTTATGATTTTATTCCCAAATCACACACATTTCTGGTCAATTCCCACAGAGAGGAATTAATTTTCTTTTTTCTTTCTTTTTCTTGGGGGAGAGGGGAGTTGTAGTATAGTTAAAAATTGGTCTGCAGCTAGCACAATTAAAAATTGGTCTACATTCATGACCTCATGTTTTTCTTTCTTTTTTACTTTTTGTTTGTTTGTTTGTTTCTGTATGACCTAGCACAGCACCTGAAATGTATTTGTCATGCTACCAAAATTTATTGGTTTAAACAATGACCAAGTATTTTCAAAGCATTGTGACAAAGTCTGTATAAACAAGATATTGTGTTGTATCCAAAATAATCTTGATCCAATCAGATTCATTATACTCTACAAAATAGGAATTGTTAAATGAATAGATGCTTTCAAGAACACATGAAACCAACATAGGAATAGTAGCACTGTTTTGTAAGGGGAGTTTAGGAATCACAATCTGTACTTTTATTTAATAAAATCATTTTAATTGAACATATAATAATTTCATATGTGAAAAAATAAAAGTTTACAATAATAAGATATAAGTATCTATGTATTAGAATGGCCAAAATCTAAAAGATGAACCATGTCAAACTTCTAGTGAAACTGTTGTCCAACAGGAATTTTCATTAACTGGTGGGAAGGCAGAAGATTTCAGTCTCTTTGGAAGAAGTTTGACAGTGTCTTCCAAAACTGACCATAGCTTTTTATAACATGAAACATCAATCCCAATCCTTGGTAGTTTCTTAAATGAGTTAGAAACAGGTCCTACAAAAAACATGCACATAAAGATTTGGAGCAGATTCACTCATAATTCCCCATATTAGAAATAACCATGATGTTTTTCAGCAGATGATGGGATGAACAAACTATGGTGTATCTATAGAATGGAATAATCAACTTCACTAAAAACAAATGAGCTCCCAAGAACAAAAAGACATGAGCAAACTGTAATTGCATATTTTGAGGTGAAAGACATCAGTTTTAAAAGCATAAATGCTCTGATTCCAACCATACAACATCTTGGAAAGGGCAGAAGTAGGGGTAAGCACTAGCTTCCAGGAGTTGTGGAGACAGAGGTTGGATGAAGTGGTGAAGCCTGGGCGTTGGGAGAGCAGTTTAAATGTTCTATATGATACTCTAGTAGTAGAGAGATGATATTTGGCATTAGACAAAACAGAGAGTACTATACACATACATGTAATTATGGACTTCAGCTAATAATGTATCATCTTTGTTCATTAATTGTCACTAATATATCATATCAATGCAACATGTTAATAAGAGGACCAAGTGGGGGCAGGGAGAATGAGAGCTTTAAGAGAGAACTCTGTACATTCTGCTCTGTTTCATGAAAACCTAAATCCTTTTATAAAAATAAAGATGACTAACTTTTAAAAGCAGAAATTAGAAATATTAAATTCATGGTTTATGATCTTTTTCATTGAGAAGGGAAGTGATAACTCTTCATATCTAACCATTATAACTTCTGTGATACCTTAAAAATTCACAAATTTATTTTATTTCCTAGAAGGTAATTTATATCACCAAAAAATAAAAAATAAAGGTTTAAAATTTTTAGGAGGGATTTTTCTGATGGATTGACTATTGTATCATGACTTAATGGGCTCCTACAGTCCCACCCTTTGCTCTGTCAAGTTGTAGTTACCTCCATCTCTGGTCCTGTGACTTGCTTTGGCCCAAGGAACATAATAATTAAATGACAAGCAGAGATGTCAAATGGACCTCCCTTATTAACACCATGGCAAAGATATCAAGAATTGGCTTTTCTGAAGTATGAGAGAAAACATGAAACTGGCAAAATTTAGTCTCAGATATAAAACTAAGTTAGTAAGAGGCAATTGACTTAGAGTTATCTCTACAGTTTGAATTATTATATATTTAACAATAACTTAACTTATTACATAAACAAACTTAAAATTACTTTTATATGTAGTTGTATAACAAACAGTCAGGTTGTAGTCAGTCATCAAGCAGCTGAGCATCACAGGTAGCCAACTGATCAGATCACACCCAAATAAAGTAAGCACCACACCACACCATATCTATCTAAGAAATATCCTGCTGCATTCAATTAGAATATGTCTCTATTTGCCTTCCCCTTGAGAATATAAAGGTTCCCTTTCTTCTCATGCTACCAAGGGAAGCTCTCTGGATGTTTTTTAGCTTTTAGTATTGCACCATCAATAAAAGAAAGAAAGAAGGAAGGAAGGAAAGAAGGAAGGAAGGAAGGAAGGAAGGAAGGAAGGAAGGAAGGAAGGAGAATCAAAAGGTGTAATCACTTTGGAAAGCAGTATGGAGATTCCTTAGAAAACTTGGAATGGGACCATCATTTGACCCAGCTATCCTACTCCTCAGTCTGTACCCAAAGGACTTAAAATCAGCATATTACAGTGATTCAGCAACATCAATGTTTATAGCACATCAATTCACAGTACATAAACTATGGAACCAAACTAGATGTCCTTCAATATATGAATGGATTAAGAAACTGTGAGATATATATATATATATATATATATATATATATATATATATATATATATATCCATATACACACACACATACACACACACACACACACACACACAATGGAATATCACTTTGTATTAAAAGAGAATAAAACTGTGGCATTTACAGATAAATGGATGAAGTTGGAGAATAGCATGCTAAGGGAAGTAAGCCAATCCCCAAACACCAAAGGACAAAAGTTTTCCACTGATAAGTGGATGCTCATCCATAGTTGGGGGGTGGAGCAAGGGAAAAATGGAGAAACTTGAGATTGGGCAGAAGAGAGAGAGGGAAGGGGAGGGTATGGGGGGAATTTTGTGGAATGAGATGGACATTATTACCCTAGGTACGAGTATGATTGTATGAATGGTGTGATCTACATCATGTGCAACCAGAGAAATGAAAAATTGTGCTACATTATGTAAAATATTAAATTTAGAAAAATCATCCTTTTGGTCAAAAGTTAACTTACATAAGATTTTCTCTTAACACATCTAAATGTACTCTATTCTACACACTAGTCCTCAGCAAACTCTGCTGACCAGAAACATGTGAGCAAAAGCTGCATGGGTTTGCTGGGCCTTGCTCAAATTAATAGATATTATGGAGCCAATGCACAGATTTAAGAGCAAAAACAAGTGGTTAGTTTTGTAAACCCATGATGCTTTGGTATAGTTTGTTATGCAGCTTTATTGTGTCAGAAAATTCATTTAGTTTCTGTTGAAAAAATATTGCTTGTACATTTTCACTAGCACTGTATCACCGATTAAGACCCTATGTATGTTTTAACATCTTCAAAAACTGAGACTGGATATATGGAACTATTGTTAGATTAACTGTATATTTCAGTTCTAAGGGATATATAGTATTTAAATACCTGGAAAAAAATAAATGGATTATTTAGGGGAACAAAATGTCTCAAATTAATCCCACATAAAAAAATAGAGACAATAGAACAATAATGCATTAATTGTCCCTGGAATAGGAAAAAGAAGTAAATAATTTATCATATAGTCTTCACAATAGAGAATTTTAAATATTTAAAATACATTATTACATTATATATAATATGGATTATAGTGTGCCAACTTTAGTTAAGAAAGTTTTATGTCTGAGGCCCTCCTACTCTAAGAAAGCCTATTATTTTTGCCTAGTAATAAAAATAGTAACTTAATATATTATCTATTAATCTTAAAGGGCATAATTTCAAGATAATGCCTTCTGAATGAGGCAATGATAAGGATGTATAAATGTTATAAATGTGCTCTAAAGAAATCAGAGTATTATTCTGACATTTCTCATTAAAATCTAAAATAGTTAAGATAATGTCTTGAGAAAGCTAAGGATTGTAGACAATTTCACACTGACACTAATTTGTTTGCTCCAAAATTCCTGTGTTTATAAGAATATATTTTCAAGAAATAGAAGCCATTTGAAATATAATAACTTCTTCAGAATATTTCTTTTACTTTCAACTGGACTTTTGCCACATTATACTTTCCCATCTTTTATTCATTATAATGCCCTCCAGCATATTCCCCAGAAATATTTGGCTGAACATGAAAAGTAACTCACCCTGGGTAATAAAGAGTTCTCTACAATGTGCTTGCACCACATAAAAGTAGTCTGTTTAAAGTTAGTAACTCTATCTATGGGCAACTTTGAATAATATAGGAATCATAAAATATTCCAATGGGTAGAATTTGAAAAATATATATTGTGGTAAAAAAGCCAAAGTCTATATCAAATCTTAGATTTGGCTAAGTGTTGAAAAGTTATTTTAAAACATGTTTTTCACCTTTATAAGGCTAGGAACTCTTCAATTGTATGTTACTAAATAATGAGAATAATAACTCAATTAAAGCCTGCGTCTATGGGGACATGCAGTAGGTTAAGTTAGCAATCACATAAATATGACTAGGGAATGTAAAATACAATAGTATAAACAGGCTGATTAGCACATTAATAATGGTTTTCTTTGAGCAAATCTGAAGTTTGAGCTCACTGATATTTATTGTGGTTGTCAAATAATACACTCTAAATACAAAGATTTAACTGACCAAATAAATATGATGACACATTATTGTACTGTCAGTTTATTGCTTACCTCAACTTGTCTAATTCTTTTCAAAGAAACAATGAGGAAATGTTCCACAGTGGTAGAATTTCAGACAATAAAATTAAAAAAAAAATCTGGACTTTTTCTAATCAAAGCCTATAGGTATTTCAAATCTGACCAATTTTTCAGCACTAATGACCATTCATGTGTCTTCACCATTGTCTTAACATGAAAAAGCCAGTCAAATACATTAGGATAGAAAGAATTCAGTGGACTACTTTCATCATAAAGAAAAATTCATGATTTTTTTAGTGACATGGCCTGGCTTCTTACATTTAATTCATGTCTACATCTTTCAACATGGAAAGCGTACTATTTATTCTCACATTATATTACATAATGAAGCCTTCATCAACAAACTAAATTCACAGTAAACAAATTTACATACACACACACACACACACACACACACACACATATATATATATATATATATATATATATAATTTCTCTATCAACTTGATGTTTTTTAAGTTTGCATTTTATTTTCTTTCTATAGTTAGCTGTTATTATTGTTGTTTTGCTGCTGGGAATGGAATCTATTGCTTCTCTCATGCTAAACACATGCTTACCACTGAGTTAAAACCCAAGACCTAGCCAATTAATTTTTCCTACTAAAAAGGAGAGATATTAATATTTGTCAATCAGAAAATATTCTGCTTCCTGGAAAGCATTGCTCAAACTATGAAGAGTGTTTTTGATACGATTGTGCCAAAATTAACAAACAATTTTACTATTCTCTTAAAGACTTGATTACATATTATTGGATGCTTTGGAAAGTCAGTGGTTATCATAACCATGCAAGAACTATTGTACATTCAGTAACATAAAATGCCCTTTTCTTATTACAATTCTACACCAATGCTTTCTTTTTATAAAAAGCATTTTTTGATTCTCCAGATAGTGATATAAATAAATATTACAGGCAAAGAAAATCAGGGCACATCTAGTGATATATGAGTTCTGGTGATTGGAATCAATGCATCTTCCCCATATGTAAGCTAAATTGTCACCAAATGGTTGTCTGGTCTTTGCAAGGAAGTTTGTCCAGCTTCTGTCTTGGATACTGTATATGTAGGAGTTGAACTTTAACCAGTGGCTTTAGCTAGATCCCACTGGACATTACAGAGCCCATTCTCTGAACAAATTCTGAGCATTCAACACTCGAAAATCAGACCCTCAGCTCATGAGACCCTTGCTGTCAAACGCTGAATGCTGATGAGTAGCAGTGTCTGACATTCACATGACGTGTTTTTCTGTAAGTATTTTTCTAATTAATGTTATAAAGTCTATCTAAGAAAATATTTTCCATTATTTTGAAAGAGTCTGAATCTGTGAAATTGTCAATACTTTTTAGATATCTATGTATTTTTAAAATTTTGTCTCCTTTTTGAACATACATGTGTCCTAATGTGACATTCAGGATAGTTTCCAATTTCTATTCATAAGTCCCAATTAGCTTCATGCAATTAATATGTGTATTATCATTAAGTGTTTGTTAAGTGTCATTAAGATGAACATTCTTTGAGTCTAATTTATGACTAAAATAAGAGAGTTGAAATATTCATAGGGCATAATGGTGAACACTTAATTTTTTTGCCAATTGAAAGTCAACTATGTTTTATATTCTCTATTCATGCACACCAATAACAACACTTTTGTCAGATAATTAGAGATGATTAAGTGCCAAAAGGCTATGTTATTCTACTACAGTCAGCCACCACATCTGGAAAAGCAGCTGAGATTTGGATTATCACCTGAAATTTTGTCCTTGGTGTCATCTACCACAATTCAGATATTTTGCACTGCTCAACATTGTGACAACATCTAAACTCAATTTGTTGATAAAACTAACCTCTGTAAACCTCTTGGAAAGGAAAATTATTTTTATTTGACAATGCTTTACTTTATGATCTTTATTCTACATTAGGAAAAACCGATGTAATTTTTCTGCCATTTTCTTTGTATATTCATTTCATTATATACTATGGGATCGGATAAACTCCTACATTGTCTTTGGAAACATGACCCCACTGTGAGTTTTGGACCAATACTCCACTGGTCAAGTGGTCTCTGTAACTCTCTCTGCAAATGAAGGTTATTAAGAAGCATGGTTTTCAGTCCTCTAGTTTTATATCCCTTCAAATCTCCCATTTAAGCATTATAATATCTACATATTACTTTTCCTGAAGTACAAATTTATTGTTGCAAATTTATAAGGGAATAAAAAACACATGCAAACATGGTAGTGTTGTTGGGTTGCTTCTTATGGCAATATGACCTTTCCATATTTGAGTGAGATCCGAGTCATTAAACTGACATAGATCAGAGAAGGAGAGAAGATACTCTGATTCTTCAGCTGAGAAAGTTGACATCTTATTATCTTGTTTGTTGGTCTTATACAAATCTAGCAAAATTCTCCTTAACATCTCTTCTACATTGAAACACTAAGATTCACTATCCTTTTCCCCAAATATCTGCTGACTAAGGCACTGTTTATAACCCAGGATTTATTATACCTTAGAATAACTATTTACTTTGTCTTCTTTTTCTCTAACACTTAATTATTATGAATAGATTTTTGGTTTTAAATTTCCATAATATATTGCTGATAATAAATAGTATTAATAATAAGTACTCATGATCTAAGATCAATGAAAATCTCTTTCCTCCATTCCCAGCCCACATAGACAATTAATAAGAAAATTCTTATGAATTGGGGTCTTGCCTTGTTAGCTCTTTTCCTTATTCCTTACTAATTGCATCTAAGGAGTTTCTTCTGGAGCCATCCAAGATATGTAAGTGAGGCCGCACTTCCAACCTAGAACCTCCTCTTCTTGAAAAATATGTCTGTGAATCTCTGACATTTCATCTCATTTAAGGTTAGCCAGTTGTTGTGCCCTATCCCAAAGGCAATTATCAAAAGATTGTTAGGATTTTCTTTAAGTTTCCTTTCTTGAATAAATAATTCTAATTCAGGGGCAGTTGTCCTCTTATTTAAAACAAGATTTTCTAATTCAACCTCATATTTAGCCTCATGAGCCATGGTGCCAACTCATGCAATGCCCTCCAGCTTGACCTGAAGTCACAGCCCTCCTTTCCTGCTACCACATATCAGCCAGTACTATAATTTCCTTGGCATACTTGACATATTTGCTCTGGAGGAAGAATTTTAATATCTTCCTCCTGTTGCTTTGATATAGATAATTAGTTGAAGCAAGTTAGGGTTATAAAAAGAACAAGATTCATTACAAAAGGGACCAAAACTATGGTAGTATTTGTAGGAAACAGAGGGGGCCTCCATGAAATTTTTATCTCAAAGCACACCAAATAATAGAAGGGACATTTCATTTATAATGTGTTTTGGCAATGACAATCAATGTTTTTTTTCAATGCAAATTTCAAATCACAGAATATCAAGTGGAACACAAAATATTTTGTTTTCTGTGCATGTGACAGGAAAATGATATTAATGCGAACATACTGTTTATAATGCTTCTCTGTTTATATTTTTTCACATTTTAAGGCCTTCATACTCAATCTTAGTTTGTATCTAAGTTGCATTGTCTTATATACTTTTTAATAAGTATAAAAGACTATGTTATCCATGTGTCCTCGTAAGGTTTAAGGTTGTTAAGTAGAAATGATCAGAAGGGTCATACCATTGAAAAGAACAGTGACAAGAGGAATAAGTATGTGCACTGTTGTGATGTGCCTTATATAGCTTGGCTCATGATGATTGTTTCTGTGCTGAACAGACATTTTTTCTCATTACTTTCCTCTAAACAACACAGTATATTATCTTTACATAGAATTAAGTATTGTAAGTAATGCAGAGATAATATAAAATACTGCACATGGGAGGATTCAAAAAATTGTACCATTTTATATAAGGGACTTGAGCATCTGCAGACAAGAATATCCACGAAGGGTCCTGGAACAAATCTCCCAAAGATAACAAAGGAAGACTGTAACTTAATTTCAACAATAAAAAAAATTTCTCTTCTAGGCTTTTTAATCAGGTTCTTTCAAATTATGATCTATCATTTAATCTAATGTGTTCCATTTAAAGAGCTTATTTGCAATTGGTTCTTATTTCCTATCTTACAATTTTCAGGAAAAAAAATGAGTAAAAGATAAAATCAACTACTTCTAACACAGTACATATTTAGTGTCAAAGCATGGCCCCTTAATTTATAATAATGCAACAATTACACCAAATAAATCTGTGTTCTTCTATGATATTTATATGAAATCATGCAACAAAGTTTCCATATTATCTATTGACCTGGTTTATAATTATTAAAATGCATTGCTTTTGCAGTAGCAGATTGAGGGGCAAATCTCATGCATGAGGCATTAATATAACTAAATGTTCTGGGCAGAAATTTCATGCATTGGGTTTCATGACCCGACCCACCCGTTAAACTTTATTTATCATTTTGAAAGTATAAAAAGAGCAGGTACATATAGTTTCATGATATAGGATTACATCAGAACAGCCAACCAAAAGAGCATATTGATATTCAAGTCCTAAGTTGAATAAATTTAAAACAAGTTAACAATTAAACATGTAACTATTAAATAAACCACAAAACAATGTTAGCCATGTTTTGCTTTTACTGTGTAATTAATATACCAACATCTGATCATCTATTCATGGATTACACCAAAAAGCAGTTTGTAGGGTGTGTGTGTGTGTGTGTGTGTGTGTGTGTGTGTGTGTGTGTTTGTGTGTCTGTGAGTGTGCACGTGCATACATGTTCATGTATGTTTAATACCTGTCTGTGGCTAAATCCATAACCCAGAACACTAAAATAAAAGATGGGGAGAATGTAGGTGAGTCCTGATAGTGTGACCTTTGCCTGCTTCCATGAAGAATTTTTGCTAGGGAAAAGCTCTCTTTTTATGTGAGAGGTAAGGATATAAATAAGTAGCATTTATGTATAATGCAAAAGCCCTGTCTTTCTAGACATGTGCAATTTAGGCCAGAGTGAAGGATTTTGACAGTGGGCTCAATGTAAATACGCAGTTCACAAACTGAATACATGTTAGAAATAACGAAGTGCAGCAAGAAAACAAACATGTCCTTGATAATGTGTGGGCAAGGCAAAACTACTTCTTCCAGAAGGACTTACTACCAAAATTCACTACTGAGTGAGCCTGGGTGGGCATTTGGCCTGTATTTACATATACATGTACATATATATCTATTGCAAGGCTACACTTTACTTTAATTGGAGGACTCAGGGGTACAATCTATACAACTGGCTAATTTAGAATTAAGGCAGGCAAAAAGGAATGGCTATAACTGGATCCAATTAAGGCTGAATATTATACTGAAAATGTAACACCAGACTTTCTATTTTTCACACCACATATAGTAGCCTGATCCATTACCCTTTCTTGCATCTCTGGAACCAGGCAATCCTGAAGCCATTATATAGTTGGATTTAGCTATTACTAGAGTTAGTTTCCCTTTTTGCTCACAAGAATTAGAAATCTCTTGCAATCAGTTGAGTCTTAACATTTGGTAAATGGAAGTGGAATTCTGTGTTGAATCTTAGAATGTGCAATTGGTTGAACCAATATGTGGCATGAGTTGTATATTATGTTATAGCTGACTAGATAGATAAATTATGGTTATTGAATATTGGAACTGAAACAAGGGCTTCTATGAATGCTTGAGTTAGGTAAAATTATTCCATCTATTTAACTTTGATTTGCTTTGGTGAAAAAGTTATGACCTGCTTTTTAAATAAACTGGGAGAAATTTTAGTTGAAATAGAATAATCTCACACATAAATCAGTTTTTTGAGACAACTATTTAAGGCTAATTTTTACTGAAATAGTTAGTTGGAAGTAATTTATTTCTTCTATAGTTCTTGCTCTTTTGAATTTTTCTGTTATTAAGTAAATTTAGTTGTCGTGTTTAATAATTTTTTTCTACCATTATTTTTGCTAAATATGCATATACCTTAACACATTTATTAAATGATACAATATTGACATTTTCTTATTTTCATAATTTTTAAGGAAAAAGTTCTTGAATTTTTAACATATTAATATTATATATTACTCTCATATTTTATTTTATAAAATTTCCTTTTTAAATTTTTCTTAATTTTTTTTCTAATTTAAGTTTTTTTTTTTCTTTTTTGGTATTGCATACAGATTTGGCCACCTCACTTAAGTTTTTTTCACAAAACAATTATAATTCTGCCAAGGTGGTTTGTATTCTTTCTTCACATTTAGAGTCTGTATTTCAATCCTCTTTCTCTGGCTCTCTTTCTGTTTCCATATCAATTAATTTATTTTGGTTCACATTTTATTATTATGATATAATCCAATACATTCTATTTATGACAGGTAAAAGTCTCACTGTGTAAAAGTAGTTGGAGAAAAGTCTGGCCACATATTCTATGGGGTTTTTATTGTCTTCAAGTTGTTTTGCTGACTCATCTGATTTCAAACCTATTAAAAATTAAAAACATTCAATAGGTTTTGAAGAAGAATTTATGCCTCAATATTTACATTTTGTTGTTAATCTCCTTCTAGAGTCCATCCTCAGCTTCCATGTTACTATCCCAGTAACTAAAACCCACAATAAAAAACTGGAGATATTGATGAATAATGACCCAGAAGAGACTCTGAAGATTTGTCTTTGAAAGTTTTGCTTCCTCTTTTCAATTACCCATAACCATGCTGATCAGGCAGTTTATTTCTATTATTTAAAAGTTTATAAATAAATAGTAAAAAAATAATTAAATTCTAACTGAATTTTCCCTAAATATACCAACAGAAAGAAACATAAATATTAACAAAATGCTAGATCAATAATTTTATGGTAAGCAGGTGTACTTTAATTTGATAAGAACTACTCAATAGTTTTATTTTTACTAAAAAGAAGGAAATATACTTCATATATCTAAGCAGAAAGTATTGTTTTCTCTGACTTTGATATCTATGGTATCTAACTGATTGCTTTGTGACAAGGTATTGATTGACAGGACCTTAATGCAGAGGCTTTGCAATTAATAATTCTCTGCTGGTGCTGCTGCTTCTGAGTACCAGAATGCTCATTTAAAATTACGCCAGCAAACTTCATGATTTAGTCATAATCTAAGGACTGTGAACTACTGTGTTTGACCAAACAAGTTTTCAGATTGAAAAAGTATAACCATCTATACTATCTCAGTAGAACCTTAAAACATATTTGAATAATATTCAAATTCCAAGCTATGCCAAAATTAAATATTTTGTCTATATTATTTTGTCTATTCATTTGCTTTTATATTGCTTTGTTTTCTTTGAGCTGCTATTTCTATGCCCCTCTGACACACACATGAAAACTACACATAGGAAAACAGATAAAAGACTTCAGTTTGGATGTCTGTATTTACACTAAATCATCATCTTTCACACTGTGTAAAACTTCTTGATTGCAGATATACATTTTCAGTGACAATTGAGTAACTGTCAATTGTTGACATTGTTTTCAAGGAACTAACATCCAGAATAAAAACTGATAAAAAAAATTAAAGTGTAGTGTCAAGTTACAAGGTTTTGATTTCAAAGGAACAATTAAGCCTACTAAAAGGCTAAAGAACATCAAACATTCATTAAATTTCTTTCAAGTAGTTTGGAGTGAAGAAGAAATAATATTAGAAACCATTCAATACTTCAATATGTAAAAGAGATAAATTTAAAAAAAGATTTCTAAATAATGTTATATAATATATAATAATGTTATATATTTATATATATATATATATATATATTAATTTAGGAGTAAAATAAGTAAACAAAAATCTGAATTCACAGTGTCAAAATCCAGGACAAGAGTCTTTTGAACTTTGTTTTTAACCTAGTGACAATAAGCATATTTTAGTTTGGTAAAATACAATTTTAGTTGTGAGAAGCAGGGACTTGGCTAAGGATCTCTGAAATTTAGAATTTACAGGTGCAAAGGTAGAGGTCATGATTGCTCATTTGCTATGGTGACTCCCTGTTTAAAGAGGTTCTGTGCAAGGCACAGGACTATACATCTTGAACTTATGTTCAGAGAGGAGCTGCCAGGGGTAGAGAATTCTGAGTGCAAAAATATAATTATAATTAGTTGCAAGTATTTTGTCTTTCAGCCTGCCTGCTTTGAAGAAAATTTTTCACAGAAAACCCTTTTGATAATTAAACCTACATAATAAACATGCAGAGCTAGCTCTGGGTCATTGTTCCTCCATCAGAGAATGGTCATCCCACCTGGTCCCAGCTTTCTCTCTATGTGTGTGTGTTTATCTTTTCTAATCCCTCATGTCCCTAGCTGGTTTCTGAATCAAAGGCTGTGCAGTTAGTGACATTTAGTTATTAATTTATTCCAGTTATACTTAAGAAAAATGGTTGTCTCTTAATGACAGTTTACAATTAAAAACTGAGTGTTCTATTCTAGATTCCATATTACCCTTACCTACCCCAACAACAGAAACATTCCCTTCACTTTTCAATTGTTACGATGGCATGGCTTCCTTTATAATAACATACAACACTTGGTTTTGTTAAAATTAGACATGCGAAATAATGAAAATGCAATAAAATGTTTGTGAAGACTTGATTGAATAAACCTGAAAACTACAAATTTAGAGATTGGAGAATAGCAGAAGCCAACACAAGCGTGCTTTCCTTAGGCCTGGTTGATCTGTTTACTTTAAAAGACAGGCTGGATTAGGATTGTCTGGTTCTCAATGGGAAAGAATTCCTTTTATGAAAGGAGGAATTGGTGTCAAATATTTCTTAACTGTCTTAAGGTTCAAGGAATTTTTAACAAAGTAACAGAATTTCTAATATGCAATTTCAGACAGGTATTTGAATAGAAAAATATTGTCATTATACAAGTAACAAAAGAAAAATGTTATCACTCTTCAACTCAACAAACTAAAAAGAAAAGCAATAAAGACTTTTCCTCTCTTGCCCTTTTTTTGCCTTGCCTTGCCATTGATTTTCCCTTTCTAATGGAACAGTTTTCATTGAATTACCAACTGAACTAAATTCATATTTTAAATCACAATTATTTACTGAAACTGAGAAAAAAACTACATATACAATTACAAGCTGAAATTCCCAAAACTATTTTAATTTTTTTATAAATACATTATTACTGAAGTAACTTCTCAAAGATCTCACATGTTTAACTTGATGCATAAAGCCAAAATATCTAAATAATCATGAATCTTTAAAAAAGAAAGCAAAACTATGCTGCTATGATACTCATAGATAGCTGTTATGGCTATAATTGTAAGTTGATTAAATTTAATGGACAGATGTCAATCAAAGTAATGATGTTTAATTATGGAAAATAGAATGAAATTATAAAAAAGGAATAAAAAAAAGTTCACTTACATTTTGTCCACTATAGTTCTCCATTTATTACATAGTTAGTCAAAGAGAAGATGAAATTTTAAAAAGAAAGTTTAATGCTTTAAAATTGAACATATGATATGATGGTTATATTAATTCAAATAATTTTTTGGCTATGATTGTCAAATATAAATTTGCCATTATCAGGGCATTTGATTTCACCATGATCTCATATCTTATATTCAGCAGTATGACTTCATCTCCCTGTATTTATGAATGTAAATCTCTCCCACTGTGTAGAAAAAAAATTCAAAACAAAATTTTCAAGTGTTTCTCCTTGGAAAGATTGTAGAAACTGGGTACTTAGAAGTTATTTTTTTTTCTTTTTCTTTTTTTTTTTTTGACTGTATTAGTCAGGGGGTCCTGAACAACTACATCAATACACTAGTAAAATATTGTCATTATACAAGTAACACAAGAAAAATGATTTAAATTTGTTTGCCATACTGAAAAACTAAATTGACAATATTCAAAATTTTTATACTTCATTTAAATTATTTATTTATGATAGCATAATAAATTATTTATTTATGCTTGCATAGTTAATTATTTTTAACAGAGAAAGTCCCATGATTTTCACACATCTTTCAATAAACCTAGGATATTTATTAAAATAGTATTATGAATTATTAAAATTTCCACTTTTCTATGAAAATAATAGCCTCATATCATCAATATCATAGCTACTATTGTAATTTATTTTGGGTTCAATCTAAAAATCTCTGCTAATTTAACAATGTCTCTTTATGAATAAAATTTAAATTTAGGAATAGTTTCAATATGTAGCAAATCAACTCTCTCACTTTTTCTACCACCATTTTACTTCAGTCAAGACATATAGTTTTCTAACTTCTGTGTTACTGGTAGAAAAGATAGTCCAGAAATCATTATTGAAAATGAAATATGATATTATATTGTAAAAAAGCAGATGTTGAAGTTTTGTATACTTAAACATATTCTTATTTAGTATAATTTTAAAGAAAACATTTATAATTACTACATAATATATATACAACATAATTTTTGAAGAGCTATTCGTCAAGGCTATTTCATGTAGGTACTTGCCAATCTTCTTTCGTTTTTAGGAACCGATAAAGCAATCCAATATGTTATAAAACTGTAATTGGTTTTTACAAATCTCAGCATGAAAGATTCACTTTATGTAACGTATTTCATGGATTCTCTCCTCAACTGTTTGTCATTCTTTTGAAATTTTTTTCCAGCTCATGAGAATTATGCTTGCACATTTGTGTTCTGTCCATATCTACATTACAGTAAAGGCCAAGTTGCCCATAAAAAGGAGTATGAATAGTGCATAAAATGATGGTCCTAGCTGGCACATCAAGAAAATGAAAGCATAAAAGTAAAGGTCATTTTCACAATTTTAATCTTGAAGAACTCTAAAAAACTATATAGTGCAAAAAATTTGTCAAGGTTTTGAAAAGGGGAGTTTGGTTGTTGAAGTTTTTTTTTCCTTTTCTATTTTCTTTCTAATCATCTTTAATTTTTTTTTAATTATATGTCATTGAGATGATTATTAGAGTCATTACCCTCATTGTTTAGTCAATTATCAAATTCATACTTAAGGACATAAATATTTCCAAGAAAATACATTATGTATTTAAATAAAATTTTCCTTCAAATCTTACTATTTTGACTTTTATTCAATGAGCTTATCAGAAAAGTTAATACTTATACCAGGAAGATATTGCACTTAATAAATTTTACATATATATGTATATGTATATATACATATATATTTATATATATAATATACATATTATATATATGTATGTGTGTGTGTGTGTGTGTGTGTGTGTGTGTGTGTTTTGTCCATAATAATGACTCTGTATCTGTAATTTGGTTTCACAATTTGGCTGTAACTAATGAGTAGGAGATTAAACTGTGGAAAACCTTTAGAAAAGTGTCCTATGAGAGTTTTGGGGAGGTCCACAAAAAATTCAGTAAATATGAACTTGTTTTCAATTTTACTATATAGAGACAATACTAAACATTTTGCTAAACTCTGTGAAATCAAGACAAGACTCTCATACCACACACACGTCCAACTGTGGCAGCAAGAACACTGTCGCTCACAAAGAGACATGCAACACATTTGTGGAACAGTATTGGGCTCTCTTCTCAATCACCTAAGTCCCTGTCTCTATAAGAAAACAATTATTTACACCCATGTCTCTAGAACAAAATTTTTCATGACTCTGGACATGAAACATATCTCATACATTGCTTTAATATCTGGCAAAAGATACTGACACACACTCCCAAAGGATGCTTTTATTTATTTTAGTTAACAAAGTTCATATAAATAGAATTAATGAAGAATTAGAGTTTAAGACAATTCAGGAATGAAAAAAAGCAAATGCATATTTTTTCCCAAATATCAAAAAACATAAAAAAGTATTAAGTATGTAATATGAATGTTTAGTATTTTCTCTACAAAATTTAGCAAAAACATTGAAAAAAAAGTGATAAATTTTATTTTATTGTTCCAATTGAGATTAGCACTAATGGTAGTGCAGAATTTTAATAATAGATTGTCCTATGATTTGGATGTGAGGTACCCCCAAAAAATGTGAAATATAAGACAAAGCAAGAAGGTTCAGAGGAGAAATTATTAGGTTATAAGAGTCTTTACCCAATCAATAATTTAATCCCCTGACAGGGATTAATTGAATGGTAATTGAAGTGGTAGGCTGTGGCTGGAGGAGAAAGGATTTGGGGCATGGCTTTGGGCATGTATTTGTATCTGGCAAGTGGAGTCTCTCTCTGCTTTCTGATCACCATGATGTAAGCTGCTTCCCTCCTCCACACTTTGGCTCTGTGCTCAGACTCACCTAGAGTCCCCAGAAATGGAGCTGACCTTCTCTATATTAAAGGCCTCTGAAAATCTGAGCCCTCAAACAAACATTTTCTACTCTACAATTGTGCTGGCAGGGTCCCTTAGTCGTAGCACCAAAATAGCTGACTAAAACAGAAGGTTTGGAATGAAGTGATATTTAGAGGAAGAAGAACATAAGCAGGATAGAATATCTGAATATTTCTGTACTTAGATAATAAGTATCTGTCTACACCAGATCTGAGTAAATTCCTCTGATTACAGTGGACATTTCTTTACTGAAATATAATGGTTATAAGTAATACCTGGCCAAATGCAATTAATCTCTTATTTGAGTAGAATATTGTACATTTTAAATTTTTATTAAACATTTATTTTGAAAATTTTAGGCATATCTCATGATCATAACTTCATCAGAAATAGGCAGGATCCTTACTGTCCCCATGCAATACTTTGAAGAATCTTTAGTAACAAATTTATGAGACATGCTTAACACATTACAAATAGAGAGGTTTCAAATTCAACCTGCAATTAGATATCAGCATCACTGCTAAACATGGTAAAATTTACAAATCCTAATAATAAGAATTATTGATGACAATATAGAGTAATAACCTTTAGACCACTGCTACTGGAAATATCAATTGATACAATCACTTTTGATAACTCTTTGTCAATTTCTACTTAACCAGATACAGCACCCTGTAATTTTGTTTTACCCTGGAGTATCTGATTAAATGTATACATACATTCACTAAAATACATGTTAAAATGTTTAATGAAGCATGATTTAAATCTGGAAAGAATCTATATGTCCATAAGTACTACAATTTTTGCTATCCTTACAAAGAGGAATTTTATTAGACAAAGAAAATAAATGATGATCAATTAAAAGAAGCATTAAGAAATCACAAACGTGCATATATATAATTGCATTGACAAAAATCTATAATACCAGCAAAATGCATCTAACATGCTAAAAGTCATGATAAAAAAGAATAAAAAGTTAAAATTAGATAAGAGAAATAAGTGCTGGAGCATGGTGACCATAGTTGAGGATGATATATTGCATTATTGAAGCATGCTAGAAGAACAAATGCTAAATTGTCATACCATAGAAAATGTAACTATATGAACTGATGCATATGTTAAATTCAATAGATTATTCACCTGTTTTGCTTATGAATTTCAAGGAACCATGCTGAAAATAATAGATACATACAATTTTATCTATAAGTTTAAAAAGTAAGCAGGTAAATTTAAGGGCAAAAAATGCCATGGGGAGAACAACCTTATGTTCAGGAGGTGTAACTAAAAAGGAGCATAAAAGTGTTCCTAAACAGGGGTTCATCTCTATTGTCAGATACTAAGGTTTGGGGTTGTTTTAGGCAATGCTAATGTTATTCTGAAAAAAAATGTGAATGCATATGTAGGAATTAAAGAAACATAAAAGAAAAATCGTGAAAAACTTTTCATAGAAGTATGTCATTGGAGGAAATTAATATCTTTCATCCTCTCATCCCCTATATTTTAAGAGATTAATAAATCAGAAGCAAATAAGAAATTGTATTTTCATGGAAATTTTCAATAACAATTTCTAAAGAGTTTTGCTTGAATAAATATACATTGGGATCTTAGCCTGGACCTGAAACAAATATAAAAGTTACTTTATACATTTATAGATTTTGTATCTTAGCCAATCAACCTTCCTATCTGTAAGCAAAGATATTCATGAATACAACACTTGCTTTTTTTAAGAGAGAGAGAAAGAAGAGAGAGAGAAATTTTTTAATATTTATTTTTCAGTTTTCGATGGACACAACATCTTTATTTTATTTTATGTGGTGCTGAGGATTGAACCCAACGCCCTGTGCTTGCCAGGCGAGCATGTTACCACTTGAGCCACATGCCCAGCCCCAACATTTTCTGTTTTAATTCAATTGTTTATTTGTCCTTTTTAGATATACACAACAATAGTGTATTTTGATAGATCATATATACATTTCTTGTGGTTATACATGATGTGGAATTTCACTAATGGTGCATTCACAATTAACATATAAAAATTATGTCTGCTTCATTCTACTGTCTATCTTTCTTTCCTATTCCCATTTCTTCTCCCTTCCTGTTTTTCCCCTTTGACAACACTTCCATTGTTAGTATTGTAGGTAAGATTTGTGGGGAGAAGAGTCACCTACCATCCCCAGGCACAGCTACAAAGGAGGTGACATTAGTTGGGCTTCTTTATTTTTTATTGTGTATCTTTTCAGACAGGTGGCTCTCCCAGGAACAATACTATTCTTAGTACTATGTCTACTATCATAACAACTTCTACTAGTGAGTGGTAATCCTCTAAAGTATTTACAAACTAAGCTCAATATATCCTCAGACATATAGATGTAGAAAATTTTGCCTATGTTTAGGGGAATAAATTCGACCTCAGTCTCAGGAAGCCTTATTTAATCTGCCTCTCTCTCTCTCTCTCTCTCTCTCTCTCTCTCTCTCTCTCTCTCTTTTCCCTGATACACTCTGTTTCACTTTCTTCCATTGGTATGAACAACAGTATCAGAAATGCAGTAATATAAATAAGTAATATAAATGCTTACTCAGATTTCGAAAAATAAATAAATGGGGTTAAGTATTTCTTTCAATAGATATTAATATAAACAAAACAGTGATGTTGGCAGCATGGTAAGAAAAAACAACAGAAAAAAAATATTTCAAATTAGTTGTGAATACATAATGAAGTGAGTTTATTTAAGTTCCAACTGAGAGGAAAATAAAATAAAATATTATACTATATTTTAAAAGAAAATAGTTTAAAATATTTTCAAATGCAAAAAATAAATAAATAAAATAATGACCCAGAGGTAAACTTATATTTAAAAATACAAATCCCAAGATTTAAAATTAAATATACATTTGAGAGAATTAAAACACATAAAATCTATATTAAAAGTTACATCAGATTTAATAAAACACTTAAAATCAACATTAAAAGTTACATCATACTAAAATATTAACTATATGTGTAAGTTTTTACTGAGTAGGAAATAAAGCTATTTCTAGTTTTATAAAAGATTAGTTTTTATACCA
The DNA here is from genome assembly GCF_048772815.1 of Callospermophilus lateralis. Taxonomy (NCBI): domain Eukaryota; kingdom Metazoa; phylum Chordata; class Mammalia; order Rodentia; family Sciuridae; genus Callospermophilus; species Callospermophilus lateralis. The sequence goes on from NC_135315.1 coordinate 105,919,827, forward strand.
TATCAATAACTCTAAAACTTAATACAAAATAATAAATTTGTTTTTCATCACTGAATGATTGGAGTTTAGAAATAGTCAAGTCACAGATAAATAAAAGATTTGTAGTTAAAACTGAAAACATTCAGTATAGATGGATATAAAGGAAAAATATTCTCAAAAATTTGTAATTGAGCAATAAATTGTTGAGAATGTTTTTGAAAAGCAAAGAGATTTCTACTTTGTTTCCAACTCCCTCACTTTGTCTTTGTCTTTTTACTATTTTACTTTTGCTTGTCTACATTTTCAGTAATATTTATTGATATGCAAAATTGTTGTCACCATCTCCTTTTTCTCAAATTCTGGCTGCAATATTCTCAGTTTGAATTTTAGGTGTCCCAGTTTTTAAAATAAAAATTAAAAATTCAAGTGACTTAATATTGCATAACACTGTACTCAAAATTTTGATACTTTCTGCTATAAACTCAAAAGAATCAAATTTAAATCGTTCTACAATTTTGAAAATCACTCACACTCTTTTTATCAGATTAGGCCTGTTTTTTCCTATTCCTGTAATTAATTTTACATGTACTTTATTTTTATCCACCTTCTAATTCCGTAGATATTCATTTTTTTTTCTCAGCATATGTACCCATAAGAAAAAAAGTTACCAACAGAAATAAACCTGCAAAACTGTTTTAAATCATACAAATTCTATGACATCATCACTTGTCTTACTCCATAAAGGGGATGACCTGTACAAACAATTTGAAATTAAATCCTTATGGTTTGAAGATACTAGTAAGGCATTCCTCGATACCTTACTAGTATCTAGAAATCTTGGCAAACAATTGTATTAATTCTCTTTTATTTTCTGTAAATAGTAAAACTTTTGTGTTTATGTGTGTCTGTGTCTGTGTGTGTCTTGCTTTTATATGTCTAATTGGTTTGACAAGATGTCTGCAACAATATTGAAAGAAGTACACTTAAAAACATACTTTAGCTGATGCAATGATGCATGTCTGTAATCTCAGTGGCTCAGAAGGCTGAGACAGGAGGATGGCAAGTTCAAAACCAGCCTCAGCAATGGAGAGGTGATAAGCAGCTAAGTGAGACCCTGTCTCTAAATAAAATACGCCCCCCCCCAAAAAAAAATAGGGCTGGAATGTGGCTCAGTGGCCAAGTGCCCCTGAGTGCAATATTCAGTACCGAAGACAAAACAAATAAATTAAAAAAAAATGGAACTTAAGACAGTGAATGCAATATTCACCCAGAATTTAAGCATTACAACATCCATGTGAATCTAACATCAAAGCTCCAAAATACATGAAAGAGTTCAAAAAGAGAAATGATCCTAAAATAATGGTTAGAAATTAAGTTTACTTTGAATAGTGGGTAGAACAAAATAAAAGTAAATAAAAAATCAATAAGAAAATAATGGATTTGAACAACCCTCTGAATCAATTAGATACACAAAGGACTAGCCAAACAAGACCAGAATATACCATATGTAAAGCCAAATATTTTTCTTTTTGTCATTTATTATTTTTCCTATTGATTTTTTTAAAAAAATAAATGATAGCAGAATGCATTACAATCCATATTACACATATAGAGCACAGTTTTTCATACCTCTTCTTGTATATAAAGTATGTTCACACCAATTATTGTCTTCATACATGCACTTTGAATAATGATGTCCATCACATTCCACTTCTTACTAACAACCTGCCCACTCCATTCCCCTCTAACCCCTATGCCCTATCTAGTGTTCACCTATTCCTCCTATGCTTCCGCTCAGTATCTCACCATTAATAAGCCTCCTCATATCAAAGAAAACAATTTGGCATTTTGTTTTTTTGGTATTGACTAACTTAACATAGCATTATCTTCTCTAACTCCATCCATGTATCTACAAATGCCATAATTTAATTCTTTTATTGCTGAGTAACATTCCATTGTGTATATATACTACATGTTCTTTCTCCATTCATCTACTGAAGGGCATCTAGATTGGTTCCACAGTTTAGCTATTTTAAATTGTGCTGCTATAAACATTGATGTAGCTGTGTCCCTGTAGTATGCTTTTTTTAAGTCCTTTCGGTAAAGACTGAGGAGATGGATAGCTGGTTCAAATGGTGGTTCCATTCTGAATTTTCCAAGAAATCTCCATACTGCTTTCCATATTGGCTATACCAATTTGCAGTCTCACCAGCAGTGTATGTGTGTACATCCTTGCAACACTTATTGTTGTTTGTATGCACAATAGCTGCCATTCTGATTGGAGTGAGATGAAATCTTAAGGTAATTTTTATTTGCATTTCTCTAATTGCTAGAGATGATGAACATTTTTTCATATATTTGTTGACTGATTGTATATCCTATTTTGAGAAGTGTCTGTTCGGGTTCTTGGCCCATTTACTGATTGAGTTATCTGTTTTTGTTTTGCTTTGTTCTGGTTTTGGTTTTGTTTAATATTTTGCTTTTTGAGTTATTTATAGAACCTACAAATTAGTGCTCTATCTGATGTGTGAGGAGTAAAGATTCCTTCCTAAGATGTATGCTTTCTATTGATCTCAAAGATTGTTTCTTTTGCTGAGAAAAATCTTTTTAGTTTGAGTCCATCCCATTTATTGATTCTTGATTTTAATCCTTGCACCAAAGAAGTATTATCTTATTAAGGAAGTTAGGGCCTAATCCCACATGATGAAGATTAGGGCCTACTTGTAAAACTTTCAGTCTGTGTATGTCTTTTCTTATCAGATTAGTCTCCTGGAGGCAGCATATTTTTTTTTAATCCAAACTGCTAAACTATGTCTTTTGATTGTTGAGTTTATGCCATTAACATTCAGGGTTTAGGGTACTACCTCTGCTGATTTTCATTGTTGTTTTTCATTTCTTCTTCATAAAATATTTTCAAAGGATGCTTTGTATTGCCAGTTTTCTAGCTATAAATTCATTAACTTTTGTTTATCATGGAAGGTTTTTATTTCATCATCAAATCAAAAGCTTAATTTTGCTGGATATAAGATTCTTGGTTGTCATTCATTTTCTTTTAGAACTTGATATATGTTGTTCCAGGATCTTCTAGTTTTCAAGGTCTGTTTTGAAAAATCTGCTGCTATTCTAACTGGTTTTTCCCCTATAGGTAATATGATTCCTTCTCTTATGGCTTTTAAAATTTTTTCCTTATTATGTATGTTGGACATTTTTATTATAATGTGCCTTGGTATAGATATGTTTTAATTTTATACATTGAGAGTTTTGTAGGCTTCTTGAATTTGGATATCCAACTCATTGTTTATGATTGGAAAGTTTTCTGACATTATTTCATTGAATAGATTGTTCATTCCTCTGGTTTGGACCTCTATGCCTTCTTCAATCCCAATAACTCTTAAATTTGATCTTTTTATGCTATCCCATATTTCTTGAAACTTCTGCTTGCAGTTTCTTACCATTTTCACTGTGTGGTCTGCTTTCTTTTCAAGATTATATATTTTGTCTTCATTGTCTGATGTCGTATCTTCCAAGTAGTGTACTCTGTAGGAAATGCTTTCATTTGAACTTTTTATTTGGTTTATTGTTTCTTTCATTTCAATGATTTCTGTTCACTTTTTTTAGTGCCTATATCTCCCTGTTCAGGCAATCTTTTGCTTCCTCTATTTGTTTATGTAGCTCTTTGTTGAAATGACCTTTCACTGCCTGTGTTTGCTCTTATATCTTCATTGAGTTCACAGAACTTTTTAATCATGTATAACCTGAAGTGTTTCACTGTAATATCTTCTGCTGTGGCTGTCAAGGATTCAAATAATGTGGTGTCTTGATTTGTTTGGGGCACTTTTTTTTTTCTTGCAGCGCTCTGATCACACTGCACACCTGTCCAGTTGAGACTTGTTTGTGTTGGGCAGCTACTGTGTTGGGCTATCACTGCTGGGGAGAGGGGAAAGTTGGCAATCTGGTACCTGGCCAGCTGGAGTTCCATTCTGGGAGCTGCTGCCACCAATATGGCAAGAAAGCTAAGCCAAGATGGAGACAGTCAGCTTCCAGTGCTGGGGTATCAGGTCAGGTGGGGGAACCGGGTGATGGTGTTGTGATGGCAGTAGGTAGCAACTGAGTGTCCTGCTGGAGAGCTGAGCTGTCTGGGAGTCTGCAGATTTGTTGATAGGTGATTCTGCTAAGGCACTAAGGAGACCTGCATTGGCTAGAACATGAGGGGGTGGGGTTTGGGTGTTGGGAGCCAGAAGTCCTCCAATGCTGAGACCCAGAGCCCTGTGCAGAGTCACACCACTGGTGATTTCTGCACAAGAGCAGCTGTGTAGGAGTCCTCTAGAATCTCAGAGATGCAATATTCCAACTAGGTTAGATCTGGAATATGGAGCAACACAGAATGCTGCTTCCCTCTGGCCCACCATCTTCCTTCCATTGTGAAGCCCTGTGCACCCATTATGATGACTACTATGAAAAAAATAACTATATAGACAGAAACTAAAATAGTGTTGAAAAGGATGTAGAGAAATTGGAATGCTAATGTGTTGCTGGTAGGAATTTATGCCTGATCAGTCATCACATAATATGGTAAGGCAGTTACTCAAAAGGAAAACAGCATGACCATATGTTACGACAAAATTCCACTTCTCAGTGTATACCAAGAGAATCGAAAGCAGAAACTAAAACAGGTTTTTGTACAGTAATATAGCATCATGTTTACAATATTCAAACTATGGAAGCAGAACTATTATCAATTGGCCATTCAATAAATACTGAAAGTATACAATTCACATACAAAAATATTAGCCTTAAAATGAGTGGAATTCTAGTAGAGGCTACAACACTGAACCTTGGAAACATTGTGTCAAATTATGTAAATAGACACATAAGCAGTGTATAATTTAAACTCTATGTGATATATAGAATAGTCAAATTATTATACAAGACTGTACAACAAAGGTCACCAGAATCTGGAAAGAGGGAGTACTGTGGAGGTATTATTTAATCATTAGGGATTCACTTTTAAGGATGTTCTAGAAGGTTGATGGTGATGGTTACAAAACAATTAAAGAGCAGTTAGTTGCCAGCGAATGATAAAATGCCACTTAAATGGTTAAAATGGTGATGCTATAGGCTGGGGACGGAGCTCAGTTGGTAGAATGCTTGCTTCACATGCACCAAAGACCCTGGGTTCAATCACCAGCATCATTTTAACATGAATAGAACCACAGAGAAAGAAGATTAACTACTTTTTATAACAATTATTTTTATTGTGTATGATTTGATAGTTAGTTAAACCCTTTTGATCTAAGAGGGACTCATTTAGGTTTAATAAGAACCTTTTTTCACCTATACAATAATAGGTGATTTGGTTATATTAGTTGAGTATTTTCACATGTAGGAATTTGGCTTGGGTGGAATAGGCTTACTTAGCTTTGTTTCATACCCTCTTTCAAATTCTAGAAATGCAGTCTGGGCCTTTGCTCATGGTAGGACCCAAGAGAACACTTTGAAGTTTGCAAGACTTCTTAGTCCTCAGTTTATAACTCTCATTCCTCAGTTTAGAACTAACACATCAATTCCCCCATGTTCTTTGGTCAAAGTAAACAGGAAAGCTAGCCCATATTCAATAGATGGGAAAGGAACTTCACCCTTTGAAGTCATAAGAGTTCAAAGTCACATTTCAAAGAGATTGAAGAGTAAAACATAATTGCTTCAACCTACATCAAGGACATATCATCTTTTAGTATTTTTCTAACATGTTATTTAGGAACTAGAAGAGTATATTAATAAATAATATTCATCTATATTTTTAAATAGTTTTTTTCCAATTTTATCATCAGAGTTTTAATATTTTAATAACAAACAATTGAGTAGTTTTTTTTATTTCCATGTTTTTTTTAGTAGGAAGTGTTAGTATTTTTAGAATTGGCATCAATAAACCATAAAATACACTATAGTGAAGAATATTCTTTTAATTCATTATTTTTATTCACTTTCCTTAATTTTTGTCAACCAATTTTCAAAGTTTATGTTTTTACACAGGTATCTTATATCAACTAATATTTTTTTCAAATATATTGGAAAAAAACTCTCTATAGTGTTGCATTATATATGTGGCCATATGTCATATTAGTGTCATTGAAGACAGGAAAACTCTACATAGTATTTTTCACATTAAATTTCGAATGGACTCTCTTGGAAACAGACATTTATATTATATTTAAATGTTATAGATATTATATTTTAACTAAATATTATCAAAGATGTTACTTTCACATTATCTATATGTATATATAAATAGAGTCCTCTGTATAATTAACATTCAGATTTCCAATACCAAGCCTATTTTTAATTCATCGTATTTTCAGTTTATTTTACAAAATGACATCAGTGCAGAATTTGATAAGTCTTTTATGTCAAAGAATAAAGAGTGCAGAGCAAATTAATATGTTATTTTGCTCATTTTTATGAAATTTTTCTCACCCCAATTCTCTAAAACTTAATAGTGCTTTTGTATAAAGCCATCCATCAGATGTCAATTTGCAACTTTGAATAGGTTATTTCACCCTTGGAATAACATTTAACAAGTACATAAATTGCAGAAAAGATATATAAGTTATTCTTTACTATAGCAGAGTCTTGCCTTTAATTCTCTTTCTCATTATTATAGTAGAAAATACAGGAATAAACAAAGTTAAATTTAGAAGATTTTATTTTAGGCTATTTCCACCTAATTTTAAGAAAGGAAGTATCACCTTAAAACTTGGAAATTGCAGTGAGATGCAGATGTTCATTTATCAATTTTATGTATCCTACTCTAACCAAAACTTCTTATGTTTCAACATTTCATTCTAGTTACTCAACTGCATTAATTTTCTACATTAATAGCATGCATAGGTACTACAAACTTTTATTTCACATTTTATTGTTTTCTTTTCTTTGTTAGGTTAAATATATATATATATATATATATATATATATATATGTTATTAATTTTAGCCTAATTTATAATCTTGGAGTCCCCCTTCTCTACTTATTCCACGTATTTTATTCTAAATATTACTCATGTATCAGAGTCATCTACATTTATTTGCCATTTAGATTTCTTTTCCTGGTTACCGTATTCACATTTTAACTGTCTATTTGTCTTCTCTACATTAATGAATAATAGATAACTCAATCCCAACACAGCCAAAACTGAACTTGTGAGTTCCTTTTTTAAATTCTATCAAGGGATGACATTCAGTCTTTCCAGTTACGAAGGCCAAGTGCCTTGAAACAGTTCACAACTCTTTTCCCTTTTCTCATAATCCATATACAGTGACTTGTGAAAAATTGCTGCTCTCTCACTATGGAGTATCCAGAATGAAACTATTCTCACTGTCAGCTCTATTTGCCCCTAGGGGCAAGCCTTCACCAGCTATGACTGGAGTAACTTTAACAGCTTTTTAAATAGGATTGATGTGATACTGCCATTGCTCTCCTGCAGCTGGTTTTCAAAAGAAAAATGAAATGGTTCTATTCAAATTCAAGTTGCTTAGAATTCCAGGTTAATAGGGTCCAACCTCTTCCCCATTACCTTATATTCTGGATTCTCCTCTCAGTCTCAGGTAGCTTATTTACATTCACACCTAACTCACTCCCAGTGCAGGGTCCTCACACTGTCTGCTATCCTCCTGGAATGATTACTTTACAGATATGATCTTATTAACTCCTTCATTTGTTTCAAGCCTTCATCAAGAATCATAATACAATGTAAGTGAATCTTATTATTCATTTAGATCTGCAGGTGCTAACTTCTGTGTCCACCCCAATCTTGCCTTTTAAAATTCCTCATTCCTATAAGATATGTCAAGATCTTTGTAATGTTTTGAACAACTAATAAAAAATTAAAAATAAAACAAAATTCCTCATTCCTTCAGCACTTTATTATTTTATTTATTCAAGGCTTTGCCTTCTAAAATACTGGATAATATGGCTTTGTTGTTTACAAATATTTATTATTCTCCTTCCTCCTCCAAAATAGAAACATGTTTGAGATATGGATATTGATGGTGAATGTTTATTTTACTAATATATCTATAAAAAGAGCCCCAAACAGTGTCCAGTACAAAATTTTTAGTTCTATTGATATTTGTGGAACTACATTCATGTCTCTGAGAAGAAAGACCATCCGATTAGGATGGGCATATGAGGACTGAGAATCAGAGGCTCCATGGAGTTGTGACCACACTTAAGGAAGGGCTCGATATGTAATCTGACTGTGTCATGGAAGTTCTGGGAGAAAAGAGAGAGAAACCAAAACAAAACTTGCTAATTGTTTTAATTATCAATTCTAGGGCCTACATATTTTGATTAGACAGAGCTGATAGGAACAGCAAAAAAACTCCCATTCTTCCATCTCTTCACTTATATTAAGTGACTTCTCTTACCAGAAACTAAGAAGGACTCAGCTATAATGATAAATATGGCTTATCAAGACTCAGGAATAGCATAAAATTGTAGAGTAAAAGTCATGAGTTATGCAATTTTTTTTGGGGGGGGGTATCTGGAATTGAGAAATAAGAGTATAGCTCCTGAAAAGATTCAAAAGGCCAAAAAGCCAAGAATTTAAGTAATCAGAGCAAATAACATACAATTCAAGTTAAGAGGATAATAACAGGAATACTAATGAAGATTTACTTTTGGGTAAATAATGTGCATGAATGCATATCTAAAGTTACTGTGATATAAAAAGTTCAATATGTAACAAGTTTCTATCTATATAACATAGTTTTTATTCTGTATTTAGTTCATTAAAATTTCATTGTTAACTTTGTCTTTGCATTGAAATGCAAAGCTATATCATTTTAGATTTTCTAATTGAATGTATTTAAATATTTTATGGTGTAAATATTTTACTTTATAATTAGCTTTAGTATCTGATAGGCAAAACTTACTTCATTCTCTCCACATTCTATTCACAATCACTTGAAAATTGACAAGCAATTTCTGATTTACAAATGGTTTTGATATTGATGTTACTTAAGGAATTAAAAATGTCAATGATACAATTCTCTAAATTATGTTTAGAAAAGCCGCTGAAACTTTGTTTTGAATAATTTTTGTTTCAATAATACCAGTATAAAGTGTACTTAGGTTGAATGTCAAACAGTTGAAAATGTGAGAGTTCATCCTGCTATGGAGATTACATATATAATACTATATTGTAATAAATCTTTACTTATTATAGCTTTTTTTACTTAATAGAATTATTTCTAAAATTTTAATTTTTTAAATTTATTTAAATTAGTTATACATGGCAGTAGAATACATTTATGCATTTTGATATACATACATTGAAAATAATTTCTCATTTTTGTCAGTGTACATGCTGTAGAATAATATTGGTCATGCAGTCACATATATGCATAAATTAATGATGACTGTTTCATTCTACTATCTTTTCTTTCCCCACATCCCTGCCCCTACCGTCCCTTCACTTCCATCTATCTAAAGTAATGCTATTCTTCTCTAGTGCCCTTCCTCCCCTCCTTCCTTATTGTGAATTAGCATCTGCATATTCGAGAAAACATTCAGCCTTTGGTTTTGGGGGATTGGCTTATTTTGCATGGCATGATATTCTCCAACTCCATCCTTTTACTGGCAAATGCCATAATTACATTCTTCTTTAAAGTTGAGTAATATTCCATTGAGTTATATATACCACATTTTCTTTATCCATTCATCTATGGAAGGACACCTAGGTTGGTTCCATAGTTTAGGTATTGTGAATTGAGCTGCTATAAACATTGTTGTGGCTGCATTACTGTAGTATGATGATTTTAACAAAGAAAATGCTTATGATAAATTACATGGCAAAACATGTTACAAAGAGTTAACTGTGGTAAGATAAAGTTTTTAAAAGATGAGGGTTACATTAGGCCTAACCACAAGAAATGTTTCATATTGATACCTTGATACCACTGGTTGTCCATGAGGAATTCTGCTCCTTCACATTTTGATGTATAACATTAGAAAATCTTACACCAGTATAAAGCAGAGTTTATTTAAAAAGGGGTAACATAGACAACTCCCAGGAGAGAGCAGGAGGCCATAGCTGGTATCCTGGTATTCCAGTATCACAAGAAATGAGAGTTTTGTACCTTTTTAAATATGTCTTAGGCCTCCTTTGTTCTTTTGCCCTATTCCCTTTATCTCGCTCCTTCCTGCACATGTGACTAAATCCAGGAGATGTTCCGTGAGATGGCCAAAAGGTGAGACGCAGATGGATGAGGGAAGGGCCAGATCAAGTAGCCCAGGACACTTAAATAACACTTTTAGGACTCCTTGTAAGGAGGGACAATTCCTGAGACAGGTTACTTTAGTAACAGGTTGAAACAGGAACAGGTTATCTTGATAAGGGTGGAGAAAGTACTCTGAAGGCATTTCAGCCCCTAAGAAGGCAGTCTTCAACTTCCTGAACTCACCGAAATTGGCCTTCTTGATCCGACATTACTGGACTTACCTATCTACATTACTGCCTAATTCTGGCTTCAATATGGTCAACTGAATGATTTTCATATGGTTCTTATTAACACCATGAGAATAATGTCAAGGTTTCTGACAAGCTTTTAACAGTATCTTTTATCAATAGAAATTTTTTGTCTAGTGTGAAATTGTTTAGTGCAACTCAAATAGTCACTTATTATTCAATGTTGTGCCTCAGTTTTCTCATTATAAAAATGCTAAGAGACAATGGGAATCATTTAGAAGCGTGGTAAAAATGCCTGCAAATCTCTTCGAACTTTGCGATGCTAGCCAAGGAGAACCATACACCAGAGATCTCAACCCATGGTAGCTCCTCTGTGGGCCGAGCCCAGGAAAGCCATAGTGTTGAGGCTGCCTTTTTTTTTTTGGGGGGGGGGTGAGAAGGCTCATGTTCTACTACTGTATGTACAAAGGGAAAGCAATAGGTCAAAAATGATTATTCAAAGTTCTTCAGATTTAATGCTGTTTACACTGTGGGTTTTGGACATTCTTGGCACAAGTTACTCCCTTTTCTCTCTTATTTCTCCCTTTTGAAATTTCAATGTGGATCTTATGTCCTGTTATACTTTAGCAGTAGAAAACTTGTTTAATATTTTTATAGGCTCACATAAAGAGGAAAATTGGCCTCAGGATAAATCATACCTTTATTCTCACTCATGAATTAGTTAGATTAAACTTCATGCTTTGGGCTTTTTGAATTGGTTCTGGCAACAGATAGGCCACTTGAGGCTAATGCATTTATCTGTGAGAAATACTCTTATTATATCTTATTTTATATTTTTATTTGTTTATTGTAACCGAGACATAACCCAGGTGTGCTTAACCACTGAGCCACATGCCCAGCCCTATTTATTTATTTAGAGGCAGGGGCTTGCTCAGTTGCTTAGGGACTCACTAAATTTTGAAGGCTGGCTTTGAACTTGTGATCCTTCTGCCTCAGCCTCCCCAGGCACTGGCATAACAGGCATGTGCCATCTGCCCCCCCTACTGACATGAGAAGTATTTCTATTTGGGGAGATCAAATATGGAACTCTGTGGTTGGCATGTTTATTTCTTTTACAAGGCATGTTGAATTTTAACTACCCTCTTATCAGTATCTCTTATCAGTATTAAAAGGTGGGCCCTTTAATAAATGATTAAGGTATGCATGCTTAGTGGGTTGACATCATTATAAAAGGCTCAGTTTGGACCTTTATTTTCTGTCTTCTGCCCTCTCACATACTAGCATGTGATTCTGCATCAGGAAGGTCCTTGCCAAATGCCTGTTTCTAAATATTGGATTTCCCAGCCTCCAGAACGTGAGCCAGTAAATATGTTATTGTAAAATAACCAGTTGAAGGTAGTCCTTTATAGCAGCATATATTGAACTAAAGGTGTTGTTTTAATTTCTCAATTCACAGCATCAAATAAACTGCTAAGGCATAAAGAGTGCTTCATAAATAAATGTTGAATCAATACATTTTGTTGGAGATTGTAAACTTTGCCTGCCTTAAAATTTTGTGTTATCTAATTCTTCTGACTCAATGCATACCCTCAGTTTAAAAATATGCAGTAAAATTATTTTGTAACTTCCTAATCAAGCAATTTAAATATTTTCTTTTCTCTTTATTCTGCTTTTAACTCATGGATTCTACCCTGGACATTCAGTCACCTAGTATTGACTCCCATATCAATGTCTTCATCCTCTTGGTCATTTTCATCTAGACTTAGAATCAGACTGTCTTTTTACTTGTTTCAATAGACTTATCAATCCCCCTTGTGTTTTCATATATTTTACAAAAATCCAAAACTCATTCAAGCAGTATTTTTAATAAAGACAATGGACAAAGAATACCAGTATATGCGATCTTGTGAAAGTATGTGAGCTGAAAGTTAGAGTGCTCTAATGAGTCATCGGAAGACAATGAATTTCTGGCCTCCTTAAAGTGAAACCCACATAATACAAATCTCTAACATTCTTGAGGCCAAATGGAATATTAGCTCTAGCTATTTACTTCTTTCTGTAAGGCCTATGGCTCACCCCATGTAATTTATTTTGCTCTCAGTCAAATGGCAGTGGGTCACTTTTGAGATGGACTTTAAAATTTATCTTAATCTGCATTTATCTAATCTTTGAGAACTGTCTCTACCCCATAAGAGCAACGTGTCCAAGGTGATATGTTCTTATTTATTTTCTTTTATGAAAAGAAGATATGTTGGAACAAATAGAGTCTAATTCAGGTGTGTGCAGGGGACACCAAAAGGGCCTTGAAGAGGTACAGTGAAAAAAAAAATTCATGGGAAAGAAGCAAGAAATAAATGCTTGGTGACATAAGTATTGGAATTTTGAGAGTATTTTTATACTGTTTGACTTAATTAAAAAAATGAATAAACTAACACTAAATAGGATACTTAATCATGCATCAATATTTAGTAATTTTTGTTTTAAATAATATGAATTATAATTTTAAATTGGAAATTAGAAAAAAGAACCCACCAGCAATTATTAACGTATTGCTGATATAATATTTATGATACATATTATAAAGCTTAGTTCCTGACTTTTATCAGCAAGACAAATGCTTTGAAGAATTTCCCTCATAACTAGGATAGGATAAATGTTCATACTTTTATCTATGTATTTATCCTAATAATTAGTTTAGGAGTTTGAGAGCCAGAGTTAAAGAGAAAGACTGATTTCAAAAAACATTATTATTCTAAATTTGATTGATTTGTTAATATTTTAAAGAATTACTTTAAATTATTAAACAAATTATACATACATATGTATATTTATGGCATACAAAATCATGTCATGATATATTTGTTGATTGTGTAATGATTAAATAAGTTTAATTAACTTATCCATCACTTCATATAATTATCACTTTTTTAAATCTTGAGACCATGCAAAATCCTCTATCTTAGCAATTTTTAAATGTATAAACAGTACCTTATTTTTAACTCCACTATCATGTCCAGAAAGAGTTGTTGTTTAACTAAATTCTTTTCTTGATGTTTAACTGATTTTTTTATTTCTTATCCAACATTTCTACCCACCATTCAGTATCTGCCCCCTTCTTTCAGGACCCATTGTTATTGGGAAAAGATTTACTGAGAGAGGTTAATGCTTGGCTAGTTTCCTTTCCCTCCTCCCTGAGCTGCACTATCTTTCAGATTTTTTTTCAGGGACTGTCTTATAGGAATGTAATATTATTTTCTATAACACTTCAATAGTCATTCTAGAAGGTGTGAATTAGCCAGGCTTGGCACATATAGGTATTCCAAATACATGAAATACTAGGTGGGAAGATCACTTGAGATGAGGTTTGATTAAACAATATGAGCCTGAATTACCATAGAAAGATCCCATTTCAAAAGAAGAAATAAGAAAAATGAAAGGATTAAGGCATTGTCTTATAGTTTTGCATTTTCTTGATGATTATAATGTTGGACATTTTTCCACATCTGAGCTCCTCATCATTTGTATATCATCTGTTTTTAATTTTTTTTTAATTTAGACTTTTATATACCTTTTTTGAGAGAGGTGTGATTAACTTATTTGTCCATTTTTATGAGGCTATGTATTTATTCATTTTGTTTTGGGGTTGTTTCTTATATACGTTGAATATGAACCATTTATGAAATTTATGGTTTGCAAACACTTTCTCTCTTTCTGTAGATCATCTCTTCATTCATTGTTTGCTTTCTTTGCTGTGCAAAAGATTTTTAAATTTATGCATTCCTAATGTGTCTGTTTTTGCTTTTGTTGCCTATACTTTGGGGGAATGTATTCAAAATGTTGAAAGGGGAAAGATAACCCAGCCAACCAAGAAGGACAAAATGATAGCTTAAATGCTAAGGTTTTGTTTTCAATAGTAAAGTTTCTGCTTACAAACTATGTACAATAAAACTTCATATTATTTTTAATATTATAAAATTATAGTTGACAACAAATGACAAGTAGTAATATCAGTGATGCCGTTATTAGCCTTGGGATAAAATGATTCTGACTATTGATTTTTTTTAAAAGTCTTTCCTTAATTTTTCATTGTCATGAATTTAAACTTTCTTATTATTTATTGGATCAATGTATGAAGTTTTAAACTCTAAATTATTGATTGTACACCTACAGTTTTCTCACATCTGGGAGGAATACAGATAATCTTGGTAGCTGTGTTTTCTTAATATAGAAAAACTAATTTTTGCATTTGAAGAACTTCACTTTCTCTGTGATAATCAGGATTGAATGTAACTAAGAAAATTCTGAATAAAGTCTGTTGGGGAATAAAGTTATTTTTTTCTACTATAAATTATCCTGGATTAAAAGGAAAATCTCATTCATGATAAGGTGTCATTGTGGTAGATCATGGAATGAAGTAGTTGCTGTTTTGAGGTATTCAAGGGTAGAAGTCTCTGTGAACATAGACTGTCTCCTAGAATGACCAGGAAAGTCTAACCTTTCAAATTTACTGAGTCATAATAAAGTTGTGGACAAGACTATATTACATTTTGAAAAAGTTATTATTTTTTTGTAGCTGATAAGAATATCATTTTATTTTGGTTTGAATTGTTTGATAAATATCAATTAGGTCTAATTGATCATCAATTTATCTCATGTAATCTCAAGTATTTTAATACTGCTTTATATAGTAGAAGAACCCTGTAGCAATTTATATTTCTTCCTATTTTCATTAACTTTGAACTAATTTTGTCACTCATTTAATTTCTATGTAAGCTTTAAGCCCCAAAGTCATTGCAATTACCTTTTATTTTATTAATTATCTTTAAAGACAATTTTAAAACCATTCATATTTATAAATGTGGTAAAATGTACTCATACTTTCCATTCATTTATATAAACAAAAATTTCCAGCAGATATAATATAATATTCCTTCTGAAGTATGAAAGCCTTTCTTTAGTATTTCTTGCAGGTTATAATGACAACTTGTAATTTTTGTAACTGAAAATAATTTTTTTTTATATTTCTTGAAACACTTTTTCAGGATACTGCAGTCTACATAATCCAGTATTGTTTTTATTTATTTTAAACTGATTGTATTCATGATGTTTGTCCCTTTTCTTCTATTTTGCATTGTCTTCATTAGGAAGACTGCAACTACATATGGCTCTTTTTCTTTGTATATAATTTACTTTGTACATAGTATCTTGGCAGTTTAAAGAAATTTGTATTTTAAAAATTTGTTTATGAGTTCTTTTCTTCTTATTTCTTACACTCAATGTTAAATGAGCTTCTTAAATTTAGGGGTATAAGACTTTCATCAAAATTACAATATCTTCAGACATTATTTATTTATCTAGGTAGGACATGTGCAGAATTATATTCTGTAAATTCCAGAAATCAGGCAGGGCCAAGGCTGGTTCTTTCAGCAACTCAGTGGTGCAATATATGGTAGGGTCTTTCTATAGTTTTTACAGGCTTTCAAAATGAGGTTTGTACATTCATATTCACAAAGTGCTGCCACACTTTTTTTTCTTTCTTGGTACCAGGGCTTGAATGTTTTTGTATTTTATTACAGACAGGGTCTCACTGAGTTTCTTAGCACCTTGTTGTTGCTGAGGCTGTCTTTGAACTCCCAGTCCTCCTGCCTCACCCTCCTGAGCTTCTGGGATTACAGACATGTGCAATGGCACTTAGCTGCCACAATTTCTTTAATCATGTTTTTACCCAACTACAACATGTGGCAGGAAAAAGAATGACTTTTCCTTATGCATTTGCTGCTATAATGGCAAAACCCTTTATTGAGGGAATTTAACAATTTAATTCATGAAATTTTGGTTAGAACATCTTCATATAGTTATTCCTATACCAAACACTGACCAAAAGAAAGGTCTACTAGCTTTACGAAGTATAATCTATTAATGGAGGATGGGTCAAAATCAAGCATGAAAAGCAAGTTGTTATGTATCTCTCTCTCTATGTGTGTGTGTGTGTGTGTGTGTGTGTGTGTGTGTGTGTGTGTGTGTTAATTATAAGCTAAATCAGTATAACAAGTACAATAGTCTTAGAGAGACAAACAATATGACAGAAGTTTTGTTTTCTAACATTTTAGCAAATGTCAGTGTTTCTTATTATTTTTTACCTAACACACTCATGATTAAATGCCCTGAAATTTATATAAGGTAAACATGTTGCATATAGTGCTACATTTTTATTAAAATTTAATGAGAGTTCCAAACAGTACTAAGACAGTTTGGATTTTAAAAAATGTGTATAGAAATGTAAGTACTTTAGTAAATTGGAACCATATTTTTAAAAAATACTTCCCATCTTTTGTTTTTCGCTTGACTGTTTATTAGTTTTCTAGACCTGCCACAACAGAATACCAGAGACTAGGTGACATAAACTGCAAAAGCTATTTTCTCTGAGTTCTGCAGGCTGGGAATAAAAAGATCAAGGAGCCAGCAAAGCTGACTTCTCCTGAAATGTCTGGCTTATAGTTTAGGGGCTGCCTTCTCACTCCATCTTCACAAGTCTCTTCTCCTACATGTATATCCTTGGTCCCCTTCACTCGCAGGGTGTTTCCTTATCTAATAATAATTACCCCTTCAAATGCCCTCTTTTTGAATATGGTCAAATGGGCTGTTAAGGCTTGAACATATTAATTCTGAGGAAATGCAGTTGAGTTAACTACAGGCTTATGTTTTTATACTAACTGAAGTTATTATCCATAACAAAGCAAAATTTTATGGTTCATAGAAATCATGCTGCAGAAGCGTCATGCATGCCCTTGTCATCACACAACATCAGAGTGTAAATGCTGTCACCGTGATTTACCTCTGCTTATATTAGTCTTAATGATCTGGAGCAGGGAGTGCTTACTAAGTTTCTCCCTTTAATTATACTTTCTTCTTTGAAATCAAGTCACTATATCCAGCCAACCCTCAAGAGACAAAATGGAACTAGTTGTGTTCCATTTCTTGAATGGGAGATTATCTGCATAGGTGATTTAGAACAATTCCAAAAACATTTGTCTCACTTTACTCATTTTTTAATGTAATAATTAATTTATTTCAGTATAGGCTCATATATGTATGTATTTCCTACAATGAGTTAAAACTGAATGCTACACTATGTAATTTGTTGCATACTGTTTTCATTTGACCATTGAGAACTAAACTGAATTGCTGTTATATTCCTGAGAAGTCTAAGATTGTGGTGTAACAGTACTCATTGTTTGAGTGGAAAGTTATCTACCCTGACTTGCAATTTTAGGTGCATATTCTTATTTTTTGACATTTCTCAAAGATGTTCCAGATTGGTGTTAAATTTTCCTTGGTGTAGCCCCAAGAATTAAAAATGTCTTTAAAAATGTCTGGATCTCTTTACTTGAAAATAGTATTTAGAAATCAAGATAAGGGTGCTGGATGTGCTCATATCCACTGCTTCAAAGCCCTTTAATAAGAAGTAAGGAAACACATATATGCAAACTAACCTTTGCATTCGTAGTTTACCTCTGTGTGTCCAATTGTATTGATATTAAGCTGATGTCTCTGGCTCTAGCATAGCACCAAATGGTTAATTTTGGCTTCTTTTATTTATCTGTAACCTCTAACAATAAGAATCTACTTCTCACTAAACACATTCCACTAACTTATGTCTTCAAACTCAGGTTTAAGCCTTACCTACAAGAACATAGAATTTATATGCAGTTCCTTTTGTTCTTATCATTACAGATTTAATCAGAACATAACATTCCAAAGTTAGTTATATTAGTCCGTTTTTCTTCACTCTTAATATGAAACCATGTCCTAAATTTATAATACAGTTGGATTTTTCACATCCTGCATTCCTTGAGGTCCCTAAACTCCCCATTGATTTTCTTAAATGTTTCATACATTAAATTCACTCTTTGAAATGTAAAGTTCTTTCTGTTATGGCCAATGGAGGGAGTCAGACGTTCATCATGGCAGAACTACAAATATATTGTTTCATCAGCTTAGTACATGTGTACCCTTTGTGTTCAACAACTCACTGGCCCCCAAAGCTTGAAAATCAATGATTTATTTTGTTTCTCTTGTTTGTATTTTCAAGAATGTATTATATGTACAGTAATATGAGGCATGACAATTTAGATATGGCTGCTTTTGCAAAGAAATATGTATATAAGATATTTTCATGGTAATGCATACTCAATTAATTTTTACCTTTTCTCACTAAATATTGTTCCATTCTAGGGATGTAACACAGTTTATTTGTCCATTTTTCTATAGAAAAACATCTTGGTTGGTTCTAGATTTTTAGTATTATGATTAATAAAATATCAACATGAACACACAGGTTTGTGAGTAAAAATAAATTTTCAATTAACTGTATTAAATAGAAGCCTGATATAGATATAGATATAGATAGAGATAGAGATAGATAGATATTTCCACTAGTAATGAAAAAGAGTTGTTGTTACTTTCAAACCTAACCAGTAATTTATATTATCAGTCTTTGGGAATATATATTCCTTGTAATGGTATCTATTACAAATTCATTTGTTTTTGTGTGTGGGTGTGACAGGGAGAGAGAGAGAGAGACAGAGAGAGAGAGAGAGAGAGAGAGAGAGAGAGAGAGAGAGAGAGAGAGAGAGAAAGAGAAAGAGAGAGAATGGTTGATATAGTGGCATCCAGTAGCTCCCATGAGTACTTCACTAAATCTATCAGCCCTCAGGAAGCAGATACTTTTTATTTAGCCTAAAATCATTTCTATTTGTTGTTTTTGTTGTTGTTTTTAGTAACTGAATTACTAGACTCTATTTTTCCTTTTAGTATTTTGAGTTTCTATAAAATGCATTTACCATTTTTATTATCAGTGAATTGATGTTAAACTTATCATGTGACCTTCACTGACCATTTCTGAGCCCTAAAGAGATGGAATACCTCACTGCCCCCAAATAACTTGTAGGAGGTGTAGACTCTAGAGAGGCAGTGTCTGCATGCTCTTGGAATCTCACTGCAATTTTGCTGAAATCCACAGTTACTTGTACTTTGGCCCTCTCTGGGTCACAGTTTCTTTGTCAGAGAAATGAGGATCTGGACTAGATTGTTCCCCCAAGTGGACAGCTGCACTGCAGAACCCCCCTCTAGGATTAAACATGCTTCCCATCCTGTCCAGGCCACCGGGTGTCCTGTGGAGGAGGCCCAACATTGGCATTTTCTTACTTTCTTTTTTTTTTGTTGAATTCCTAAGCAGCCAATCTAAGCCACTTCTCTATGGAAGCCTTCAGGTCTAATCACTAGGTCTGTGGTTGTCCAAGTCATCTCATTCCTTCTGCACATCAGCTCTATTAAGCAACTCATTTTCTTACCATTTTGCACATGAAAAAGATGAGACTCTGAATGACTGTAATTCTTGTAGATGCTACATGTCAGGGTCTCTGGTGGAGTAGGGTTTGTGCTCTTAAATATCACAGTCGATTGAATAACATCCACCAAGATTCATGTCTGCTGAGAACCTCAGAATATAAACTTAACTAGGCTACAATTGATGATAATCAAACACTTAGAGAAACAAAGCACAAAATAGAAATGATGTTCTGGGGAGATTAAATTTTTAAAATGCCATCTTGAAACTTGATCTAGGAATCAGAATTCACTACAAAAACCTGGTAGATAAAAAAAATCTATAAATGGAAAGTAAATAGCCAAGCATAAATAAAATGATACTGGCAGCAAGTTAAACTCACCAGGACAAAGAGTTTAAAAATTAAAATTTGTCAGAATATAAGGCAAAATAATACACAGTACAGGCCTAGGAGAGTCATATTCTATGGGGCAGAACAAAAGGCATTGCAAATGTTTAAATGAGAGCAACAGTAAGGAACCACATCAAAGATGATATAAAGGCAGCCTCCGAGAATTTTCCAGAATTGATGTAATATAGCAATTTATTATTCTAAGAATCGAGCAGTTTCAATGCAGAATAAATAGAAACAAATTTATTCCTAGACACATTATGATAAAATGCCAATATGTTGTAACTGCTGGTACAGGGGAGAGATGGGATTGAAAAGGAAAGATGATTTTTTTTAAATAAATTAAGAATTTAACTGACTCCTTAACTTTTCTTTAATGAAAATCGTAACCAAGAATTAGGATGGTTCTATTTTCACCTTGCTAAAAGAATAATGACATATCCATAATCCTATGTTTCTTTAGGGTCAGGCAGCATCTACCAAAAGGTGGTAGATTTTAAAAGGCCTATGAACAAGGCTTTATTGAAATTTCATTCCCTGGTGGAACTCTCAGGTGACTGAGCAGGTAAGACAGTAAGACATGGGTCTGAGGGGAAGCATCAGGGCTTCCCTGGACTGGAATATTTATTGGGTTTAGGGCATGAAGGGATGGCTTGGAACAGCAAATAGGGTATTTAGAGTCCCTTGTCCTACTAGGGTTGGTAAGGGGAGCTGGCTAAGATCCAGGCTTGGCCAGGAGACCCCACTGATTGACAGGAAGTTCTGTCAGCACCTGATTGGTGGTTATTTTCCATGTGGGTTGCTTAATCAGTTCAAATGGACCTAATATCCTGTGCTTTTTTGATGATATAGGGAAGCAAATTTTATCTAGCCACTTCCTGCTAGCTTAGGGGCACTGTGGAGAAGGGGGTGGCTCGGGTGTTGGTTTGGTGCTAGGCAACTGTAAATGTGTAGGAGCATCTGATTGTAGGTCACTCTGATGATTTCACAACAAGCTTTGGGCAAACCTGAGGAGGCTGCGAGCAATCATTAATAGAAGTCCTATTACTAATATAGGAGTGAGAATGGGAGTCAGCCACATAATGAGGCTGGAGTTTAGCCATCCTGGCCAAGGGTCATTTGATTGTTGCTGTTTCAGCCTTTCACCCAAATGATGGAGGGTGTTGACATTCTTTATGACCAATCCAGTTTCACTGATATAGTAGCAGCATTCTTCTTTCAGACATAGACAGGTTCCTCCTTTGTCTGCTGTCAGGAGATCTAGGGCTTGATGCTTCTCTAATAAAATTGGGCAATACAAGTTATTTGCATTTGTAGAGAATCCAGAGAGGAAGACAAGCCTCTACTGCTTCCTGGAGTTGTCATTCAAGCTTCTTTGAGTAGTGATTATTGCATAACCAACTCCTCCTGCTCTCCAGACCACAGGCACCAATTAAGGGGGCCAGGGAGGTTCCAACTACTACTGGTAGAAAAATGGCTCATCTTGTCCTGAAAAGTGGGTAGTAACAAGCCATGTTAATTCAGCCTCACTGTACAGAGTTAATTGAAGGACCAAGGTGGAAGAAACACAAAAAGCAAAGAGCATGTTGAAGCTTTGATTTTTTGTTAGGGTACCATTTCATCAGAAAAAGAATCTTGGTGGATCAAAGATTGGGGAAGAAATTTGAACGATCTGGTCACAGGGTGCTGAACCAGAGGAAGTGTAGCAACAGGGAAAATTCCCTGATGAGTTGTGAAAAATAATTAGTTCCTCAAAGGCTGGAAAGGGGGCCCTTGGGGTCTGGTTAAGGTATTGAGAGGAAGATCAATGGGAATCCCAGTTAATGGAGTACGATCCAAACCTGCACAGAGGAAACAGTCTGAAATGTTATTAACTTTGGATATTTTGAGAAGCTGAAGGCCCTGACATATTAGGGCCATTCATGAGAAAGGGTCAGCTTTAGGATGGGCAACTGCCTTCACTGATGTTGTAGTTCTTTTTCTTGCTCCTGGATGGTTATGTGAATTTGAGGGAACACTTGTATATAAGTTCTCCATATTCTGATAGAGGCTGAGGCATGCTTGGCAGAACCATAAGAATAAAATTTACCATAAACACCCAAAGTCCATTTCAGGTCCCATGGGCCCTAAATAGTCAATTTGGTTGTATGCTTATTTCTCATAGCAAGATTTATCTAGGAAACATTTCTTGCATGAATATCAAGGGCACCCACCATAGGGGTTAGGCCAGCGCTTACAGTTTCACAGATACTTTTAAAAATAAATGGAACTTAAATATCTAACAGAAGGTGAACCTTAACATACCAAAATCAGAAATGGGAATGCTATTGAGACCATGGCAAAAGGCCTTCTGTAGGGAATGAATGATTGGGTTAGGGAGGTGGGGGTTTACTCCAAGGAAATAAAAAGCTAATTCCTTTAGAGCATTTTCCCCTAAAACAACCTGTTGCCAAGGTTACCTGCCTCCAGGGAATCATTCATCTCAATAAGGAGCTGTTAATGAGTACCCTTGGGTGACTCCCTTCCTGCCTTTCTGGGAAGCTCCTCTCCTGGTTTTTGGTCACTGGTCACATAAGCAAGACCAGAGGAGAAGGAAGCATGAGAAGAAAGGAAATCCATAATATATAAAACAGGGAATACACACCCAATCCCTCAGGCACCAGCTTTGGAACCCCTCATCTGCATAGGAGGCAGTACCTACCCCCTCCCCATTCTGTTCTATCCTTTCAAGAAAACATTTTGCTCTTAACTTGGTGGTTTAAGGGTATTCAATCTTGTACACCAGGGGAATGGCATTTAGAACACTGGTATCATCTCTGGTTTCATCACTGTGGTAAAATAATCTATTATATGTCAGTTTTCTTTTGTTATTAATAATTTTTAGCACAAATAAGAGCCACATATCATTGTCACCTTTTAACCCAAGATAATGTCCCTCATTTTTTCTAATTTTAACTTCTTAGTGTCTTTCTTTCTTTCCTTTTTTGCTAACTCTTGTTCTTTTCTTAGGTGATGTGTGACTAGAGAGCCCATGCTCTTTCAGTTCATCCAATGACCTCCCACCCTTTCTGATGTTAGTCAACAAATGTCATACTTTTACCCTTATTTCGCTTCTTTACTGAGATCTTGGATTCACACTAAATAAAACTTATTTCTTGTGTAAGACATAATTTTCTTCTAGAGTACATGGCTGCTTAAATAGCAAAACACAATTTTTTAAAGTATTAATTAGCTGTAGATTTCCTTCCTGTGTTTAAAGACTAATATTAGAACAGAGAATAAATTACTTGAATGCTTACATACACTTTTTAAAACTCTGACACTTGATTAATGTTCATGTGTTCAGATTTGAAAAGACAAGATCCTATCAAATCATGTCTCTCTTTGTGCATCAAGTTTCACAAATTATTTTGTATATCCTTTGTTTGTATGCCTTTTTTCCCTTGTCTTCAACTAGAAAACTGTTCACCCAGCCATCTTTTGTATTAAACTTAAAAACTGTTAGATATGCACACCACTCTCCATCTCATCCTAATTCTTTGCTATAAACTCTCAACCTGATCAATACTTTTTTGATTTCCCCCGACAGTGTACTCTCAGTACCATCTACTCTTTGAAGTAATTATTTTTGTCACCTGAATTACAGCAACAACTGACCTTACACTTGAGTTAAAACAATAATTTTTACTGCTGATTTTGTCAGTCAAAACTAGACCAAAAGACAGTGATCCACATTATAAAAAGAGTACAATTAATTCATCAGATTCATGATGTTTTTTATGCCTCATCTTCCTGCAAAGATAATTCAGCTTCACTGCTATATCAAAATATTGGTTAATGTCATCAAATAAACTGAATAGTAGGCACATTGGCATTATAGTTTAATATACCACCTGAATCTGAGGAATACATGAATGCAGAATATTAATAAATATTTCAGGGCTGCTTCCAGCAATCCCACTCTAACAATGTGTTAGGCCACTCCCCTCAACTCTGTGCACCTTGGAGCTGTTTACCTTTTACACCCAGAGGGGACCTGGGTAGCATAAGGTAAATTAGATTCTTGCTTAGGTTTGTTTGGCTTATTTTTTCCTTTTGTCATTATCTGCTTAATGACAACATTAAACATTATCTGCTGTTTCCTGTTGTTTACCATTTTCCCCTATTCACCAAAAGGCTGACCACAGGATTCAGAGAAGAGCAGGCTTTGTTGTAGCTCATTAGAGAGTGAAACTTCCTGGGAAACTGGCTACCTGCATCACAGGAACCTCTTAAAGATTCTGTATTTAACAAATCTTTACCAAATAATTTTATGAAAGACAAGGTTCTAAATGAAGTACACTTTTCTTTTTGAGAATGTGTGTAACAACTTTAACTGCTTACATAAGTATGTAATTTTAATTCCTTTACTTACAAATCCTAAAATCTCTAATGAATCACATAAGAACTTATTATTTAAAATACAAGCTAATTAATTACTTGTATTTCTATTTATTATATATAAATGTATATATATATATATATATATATATATATATATATATATATATATATATACACAAATATATACAACACACTTAAAACAGAATAGATGTATTCAGAAAAAATATATATATAACATATAAATATATATGAATACATGTATACAGAAACATGCTGGTAAATTTGCAAGATACAAGTATTCACACAAACACACACATTAATATGTCCTTGTTATATCACTTCTTAATGTTGTGAACTTCTATTTTAATTTACAAAAAAATCACCAATTTGAAAATGTATTGGTGTTTAGCTATGACAGATAAACTTCATGATTCTTTCTCTTTTCATACAAAAACAGAATAAGAATTCTTTGTACTTTGAAAAGTGTTTTTATTTGTTTTCTCTTGGTAATATTATCACTTACATAATTTAGAGAAAAATAAATGTATTGAAGTTCAAAAGTTAACTTTTTTAGGTAACTTTATAATATATCATGATATAAAACCAAACTGTTGTTCATGTTATTAGACTAGCATTTTAAAAACTTACTGATTACCGAAAAAAATTACTTAGAAGAGAATATAGTAACTTTTGACTTCCTCATGGTCTGACCATCATGAACATGCATGTATATGAAAACATACACAGTGCCCCTATAAATTAAATGAGCACTGTGAAAATTATATAAATAAAATATTTTAACTTGCTTTTGAAATTTGATTGTGGCCCAGTTTTCTAAAATATGTATTGCTTTCTCTTGTATATATGGATCTTATGACTAGAGATTAGGGGCTGTTACTGGCTGAATTATACTGACTCAAAATTTGTGTGTTGAATTCTTAACTCTTTAGAAGGATTGAGATAAGATTTTAGAGAGATAATTAAGTTAAGCTGAGATTATGAGGAGGTTGGGCTTTGGCAGATTATAGCATAGATACAAATGGAGGGAACTCTGTGAAGATACTATGAGAAGGAGCATCTTCAAGCCAAGGTGGAGTGAGTCCCAGAAAGCCTGTAAACAACTGGGTCTTGAACTTTCACCCTCCAGAACTGTGACAGAATAAGTTACTGTGGTTTAACCCCTTCTTGGTGGTGGTACATTGTGATAACAAACTGACCAAACCAATACAGGGGTAAAGGAGAAGATGCCTTGAGTTTTCCCTTCATATGCCTTTATTTGTAAGTCAAAATATGCATTTTAATTATTTATCAATGCATATGTTTAAGGTAAAATTACAAACCTGTTTATAAAATAGATTTTTTTTATTGTTGGTTGTTCAAAACATTACATAGTTCTTGATATATCATATTTCACACTTTGATTCAAGTGGGTTATGAACTCCCATTTTTACCCCATATACAGATTGCAGAATCACTTCAGTTACACTTCCATTGATTTATATATTGCCATACTAGTTAGTGTCTGTTGTATTGTGCTGCCTTTCCTATCCTTTACTATCCCTCCTCCCCTCCCCTCCCCTCTTCTCTCTCTACCCCCTCTACTGCAGTTCATCTCTCCCCCTTGTATTATTTTTCCCTTTCCCCTCGCTTCCTCTTGTATGTAATTTTGTAAAACTCTGAGGGTCTCCTTCCATTTCCATGCAATTTCCCTTCTCCCTCCCTTTCCCTCCCACCTCTCATCCCTGTTTAATGTTAATCTTCTTCTCATGCTCTTCGTCCCTACTCTGTTCTTAGTTACTCTCCTTATATCAAAGAAGACATTTGGCATTTGTTTTTTTTAGAAATTGGCTGGCTTCACTTAGCATAATCTGCTCTAATGCCATCCATTTCCCTCCAAATTCTATGATTTTGTCATATTTTAATGCAGAGAAATACTCCATTGTGTATAAATGCCACATTTTGTTATCCATTCGTCTATTGGAGGGCATCTAGGTTGGTTCCACAGTCTTGCTATTGTGAATTGTGCTGCTATGAACATCGATGTAGCAGTGTCCCTGTAGCATGCTCTTTTTCGGTCTTTAGGGAATAGACCGAGAAGGGGAATTGCTGCATCAAATGGTGGTTCCATTCCCAGCTTTCCAAGAAATCTCCCTACTGCTTTCCAGATTGGCTGCACCAATTTGCAGTCCCACCAACAATGAACAAGTGTACCCTTTTCCCCACATCCTCGCCAGCACCTGTTGTTGTTTGACTTCACAATGGCTGTCAATCTTACTGGAGTGAGATGGTATCTTAGGGTGGTTTTGATTTGCATTTCTCTGACGGCTAGAGATGGTGAGCATTTTTTCATGTACTTGTTGATTGATTGTATGTCCTCCTCTGAGAAGTGTCTGTTCAGGTCCTTGGCCCATTTGTTGATTGGGTTATTTGTTATCTTGTTGTCTAAATTTTTGAGTTCTTTGTATACTCTGGATATTAGGGCTCTATCTGAAGCGTGAGGAGTAAAGATTTGTTCCCAGGATGTAGGCTCCCTATTTACCTCTCTTATTGTTTCTTTTGCGGAGAAACAACTTTTCAGTTTGAGTAAGTCCCATTTGTTGATTCTAGTTATTAACTCTTTTGCTATGAGTGTCCTATTGAGGAATTTGGAGCCCGACCCCACAGGATGTAAATCATAACCAACTTTGTCTTCTATCAGACGCCGTGTCTCTGATTTGATATCAAGCTCCTTGATCCATTTTGAGTTTACTTTTGTGCATGGCGAGAGAAAGGGATTCAGTTTCATTTTGTTGCATATGGATTTCCAGTTTTCCCAGCACCATTTGTTGAAGATGCTATCCTTCCTCCATCGCATGGTTTTAGCCACTTTATCAAATATAAGATAGTTGTAGTTTTGTGGATTGGTTTTTGTGTCCTCTATTCTGTACCATTGGTCCACCCGCCTGTTTTGGTACAAGTACCATGCTGTTTTTGTTACTATTGCTCTGTAGTATAGTTTGAAGTCTGGTATCGCTATACCGCCTGATTCACACTTCCTGCTTAGCATTGTTTTTGCTATTCTGGGTCTTTTATTTTTCATATGAATTTCATGATTGCTTTCTCTATTTGTACAAGAAATGCCATTGGGATTTTGATTGGCATTGCATTTAACCTATAGAGAACTTTTGGTAATATCGCCATTTTGATGATGTTTGTTCTACCTATCCATGAACAGGGTATATTTTTCCATCTTCTAAGATCTTCTTCTATTTCTCTCTTTAGGGTTCTGTAGTTTTCATTGTATAAGTCTTTCACCTCTTTTGTTAGGTTGATTCCCAAGTATTTTATTGTTTTTGAGCATATTGTGAATGGAGTGGTTGTCCTCATTTCCATTTCAGAGGATTTGTCGCTGATATACAGGAATGCCTTTGATTTATACGTGTTGATTTTATATCCTGCCACTTTCTGAATTCATTTATTAGCTCTAACAGTTTCTTTGTAGATCCTTTTGGGTCTGCTAGGTATAGAATAATGTCAGCTGCAAATAGTTATAATTTAAATTCTTCTTTTCATATTTTTATGCCTTTAATTTCTTTCGTCTGTCTAATTGCTCTGGCCAGTGTTTCGAGAACTATGTTGAACAGAAGTGGTGAGAGAGGGCATCCCTGTCTTGTTCCAAATTTTACAGGGAATGCCTTCAATTTTTCTCCATTCACAATGATGCTAGCCTGAGGCTTAGCACAGATTGCTTTTACAATGTTGAGGTAAGTTCCTGTTTTCCCTAGTTTTTCTAGCGTTTTGAACATAAAGGAATGCTGTACTTTGTTGAATGCTTTTTCTGCATCTATCGAGATGATCATATGGATCTTATTTTTAAGTCTATTGATGTGGTGAATAACATTTATTGATTTCCGTATATTGGACCAGCCTTGCATCCCAGGGATGAATCCTACTTGATCATGGTGCACAATTTTTTTATATGTTTTTGAATCCGATTTGCCAGAATTTTATTGAGGATTTTTGCATCTAGGTTCATTAGAGATATTGGTCTGTAGTTTTCTTTCTTTGAAGTGTCTTTGTCTGGTTTAGGAATCAGGGTGATGTTGGCCTCGTAGAATGAATTTGGAAATTCTCCCTCTTTTTCTATTTCCTGAAATAGCTTGAAAAGTATTGGTATTAGTTCCTCTTTAAAGGTTTTGTAAAACTCTGCTGTATACCCATCCGGTCCTGGGCTTTTCTTAGTTGGTAGTCTTTTGATGGTTTCTTCTATTTCCTCAATTGATATTGGTTTGTTTAGGTTGTCTATATCCTCCTGACTCAATCTGGGCAGGACATATGACTTAAGAAATTTATCGATGCCTTCACTATCTTCTATTTTATTGGAGTATAAGGATTCAAAATAATTTCTGATTATCTTCTGTATTTCTGAAGTGTCTGTTGTGATATTGCCTTTTTCATCCCATATGCTAGTAATTTGAGTTCTCTCTCTTCTTCTCTTTGTTAGCATGGCTAAGGGTCTGTCGATTCTATTTATTTTTTCAAAGAACCAACTTTTAGTTTTGTCAATCTTTTCAATTGTTTCTTTTGTTTCGATTTCATTAATTTCAGCTCTGATTTTAATTATTTCTTGCCTTCTACTTCTTTTGCTGTTGTTTTGCTCTTCTTTTTCTAGGATTTTGAGATGAAGTATGAGATCATTTATTTGTTGGTTTTTTCTTTTTTTAAGGAATGAACTCCAAGCAATGAATTTTCCTCTTAGAACTGCTTTCAATGTGTCCCATAGATTTCGATACGTTGTGTCTGTGTTTTCATTTATCTCTAAGAATTTTTTAATTTCCTCCTTGATGTCTTCTATAACCCATTGATCATTCAGTAACCTATTGTTCATTCTCCAAGTGATGCATAATTTTTCCTTCCTTCTTTTATCGTTGATTTTCAGTTTCATTCCATTATGATCAGATAAGATGCATGGTATTATCTCTACTCCTTTATATTGTCTAAGAGTTGCCCTGTGACATAATATGTGATCTATTTTTGAGAAGGATCCATGTGCTGCTGAGAAAAAAGTGTAACTGCTTGATGCTGGGTGGATATTCTATATATATCAATTAAGTCTAGGTTATTAATTGTGTTATTGAGTTCTAAAGTTTACTTATTCAACTTTTGTTTGGAAGATCTGTCCAGTGGTGAGAGAGGTGTGTTGAAGTCTCCCGTGATTATTGTATGGTGGTCTATTAGACTCTTAAACTTGAGAAGTGTTTGCTTGATGAACATAGCTGCACCATTGTTTGGGGCATATATATTTATGATTGTTATGTATTGTTGGTGTACGGTTCCCTTGAACAGTATGTAGTGTTCCTCTTTATCCCTTTTGATTAACTTTGGTTTGAAATCTATTTTATTTGATATGAGTGTGGACACTCCTGCTTGTTTCCGAAGTCCATATGAGTGATATGGTTTTTCCCAACCTTTCACCTTCAGTCTATGTATGTCTTTTCCTATCAAATGCATCTCCTGTAGGCAGCATATTGTTGGGTCTTGTTTTGTGATCCACTCTACTATCCTGTGTCTCTTAATTGGTGAGTTTATGCCATTAACATTTAGGGTTATTATTGAGATATGGGTTGTTCTTCCAGCCATATTTGTTTATTTATGTTACTAAACATAGTTTGTTTTCCTTTTTGATTATTTTCCCCCCTTTACTGTCCTACCTCCCACTGTTGGTTATCATTGTTATTTTCCATATCCTCTTCTTGTAATGGTTTACAGAGGATGTTTTGAAGACATGGTTTACTGGCTGCAAATTCTTTTAACTTTTGTTTATCGTGGAAGGTTTTGACTTCATCTTCCATCCTGAACCTTAATTTCGCTGGATACACGATTCTTGGTTGGAACCCATTTTCTTTCAGTGTTTGAAATATGTTATTCCAGGATCTTCTAGCTTTCAGAGTCTTTGTTGAAAGATCAGCTGTTATCCTGATTGGTTTACCCTTAAATGTATCTGCTTCCTTTCTCTTGTAGCTTTTAAAATTCTCTCCTTATTCTGTATGTTGGACATCTTCATTATAATGTGTCTAGGTATGGATCTCTTATGATTTTGCACATTTGGCGTCCTGTAGGCTTCTAGGATTTGGGATTCTGTCTCATTCTTCAAGTCTGGGAAGTTTTCTCGTATTATTTCATTGAATAGATTGCTCATTCCTTTGGTTTGAACCTCTATACCTTCCTGTATCCCAAAGACTCTTAAGTTTGGTCTCTTTATATTATCACATATTACTTGGATGTTCTGCTCATGGTTTCTTAAGAGTCTTGCTGAGCTGTCTGTGTTCTTTTCAAGTTGAAATACTTTGTCTTCATTGTCTGATGTTCTATCTTCTAAGTGTTCTACTCTGCTGGTAGTATTCTCAATTGAGTTTTTAAGTTGTTTTATTGCTTCCTGCATTTCTAGGATTTCTGTTTGTTTGTTTTTTATTACCTCTATCTCCCTGTATAGTTGATCTTTTGCTTCTTGGATTTGTTTATGTAATACATTGTCGAAGTGGTTGAAGTGGTCTTTCATTGTCTGATTTTGCTGTCTAATGTTTTCCTTGAGACTCCAGATTATTTGCAGCATGTATATCCTGAATTCTTCATCTGACATTCCATCTGCTGCAGCTCTTACCTCTTTTAAAGTTGAGTTGACCTGCATTGCTTGTGGTCCTTTCTTTCCTTGTCTTTTCATATTGCTCGTGTTTCTTTCTGCTTGGTGAAACTGTTGTGTTTTTGAAATTTTCCCTCTATATATTTATATTGCTCTTGTATAGTTAAAAAGTCTCCCTTGCAGGGGCGGGCGGCAGCTCTGCTCCTCCTCCAATTGGGGTGATCTGTCTACCACACTGGTGGGCCGCTGGGACTGTTTTGCCAGTCGGTCGCAGGTCTGCCTACCTTGCAGGCGCGGTAAAATAGACATTTAAATATTACTGCCAATGTGTTTGAGTCAAGGTGAGGAGAAAATATTTGTGTTGATTTAGAAATTCTAGCAACATTTACTTTTTGTCTAATGATATTACTCATATTTTTGAAGACATAGATTTATTTAAATATTATTTGTAAAGATTTACAAGAGAGAAAAGAAAATGAGTACCACATTTTTATCCCAAACTAATCTTAATGGAACAAGAAGACTGTCTATGCAAATATCTTAGCATGATATTTTCTTTACATGTTTATTTCAACATATTACATTAGTAATGACCCCAGTGGCATCATAAAATCTCCTGAATTGTAACTTTTTACCATTATTTTATATTATATTCATATTTTTCAATTTTATCCTAGTTTACTCAAATCACCTATATTTTTCTTTTCTACACGCATTTTAATCTTTTTTAAAAATTTTTAATTTGTTTTAATTAGTTACACATGACAGTAGAATGTGCTTTATACATTACTTATTCTTCTGGTTGTACATGTATTTTTGAAGAAAAGAAATGTGGCTTATATTTGAAAACTTTATTTATTTAGTATATGTTTATGTTTTAATTAATACATCAAATTCTGAAAGATTTTCATGAAAAATTCTGGCCCTTTTCCTAATTGTCAAGTGAGAATTTCCTTGGCTGTCATTGATTTTGATTTTTCCAAAAGTCCTTTTATGATGTGCCCATTTTTAAGTAATATTAAAAATCTCTTGTTCTCATATATTGGCTTTGAACATTATTAACTTCTCTTGTGAAACAGTTACAAAATAAATAGATCACAATAATCTGTGTGAAATCAATGATAGTTACCCATCTTTCTTATAGATGTTTCATACAGCTTTTACAAATTTTGAAACTATTCTTAAAGTTACTTGTTCAAATAATCTCAGAGAAATAATTCCATATAAAACTAATTGTAAGCACAGAAATATTTCATGTCCTTTAATAGATCAAATTAAATAAATACAACAGCTAAACCATAACTTTTGGTAATTAAAATGCCTATAAGGAAGAGGCTGGTGACATATTATTTTGATCAGACTAGAAAGTCAAAAAAGAAAATGTTGGGGATTACGAAAATCTAGAAACTGATCCACACATCTAAACATTAAATTCAGATAATCTTTCGTTTATGTCTGTTATAGCTTGGGTTTGTGTTCCCCGGAGATTTTTCCTCAGTATTTCGATCTTGGGAGGCAGAACCTTGAAGAGGCAAGGCCTAGTGGGACATCCTTAGACCAACTGGGTAATAACCTCAGAAGGGATTATGGTAGGAATTCTCTCTCTGGTTTCCTGTTTGACAATGGAATCTCTTGTTCTCTGACATGTGTCCACCATAATGCCATTCACCATTAGGCCCTCAGCAGAGGCAGAATTCTCTGAACCACTGATTGTGAACTTTTAGCCTCTAAAACTATAAATCTAAAAGCAGCCTACCTCAGATATTTTAAATAGTAATATATACAAGAAAGTTATAGTTTCTTAGTTTGTTTTCTGCTGTTGTAATAGAATGTCAGAGACAGAGTAATTTATAAAGAACAGGGATTTTTTTTTATAGGAGTCTTGGAAGTCCAAGATTTGAGCGGCCTGCACTGGTACAGATGTTTCCCTGGCAGAAAGCAAGAGGGCAAGGAAGAAAGAGCAAGAAAGAAGGAAGGGGCCAAACCTGTCCTTTACTAGGAATTCAGCCCCTGGTAACTCACTCCCACAGTAATGACATCAATGGATTCAGGATAGAACAGCCTTTCTGAGCCAATCACTTCCTTCTGACCCTACCTCTAACACTGTC
This sequence comes from Callospermophilus lateralis, assembly GCF_048772815.1. Classification (NCBI taxonomy): domain Eukaryota; kingdom Metazoa; phylum Chordata; class Mammalia; order Rodentia; family Sciuridae; genus Callospermophilus; species Callospermophilus lateralis. Next base: position 105,953,118 of record NC_135315.1, read on the forward strand.
ACACTGTGCATTACATTTTCAACATAGGAACTTTGGGGGACAAGCAAGTACACACGTGATATATAGGTACATATACATATTTGTGCATTTGGTTATGTTTTGTATTTATAGATGTGTGAATATGTGTTCCATAAAGCACATGCAAATGCACATTTTTTCTTTGGCATATGCTAATCACTTCCTGAAATCAATTGTTGAAAAATGTTAAATCTGTTATTATAATAATTAGCAGTCATATCACAGAAACAATAGACATGCTTACCATTTTTGGAAACTATCTGAGGATGCAATCTTTCAAAATTAATCCTTCTTGCTTGATTGCATTTAACTTCTACACTTTCCATTTCTAGTCATCATGAGATAGTTCAGGGTAACAAATTATGTAAAAATCAAAATATACAGAAGATGAGTCATAGAAATAAGTATCCAATATTCAGAATTGTAATTACTGGTAAATGTTATGTGAAATACATAAGTTTTCAATCACCTGATTTTATATCAGAGCATTTCTTTAAAACAAATCATTTTTGAGCATCAATTTGATAAAATAAGACATAAAAATGTTTTGAGGATCACACATTTACCAACACTTTTTACTTTTTGCTTAGAATTAGGCTACAAAATTTTATCCCAGAAGTACTCAGATGGAATGTTTAAAGGGAGTCTTGTTGCTTTAATTATTTAAAATTATACTGGACAATCTATGAGAAAACAGAACTGAGAAAATATTGTTGTACATTTCTTAAAGATGCACTAATCTTATTGGCTTTACTGGTTTGTTTGCTGTCCCTTCCAGTACTGGTGATTAGACACAGGAACACTCTACCAGTGAGCTACTTTCATATTGGTTTTTACTTTTATTTTGAGACAGGTCTCACAAAGTTGCTGGGGCTGGCCTGAAGCTTGCAATCCTCCTGCCTCATGTTCCAGGTAGCTAGTAGCTGAGATTACAGGTTTTTACCACTGCACCCAGCTGGTGGCTCTTTTTTATTTTGAAGGTCTACAATATTATAAAACATGCAACTTTTACTTAAGTTGAATTTTTGTAGTTTAGATTTTGCTACATAAATTTTATTTGCAGACATTTTAAGGAAAAAAAAAACATTTTGAAGTTGTTTTGGAAAATTCTAAGCATGCTATCCATATGATTTTAATTTATTTTACTGAATACTAATACCTATATCCCCAAACCTCTCATTAGATAAGCACAATACAAAAAGTTTCTGGCAATATAATATTGTGAGATAAGAAATACATTCTAATATTAACTTGTACTTAGTTAAATAAAAGGACCTTATTATTATAAACTGGAATAAACAGATACAATGTTATGCTTTGTTTATGCTCAATAAAAAAGCAAATATTCAGATGTTTCTGGATACATCTTTTTAAATGATTGATATTTATAGAAAAGAGAAAAAGAAATAACTTAAAATTTTCTGGCATAATCTATAACAAGGAATGTATGTATCTCTTTGCTTTTCATAATTTTATTTTCAGAAATATATGAGCAGCTGTTTAACGTGTAATTTTTAAAACAGAAGCCAGACTTTTATTTCCTAAATGAAAAATCATAGAGATATTAAAACTACAAAATAATAATAATGTTTAAAATATTTAAGATGAGATGAAGAATATAACTTTTAGTATAATTTCCAGTAATTGACCATAAAGATTTTGACATAAGCTAGACCAGGCCAAACACATCCCTTGACTCTAATTGGCTAATATAGTGTATTTCTTGGCAGAATCCTAGATTCTGAAACCCTCTTCTGAGTTTTATTATGCAGGAGCATTAAAATTTCTGCTACAACAATTTATTTGACTTTTTTCATTCTTCTTGACCAATAAGTAGAAAAGCCTAATTTATATTCTCTAAACAAGTTCAAGTTTGTTATGTAGCTATAGCTTAACTTTCTCTCTCTAGTCTGATCTATTTTCTCATACGATATAAAAGTTTGATGTTTCTAAAATGTTGGTCCTTTTGCATTATGATGAAATTAATTTTATCCTCTCATACATTCAAGTCTCTTTTATAGGAAAGAAATCAAACAACTTTTAATACTTGTAATTTTCTAATTTAAAATGCTATTTAATTTTGCTTAGCAACATACGTAAAACTTAACCATGCCTATTTGATTTTTAAAAATTGTAATCAATTTTAATTTCTTTTGTTTCAAATTCTTCTGAACAGCTGAACCCATTTGGAGAAGGGGACTTTGAAAATTACATATGCAGAGAATAATCTCCTTCAATTTTATAAATATTTTAGTTATCAAATGACTTGCAAGATTAACCCTACATACTAATTTTTAAAGCAACACAGACACTACCTTAATTTCAGACTGAAAATAGAGTGCAACATGCCTGGGATAAAACATTCTCAAAAACATAAAAAGGACCCTGAAAATTTTCCATGTCATAAAGTACTCTGTAAAGTTTCCAGAAAACCTTACTATGTAAAATGGGAACCACATCCACTACATTAACATCATAGAATATGACTTCTAAAAGGGTCTTCAGATAGGTTAAATAAATTTTACTTAACATGAAATAATTAAAGCTTTGGAAATATTGCACCATGATAATTTTTCCCAATTCTGATTAATGCATTAAAAAAAAAACAGACTTCTATACATCTCTGGAATTCATACCCAAACTATGCCAAATTCAGACATGACTTTGATAGAAATTAGAAATTTTACTCAATATCTAAACTAAAAAACTGTAAATTGTGGTTGCATATAGGCGTTCTTCTGTCAATCTTCCCAGGTATCTTTCAGCCTCCTGCCCCTGTTACATTCCCTTTACTTAGGTACTTTTCTAATAATGTGATCAAACTTAATTTCCCTAGAGTTTTAAATCTGTCTCTGAAGATGTGGATCACATATTAGGAAAATACCAGAGATTTCTTGCAAAAGCATAGATCACTAAAGAGGAATTATTTTATAGAAGAGTAGCATGGTATTAGAAAAGAAGACTGTCTTACTCTGTTCTGTCTTGAGATAACATAATACCTGAGATTGGATGATTTACCAAGAAAATGAGTTTATTTGACTCACAATTCTTGGTGGGTAGAATATCCAGACAACATGTTGCTGGCATCTTTAAAGCTTCCTGGCTGTATCACAAAATGATACGCAAAATCATTTGAATAGAGTTCTCAGAAGAAAGAGGGAATTTGGGGAGAGAGAAGACAAAGAGACCAGGGAGAGGTCAAGCTTAATCTTTTGTACCAATCTACTCTCCCAGGAACTAGTTCAATCTATTCAGCTGGATTAAGCCTACTACCAAGGGTGACCTTGACCTAATCACCTCTGGTTGGTCCCACCTCTGAAAGTTTTTTCTTGCTTTCAATATTATCACATCGCAGACCAAACTTCCATCACATGAAACTTTGGGGGATTTTACCACAACCAAATAATAGCAGAAACAGGAACAGTCTTCCCTAACAGAAACCAAAGACGTACATCTTAATCTTTCTTCTCATGCTACTAGAAAAGTCCTTTAATCTTCTACATTTAGCAAATAAAGTATGTATTAATTCTATTGCATCTCCATCATTATTTTTCTTATCAGACTAGGTTAAGAAAATATGACTGCTAAAAAATTTACGAGTTCTTTCCTAAATACTGGATTAGTTAAAAATGTGAATTAATTTAGACTCTAGCCTTTATGTGTTGCATAGAAGACAAAAACTTCTAGCTCTAATTTTACAGGCTTTTTTTTCTTCTGTATTTACTTGTTTTATTTTTATAGCTCATTCTTTTGAAATCTAGTGAAAGAAAATATATTATTCCATAAAATATTTTACCTATTATCTTCATATCTTGAGAACAACAAGTATGGGCCTATTTTACATGAAAAAAATCAACAAAGATCCAACTAGAAGACTATAAAAGATATTAAGATAATTATAAATGAAATTAATGGATCTGTGTGGGTCCTTGACAATGACAAACTAAAGAGACATTTTTATAAGGCATTTTTCCCCTCCTATTTGTGTAAATGAAATGCAAGAAACTCCCCAATATCCATACAACATTGAAGATCTTCAGCTATCATTTAAATTAGGAGATTTCCAAATGCATAAGTTTTAGAATCAATATTATTTCGTGAAAGGAAAATTAATTATGATAATGAATATTTACAATTTCTTCCATACAATGCTGTTATCTTTTGATTTTTCTGTACCATCTGTTCCAAGTTCACAGTAATTTTTTCCAAGCACAACTATATATACCTGTTCATTTCATGTAAAGCCATTAAAACTAAATATATGATACTTAGATTTTTGTTTCTACAATATGGATGCACCCAGATAATCTTTTTTTCTTTTGAAAAAAAAATAGTTTTTTTTCAGTACTGGTGATTGAAGTCAGTACCTCAAGAATACTCCATAAAGGGACTATCACTGAGTTACATCATCACTCCTAAACTTTATAGTTTGCAATCCTTACATTTTTTTATGGTCCTGAGTTCTATTTCCAGAAAGTACAATGACTTAGTTGTTCAGTTTCAAATTTGTAAACTGGTAGTCAAATATATTTTCAAAAAAAGTCTGCCTAATTAAGGATATATAAAATATACTGAGTGCTCTAGCAGAGTCACACAAGTATTTATTGAAGTGTTTATGTGTACACAGGTGACAAATTGGAAGTAGCAGATACATTTAAGATTATTTATCAGTGTAGAAACTATCATTAAATCTTTCATTTCACACTAAAGAAATTTTTTTTATTATTACTAACATGCATTATAAATATTAAAATATGGATATTTCTCAAAGTATCTGCTATGATTTTGCTTGAAAACTTCTGAGGTTATTTCTTTATATGTTGTCAAATAAGTAGAGCAATAAAATATCTATATACAGAACAGGAATCAGATAATAAATGTCTAAAAGGCAGTTGTATTTTCAAAAACAATCATATTATTATAATTTAAAGAATATGCAATATGATTGCTATGTAGAAAGTTAAGGAGAAAAAGTGTTGGTTTGTTTAATAGTAGTAAAAACTTTTTCAAATGTTACTGATGAGCATTGAAAAACTTAAGTTGCAACATAACATTAAAGAGAACTGCAAAATTAACAATGTGCAATTTTTTTTCATTTTTCATGAATTGTTTCCTGTTCTTCCCTCTCATTTCAGCTTTAACAGCAATTGACTAAGAAACTCCCAGGCAAAAATTTGACTGAACTCAACAGAAATAATAACTTAAATTAAAATGATATATAACTGTTATGTGTTTAATTCTTTGAATTTGTCTTTGGAATACCTGCCAAAAGTTTCTAAGGAGTCAGTCCTATGTCACTCTAATCCACTGTATCAATAACTACCCTATTTAATTTTTTCTTTTAAATCATTATTGCCACTTGTTTCATGCTTCTATCATTTTGTTCCAATGGTCTTAAGAAAATAAGTAACATCAAATGAAGAATAAGTTCATCAAGATTTTATGAACCTCTCCATGAAAGGTGGTAGGGAAAACAATTGCATCCATAAAATTCTTCCCAGAATCTATGAATACATTACCTTAAATAGTAGTAAAGACATTGCTGAAGTGATTAATTGAATGATCTTAAGACAGCGCAATTATACCACATTATTCAAGTAGACTCTATTTAAACATGATCCTTAAAGATAGAAATATTTATTGCCTCTGATGGGAAGGATATGATTACAGGATAATGGTTACAGAAATGAAATTATACTAGAGCAGGACAATGGAGGAAAAGGAAGATGAACCAGGAGGATGGGCAACCTATAGAAGCTGGAATGCACAAAAACAGTGGATTTCTCAATAATGACTCAGACAAAGAAAGCCCTGCTGAGTTCTTAACTTGAGCCATGTTTTTTTCCTGTTAGACTCCTGACATTAAAAAATGTAAGAGAATACATTTTTTAGTTTTAAGCCACTAAAAGTGATTATCTGTTCAGCAAAGGAGACATACTTATAAAATGATAAAAGATAAAAAACTAATAATCAGTCTCATTAAATAATTGCAAGTTCAGTTTTGCCTCTTTTCAATATTTTTTTCAATTATTCATGTTCTACATTTATCACATTTGAGTTCTTACCATCCAAAAGAGTAACATATAGTCAAATAATGCTGATTGAAATATAAATGAATAAATTAATGAGAATGAGTTTGATTTGTATATCTTCAAAAGCAACATAGTTCTTTATTAAAATTTAAAAAATTCCGTAAGTAAACATCACTATTATTACCTCACTTTATTTGGACAAACAAAAAATTATCTAACAATATTATCCAAAGATTCTAATAGATTATTGAATCTGAGTATCTGGTGGTTGAGTCAAAGAAGAGAAATAATGGTAGATTGGTAGATATAACTGTAGTCATTAAAAAAAATGATTCCCAGAATTGTTAATATGTTTTTCAGCTCAGAATAAATTATTTGTAAAATAGGAATATGTAAGCATATTAAAAACAGTTTGATTTGATGCCAAAAAAAAATATATGTCAGAAGGACAAAGTACTAATTTTAAATCTGTAAAACTGACATAATTTAGTTCATTTAGTTAAGTGCCCCTGAGAAAATTTCTTGAATTCCTTTAATATCTCTTTGTTCACATGTAGTATTAGAAGTTTTCATTAGATTTTATTGCTCTATTTTATTTAACTTTACTCATTGGCTTATTGTGGTTATAAAAATGTAAGAGTTTTGCGGGTCAGCTCACCTGCAAGAGTATTTTAATCATGAACAGTTGCTGCGCAGCCTATGTTCACCAACACTGTGGTATTCCTCAAGGACTGTTTCACTTGCCACAGGGTTAACTAACATATTAGATGCTCTAACCTCATGGGTAATTTTGGTTTCTTCATATGCAATTTTATTCATTTGCAAACTTTATCTCTTCTTCTTATGCACTGCAGCACACAATCTTCTTTATCCTGGATAATGAATTCCTTAGTAGCCTGTCAAGAAATTCAGAGATCACATAATTTTTAGGATACAATGTGTGGTGGAATTTTCATCTATATTGAGTCATCATCATTATCATCATCATCATGATCACCATGATCATCATCATCATTTGCTACCAGGGATTGAATCCAGGAGAACTTAACCACAGAGCCATATCCCCAGCCACTTTTAGTTTTCATTTTGAGACAGGTTCTTCCTAAATTGCTTTGTGCCTAACTAAGTTGCTAAGGCAGGCTTTGAACTTGCAATCCTCCTGCCTCAGACTCTAAAGCTGCTGGAATTACAAGCATGCACCACCATACCTGGCTTTATATTGTATTACATCACTGATTATTGTCAGTGTAAATTCTGTCATCTTATAATAAAATTTTAAATACTAAAAATATGCAATATTCTGTCCTTAATTTAGAGCTTTAAACCAATTTTACAGAATTAAATATTCTACTTATAGAGCTTCTAATATAAAGAGCTGCTCTGTATTATTTGCCAAACTAATTTGATTAAACATGTAAGTACCACTGGTATTGTGAGTGCTGTTCTATTTTTAATGTATATTCCAGTTGATTATTGCTATTGCAGATTCTATGGTGGTATGGTATGCAGTCATAGCTGATGAAAATAGTTTCTACAATTTTAGTTCAGATTTTCTAAATATGTAATCACATTATCTCTGATAATTACATGTTTGTTTATTCTCTTATGTTTCCCATTTATGTAAATAAGAAACCTATGTTTCCTATTTAATGTTACATTGTTAATAGGTCTTACCAGTTCTATAACAATACTGAGAGTGGCAGAGATAGTGAGTCTGCTTATCTTTCATTTTTCTCTCATTCCTGTAAAGTTTGCTGTAGACTTTTAACTAAAACAATTCTGGGGATTCCATTTCTGTACACAAGTTTCCAAGAGTTACTTTTTCATTTTCTTTTCATAAATATGTCTTTGTGTTTATGCATATGTATGCATTTGTGTAAAATTGAACTAAAAACAAGGAATGTATCTTTGGGCATATATTAAAATAGTTTTCTGAAATTTTAATTAACATATTATAAATGAATTTATATGCACAAATTGTTTAATATTGAATCTTTAAATAAATTTTAGCTTTATTTATTATTATGAATTTCATACACATTGAAATACTCTTAATTGATAATTTATTCCACTTTTGATTTTTATTTTCAGAAATGAAATGACTTGTTAGTTTTATTTTATGAAAATCACACAATACATTTATTTTACAAAAAAAAAAAACACATGAACTTATCAGAAAAATAGAAATATTGTGCTAATTGCTTCTCCTAATGGTAACATCTAATACAACTGTAACACAATATCACAATCAGAATGTTCTTATTGATAAAATCAAGACAAAATATTTAATCATTACAAAAAGTTCTCATATTATTCTATTTTAGGTACTTCACTGCAACCCTCAATCTCCTTTTTAAATCCCTGGAAAACAATAATTTGTATACTGTTTCTTAAATTTTATCTTTTCAAGAATGTTATAAAATAAAATCATGTAGTGTGTATATTCTTGAGTTTTGCTTATTTCATTAGGCATCATTCTCAGGAGGTCTACACAGGATAATGTGTACATTCTTCCTTTTTATCACTGGAAAGTATTCTATTGCAAGAATGTACCAGTGTGTTGTTGTTTTTTTTCACCTATTGAAGAACATCACATAATACATAAAGTGTTGTTTCTTTTCTGATTTCTGGAAGAGATTATGTAGACTTGAAATTAGGTTGTCAAATATTTTCAGTTATTACAATGTTCCACACTCAAATAAGCACCAATATAATTTAATGTTCTACCTGTCACATTTTTAAATTGCTAATGAATCTGGAATAAGTATAACTGAATTTACAGTTGGACTTCATGAATGTTGTAGCCAGCTCTGATTAAGATGATTAAACATGATTTTTGATGCAAAAAATGACTGAACCTTCAAATAAAATATAGAAGATACTGATAAAGAAAGTGGATGATTCATTTGAATGACATTGATTTGTTATCAAGGATACATTTAAAAAATATATTTGGGGTTTTTAATTTCTTATGTACTATATATTCATAAAACTGCAGAGATTTTCTGTGTTCTTTACTGTTCTTCATAAAACTATAACATCATTAATATCAGATTAATATAAATATAAATAATATCAGATTTAATTTTCATATTTAATTATGCATAGGCTAGAAAATAAATACTGAGAAGAAAGCAGATTGATTCTACATTTATGCATGTATTTTTTCATCATAATGAAATTTAATAATAAGTTTGAATTATTGATTTCTTGCTTGAATAAACTAATTCCTCCATTACCAGCGGCAATGCAAACATGTCATAATTATAATATAGTATTAGGTAATAGAGATGCAATTAAAAAGAAATAAAATCATTAGAACAATTTTAACAATTTTGAAACAGAAATCATGCAAGTTTATAGTATAGAATAAGTTAATTTTGACTGACTTACCTTCCCTACACTACCTATCAGAGTTTTACTGACTAGATAATGAGTAATTTATGAATAAATATAGGCAATTAATCCATAATGAACTTAGTTTAGAAAATCCCTTAATCTGCCTGAAGTACATATAAAGTGTTATTTGAAAAATGTTTAGAATTGTGTCACAGGCAAGGATAAAATCTACAATTTCCATTTGTGCATCTCTTTGACAATTGTTATTATTCAAGGAGAAAAACTTTCCTTACCCACTATTATTTAATCCACTTACATGTGCAGATTACAGAACAAATACCTCACTGGAGTGACATTAAGATTTTCCATGATGGATAGAATAATTTGTAGCTTTTGAAATATATTGAAAATAGTTGAGGGACATTTATACCCAAATATTCAAATGCTTGCCTTTATCAATATTTAAGATCTATAACTACTGAGGTATAAAATTAAAAGACACAAGTTGATTTTACGAAAAAATTAAGAATTTGAAAAAATTTATGGAATATTTAAAAAAACATATATTAACATTTGTTCTATTTCAGTTTCTAAAATTTATTTTCTTTTCCTGTAAGAAATTAAAACTGAAAGAAATGTACATTCTACTGTGGCTCATATTACACTACACAGTATACCAATGATTATGTGCTTAGAGTAATTAACATACTCTATATCTTTTTATATTTCTAATGGTTTATAAGGCATTTTTTGATTATGTAAAATAATGATTATAATAATAAAGATAATAATAAAGTTAATTTAGTTCATGATAAATTATTGAGTTTAAATGTTTGAGTTCTTTATATTTTAAGTACAGGGTCTCATATGACCTTAAAATAGTCCTATGTATTACTATTATCCAGATTATATATTTTAAGAATCTGAAGTGTATTAAATGAAATTGGACAAAATTAGGTTGATTAGATAGTAATGGCTCTGAATCTAATCCTGGGTAGTTTGAAACCAGGTTTTTTTAAGGTAAGAGATAAGTTATGAGTAATTATATTTATCTGCTTTTGTTTTCCTCTGAAGGCATTTCAAGATTTAAAAATTTTCTCAAATGTTATCTTTACTATCATGTAATGTATATAATAACAACAAGTATTTTTCTAAAAGCATTAATTCTACAAAGCAAAATTAACCTTAACCTGACAAACTTTGATATGAACCGACACAGTCCATAAAAATAAGGGAAAATGCATTAATAGGTACCAGACATACCATGTCCTCCTGATGTAATTGTTTGATGTCTGAGGTGTTGTGTGTGTGAGGATTTTGTTCGATCTTTTTGGTTTGTTTTGCTTTTTCCAGGACAACCTTTAACATAACCTTTACATGTAAAGATGTAAAAGCAGATCAAGTTCCTTTTTCTGAAATTCAATTATTTACATGTTTTTAATATGCATGACTTGTTTTGATTTTTTTATTTATATATTTTTATTCACAAATTAAAAAAATATCTATTCACAAAATAAATTTATTTATTCACAAAATACTCATCCCCCCCCCCCTTGGAGTTGTGGTGTAGTTATATTTATTAATCAGAACCTAATGTAAAAAACTCTGACAGTAGGTAAGTGGTATAAAAGGAAAGCTAGAAAAACTAAGTGGATTCTAGGGCTTATACTTCATTTCTCTTTGAATTAGGAAGTACTTTTGACACCCAGCACACTACACATGTATGCACACTGACAAAGAAGAATTGTAAAGGGAATCTGACAAATAAATTTTTTGTCTGAACTCAATAAATTTTTAAACTATTGCTATATAAGTAGTCATGATGGACACCAATAAACCAAAATGTACAGTATGTTGTAGTCAATTTAGATAAATTCTTACATCTGTATACTATTGGTGGATTCAATGTGGGAACCATGTTTTAACAGAGCCTGCCATATAATCAGTTTAATAAATAATGTGCTGAGAAAAAAATTAGGATAAATTCAATATTTCAAATAACTGACTTCCCTACTATGCCATATTGGATGAACTCAATGGAAAGTCTTCATGGTCATATTAAAATTTACATATTAACTTCTATAAAGTTTATTAATATTAGGCCCTAACTTATATCTTGTCTTTAGGAAATGAAATCAACTAACAATCTGAATGGACATACAGACTTATTTTCATTTGTAAATCTTCTTTAAATTAATTAATCCTCTAAAATGGAAAATATAATTTAATAGTCTTTATGCAGTTAGTAAAAAGTATAATTGATTATTTTTTTCCATTCACAATTGCTTTTGTAGTACATAACAAAAAATGTTGTAGTTCTTCAAAAGGAAAACACTCTCATGATAATATTTTATGTTGATATAATTTGAATTTTCCCTAAAAAATTATTGAAAATAATAGTAATATCAAAGGAAAAAATACTCAAGTAAAAATAATTTAAATTTAGGAGTGAATGGCAGTGGTCATAAGAATATTTTCTGATTATTGCTATATTTTGAAAGAAAAAAAAGAGTAACATGCTTTTTCTTGCAAAGTATATGTATACAGTTCAGTAGTTACTGAAAATTATAAAACATTGACAATGTAAGTGGAAAAAACAAACAAATGGAAAAATATCAATGCTCATTATCAGAAGAATTAATATCATCAAAATATGCACAATACTCAAAGAGATCTGTAGATTCAATGTAATTCCTATGAAAATCCTAACATTATATTCTTTAGACAAATGGAAAAGAAACTAAAATTCATATGGAATCACAAAAGAACCAATATAGTCAAAGGGTTTAGAAAGAATAATAAAACGAAGTATCACACATATTATTTTACAACAAAGCTGCAACTTTGATATATAGTTTACATACTTTATTAATTCTATCATGTAAATGATATGGTACTGATGTAAAAACACAATTGACCAACAGAGATACAACAGAGATTTCAGAATTAAAACCACACATTTACTGTCAACTGATTCAAGAAGAGAAAAAATATGCAAACATGCAAGGATATGCTCTTCAATTAGGGGTGTTTGGAAGATTGGATCTCTGCATGCAAAGGAATGAAGTCTGATCATTACGTTAAAATATACATAAAAATAAATTAAAATTAATTAAAAACTTGAATGTACGTCCTGAAGCTCTAGAACTTCTAGGACAAACAAAGTAGAAAAGCTTCTTGACATTGGCCTTAGAAATGATTTACTGAATATGACATCAAAGTTATGCAATTCATGGGGCATGGTGGTGCATTCCTATAATCCCAGTGGCTCCCTAAGCTGAAAAAAGAGGATAGCGATGTCAAAGCCAGCTTCAGCAAAAGCAAGGCACTAAGCAACTCAGAGAGAACCTGTCTCTAAATAAAATACAAAATAGTGCAGGGATGTGGCTCAGCAGGTGAATGCCCCTGAGATCCAACCCAGGTACCCTCCACCACTCCCCAAAAAATAGGCAACAAAACCAAAAATAAATGATAATGTATTGAATTAAAAAGATTCTGTAAAGCAAATAATCAGAAAAGTAAAATTCAACCTGTGCAATGAATGAAAATTTCTCTTAAGTCATATATCTAATAAATGGTTAAAATTCAAAATCTATAAAAAAACACAGCTCAATAGCATAGAAACAACAACAACAACAACAACAACAAAACAATAAAGTAGGTAAACAAAACCAAATGGACACTTCTCCAGACCTATATATCACTAATATGTTTATTAACTATGGTCCAAGGTTAATCATCAAGGAAATGCCAATCAAACCCCTAATGAGAGATCCCTCAACATCTGTTAGGATGAATATTTCAAATATATATTTGAAATATATATGTGTTTATATGTATAAATATTTATTACAGGTGTTAGTTACAAAATGCTTGTGCACACACACACACACACACACACACAAATTGTTAGGGAAAAAAATGTATGGAAAAGATAAATCCTGTATGCTGCTAGTAGGACTGGGAATTGGCAAAGCTAACCTGGAAAACATAAAATATTCTCAAAAAAGTAAACACTAAACTGCTATACCAGCAATCACAGTTTGGGGTTTACATACAAGATATAATATCAGGACCTAGAAGAGATATTTACACAATCATGTTAATTGTTCCATTATTTTAAATAGTAAAAACATGAAAACAACCAAAATATCCATTAATAGAAGAATGGAAAAATAATATATACATATATCTTACTCGCATAGAATACTACTCAGTATTAAAGAGGAAACCCTACTACTTGCTAAAACATGGATGAATTTGAAAGACAATATGATAAAGAAAATAAGACAAAGAAAAATAAGCACTACATTATCCAACTCAAATCTGGAATCTGGAATTGTGAATCTCTTAGATGCAGGAGTAGAATAAATAGTGGTTATAAATGGGCTAGAAGGAGAGGTCATCAGGGAGACGTTGATCAAAATTTACAATAGTGGAATTAATTTGTGTAAAAAGGAGTTATTCTTGGAGATCTACTATAGGGCATAGTACATATAATTAACTATATTGTATTTTATGCTTACTTTTTTGTTAGGTGTAAGATTGTTTGATAATTGTTCTTTTTTTCTGTTGCTCTTTTTTATTGTTAGTTGTTCAAAACATTACAAAGCTCTTGACATATCATATTTCATACATTTGATTCAAGTGGATTATGAACTCCCATTTTTACCCCGTATACAGATTGCACAATCACATTGGTTACACATCCATGTTTTCCCATACTGCCATAGTAGTTTCTGTTGTATTCTGCTGCCCTTCCTATCCTCTACTAGATAATTGTTCTTAAAAAGGGTAGAAGAAACTTTTGGAGGTGATAATCACATATATGTAAATGTGATAGTATGTCACAGGTATGCGTACATATTTAAAATAATCAATGTGTATATTAAATATGTGCAGCATTTTCTAGGTCACACTCCACAAACATATATACAAGGAGCAGAATAGCAAAAAAATGTTGATATTGAAAATATGGGAATAAGAACTATGCATTTGTTTTAAGAACAGATTCAGAGAAAACAGTGTGTTAGCATTGGTTCATAGCATGACATTTTATGAAGGCCAATTACTTTTGCTCACTTGAAAAAAGCTTCAATGTCTTTTCAAATAGGAAAAACTAGGTATAGAAGAAATTACTACGTAGGTTTAGTTTTCCTAGGCCAGAAAGATCACTGGGATAGTGATGTACAGCTTCCTTCATCTCAGCGAGCTAATAAAATAGTCAGCTTATGTTTTCAGATATTAGAAAGTTCAGTGCAAACTAAATAAAATGTTCATCCTATATCTTCTTGAAAACTGCTACATTCCCACTCGACCACAAATCTCTCCTAAAGTTACTGACCTACATTGGAATGGAAATCTTTCATTGCTCAAATTTTTTACCTTGTCCATGACCCACTACAGAATTGCTATCGATGGATTGTAAAAGAAGGTAAGAAAAGAAAGATTGAAATAATACACTATAGTCATGTACAATCTAAAATATAAAATATACTAAACAATAAATAAATCAGAGCTAATGTTTTTTGTCAGTTTATGAGGAATAAGAATATATATATTAATGTCATTACAAACAGGAACAGAATCTATGCCTAGAAACTTTTATGTATTCCACAATTTCAGGTAAACACACAAACACATTCTTATAATGAAATGACTGAGAAAAAATTCAATAATTATTTAATGAAATTAGCTGCATTGCATTTTTTATAATTTCAATTTGAAAAGTACACATTTTATTTTATAGTATTTGGGACTTTTTTCATCAGAATAATATTAATTGTGGGGATACACACACTTACACACACAAACACACACACACACATACACACACACACACACACACACACACACACACACACACACATATATATATATATATATATATATATATATATATATTATATAGGAAGTTGATTACATTATATTACTGAGAAATAATTTTAAATATTAATTGAGTAGCTGGGTTTCTTACTATCATAGAGCCAGAATATGAGCATTTTTAAAGTAAGTTACATGCAAAATATTGTTTTCTTATTAAAATATGAGTTCAGAATTCATATCACATATAAATTTGTATATGATTTTTTAATGAAAATCTTTATAAATGTGTAAGGTCATCTGTAGGCCTTTTTGAAATGTGTTAATGTAAGTGAATAGACACACATGATTTAAAATCCAAGGTAAATTGTTATCTTTTAATAAAGAGCTGTACCCACATTTAGGTCTTGGTGGATTTTATAATAATATGGTGTTTCATAGTTTATCTTTGTTCAATACAAAAACCTTATATTATTTATATAAATGCATGGACACTACTAAATATTCAGAATAGGAACAAATGTGAAAAGCAAAAGATCTGAACTAAATGAAAAAAAGTTATAAAAGATAAGAAATTCTTCCTTTCCATTTGAAAGGTCTTCTTAAAGAAATAGACATTTTGCTTTTAGAAGTGATTTCTGCTACTGTGCCTGGTTGTCAGATACCTTCATGGTTTGATCAGTACATCTTCCTGAGTATTATGCGGATAACTGTCTTAGAAGAGAATTTTTTTGTTTTTGTTCCCTAATCCTACAGGGTGAGGCTAAAGAAATACTTTCCAGAAATAGCTATTATGTACCATTTATTGCATAACTTTTAATTAAATTATATTAAATATCATTTTATATGACATCTAGGCAGTTCTCTCAATCCATTAATGCCAATAGTCCTACTTCTTGACCTTAAATTGATGATCATCTCAAGCAGAAAGGAAACCCTGGAAAAGCTCAGTGTACAGTCAGTGGGACAAGGTTAGTGTTTTTATTTCCCTTTCCAGCTCCCTTAGATGTAGCATGATTCTACATTTTTCTATGACTCTTTCAGTTGCTCTTCTGCCCCAAGTACTAATAGTTTCATCTTTTCCATCTATTATTCACAGTCTATTATAAAATAGACACACTTCTCTGTGTAAAAGTTATAAGCCAAAAAAATTGATGCAGTTCTACTCAACTGTGTGTGTGTGTGTGTGTGTGTGTGTGTGTGTGTGTGCATGTGCACATGAGTGCCCACTTCTTGATTGTAGTATTCCCAGGGAATCTGTGCATATATTTCCAGGAAGTATTATATTCTCTGATTCTAGTCATTTCAATTCAAGCAAAACTCATAAAGAAATTAAAAGAAGATATAACATTTAACATGCACTAATTATGCACCAGCAACTACTTTATATGATTTTTATATGGAATCTTATTTAAACCTCAGAATCATCATTTATAGAGATATGATACTCATGGAAATTGAAGAAAACAGATATTTAGTAATTTTCCAGAAACACGAATTTTCCATTAGAATATATTTAATAATTAATAATAAAGTGTCTTGTATAAATTACTAAAAATTATAAATATTATTTTTGCAGATTTCAAGGGAAAAATCTATCCCTGTCAATCATTCATACTTGGGAGTGAAATGCCTCATGGGAATAATGTCTGAGAATTTTAAGAAATATATTTTCTCAATATCTTAATACTCTAGCCAATGAAAAGCACTTCCTCCCCTCCCCCCAAAAAAGCTCATCTCCAATGAAAGAAATGCCTAGATATTTATTCACCATTTACATTCACATTCAGAACCTGTCTGCTTGTTTCAATGTGATGTACCCATGGAGAGATGATTTTCATATCCATTTAAAAGAGGATTCAGATGAGAGTCATTTGACATTTTCAATTGTTTTTTTAATTATATTAAGAAGTAACCTAAGTTTAGAATTTTTTTTTTCCTTTTTCCATGAGGTAATGGTTTACTTTATTCTCCAGTGTAAACCTAATGAGAGAATTGCTTTCTCTGGAGTACAGTGAACTGAAGGTCATCATCATTTTTGTTTATTCCTGCTGCAAGTGACTCCAGTGGTTGTAAATAATTCATGATACTATGCTATAAATAACATTTTACCTAAAAGAAAACCATGCCTGGGCTTACTAAGTATTCCTTTAATCTTTTCAAATTTATCAACTGAATTGCTTCTATCTCTGTATACACTCACATTTAGTCTCAGAAGATAGGCTTTCTGGACCTTTGCAATGAAAAACATGGTATGTCCCTCTTATTGAAATATAGAACTTGTTGCATAAAGGTCAATTGATATAAATCAGGGCTAATTATTTTTAAAATTTCTCAAGAAGAAATGTTAAAATTAATATAGTATATGTATCAGAATAACATAATACTCTAAGGGGCTAAAAGACAGATTACAGGCTGAATATCATAGAATAAACATTTAGGTAGATGTAAACAAAAATCAACTCTCAGATTGTTTTTGTTTTAGTTTTAAAAACAACAAATAAGTTATGAAGAAAAAAATGTTATTTTTCTTTTTTTCTTCCATTAAAATGTATTTTCTAAGTATTTAAAACATAGAATAATGTATTTCACATAAATTATGTCTATTTTCATTCAACAAAAATAACTGATGCATTTATAAGTAACATAATTTGTATTATACTAATTTGAAAAATACATTGAAAATTTATGAAAATATTATAAAAATGTTTTGTTTTTTAAAATCTTTTTACTTATTTGTCTCAATTCAAGCAATTAAAATAAGAAAAGATGGTGTTGGTTCCTGCTTATCTAGGAAGAATGGATATTTGAAGAAATAAGTTAATAGCATATAAAGTCATTGCCTGACTTAACATGTGATAGTCTACAGTTTACTTGTATATGCATTTCACTGTTTGTCTAAAGAGCAGACATTTAAAAACGTGCCTATAAAAAACTATGATTAACTTCCATACTGCTTTCCACAGTGGTTGCAGCAACTTGCAGTCCCACAAGCTTTTCCCCTACATCCTTGCCAACAATTAATATTCTTGCATTCTTGATAATTGCTACTCCGACTGGAGAGGGATGAAATCTTAGAGTAGTTTTGATTTGCATTTATCTAATCCCTAGAGATGTTGAACATTTATTCACATTTTGTTGATCAATTGCATTTCTTCTTCTGTGAAGTGTCTGATCAGCTCCTTAGCCCATTCATTGATTAGGTTATTTGTGATTTTGGTGTTCAGTTTTTTGAGTTCTATATACATCCTGAAGATTAGTGCCTTATCTGAAGTGTGTGTGGTAAAGATTTTTCTCATTCTGTATTGTTTTCTTTCTTGAGAAGCAGCTTTTTAGTTTTAATCTATGCCATTTATTGTTTGTTGATTTTACATCTTGTGCTTTAGGAGTCTTCTTAAAGATCATTTTCTAAGCTGCCATGATGAAGATTTGGGCCTACATTTTCTTCAATTAGGTGTAAGGTCTCCGTTCTAGTCCCTAACTCTTTGATCCACTTTGAGTTGATTTTGGTGCAGGGTGAGAGATAGGGGTTTAATTTCATTTTTTTTTTACATATGGATTTCCAGTTTTCCCAGCACCATTTGTTGAAGAGGCTATCCTTTCTCCAATATATGGTTTTGGTGCCTTTGTCTAACATGTGGGTCATTTATGTGGGTTAGTCTATGTGGTTTTTCTTTTGTACCATTGGTCTACATGTCTATTTTGGTGCCAATACCATGCCATTTTTGTTACTATTGGTTTGCAGTATAGTTTAATGTCTGGTATTATGATGCCTTCTGCTTCATTCTTCTTGGTAAGGATTGCTTTGAGTATTCTGGGTCTTTTATTAGAAAGCAGTATGGGGATTTCTCAGAAACTTTGAAATGGAATCACCATTTGACCCAGCTCTACCACTCCTTGGTTTATACCCACAGGACTTAAAATCAGCATACTACATGACGCAGCCATATCACTGTTTATAGTAGCTCAATTCATAATCATTAAACTGTGGAACCACCTAGATGTACTTCAACAGTTGAATGGATAAAGACAACGTGGTACATATTCACAATGAAATATTATTAAGCCTTAGAGAAGAATAAAATTGTGGTATGGGGAAGTAAATGAATGGAGCTGGAGAACATCATGCTAAGTGAAATAAGTCAAACCCATGAAACCAAAGGCAGAATGTTTTCTCTGATAAGCAGATGCTAATCTGTAATGAGGGTGAGTAAGGAAGAAGGAAGAAACTTTGGATTGTGCAGAGGTGAGTAAGGAGAGGGAAGTGGTTATGGAGATGGAAGGACAGTGGAATGAGATGGATATTATTACTCTATATACATTTATGATTACACTACTGGTGTGACTCTGAATCATATTCAGTCAGGGGGAGGAGAAGTTTTACTCCATTTGTGTATAATTTGTCAAAATGCATTCTACTGTGTTGTATAACTAATTAGAACAAATAAAAAAGTAAAATAAAGAAGGAAGGGTAATTTAAGGAAGTTGAAGTTAAAACAATATAAATTGTTAATGAAGGAAGGGCACTTTCTTCTTTAAAAATTTATATTGTTTTAACTTTAAATTCCTTAAAAATTTATATTGTTACCTTGCAATATAAATACTATGTAACAATTTGAAAATCAACACTAAGCCATTAAGGCTGCAATAGAATATGTACAGCAATCATTCATTTATGGCAGCTAAAGGTTTAACTGACCTAATATTCAAAACTATTAATTATATTATGCTTCTGGTATATTATACTAGTAGGAGACATACATAGTGGTTGACAATTGTGAAATTTAAACTGTACCTCCTGGGTTCAGATCCCAAATCAGACACTTTTTAACTCTGTAATCAGCATTGAAACTTTCTTAAATGTCAAGCTTTGTATTCATTTACACTTTCTATTCATATTTTTCATAATGATCTGCACATAGTATTAAGTGTCAGTTGATTGAATAAATTCATATTAGTAAAATATGTCAATAATTTTCAATCTATATAATTTTCAAGGATTTTCCTTAAGGATGAAAAGTATCTAATATAAAAAAATGACATAGTGGCTGAGAATAAAAGTATATTAAGAAAAAAATAAAATAAAAAAGCTATGACGCATAGAAGTTTCCATGTTTCTGTTGACTGTAAGTTTTCTAAGAAAACTGGCAACCTAGTTTAAAAGATATATGGGGCCATTTGATCACATTCTAATGGTGTTAAACTCAGAACCATTTTTTCTTAACATTGCATAAAAAATGAACAAATAAAAATAATTTTAAAACTAAAGAAATACTTGAAAAAAGAAGCAAGTAACAATAAATGTTGATTAGGATGTGGGAAAAAGGGTACACTCATACATTGTTAGTGGTACTAAAAATTAGTGCAATCATTCTGGAAAGCAATAAGGAGTTTCCTCAAAAAAAAAAAAAGAACAGAAAAAAAAAGACATGAAACCATGATAAGACCCAGCTATCCCACTAATTCATACATACCCAAAATATTTAAAAGCAGAATATTATAGTGATGCAGCCACATCCGTGTTTATAGCAGGAGAATTCACCATAACCAAACCATGGAGTCTATGTTGGTGCCCTTCAACAGAAGAATGGATAAAGAAAATGTGGTGTATATACACAATGGAGTATTACTCAGCCATACACAAGAATAAAATTCATGACATTTGCTGGTAAATGTATAGAACTGCAGACTACCTCTATTCTTACCAACAAAAATGTAATAAAGAATTTTATTGTCTGACTCTACATTGATGAACCATATTGAAATACACATTGATAATTACACATATTTTATTCATCTGAATATTAACTTAAAGATCACAGCTTGTTAATAATTGCACCACTCCAACAATAAATCATTCCAAGCCACCAATGAGTAAGGTAAAGGAAATAAGTCATTCTACTCTCAGCCAGATCTGTTTCTATGAGCAATTTAAGGTAATTACCTGCAAATTTAAGAATAGAGAGTAGGCTTTAAAATATGATCAGACTGCACTTTCCACAATACCTGTGAGTTGGAGTCATTTAGCTCTCAGTGTCCAGAGTGCATTAACCAGGGCCATAATGAATAAATATAAACCATACATTAGCCATTTGTTCTGATTTTAGCCATATTTATTTGCTCATCTTCATTGCTATAAAATTAAGAACATAAATAAAATTTGCTAATTTTATATGACTGTCAATGAAAAAGATGACCTAAGTTTTAGGCTAAATCAATAGTTAACTTATTTTATTTTGATACCAAGGATTGAACTCAGGGACACTTAACCACTGAGCAACATTGCCAGGCCATGTATGTATATATATATATATATATATATATATATATATATATATATATATATATATATATATATAGAGTCTTGCTGAGATGCTTAGGGCCTTGCTAAGTTGCTAAAGCTGGATTTGAACTCTTGATCCTTTTGCTTCAGCATCCTGAGCCAATGGGATTAAGGGTGCACATCACCATGCCCAGCTAATTAGCTTATTTTTATTGAAGACTTATATAAGATGACTTAGCTTATTTATCTTGAATATCACACATTTAAATCTAGTGACACAAGAGATAAATAGCAGAAAATAACAAGTCAAGCAACAAATCTGTCATCAAGAGATTGCTTAAAAGGCAGAGTAAGAATATTGTTCCTCACTAATTTCTAAAAATTAAAGTTTTAAAACAAAGTGTTATTTCTCATGGGACTAGATCAGCTAGTATTAATTGTTATTCCATCAACACAATGACTAAAAGTTTTATGTATTCCAATGACCAATTCACAATCTGTACAAATAAAATAATCAGTGTTTCTGTAAACCAGGCTTTTGTGACCTTTAAATCTCTACATGCAGTTCTTGTATGTTGTAAAGGATATTTAGCAATAGAGAGATTGACTTCTGATAGGATAGGGTGAGATGCCCCTGTGACCTGTTCCTCAGGAATATTGTTGTAAAATATACAAAGAATCCCACAATTTAAAAGATTAAGGAATAGCCCTATAGAGGAGGGTTAGTGAAGAAGATGAATAGATAAATAGCTCTTCTTGAAAACCTATAGAATATTTTTAAGAAGCATGAGTGTCTGTGGTAGTTGAACCACAATGGCTCCTTTCTTTCTCCTGAGCTCAATGAGACAGAGACCTATTTTAGTTTGCTGCACAAAATTTCCTATCAACCTAGTTCCTAGCCAGAAGTCATTCTTTTGAGAAATAACAGGACATCAGGGTTTGTAATCCTGTTCCCAGCCACCTATTGCTGAGGCACAAGTTCTAGTGAATGAAGTTGGGGTAGAGTTGTCTTCTTCCACACAGCCCTCATGTGTGGAAAACAGGCTCTCCATTTGATACACTGTGGCCTAATAACAGAGCCCCAGTGGACCAATAGAATATAGTATTTACACCAGGAGAAGTGAGCCAAGAAGACCCCAGGCTATTGGCCCCCTTCCCCTTTCATTAGATACTCAGCTATTATAGTAGTGATGCTCCCTGTATTTTTTCCAAACCCCAGCCAAAGATTAAAGATTTTTCTTATAGATGGAACAATTATACCCCTGCATACACACACAGAAATAGGTCCTAATCTCTTTATAAAAGATTCCCTTCATTTACAATAGCAACAAGAATCTTAAACCTAAATATGCTCAGTGCAGGTTATGTTGAAAACAATTTGGAATAGATCTGTGAATACTAAAGATACAGTCTAGAATATATTCCTGCTAGGTTTTAGGAGAAAACTGGGGGATGGACTGAGAAAGTACTCCTGGAATAATGCAATTTCAAATAATCTTCTCCTCAGAATCTTCTTCTGAGTCAAAAAGATAGCTCCCATAGGTGGCGAGGATAAGGACCTTGGAGAAGGACAGAAGGTGAGGGAGGCATCATGCCAACCTGAAAGGAGATAGTGGGTCTGATAGCAACGTATGACTTACAGCTCCCTGCCAGTGCTAACCTCAGTGCCTTCTCCTGACCTGGAATACCTGTTTCTGTTCTTCACACTGCCAACACAGGAGTCCTTCCTCAATTACCCTTGCCTTTATGCCCACAGTGGCCAACCACAAGCAGACCCCTACCCAAAATGCTTCCTCTTTCTAATAGACGTGTCAAAAACCAAAGGTTGTGGGAGCTGGGGTTGTAGGTCAGAGGTAGAGAGTTTCCCTGGCATGTGAGGCACTGGGTTCGATTTTCAGCACCGCACATAAATAAATGAATAAAATAAAGTGTGGGCTAGGAGTATAGCTCAGTTGGTAGAGTGCTTGCCTCTCACCCACTGGGTCCTGAGTTCAAACCCCAGCATGCATAAATAAATAAATAAATAAATAAATAAATAAATGAATGAATGTCTATCAACAACTAAAAAATATATATTAAAAAAGCTTTAGATCCATTCTTTTAATAATGTAAATAAGGCATTAACATTATGCTCCTCGAATTGGCTTATTAAGCTTTGAGCTTAAAGAGCTCGATTGGTTCATGCTGGCATCCTTCACCCTACCAATTACCTGAGCCATGCCATGAGATAGGCCTTAAAGTAAAACCCCAGACAACAGAAACCCCCTGAGATCCTTTTCTTGGGGCCCATTCAGGAGATATTATTATTATTATTATTATTATTATTATTATTATTATTATTTTCTATAATTCTAATGAAACATGTTACTTTGCTCTCACCCTTGTGTCCATGAATTTTATTCATAAATACAACAGATGACTAACTCCACTGCCCAGATTCATTGCACTTTCAAAGATCCACAGTGTAATTAAATTAGGGTTCTTGGGTATTTATTCCTCAGGCATTATGGTGAACAGTAAACAATCAGTGCCTAATTAATGGATTTTAGCAGCAAGATGTCATCATAGAAGGAAAGGAATAGAGTCTAGAAGACCCTGTCATCATATAGAGTGAACTCTTCACCCAAAGGTGTATCTCCCTGAAGAGCAGAAGGTCAGTACTCTATGAGGGAGAAGTATTTAAAACAACCCAGCCAGTCACTGAAGAGGTCAACAAGCCAGTCACAAGAACAAACTCAAGAGGACAACAGCCAGAGTTGCTGCAATACATTATCTAAAATCTTCATTCTCCAATAAAAGCAGCACAACAGGACAATGAGACATGTGTAGGGGTAGAAAATGTGTCATACTCTTCCTTGTCAATCATAAGGGTTACAGTTCACATTCCTCCAATGAAAGACAGAATACCAAAGAGAAAAGTCTAACATATTTCTTTACAAACTTTTAAATGATGAAGGAGCTTTCAGAGACTCAAAGACTCAGGGAAATCTCACCACCTTTATGTTTACATTTTAAGAAGAATGGACAGCTATGAGGAAATATGACTGGAAAAGTTGTGTGACCTGGTTATAGGCAGAGTGGGGAAGCCTAGCAAAGTCCATTGATTGAGTTTCTTCCTGTGGTGCCCTCCTTACTCCCATGAGTGAGGCAGGACCCATCAGAAGTGAGGAGCCCCTGACCTACTATCAGACAAGGTAGATCAGAGAACTGCCTTATGGCAGTCTCCTTTTGGGAGACAGGGGGGTGGGAGAAAAAAAGAGAGAAGATCACAGAGAGACTTTGCTTCTGAAGGCTTTCATTCTCCTTTAATTCAAAATATTCATCAGACCAAGGCATCATCCTTTGGGTATCATTTTCTGAGTCAAATAAATGGAAAAATCATAAAACTGTCAATTATATCAAGAAAAATGTAGGTAACAGAAATTGGTTATGAATGTTATCAGGAATCAGAATTTTAAAAATCAAAGTAGTCATTTAAAATAACCTCATTAAAATAAAGCAAAGCAAATTAAAGAAATGAAGGAATATATGACAATGTTGCTTTGTACAGAAATTAGCAATAAAATAATTAATAAGGAAAATAAATACATGGATATTTTAGAGTTGAAATATTAAATAAAACTGAAATTTATTTAAAAATTACTAGGAAAAAAACAAATATAGATTTGAGCTAGTATAAAAAATAATTAAAATGCTACATCATGTATTTGGTTAATGCAAACTAAAAATGGAGTAACAGAGAAATATGGAAACTTAAAAACATTATAATTGCAGGAGACACATCTGCGATTAAAAAACAGAAATAAATCAAAAGTGTAAAAAATGGAAAAGATGTGTCACATAAACATCAACCAGAAGAAAAATAAGACAGATATCAGAAAAATAGACCTGAAAAATTATACTAAAGAAGAAGTGATTTATTTTATGATGATGAATGTATATATCCATCAGGAGGATGTAACAATTTTAAGTACCTATGTGCCAAATAGCACCAAAAAAAATTGACCTAGTTACAGGGTGAAATAGATTGTGCAACAATAGTACAGAGAGACTGCATCTTCAAACATTCAATAATGGAGTAAAAGTTAGAAGAAGAAAAGAACTTTTAGTTAGAAAGTCCTGTCAGAAAATCAAGTAAATGGAAAGCTGGAACCACTATAAAACAAGAAGATCTCACAAATGTCTATAACGCACATCACCTCAAAACAAAATACAAATGCTTCTTAAGTGCAATTGAAACATAATCCATGATGACATCATCATATGCAATGGCATAAAACAAAAATGAAAAAGCATAAAAGGATACAGTGATACAAAGTATATTGTGCAACCACAGTGAAATAAAACTTGGAATTGATACCTGGAGTATCTTTTACATACACTGACATCTGCAGGTGTTATTCAATATGTTTTGAAATAGCTGATAAATAAAAAAAAAAACTAAAGCAAAATACATTTTGGGAAGAATGAAAATAAAGACACAATAAACCAAAAGTTATGGAATTTAGCTACAGCACTGTTTAGATTAGAAATATATAGCTGTAAGTTTACATTAGGGGGAAAAAACCCAAACAATAACTTTTCCATCTGTCTTATAAGACTGGAAAAAAAGAACAAACTAAACTTAACTGCAATGAAGGAAATAAACAATTTTATCAGTGCAATAATTATAAAATAGAGAATGTGAAAACATGTTCAGAAAAATCAATGAAATCAGAAGACAGTTTTTTAAGAACAAAAGTGAAATTGTGAAAACCATATTCAATATGAAAAAAATCAGAAGATAAATAATTAGAATTAGAAATAAAAGAGGATATATTATTACTCAGTTTACCAAAAATTTGAAAAAAAAATAATTATAAAGGGATATTGATGGATATGAGGTATCCTCCAAGAGCTCCTGAGTTAATGCAGGAATATTCAGAGGTGAAGTGATTCAATTATAAGAGTCAAAACCTAACCAGAGAATCCTAGTTTAAATGGACTTGCTGTGTGTTAACTGTAAGCAGGTGGAGTGTGGCTGGACAAGGTAAGTCACCAGTAATGTGCCTTAGAGGGTTCATATTTCCTGAATCCTCTTCCCCTTTCTATCTGTGCTTCCTGGCCACCATCACTGGAGCAGCACCCATTCACACGCCTCTCTACAATGAGGCTTTGTCTCATCTCAGGCCCAGAGCAATGGAGTTGGCTGACCATGGACTGAACATCTGAAAGGTATTGTGGTCAGAGAAATAAAAGCTACACAAATACAAGGAAAATTTTATGCAAATAAGTTATGTATCTTAAGTACATTAGGAAAATTTGATGAAAGGAAACAAACTCCCAAACATGATATAAGGAGAAATAAAGAATTTAAACTGACCTACAAATGTCAAGTAAGTGGGCAGATGGAATCAGTAGTAGGAGACCTATCCGTAAGGAAAATATGTGAATGGAAAGATCAAATCAATAGTCAAATATATATCCATAAGGAAAAAAAGATAGTAAAAATATTTTTTTTACAAATATTCCCTCCCTTTAAATTTAACATAAGTGAATACTTTCTGACTTATATTTGTGGTCTTTATTATTATCTTGAAATCAAATCAAGAATATTCATTACAGAAAAAGAAAACTAGGGCTAGGGTTGTAGCTCAGTGGTAGAGCACTTGCTTCACATGTATAAGGCCCTGGGTTCGATCCTCAGCACCAATAAATAAATACAAATAAAGATATAGTGTCCACTACTATATATATATATATATATATATATATATATATATATATATATATATATATATATTAATTTTCTTTGTGTGTTTGAGGGTATATATATATATATATATACCCTCAAACACACAAAGAAAATTAAAGAATGTTTTTTACATATGTATGCAAAAAATTTGAACAAAACACTAGCAAACTCAGTCTAACCATATATAAAAATAACTGTATAACATGCCAAGTGAAGTGGCATGTATCAAAAGGGTTAAAGATACGCTTAAAAATTCAAAATACAATTAAAAAAAAATCAAACACTATATTGAATCACACTGACAGAGGAATAACATTTTGAAGCATCTAAATTGACTTAAAATAGACATACAAATGGCCAAGAAGCACATTGAAAGTTTCTCAATATCATTGCAAAACAAAATCATAATGAGATACCATTTCACAGCCACTAAGATTACTAGAATAAATGCCATGTAATAATTGTTGGTGAAAATGTGAAAAAAGCATAACTCTATATACTGCTAATAGAAATTTGAAATTATAAAACTGATTTATACAAATCTGTCAATTCTTCAGACTATTAAACATAGAGTTATAGTATGGCCTATCAATTCCACTTCTAGATACACATCTAAGAGAGAAAACAAAAATATGTATACAGAATCCTATATATGATACATTATGTAAAACAACAGAAATATGAAAAAAGAGCAAATGTCTGTCAGTGGAAGAATGGATACACCTAGTATACTATATCCATATAATAGTAAACTATATAGCATAAGAAGAATTAAGTACTTATTCATAACCATGGAGTAGATAAACTCTGACAATATTAAGTTAGGTCAAATAAACTAATAATGCAATTCCATGTATTAGGATCCCATTCACATAAAAGTTGAGAATAAGGTAGTTTATATATAAATTATTGGAGAGGTTTAGTGATAATCAATTCAATTGAGTTGATAAGGAAACTTAAATTTTTTTGAGGTCATGCAAATATTCTAAAGTTTGCTGTTGTGGTAATAACACATCCATCAAGTGTTGAAAATAATGTACAACTTATATGCCTGGATTGAATAATATGTAAATTATTCCTCATTTAAATTGCTTTAAAAATTGAACAGGACACACCAGGCCTGGTGTTAAATGCCTGTAATCCCAGTGGTCCAGAATGTAGAGACAGGAGGATTATGAGTTCAAAGCAAGTCTCAGCAATTTAGGGAGACACTAAGCAACCCAGTAAGACCTGTCACTAAAAAAAAAAAAAAATACAAAATAGGGCTGGGGATGTGGCTCAGTGTTCCAGTGGCCCTGAGTTCAATGCCTGGTACAATTCCTCCTGCAAAAAAAAAAAAATAATAATAATAATAATAATAGGAAGGAGTCTTCTAGAAAAAAACATATATATATATATATATATATATATATATATATATATATAGATAGATATATCTCCATCCATATTTGTCTACCCTCTAATATCTAGTTTTTATATTTCTGTATTATATACCTGTATTTCCATAAATGTCTTTACTTACCTTTCTATTCATTCTTCATTTTCTTTATTATATATTTTGATTTTAAATATAAATACTTTGCCAGAACATTATTTTCGGTCTTTAGGCTTGGAACATTTTATTATCAAGCCATATATTAACATTTAATATACCATACATTTGACCTTTCACTCAGTAATATTTATCATAATGTCTAGCAATATATAAATAAAATTTCATTTAATTATAATTTATTAGTAGCAAAGAAAGTATCATTATTTACAATTGCTTTCTGAATTTAATAATTTTAATAATCATAGTGATAGAAAAAATGATGTTTCAAATAATTACCATAAAATTACTTTTATATATAAAAGCTACATTTCCCACAGTTGTTAAATACACATGCAGTAAAATTTGCTTTCTTACTAAATTAAAACTGTCTTTATGAAGGAGCAGATGACTTGCCATTTTTGTTTAGTTAATATATTAACATCAATATTTTGCTATTAGCATCAGTTTCACTCATTTCGAATGTCTATAAGCTATTATCTTTAGGGTTTTTTTGTATTAATTCTGAAGCAGAAACGTTACTATTTAAAAAAAGGCCACCTTCTGTTAATGAACAGAAATATATTTTCCTATTATACTCAGAAATATAGATTATTAATGAGGGACAGTAGGTAAGATAAAATGTATATACAAAAAAATCAAAACATATTTTTTCCATCCCTTTTAATTTAGTGACTTAATTCTGATCCTCAAGTTATTCTTCATATTTCATTAAGTAGAATTTGTGATGGTGTATCAAATAGTGTTGTAATTGAGAAACCATTTGAATGAACACTGACATTTTAAAAACTATTCTAATTGGTATAAAATTTCTGGAAATCTGAATCCTGTAGTATTTTACCTCTAATTTGTTAGAAGAGTTCTTCTTGTGATTTTTTTCCTCTGACATATTCTTTTGCTCTGTTTCTTAATTGCAGTCTGCAGCACACTCAGAAGTATGATTTAACAAAGCCAATATCTGTCACAAGTACCATAGATTTGATAGCTTTGCTGGTAGAATTGTGGATGATGGGAAAAGAAACAAATAAGGCCAGTGGTCCTGAGCAGAAGCAGGCAAAGATGCTCGGACCAAACTGTTTTCCTCCTGCCTCAGAAGCTGTTTTTCACCATTCAGAGCATCTTCTGGGAGAAGCCCAGGGAGGTTACACTTCCTGTCCAGTGGCTAGGTCAACTTATTTCACAATGAAAAAAAGAAAAATTGTTTTTGGTTAAAATAAGAACAAATATGTGTGTGTGTGTGTGTGTGTGTGTGTGTGTGTGTGTGTGTGTGTCTGTGTGTGTGTGTGTGTATATATATATATATATATATATATATATATATATATATATATATAAATAATCTGCATTTTTCCCATAATTGATGGGCAACTAAAGTCATATTAAAGAAAAATGTTCACACTTTTGGCAACTTCTTAAGTAAGAAAAGTCATTCTCATGCAATTAACTATGAATAACAAATATAAGGATTCCCTATATTAATGAAATATACTGGGTAAAATTATCCAATTCTGTAAGTGTATGAATAGGAAAAACATCATGCAATTTGGATCAGAAAAGCCTGATAAATATTAATAATTTGCAAATTTTACAGTTTGGGACCTAACCTATAAAACCTTTAGATTATCTATGCATAAATTGGAGAATCTGCATATTTTACTAGTATTTATTAAAAAACAATGGCAATGTTATACTTCTATTAGGGTTTAAAGTATGATGAGTTACAACACTTTACAGTCTTCTATATTCATTCTTAAGCACTATATTTGTAAAAGTCTCATTTCTGAAACTGCTTTAAGTTCAGATTTGCAAACTTTATAATTAAGAAGTCCTTATTTCAGATATTTATATTATTTCTATGGTAATGATGCTTAAATATTTAAATAAACTTACTCTTGATTTGCAAATCACCTTACATTACAAATATTCAAACATTAAAGCAAATATTAATATACTCAACTAAAGATATAATAAAGTAAAACAAAAGTCCAATAAAAATAGTGAAGAAATTAATTTTGCACATTATATTAATTTTATTAAACAGGTTTCTTTGTTAATGGTTAAGCTATATATGATATCTTCTGGTTGAAAACATATAATATCTGTATTTTATTTATTTACTTATACAATCATTTTTATTTTTAAATGTACACAGATACAATACCTTTAATTAATTAATTTATTAATTTATTTATTGTTTTCTAATTTTTTTTAGTTATTGATGGACCTTTATTTTATTTATACGCAGTGCTAAGAATCAAACACAGTGCCTCACACGTTCCAGTTAGGCACTCTAGCACTGAGCTACAAACCTAACACCAATACCTGTATTTTAATAACCCAATTGTAGTGGGATGTTTCAGTAAATGTTATGACACAGTATCTATAATTTAAGAAGGAAGTTTTTGTTCAAAATATCTATAATCATTAACTACGTTGAGTAATAATTTAAACCTCCATTCTTAAGCATTTAAACAGTTTATTAATTATATAATTTGTGAATTAGATTAAGTAATATTAAATGTAATAAATGTTATTTCAGTAAATACAACTTTTCTACCTTTATTTTTATATGTTTTTATCTATACAAGTGAGTTCACTATTAACTCTATTTGCATAATCATAAATAACATTTGAAATTGAAAATAAGCTTTTCATTTCTTTTGGGTCCTGCTTCCTACATGACATTTTCCAGTCAATAATTCAGTGTAATTTTAGTTAGTTTCTGATTTTTTCATTTATTCCCCAGGAACTATACTGTTAATACCATCGGAATACGTTTTTTATGTCAGAAATAATTATGCCTTGTTAATGCATTATCTACCACAAAGCTCAATTTTAAAGAATTGATATTAATTAATTTTTTCAGAGAGACCAAGGTAGATATTTTATTGGGAATTAATTTCTAGCCATAATACCAGTGGGAAGAAAGCTGCAAAGAGTTTGGTTATTTACATCATCTAATATCTATTTATGGGATCCATTCAAGAATTAGTTTATTAAACTTCTGTAATATATAGATGATAGGGTTTAAATTAGTGTAAATCAAAAAGTAATATTTAAAATAATGTTTGAAGGGTTCATAAATTTTGAAAAAAAGAAAAAAAGCAAGATAATACATGGCTTGATTTGAAAGGTACAAAGTAAGTGGGGAAGAACAGGGAACAAAAAGCCTGCCAGTATGTTCTCATATTCCAAGGTATAAACAATTGCTCTGTATTCTATATACAGAAAGAGAATAAGTGTAAGGAATTGATCAATTGTACTATCTAATTCCTCACTTGGAATCATATTCAAGTTTGCCTGCAAGTTTCTGTAAATTGTAAGCAGAAAAAAATCTTCTGATTATATATTATTTTGCCTTTATTGTAGGAAATAATCATTTCTGAAATTTTTTTCATCACTTCCTGTCTTAATATGGCACACTTTTCTGACAAGTTATTATTTATAAAGCACATAGAATAGTATCCAGGTTATGCTAAAATGAAACTGGCAAAGCCTTAATTTTCCATTTGGCTTAGAGAAGGGTAGCAGCTACCAGTCCTCCCAGATCATAAAAAAAAATGGAAAAATTAATGCCAGGAAATTTCCTCTTAGAGATGTTTGGAATAAATAATTCAATGTCTTGTAAAAACATGCAACTATTCAGATTAATTCCTCTTGAGCCAATTTTGTAGTTAGACCTTTTAAAATATTTGTCATTTTTCTGCAGGTATTTTGGAGGAGACTTATTGGAATGGCTTAAAAATACAAATCTATATTCATAGTTTTAGAGACATGGTTCTGATAAGGAAATGTGTTTCTTTTATTTTTTAAATGAACAGATCAAATCATATGTATTTATTGTGATTTTAATGTGATGTTCTAATTATATACACACACAATAATGAAATCTAGTTATAATTGATAACAATATTAAACATATTTATTAATTTTGTGCTGTGATCAAGTAATATCTACTCTCAGCACTTGTAAGAAATAAAATGTATTTTAAAAGCATTCTTATATTATTCCAAAGAAATCTTGGAATGCAATCACCATTTGACCCCGTTATCCTACTACTCTTCTGCATATACCCAAAGGACTTAAAATCAGCATACTATAGAGATAAGACCACATCAATGTTCATAATGGCTCAATTTACAATGGCTAAGCTATGGAACAAATCTAGAAGCACAAAACAGATATATGGATAAAGAAAATGTGGTATATATATACACAATGGAATATTACTCAGCTAGTTATAAGAAGAATAAAATTATGATATTTGCTGGTAAATGGATGGAACTGGAGATTATTATGACAAGTGAAATAAGCCAATCCCAAAAAAGCAAAACAACAACAACAAAAAAAACAAACCAAGACTGAATGTTCTCTCTGATATGCAGATGCTGAGTCAAAATAGGTGGGGATGGGTGGGTGTGGAATGTAGAGGAGGTTCACAAGATTGGAAGGGAAATTGGAAAGACAGTAGAATGAATAAGTTATAACTTTTCTATGTTCATATATTAATAAATGACTAGTGTACCTCCACATCATGTACAACTGCAAGAATAGGAAGTTGTAGTCCATGTATGTAATATATGTCAAAATACATTCTACTGTCATGTATTACTAAAAGGAACAAATAAACAAAAAGTGCTTTTATTTGTGCATCAAAGCAATCTTTTGAAATGAAGGCAATACATATTTTTGCCTTCAGTTTATAAGCAAGGAAATAAATTCAGGGATGTTAAACAGCCAACTATTTGGTGATTTTAATTTTAGAAAAATAGTTGTCATATAAATTTTCACATAGATTATAAATATAACTGATGGGTAAAAGGCACAACAGAACTGGCATAAGAAATATACATTTAAGGGCAGGGGATGTGGCTCAAGCGGTTAGGCACTCGCCTGGCATGCGTGGGGCACTGTGTTTGATCCTCAGCACCACATAAAATAAAATAAAGATGTTGTGTCCACCGAAAACTGAAAAATAAATATTAAAAAATTCTCTCTCTCTCTCTCTCTCTCTCTTAAAAAAATGCATTAAAAATATACTTTTAAGCAACGGGCTTTTATTCTTCAAAGTAATTAAGTAGATGGAATATACCAGTTGTGTATTCATTCAAAAATCAAGAGGTTGTCATTACTTTCCACTTTATTTTGTGTTTGCAATTATCAACTTTAAAAATTGTCAACTCTTGGAAAATATTCTACATCAAATTTTCTTTTTGACTGTTCCTTCATTGTTAGAATGGAATGAGAAATTATGGCTTTAACATGAACCAAAGAAACGGTAAGGGCTATAAAATAATTTGTTAATATCATTAAATACCCAATAAATGTTCTAGTACACATTTGCATCACATAAACACCAATTCTAATATGTTTGAATCCATATCCAAATATAGACTCCTCATATTCATTGGTTGATAGACATTGTGAATATCTTCTGGCCTATATTTCCTTTCTCTCTCTTCTTGTTTGTGGTGTCTCTCTCTCTCTCTCCTCTCTCTCTCTCTCTCTCTCTCTCTCTCTCTCTCTCTCTCTCTCTCTCTCTCATCACAATTAGCCCTGCAGTATAATTTCAAAAATAAAGAAAAATATTTGAGCAAATTTAGGTTGAAATGTGTTTGTGTGTGTGTGTGTGTGTGTGTGTGTGTGTGTGTGTGTGTGTATGTATGTGTTTGTGTAAGGGCAGGAACCATATGCAAGTTCTATGACTGTATGCAATGTCAGGACTCATTATGAAGTAGTGGGTTTTAGTTATCATTTGCTTTCTGGTTATTTGTATATTGAGGGCTTTTAGAAGGATGTTTTGGTCTTCATTGTCTTTGCATTTAGTTCACCTACAATTTGTTTTTTGTTCCTTTTTTAATAGTTGAAATTAATTTCTCTAAAGTTTTACAGGGGAGAAATTTATCGCTCACCTAGCATTCTATCTCTAGAAATTTCTCCTCCTTTCATTTCATAAATCCTTTTAAGTACAGTATCATACTTCCTGAAGTATGACTTGCTTGAACTTGGACCCCAATTACACATTTTTTTTATTTTCAAGTAGCATTTCATAAAGAACATTTTAAAAGAGACATATTACACTGTAGTGAAGACAACAAATGTGAAAGAGAGGAAAAGAATATTCAACAACTCCCGAATTTCTGTCCCCACAGAAGTAAATAGAATACATCAGATGGGTGTAAAATTATGTGTTTTTCTCTACAAAAGTGTTTCAGTATATTAATAAGATAATTTAGTACTCATGAGGAATTAAAGGCAATTAAATGGTATGCTATGCTGATAGAAAAAGAAAATCGATATAAATAGATATTTTGAAATAAAATAAATTTAAATTTATTTTTAATTTTTAAGAAAAATCTAATTCAAAAAAATTGGGGATCAGATTTAAGGCATTACATACAATACAGTGCAAAAAGATAAAAAGCTAGAAATCATGAAAAAAGAACTTAAGAAAGAGCAGCTATAACGGGAAGCAAAATACAATATTTTTAATTGGAATTCAAGAATGTGATAATAGTGGGTACAATGGCATATTCCTATAATCAAAACTACTCCAGGGAGGCCAATGCAGGAGGATTGAAAGTTTGAAGACAGCTTGGACAACTTAGTGATAAATTGTCTGAAAATAAAATTGATAAAAGGCTGGGCATGTAGCTCACTGGTGAAGCACTTGCTTAGACTGTGTGAGGCACTGGGTTCACTCCATAGTACTGACCAGAAAAGGAAAAAGAAAAAGAAAAAAAAGAATGTGGTAATATAGAAAATAGTGATAAATTCTTAAATAAGAGAACTTCTGAGATTTGCTCAGAATGGACAAATATGGGATCCATTTTGAATAAAATGCTAAACACCAAACCTAAATCTAAATAACTAGAGAATTTAAATATCAGGTAATCTGTAGTTGAGAAAGCTTGCTATGGATGACTTAAAAAAAGAAATAAAATGATAATCAAATCCCTATGGAGAGGTGCAAGGTAAGCTGTTGTGGTAAAAACTGCCACATATAAGAGGCTGAATTCTTGGGATGCAGATACTGAGACAATGTTTGAAGTGCTGGAATTTTTTTATGCTTGTGAAGGAGCAGGATGCAGTGAGCAGAGGGAAAAGTCTTTGGGGTGAGCTTAACAAATGTTCATCCCACTCACCAGGTAGCATGGTAGCCTATCAAGAGTTATGCTGTTTCAGATAGGAATTTATATCTGTCTCCTTCAGTCACGGGTCCTAAGTGCTCAGAAAAGAGAATGGCTTGAGGCTCCGTGGCTCTTTGCATTGAGCCAGAACCTGAGGGAGTTGACAGAAGGTTGGATTCTGCCTGCTGACCATAACTATGGGCAGCCAAGTCCTTCACTAAAGGAGATGTGCACATCTCATCTACAACATTGCCATACTGGAGCTGGAGACTGATATTTAGTTACAGCATTGCTAATTTTAACTATTTAACTGAATACCATTTAAAAATTTCTGCTTGGCAAGTGAAAACTAGAACAACATATGAACTGGAAAAATATTATAATAGCTATTTCTAATAAAATATCTTAAAACATTCTTAGAATTCAAGAAAAAATAATAACCCAGTAGAAAGAATCAGCAAATGAAGTAAACAGATGTTTTGGGGGAAAAAAGCATAAAAGAGTATTAAACCTTTTATTAAAATTCAACAAATATTTTCACAATAAAAGAAACATATACTAACCTTCTATGAGATGCCAATATGTAGCAATCCACTTTGTAAAGTACATTTAAAAAAAAAAAAAACCTACAGTTTTGACATAGGTTTTTTAAAAAAAGAGTTCTTTTATACATTATCAAATTATAGATTAAATTAGATAAAATATCCTTGCAGCAATATACGTTCAAAATGAAAATTGTACTTTATGTTTTTCCCGCAAATTTCACTATTTAAGCATGTCTCCTTGTAATATGCTTTTATTTAGGCACAAAACTAACAACACAGGGAAAAAAAATCTTCTATCAGTAAAAATTAAGTTTATTATAGTACTTTCAGACAATTGAATACAGCTTGGATATTAAAACAAATTAGAAGAATGACAGTATTGTATAATAGAAAATTAACTCAAAGACTTACCACCATTTGAAAAATCTAAAAATCCTAAACAGAACATGCATATAATTATGTATGCATATACTAACAGTTGTGCTAAATATATGTGTATGCATATATAGGCAAATGTTAAAAATAACAGTTATACACTCCGAACATTTTTATTTTCTTTATTCTTAATACCCAAACTTATGTAACAAAATGAATTCCCTTTCTGGTAGTGGTATAAAATTTCTTCTCAATACAATAAGAACACATATGCTCTTTTAAAAATGCATAGTATTTTTCTAATTTTATTTTTCCATTACTTTCACAGATGCACCATGTACATATTTTGGCATGTTCTGAATCTCCATGTGGTAGGAGGTTTGAGACATGAGTCAGAATTATCTCCACTTTCTGGTATTCATATCCTTAACAGACTCCTCCTTGGTGTGGTGTCTGGACCTAATCTCTTGCTTATGTTGAGAATAGGGCAGAGGTGAGGGTATGTGAATTTCAACATTAGATTTTAAAAGACTGTAAATTTGGTCCTTTTCTGGTTACTTTTTTTTTCTGCCAGTGAACTGTTAGAAGCTTCTAGATAACAGCCAGAAAAAAATTAAAAAAAATTAAACTTTTAGTTTAACAGCCCAAGGAACTGAGATCTGCCAAGAATGATTTGAGTAGTCATGTGTGCATACATTGCAGATGTGGTGTTTCTAAGTCAAATATCCACATGAGATTGCAAAACCTGGAGAGACATTTCATTTGCATTTAAGAGTCTCTGAGGCAGCAAATCCAGCTAGGCAGTGTCCACATTCCTGATCTATAGAAACTTCAATATCAAACATATGCATTTTTTTAAAAAAAGCCATTTTAGAGGTATTTGTTATATAACAATAGACAATTAACATAGTCAACTGTTAAACATCAACAATGGGCCAAACGCAAATATTATCATAAGATATACTTCAGGGGTAGGTGAACAAATCTATAATTATAAAAGAATTTATTATTACAGTTGTATTAATGAAGATGTTTCCAGAGATTTAAAATATCTGGCATTATTTTCCAGGAACAAATATGCCCCCTTACTTTAAAGAGCCATATTTATCTGCTCTCATAATCACTGTTCTATACCATTGAGACATTACCTTCTAACTGAATAATTTACATGGTTCTCAAATAGCGATCTATGGAACTATGACATCAGATTAAGGGAAGACATACAAAGTTTGGGCATCATCTCAGATCAAATGAATCAGATTTAGAAACATAGTTCAATAGGGCATGTTTTAACAAGTGCTCCAGGTAGGTGATCCTGAGGTTAAACATTCTGGTACTTATTTTCTTCTGGTCTTGACATGGTTCACTCATGCTGCTGTACTTGCCTAGTAACAGGATTGGTTGGAAGGGCTAAGATGGCTTCAATTACACCTCTGGAGCTTTTTCAGAAGTAACTCTCTCTGCTTCTTATTGC
The DNA here is from genome assembly GCF_048772815.1 of Callospermophilus lateralis. Taxonomy (NCBI): domain Eukaryota; kingdom Metazoa; phylum Chordata; class Mammalia; order Rodentia; family Sciuridae; genus Callospermophilus; species Callospermophilus lateralis. Next base: position 105,991,423 of record NC_135315.1, read on the forward strand.
TAACAATTAAGTAGTCTGGTCTGAGCATTTTTTTTATGATATCTGGCTTACAAGAGAGCATTTGTGGAAGGACATTTACATATGCATCCTGACTGTCACACTCTCTCTTGCTGCATTGTATTGGAAAAGATAGTCACAAGGGCAGTCAAGTTCAGAAGAGAGAAAATAAATAGTAACATCCTATGAATGAGAGGGGTGGCATGTGCATTTGCTACATGTCTATCTTCAACGAATTTGATGAGGGATATACTGCATAGAAGGTTATTGTCATACACACTCAGTTACATATTTCAGCCCCAAAATGGCACTTATTACTTCATACTATCTTTAGTTAGAACCCTTCAAATGATGCTATCAAATTCTGAGAAAAAGGGAATATGTTCCTTGGAGTGTCCTGAAGAATTACCAGATGAGTGAATGATAGCAACATTTAATTCTGTAAGTATTCTTCCTTTCCCATGAGGTTGAATATTGATACTGATAATGGAATGGTATCACCACAGGGAATTACTTCTTCCGTTTCCTTCCTTCTTTGAAACTAACCAAGACAATGGCATATCTGTTCTTTTACTCCTAGGTTTGAAGATTTAGTGTCTAGTAATGATGCTGTTTTTGAAGTTTTATAAAGTGAAGCAATGGTGCATGTGACTAAAGATTCATTTAATAAAGCTTGGTGCTCATCTTCAAAATTATTTGTATCAAGTTTTGAAGTAATATTAAAATGATAATTTAATATTTTGCTATATTATTGAATATACTTAGCCATTTGTAACATCTCTTGAATAGTTTGTCCTGAAGTATTTGTTCTGCAAATGATATTGTAGCAAAGTAAATGCTTTAGGACAAACATTTTTTCATGGGATGCTACAAATCACAAAACAAAACAATCTCTTATTTTCCAACTTTTTTCTTTTTTCTTGTTTTCTCTAACAATGTCCTCTCTAAAAGATATGAAAATTAGAAGTCTTAGTCAAGCGTTATATGAGAAACACATTTTCTAAGAATCAGTTTGGTTACTTCATGCTCAGGTTCTAGCAAATAAACTGTTTTTTTTTGAAAACAGTTGTTAGAAATTTGTTCTGTTATTATAGATAAAAAAAGTTTCATTTTGGTGAAATGTTTTAATATATAAAAATTGCTATTTCTCTTTTTAATTTATTTTTAATTGTAGATGTGCACAATACCTTTATTTATTTATTTATTTATTTATTTATTTATTTTTATGTGATCCTGAGGATGGAACCTAGTGCCTCACACACGCTAAGCAAGTGCTCTACCACTGAGCTACCACCTTAGATATTTCAATTTCCGACATTCTGAAATCTTCTGACATCAGTGTTTGGTTCTTGACCTAAGACCAAAGAATGTATCCTTAAAATCTTTCTGGTCATGGAGGGTAAAATCAAAATATTGCATTATATTTTAAATATTTTCTAAAAAATCTGTTATGGAATGTGAACAAAACTTCAAGAATTTCTAATTCCAAGTCACTCGTGCTTATTGTTAGGACAACTGCATGTCACTTCTTATTATTAATTTTCACTCTATTAATAGTTCTTTATTTAAATTCTACATTTGCTATCTGTGTACAACCCATAAATAGTTCATTAATTAAGTAAAGTTGAAGCGGATATGTTCTTAATGCATTCTGTTCTGAGCATTGAACTCAGCAGCACTTTGTCACTGATCTACAGCCCCAGCCCTTTATATGTTCATTCTTTAGATTTTGAGACAGGATATCACTAAATTGCTTAGGGCCTCACTAAGTTGCTGAGTATGGCATTAAATTTGCATTGCTCCATTCTCAGTCTTCAGAATTGCTGCGATTACAGGCTTGTGCCATTGTGCTCTTCTTAATCTATTTCATTTTTATTCATGTTAGCTGATATATGATATATGGGAATAGTCCTCATTATTGCTCTACTAAATTTTGGATAGAGATCTTTAATTTCTTAAAAATATGTTTCTCTGTAATGATAGTATGAAACATTTTTGCATAGAATTCATACTCTGAAAAATTTTCAAAAATTTTTGATTATCAACTATTAAAGGTGATTTAGTGCATAAAAATAATTTTATTACTTTTGTTCTCTAAATGTTAACTGAACAGTCTGAAATCTAAATAGAATTATCTTTTATAAAATTTTAAAGAGAAACCTAATATTAATTTTATTTAATTATTTATTTTTATTTTTAGTTGTCTACGGATGTTTATTTTATTTATGTATATGTGGTGCTAAGAATCAAACTCAGTGTCTTGAACATGCTAGGCAGGTGTTCTACCACTTAGCCACTACTCACCCACTGAAACCTATTATTTCTGATGTTTGATTAATTAGAACAAATATTTTGCTTTCTTCATATCATTTATATTTTCATACATTTAACTATGTGAATATACACCTATACATATATGTTTTATATTTGACAAATATTGACACATTATATGTATGTGTACAATATACTTATGTGGACACAAAATGTATGAGAAAGAGAAGTGCATTCATTTATATTTATATATAAACTAATATATATGAAGTGAATTCTTTTATATGTGAAATATGTATGACTACATGCATTTATGTATATACAAGAAATAAATCTGGAAGGAGCACTTGTATACACATACACACAGACATATACATATAGGTGTTTTAAGAAGAATGGGACTTCTGTTGCCAGTTTCTTCTCCATGTGGTACAAATTAAGCAGAGTTGGTACTAAGAATGAAGTGATTTAATATTTAGATATATGTATATGTATCAGATCCAATTCACCTAATTCATTTGAACTTGCTCCATATCTTGACTTTGGTACATTCTAGACTATTAATTCACCAAAAACTGACACTACCCATTAAGTAAAACACAAGAAGAAATTTTAAAAACAGCATTTAGAACCAACTCAACAATTAAAAACCAAAAAATTGAAAGGAATGTCTTAATTGTGTTTGAACAAGCATTCAAGTGTGTAAACTAAAATAACTTTTTTTTTTGAAGTATATGTTTAGAAGCATCTCCCAGAAGTAAATGGTACAGTTACTTTAAAAAGCTGAAATATCAGGCCTGGGGTTGTGGCTCAGCAGTGGAGCACTAGCCTAGCACATTCCAGGTGCTTGGATTGATCCTTAGCACCAATAAATAAATAAATAAATAAGATAAAGTCATTGTGTCCAACTACAACTTAAAAAAATGAAACAAAATAAAAAGCTAAAATATCCAATTGTAAAAATGTGTTATTTCCACTCTGAAAAATATTTAGTTAATTACTAATTTTGCTTTCTCTACATTTCAAATTAAAATTTCTTTTTACCTTATTTATATGTCATCAAAAATAAGAATATTTTATATTTTTGTGAAAGTGGGGAGGGTGGCACTTGAAGATAAACCTTTATAGTAAAATATGTTACATTTGCCCATTAATTTAGTCCTGGAAGGAGTAGGCTATAAGCAGATTAAATAAAAGCCCTGAGAACTAGAAATGGGAGTTAAAAATAGAATCCAGGACTACAAATTGAAAGATATAGAGAATCTTAAGCAAGAACAGCACCTTAAAGATGTTGTTCCAAATATAGCAGAGAAAAACCATAAGCCTGATCATTTAGGGATTTTCCCCCCTTGTGGTATACTCATCACTATAAATAGCCAGTACACAACTGAACAACCAATAAGAATAGTGAGATATTTTTGTAAAATATAGATTGGAAATTGGTGTGGGAGTGAAAAAAAAAACACGTGAAAAATAATTCAACAACAAAAACACTTGCTGGATAATTTGGACAGATATGTGAAAATTTGGGTTATAAAATACTTTTTCATTTCCATGTGTCTGCATATATATTTAGTCAAAATTATCTTGAATTTAAACATATCCATAAAACGATTACAGGAATGAAGGGCTTTTGACATTTATTTAATTCCTTTATCTCCTTACTCCTTCAAGGGATAGAAGAAATATTTCATAATTATACTTTCCTAAGGTAACCTACATTTATTTATTTATTTACTTAAGTATCAAATATCACCATAAAATTAAAATAATACACTTTAAATATGAGGGAACTAGCTCTTTAAACTTTCTTTTGCTGAAAGGATTATTGGCAATTCCTTTGATTTGAAGAGAAGATGGTATAATTAGATCAGGAGTCATGAGTGCGATGAATAGCATGTTTTTTAGAAGCATGTGTTTAGATATATTGTTAATGGAGTGGATATTTTATATAGGATTTGCTCATCAAAGACAACTCCCTCTGATATTAAATAAAGGATTCATTTTAGGAATCATACCTTACAAATTAGTGGAAACAAGTTGAGAATTCACTATTGATCAGCACTTAAGCAGTTCTGAAGAAACGATGGGTAAGAAAATGAGCACCTCAGAACACTGGAACTCATAATGACAGTCAACAGTCTGCAAGGTTTAATTAGAACCTACAAATTTCTAGGTGTATTGCTTCTCAGTCCAAATCTCATGCAAATGTCATTTGTTAAAATATTAACCTGGAATCAACCAGAATTTATCATAGAAAATAATTCAGTCTAGACAAATTGCTATAATGTAAACTCACAAAAGGATTTTTGTTAAGCTATGGCTTAATTCAAATGTCACATGGATCACTGTATGTAACCTATCCAAAATCCAAACTACAGGTAGTAGGGCATTGGGTTTAATATTTTTAAGTGTGTTGGACCATTTTTCCCCCTTCTAATAAAAGACCAAAATGAAATTTATAGATATTAGTAAAGAAACAAAGGAGAATGTTAATAGTCTAAGGAACAGAGGAAGCATAATACTGAAATATGAAAAAAAACATAATTTATACTTTGATATTAAGACACAGCTGCAATTTTCAGAGATACAAAAATATATCATTATCTCTAAATGACATATTTAATTTTATTTGTTGAATGCAATGTTTCAAAATGTTTTATTAGTTTATTATACATAATAGTGTAGTTCATTGTTACATTATCATACATTCATGGACTCTAACTTGCTCCAATTCATTCCTCAATATTTCCTCATAGTCTTTTATATTAAGTGAGCCTACAATTACAATTCATTCATCTTTGGAAATATCTCAGAAAACAGATAAAAAATAAAAAGGACCAATGAAGAATAAATCCCTCATTTGTAAGTTCTTTGAAGTAAATACAGTTAATGAATACTATTTTCACAAATAATGAAAGCCTACTTAAAATTATAATTTTGAAAAGTACATTTTATTTTTAAAGTGGTTTACTACACTATAGATTGTGCATTATATGGTGATATATGAATATGGATATACAATTTGTATTTCTTATTACCACATAGAAAACATGAATTTTGAAATAAACCTCACAAAACATACATTTAAATTGTCCTGCTGTTCCATTTTCATTTTCAAATATTCCATTCTTAGCTATTTCAGTAGTTCCTATAAACAGTATCATTGTATTATGTGTTGAACTTTGAAAATGATTGCTTTTAAAATAGGTTTTTAATGTAATCCCAAATTTCAAATATTTGTACAGAAATATAATTCACAAGCATAGAAAGTATACTTAGCAGTGACAAAATGTGAGATATGCTATGGGATAATTTCTTCTTAAGGTCATTTTTAACTGTTAATTTTTTTTTAAAAAAAAGATCATATGTTTATTTGAAATAATTTGGGATCTTGGAACTATTATTTAAAATTGTATAATACTAGCTGAGTAGACAAAACATATTTCCATATGTTGTAGAAAGGGTCCCTATAGAAATCTGCCAAAAATTGTCTGTAATACCTATAGATTCAATAGCTTTCAATTTTAGGTGCACAAATTTACTTCATAGTAGATTTTTAGAAAAAAAATGCCCACAAAATTTGTACAAAGGATCAGATGAAACAGAAGTTGACATTTGGTGCAGTTTTCAGTCAACCTTACCAGAGGTTCTAGAATTGAAATGCCCTTCAAATTTGACCCTAAAATAAGAGGACAAGAACTTTATATTCCTACCTAGAATAAGCTTTAACTCTGGCTGCCACAGGAAATTTACAGGACCCTGAGAAATGCAACTACCCTTTGCTCAATAACAACCTACAGAGATAGTGTCAGCTGAGAGCTGTTAGAGCTGAACACCCTAACTGTGCCTTGATTCTAAATGGGGAGTGAATACATTCATCCACATATGGTAGAGATGGGTGTTACAGACTATTTTAATCCATAATTCCAATGTTGAAAACTTATACACCAATATTTTGCCTTTAGCAACTGAAGGCTTTGGGATTCAGTTATGACTAGATGAGGCTAGAAAGACAAACTCTTCTTGAATAGTTTTAGTGTTGTAAAAATTTTAAGAAAATTTGGTGTTCTCTGCTCTCTCTCACTTGATAATACAATAAATATTCACACACTGAAACATGTTTCTTAAAAATGTTGGCACCCTGATATGGGACTTCTAGCCTCTAGAATCACGAGAATAAAAACTGTTTCTAAATCACCAGTCTGTGGTACTTTGTGATAGCATACTGAACAAATGAAGACAATATGTATTTACTAAACAACAACAAAACTAATTATTTTTCACTTTACTCATAAAACATGCAGAGAAATGCACAATCATAATGTGGCACAGTTTGTATTTCTTAATTAATCAGGTTGCCTACAAGTACCAACTTGCCACATGGCCTTGCTTGGATAAAATGGTGCTCCACAGTCTGCAAATTAAAGGACTTGTTTTATGAAGTTGACCTTATCCACTTTTCTACACAGGTCTTTATAATCTTTGACGAATAACACCTCCAACCTCTAGGTCTCCTGGGTTTTCCCTTGCTTGGATTCATCCTTTTAGTGTTCTGTTCTCTTCATTTTTGTTGAACCTCAACAACTACAACCAAGGTTATAAGTTCTGGTATCTGTACTGCTCTGATTGTGTTCTAGCATCACTCATCTCTTCAGACAAGCCACGTATTTTATCATTGGTTTCTTCCTATGAGACCTTACCCAGGAAGAAAGGAAGAGCTGTGTATTTGAGATATAGAAGTTTAATTAATTTCCCATTCTGTTGTATGTACTCATCCAGTAATGAAAATTACTACAATTGGTCATATACTCATATTTCCAGGGAGTAAACAGTGGAATGCTGCTAAATGTTAGAAAATAGTTCAAAAATATTGTATCTGTTTATCAATATATTTAAATTTATTATCAGTTTTACCAGTATAGAGGAAATATGGTACAAAATTTATACATAAAAATAAAATACACAATGTACTAAATTCCACAAAGTCAAATGATTATCAAAAAATGTTTTTGTTGATTCTTATTAAATGCTTGTATTGTAAATTCAATATTAATATTGGCATTTATTTTCATTTACAACTTACTTGGTAGTAAGTTGAAAGTAAAAAATAAAATAAAAATAAATTGGAAATTTTCATACATCTGAAAATGAAGCCAGAAACTTCTTAACTAAATTGGCAAATAATTGTCACACACTAGATAGGATATTGTGCCCAACTGTTTGTCAAACACCAGTGTAGATACTGTTTTGAAGGTATATGAAGATGAGATTCACATTTATATCAGCAGACTTTAGTAAGGCAGGTTACCTACCAAAAGCGTTCGTGTCTAATATATTGAAATTCTGAATTACTAGCCTGTCATACTGCTGTACAAATTGTAAGTTTACTGGCTTACATAATCAATGAGCCAGTTCCTTAAAATATCTCTCTCACCTTCTCTCCATATCTGTTTCTGTGTGTGTGTGTTTTTTTTCCTGGAGAAATTTTTGTAATATGATATCTTAAATTTTCTGGTATTCAAGTGTAATGACTAGACTGAATATTATTTTATGAATATTAAATATAATTCACATGTCTTTTAATTAATTTAAATCTAGACAATCAAAAAAATATACAAACAAATGAAACCATTAGAGTTTGCCAATGCCCATGAGTATTAACACCATAGTTAATTTTAACTTGTAGCTTCCTAAGTTATACATAGTTTAATCTACATAAATATTATACTATGTTATATTATACAGAATGCTAGAGAAAAGTTAATTCATTAACTTATTTTTAAAAATATAATTTTTTTAGTTATAGTTGGACACAATATCTTTATTTTATTCATTTATTTTTTATGTGGTGTTGAGAGCAGAACCCAGGGTCTCACATGTGCAAGGTGAGCACTCTACCACTGAGCCACAACCTCAGCCCCTTAATTCATTAACTTATAATAAAATATTTATCATTGTTTTTTATATTTCAAAGTATATTTTGAGTTTGAAATGAACACTAACAGATATTATAAGTGTGTATCATATAAATTCATGAATGTTTCATCTGAATGAATTATATTCTTCATTATAATTTAAAATGATGTCATTTTATACTGATCCTAGTATTCTTTATGTTCTAAAATTCCATTTTACTTAAAACTCTTCCTTTATCATACCAAATATTGTGTGATTTCTAGAGAATCAAAGTCTAAAGATGCAAAGTGGTTTACTTAAGAATACACAGTGGCACATTCTTACAGAAGATTTCAGATTTCAAACTACAACATTTTTTTTGTGTGTATGGGGATTGAACCCAGGGCCTTGTGCATGTGTGGCAAGCACACTATCAACTGAGCTATATCCCCAGCCCTATATTGTGTTATTTCTATTTTTAATATTTTTCTCTACAAAACATCCAATTTCTAGATTAATTTTTTTGAAAGATAGTTAATCTTAATTGTAAGATTTGTTAATTTTGCTATGTGCCCTGATTTCTTCCACCCCTGTGTTAATGGATAATTGATCTGTTAAATTAACTGATGATTTAATGTAATGTAAAATACACGACCAATAGGAAGTAATTGGCTGTGATTTACAGTTACTTATGGGTTTATATTTCTCTGTGTAATTTTGGAAGTTTGCAAGTAAACTTTTTGTCTAAATTAGAAAACAAAGTACTAAGCAGAAGGATGCGATTGTTTAAGATTAATCTAATGTACATTTCTCTAATTTCTAGAGATGTTGAACATATTTTTGAACATTTGTTGAACATTACATTTTTTCACTGTGTATTTGTATATTTGTTGAAAATTTACATTTTTTTACTGTGAAGTGATTGTTCAGTTTGCTTGCCCCTTTTTTTATTTGGGTTATTTGTTTTTTTGTTTTAATTTTTTTTCAGTTCTGTATATATCCTGGAAATTAATGCTCTATATGAGGTACAGGTAGCCAAGATTTTCTCCCATTCTGTAGGCTTTCTCTCCATATTCTTGATTGTTTCCTTTATTTTGAAGAAGATTTTTAGTTTGATGCCACCCCATTTATTTTTTCTTGATTTTCCTTCTTGCACTTTATGAGTCTTATTGAAGAACTTGGTTCCTAAGTTGAAAAGATGGGAAGTTGCATGTACTTTTATCTTCTAGTAGGTACAGGGTCTCTGATTCAACATTCTCTAGCAACAGAGAAATGCAAATTAAAATATGCTGAGATCCCATCTCACTCCTTGAGAATGGCAATTATCAAGTAACAATAAATGTTGGTAAGAATATGAGGAAAAGGTATACTCATATACTACTTCTGGGACTGTAAATTGGTGGAACCCCTCTTGAAAGCAGTAGGGAGATACCTCAGAAAATCTGAAATGGAACCACCATTTGACCCAGCTATCCTACTTCTTGGCATATACACAAGGGAGTTAAAAATGTAGCATATATACACAATGGAATATTACTCAGCCACAAAAGAGAGGGGGTTTGTGACTTTTGCTAGCAAGTGGAATGATCTAGAGACTATCATGCTACATGAAATAGGCCAATCCCCAAAAATCAAAGGCTGAATATACTCTCTGATATGCAAACACTAACATACAATGGATGTCGAGAGAAGGAAAATGGAAGTTAAATAGATTAGATAAAGGGGAAAGAAGGGAAAGGAGGAAGGATGGGAATAGGAAAGACAGTAGCATGAATCAACCATAACTTTCCTGTGTGTTCACATATGAATATTTCACTAGTGAAATTCCACATCAAAGACAATCACAAGAATGGTAGTATAAGTTATAATACATGTGTGTGTAACATATTAAAATATATTCTACTGTCATGGGAATCTAAAAAGAACAAATAAAAAAGGTTAATCTACTTTAAATGCCAATAGGAAAGAAAAGACATTTTATTAAAATGTTTTGTAGCAAAAGAACTGTGAATAAGTATACTATGTGTGATTAACACTGAGGTGTTCTAGGTCAAACAGGAGTTGGTTGCCTGGATTATGCCATTTCTGTTTCCACCTTCTCACGTACAGTCTAAATATTTTTTTCGGAATCAATTGTGAGAACTCTAGAATTCAATGGGCACAAGGTGAAAATCCTAGCTAGAGCAGATTGTTTATTCCATATACTTCTAGTTGATATGTTTGATTTAAAAGTGGTGAAAAATCTGTGAAAATTACTAATAATATTGCAATAGTACTGGACTAATTTTCAGTCAATAATGGTTGAATGAATCAAATTTTATTTATATAAATGTTGATTTTATTTCTCAGGTGGTATTAGAAGCAAAGTTAATTTAGTAATGGTGTGTAGGTTTGTTCTCTGGTATTTAAAAGACAATAGTCACTATACAAGCTATACATAACATTAGTTCCCTCTTTAATGTATAATAAACTAGTTTTCAGTATCCTAAATAGTAGATTGAGCTTGAAATAAGGAACACCCCCAAATTGTATACATTAGTGTCATGTAAATTCCTGTCATATATATTTCTTACTATGTTTTAACATAAACATATATATATTCTCTCTCTCTCTCTCTCTCTCTCTCTCTCTCTCTCTCTCTCTTCTATCTCTCTCTCTCTAGTTTCTTGGTTTCAAACTTTGTTCTGGAAGAGCTTTCTACTATCCCTAACATCTAGATTATTTTGAGTTTTCATTTTTTTTCACTCTGTATTTTAGTTTTAGTTTTAAAATGAAATATTGAAATAATTTGCAATGTTAGCATACTTTTTAATTTTTAAAAGCTTGACAATACAGTGTGGGGGAGTCCAGTGTCCCTATACCCAGTTCCACCAATTGATAACACTTTGAATTACTGTGGTGTATTTGTCACAATTAACTGACCAATGGTGACACAAAGTTAATGGAAGATTATGCTTTATTAGAATTTCCTTAATTTTACCTAAAATCCTCTTTCTACTTTAGGGTCTCATCTCCACCATATTACACTTAATCATAACATGTTCTTTCACTCTTCTTGATTTGCCAATTCCTCACCCTTTTCTTGTGTTTAGTAACTTGAACAGCTTGAGGAATACTGGTTATATATGATCTGTAATGTCCATACATTTTGGGTTCTTTAAAAATATTTTCTTCATGATTATACTGGTATTATGAAATTTAGAGAAGAACACAGAGATGAATTCAGTAGATTCTTCAATAACAGGATGTTTAAAAAATGTTTTATAGTAGTCTTTGACTATGGTAATTAAATACAAAGTGAACACATCTATACAACTTTATTCAGGCACAGGTATGGTTTGATTATCATAGACTAAGAGATTTTCATTAATTTCCTATGTATACAAAATTATTAAATAAATATAAGTGAAAATAAAACTTAACTCATGTCACTTATACTCTAATAATATCTTTGTCTATCTTTAGCCCACTATGATTTTAATTCAGTTTTTATTGAATAGAGTCTTTGATTCTTTAACAACAGTAGCCCTATTTTCTAATTCTATCATTTTATTGACTATAAATGGAGATGAATTGATGAGTGAAGCCCTTATGGGACTTGTATTAATAGTAGTTTATTGGTACACTGTATCAAGGCTCAGAGAGTATTACAGGGCATTTTGAGGGACTTCTTTTTATTTGATAATAAGTTGTCAAGAGAAAATCTTTGTAAATTAGTTCAAAACTCAATATATATTTGGAAAGTTAATGAACAACCATGTAGAATAGAGCTAGCTTTAAAATTTTTGAAAAATATAACTGTTAAATAGAAACAAGATTGAATTTTATTTAATTTCTAACTCACAGCAAGAAGGCTTAATTTTAGAATTTTCAATCTAACAAGGATGTAACATCTTTGACAGTGTTATTATTGAGCTAATCCCTACAAGAAGCTTCCATGCTCTTTTAGGCTGACATTAACTTTCAAAAATGGAACTGTATCTTATTGGAATATTTACATAGACACCATATTCAATCATTGTTTATTTCCTTCAACAAAAGTAAAGCAGTTATTTCAAACTATTAAGAATTTTAATGTGTTAAGAATACATATTCTTAGATATAATGTTTTGCATCTCTCTAGTTTGAAAGTGTTTTTCCCATTTATATAGATGTTCTGCTCATTTGTGCAGAGCAAAGCCAGGAGTTCTTATAGAATTCTCAATTATAAATTAATTGGAAGAGAAATGATGAAAAAGACAATTATATAAAGAAAACTTATCAGATCAAATGGCCACAGCAGAAGTCTTCTTTTTTTGAAGTAAAACTATTTTTAATGCCTGTAACTATTACAAATTGCCCTGAGAAGACTTTTGAAAAGGGATTAGCAGAGTCAAACTAACAGGAGGAGTATGAAAGCAAGTCTAAGAAATGGAGTTGATTTCAGGGAATATAATCAGAACTTCCTATTATACCAAACATTAACGTTTACACTCAGGAAAAATAGTGTGTTATAAAGGATAAACAAGTAGATATAACTGCTCTCACAAAGAGAGTATTTCACAAGGACTCATTGAGAAATCTGATGGTCTTTTTTGTGTAATGTTATTTATATCTTTTCCAATGTGACAGAGCAATTCATGTTAAATAACATAGAAAAATAGTGCAGATTAGCTTCTAAACAGAAACAATATCCTCTGTCTCTTCCTTTTTGTTTTTACATTTCTACTCTTCTTGACACTCTTAACTAATGTCAGTTTTAATTCTTCCTGTGACCATCCACATTAGATACAAGATGTCCCCCAAAAGCTCATGTGTGAAACAATGCAAGAAAGTTTAGAGGTGAAATGATTGAGTTATGAGAATAACCTAATTAGTTACCTGAGTGGTGACTATAGGCAGATAGGGGCTTGCTGGAAGAAGTAAATTATTGGGGATGTGCCTTTAGGGTATATATTTTGTTTTTGTTGAGCAGAACTCTGCTCTCCACTTGCTGGTCCCATGAGCCTGCTGTCTATGGACTGAGACCTCTAAAACCATGAGTCCCCAAGTAAACTTTTCCTCCTTTAAAATTGTTCTTGTCAGTCTCTTGGTCACAGAAGCAAAAAAGCAGACCAAAATATTTACTTTACTGATGTTTTTATTTATTCATTAGATTTTTAAACTACATACTATTTTAACACTTGACACTAATTACTTGACAAGTTTTAATTTACTAATATATTTTGCTGTGTACATATAGGTCACTTAATAAATGAAGTACCTTTTTGCATATATATATATATATATATATATATATATATATATATATAAAGATATATATATATATAGATAGATATAGATATAGATATAGATAGATGGACAGATAGATAGATAGATACACACATACACACTCAAAAACACCTCTGAGTATATTTATTTAGGTTTTTAAATATTTTGTAATCTTTAAATTATTTAATGTTTCTCGATTGTCTTTTCTCTCATCAGTTCAGTGTTATTGTTTTTCAATTTAACTTTTCTCTTTTATACTTGATTTTTCTTAGTTTCCTCATCATAATGTCTTAGAGAATTGATATCTATGTAAATTTACTTTGCTACTATATATCCAAATCAGCAATTGTAGATCTTCTAGATATTTTTTTAACATATAAAGAGAGTGCTTCCATTTCCACACAGACTCTTATCCTACTTGTTTTAATAGATAAAAATATCTTAAAATGGAGTACTTTAAATGTTAGGGACCTTCAGTAAAAAAAATATATATATATATTTCTATATAGACATCCTGAATTTAGCATCTTTCTATTATAACATATTGAACCATCTTTCTATTAATGGCTCTTATAAAAAACAGAGAGTTGGGAATTTTTCTTCATCAATAATCCCAAAACATAAATCTAAAATGATATGTTTTATAGAAGTTTTAGAAACTCAAAACCATTGAAAATCACTATGACATGGTCTAAAACATTTCTGTTTTCATTTATATATGCTGAATATCTAAATGGAGTCTTGTTAAAATCCATAAAATTTGAGGTAAATCTTGCTTGTGGGTTTTTGTGGTATAGGTGTATGCATGTATGCGCATTTTTATTTTTGACAGTTCAGGTACTTCAAGGAATGATAGTACCATTTTACACAATTCTATTCAGAGATACGCCTAATTATCTGCAGTATCTTTATATCTTAATACAACTATTATTAGAATAAAATATTTCTGACTAGGCATGGCGGTATAGGCCTATTATCCTTGCCATTCTAAAGCTCAAATGCCGGGAGCCATCAGCCAAGTAGGTATGACAATTTCCTTGCCAGCATACCCCCATGTTTCTTTAGTGGAAGAACTCATAGAAATAGGACATTTTGCAGCTACATTGCATGTAAGGTGACCTTGCTCAAGGACCAGGGTGGATCGTGTTTAGGGTATTCCCGGTTTAGCATAATAGGAGATTAGGATGTTCCCCTTTTAGAATAGGGCGTATCCTGCTGCCTGAGTTCCTCTTGAGTTCTTAGGGTCAAACAGTATATTTGGGAGACAGAAGCCCAGTGGGTGTGCATTTGGTCACAGAACGTGGATTCCCCCAGAACGTGTTTGTAGAGTGCCGGTGACAGATCTGGAATAAAGAATTGCTGTTTGAATCTACAAGCTGTGTGGTGACTCATGATTTGTGCCCAGCCAGAGACTGCGGCACTCAAAGCCAGTCTTAGCAAGACCATGTAACTTAGTGACATGCTATCTTAACATAAAATAAAAGCCTGGATGTTAAAGCACCCTGGGTTTAATAAAAGGCTCAGGTTAAAGCACCCCTGGGTTTAATCTCTGATTAAAAACAAACAAACAAATCCTTCAATTTACTTTTAACTCTACTTCATTTACACCAGTATTCAGTCTTAGAAGGTGCTGAAAAAGAGGCTTATTTCTTTTAATATGGGGACAAAATAAGCTTTTTACTTTTTCATGTCTATTCATCATACAGAAAAATGATGGCAGGGAATAGGAAACAAATTGTTTTTCATTGACTCAAACTTGATCTTTTGTCAGCAATCTCACTGCGGTTTTCAAAAGTGAATTGTTACCTTCTACAACATTATCTTTCAAAATATTTCAACTGGTTGTTGTTTTTTTTTATTTCACCTCAGAAAAATGTATGATCCAACTGACAGTAATAAAACAAACTCTATAAAAAGATCAGTGCCTATTTGATCTTAAGCAGAGATTACATTAACTGAACAGTGACTTGGTTCCCCCAGAGATACAATTTATCATTCATCTTGAAAGGTGAAAAGCAGGCAACTTATATAAATGTGAACAGAGAATATTTGCTGTAAATTCATAATAAAATTTAAATTTTCATTAGTTCTTGTTTTCCAAAATGAATAAACAAAAGAAGATTTGATACATTTAAATATCAGTGAGAGTAAAATCATTTCTGAATCTGAATCTAAGATGTTTGATTATTTTTTCTTTTTAAATTAACCACAAAAAAACAACAACATCAAAGTAACATGTTCTTCTAAGCAAGAATGTTTTAAATTATGGGTTCTGGATTTTCTTTTGGATTTTAAATGGTGTTGTACTGGTATATGTTTAAAAACAAGCTTCTCCATGAAAAGCTAAAAAGAAATCTTGATTGTAGTGTTTAGCACCTTTCATGAGGAAAATACTACATGGTTGATTTAGCCTGCCAACATGTTCTCTATAAATGTAAACTGACAATGGATGCTATCAAGCAGCTCTGGAAGCCACTATTTGCTGTCTCCTATAATCTCTGCCTTAAGATTGTCATAATGCAATGTAAAATACTTTCTACAATCTCTTCTGCATATAATCAATTATTTTAGGTTATAGATAAATACATAATGCTTTAAAAACTGTGACTGATATTGCTTAATCATTTGTTCAATAGCAAATTTGCCTAACAATGAAATAATTATGTATGGCTTGCATCACAATTTCATAGAAAAACTATAAAATAAAACATTACCATGCAGTGTGATCAGTGGTCATCTCTTCATTCTGCTATAATTTCCCCAGATAATAGATTTCTTCATTTCTACCTCTGGAAAACATTTTGATAGTGTATTTAACTAAATTTTACTGGAGATTTTGTCTCATTTGAATTTTTCAAATTTCTGGAGGATTCACAGCTATTTATTACTAGCATGATAATACATAAACATACATCCATGTTACACAATGTAGAAGTGAAATCAAGTGTATTTAAAAACTTTAATTATAAACATAACTCATTACCAAAATCTGCTTCAAATTAGTTAAAAACAAGTTTTTAAAAGAAACATTTCAGACCATTGCATAAATTAGTTAGAAAATAAAAACTGAATGTTACCATGGCATTTCATGAATACACATTATTTTGGTTTATTTAGAATATTTAGTTATTTGGAATAACCACACACAGAAACCCTCTTAGAGTTGCACTGAATGAGAACTCTTTGTATCCTTGTTTTTTTTTTTTTTTTTTTTTTTTTTTTACCTATGTCACTATCTCAGATATTTAAGTGGAACTCAGAACTACTGACATTTTTTGGAAAGTCATCATCCTTATTGTACTGGTTAATAAATAGTAAATAAAGGCATTTGAGCTTCATTACATAGGTGAGAATACACCTATATAATTTCTTGAAAATTACTGTTATATAAACATAAATCTAACCCTAGCAGAAATGTAAAGATTCACACAATTGCTATTTTGCCCATATACAAGAGGTGAAAAACTGAGGGGCTGAAAGAGCTCTTGAATTCCAACTTAAGTGATGGTTTGGTTCATAGAGTTTTAATAATGGGGAATGATGTTATCTACACTAAGATGAACAGAAAGTAACTCAGATTGAAAATGAAACCATTGATAAACAAATAATTGAATGTCTCTGAAAATCATCTTAAATACTCTCTGTCCTGTCATCTGTGGATAACTTAACTGTTTGCCTTACCCTGGCTGTCTGGCTCAGAAAACACACATGTCTTTGGTATCAGCAGTTGGCAATAGCCTCTTAACACTTCCAGGTCTACTTGAGATTCTCCATATTTAGTTAGAAATGCCAACAAGGGCCTGGGCACAGTGGCACATGCCTGTAATGCCAGCAGTTAGGGAGGCCCAGGTAGGATGATTGCAAGTTCAAAGCCAGCCTCAGCAATTAATGAGGCCCTAAGCAACATACTGAGAACAGGTCTCCCCAATCCACCCCCAAATAACAACAAACAAAGCAAACAAACAACAAACAAACAAAAAACCCAAAACAAAAAGAAAAAAAAAAACATAAAAAGGACTGAGGATGTGACTCAGTGGTTAAAATGCCTATAGATTCAATCCCTGGTGAGAAAGAAACAAAGGAAGGAAGGAAGGAAGGAAGAAAGAAAGGAAGAAGAAAATAAGGAAGGAAAGGGTGGAAAAGCACCATCCTTGGGTTTCTGATTTCAATACTCATTGCCCTTGCACAAGGGCATCATAATTCTACTTTCTTAATCCCACCATTTATTAGGTCAATTTTCATTCATTTAAAAATTTTAAAGGATATACAAAATAATGTTACATTTATTAATTATGAACTATATAATATTTTATACATTGTACAATATTTAAAACAGATGAAACATATATCTCAGACATTTATCAATTCTTCAGGATGAAGACTTTCAGAAGCATTTCTTTTAGCTTCTTAAATGGACAGGGTATAGTTGTCACCTAACTCAACATGCTGTGCAATAGATTTCCAGAGCTTCTTGCTTTCCTCCCTTTCTGGGGCTCTATACCAAGACGGGGCAACTGCTGACTGTAGTTCTCCACTCTGGGTTACCTTAGTATTCAAAGTTGGCTGTTCAATCTCTCAACAACTAAGTAACTAAATCCCTAGACTAGATCACAATTCTTGAAATACATGATGTGCATTTTATGTAATATATATCTCATAAATGTAAAAATGTGATTGATATATAAAGTTCACACCTTTTTAAGGTCATTAGCATGATCTTTACCATTTTTAAACCTAAGAGTAACTTACTAAAAATCTGATTTTTAATTTTCATACTCAAACTCTTTTACACCTATGAACAAATTTGTCAAACAGCTAAGATTTATTGTAAATTTTGTTCATTACCTTTGAAAGTTTTTGAACTACTTAAGCATTTGTCATGACAAATATTCATGATTTCAATTTTGATATAAAAATTTTAAAATATTCTATGAATATGCATCCATCCTAATTATTTTCACAATACAATGATTAACCCCCTGAAATATTGAGTAATTAGGGGAGTATTAAAAATAAACTTAATTTACATGCATGACATTCATTTTTAAATACAATTTAGCATTTCAATCAAGCATATGGAGAAATCTTAACTTATGGCTAAGTGATTGTTACAAGTTTATAAATGGAAAAAAAAAAAAACAGTTTCCAAATGCCTGTCAAATCACCTTGCTTTTTCAACATCTGCTTAAAAAAAGACACAAATGAAACATCATCAGAAAATATTGCATTTGAGTATTTTAATGCTAGTGTTCTGAGGAGATTGCCTGAAAATAATAGTGTGGTAGGCTTTTATTTATCTATTTATTTATGGAATAAAGAAGATATTTTCTGAATGTGCTTAATATATGGCCACAATAATGTCAGCATTGATTTTTATTTCAGATGTATAATTTAGAAAGAAAAAATGGCACTTAAACTATTTATGATGAAATGCCGAGTGAAAATCTCAACAAAACACACTATCATTTTTTTTTATCTTAAAAGGCAATCTGTGTCTACAGATGTTCTTAAAATCCTTCTAAATTGGTTAAAATGAAACTTTCAAAAGTTATTTTTAAACAATTCTCTATCATTTCAGGTAATTTAAAATATCCTATGTAAATTTGATTTTGAAGTTTGAACAGATCTATACCAAATATAAAAACCCATCAATATGTAAGATATCTAAGAATTTAACTTAAACATAGTTGCCTACAATGATCCCTGTACTCTGTCAGCTCTGATTAACTTTCTTTAAATCTTTACTTTTTTCATTTTAATTATTTTATTTGTTCTTTTTAGTTACACATGACAGTGGAATGCATTTTAACGTATCGTACATACATGGTGCATAAATTCATTTATATATATATGATGGGAGTTACATTGCTTGTGTATTCATATATGAACATAGGAAAGTCAATTTTATTTTATTCTAGTATCTTTCCCATTACTGTTCTCTCTCCCTTTACTGAATATTACATATACATCACTATTTCAGATATGCAAAGAAAAATTAGAAAGCATATTTCCCTCTTAGCAATTCATGTGTAAGTTAGATAGTTAGAGATGCAAGTTTCATGAAATGACTTTCATTCATAAATTATCCTAAACAATTTGTCATCTGTCATGGAGTTAAAGTTGCTGCTATGGTTTGGATATAAAGTGTATCTAAAAGGCTCATGCATTGGAAAAAGAATATCCTGTGCAGGAATGTACAAAGGTGAAATGATTAAACTATGAGAGCTGTATACAAATCCACGGTTTGTCCTAGTTGATGGATCATTAACTTAAATGAATTACTGGTTGGTAACTATGGGCAGGTAGAGCATGCTGGAGGAAGTAGGAAACTGGGGCATACTCTTGGGGGCATAAACTTTGTCCCTGTCTCCTTGCTTATGCTCTCTGCTTCCATGCAATAAAGAGCTGAGCTGCTTTCCTATACCACATTCTTGTGGCATGATATTCTACTTTAACTTGAGCACATAGAAATGGAACTGATCAGTCAAGGAGTGAACCTCTGAAACAATGAGCCAAAATTAACTTTTACTCTTCTACATTATTTTTATCAAGTATTTTGGTAATAGCAACAAAAAGCTGATAGGACACTGGCATTTATACAAATGATATAAAATTGTCTTTATCTAGATGGTTAGAGTGATTCATGGAGGCCCACATAAGGATTAAATTGAAATATGCCTATTTATCCATAAATCAATTAATTTATATTTGTATTTCTTAGTATGTGGGAGGCTTTCTGTTAGTGATCAGGGGGGTTTTCAAATAAGAGAAACTGTCTGACATCTTTGTCAGAACAAGGAGATAGTTGCATGTATGCAAACATCACACACACACACACACACACACATACACATACACACACACACAATAAAATGTGATGACTCTGTAATTGGAGAGAATGTTTCAACTCAATCCATTAGTGTAGGGTATATTCGAGAAGGTGATGTTTATCTAAGATATGATATTATTATTGGTGCTTTGTAATATACATAATAGTGAGATTGATTACACCATGTTTGTACATGCACATAGTTTGATCAAAATCCTTCCCAAGTATCTATCTTTTCTCTTCTTCCTCCACTTTCCCAATCTGCTTGCTTTCTAAAGCATTAATTAAAATATTAAATGTAATAATAATGGAAGGGAGATCAGTGGAGTTTGATTTTTTAAATATTATTATATATACCAAAAGTAGGCTAATTTTTAAGTCCAGTGTATTTTATCCTTTTGGGTGCTATAAAAATACCACAAAATGGGTAGCTTAGAGGTAATAAAAATTTTTATCTCATAGTTCTGGAGGCTTGGAAAACAAAAACCAAGAAGCCATCGAATGTAATGTTTTTTCGGGGGTTTCTTCCTGATGTATACCTCCGCTATGTTTTCAGTGTAACTTCATGTGGTCATAGAAGAAGAGCAGGTTTCTAGGAAGTCTCTTTCAAAAAAGCATTAATACCATTCAAGTGGGCTCGGACTTCATTACCTAATCACATTCCTCCTGAAATCCCCCCTTTCTAATACCATCACTTTAGGCATTAGGATATCAATATATAATTTTTTTTACAGGGACACAAATATTCAGCCCATAATAGCCAGATAGTAAGCTTTTGGGAACCATATGGTTGCTGTCAGAACTATTCAACCTATAGTTCAAAAATAGCCATAGACAGTGTGACTTTGATGCAACAATTTTTTTATGAATATAGAAATTGGACTCCCTGTAATTTCACATCATGAAATGTGACTCTTACAATCATTTCAACCAAATCTAATATAAACTTATTTTGTGTGGCTCTTGAGTTCTACAGCAACAGGTGACAAGCTGTATTCAGTCAATGTACAGTGATTTCCTGAATGTGGTTGTAGAACAAAGCTCAAAGAAAACAATATTTTTACATGGGGACATATAAAATATGAAAGAATTCCGAGGAATTAAGTCAACCACAAGACATGTTAGATGAAAATTATCTATCACAATTTCTTAAATCATTGCTTTCATACATACATTCATTTATTTAATCAATCAAAAAATTCAGGTACTTAAAATCATGCACCTGATATGGTTCTAACTGCAAGGATTGTAGGAACAAACAAGACAGACATAATTTCTTACTTTCATATAGGTTGCATCACATGATCACATGACAGTTTACTTGATTATTAAACATTTCATCTTACCTACGTTCTCCCTTATGTGAGAGTAATATAGAAAATCCATTTTGAGTACATTAAAAATGTAATTTGGCTGGGGATGTGGCTCAAGTGGTATCACCCATGCTTAGCATGCTGTAGGCACGAGGTTCGATTCTCATCACTACATAAAAATAAAATAAAGATATTGTGTCCACCTAAAACTATAGAATAAATATTTTTAAAAATGTAATCTACTCTGTTTTTTTTTCTTGTAAAAAATATTTTTTTCCAACCACAGTAGTAACGGGAAAAAAAATTAACAAAAATCCCATATTATTTATTACAACAGAATTAGCAAGCTTACATTTCTGTTTTTAATTGGTTATATTATTATTATTATTTTGTTCTTTTACACATTCACTTTCTTCAGGTTTGATTGACATAAAAAGCTATACATATTCAATTCATACAATTCAATGGATTTGAGGGTAAGTATATACCTGTGCAAACAGCACCACCCTCAAGGCCATAAACATGTGCATCAACTTCTAAAGTTTAATTCTGTCCTCTTTATTGTTGTTGTTGTTATGGTTTGTGTGTGATAAAAATACTTAAGATACACCCTTTGGGTGTGGTCTTAGTTATCCTGGAGGGTTCACTGTGATTAAAGGTTTGTTCCTATTAGATCATGTTGTAGAATTTTTGAGGGACAGGTCCCAGGGGAGGTCCCTCTTTCTTTTGGGGCATCCTCTTGGAAGAAAGTTCTTCTGAGGGCATGTTATAAAAGATGAGTTTGATTTATACTATTAACAAAAATCAAGGAAAATTCAAGATTCCTTCATTTTCACTAGCAATTCAAAATTTTCTTCCAAAGTCACCATTATCATGTTTCTTATATGTTTGAACCAATGAAATTTTGATACATTGTTATGGCTTGTATAACAAATCACATGTTAGGTAATATAGGAGTGTTCTGAGGTGAAATGATCAGATAATGGGTATTGCAATTTCATCAGTGAATTAGTTCCTTTAATAAACTAATAACTTGAGTGGACTTCTGGGTGAAACTATAAGTAACTGATGTGTGACTTGTTGCATGCCTTTGGGGATATGATTGTGTTCCTGGTTAGTGTAGCATGATCTAGCATGCACTCGTGTTTTTTCCACCATGATGTTCTGCCACAACTCAGGGCAATAGGCTTTGATGACCAGGGTCTGAGACCTTTCAAAACAAACTTTTCTTCCTCTAAGATGTTCTTGTCAGGTACTTTGATCAAAGCAATGAAAAGCTGATTAATACATCTGTTACATCACATAAAAATGAATTCCAAGTACAGTATGTGTGATTTAATAATTTTATTCTATGATATCATCACTAGTATGTGATCAAGGAAGTTTAGATTTAATGTTTAAAAATATGATCATATGTCTACATATAAAGAGCAAATGACTACGGTCTCTTGGTCATTATGTTTTTCTCTCTGGATATATCTGGATGTAAATGGGTTTAGGTAGACCTCAATATAGAGTAGGCTATAACAAGAGACATATTGAAGAAAAAACATGGGTACACCCCTGGAAGAATTTTTTTTTTTTAGTTTGCCCAAGAACCATTTTATGATTACAAGCATAACAGGTTTAGAACCAAATGATATCAAATATAGCTGACCACAGAGATGAAGACAACCTGAAATTCTGTTAATATAGTTGTTTTTTTTTTGAGAGAAAAGAGAGAAAATTTTTAATACTTATTTTTCAGTTTTTGATGGACACAACATCTTTATTTTTATTTTATGTGGTGCTGAGGATTGAACTCAGTGCCCCCGCACATGCCAGGTGAGCGCGTTACCGCTTGAGCCACATCCCCAGCCCTACAGTTGGGCTTTTTATGATTCAAATAGGTAGCCTGTTCTAGGTCCAAACTACATTTTACATATATAATGGTATGGTACCAGATGAGGTGACAAATTCCCTTCATTTTTTAACTCGACATGAATCCAAATAAAGCAAAATTAACATTGTAGTATTTGAATTTGAAAGTAGTATGTAGGGCAAAAAAGCAACATAGATGAGAAGCAGAAAGACTTCTCCTTCCTCTTTCTGAGGGTCTGAGGACTCTCCAGCCTAGTTATTAAGAGCTTCTCAACAGGAGAATTGTTGCATCCTAGGGCACAAAGGGAATTAACAGAAAAAAAATTATGCATTGAGATACATATGTATATATTCACCTGCAGGGAGCATAGATACTGTTTAATCAAAAATGCATTTTGTTTTTTCTGTCAGGATTTTAATAGTTAATTGGTTACCCCTCTGATAATAATGATGATGATGATGGTGATGATGATGACAGTTTGTGGTTCCTTGTGTGAGTAAGTGTCTTTACATGTTCAGGTTTATTTATATAAAACATGCTGAGGTTACAAGGCCCTATAATATGGTTGTTGTTTTTTAGCGAGTCAAATCTTGTTTAGAAATGATTATGTTAGAAAGCACAATTGGATGAATTATGAATGACATACTGTTTTAAAAATTGATGAAAAATTTTCCTGTAAAATATTCCATACAAATGATTTTATGTTTTTAAATAAATGAATTTATTAACATTTAAAAATTAATACATCTTTATTAAAAATAAAGTTGTCCTACTGTCTAAGAAATTTTTACTTTCATTTATGTGTTATCTATTATGTGTATAATGATGGATATTTTAAATTTATTTCAAAAACATTATTTATATGTACCTTACTTTGTAAATCTTTTGCCTCACCCTAATTACAGGTCTTTTGAAATAGCTTTTCTAATCAGAGCTTATAAGATTGTTTTGACTGTGCTTTTTTTTTTTGTATAACTACAGATAATTCAAGGTTCAAAAAAGGAAATAACTATGATATTCAGATGAAAATTTCAAATAAACCAAACTATTCTGAATAAAAATGATCAGGTAGTATTATACTTAGTGAGCATAGTCTTTGGTGATGAGTAAATAAGAATAATTCATTAAAACTGCATTTGATAGTGGCTTTTTTCTTGATATTATTACTTTTTTCAATAATATGCATAATTGTGATTATATGTGTATATGTAAATACATATGCATACATACATAGACTGCTTAATCAAATAATTTATTAATTTTATAGTTCTGATATCCACATAATTTATAAAATCCCACAATACATACAGAAATACAATGTTTAGAAAGTTTTATAATGATATTCCAAAGCAAAATTAAAATAATATATAGGTCCTTGGTAAATATCATTTGCATCATGGGTTTCAGCTTAACATGCTTATTATTGCATTATAATCATTAATAAAAAAAAGAATTATTTTATTTTGGTACCTTTAGCTAAAAACATATTAGAACCACACTCCTATGTGGTGCATAAATAATGCACCATTCATTAGACATGAATGGTGTTACTGGATAAGTTAAAAAAGTAAATAAAACTGCTTAAATGCAGGGCGGTTAAAAATATCATGTTGCCACATTGATTTAGCACAGATTTTATTTCTATGCATATGCAATACACATAATCTTAATCTTGGATTAACATGTAAAGCTATTAGTTTCATTTGAATTCTTATATAGTCACAAACATGGTAATTTGGGATATTTATTCCTGTGAAAAACTAGAATAGAATAGAATCTATGTAGAGAATATTGTGCATGTCAACTGATAAAGCTTTATAAAATCAACAAACCCTTTTGAGGGAAATTAAAATTCAATAGTAGAGAAACTGGGAAAGAAATTAAGAAATATGCTAATTTGAGGGGCAAATAAATGCATTCATTTCATGCTAGTAAGAATATGGGAAATAGTCAGCTGCAGTGGCTCACATCTCTAATCCCAGATGCTAGGGAGACCAGCAGAAGTATCAGGAGTTCACAGCCAGCCTCAGCAACTTAGTGAGGTCCTAAGCAACTCAGCAAGACTCTGTCTCTAAATAAAATATAAAAAAGGGCTTGGATGTTTATAAGTGGTTAAGCACCCTTGGGTTTAATCCCCAGAATAATAATAATAATAATAATAATAATAATAATATGGAAAATATATTGAGTCAGGCTTACACATCCCTACTGTGAAGAAAGGGGGGGGGGCAAAAAAGTAGTCATATGGACTAGGCTGAAACCAATTCACTGTTTTACATTTATTTCTTTTCATTACTCTCACAGTCAAGCTTACAGAAAGTGGAAATAGAAAAGATTACTTTCATTCTCAACATTTCTGGAAAATCCCTTTACCCTATTCTTAAAGTAGACAACATTTAAATCAAGCTCAGAATGATTTTTGAAACTGATGTATTTGGTAGATAATTTATTTGATGAAAGAAGCAATAATTCCTTCCCCTTAATTATCTTCAAAACAAGACTTTCAAGAGTTTTTCTTAGGTTGAGAACATGCTGAGCCCATTAGAAATGTCTTATATGTTTGC
The DNA here is from genome assembly GCF_048772815.1 of Callospermophilus lateralis. Classification (NCBI taxonomy): domain Eukaryota; kingdom Metazoa; phylum Chordata; class Mammalia; order Rodentia; family Sciuridae; genus Callospermophilus; species Callospermophilus lateralis. The sequence continues at coordinate 106,017,406 of NC_135315.1, forward strand.
ATATCAACCATCTTGATCATAAAATTCAAGAACCATGCATTTATGAGGTGTCTTTAATGTACACAGTTGACCAACTTAAGACTACAATGAAAACAGTATTACATCCAAACATGTTATCTGTCACAATGCTTTTATATAAGTGCATTGAATTACACCTGCTTATTTCACCAGTCTATATTCTCCTGAGAGCTAGGTGTATTCACAAACCACTCATAAGACTATGCTAATTCCTAAAAGAAATTTATTGCTAAGTAATATATATTTATGATAAGTGGTTTGGAATTGCAACAAAGATTTTTTTTCCCCAGTTTGCTTGTTCACTTAAATGGATAAATCCATCCTTTTTTCAAACATAACTTTACCTCTACCTCAAGAACAGATAATTGTCATTCAACTTCAAAGCATAAAATATGTAATCTATAAAATTGGCTATATCTATTTCTTGGCATATAAAAACGGTGTGTTCGTCATAATATTTTTGCTTTTTTTTCAGAAATAATATAATTATAATGCCTACTATTATGAACATCTTATTTCACTTTATACTGCATCCTTGATAAATAGGAACATAAAACTTCACAAAGTTTCTGTTATTGAACTTATAATGGCATGTGTTTTCACATATATTCCATTGGCTAAAATTTGGTCATATTACTGTATCTAATTTTAAAATACAGTTTTGCAAATTGAGGGAGAAATGAAATCTGTTAAAAGTTACCCTAATGTGTAAGATGCTGAAAAATGATTAAATCCATATGTCAAGAAAGTGTATCCAAATAAATCAGAGTAAAATCAGATAAATCAATATTAGACCTGAAATACTTATAATAAGAATTTAAGAGAATGAAATTATCAACAGTGTCTAAAATCTTGAAATCGTAAATATTTAGATATAAAAAACAAAACACTGACAAGATTGAATGAGATAAAAGTTAAAGACAACTTAGAAATGAATGTTATTAGCATTAAAAATATATAGACTACTCAGATTCACTGAACAATTCTAGAAAAAAATATATGTGCCTATTTAAAGTAAGAAGAGTCCTCAAAGGGCCAAATACTATAAAATGAATTTATTAATAAAAATAACCAACAAAATATGGAGAATTGTATAAGTTGTTTTAATAAATGTTCAAGATATAAACATAAATAACACTGCAACTGAAACAGGTTTAATTGATAAAAAAAAGACTTTTTAACAATAATACGTTAGAAATTTATGAATATAGATGCAAATGTTTCCAATGTAGATTGAAACTACTAAGTAAGTTGAAAATCAGTTAGCCTTTCACCTAAAGTTTTTCTCAATTTTGTTCACAAGTCCATTTTCCACTAGAAATTCTCCTTTATCTATTCTTAGTATCTCTCTGCTCTAGAGTCAATTTTTCCTATTGTACAAAGTATAGGATTATGGGATATGTATAATTTTAGTTTTAAATATCTCTATTGTTGACTTGGCCATTGTTTTTAATAATGGTGTCCTAATGTTGCTCACTCTATTTCTTATAAAACAGGCTGAATGCACATTGCCCTCCAGAATGTCTGATTATTCATGAATCATGATTATTATGTGCTATATAAGATTCTAAATCTATTTCCATAAATAAATTTATTAGAGATTTGTCTTTTGCCTCCCAATTCAGGACTAAGGAAGACAGAACTGGGTTTCATCATTAATCAAGAATTTCCACGCATAGAAAATAATGCAGTCAGTCCTTTGCCTGGGTTTTCCAGAGTCTTTACTAATTAGCTCCTACTAAAGTTTGAAACATTAGCTTCTGGAACTATTAACTGTTGAATGATTAATTTTCTGTCTTCAGGCTATTGCTAAGGAACCAAGTGACCGATAATATCACCGTTTCAGTTATTTAACACTGGTGCTAATTTATGTACATATTCTAAAACTGGAGATTTTTAGGTAAAATATGCTTAGATTTGCTTACATCTGTGATCTTATCAGACATTATCTAGAGCCCAGCAGAAAATAAACAGCATTTTTGAAGAGTAGTTAGAGAGACATGAGAGAAAGACTAAGGAATAAAGCAATGTATGAGACAAAAGGAGGGAACAGAATTACATGAGCACTAAAATGTCAAGAAACTTGGAAATAAAATTATCTAATAAGTGGTGGAGAAATGTAATTTCTTCTAGCACATAAAAATGCTTAGCTAAATTATACAATAGAGAATTGCAAATTAATACATGAGACACTACTTACTATAAACCAATTAAAATAGTAACACAATCATTTTTTAAAAGAAAGACAACACCCAGTGTTCTAAAGGCATTGAGAATATGGGCCTCAATGAAGTTATGCAGTGACTCAAATATTTTGGATAAAAGTTGGGGAGTTTCTTACAGGGATAAATGCAAGATAATACTTTTCTATTCAAATGCCATTTCTAGAAGTTTACTAAAATGAATGGGACTAGAGTTTTGGCTCATTGGTAGAGTGCTCACCTGGCATGTGTGAGGCACTAGGTTTTATCCTCAGCACAACATAAATATAAAATAAAGATATTGTGTCCACCTAAAACTAAAAACACAAATATTTAAAAAGCTTACCCAAATGCAATGAAAGAAATACAACAATGTAAAATTTGTAGGTAAATATTTTATTAACATCAGTCATTTGAAAAAAAGCTAGAAATATCCTTAATGTGTATCAACAGTTGTGTAAACACATTGAGGTACACATAAAAAATATATACTAAAATATTCTTTTGTGTACATACACCAACCTGGGTGAACTCAGACAAATTATTCTTAGTGAAAAAGAACAGTCAGAAAAGAGTAAATGCTATATAATTGCATATTTATAAACTTTTAGAAATATCATAAATATAATGTTGAAAAGCAAATTAATTGTTTATGTCCAGAAGAGGGTACTCATTAAAGAAAAAAAAATATGTAGGAACATTTTCACAGTAGTGGAAATATTCTGTGGTACAACAGTGGTAATAGTTCATCATCTTTCAGAACCTCCAATTGTCTCCCTATAACTATTTCCTTTAATTACTTAATGAAGGAATATTTCCAATTTTAACTTTTTCATGTGTCTCCTAAAAATGAACTATATCTCATAATTCCACTTTCAACAAATTTTACCATATTACTAAATTATGACCAGTAAAATCCCAAACAAAACACATGTATTCAACAACTGTGTCATGCCCTTAAAATATACACCTCTTTTTCCTTTTTCCTAAGTACATGTAGATAAAGACAAAATTCTTGCTAATGAGGAAATAATAGGAGGAAAATATCAAATTCCTAAAGGTCTTTTCAGAAACATCTAACCACACTACTCATTGCTTTTAAGTTAATAGCAAGATGAGGAAAATTCTTGCACAGGAAATATTGAAGTAGTGAAGTTATCAGGAAAAAAAATGGTGTGTAAATACCACCTGTTGACTTTTACCAGCAGTAGAAGTTGGTGCCCATCTGCAAGTTGCCTCTTGATGTTAAAGTTGCCAAGTAAAATGTAGTACAGACAGGCGGTCAGAAAAATGCCTTGATCACATAGAAAAGATGTAATATAAGGAGAGCAACTAAGAACAGAGGAGGGAGGAAGAGCAGGAGAAAAAGGTTAACATTAAACAGGGAGGAGAGGTGAGAGGAAAAGGGAGAGAGAAGGGAAATTGTATGCAAATGGAAGGAGACCCTCATTGTTACACAAAATTACATATAAGAGGTTGTTAGGGGGAAAGGGAAAAAAAAAACAAGGGAGAGAAATGAATTACAGTAGATGGGGTAGAGAGAGAAGATGGGAGGGGAGGGGAGGGGGGATAGTAGAGGATAGGAAAGTAGCAGAATACAACAGTCACTAGAATGGCAATATGTAAAAACGTGGATGTGTAACCAATGTGATTCTGCAATCTGTATACAGGGTAAAAATGGGAGTTCATAACCCACTTGAATCAAATGTATGAAATATGAAATGTCAAGAGCTTTGTAATGTTTTGAACAACCAATAATAAAAAAAGAAAAGAAATAGAGTAAGAGTTGTGTTGTTGTGATGTCAGTGCTACATAATCAGTGGATCCTGTCTCATTGCCCACACAAGGTCTCAAGCTGCAAACTCTCCAAACCTACTGCAGCAGAAAGACTTGTCAGAAAATCATCGAGTAGTATAACTCATCTCCCTTATTGACAGTATTTTTCATATGATTCCATGTTATATTTATGAAATATGAGTCTACATAAATGGATTAAACATTCCAATCGACTGTTGGTCAAAAGGCATGAAAGTTTTATTATATTTTGTTAACACTTATTTATCATATTTTTCAAATTTAATTTATTGCCTAACTGAAAATAAAATCTCAATTACCACAATGTTCATTAAACCATAGTGACTTAAAACATATCAACAATAAATGGATGGGTGTAAGCTTTATGATGCTATATTACCAAAAACATCGTGTTGTTATTATAAAATTAATATGTTACATTCTTAAGTAAACTCCAAGAATTTTATTATCTTACTATGAGGGAACTAGCCTTTGTTTGGTATAAGTTACATAGAAGTATTTTTCTGCATGGAAAATAAAATAATGTCTTCGCCTTTTGCTGGCAGAGAAATCTAAATGTGGCTCAGATTATTTAATATTTTGGAGTAGAAAAATGATTAAAAGTAAATATTATGTTCTTTTGACATTAAATAGTAAAATGTGATTTCTAAGGAAAAAGCTGCACAATTTAAACTCATATTTAAACAAGATGGCAATTTTTCAATTAAGAAACATCTAAATCTAAATGTGTTCACACAGATGACAACAAACAAAAGCAAATCATAACGGGAAAAAAATAAGCAAATGAGTGGTGTTAAAACAGAGACCTGACATAACTATCAAGATTTCCTTCAACATGTAGACAGTGATGACTACACCAATTTATTTTTATAGAAATAAACATGTTGATGGTTGCACAAATCTGTAACTATGCCAAAGCCAATGAATTTTTCCATACCACTCAATAATTCTGCATACCACTCTTTCCCTCAATAGTAGTCACTGGACAGCTGTCTTGAAGCCCATGTGTGTAGTTCCTAAGCATGTTTGCATTAAACATATAAGATTTAATATTTTAATAGGAGAACTTCTTTAGTTTGGTGAAATTATATAGTAAAGTGTGTTGTGATTATAACTAAAGAAAGAAAAAATGAGTAAGTTGAGAGTGTTAGTAGCTTTTTTTTCCCACAGCACAAATAAAACATGAACAGTACTGCAATCATTATGTTGCTTAGTGTACATAACTGTGTTTAATTTGTGTATGTACATTGAAGTACAGATCACAAGAAGTTATTTTGTGAATCTTTGATCACATTCAATACCTTTCACCTGGAGCACATCTTACTGAGTATTTTATTTATGCAGAAGAAGAATGCTGCCTTTTATGGATATTGTTGTTAATTAACACTGTAGAGATAATGATTAAAAGTACAGTATTTTTATGATTTGAGGACATAGCTTGGTTCTAAAGCACTTACTCAGCATATGCAAGGTCCTGGGCTCAAGCTGGAATACCACACAAACACACAAAGAAAAAATATTTCCAAACTAAATATTTAAAATGCATGGTAAATCCATATCCTTAAGATGTCACAATTTTGAATTAATTAAAATGTGAACAATTACAATTATGATTTTTTTAAAAAGTTGCAGAATAATAAAAAATGTAACAAATTAAAAACAAATTTTAATGTGTGATAACAATAAAAGGAAAGCATACGACTATATAAACTTCAAGCCTGTGTTAGATTTGTATTTTAAGTATAAATTATTTCATATTTTTCATATTCATTTTGCTAATATCTTCCATAGTGAGATTCAAAAACCTTGTTTGTAGGATTAAAAATGGTACAAGAAAGGATTTTATAGGTTTTAACCATAAAGAAATGATAAATGTTTGAAGAGATGGATACGTTTACTCAATTTAAACATTATGTTATCAAAACATTGCTTGCATTCAGATTCACATATATAATTTTGACTTTTATGAGTCAGTTAAAAATAAGATAAGATTTTTTAAAGTATTAAGTAACATTTCAGGTTTTTTGGTAGAAAGGTGATAATGAATATGACATAGTGTTTAAAAAAATACATAAAATTGTTATTATCACTACTCCAAATAAATACTAAAATGAATCACAATATATGTAAGGTTTGGTGAGCACAAAAATCGGGTAAAAATTTTAATCCTTGAAATATACTTTTTAAAGTTAAGTAATAGTAAATTTGAGCGCTTATGCTACAATTTATGTTAGTAAAGGTGCAAGGAAAAATGTCAAATGACTTGCATTTTTCTTTCTTGTTAAAAGCTTCCCCATGTGGAAAGTTGTCTTACATTGTGTCAAAAGAATAAGCTGTCAGATTGCTAATGTTTAATACATTCTGAGAATAACTGCCATGTACTATACTAATTTGACCTTTTCAGAGCTCTGAATTTGATTGGATGGACATTTCTTCTTCTATTTAAAAACTCAAACCCCTGTTGGGAAGATTTAGAATGACCATCTGTTGAAATTCAGAATACTAAAAAGGTTAAAGTACACAACCAAATGCTTCAGAGTATATTTCATAATTATATCTTGCAATCTTATTTTCTTTCAAAAATTCTGAAAACATTACATGACATGATTTAATTTTCATTATTCAGAAAAAAATGGTAAAGTGGATATGTTTTGCTGTTGGGTGCTATTTGGAAGGTCTATATAAAATTGTTCCTTAGTTTTGTGGAGCTGTTGGGGATAAGTGTGGCCACTTCAGTAAAATGGAATTTTTTCATTTACTAAGCTGGAAAATGTAAAAATAAACACAGTTATGGTAGAAAGAAAAACAGGAAGATTTTGTCCTTTATTCAACCACAAATATTGAAATAAATTGTGCTTCAATCATACTATACTTATCATGCAGTCATAATATTCTGGAAATTTAGACTAATTAATTAAAACCAAAAAGCTTATACTGCAGAAAACAAATAGATTTAGAAATTCAAACTTATTTTCAAATATGTAAATTTGGCATACCATATAGTAATTACAACAGAAAAGGTCATTAACCTAAATATATTCATTTTATAATGTGCAAACCTCTAAAAGTATAAAGTACATAAAACTGCAATAATTTTAATCAAATATTAACTTAAGACTGTCTTAGTTAAAATTGATATATCTAAAACTTCTCAATTCTTGTTTTAAAAATAGCAATGTATCTGTATTTGGTCTACCAGCCTTTTTTGGTGCTAGTACCATGCTGTAAAACATTGATTTCTAAAATTGTATTTTAAATAAACCCAGTGTCTCGAGTGCATTTAATATGGGTCATGGTTTGAATATCAGGTATTGCCAAAAAAGCCTGTGTTGATTCAGGAATGTCCACAGCTAAAATATTTTGAGACCTTTATCCTAATCAATGCATCTTACAATGAATGGACTAACTGTGCTACCCATAGGCAGGTGGGAAAAGGCTAGAGGAGGGCATGGGAACATGCCCTGGAATGGTTTGTCTTTGCTCTGGAACCTTCCCCTTTCTCCCCTTCTCTTTTTGCTTCCTGGTCACTATGTATGAAACAATGCTTCCCTATTGTGCTTTTCCATCATGAAGTTCTGCCTTATTTTGGGCTGAGAACAATGTAGATGGCCCACCATGGACTGAACCACTAAAATCACAATGCAAAATAAACCTTTAATTCCTTTACAGAGTTTTCCTTGTCAAGCATTTTGGTCACAGGGACACAAAGCTGTCTAACACATGAGTTGGAAGAAACATAAATTGTGACATTATATTGAAAATATTTAATAATACTATGAAAGATGATTATTGATAATATATTAATATTATATTAATTGGAATATATATTATGCAAAACTAATATTAAAAAATGTCTTTCTTCTTTTGAGTTCTTTATATATTCTGTTGATTAACCCTCGGTCAAATAGCTGTCAAAAAATTCCCTCATGGTTTTTATATAGTGTTTACTATTCTTATGACTCTATTCCTCATATAAATTTAAAACTCGGTGTTTATCCAGTTAGTGATATTCTAATATGACTTGATATCCTCTCAAGAAATTTTAAAAAAGAAAAAAAAAATTACTCCATGTTTTAATCAGCTTTTCTGTTGTTGTGACTAAAAGATCTCATAAGAACAGTTTTAAAGGAGGAAAAGTTTATTTGTGGGCTGACAGTTTCAGAAATCTTAGTCCAGAGAAGGCCAGTTCCATTCCCCAGGGCTCACAGTGAGGCTGAACATCCTATCACTTTGGTTACTACTCAGTAAACTCCCATCAGGGATTTAAATCACTTATTGGATTAAGAGACTTGCCACTCAACCATTTCTCCTCTGAACCTTCTTGCATTGTCTCACACATGAGCTTTTGGGAGGCACTTCACATCTAAACCATAACATCAATATTGTCTGCGACAGTTTTCTTCATAAAGTCACTACATTGAGAAAGTCAGATTTCTGTAAATACAATGAATACTTGACATAGTTGACTTATACAGAGAAAAGATTTATATTTTGACTCTAGTTTGGGGGGTTTTAGTCCAAGATCAGTTAGTTTATTTGCTATGCACTTATAGTGGAATGCAATGGTAGGTGGTGAACATACCCTGAAAGATAAACTACTCACCTTATACTAAGGAGTCAAACATGATAAAAAGAAGAGAGTGGGTTCCCTAAAATTCCTTTAAGAAAACATGAAATCAGACTTCATCTATTTTATAGCATCTCTATAACACCCACCTCTTTGGGATTCTGACCTCTTTCCAAATAATTCCATACTAGTTATTTGGTCTTTAAAATATTGATTTTGGATGATAATAAATATATAGAATGTAGGACTGATCTTCTAAGGTAAAAATAAAGAAAATCGAGATTTTTATTGATTTATTATTTGAGTAACCATTATACTTAAAATTGTGTGTGGCAAATAGTAGAGAGTAATTAGATACTTAATATTTTCAAACAGTTGTTCACTGAGTTGATTATTATTATAATAAATGATTGTATGATTAGGCATGTGAATTAACAATTAGTAATAATTTACATACCAATATTTAAAGAAAGAAAACCAAGATTAGTTTATGTACAATATAGGAATGAATAACCATTGTCATGTTTGTGTGTGAAGTGTCCCCCAAAATATATTTGAGAAAATGCAGGAAGATTTAGAGGAGAAATAATTAAGATATAAGAATTTTAACCTGAATGTTAAGGTCTGTAAACAAGTCAGATTGGCACCTGTTATTTTGCCAGAGAAATGTTAGAGTCTGTAAACAAGTCTGGATGGCGCCTGGCAAAATGCCAGAGGGAGTGGTTTGTGAAGTAGCAAAAGCGAGCCATTAAGTGTGGAGATTCCTTATTGGTTGACTGCTGTATCTATTTTATGCTAATTAGATAAGCTGTGTAAAATGTAAAAATACCGCTCTTATTCTACAATAAAAGGCTTCCACTCCTGCTGCATCAAGGAACACAAGTTGTTCGTCACCCCCAGGCATTAACCCAATCAATAAAATAATACCCTGGTGAAATTACTGGAGTGGTAACTGAGTTGGAGTTTGTGGCTGGAGAGGCGCGGGGAATTGGGGGCTTGACATTGGGTTATATATTTTGTATATGGTAAGAGAAATTTTTCTCTCAGCTTCCTGATTATCATGTGAGCCACTTCCCTCTGCCATACACTTCTACCATGATATCCTGCCTCACCTCGAGCCCTGAGGAATGGAGCTGGCTATCTATGGAATGAGACTTCTGAAACAGTGAGCCCTGAAATAAACTTTTCCTCCTCTATAGTTGTTCTGTCAGGTCTTTTACTCATAGCAGCAAATAAATAAACTGATTACAACAAAAATTGTTTCCAAAAATGGGGATGTTTCTGTGACTAACTTGACCATGTGGCTCATATGCTTTTGGAGTATTTTGGAATTGGTGGTAGAAATTTTCAGATATTTAACAGTGCAAGCTGGAATTGCTTTATATTGTAGTAAGGAAAGCTTAATACACAAGTCTAGTGGAAGCTCAGAAGACGAGAACACTCACGTGTTTTTTAGAGGAAAAGAAGTACAAATTAGATGCTATTCATATTATATTCTGGCTGAGAAATTGTCTGCATTTTGTCCATGTCCTGAGACTTTCTTTTAGGTTAATTTTAGAAGTGATAGACTTCTTAAATTAACAGAAGAAATTTCTAGGCAGCACAGCATTTAGGCAGTGGCATGGATGGTGCTGACAGCTTGGGGCAAGTTTACTGTGCTATTAAGGAGCAGAAATCAGAGGAGAATGCTTTGAAAAACACGGACTTGAAAAATGGGGGTTAAAGTGTGGTTAAGAAACTTCCAGTTGTTAAAGACATTATTGTCACAAAAGAAATGCTAACAACTTTGCAGAGAGACAATAAAAATAATAGCTTGAGGGCATCATTACTAATTGTGTGTATTACTTGCAAGATCCCACACATCTCAGGCCCCAGGGAGTAAAAGTAAAAATTATCTTATGAAGAGACCAGTGGGCATCCTTCTTACACAAAGCAACTTAGGAAGGGTTTTCACTTGCTCAGAAACTCAAAGGATCCTGTAGACATGTTCCCAGGAGGCTTTACTACTGCTTGAGAGGATGTCAGACCTTGGCATCAATCACTTGGTGCTAGTTCTGCAGGATTTCAGGATACTGGAGTTAGAGGTTCATGGAGGTGTCCACCAAGATTTCAAAAGAAGGCCTGGGAAGCCAAGCAAAGTATAACAGGGTCAGAGACTGCAGGAACCAACTGAGAGGGCAAAGTATGGAGATCTGAGGAAGAAACTGAAACTGCAGTGGAGAACCCCACATCCAAAGATTAAGAATTTCAGTACCTTGCAACATCCATTGAGGAAAGCTACAGGAATAGAGCTAAAAAAAAAGACAGGCTTCTTAGGCTGCCACAAACAAGGCCACAGTAGCAGAGCTACATATGCCATTTGGACAGAACATCACCATGCAATGCCATGTGCCCCAGAGGCCAGATGTGGTATTATTAAATTATTTGCTCAGTTGTATTTCAGTCTTGCTTTGGTCCTGTCCCTTCTTTCTATGCCCCTATATTTGTGAATGGAGATATTTACTCTGTACCTTTATACATTGGATACTTGTAAATTGCTTCTGATTTTTACTGCTCTCACAATAAGAGTTTGCCTTGGATCTCCACTGAGACTTTGGATTTAAACTTTTGGGCAACGTTGGAACTCTTGAGATTATGGGGACTCTTGGAAATGGACTACATTCATTTTGCATTGTGAGATGGTCATGAGCTTTTGGGGGCCAGGAATGGACTGTTATGTTTTGGATGTGAGGTGTCCCTCAAATGCTCATATGCGAGACAATGTAAAAAGACTTAGAGGAGAAATGATTTAGTTATTGGAACCTTAGGCCAATCTGTGAATTAATCCCCTGAATAGATTAATTGAGTCCCAACTGAAGGCCATAAATTGTCCCTGGAGGATGTGGGTTCATGGGGGCATTCCTCTGGTGTATATATATTTTTTTATCTGGAATGAAATATTTCTCTCTGCTTCCGATCATCATGTGAGCTTCATCCTTCTGTCATACTCTTCTGCCTTGATGCCCTGCCTCACTTCAAGCCCTGATAAATGGAGTTAGTTGTCTATGGACAGAGATCAATTAAACTGTGAGCCCTAAAGTAAAGTTTTCCTTCTCTAAAATTGTTCTAGACAGTCTCTAAGTTATGTAAGAAAAAAGCCTGACTAAAACATTTGTATATAAATTTTTATTTCATGTAGCAACTTATTTTTGGATGAAAGTTTTTTTTCTGAAAAATAAAGTTTAATTTTGTATTAAAAGTGCCCTGTTATTATCATGAACTAGAATTATTTATTTAATACAGAATTGTATTGAGTATGCATATTATGTTGTTTTTTTTCATTGTATATTATCTTTGCTAATGGTTTTCTATTTTAACGAGTAAGACAATTTGAGGATAAAACAACAAAAAAAAAATCTTTGTACAAAAGAAATCACTCTTAAAAAGACACATTTAGCTTAGAGGATATAAATCCTTAGTAACACAGAGACTAAAAAAAATACATTAAAAAAAGAAAAAGAGAAAAAGAAAGAAACAGTATCTTTATTTTTTGTTTACTATGTTGAATATCATTGAATTATAGGAGCTGATACATACAGACAAATCAAGTTCCTATTAAAACTATTTATATCAATGTTAACCTCCACTTTATTTTTCTAATGAGTAGAAAGTTATTAAATAAATGAATTTTTACCTTACTATATTCTTTTTGTGGTATGAGATCAGAGAAAAACCAAAGTGCCAAAAAAAAAATTCTGGGCAAATGAATTTCCATTTACAATTTTACTTCAAAAGTGTAACTTTATTTAATACATACACACACACACACACACACACATGCACACACACTGACAAAAGTCTTTTAAATATGCAAAACTTTGGAGGACAAATTAACTCAAGGCTACAAGATTTATCCATATGTACTTATCTGATTTTCATACTGATACTTTGATATGTTATATCACTATTCTCATTTATTTCTAAGGTTTTCATTATTTCTCCCCTGGTTTCTTTTTTAAATATTTATTTTTTAGTTGAAGTTGGACACAACACCTTTATTTTATTTATTTATTTTTATGTGGTGCTGAGATCAAACCCAGGGCCTTGCTTGTGGTAGGTGAGCCCTCTAACACTGAGCCACAACCCCAGCCCCTCTCTGGTTTTTATGCTATCCATTCATTACCCAAAAGTGTATTATTTAATCTTGATTTTTTTAGAGTGGTTTCTCCTTTTTATATTTTTGGTGATTTCTTATTTTATCCAATTATGATCTGACAAAATGCAAGGTATTATCTCTTATTTTTCATATTTACTAAGATTTTTCTATGTGGCCTAAAATATGGTCTATTTTAGAAAATGTTCCATGTACTGCTGAGAAGAAAGCAAATAATTAAATAATTGATGGAATTAATATCCCATGGATGTCTTTTATACCCCTTTATTAATTATATTTATTTGGTTTCTAGAATTTTTACTTAGCTTATGTAAGGATGATCTATACAGTCATAAGTTTGGTGTTTTAAAATAACTCAGTATTATTTTATTTTACTCTATTTGATTCTGATTATTGAGAAGGATTTGTTTGATATACATAGATGCACTATTGTTTTAGTTATACTTACAATCATTATACCTTTTGGTTATATTATTCCCTAAATAGTATGAAGTGACCTTCTTTATCTCTTGTGAATATTTTGGCTTAAAGTCTATTTTATCAGAAATAAGACTAGCTACTCCTGCTTGTTTGAGTACCATTTGAATAAATTCTTAGAAGTAAATAAAAATAGTTAAATAGCATACCAAAATCTCTGGAATTGTATGAAAGCAGTTATGATAGAAAAGTTTATATCAATGAGTTAACAAATCAAAAGAATTGAAAGACATCAAATAATTTAACATTTCATCTCAAGGCCCTAGAAAAAGAACAAATCAACTCCCAAATCAGTAGAAGACAGAATCATTAATATCTGAACTGACATTAATCAATAAAATTGTGAATAAAAAATGCAAAAATAAACAAAACAGTTTACTTTTGAAAGTATAAGCAATTTTGATAAATGCTTAGCCAATATAATCCCCCCAGAGAAAGATAACACTCATGTTAACAAAATGTGAGATTAAAAAAAAAAATACCACCAGACTCCTAAAATCCATAAGATGACCAGAAACAATTAAATTTTTTTTCTCCAAAAAAACTAGAAAATCTGGAAGATATCTACAATTCCCTACAGATATGATTTATTCAAATAGAACTTTGAGCATATTAAAAGCTTAAACAGGTCAGTATCAAGTAATACAATTATTTAGCTATCCTTTAATTCCAATCATCCTCAAATTATTCTATAAAATAGAAATGGAAGGAATACTGCCAAACTCATTCTATGAAGCCAGTGTCACTCTAATACAAAAATCAGACAAAGATTTATCAAGAAAAGAATATGTGAGGACAATATCATTGATGAACATAGTTGCAAAAATTCTTTTTTATTTGTTTTAATTATTTACACATGACAGTACAATGATCTTGACATCATACATTTGAATCAGATGGGATATAATTTCTCATTTTTCTGAGTGTACAGGTTGCAGAATTACATTGGTCACGCAGTCACATATATACCCACAGCAATAATAAAGTCTGTTTTATTCTGCTGTCCTTCGTTTCCCCCCTCCCTCCCTTCCCCTCTCATCACTTCTCTCTACCCAATATAATGTGACCCACTTCTTTTTTTCCCCCTGACATCATCATACATGTATTCTGTATAACAAAAGGGATCCCCTTCTCTCTTCCATGCAATTCCCCTTCTCCCTCCCTTTCCCTCCCACCTCTCTTCCCTATCTAGAAGTAATTTTCTTCTCATGTTCTTCCTCCCTACCCCATTTTCTTAAGAAAATGTTGGCAAACTGCATACAAATACATATCAAAAAGATACTGCATCATGATCAAGTGGATTTCATACCATGGATGAAATGTTAGTTCAATATATGGAAATCAATAAATGTCATTTACTATGTAAATTGATTAAGAACAAGATTAAAATAATTATCTCAATATATACAGAAAACATATTTGACAAAATACAGCAACTATTCATGTTTACAACACTAGAAAAACTAGGGATAGAAGAACTTACTTCAACCTTGTAAAGCAAGGCTTATTTCATCAAAATAGAGGAAAAATAAGTAGAGTAAAGGAAAAAGTTTAAGGAGGAGGAAGGAGGGATAGGAAAAAAAAGAGAAGAACAGTGAATAAATCTGACCAAATTTATGTATGTGGCCCAGTGGATCCTGATGTTGGGTATGTCCACAGGAGACTATTTTAGAAAATAAATAAATAAACTAATATTTTAAAAAGACTGACACTCTACATTAGTAGTAGCACTAAACTGATTTCTAATAATTTCAACTTTAAGATAAGAATTGTAAAATATAATAAATTAAAAGCATTCAGGTTATTAAGACCATAAAATGAATACGCATATGTCATTAACCATGGAGATGTGAGAAGGAGTACATGATCAGGTATTAAAGCCTCTCGTGAGATGCATCCAATCACACATTCTTCCCTTCCCACAATAGATGTATAATATCCAGACTCTCCAACTGCTTGTTTGTTTTAACAGTTTCTATTTAGGGAAGTTGGTAGATACTTTCTGGGAATATTTTTGCACAACATTTGTTTACAAACATACTTTTCAATAAACATAGCCTTATGCTATGACTTTTCCTGGTGATGCAGAAATAATAAATGTTGGATTCATCCATTTACATTTTCAATGTCAGAATGTTTGCTATTCCAAAGTAATATCTTACTGAAATAATACCAAGTATTACTTTAGATTACATAAAAAGAGTACAATAGATTTATTTATTTATTTGTTTGTTTGTTTGTTTGATATATTTTGGTACCAGAATTGAACTCAGGAGCATTAGAGCACTAAGCCACATCCCCAGCCCTATTTTGTTTTTTATTTATAGACAGGTTAAAACTTCTGCAAGTAGTTTCCACTATATTTTGTACAGGTGATGACATTACAAAATTTATTCTTAAGAAAAGTGTTTTAGTCAGCTTTTTCACCACTGTGATAAAAAGTCCTGATAACAACAGTTAAGGGACAAGTACCTTGCTTTTGCTGAGGTTGGCTATGAACTTGACATCCTCCTGCCTCTGCCTCCGTCCCAAAGGGATTACAGGAGTGTGCCACCGTGCCCAGTGCTTTACTAATATTATAAATATACTTAGAAATATCTGTTCATGTTTCTTTCCCAAGATTTTCTTGTTATTGTTGTTTTTCAATTTACAGTTTTATTGATTTCACATTACTATTATTTTACTTGGCAAACCTGAAATTATTTTATTCTCTTGGTGCATTGAATCATTTATCACTACATATTACTTAGTTAATAGAAATAATTTTTCTTGTACATTTTATTTTCTGGTGAAATATTTCCTAGTATTCTTTTGATTTCATTGTCTTTATTTTTTTATTTCTTTATTTTTTTATATTTAGTGTACTTTTATTTTAGATATATGTGCTCTAAACAATACTTAAGTATTTATGCTTATGAAGGATGATTATGTAGACTGCAATGGGAATTAAGATTTATTTTATTGTTATTTTTAATATATAAAATTATTTTCTACCCTCTTATGTTATGCTGTTATTTTTCTCTTTTTTAAAATTTGTATTATTTCTTCATTTTTGAATTCATTTATTTGGGTTGTGTATATTTTCCACTTTCCATTATTTTCACTACAGTATTTCTGACATTTTTTTAATGTAAAGTAATATCTCAGTTTAAAACACATTTCAAATTAACTCTAGATTACATTTTATAAGTCACTTTGGTCATATACACAAATGCACATATTATACAGTTCTTGAAATAATTTGTTTATTTAATAGTTGTTGAGATAATTATGAACATATTTATTTTATTCTATTATGTATAGTTATTAGCAAAAATATGTTTATGATTGTTCTATGAATTTGTCCCGGTAAGAAAACCTTTAGCTGGAAAGTTTAAAAAGCAATGTGATTATAAATGAACCTGTGGTTAACTTTTTATGAATTTAAAGGGATATTTTATGTGATATGTTTTATTATTAAAAAACAAACATTGAATTGGGTTAATATGAATACTAACCAATAAGAAGATGGTTTGAAGATTAGAGTACTTAAAAACACAGATAAATAAATAATTTGGACAACTTGATAAAGGATGTGAAAGAAATGAGTTAAAATTTCAGAAAGGTTAAAACTTCTGCAAGTAGTTTCCACTAATATTTTGAACAGGTGATGACATTACAAAATTTATTCCTAAGCAAAATGTTTTAGTCAGCCTTTTAACCACTTTGATTAAAAAGTCTTGATAACAACAGTTAGGGGCAAGTTTATTTGGGGACTCACATTTTCAGAGGTCTCAGTCTATAGACAACTGGCTCCATTTCTCTGGGCTCCAGGTGAAGCAGAACATGAGGACCTGGTAGAGTAAAACACTTAGAACTTGAAATCAGAAAGGAGAAAAATGAGAGAGAGAGAAAATATAAACTCTAAAGGCAGGCCCTCAAGAACCCACCTCTTCCATCCACACCCTATGTGCCTACAGAATTAACCACCCAGTTTATCCCTATCAGGGGATTAGGACACTGATTCACTTAATGCTCTCATAACCCACTCATTCCACATTTAAACTTTCTTGCATTGTCTTGCACAGGAGCTAACCATAACACCAAGTTTTCACGTGATCACATCACCTTGAATATCATTATCATATTTAGGGAGGAAAGGAAACAATAAGAATGTAACTAAGTATTAACTGATTTTCAAAATTATTCAGTTTGTGATTAGGGAAGTTCTCTTTCTCAGTTGCACTCAGTATTACTGTAATGCTGCAGTAATAATAATACCCAAAATCTCAATTACAAATGAAATAAAGTTTATTATTCTTATGCAAAATATGTTTTGACAACATAGGAATATTTTCAAAGAAAAATCCTGTGGTGACTTAGAATTTCAAGGAGCTTCAAATTTGGCATCTCTCTCTTTATTTGTGTTGTGTTTCTTCCTTTCTACATTTTTGACTGGTACAAAGCACATCACATGCCAGTCCCTACTTCAAGAAGAGGACTTGTAATCAGTCCATGTTCTTAGTCTGGAGGAAAAACCCAAGTACTAAAAACATCCTGTCATTTGTAACCATCAAATAGCTTAAACTCCATTCAAAGTATCACATACATATATTAATAAGATTGTTATCTTTCTCCTTGAATCAAAACTCCTATTCCTATTCCTTACACATCACAGGTCAATGTGATGCTTCAGAGATTTTTTTTTTTCTAATTTTAAATTATTTAAGTACTTTAGCAGTCATACCTATTCTTCATTTATATCACATTGCTATTTTTGATACATGTTACTTATATGACTATTTTTTTAAAGAGAGAGAGAGAGATAGAGAGATGTTATTTTTAATATTTATTTTTTAGTTTTCGGTGGACACAATATCTTTGTTTGTATGTGGAGCTGAGGATCAAACCCAGACCGAACGCATGCCAGGCGAGCGTGCTACTGCTTGAGCCACATCCCCAGCCCATATGACTATTTTTTGATACATCAATTTCCAATTTTTTCATTGAATTTTACTTTAGAAGTACTTAGTTCATAACTCTAGGGTTCTAGAATTAATAATGTTCTAAAATACCCACTAGTTTATTTTTTTTTTTACTTAAGAGAATTTTGCTCCATTTCTAATAAGCTGCCTTATCTTCTTCATTATAAATACAATACTTATTTATATTTCTTAGCTCTATTTGTGCTATATTTTGTGTGACTTTTTGTTGGAACAAACAATCAACCTTATAACCACATTATTTGTGAAAAGACATTAATTTCTTAAACACTAAAAACCATTGAATTCCTCTTCCAAATTTGATCTAAGTCCATTCAGGCCTACTCAGGAGTCATCTGTGAACATCTTGGGTGGAACATTTGGTTAGTTCCCTTATTATTTTTTAGCATATTAATTTCTCTAATCTTTCAGTATATTCATTAATCACTTAATTGTTATCATTAGCGAATGTGTGGGCTGTAAAAATTGTGCATTCCATTTTGTTACAAATGCATTTTGTTATAATAAAACAGGATGAAAAATAAGAATGGACTATAAAATTATGTTAAACTATTTTCTTTCATAAAATATAAAGCATTGTTTTATTCTTCCACTAACTGATTAAAATATGAAAAACACCATGGCAGCCAGATTGCTGCTTTTTTCCTTGTAAGTGTGCCTTTCTTTATCTTAGAAGCACTTTGATTTTTTATTTTATCTCTGGTATTTAAATTGAGGACACACAACCACACAGATTCAAAAACACACATTTTTCTCTTTCTTTCTTTCTTTCTTTTTTTCTTTTTTTCTTTCTTTCTTTCTTTGTAAAATTAATGCTACCTGGCAAATAGTTACTTCAATTTGAAAACATAAATTTCTTTAAAGAAGGTTAGTTTTTAAGCATTTTCCCATTTATATGCTCTTCTTAAAATTCAGATAATAAGGCAGTTTAAACTTTTCAAAAGTCTTATAAATTTTTACTGACATCTTACATTTACCTTTTATTTATTTTTATGTGAGGCTAATCAGAATTCTTGCAAATTTTTTACATGCATTTATTGATTTTTAGAGGGCTGTTCATTATATATGTTTACAAACTCTCTTTGCCTAGATTGTCTTTTAAAAATATTTCGATTATTTTGTGTGTGTACTTTTTAAAAAATTTATTCTACTTTTGCTAATATAAATATATGAAAATATTGGTGTTCCTGTTCTCTGATTCACTTATTTTTGCTCCAGGGTTTCTTTTTATTTAGTTTATTATAAATTTTTACCTTGGTGCACTTAAGAGTTCACAGAAAATTTAGGAAATAAATATAATGTTTGAAAAGTATATAAAATATTGTAGAAGTATTTATACAATAAATATTTCTTTATAATTTTAGTTAACACACATTTCTGTCTCTATAAACTCATGTTTAAATGTATTTATCTGTCATTTCTTGCTGACTAAACCCAGCTTTTGCTCTAGTACAGTCTGGGCCATAACAACCTTCAATTCTGTGTATGCAGACCAGGAAATTTTATCTTCTTATAAAAAAATTACAATGGTTACTTTTACTCCTTTTTGTAGAGTAATCTGATATAGAAAAGCGAGATTTATTAATGTATCTGAACTGGATATATGATAGAATTATACCATATTAATTCCACTTACAGTATAGCTAACCAATTTTTTCCACTTGTGCTGTCTCTTTGACACTGATCTATTGTTGACAAGCAGGAATTCTTCTGAAATAAGTTTCAGACATCAATTGGGTTTCTGATGCTAAAAATGTCAATGACCTCTGTAAACAATTCTGGTAAAGTCATTAAGACAGATTTTTATATATACTCCAGTGAAGTATGGAGGTTCAGATTTTGGTGATGAGGGGCCATTGAATTCAGAACAACTCAATAATTTAAAACCAATATAATAGGTCCTTGGCAAGCTAGCAGTGCAGAAAGCATATGGAATCTGGTTACCCACCTAGATAACAAGTGTGTTTTCAGGAAAATTGAACAGAGGCTAAGAAGCCTTAGAGGCAACATCAAATGGATTAACAAACAAATTGTGGGAGTCTCAGAGAAGAGACAGAAAATGGGGAAGAGAGAATATTTGAAGAAACAAGAGTTGAATACTTCCCAATTTTTTAATAAATATATCTCAGTGAATTCTAAAATGACTGCCAACCTTTAAAAAGACCCATGAAGATCAAACTGTCAAGTCAAAAACATCGGAGAGAATCATGAAGAGATGAAAGAGAAATGACTCCTCATGTTAAAATAAAACAAAGAACTGTTAACAAGAGTCCTATTTCTGACACAATTGTTGGTTGGAGAGAAAATTTTACATATTTCCAGATTAACAAATGCCAAGGAAGTTCATTGCCACTAGACTTGCCCTGCAGGAAATGGTCAAGGGATCTCTGCTTGGTAAAATAAAAGGATGCCAGACAAGAGGCAGAATCCATGGAAAGAAATGAAGATTCAGTGAATGGAAGTACATGAGCAATTACTTTAAAAAGTGGAATTTTTCTTTAAATTCCATCAAATGTGTACCTGCTTGGTCCAGTTATGGATGTAGAGGAGTGAACATAAAGCTTTGGGCTCTGTAAATTCTAAACTACCTTCATCTTACTTGAATCTATCAGAATCTTCCTTGAAAGATCCACCTTTACTTATGAAGCCCAGAACTTTTTATCTTTATGGGTTGTAAACTTCATTTTCTATCCAGCTGGGAGTGTAAGAGTCTAAAAGACGTTATCTATATTTCCATCTTCTTATCTTCATCTTAGTATACTCCACTTAAGATTTGAAAAGAAAAATGAAAACTCTTGGGTTACAATAATCTTAGAGCTTTGATCAATAAATTTCTAGTTGCCTTGATAGCTCTTTAGTGTTTATGCAGTTATAAACATTTATTTCTTCCACTTTTTTCTTAAGATTCTATTTAATGTGAAATAGTACATCATACATATGTATGGAAAACAACCCCAAGAATCTGCTTAAAAAAATTAATGTGCACATTTAAAGGTGGATTCAGTGTCCAAGAGAATATTCTTTGATTTAACAATACATATAACAAGCAAAACAATATATTCCTAAGTACCTGCTATGATAATCTTCTCTTTGAGTAAGGTGGTGTGGAGAATCCTCTATTATGATAGTAAGTAAAACTGGAAATATTTCAGTGGGAAAGAAATCAGGTAGGAAAGTTAAAATCTGAGCAAATGCACTCTGCTACATTCACTTTACATTGGTTAGAAAATTGGCTATTAATAATAGCCAAAATAATTTAAGCGTTTTCTATATATTTTCATCTTTATTTAATCTTCATATCGATCTTATGAGTTCTATAATGTCTATTATTCTGTAACTATGGAAACTAGAATATATGATACTAAGTGTGAAAGGTCACATCTTCAGTAAATATTGATATCTCATCTCAAATGGGACAAATCAGCTGTCAACCTTGCCTTCTTAATTACTATTCTCTCTCTCTTCCTACTAAAGTTATGAGAGAGCAAACACAGACTTTCCCTACTCCAATTTGTCTTCTGACTTTATTTGCCCTTTTGATTTTTAATGCTGTTCTTGCAAATTTTCCCTGAGATAAGATAATTGCATATTTCAAAGGCCTCTACTTTACTCAGCAGATCTTATACATACTGGGTGATATGCGAATTCAGAAATCTATAGTTTTTCAGTATTTATGGTTAAAATATTATAGTACCTTTATTTTAATTCCATTATGTTTTTATCCCATTCTGAAACCTGATTCTATACCCTAGCATGAATCTGCTTCACTTTATTTAAAGTTTCTTAAAATGTCTTTTTCAAAATGATCTTTTGGGCTCCTTTCTCCATTGGTAGTTAGTTCAACAGGATGATTACTGTGATAATTTTAATATTCCATGTGACTTTAATGTAACAAGTTTAACAGTTCTATTATTTAATCTTGATTCATCTCGATATGCTATTATCTAAAGTAATTTAAGTATTTTTATGAAACAATTTCAGATACACACACATATCTATATATCACACTGTAATTTATGTTACAATTGATTCTGTCTCAGCAGAATTAAATATATTAATCTGTTTTTAATATACCACTATCTTAACATATTGAGGGAATTTATTGATGTCTTTGGTTCTAAAGTATGCCTATTTTAGATATCCTGTAGTTGGATTTGTTTTATATTTTTCATTAATTCTGCTAGACTCAGTTGGATCAGAATGCTGAGTTTACTTACATTTATCAACATTA
Source organism: Callospermophilus lateralis (assembly GCF_048772815.1). NCBI lineage: Eukaryota > Metazoa > Chordata > Mammalia > Rodentia > Sciuridae > Callospermophilus > Callospermophilus lateralis. Next base: position 106,039,850 of record NC_135315.1, read on the forward strand.
ATGAAAAATTAGATGTCTGTCTTCCTTTGCTAATGCTTTTGATATCTAATGCTTTGTTATTTATGTTGTCATTTCTCCATTACTGCCTTCTCTTGAACAAAATGAATTTGTGTGTGTGTGTGTGTGTGTGTGTGTGTGTGTGTGTGTGTAAATTTAATTCCATTGTTGGTGTTTTATACTATTTTTCTTTTTAGTATCTTTCTTTCTTTCTTTCTTTCTTTCTTTCTTTCTTTCTTTCTTTCTTTCTTTCTCATACCTTTCTTTCTTTATTTATTTTTCTTTCATGGTTACTCTGGGTAATAAAATTAGTCTCTTAATTTAATAACATAGTTATGAGTAATGCCAACTATGATAAATAGATTTCAGATATTAAAAAAAGTTTGCATTTAGCACCATCTTTTCTTTCTTTCCTATTATTTTCATACAAACTGCATCACTATGCAATATAAGACCATCAGCACCATTTTTTATTTATTGCTTTACAACATTATCTTTTACACAGATAAAATAAGCATTACAAAAGAAAATATTACTAAAATTGTTTTAAGATTTTTTATGTAATCAGTTTTACCAAGGGTCTTGACCTGTATAAATTCATTTTAAGCTAACCAAAAGCCAAAAGGAATCCTTTTAGTATTTTATTAAGACATCTAATATTAACAATTTCTATCAGATTTTGTTTATTTGGGATGTATATTTTTTTCTTTTATCTGTACTAGATATTAAATTTATGCTTAACATACCTTCTTTCAGTACATGGAAGATTTCATTAAAACTATTTCTCCAGTTTACATGGTTTGTGATAAGAACCCAGTAGTGAATCTCACCAATGTAAAGATATTTATAAAGCCACTTTTCTTTTCCCACTTTGGATATTTTTTTTCATCATCTACATTTTTTATTTTTATTTTTATTTAACAGTGGTGTGTGTAGAGTGAATCAATGTGAAGTGTTGGTTTTTTTTTTTGAGGGGGTTGTTGTAGACTGTTGTGCATCTTTCATGTTTTCTTTTCTTCTATTCATCAAATATGAGATATTTTCAGCCATTATATCTTCAAAAACTGTTTTGCTCATTTGTCTTTCTTATTTCCTTCTGGAATGCTTATCATGCAATATGTTGGCTGCTTAATAATCTCCCAAGAATCAATATGATTTTGATCATTTGCTTCATTCTCTTTTTACTCTATCTTCAGCAGACTGTATAAGATCTATTGGTTTATCTTCAGGTTCACTGATTCTCTTCCTTTTCAGTTCAGATTTAATTTTGATTGCAGGTAGTAAACTTTCCATTTATCATTTTATATTTTAACTACTGAATTTTGATTTAGTCATTATTTATAATTTCTATCTGTTCATATTCCCTATTTATAGGCTATGTCTTTTGTACCTATTAATCATGTTTTCTCTTCATGCTTAAATTTTCTATGGTTTATCTACCCAATGCACCCTCCCTTCTCCTCCAACCCCTCTGCCCTATCTAGAGTTTGTCTGTTCTTCCCATTCTCCCCCTTCCCTACTCCACTATGAATCAGCCTCCTTATATCAAAGTAAACATTCGACATTTGGCTATTTGGGACTTGCTAACTTCATTTAGCATTATCTTCTCTAACTCCATCCTTGGGGACATCTTCTGTTGATTATTATACGTCCTTTATTACACAGCATACTTTTCTATTTTTTGTTACTAATGGAATTTATATCAAAATTATTTTTAGACTATATAATAACTTTCATATTGTATATAACAGACCATATGATTTGTTGCTGCTTTTGCTCTTATCACTATGGCTTTTCTTGTTGCTCATTTTTTTTCTAATAATTTTCTTGGACCAGTTAAATAAGTTCTATATTCTCCACAGTGTTTGGTTACCTATTTCTCTGAAGTGTGTGTGTGTATGTGTGTGTGTGTGTGTGTGTGTGTGTGTGTAAATATGTATGTGTGTGTGTGTGTGTAAATATGTATGTGTGTGCCTCTTTTTTAACCTGGATTAGCATAACTTAAAAATCTGGCAATGGTTGGTCAGAAGTTCTCCATAATTGCTTTGACTATAGTCTCTATCCTTGACAAGGAGATCAATTTCCAGGATTCTCTAATGTTTAGAATTAGGGTTTTTTTTTCATCATTTTAATTAGTTTTCTTAGGGAACAAATTCATCAAATTCTTCTTCTGCCATGCTGGAAGTCAATTTCTTCCCTTAACAACAAACATGCTTCCTTTTTGCCTTCTAAATATTAAACCATGAACAACCACAGATTATTTGATGATGAAAATTCACACACAATAGGTGGATAAAGATATTGTAAAAGATGCCAAGAATAAGTGGTTTTGAGGTGTCTCTATAAGTGTCATCACAAGTTCTTCATTTCTTATTCAGTATGTGATTTTGAGATTTGTTGAAAGTAACCACTCTTCAGTTATAAATCATAAGGTGGAATGGAAGGAAAGAAACAGTAAATGTGAACCTGAACTAAAATTTATGATGAACATGCTTCCTCCCACTTACAGACATGAGGCAGTTTATAGGAATAAACTTCAACTAATTATAAGCTGTCGAAAATTCTGAGTTTCTCAGTATGTGTGTGGGGGCAGATGCTTTTAAGTGACCAGGAGTATTATATTATCTTTAGCTGCCCCAGTTATTAAATTATTCCCTGTATCCAATTGCCAGCATTAACAGATGGCTTCAGTTACTCTAACCAGGTGTTAATATTTTATAAATGTGTATATTATACTGAAGAATCCTCCTGGTCATGAAATATTTCTATATTATGAGTTACTTGGTTTCAAACACACAATCTTCAAGTATACATATTTAAACAGGTATTTTAGAAGACTTTGTTAGCTATACAGTCTCATTTTTTGCTCTGCTCTCACCATAAATTCAACTAGAATAGAATTCTATATGCTAAATCCATGATTTTTTGTTACATAATATATAAAGTTGAATCAAAATGAACTGCACAAAGTTTTTGCATTTAAATAAAAAATCTATTAGAAATTTTAAATTTCTTTTTTTATGAAACAATAAGTATATAAAATTTATTTCATATATTGCAACCATAATAGATGTATAAGCATTTTCAATTAAGTTTTGTATTTACACAAAGGAATTATTAGTTGCAAAGAGACATAATTTTGGTAATGTTTTATTTAAATCAGTTGTTATTATTTTTATCATGTTTTGGAAATTATTACAATTATGATCTCTGTATAAAAAGAATCTTTATAGTTGAAACACCTTCATTTAGAATATACTGTACTTAATTGTCAATATAGTTAATTTCATGTTTAAATTCAATGTTATTCTGTTCTTTGATAAATAAACTGGTTTTGTAATATTTCTTTTTTACCATATACAAAAGTGTTCTTGTTGGTAGAGGGTACTGTAGTGACTCTAAAAGACAGAAATTTAATTCTCTTTGCTTTTCCCTGTTGGTTTATCAAGTGTGTCCTTGCAGAGTTAGTGTCTTTATTTTTCTTTTTCTTTTTTTCTAACATTGATTCTGCTGCTGGCAATAAGTGGCAATTCCTTAAGAACAAATTTTCCCAGAACACACATCCACATTTCACTCAGTTTCTGGAGGTATGTGGCCCTCTTTGTAATATTTGGAGACTATGTATTCAGTTATACTTCCCAAATCAGGTCTGAATTTCATGGACACCTCAGTTCTCTGTTTACTTGTTTCTTAGTGATGACATTCTCATAAGTTAGAATCCTAAAAAATCCCTATAATTTCTTGGGAATTTTTCTGGAAAATTTTTGTGAATATGACCAGTTCTACTACTGACTTTCAAGCAGGTTAACGATAATTCAGTCTAAAAGAAACTTACTGATTAACTTGCCAGCATCCCAGAATATCATTCTCTGCTCATCATAGTAACTTGATGGTAGTGGACCAGCTCTTGCTAAGGAATATGCAGGTAGTTTCTCTAGTAATTGTGGGATTTAACCACATCTTATACTGATTCTATGCATGAAGAGCATATCACCCTTTTTTGATTCTTCCTTCTTTGGAGTTATCACTTCATCCTTATGACATGCTTCAGAATTCTCTGTTGTGTGAATTTCCTCTTATGTTAAGTCCTTATTTACTTATCTGAAAGTTTATTAATATAATCACTATTTGGTTATGAATGTTAAATCACAACTCCAACAGAACTGATAATAGAAATAATTCCCAGAGACTGATCCACAAAGATGAGATTTGGGGACTGGTTTGGTATTGATATTATGCTTATTTGTAGTGCTGATTTCCTTGCCAAAAGGAGATAAAGTACTACTAATCAATTACATGACAATCAATCATGTTATCAAGTATGCTTGTTCATAATGAAGTACAAACTAAAATATATGCTTGGAAGTTCTAGGGTCTATTGAATTTGACCCTTATGACAGTGATGATAACTGTGGGTTGTATTTGTAAAAGACACTTGTTACTGTGTTTGAGTGCTTACAGGGAGAAAATAGGAAGCTCATTTTAATTTATAACTTAAGTCAAGGTGCAAGAAGTGGAAATCTCACATGACATCTCTATAAGGATCCAATATTCTTTTTAGGCAAAGGCTAATATTGCTTAAAATCAAACCCAAATTTTAATTTTGTATATATCATAATTAGAAGTACAATTAAATTTCCAGTCAAATCAAGTTTCATGTGCAATTTAGAGTGTTGCTTGATAAAGAATTAGATCCTGGATGCTGAAATGGAGGCAACTTTTTGATCCAGATAAAACTGACATTGTAAACTCCCAAATCTTTTTGAAACTCACTTATCAATTGAAGTAGTTTGTCACCAAATGTCTGAGGAAATTACTTTTCTTTTGTTTGCAAATCCTGTGATGACCTCAATGGGCAAGGGTAAATATTTTTGAGAGGGGATGACAATTACCATTAAGCTTTTATTAACCATAAAGATATTCTGTTCCATTCAGAACCATAACTGAGGTGAAGTTAGCATGTTTAAAGAGTACATAATCTGAACCAAGAGCATATGTAAAGTGACCTTTGATAAATACATAAGTTGAGGAGTGCCTATATCCATTAAAATCTCTGTCCTTGATTTCTTTTGTATGCAAGACAAGGTAGGAAATGCATTAACTAATATGAAGTTCAGTGGAAGTGAATAGAAGCATTATGATGTCCATGACAATTCTTAAGTACCAAAACAAGTTGTCATATGTACCACAAAGACCTTCAGAGGCATACTGGTAATCTGTGAATTTTGGCCTGCAGATATCTTTGTTGATATCAGATGTACAGTCCAGTAGAATAATGCTTGATACATAGAACAAAAGAGCAAACAGATGGATAAAAACTTAAGCTCTTGAACTAAAACTCTTATTTGAATCACAGAATTAGAGAATGGTAGCTTCTCAGCTTTTCCAACCTGAATCAATTCTTAGAAAGAGAGATCCTTGATTGAAAGGAAGGTTGAATACTGCACTTTCGCCATACCATACGTATCACCCCAAGATTTCTCCAAAAGGACTTCTGTTTGTTTACAGAGTGATAATATACTGGAGAAAAAGAAAGGCCCAGAAAGACATTAGCACCAAATTAATGCTGAAACCTAAGAATTGAACTTATCATTGCTGTTCACCAAATAGTTGCTCATGAGAACACAGCTATGGAAATAGAGTGCAATGACTTCCTGAAAAGACTGGATCTGGGGGCGGAGGATGTGGCATGCATGCAGCCCGGTTGGATTCTCAACACCACGTACAAACAAAGATGTTGTGTCCTTCGATAACTAAAAAATAAATATCAAAAAATTCTCTCTCTCTCTCTCCTCTCTCACTCTATCCTTAAAAAAAAAAAAAAAAAAAACAGACTGGATCCCCAGGCTGAAAACATGAGTCTGAAAATTAAGAGGTCATATCGGAAGTGTTTTTTCATAGTATTACACCTAATATATAATTTGTAGATTTTTTTTCTTTCTATTGGTGACATTGGGCATGAATTTGCTTGTTTAACTCTTTTAATTTTCAAGGAGAAAATGTTTCCACTAGACAGCGCAACCTATTTACAGTGAATCAGAAGATGAGATCTAGTCATTTCCAGCCCCTTATGGCACTGAACCAATAGACAGAACAAAGCTTTACTCCACTGACTGGAGTGAGCAGACTCATGGGAACAACAACCCAACAGCAGGAATCCAATATATTCTCCTGGTGCCTCTTATTTTTTCCATTCCTGATATTCATGGTAACTGAAAGATTATAGCAATGCCTTTTGCCTCCCAGCCCCACCGATAATCAAGAAATGTGAGGATGAAAACCATTCTAGAATTCAGATCTGGCTTACTCTATTGGATAATGAACCCCAACCCATTATTTTTGGAGATCACAGGGACAAAATGGGTAGGGTAAGAAGAAGCCATAGGTATTTAAAAAATTTTCAGTCAAGGAAATACACACTATAGTCTTTTTTCATAAGCAGGTGCTTATTTGTATATGCTAATCAATTCTTCTCTTTCCTACTCACCATGAAATCTGTGTGTGTGTGTGTGTGTGTGTGTGTGTGTGTGTGTGTGTATCATTGGAAGTGAACTGGTTTGATATTTAGGCAAAAGAATATCCATGGAGTGGAACTGTGCTAGAAAGTGAGAATGAGTAATATAGTCACAAAAATATATTCAGTGACTACTGGTCCTGTGTATGTGTGAGTGGGTATATGAAAATAGGATGAGAAAGTTTTCATTTGTAAGAGGAATACTTACAGCTTTTTCGGTAAGAAGTACCACGCGTGTTTCCGTATAGGAGCTTATGTGTGGCCGGGTGTGTGCAGAATATGAGGAACTGAGTGGATCAAATGCATGTATTAGTTATTAGTTCATTATCTCTTTTTTTCTGCTCTCTTACAATGTAGCTGAAAAAAGAGTTTATATAGAAAACTTTTCAGCAGTGAATGTAAAAAAGATGTAAAAGAATTTTCTGTTCTTGTCTTCAGAAGTTGTGCTGTGCTAGTTCTGTTGCTTTGGAGAGTGTGATACTGCTGAGTAATGCCCTGGTGGTCACCAGGAGAAAGCAGCTCCTGTTTCACTCAGCACCTGTTCACCTGGAGAGTTTCAAGAGGTGACCTGCACCTGGGCTTGAAAGGCTTTGGGACAGCCAAGAGAATAGTGACACTGCCCAGGACACAAACTGGCTTCCCAGAATTTTCCAAGTGACTGCTTCTGGGTGAGTCAATGAAAGGCCTGCAGCCCCAAACCTGAGGATTCCAAAAGCATGCTGGCCAGATTAGCCAACACTTTCTGCTGGCTCTCCAGCAAGCCCACAGCACCCCCACGTGTTTTGGTAGCAGAGATATATCAGTGATCTAGCAGGTAATTCTCCATCTTCCAAATTTGACTGTGACCAGAAACATAAAAAAAAAAAATTCCTCTAATTTTGTGGGCTTCAAACACCATTTACAATGGTGCCTGAGCTATTCCCAGCCTACTAGAACATTTTACTTAAAGTGTTTTCTTCTTCAGTTACCACCCTCACTCAGACAAACAATGTCCTTTCAAGTTCTCTTCTTCCTCTTTATGCAATTCCCTGTTATTCTATCCTCCTGTTAATAATGCTCTATACTCTCCTTGTTCTTGTATAAGGGTGGTTTATCTCTATTGATTGGAGCCTAAATAATACATACTTTAAATAAACTTGCAGAATATACTAGTAACATATGGATTGTGTAGAGACTAATGACACTATGAAAATGGTAATATGAAACTTAAAGTCAGTTCACACTGAAACATATACTGTAGGAGTTTCATATGGGAACCATTGTTCCCATATGAAACTTGTTGAACCATTGTTATTTTAAACATGTCAAGTAAAGTTAGCCCACATTGCTAGAGTATGGATTTAAAAGACAACCAATGTAAGATTCTATTAGGTGTAATGCTAAATGTTTGAAAGAGTGAAAATATTTGGTCATGAATAAGTAATTTTGGAATGTATTTTAAAAGTATAAATGTAGCATATCTTTGGTATCATTTGATGTTTCAAATGAAAATTAGAAAACCACAAATGAACATTTTATGCTTACAGTATAGAATAATTTACAAGATAAATGTTAATATGTCTGTATAAAACAATCCGGTTTGATATCTCATGGGGAATAAGATTTTTAAATGAAAGTTCTATGGAATTCATCTCTCTAAATATTTTTGCCCTTTACCTGAATGAACAATTTAGAAGAAGATAAATTTGATTTGGTAAGTCTATTGGTCACAAGATTAATTTTTCACACTTGTGATAACTGAAGAGCCTTAGAATAATGATGCATCTTGTTCTTTAGCCTATCAATCACAATTTTAAGCTCTTTTTATAATGACTGGTAAAATGACTACCCACTGTCAGAACATGCTTTAAATTTTATCTGGAGTAATGAACAATAAAAAAATATTTAAATAGCACATGAGTCTAGGCAAAATAAAGATGTTAAAGTGCTTAGAATAACTTGAGTTTTTGAGCAACAGACTTTCATAGTTTGCATCAATTAGTACTGACATTCTTTCCTTGTTGGGATGGGGACACTCCCTGTGTCATGACAGCTATTCTCAGGTAAAGAATTCCTGCAGAAAAATTCTAAGGGAGGGCTTCCTTCAGGGAACACTTCCAGAATCTGGAGTAGAAAGTCCTTCAGGTGATGCAGTGTAAATATGAAGTTAGCAAAGGCTGTAGTATACTTCTGGACTAGGTATTATTTGGTGTTCTTTGCGGAATGAGTAGGGTCTGTTTCTCATGGATGGTTCCATCCACACAACACAGCCCCTTCAAGGAAATTCTCAAGCTAATTTTTTTATATTAATTCCACAGTTCTGTGACCTCTTCTTTGCTCAATGTGCACCTGTTTGTGCCTGCTCATGTATGCTGTGAGCATATTGAGGGGTCATACTTGACAGGCCCTGCTGTTCTGATCAGTTGTCACTATTGTTACATATTCAGGTAGAGAGTGATACAGCTAACAACTTTCATCTAATATCATTTTAAAAAGTCTTAGGAATCTGCTTTTAGTCTTCAGTATAATGTTATCTGCATTTTATGTTTCACTTGTAACTTATTTGTGCTTCAGGCTTTCTGGAACTATTATCTAATTATTTCATTTTTATTTCGGGTCTAATTTATTTATTTTTCTATTATTTTCAGAACTTATAATAAAAGGGATTGTTTGTTTTCAATCTTTCAAAATGTGTAACTCATTCTTTACATGTCTATGTCTGTGCCTTTGCTTATGAGTTTAAAATAAATATAAATATTAATATTTTAATGGTAACTTATAAAACACTCAGCACTTGTTCTCCAAGGCTTTTTACACATCCCATGTTACTGTGGAAGCTTTACAATTCAGTAATTTTAATTTTTAAACATACACCTTTTAAAGCTGAAAAACAATTGTCATAAAACTTTCTATTTCTCTATAATAAGTAATATTTTTCATCATTATTCCTTTCTGTGAAATCTAACTTTTATAATTTTTTTTACTGCTCTTCATGTTATCATTTATTTCTATAAGTTATTCTTTTAATGCTACATGACTAGAATTTACTTTTTTTTTTTCTTTCACATAAAATTTTGAGCAATTAACATTTTATTTCCAAAGGAAATTTGTGTTATCCCTTAGGCAAGTAACCCCCTTGGTACCTTTTCACCAACTCATAACTTTATTTGTCATCTCTTTTTGCAGCCAAAATTTTAATTTTTTCTGTTTTAAATTCATGTTCTTTTCTGTAGTAGTTTCAAATAAATTTTTCATAAATGAAATAACTTATTATTTTTAATATGGTATTTATATTCTGTGACTTTTAAAATAGAAGATAACAAATATCTACATGATATTATTTTTATGTAACTGAATATTTGGAGAGTTTTACATAGTGATCCTTATTAAATGTCAAATTAAAAGTTCAATAATCACAGTGTAAATTAAAAGAGATTCTGTTAATTAGAAAATGAAAAAGGTATGTAAATAAAATTGTTGATTATTTAAAAAGTTATCTTAATTTTTTCTAATAGAGTTAACAATATGATTATTGATAGTTATCCTCATGAAAAATTTAACTTTTTAACAGGATCTTTTATTTTAGAATATTTATTCTTGTGTTGAATTGACACATACTTCTCTATTCAATACACATATATATATATAGACTAAATGCTGTGGAGTATAAAAGTAGTGACTTAAACTATAGTTAATAGTCTTAAGGGTCATGCACAGGCATAAGGCAAATGGGAAATTATTAATTATAAGCTCCGTAAACTTTCCAAAAAAGCTACAAGCCCAAGAACTGATTTTACTATGTAGATTATTATTGTTTCTACAGATTTTTAGAATTTGTGTTACTCCAAATGGAGAGTGTTGGGGTTATTAATATTAATAACTTGCTCAACATAGAAGAGTAGGGCATGAGGCCTAAAAGTGGCATGATGAGAAGAAGCACCTGCATCCTACCAACTACACTATGAACTTTGGCCAGAAATGATGGGAATCATTTTGATATCCTTAGAATCGAAACCACAAAATGAGTTCTGCTATGGTTTTTCTCTGAAATATCCCTCAAAAGCTCATGTGTTGAAGGCTTGGTCTCCCATGCAGCAGTGTTCAGAGGGGAGTCTTTCAGGTTTTAGTGGAGTTATGAAGGCTCTAACCTAATCAGTGGATTGATCCTTTTATGGATTTGTATGTAGCTTTATGGTATTTGGAAGAGGAGTATTGTTACAAAAGTGATCTCTCTTCCCTGACCGAATAGCCAACATCAGGTGAGCAGATTTGCGATGACACGTGCTACCTTTCATGATGTTCTGCCACACTGCAGGCCTTAAAGCCAACCATGGACTGAAACCTCTAAACCATGTTTTGAAATAAACCTTTCCTCTTTAGGTTTATTTTCTGAGGTATTATGTCATGGTTATGGAAGGTTGACTAACACAGGCTCCCAGTTGCAAAGAGAAATTCTTGCGAGATGAGTTTATCTGCTTTTAAAACCTCTTGGGTTGATCCAAGTGTCTTGGACCTAGTCAGAGGTGATGGTTACTCAAAATTGTGAATGCAATAGATAACACTGAGTTGTACACTTTTATTTTTCAAATATTACCCTTACTTAAAAAATTTAAGGATCACTGAGATTTAAATATCTTATCCTTGTTTCTTCACCTAGTAAATACCCATGGAAAATAGGGTTTCTTATATGCTTTTTTCCGTTCAGGTTATGACGCTGAAGGATTTCAACAGACATTCTCCTAAACCAGAGCCCTTCATCAAAGGGTCAAATCACTAAAAAAAAAAAAAAAAATTAGGTAAATTCCTGATGCCCCAGATGCCTCTCCTTTTTGTCTATCCTTTATTTTTAAAATAAGAATAATGCCTCATTTAAAATAATTAAAAAATCAGTGTTTTTTCCCCAGTTTTTTATTGTGACATTGAAGCAAATGAAGTCCAGGAGAAATTAGATTTGTCACAGAAGAGAAATGAAAAATAAATGAGTAATTAATGTTTGGGTTAGGCACACAGATGGCATGTGTTCTTCCCATGAATAGACTTTTCCAGGATAAATAAAATGTAGCCACATAGATAGCTTGAAATTGTGTAGAAATCCTAATTTTAAAAATGAAGAAAAATTAAATTGCTTGTATTCAACCAAATATAAAAAAAAATATTGTCAACATACAATCAACATACAAGAATAGCTCCAAGATATTTTATATTATATTATGAATAATAAGTCTGCAAAATGTCTTATATGTTTTCACTTACAGCGCTTTTGAATTGGAACAATCCAAAATTCATTTACTGAATGGGTGCTTGTGACAAGTTACTGTTGCTTAGACAGCAGAGCCCTAGAAAACATTTTGAAGGGTTATGGTCAAACATCGTTGAAGAAAAAAGTGAATTAACAAAGTGTTCTAAATACTTAACTGTTTTGGGGGGTTTAGGGGTTACTGGGGATTAAACTGGGGTATTTGATTACTGAGCCACATCCCCTGCCCTATTTTGTATTTTATTTAGAGACAGAGTCTCACTGAGTTGCTTAGCGCCTTGCTTTTGATGAGGCTGGCTTTGAACTCACAATCCTTCTGCCTCAACTTCCCAAGCAGCTGGAATTACACAAACCTGATTACTTAATGTACATTTGCAATGTACATATATAAATGTACATATATAAATTGTATATGTATATTAATGTACATATATAATGTACATTAAATATATGTACATGGTTAATGTACATATGTAAGGACACAGCCACACCAATGTTTATAGCAGCACAATTCATAATAGCTAATTGTGGAACAAACTTAGATTCCCTTCAATTGATGAATGGATAAAAAATGTGTCATATATACACAATGTGGCACATATTCACAATGGAATATTACTCAGCAATAAAAGAGAATAAAATAATGCATTTGCAGGTAAATGGATGGAGTTAGAGAAGATAATGCTAAGTGAAGTTAGCCAATCCCCTAAAAACAAATGCTGAATGTTTTCTTTGACATAAGGAAGCTGATTCATAGTGGGATAGGGAAGGGAGCATGGGAGGGATAGACAAACTCTAGATAGGGCAGAGGGGTGGGAGGGGAAGGGAGGAGGCATGGAAAAATTAATGATGGCTGAATGTGATGAACATTATTATCCAAAGTACAGACACAAATTGGTGTTAATATACTGTGTATACAAGCATAGATATAAAAATTGAGTTCTATATATGTAATAAGATTTGTAATGCATTCCACTGTTATAAATAAACAAATAAATAAATAAATATAATGACATAAAGAGAAGAATTGTGGTATTCCTCCACAAAATGAATGAAGCTTGGTTTTATTCATTTTAAGGAGGGGGAGGGGGGAAATCATACAAAAAAAAATCTGTTTGGTCTGAGTGGATATGTCTTGACATTAAAATTCTGAAAGGAATGACTATTAAATAGGTTAACTGAAATTTTAAAAAAATATTTCTAAGTGTGAATCAGGATCATCTTATGCCAAAAAATAATACAGCAAAGTAACAATAGTTGACTGCATGGGTCAACAGAGAAAAGGAGTGAGTCAATAAACCTAAATTCAATAAGTAGTTGACTCTTCTGCAGTAGATACCAGAATTCCACATGTCTGTGAGTCATGAAGATGGACAGAGATGAAGGCCAATGTCTACCAAGTGAACTTGGTTGTGGGGAGGGGAATAAATATGGAAGCTAAGACTACTAACTGATTAGTCTTTGTGCACAGGTCAATTTGTCCTGCAGGCCAATCATGTTAAGAAGTATCATAGGACTTAAATGAATAAACAGATAACATTAAGTTTTTACTTTGCAGAAGGCAAGACTATGATCTTCCGTCGAACCAGTCAGACTGTACATCTCACAGTGGGGATCTGCATAGAAGAAAAAAGAAAGATGAGAGTTCAAATACCAACATTATTCTCAAGATACAGAGGGAAGAAAAAAATCAGATAAACCTACTATTATATATATGAACTTTGTAAATGAAATAAATAAAAGCAAGAAGTAAAAGGAGAGTTATCAAAAGAGAGGTTTATAGACCATAAAAATAGAAAAATTTAAAACCCAAGAAGATTAGACTAACTAAATTAGAGAGCTCAAGTGTTTTCCCACATCTAGTGCCTTATGGCTCAAGAGGCTTAAGTAGTAACTCGCAGAGACTGTAGCTTTTCTGCAATTCTTCCTTAAAATTTTTCACTTTTTAGAGCGTTTGTGGATTCTTCCTCAAACAGTGAGATTCATTTAAAATTTCCTCTGATCTGTTCTTTATTAAAAAATTAGAGAACCTAAAGAAATTCATTTTAATAACAGATCAACTCCCAAGGTATTATTGGTATCTTTGTCCCAACTGTCATGGAGGATCATTCATCACCGATCTTCCTGTCTCACAAACTTTAAATCCCTCTGAAAGCTCACATACTAATGCTTAGATAAACCCACAACACCGTCCTCAATACATTGTTTGTAAAAGTGATAAAACGTCATTTGTCCCTAGAGTCAGCGATTGCTAAGTTTCTCAAACTTCTGCCTCACATAGATTCCACAGAATATAGGGCCTAGAACACCTTATTGGATAGATATTTCCGTATTGTACTCCATTAAGAGATATTTCCACAAAAGTTGACACTTAAATGAACCCATATCAAATTTACCATATACAAACAACCTGTCCCATTCTCACATAGACTACCTATCAATGCAGAAATAATAAATAATTTCTAAACTAAGTGTAAACAGAAGTCAGACACTATTCTAAGGAATTTCCAATAACTTCAGGATTGTTCAAAACAATTCTTTTAGGGGCTGGGGATGTGGCTCAAGTGGTAGCGCGCTTGCCTGGCATGCACGCGTCTCTGGGTTAGATCCTCAGCACCACTGAAAAATAAATCCTCAGCACCACTGCTGAAAACTGAAAAATAAATATTAATTTTTTTTCTCTCTCTCTCTCTTTCTTTAAAAAAAAACAATGCTTTAAGGAATATAATATTATTTTTTTTTACATTTTACTTTTATTTTGGAGTTAAGCAGAGTCTGGCACGGAAATCTACTCAGGCACACTCCAACACCATAATTCTGGATTTCTCTAGTACATTGCAAGTAATGTCCTGTGCAAATGAAGGAATTTATTTCTTCCCTTTTATTCTATATCTAATCTTTGTTTAAAATTACTTTAGTTATCCCAGACGTTCTCAAAGAAATTTTAAAATTTATTCTTTTACATCTTATTTTTCTTTAAGGAAAAAAACAGTATGAAATAAAACTGTGACTAAGTAAAAGGAGAGATTAGAAAACCAATAATGCAGGTGACAAAGTAAATTTAGTTTTAGTTATAGTAGAAATTATAAAACAATTATGCTGGATTTAATATTAAGGCAATTTTTCAAAATTAGGAGAAACATTTTCATGTAAAAGATATTTCCAAAAATTGTGATCCACAAGTCTTAAAAAAATTCTACATTATTTTTGTATTCAGTGAAAGAATTTGAGTAAGATTAATGTAATTTTATTCCTTGAAAGTTTATGAAAGAAACATAAAAGAAAAATTAATCAATGGGCCCATAATGTCCTTGGTCTGTTTTAATTGAAGGGTTTTAAACATGCATTTGCAATCCTTAAATTATATCAAACTATTATGTCTGGTATTTTTCTTCAGTAGTCTTTGCTGTGGTAATTTCATGAATTTACTTACTTATCCAAACTATAAAATATAAATTTGCTCCACAATATCAACTTGTTAATTTTTGAATATCTATAAGATTTGGGGTTATATCCTTCTTCTCATTACTGAAAAAATAATTTTTCATTTTTCCTATGTTTTTATGATTTTGCTATATTAATTAAAAAATATTTTCAATGAACTGCTTTCATCATTGTTAATTTGCTCAGTTGTATATTTCTTTTTTCATTAATTGATTTATTCTTTAGAATTATTTTCTTCTTTGTTAATTAAGTTTGATTTTTCTGCTATTTTTCTAGCTTCTTGTAATGGAAGACTAAGTCATTGATTTTCATTCTGCTCTTATTCTTTAGCATATAATCCTGGATATCAAGTTCTTGATAAGCACTGTTATAGCTATATCCTAGAAGAAAATATGCCATGCATTTCTTATTAATGGTTTCAAATAATTTTTAAAAATCCACTTTGATTTCTTTTCTTTGACTGATTAATTATTGAGAGGTGCATATTGTATCTTTTTCCTCCTGGAAATGAGATGTTCTAATAATATATTTGTTATTAAATTTTAGCTTAAGTCAATTAATTGATGAAAAATACAAATTATTTTATCATTTTAGAATTGTTGATTTGCTTATGGAACAACATGTGGTTAATTTCAATAAATGTTGTATGTGCACATGAAAAGATGTGGATGCTGAAGTTTTGTGTGACACAGGTTATAAGTACCTACTAGGTCAAGTCTGATCATATGTTTCTTCATATATTTTGCATCTTCATCTTTGATTTTGTAGCCTATTGTATCAGCTTTTAAGAAAACTGCAAATATTATCCATTAATATTATGAAAAGTCTATTTTTTTCATTTTTTAAAAATATTCTTTTTATGTATACAAGACAGTACAGTGTATTTAACATATTATACATACAAGGAGTTTAACTTCCCATTTTTTGTGGTTGTACATGATATGGAGTTACACTGGTATATATTCATATATAAACATAAAAAATGTTGTTTCTGATTCATTCTACTGTATTTCCTTTTCCCATCCTCCCCCACTCCTTTGCCTAATCCAATAAGCTTCTATTATTCTCTCCCTGTCCCCATTATTGTGTTAGCATCCGATTATAAGAGAGAACATTCTGCCTTTGATTTGGGGGATTGGCTTATTTCACTAAGCTTGATAGTCTCCAGTTCCTTCCATCTATCAGCAAATGCCATAATTCATGGCTGAGAAATATTCCACTGTTTATGTAGACCACATTTTCTTTATCCATTCAGCTGTTGAAGGTTACCTAGGTTGGTTCTATAGCTTAGCTCTTCTTAATTGAGCTGCTATAGTATGCTGATTTTAAGTCCTTTGTGTATGTACCAAAGAGTAGGATAACTGGGTCAATGTGGTGGCCCCCCCCACAAGTTTTCTGAGTAATCTCCATACTTGTTTTCAAATATTTTTGTTTAGTAGCAATATGAAAAGAAACCTAATGCTCAGAAAATGGATGGTATTGGAAAAATATACCAAGTGTAATAAGCTAAATATACAAAACCAAGTACTACCTGTTCTCATATGTGGACATTAAAAAAAAATCCTGAACTGAAAGATTATTGATTTCAAGATCTAGATTGGGTGGAGTACATATTGTATGCACATAATGGAATGTCACACAAAATTCTATTAATATATACAATTAATAACTATTTTTGAAATTGCAAAATAGTACAAAAATGATAAATAAAGAACACTACTAAAACTTTTGCATCAGTTAGCTTTCCTTTAGACTTTTGGAAAACTGCTTGTCAACACACTATTTGATAAACTCCATGCATATATGTTATTATATTTAATTGTTTCCCTAACAGGAACATTTATGTTGTTGCTTTTATTCTTGCTAATTAAGAAAACATTTTTCTTCAAATTTTGGTTCCGTTATTGTGACATTATGTTAAGATGGTAATCTATAGTCTGTGCTATGAGGAAATGGTATTTTACAAGTGGATTTACTAGCCATTAGTGATACTCCTAAAATTTATGCCCTCAAACAGAATGGTTTATGTTGATAAGTTCATTTTATGAACAAGTGTATATTTATAATTGTGTATCTTGCCAGTTGAGTGTCTTCTTATCAAGAGAACAGTTCTGTTTTGCTTTAGCAAAACTGAAACCAAATATTCATTTACACTTGGGCTTATCCAATATATTAGCTACCAACTTGTTTCAATTCTAAACTTTTAATTTCCTGGTATTTCTTCTGCTTTGCACATATTCCATTTCTCAGTGCTATAATACACAAACAGGTAAGAAAAACACAGGTATGCATAGATGGTTCTGTTCCCCATCAACAAATTCCACTAAATTCATCATAAATGAATCTCCAACTTGACCTCCTCTTTATCACTTACCCAAATTTCTAATAGCTTGTTCTCTTTACCAGACACCATAGCAAGGATGATGCTGGAAAGTCATAGTGCAAAGGAGGAAATATTTCAATGAATGTACTTACTATTAATTATGATTTACAAAACCAAACAAAACAACTAAAAAAGAACAAAAAAGCTTTAAAAATTAATTAGGGTTAAAGTCATATATCCTTTTAAGCTTTAATTATTTTTTGACACAAAATTTGTTCCTCAGGAATTGTTTTAATGTTGCTGTTTTCAGATATCATTACTTTGCCTTGTCTTATGGGGTCATCTTTATCTAGCCAAAAATTTTCTATTTTACCAAAACTTATTCCTTCAAGGCTAAACAGAACCACAATACGAGATGTTTTTCTGCTCTTATAAATGCCCCAAGCACATTTTAAAATATTTATTACATTTAATTTTTATTAACACATAAAAACACAAAAATTATATGGATGGAACAATATATATTGTAGTCCATTTATATATATGTATATGTGATACAATGTTAAAATTGGGGTAAATATATAAATCTGCAAGCATTTATCATCTTTATGGTGAAAACTTTTAAAACTTATTCTTTTAGTCTTTTTTTCCATAATAATGCATTTTTAAAACCTATATCTTGTGGTTCCATGGTGACCACTAATTGCTGTCTCACAAAGATTCAAATCCCTAATATCAATGTCAGGTCTTTAATGAAAAAAATACATTTCTTGAAAAAAGGATTTATATCAGTTTTATACTTGGATTTGTCATGACATTAAATACAATGTTCTGCATATAGTAGAGATTTGATAGACTTTTTCAAATGAATGAAGACATGAAACCAGACACAATTATAATTTCATATCTAGATTTAACTTATTATTTTGAAAATAGCTTTTTGATTAATTCTTGTTCTTGGCTAATCTAATATGAAAATGTGATTAAAGTATTTTGTTAAATTTGGGTAATCTGAAATATCTAATAAATTAAGCCTCGTTTTTTACTCAAGTTTACTGGAAAGTTTTCTTAATTTAAGGCTACAGATTTAGTTAAAACAGTCCACTCTATGAACCCTCTTCTTTTTAATTAACAAATAATGTTTGAGAGACACTTTTGAAAAAAGTATTAGATAATAACTTACTATCTATAATAAAATATATACATAAAATAAATATAATGTTCCATTGATCAATTGGTTTTTATTATGAGTATCAGTTTTTGTGACTAAGTGATACCTGCATAATTTAGAGTGTATTTTGTGTGTGTGTGTGTTTGTGTGTGTGTGTGTGTGTGTGTGTGTGTATGTGTTTCTATGAATTGAACCCAGGGCCTCATGCATGCTAGGCAAACTCTACCACTAAGCTACCATCCTAGCTCAAGAAATGTAATCAAAGTGACTTTGGAAATTTATGTTTTGATGATAAATTTCTTTTAATAAATATTTTTACTTTTACTTTTTCTTCTTTCACTAACTGATGTTATGATGCACTTTGGTTATAATAAAGCACTGTTCATATCTTTTCAAATTGTTTAAACTTTATAATATGTAATCCTATTGAAAATTAAATAGATATTGACATAATAAAGCATCAGTAAGAGGAAACAATTTTTTAGAGGTAGCATGAGAAAAGGTCCTTAGAAAACATGACTGTTATTTCAGTAGCTTATCATTTTCTGTCTTTTTTTTTTTTTTTTTTACTACCTGACTACCTCTCTATATCTTTAGGTATTGGGGATTTAACTGTCAAATGTATTTCTTAGATAGCTCAATATTGACTAGTTATGATATCATTGTGACTCATTAACATAAATTTGTTCAGAAGTGCTTAACTTCTTGGTCCCTTTACTCATATTTTACTATATTGAGTTGTTCTAACAGTAGTGAATATACTGGTTAAACTTTTTGTTTTATTAAATAAATGCCCTTTTTAACAAGCACTGAAAGATAATATTTTGTTGTTTACTTTCATGT
This sequence comes from Callospermophilus lateralis, assembly GCF_048772815.1. Classification (NCBI taxonomy): domain Eukaryota; kingdom Metazoa; phylum Chordata; class Mammalia; order Rodentia; family Sciuridae; genus Callospermophilus; species Callospermophilus lateralis. The sequence goes on from NC_135315.1 coordinate 106,059,378, forward strand.
TTTTCTTTCTCAATTTATTTAACTGATGAAAAAAAAATCTTTAAAATTTTTTTTTTACTATATCCAGATGATACTTTGAGATACGCATATACTGTTTAATGTTTAAATCAGGTTAAAGATATCTATATATTTAAACATGTGATTGCTTTGGATGAATGCATTCATAATTTTTTTTCAAAGTTTCTGAAATACACAGTACTTTATCATTATCTACAGTCAGACTACAGTACAAATAGCAGACCAGAACTTCCTTAATTCTAATTATAATTTAGTACCTATTAATTAAACTTTCCCTATTTTTCCCACTCCACACTACTTTTCTCAGCCTCCCTTTAATAACCATTCTTCCTTTAAGAAGAATGAGATCCATGTTTTTAGTTTTCAGATACAAGTAAGATCCTATAGTACTTTCTGTTCCTGGTCAATTTTACCTAATGATCCCCAGCTCCATCCATGTGACTGCAATGGCAGGATTTCACTCATTTTAAGGTTGAATATTATTCCATTGTGTATATGTACCACACCTTTCAATCCATTCATCAGTTGTTGGACACTCTCCTTCTCTCTCTCTCTCTCTCTCTCTCTCTCTCTCTCCCCCCTTCCTCCCTTCCTCCCTCTTTTTCTCTTTCCCTCTCTCTTTCTCCTCTCTCTTCCTTATTTTGGACTAGCTTCAACATATTACAGAAATAATTTAACCTTTGAATTTCCCAATATGGTTTATTTCACTTAGATTGATAGACTCCAGTTTCATCCATTTACCAGCAAATGACTTGAAGTAATTCTTCATATCTGAGTAATACTCCACTGTGTACCTAAATCATGTTTTCTCTATCCATTCATCTGTTGAAGGACACCTAAGTTGGTACCATAGCTTGGCTATTATAAATTGACGTGGCTTTGCCTGTGTACTATGCTGATCTTATATCTTTTGGATATAGGACTAGGAGTAAATAGCTGGATCATCTGATGGTTCCATTCCTAGTTTTTGTAGAATTATCAAGATAATTTCTAGAGTGCTTGCACTAATTTGCCATTTTAACAGCTATGTCTGAGTGTGCCTTTTTACCCACATCCTTGCCAGCATTTTGTTATTTGTATTCTGTAAATAATGCCATTGTGACTATAGTAAGATAAATCTCAATGTAGTTTTGATTTTCATCTCCCAAAATGACAGAGAGGTTGAACTTCTTTTTTCATATATATGTTGGTCATTTGTACTTTTTCTTTTTAGAAATGTCTGTCAAATTTATTCTGTGAAAAAGCCCATATCATCCTGATACCTAAACCAAACAAAAGCATATAAGGGAAAGAATACTTCAGGCTCGTAACCATCATGAATATAGTTACAAAAATTCTCAAGAAAATATTGGCAAACCACATTTAAATAATTAAAAACACATTACAAAGACAGTTACCATGACCAAGTGGATTTTATTCCAAAGATGCAGTGTTCATTCATTATACCCTGATCAATAAATGTAATTTAACACATAAATAGACTTGAGGATGAGAATCATATCATTATCTAAATAGATGCTGATAAAAAAATATTTGATGAAGTCCAATATCCATTCATGTTTAAAACACTGGAGAAACTATGAAGAGTACCATATTTTATGTAAAGTAAAAAATATTTGATAACTTCTATTTTAATATTTTTTATATTCAGACACAGTTGTGTTCATTATCAAACTATTTGAACATAGACGGTACATACAATAACAGGTTACTGTCAGAGTTGGCAAAATACAGAAAGTGTATTTGATAAACACTGTAAAGGTTGTTTAAGACAATACCAAGGCCAACATCATACTGAATGGAGAAAAAATGAAAGCTCTTACTTTAAAACAGGCACAAGACAAGGTTGCCTATTCACACCACTCCTATTCAAATTAGTCCTCGAAACTCTAAGCAGTGCAATCATGGAAGAAAAAGAAAATAAAGTGATATAAAGAAAAAGAGGAGATAAATTATCTCTATTTACTGATAGCATGATCCTCTATTTAGAAGACCCAAAACAGTCCACCAGAAGACTTTTAGAGTTTATTAATAAATTTAGCAAGGCAGCAGGATATAATATCAACACTCGTAAATCAATCATGTCCTATACTCCAATGAAGAATCTGCTAAAAAATTAGGAAATATATTACATTCACTGAAGAAGACCTTAGGATATGGAAAACTACTCTCATTTTCTTGGATAAGCAGAATTAATATTATCAAAATGGCAATAATACTAATAGTATTATACATATTCAATTTAATCCCCATGATCCTTAAAAATAGACAAAAAATTTATTTGAGTAAATGCATCATGACTGACATATTTGTGTGTGCTAGGAATAATGTACTAAATTGTATATGGAATGCAACTTTTTAATGTAGTTTTTAATTTTTAATTGCTTAGTGCAGCACAGTTCTACATAATATTGGGTTTTATTTTGATATATTCATAAATGCATATAACATAATTTTCTTAATTTTATTTTTCATGGTTATACCCTTCCCTGCTCTCCTCCTATCTCCAGATCCCCTTTTTGGTTCATTATAGTTATACATATTATTGGAGGGAATTTTGATATGTTCATATATATAGATAGATAGTATATATATTTCATTCAACTTCATACTTTTTATCAGTCAACTTCACAGAACTTTGGTAAACACAATTGAATCTTTCATTTTGAGTGAACTTTAAACTAAATTAAATGTTAGAGATTTTACATATTTAACTTGGCCTATTAGTATCATACCTTCTTGTCACATGTACCACATTTTTATTTTTCCAAGTTAAAATCCATGAAAGATAAACACTTACATAATAGTACCATATTTTATGTAAAGTAAAAAATATTTGATAACTTCTATTTTAATATTTTTAATATTCAGACATAGTTGTGTTCATTATCAAACTATTTGAACATAGACAGTACATACAATAACAGGTTACTGTCAGAGTTGTCAAAATACAGAAAGTGTATTTGATAAACTTTTTAAAATGCATGATATTTTTATCATAATTATTAATGAGATAAAAATAATAATATCCAGGGATGATAGTAAGATTGGTTTTCATTAACTATTTTAAGATGTATTGTAGAAACCGAATTTATAACCAGAGATTATAGTTATTTTTTTTTAAGCAGGTCCGTGTTTTGAATAGTATCTGCAATGTTGAAGAAAAGAATTATATAGTCCAATGAAATCCTTGAGTGATTGGTTTCTTACTCTGAGCAACTATTAATAATTTAACCAGTCCTCTCCCATTATCGTATACCACCTATAATTTTAAAACATGCTAATACAAGAATAATATATTTGAATTTTTGCTAAGTAGTGTGATTCCAAAATGGATAATTTATTGTTTTATCAAGGAGAAAATGTTTCATATTCATTTCTCTCTTTTGTTTGTTACAATATTAATTTTAAAATAACTTGGTTAAGAAAGTTTTTTAAGCCAAACACAATCCTGTAATTTGTGCCATACATTGATTCTGTTTCACTAATATAATAGCAAAATCAGAGAACAGCAATGTTATAGAATTGTTTTACAGTAAAAAGGACTGAGTTGAAACATTTATCATTTTTATTTTTTTTCCTGAGAAAATACAGGCAATTATTAATGCAATAGAATTTGCAAACTCATAGGTTAGTACACACACATGCACATACACATACACACACACTCATAAACACATATACACATACACATTTTTTTAAAATTTTCTCACAATGTTACTGATTATATTATCAGTTGATATTAAATATAATATATATGGAAGATATCTATCTATATCTATATCTATATCTATATCTATATCTATATATATATTATTGACGCAGTCCGGCTGCAGCAAAATAACCGGGGGGTGACGAGCAACTTGTGTACATTGATACAGCAGGAGTTGGAGTCCTTTATTGTAGGACAGGAGGGGTATATATACATTACACACATCTTATCTTAATTAACATAAACTAGATACAGCAGTCAACCAATGAGGAATCTCCACACTTAATGGCTCACTGGCATTACTTCACAAACCACTCCCCCTGGCAAAATGCCAGGTGCCATCTTGACTTGTTTAGAGACCCTAACATATTATATATATAAGCTATTAAGAAAATAATAATAATAGTATTTTCATGATTTCTCTAGGTTTAATGAGTACAAAACAGTGTTTTTTTTTTACTTAATTCAAAATATAAAAATTTTACCAAATCATATTTAACAAAACAAGTTTTGTGTACTGGAATGTTTTCTAATCTTCTTATCACCACATCAATTTATTCCCTAAAACAATTAATAGGAATACTTTCAAAACATAAACGATATCATCTATTAATTCAGCAACTGAAATTTCAAATTACTTTTCCCTTTTCAGATATTAAGCATTGAAAATCTGTGAGATATTCTCCAGATTTACTTAAATAGTTTTCCAAAAAATGCAGTGGCACCTGTGTCTTCTTCCAGAGTCACAGGAACAAAGACAAACACACTTGAATTAGAGCAACCATTAGTTTCCTTGTGGACTGACAAAAGAGGAAGTAAAATATTCTAAGGAAGAATAGAGGAAAGTGATTAAACTTTATATACACTTTAAATGATACATAAATGCACATTTTATCTGGAGCAAATGCTGGAGATTAAAGGAAAATAAGATAAAACAAAACAGTAGATTCCTAATATGCACCACTAATGTATGCTGATGAGATTAGGACCCCATGCCAATTGAAGTGCTTTCAAGTGAGAGGTGTCAGAAAATTGAGAATCCATGCTAAGATATCATTTTCTCTGTGAAATCACGTTTTACTCCCTAGAATAATTTCTGAAGTCAGTGTTTAAATAATACTTTTTGAGACATATTTTCATATCTGAACCACAAAACAAACAGTGCAAAAAAAAAAAACAGATTTTTCTCAGTTTATCCAAGGATGATACAACTCCAGGGACTGCTTAAAAGTAAAAAAATCCCATACAATAACATAGAGAGCTCCTTAATTGCCTATGAAACATGAAAGTTTTAATGAAGATAAAAGTCTAAGATGTACAGTCATATTAATAATAACTCTTAAGAGAATGCTGTAATCTAAGCATTCAATTCTCATTCCAAAGTTCTTTTTCAAAACTTTCATTCCAAAGGTCAATGTAATAGGGACAGAAAATTATGCAAATTTTCTGCTTTCTTTACACTTTATATCAAGTTGTTTTAATATTAGGGACTTTAACTTTGTTCTTTTTTGTTTGTTTTGTTTTTCAAAGATGAAAATAGCTAGTATAATATAATCTTACCTGAAAGTAAAGAGAATAATGTGCTAGGTAACAACAGCAGAGCTGGTAATCATCTATATTTCAGGTTTTTGAAATCAATATATTATGATGAAATATAATATTGCTATGATGACTTTTAAAGAATATTGCCTTGTTTAAGACTTTGCACACAGTCTCTCTCTCTCTCTCTCTCTCTCACACACACACACACACACACACACACAAACACACACACACACACACACACTTTCTCATGCCTTAAAGTCAGCATGCTGTTTTGATGTAGTCAAATATTGTGAGAGTATAAAAGTTCATGCACTTAATCCTGACCTTTTAGCTACAAAGGTCTACTATGCTCATGGCATTTCCTTTCATACGTTTTTCTCCACTTCTCAGTTCTTATTTGATCTTCCTTATGTAAAAATACCAATTTGGCTACTGTTTTCCATGAGGAAGGTTTTAACCATGCAGATTGCACAGCTTTCATTTGCTTGTAAATCGCCTTTACATGTTGTACTTTTATGATGATCCAAACTATTTAATGCTCAGTTAAATGTAATCATTTTAGTTTTTGCAAGATCATTTAAATTTATATTTTTAATTTTTAAAGATCATTTTTATAAATATTTTTCTCTCCCACTTAAATTGGTTTGTTTTTTTCTGGGTATACTAGCAATTTTGAATATTGTGACTCTCACCAGCATTCAAGAAATTACTATACACAATAAATTTTGTCAGTAATTACTGATAAGTGGCTTATCTAAAAATTTTTAGAGTATTGCTGAAATAATAGGACCATCATTATAATAATACAATTATTTTAGAGTTCTGAACAACAATTCTATTTAGACTTCATTGAATACAACAAATTTGTCTCATTGAGTAACTCTAACTTTATGCATGTTAGGATTGAAAATTTAAAAAAAAAAGATCAATATTTTTTTATTACTACTTTTTTTTAACTTATAAGTACTTAGATTTCCATCTAATATTAGCTATCAACTATATTTGGCTTTTTGTTATATATAAATTACAGTTAATAAGTCCTCAATATGTTTTTTACAAATTTTAATATAATTTTAAATTAAAATATGTTATGTGTTATTATGACATCAATTTTATCTTATCTTGAATTTAATATGTTGCATTATTGATGACATAATGTACAATCTATTTCTATAATCTATCTCTTTTTTTCTCATATAAAAACAGATTGCAAGAGAATTTATGAATTCATTGTTCATGCTCAAGGCTTTTCTTCACAACTGATTGCTCACACACATCAAGGAACACTGGAATTAATTTTCATGATGACCCTTGTCTTCAACAATAATGCATATCACCTTTAGCTTACACAGCAAAGATAAAAATGATTGGCAGAAGAGACATCCACTTACTGTGTATTCGAAGGCCAAAGTCATATTTTCAAAAATATTAGTTACCACTAGAGAACAGTGTTTGCTTTTAGAAGTAAAGTATTGCAAAAATTGAGGGTAATATCATTAAAGTTTAGCTAGTTGATCTCATAACAGGTTTCAATACCACAATTTGAACAATTATATACTGGAAATTCATGCATGTCATTTCAACTATACCCATTGTTTATGAATATGTAAACTAAATGAATTGAAACACTACTAAATATTTAGAAAGTGAGACTTCACATTATGTGTTAGAGAAACATCGATTTCCCCCTTCTATTACTATTTTATTGATATTTATTTGTTTGTTTGTTTGTTTGGTACTAGGTATTGAACCCAGAGGCACTTAACCACTGAGCCACACTCCCAGCACTTTTTACGTTTTATTTTGAGAGAGGGTCTTGCTTAGTTGCTTAGGACCTCACTAAGTTGATGAGACTGGGTTTAAACTTGCAATCTTTCTGCCTCAGTCTTCCTAGTCCCTGGGATTATAGGTGTGAGCCATAATACCAAGCCCTTTCTATTATTTTTTCTATATTAAAGAAGTTACTTGAACACGTTAATACATTTTTCCTTAATAAAATATGGGTGATGAGTATCCATTTCAAAAATGTGTTGCATATATTCAATTAGTTTTCTTGTAATTATATTTTATATATCATTAAATAAATATTCAATGTCAATTGTTATAACAATAAATTATACTTTATTGAGATAAAGAAAGATTTAAAATGTAAATACATGACTACATAATTTGTTATTAAAAAGAGAACAATTACTTCAAAAGTATTATGATCACAGGCTTTCAAAATCATCCAGAAAAGGCATTAGATTTTTTTTTCTCTTTTTGGGGGGAAGGGGCTGTACCAGGGATTGAACTCATGGGTACTCTATCTGAGACACATCCTCAGCACTATTTTGTATTTTATTTAGAGACAGAGTCTCACTGAGTTGCTTAGCACCTCACTGTTGCTGAGGTTGGCTTTGAACTCTCAAGTTTTCCACCTCAGGCTCCCTGAGCCACTGGGATTACAGGAATGCTCACCATGCCACGCAAGGCATTCAATTTTAATGTATCATTAACTTCTAGTTGTTGTTCTATCATTCAAAAATTTCATATTTAAATCATTAAATTCCTTGATCACTAGTTCAACTTGATGTAATAGTAAAAAATGGTTTATCTTTATGTATTGGTATACAATCTCCTCAAACAAACAAATAGAAAAAAGATAGAAAAGGGCAAAGAGCAATTATATTGATCCATAGTTAAATTTCTTTACTAACTGAGGACTAGAAAATTTATTAAGGCCATTCATAAATAAGGAAGCCTCATACATTGCCTCATATATTGAAGACTTTATTCATTATAAGTTTAAACTGTAGAATTAATTCAGTTTTTAGAACCATTCACATACTCAAATTTTATCTGGCTTAAGTGCACTCCTACAAATTCTAATCTAAACAATAATTTTAGTTTTATTTCTATTCAATCAAAACAAAATAATTTACTTATTTATGAAGGTTTACTATTTTGTAGAATAGCAACAGAGTATAACTTTCTTTTCATATTTTAATTGGTTTCTAATTATTGCTGTAGAAGAATTATTACTTTCAAATTCTTTCTTTTTTTGAACACATTTACCCAAAATATCCAAAAAATCAACTATATTTCCTTTATTCTTTGCTTAAGAATCATTTTAAAATTCAACAAATATCAATAAGCAATGAAACTCCCAATGCTGTGAGGATGAGACACTAAGAAATCTTTTCTCAAATATTTACCAAATTTATTTTACCATAAACCCTCTGCTCATCATCTTTTATTTCCCCAATTATTTGTTTGATAATACAACTAAAAATAATCAAAGAGGAAAACAAACCATGTTTAGTAACATAAATAAACAAATATGGCTGGAAAAACAACCCATATCTCAATAATAACCCTAAATGTTAATGGCTTAAACTCACCAATTAAGAGACACAGGCTAGTAGAATGAATCACAAAACTAGACCCAACAATATGCTGCCTACAGGAGAGGCATTTGATAGGAAAAGACATACATAGACTGAAAGTAAAAGGTTGGGAAAAATCATATCACACATATGGACTTTGGAAACAAGCAGGAGTGTCCATACCCATATCAAATAAAATAGATTTGAAGGCAAAGTTAATCAAAAGGGATTAAGAGGTACACTACATACTGCTCAAGGGAACCATACACCAACAAGACATAACAATCATAAATATATATGTCCCAAACAATGGTGCAGCTATGTTCATCAAACAAACTCTTCTCAAAGTTCAAGAGTCTAATAGATCACCATACAATAATCATGAGAGACTTCAACACACCTCTCTCACCCCTGGACAGATCTTCCAAACAAAAGTTGAATAAGGAAACTATAGAACTCAATAACACAATTCATAACCTAGACTTAATTATATATATATATATATATATATATATATATATATATATATATATATATATATATACAAAATATACCACCCAACATCTAGCAGTTACACTTTTTTCTCATCAGCACATCAATCCTTCTCAAAAATAGATCATATATTATGTCACAGGGCAACTCTTAGACATTATAAAGGAGTAGAGATAATGCCATGCATCTTATCTGATCATAATGAAATGAAACTAAAAATCAACGATAAAAGAAGGAAGGAAAAATCATGCATCACTTGGAGAATGAGCAATAGGTTACTGAATGATCAATGGGTTATAGAAGACATCAAGGAGGAAATTAAAAAATTCCTAGAAATAAATGAAAACACAGACACAACATATCAGAATCTATGGGACACATTGAAAGCAGTTCTAAGAGGAAAATTCATTGCTTGGAGTTCATTCCTTAAAAAAAGAAAAAACCAATAAAAAAATGATCTCATACTTCATCTCAAGATCCTAGAAAAAGAAGAGCAAAACAACAGCAAAAGAAGTAGAAGGCAAAAAATATTTAAAATCAGAGCTGAAATTAATGAAATCGAAACAAAAGAAAAAATTGAAAAAATTGACAAAACTAAAAGTTGGTTCTTTGATAAAATAAATAAAATGGACAGACCCTTAGCCATGCTAATGAAGAGAAGAAGAGAGAGAACTCAAATTACTAGCATACAGGATGAAAAACGCAATATCACAACAGACACTTCAAAAATACAGAAGATAATCAGAAATTATTTTGAACCCTTATAGTGAAGGCATTGATAAATTTCTTAAGTCATATGATCTGCCCATATTGAGTCAGGAAGATATAGACAACCTAAGCAGACCAATATCAATTGAGTAAATAGAAGAAACCATCAAAAGACTACCAACTAAGAAAAGCCCAGGACCGGATGGGTATACGGCAGAGTTTTACAAAACCTTTAAAGAGGAACTAATACCAATACTTTTCAAGCTATTTCAGGAAATAGAAAAAAAGGGAGAACTTCCAAATTCATTCTATGAGGCCAACATCACCCTGATTGCTAAACCAGACAAAGACTCTTCAAAGAAAGATTATTACAGACCAATATCTTTAAGGAACCTAGATGCAAAAATCCTCAATAAAATTCTGGGGAATCGAATACAAAAACATATCAAAAAAATTATGCACCATGACCAAGTAGGATTCATCCCTGGGATGCAAGGCTGGTTTAATATACAGAAATCAATAAATGTTATTCACCACATCAATAGACTTAAAAATAAGAACCATATGATCATCTTGATAGATGCAGAAAAAGCATTCGACAAAGTACAGCATCCCTTTATGTTCAAAACTCTAGAAAAACTAGGGAAAACAGGAACATACTTCAATATTGTAAAAGCAATCTATGCTAAGCCTCAGGCTAGTATCATTCTGAATGGAGAAAAATTGAAGGCATTCTCTCTAAAATCTGGAACAAGACAGGGATGCCCTCTCTCACCACTTCTGTTCAACATAGTTCTCGAAACACTGGCCAGAGCAATTAGACAGACAAAAGAAATTAAAGGCACAAAAATAAGAAAAGAAGAACTCAAATTATCACTATTTGCAGATGACATGATTCTATACCTAGCAGACCCAAAAGGGTCTACAAAGAAACTATTAGAGCTAATAAATGAATTCAGCAAAGTGGCAGGATATAAAATCAACACGCATAAATCAAAGGCATTCCTGTATATCAGTGATAAATCCTCTGAAATGGAAGTGAGGACAACCACTCCATTCACAATAGCCTCAAAAAAAAAAAATACTTGGGAATCAACCTAACAAAAGAGGTGAAAGACTTATACAATGAAAACTACAGAACCCTAAAGAGAGAAATAGAAGATCTTAGAAGATGGAAAAATATACCCTGTTCATGGATACGCAGAACTAACATCATCAAAATGGCGATATTACCAAAAGTTCTCTATAGGTTTAATGCAATGCAAATCAAAATCCCAACAGCATTTCTTGTAGAAATAGATAAAGCAATCATGAAATTCATATGGAAAAATAAAAGACCCAGAATAGCAAAAGCAACTCTAAGCAGGAAGTGTGAATCAGGCGGTATAGCGATACCAGACCTCAAACTATACTACAGAGCAATAGTATGAAAAATAGCATGGTACTGGTACCAAAATAGGCGGGTGGACCAATGGTACAGAATAGAGGACACAGAGATCAATCCATAAAATTGCAACTACCTTATATTAGACAAAGGTGCTAAAACCATGCAATGGAGGAAGGATAGCATCTTCAACAAATGGTGTTGGGAAAACTGGAAATCCATATGCAACAAAATGAAATTGAATCCCTTTCTCTCACCATGCACAAAAGTTAACTCAAAATGGATGAAGAAGCTTGATATCAAATCAGAGACAAGGCATCTGATAGAAGAAAAAGTTGGCTATGATCTGCATACAGTGGGGTCGAGCTCCAAATTCCTCAATAGGACACCCATAGCACAAGAGTTAATAACTAGAATCAACAAATGGAACTTACTCAAACTAAAAAGTTTTTTTCTAAGCAAAAGAAACAATAAGAGAGGTAAATAGGGGGCCTACATCCTGGGAACAAATCTTTACTCCTCACACTTCAGATAGAGCCCTAATATCCAGAGTATACAAAGAACTCAAAAAATTAACAATAAGAAAACAAATAATCCAATCAACAAATGGACTAAGGACCTGAACAGACACTTCTCAGAGGAGAACATACAATCAATCAACATGTACATGAAAAAATGCTCACCATCTCTAGCAGTCAGAGAAATGCAAATCAAAACCACCCTAAGATACCATCTCACTCCAGTAAGATTGGCAGCCATTATGAAGTGAAACAACAACAAGTGCTGGCGAGGATGTGGGGAAAAGGGTACACTTGTTCATTGCTAGTGGGACTGCAAATTGGTGAGACTAATTTGGAAAGTAGTATGGAAATTCCTGGGAAAGCTGGAAATAGATCCACCATTTGACCCGGCTATCGCCCTTCTTGGACTATTCCCTAAAGAACTAAAAAAGCATGCTACAGGGACACTGCTACATCGATGTTCATAGCAGCACAATTCACAATAGCAAGACTGTGGAACCAACCTAGATGCCCTTCAATAGACGAATGGATAAAAAAAAAATGTGGCATTTATACACAATGGAGTATTACTCTGCATTAAAAAATGATAAAATCATAGAATTTGCAGGAAAATGGATGGCATTAGAGCAGATTATGCTAAGTGAAGCTAGCCAATCCCTAAAAAACAAATGCCAAATGTTTTCTTTGATATAAGGAGAGTAACTAAGAACAGAGTTGGGAAGAAGAGCATGACAAGAAGATTAACATTAAACAGGGACAAGAGGTGGGAGGGAAAAGGAGAGAGAAGGGAAATTGCATGGAAATGGAAGGAGACCCTCATGGTTATACAAAATTACATACAAGAGGAAGTGAGGGGAAAGGGGAAAAAAAAAACAAGGGGGAGAAATGAATCACAGTAGATGGGGTAGAGAGAGAAGATGTGAGGGTAGGGGAGGGGATGGGGGATAGTAGAGGATAGGAAAGGCAGCAGAATACAACAGACACTAGTATAGTGCTGGGAGCCATCAGCCAAGTAGGTATGACAATTTCCTTGCCAGCATACCCCCATGTTTCTTTAGTGGAAGGACTCAAAGAAATAGGACATTTTGCAGGAAATTGCATGTAAGGTGACCTTGCTCAAGGACCAGGGCGGATCCGTGTTTAGGGTGTTCCCCCTTTAGAATAGGGCGGTTTAACATAATCGGAGATTAGGGTGTTCCCCCTTTAGAATAGGGTGGTTTAGCATAATAGGAGATTAGGGTGTTCCCCCTTTAGAATAGGGCGTATCCTGCTGCTGAGTTCCTCTTGAGTTCTTAGGGTCAGACAGTATATTTTGGGAGACAGAAGCCCATGTGGAGTGGATTTGGGCAGAGTGTTGATTTGGGCAGAGAACGTGGATTCCCCCAGAACGTGTTTGTAGACTGCCGGTGTGAGATCGGGAATAAAGAATTGCTGTTTGAATCTACAAGCTGTGTGGAGGCTCGTGATTTGTGCCCAGCCAGAGACTGTGGCATCTGGTGGCTCGGACGCGGAACACCTGAAGCCTGGGGGTAAGTGAAATTACTCGCCCCTGAAGGAGAGCGAAAGAATGGGTGAGCATTTCAAAAAACAATGTGTTCTTGTTCTAATTTATTTTGTTTTTATTTCAAGTTGCCTGTTCCTAGAACTTTCTCAGGCAAACTGGGGAAAATGGTTGACTCAAAGTTTGAAGTTGTTCACCTCCAAGGAACAGAAATTGTTAGAGGAAGGAGGCAACCCAGTAAGACCAAGAACAATTAAGACATATGTTGATAAAATACAAAAATGTAGCCCATGGCTTTTTAAAGACGAGTTATTAAGTATATCAATGGGACCATCATGGTATCCTGTAGAAGGATTTTTCTTCAACAAGAAAGAGATGGCTAATTCTGTTAAATACATTTTTCTGAGATCTTGGTTTTTACAGATATCTGATTAATTTAGAAAGCTAAAGTGTTAAAATATCAACCACTAAATATGAAATCAAGTGCTCTTTACTTATTAAGTCCCATAAGGTAATATATTTAAACATTATGTATGTTTTCATAAATTGGTGAATGGAAAAATGTTTAATATTGCTTTGGTCTGTGTCTCTGCTAAAACAAGGTTACTAAGTGTTAGATTCTATCAGGTGTAATTTATATACAAAGAGTATAAGAAGTATCAATTGGTTTCAATTACAGTATTATAGTACCATAAAAAACATGAAAGTATTTCATCTTATTAAAGTGGAGTAATTTGTCTAAATCGGAAATTTTATAAGGGTTGTTTCAGAATGTGAATTTATAAAAAGGGTTAATCGTTAAAAAAGAGATATAAAAAGATTCAAGATGTGGAAATATATTTTAATATAAAGGTTAAAAAAATGTTTCTTGATGAGATAATCTCTGTGTGGTAAAGTAAAAAGTTGTAAAATGCCATTTAAAAAAAATTTTGAGGAAACTAGACTTACTTTAAAAACTTGAGAAAGGAAGAAAAAAAAGGTATTTGTACATGGCAGATTGAGACAAAGCTTCTTAATGGAGTAAAAAAGGCCTTTGGTTGAAGGGCAGCCATGCAAACTAACATTAAGCAATTTAAACAGAATCTAAGCCTCATTTAAAAGAGTGAAGCTATAGGTGATGAAAAAGTACATTTAAAAGTACAGTATAGATGATAATTGTAAGACTTTAAAAGGTTAATTTGAAGGTGGTTAAGATGCCTTCATGACGGAGGAAAGATTGCGTCATTCAAAGCCTAGTTAATCTTAAAAGCATTACTTAAAAAAAACCATGAAAATGGGAAGATAATAAGATAAAAGATATTTAGATAAAGAAGATTAAAAATTTGAAGTGAAAAATTTTAAAGACAGAAGTATAGAAAGTTAAAAAGACAAGATAAAGAAGATGTAAAAAGATAGAAAAGATGTAGGAAGATAAAGAAGATGTAGAAAGACAAGAATTTTAAACCCACAAAATAGGAAACAAAAGAAAACTAGGAGGAAAAAAAGCAACTAAGGGTGAATGTACAAACCTTAGAAAACTAGAGGATAAAAACAAGATAAAGAAAATAGTTGAATATGTCAAGTAATGTATTTCAGATAGAAAATGCAAAAAAGCTAAGACAACTATTAGATACAGACATACTTACTAAAACAAAAAGAGGGAATTGGAAAGGGGTATATATCCCCCAAAGATAAACTTAAAATAACGCTTTTTACTCTAAACTTTTTAAATTTGGATTCATCAGGACTTAGTGCTGCAGAAAGGCATATGTATCTAAAAAATGTGCATAAGCCTAAAGTTCTTTGGAAAGATATTCTAACAGGACAATGGAAAGGTCCTGACCCAGTGATTGTCTGGAGTCGGGGCTCTGTTTGCGTGTTTCCACAGGGAGAACAGCAGCCGATTTGGATTCCAGAAAGACTAACTAAAACGATTTCTACATATCGAAAAGAAGATGATTTGACTCAAATCCATAACAGCTGATATCCAGAACTCCAGCTTGGCCATTCTTACATCTGCGACAGTGATTAACAAGGATGCTTTTTTCAATATCTATTTTATTATTGCATTTTTCCACATCATAAGGTTCTATTTTATTTTTTGAGCTCATACAAACCTAGGTTAATGTTTTTCTGATCAGTTTTATTTTTTGACTGTGGAGTTTTTAAACATTGCAATGGAGATTTCACCTAGGTAAAGCTACAAGGCCTTTATTATTATCTTATGTGTTGTACGTTTGTTTGCACATTTGTGTTTTGTGTTGTATGTCTGTGTGGGCGTATGTCCATATTTCATATATGAGGAGCGCTCATGAGAATATGGATCCAAATTATTTTTTTTTATTCACGTGATTTAAATGGCTTAATTTAAATTAGGTAAACAGCTTTTAAGGATTGTTTTTAAAGGTGGTTAACAGATCTACTTGTTTACTAATTTAAATCAGGTAAACAGCTGTTAAGGATTGTTTTTTAAGGAGATTAACAGGTCTGTTTTTTACTTTCACCTTTCCTTTTCATTATATTTAATAATTCTTTTCAGGATAATGTCTTTTTAGCATCATTGCCAGAATTCCTATCTTCATCCCAATGAATATAACTCAACAAGTATGCTCAATCAAGGAGTAAACTTACTTTGGGAGGCAACGGACTTTGGGAGGAGACGGACATATTGATAGATTCCTCCACTTTGAACCGCTTGCAGAACTTGCCTGGACTATGTAACTACGTTTAGTGCAGCAAATTGTGGTAATGCTGGCATATCTTTGCTGATGGTGTCACCAGTGATGCAATTTTTATTTCCTTGCCAGCACACCACATGTTAATTGTGGTAATGCTGGCATATCTTTGCTGAAGGTGTCACCAGTGATGCAATTTTTCCAAAGGAACTGTCAATTGGCTTGGTGTCGTGGCATTTCTGTATCCTCCTCCCTTCTGCTAGTGATGGTCTAAATTTGGGGGCCAATGGCTATATGCTGGACCGGTAGTAAGTGACGGGTATGATCCAATTGCAGTGGTATCAACCTAAGACAGGAGGCTGACGCCTAAAGGTCAGTTTTCCAATGACGGGTAAGAACCATATGTTGAACTGGACAACCTACCAGGCACGGTCCTTAAGCCACATTAACCTCACTCCCCCACTGGCACCAAGGCCAAATTTGGGGGCCAACAGAGGTGAGGCAAAGAACCTCACCCCCCCACTGGTGCATAGACCTATCCACAAGTATGGCTGTATGCTGGACCGGTAGTCAGTGACGGGTATGATCCAGTTGCAGTGGTATCAACCTAAGACAGGAGGCTGATGCCTAAAGGTCAGTTTTCCAATGACGGGTAAGAACCATATGTTGAACTGGACAACCTACCAGGCACGGTCCTTAAGCCACATTACTTGTTGTTTAATTAATCAGAAGGGGGGAGATGCTGGGAGCCATCAGCCAAGTAGGTATGACAATTTCCTTGCCAGCGTACCCCCATGTTTCTTTAGTGGAAGGACTCATAGAAATAGGACATTTTGCAGGAAATTGCATGTAAGGTGACCTTGCTCAAGGACCAGGGCGGATCCGTGTTTAGGGTGTTCCCCCTTTAGAATAGGGCGGTTTAACATAATAGGAGATTAGGGTGTTCCCCCTTTAGAATAGGGTGGTTTAGCATAATAGGAGATTAGGGTGTTCCCCCTTTAGAATAGGGCATATCCTGCTGCTGAGTTCCTCTTGAGTTCTTAGGGTCAGACAGTATATTTTGGGAGACAGAAGCCCATGTGGAGTGGATTTGGGCAGAGTGTTGATTTGGGCAGAGAACGTGGATTCCCCCAGAACGTGTTTGTAGACTGCCGGTGTGAGATCGGGAATAAAGAATTGCTGTTTGAATCTACAAGCTGTGTGGAGGCTCGTGATTTGTGCCCAGCCAGAGACTGTGGCAGTATAGCAATATGTAAAACAGTGGATGTGTAACCGATGTGATGCTGCAATCTGTATACGGGGTAAAAATGGGAGTTCATAACCCACTTGAATCAAAGTGTGAAATATGATATGTCAAGAACTATGTATTGTTTTGAACAACCAACAATAAAAATTAAAAAAAAAAAAAGATAATACAACTAAATAACAGTCCATGGACTCTGTTTGAGAACTGGTAATATTGACTAATATTTTAATTATTACAAAGACAATAGCTAAGGTATCCTTCAATTTTTTATAGTTTCTAAATAGGTTGGCTACTTCTGCAAACAAAAGTACTCTTCATATTCACGAGGGTGAAATATTTAATTTTTTTCCAGATTCCATGGAAACATAGAATAAATTCCCATACTTTTAGCAAGGGACTTTTCAATGATCTTACAAAGAGTAAATCCTAATTCACCCAAATTCACAGTAAAGTTCAAAATATGTAAATCAAATTGTTTAAAGTTTTGCCTGCATACCTATTCTTTCAAAGGGTACCTTATTGAACAACTATTTCAGAATTAGTTGTGGTTTATTAAAAAATATCATTTTTTCTTGCCTCACTTAAGATGTATTCATCAAAATTAGTGGAAGTTTTGCTCAGAAATCTCTATTCTAAATTATCCTCCCAGGTGATTTTTATACACAGAATACTTTGAATATTACCAATCTTATCATTAGTTTAAGCCATTTGTATTTAATACCAATTTGTGTATGTATTATTAAGTATGCTCTAGAAACGCTGTATTTTTACTTTTGAAGTTAGAGAGATTTGGAGATACAATACAATAACTTTATGATGTTTGCATTAATCTTACTTAAATGAAATCATTGTATCAATCATATTACAGAAATTTTCAAAAATTATATTTGCACAATTAAATATATTCTATACTCATTGTCTCATGAGACAGTGCATTCATGAAAATATGAAACTTTTGTCTTAAATTTGTGCTTGATCTTTATTTTTGTTTGTTTTAGTAGAAGACTTACAATTATGTGAGCTGAAAATAGTTAATCACTTTCATCCTAACCATCCATAAGAGATGATTAAACGAAAACAAAATAGAGTACATAATATAATGCTGGTCTTTCAGTTTAGGTAATGAAAACTGAGTTGCACACATACTGTCAGATATGAGATAAATTCCTCTATTTTGATTTAAAATTGGTGAGCAGTTAAACATTTAATTCTATATTATAATGAATATGCATTTTAGATTTATCTTAAACATTTTGTGAAGTAAGCAGAGATATAGGTAAATTTATAGATATAAATAATATATTAGAAAAATGATAAGTATGTTAATTATTTGGGAATAATATTTTAGCAACAGCTAGACAAAGAGTATGGAACTTATTAAAAATACAGAGGGGAACATTTAACAAAATCCAAAAGCCACATTCAATAATTGGCAGACTGCCAGGCATATAAAATAATATGCCAGGGATTAATGGGCAAGGAGAGACTCTACTGTAAAGACTTCAGAAGAAATCTACTTCTCGGAATATAGTTGGGCACATGGGAAAAACAATACAGGGAGTCACCTCTGTGAATACATAAATTGAAGACTCCATTTATTTCTCCATTTGAGGTACTGCAATATCCTAAATGAAACCTACCGAAGGGCAAAATATAAATTAATATATGTGCAGAAATATATGTCCTCAGATAATATATAAATGAGTTTCCATGACTGAAGTGTAAGTTTAGGAAAAAAGAGCATGAAAAGTTGTTTCAGGTGTTATTATCATTTGTTTTTCAAAAAATCTGTCTATATTATCTTTATACTAATTGTTTTTACCTGTTTAAATTTTAATTTGCAGATATAAGCTAAATTTCCTTTGTTACCATGTCAGGCTAATAATGTACTTCTTCCTATGGTAGTAATCAGAACTGTGAATATCATTTTAAAGGGCAAAAGGTACTACAGATTCATTAAAGATCTTCATTGGTGAAGCTTTATTCTGGGTAATGTGGATTCATTCAATGCAATCACAGGTATCCTCATAAGAGGAGGCAACGTAATGTTAGAAAACAATGAAATAATGTACTAAGAAAGTAGGGAAAAAAGCGGGTGGGTATAATCCAAGGAGTGTATAAGTGGCCATGAGATGCTAAAAGGGAAGAAATAGCGCTCCAAAAGAACATGCTCTGCTGCCACCAAAAAACTGATTTCAAACTTCTGACCTTCAGAAGTATGAGAGAATAAGTGCATGCTTAGCTATCAAGTTTGTGGTGATTTGTTATAGCAGCAATAAGTAACAGTAAAAACGAAATGAAATGTTATTCAGTCATGAAAGCCTACTATGTTTTTCTTCTTTACTCATAAATTGTACCAAGAATCATTAGTTTTAATTTTATGTTTATTTTTGTTAATTTTTGTGATTACAGCAAATGTTCCCTACAAGAATTTTTTTTTTTTTAATGAGAATCTATAGTTTTCACTGGTTTGGTTAACACTGCTGAATCTGACATTCTGTCTATACTTGTACAAATAAAGAGCCCTTAAATGTGCTAAATAAGTAAAGAAATTGAGGAAAATTTAAAACATCAAAAAGGTTATGTAAAAATAGCAATTATATAAAAATAATAATTGATAATAATCATTATTGTTGCTTTTACTTTCAGTCTCAGCCATGAATGAATAGTTTTCTCTTTCTTATAAGACAGGAATTGAACCCAGGTAGGTCTCTGTGCCAGACAATTGCTCTACCACTAAGCTGAATCTCCAGCCCAATTTGTGTTTTTAAGAAAAGTGAGAACAACCTCACTGTACTCTCCATCTAAAATATAAAATTACTCTGCACATTATAGTAATCTGATAATCAGGACCTGATGACAAGTTGAATTAGAGATAAAAATTCCATAAATTTTTAGTGGATTTTAAAATTACTTTTGATTAAAATACATCAAATTTCCCTTATAAAAATGTAATATTTGGGAGGAGGTGGGGATTTGAGTATTAAAGTATTTGGTTGTTAATAATAATGTTTTCCATAACTAAAAACATAAAATTAGTTTCTGTTGGTGGTCCCCAGTGGAAAGACCATGACGAAAGTCTAACCACTCTGAAGAAGAAAAGGAAGAAAGGAAAGATCTCAAATTCCGATATATTCTCAAGAAAGTTTCAGCAAAATGAATGGGGATGTGCTAAGCCAAAGTGAGCTTTTCAAATTGATTAGTTAACTTTTTGCCATTGTAACCAACAAACCTGAAAAGAAGAATTTTAGAGGAGAAAACATTTATGAGGGGCAAATGGTTTCAGAGATCTCAGTTCATAGATAGTCAGCTCCAATGTTCTGAATCCAAGGTAAGTCAGAATATCCAGGTCTTTATGTTGGAAGGATGTGGTAGAACTTCCAACACAGAGGATGGTGCACTGATTGTGATAAAGAAAAATGAAAGACATAGGTTAGCAGCAGAGTTAAGGTAAAAGGCAAGCATTTTAAGATTGTTGGTCACTTGTTCACAATTCTTAAAATAATTCTTCCTTTTTAGAAGTTTATTCATGAGTGCATAACTCACAGAAGACATTACTTCTTAATATTACCACAATAAAGAACTAATTGTCTCCAGGAATATTAGAGGAGGAAACAAACATGCAAACCTTGAAAATTTCAGAGAATATCTCTGTACCCACACATATCTACCACATCTGGGTACTTTAAAAACTGTAGTATATTTATCAATTTAGGAAATTTATAGAGTTTAAGTCTGAGTTTATCAAGTTTAAGTCAGAGTTGCCCATTCAATTAAGGAATTAGATTTGGTTACACCAATACTATGTTGGTTAGTAAAGACAGAAGCACAACCACGTTTTAATAAGTGACACCAATAAAAGCAATGGTTAGGCCTGGCAGCTTGGGAGCTGAGGGAGGAGAATAAGAAGTTCAAAGCCAGCCTCAGCAAAATAGCAAGATCCTGTCTCTAAATAAAATATAGAAAGGGCTGGGGCTAGGGATCACTGGCCAAGAGCCCTTGGATTCAATCCCTGGTGCTAAACAACAATACCAAAAGGTTAAATGATGTTAAATTTTACAGTCTAGCAAATATATATTTCTACATTGTAGATTTTTTAAAAAAATGATCTAAATGGAGAACATTAATGACAGCTTTAATGTTTTTACAAAGTTCGAATTCATTACAAATGAGGATTAAATGAGTGAGCAATTATGACTGCATTTTTGCCATATAAAATGGACTTGTCTTGGCTCTCATAATTTCAAAATCCCTGATAAATGTTTGATTTTTCCAGTTTCTAACATATCTCTTTTTGTACCCATACTTCTTCTACCATAAATATTCTGATAATGGTGCTGGGAAAACTGCAAAGCCACCTGTAACAAAGTGAAATTAAACCTCTATCTCTCACCATGCACAAAACTCAACTCAATGTGGATCATGGACCTAGGAATTAAACCAAAGACCTTGTGCCTAATGGAAGAAAGAATAGCCCCAAATCTCCATCATGTCAGACTAGGCCCCAACTTCTTTAATAAGACTCTTATAGCATAAGAATTAAAACCAAGAATCAATAAATGTGATACATTCAAACTTAAAAAATCTTCTTCTCAGCAAATCTATAATTATATTGAAAACAGGAAGCAACCAAATCAGGATCAAGTTCAGATTTAAATTATCTCCACAGCTCTTCAACATTGTCCATCAATGTAATTTCAAAAAGAAGATGATTAGAAAATATTAATTAAAAAAAACTTAAAAAATACCAAGTTGAGATTCACATGGTTGCATGCCTGGCAAACATAAAACAGTTAAAAAGAAAAACAAATTTAAACTATCAAAGAATAAAGTAAATTCAAAGAATAAAAAATTGGCATGCAGAGATAAACAGCATTCATTACCATATAATAATATTTTTAAATGATGCTTCCATTAAGTAGCAAAAAATGATAAAATAAAACTTAGCAAGGAATGAACATACTATACCATGCATAACAGCTTAAACTCTTAGCAAATGCAAGGTAGGCTAAAAAAAATAATGAAAGCTATATCATGTTTGTTAATAGGATCAGATTTACCAACATAAATATATTTTTACCTGAACTTAATTTACAAATTTGACATAATCACAGTAAAAATCTATAAACATAGTTAGATTATAAAATTATTTTATCAATCAAAAATAATAGTCATTAAAATGTTCATAAATAAGAGCTATGGAGTCAAATTCTCTATATTAAATACAGTCTTTGTTTAACTGGCAAAACAAATTGAACAAATCTAAAATCTTTGAAAAAGGCATTTTCTACTCACTCAGCTATTAAACTTATAGCCACAAAACTGATCCAATATGATTGTGTTCACCTTGATTCCAAAAAGTATCTGCAATGCTCTTCACAGCAATTCTGTTCTTAATAACCTAAAGTCTCAAAATGAAAAAGTGTACAACAGCACATTTTCAAAGAAATAAGTTTCTCATCACTTAGGAGAACTTTATAAAAATAAAAGCAAACAGCACATGGAACAACATGTGTGAGAATCTTTAAGTCTAGAGAGAAATCTGGAAAATTACATGCATTGCATATTTCAAAAAAAATTTAAAAACTTAAAAATAGCAATATTTTGGCATTTATCCCAGAAGAAAGAGAAGTATTGTTAATTCAAGAGCCTTTGCACAACTCTCACAGATGCTTTCTCTGGGTGGTTAGAACTATAGACAACTAAAATATCTTTCAATAAATGCTTGGTTAAGTGAACTATGATTAAGTCATACCATGAAATACTAGTCAACATTACAAAATATGAAACTATTCCTGCTCACTAAAATCTGCATAGTAATCAAGGACATTACACTGAATAAAAGCAGTCCAGTCAGTTTTTTAGAGCTGTTTACAGTGTGAGTTCATTTACATCACAAAATTATAGAGGCAGATATAAGTGATTTGTGATTAATGATAGGTGCATCCAGGATTTAGGGACAGTAGTGGTAGGCAGGGGAGTTAGTGTGACATTATAAGAGTTTTACAAACATATTTATAATAATGAGATAGGTCTGTACATTGGTGGCCATGGTATTATACAAAAAAACCTACATTTAACCCAATGTGTAATAGTTAATACTGACAAATTGGTATCAATTCTGATAGGAAAATTAATATTTTGCTCAGAAATTTTGTAATTAATATCTACATTCAGTATAATTAAGATGCATATAAATTTAGTCTGTTTATCTTTCTATATTGGAATAAGTGAAAACATAGATGATTAGCATTGCTTTGTAAAGGATTAATTTTCTTTCAAAATTTCAATGAAATACAGCCACTTCACCTGTAATTTCTAACCTTTGTGAGGTTGACAAGAGCTCCAGAAGTCATAACTGTCTCTATTTTATATCTTTTATGTCTAGCATATATATATATATATAAATATATATATATATATATATATATATAAATATATATATATATATATATATATATATATATAATTTTTGTATAGTTAACACACAAGCACACATATGTATGTGTGTATACATATATATATATACACACATATATAATGTATGTATAATTTTATGTATATATAATTTTATGTTTTATATATATATATAATATACACAAATTTGTATATATTATATATGTATATATAATTTAAATATGTAAAATATATATATATATCTACATATACACATATATATTAATATATGATAATGCCAAGATAGTTGATCATCAAGTTATGAGCAACTGAGCAACATCAAAATATAAATTGACCATAAAACTCATGAGTAGTTTATGCTCTTGAAATAAGTCAAAATATAAGTAAATGTGTTACAGCTAGTTCTTCTGTCAAATAAAGGTTATAAATGAATGTTTCATTTTATAAATAAATAAAGGAGAGACTGTTTTTGATAATTCATCTTGAAATGGTAACTCAAATATTCATTCATATCACATGCCAAGTCACCATGCCATCACAAGAGAAAGTAATATTTGCACAAATTTTGTTGTATTTTCATCTCAGTAAAGACAAATTCAGAATTTGAGGCTGTTATTTCCAAGTTGAACACAAGTGACCAGGAAAAGCAATCATAACTCAGTTATATTCCTTTATATGTGTGTATGTACAAATTTAATTTGAATATTGAAGTTGAAACCAATATTGAAAATTCCAAAAGTTCAAGAAGAACTTTTTATTTTGAGGTTCTTTTTTATAATCTGAATACAAATAGTTATGTGACAATTTCTTTATTAACTGAGATATATTAAAATGAGCATTTCAAATATGTCCATTTTTTTCTAGAAAACAAAGTTATTATTCTTTACAAACTTAATAAATGAAATTGTATCAATTTTCTAAAATTGCATAAATCATTATATTTCAGAAAACAGAGTGTGTCCAATAATTTATGTATAAATGTTTTATTTAAACAAAATGTACAAAAGTGCTATATTATCTGTTGTCCAATCTTACTGTTTATTATAATTTGTACAATAATAACATAAAATACCTAGGTATCAAATGGAAATACATACAATATGTTAGTAGTCAGGAATAAGGAAAAAGACTTTTAGTAAAGGTAAAATTAATACCACTTTGTAAGGTCTTTTTCTTTAAGTGTAACCATACCCTCATTTCATGTGTATACAATAGCAATTACTTTTCTCTTTTAAATTATATGGTTTGGGGAAATTATATATATGCTAGTTTATTGAAAAACTGTACACAATATTGTAGAAAAAAATATATATAATTTTCCTTCTGTTTATGGATAGTGAGCATCAAAACAGCTAACCTTTGAAAATATCATTGAATACAGTTAATGAATACACCCTCAGAAAAATCCACAGCCATATGGAAAATTAACCTGTCAGGTCTGATAAAAATGACCTATTTAGTAATGACACACCTTAATTTTACAATTTTTTTAACATTTATTTTATCATATATTATATATGTTAACATTTATATAAATTACTTATACATAATACAATCAATAAATATATAAGAAAATTATTATTATGTTTGAGTGAACATAGTTTTGGCTAAATTTAATTGCAATTTTCTTTCTATTACATGGAAAACATACACAAATATAGACCTTTTCTTACTATAATTTTTGCAGGATAAAATATATGCAAATTATTCATCACAAATCATTTTCCTATTATTTGTTCAACCAAGAGTTCCTGAAATTAAACTCTAAGAAAAAAGTTTAATCAGTATACTCAAAGAACATAAAATGTTCTGCTCCACATAAAATTCAGTAAAGGATTTTTTTTTTCTGAATATATAAGAAAAGGGTAAGAGAAGAAAAATGTTTCAGTTTAATTTGTAGTATTTACAAAAATTTCTGCATATGCTCTTTTAGGCAATATGTATGCTGGTAATAGAAAATTACATCAAAATACTTACATTTTCGTTAAACATTTAACTATTTAAAGACTTTCCCGATTAAACTGCCATTGTATTAACCATTCTGGGAAATAAATGACTTTCACTTCTCAGACTTTAAACATACACAAACAGTCACAATTGACATTTTAATAAATATTTTGGCTTCAAAGACTGAAATATCTAAAAAAGTCACATATGTCAATTTACATATTCAATATAAATTTATTTGGTTGGCTCCTTTTGTTAGCATGAAGTTGTGTGATTGTTGAATATCCTCTCAAATATAAAATCATTAATTGAAAAAATAGTGATCATTTTTGCTTTCTTTGATTTGACATGCGTAAATTAAAATTAATTTCTGGTGCAAATAACTTCATAAAATAAATTATAATTCAAACAGCTAAAATAACTGTATTTTATCAAAATCCAATTAATTTTATGCATGTAGTCTATTATAAAATGATGAATATGAACTTATCAAATAAACAACTGATTACAGTGTAGTAAATTTGCATGCATTAAAATATTTTTCTGCATAATTATTACTTGATCAACATTTTCAGATATTACTACATGATATTAAAAGAGAATAGAGAATATAAATTATGAAACATGATGAAAACTTTTAAAACTAATGTTATTTGCTTTCCTGTCTTATAGATTTTTTTTTTTTTTTTTTGGACCAGGGATTGAACTAGGGGCACTCAACCACTGAGCCACATCCCCAGCCCTATTTTGTATTTTGTTTAGATACAGGGTGTCACTGAGATGCTTAGCACCTAGCTTTTGCTGAGTCTGGCTTTGAACTTTCGATCCTCCTGTCTCAGCCTCCCAAGCTGCTAGGATTACAGGCATGCCTCTGGTACCCAGCTTTGTTTTACAGATTTTAAAGATTTATTTCTTCATACTGGATAAAAATGCCTACTTGCCAGAATCACCTGTGCCTTCAAGCATTTAACTGTGTTCATTGCATCAATGTACAATATTAAGATTCACAAGGATTACAAAAAGAGAACAAGTTTATAGTACTAAGCACTTTACAAGTACGTATTAAATAGATTGTATTTACTTACACAGAGGTTTTGTGAAAAATCTGTGAATGGAGAATAGGAATTGAGCCTTAGTTAAAAGTTAGTAAAAATTGGTCTATAACCTACATGTCTGTTTCTTGAAAATTGTACAATGTTGTACTCCAACCATGCAATGTAATTCAACTTGTCCATATATCTGAGATGAAGTGTGGTAAATTTCTGGAAATAATCTCTTTCAGCATATCTTGAACATTGCTTTTCTAACAACATTTGGCAATAAATGCAATTTGTTATCAGTTTTTCTTTAGGTAGATATAAGACATGTGCATAGTGTTTTGTGAAGTTGTAGACTCATATGACATTTGCAGTGAATTTAAAGAAACAATAATTTTTCTTCAGCAAATATTTAGTAGGTACCAAGTTCATGCAAGACATTTTACTGTTTCTTAGATAAAAAAAAAACATACTGAAACCATGTAAGAAAATTTGAATAGCAGATACATAATATATACATAAAAATACCAAAGCTATTATATTATAGAAATGATACTATATTAATTACTTGGGATGGCAGACAAACCTTGAATTGTTCAGGGAAAGAGCAGCTTAACTGGAATTAAAGGAATCAGAAAATATCACACGGAGAAAAAAGCCCTGAAGTAAAAATGAATGGGACTTCTATTAATATCAGTGAAAGAAAGATGAGAATATGTGGTTTCATCATGTCACTGAAACTTTCCTTGACTCCACATTACCCCACATATCAGGGTATAAGAAAGACATGCATGTTTAATCATATTTAAATCACATTTATATTTATGGCATTACTTATTCCAGTAGTAAACTTGGAATTTTCTCTAATCCAGCTAATAGAATCTCTTGCCTTGATATACTATATTGGTATTTGGGATACACTTTCTTTTTGATACAGTGTTTATGTGCACATTGTTATAAATATCCTGTTTCCCTCTAAATTTTGAGCAATATGCAAGTAGGAGTTCTTAAAAGAGGGACAGTTGTCTCAGTCTTACATTATATCAGTGGTCCAGGGCTACTATAATAATTTTTTTAAAAAATGGAAGGTTTAAAATAATAGAAAAGTAAGCTGTTATATAGCTTTTTTTATTTATTATTGCATAGTTCAAATTGAAATAATTAAAAAAAAAACATTGGTTTGTTTGTTTATAAAAATAATTTATAAATCTACATGTTCTAAAATAAGCGTTGATTTTTACATTGATACAATGAATTCTTTATTTATTATTCTTAACCTCTCCATATTATTTTGTAACATTATTCAAGTTAATTTTTTAAATTTTGGATTGACAAACATTTTATCAATTTTATTTTAAAATTAATACAGGAAGTAAATATATAAGGCTAACTAAAGTATTTTGTTATGAATAGAGAAAATACTTTGAAACTTTTGGTACCTTTGGTTTAGAAGGTTTGGTGTGGTTAAAACAAGGTTAACAGTACTTTCAAAAGTGAGTAAGCCTGCAACTTTCACAAAGGCAAAAGAACATGAGACAATAATAACAAAAACAACTGTGATTTAATAAAAAGCAATAGGAAATAAATGTCCTACAAAATATTAAAACTTCAACTTGTGACTTAGCAGAATTAACATAAGAATTATAATTGTTGACTTTATTCTAAAGTATTTATTGTATGCATCTAACAAATTATCAGGCATATAGATTAGGTAGCCATTAATAAAGAGAAGGTAATAACTATATACTAATGATATGATATTGACAACATAAATTACTGTATCAGGTCTCAACTTAGAAATCAATCAAGAAATTTACATTAAGGAGACAATTAAAATAATATTAGTTCTGCCCAATTTCAGTGTAATACTGGAGCATTAAATCCCAGTTTTGTTCAGTTGACTTCATACCAAATACTAAATCTCAAAGTGAATTTTTTTTTCCTACTTCACAAACAAACCATTTAAAGACAGTCCCCTTTGGTACTAAAGGGATTAAATTTACCCATTGCTTTTCTAATTTATTTTTATTTTCAGGAAATAATTTAAAACCAAGTCAGACTTGTTAGAGTTAGAAAACATCCTGTATCTTTAACACCAGGTTCTATGCTTAGATTTGTCCCTACAGCTCTAGTGTTGGAAATTCAATCACCAATATAACAGTATTGTGAGGTATGATCTCTGGAGGGTAGTTGGACCATGGGTGTTCCACCACCATGTATGAAGGATATAAATAACAATGTGCACATAAACACTGTATCAAAAAGAAAGTGTATCTCAAATACCAGGCTAAAACACTGGGACATGGGGCTCTGAGGGAGGAAGGGCAAAAAGTACTTTCAATTAGAAGTAATGTTTCACTGTCAGGAGAGAAGAGGTTCCTTACAGGAACCTGTAGTTCTTGAGGTCCAAAACCCAATGATTAATGAAGAAAGGTGATTTTTTTTCTTTTTCTTTTTTTCTTTTCTTTATCTTTTTCTTTCTTTCTTTTTCTTTCTTTTTTTTTTTTTTTTTTTTTAGTTCGGTACACTCATGACAATATCTACACCATGGAATTCATCTCTGAGAAATGAAGGAGATACATAAGCAGAGATACAGGGAGCAAAAGAAAGAAAATAACTGAAACGGGAAAATATAATCATTGCTTATAGTAGAATTACATTAATTCTCTGAGTTTTCACAAATAATATCAGAACCCTATCTATAAAAAGACTCAACATTTAGTTCAGTGCACATAATGAAGGTCGGGAACAGCTATGGTGCACAATGAAGTCTTAGAATTGAATTGCAATAGATACTGACTAATCTTTAAGGCTCAGAAATGAAATTAATCATGGTGATGTCATTAACTCTCCATGAAAACTATGAGTGAAAGATAGAAAAACATACTTAGTTTTCATGAAGGGCTAATAAATTCACAACATGTTTAATTTCAATTTTTGAGATGATTAGCAAGTTATACTGATCTATGAACATTGAACATTGGGTCGTTATTTTGATTCATATAATATGATTAAAAATTTGATATGAACATTCATGCGAAGAGTTTTAACTTTACTTTGAAAATTGTTTAAAATATTTAGAAATATGTGCATACACCCATAATTATGACATGGCATGTAGTGTACATAAGTACCTGCATTAATAAATATATGCATATATGATGTTTTAATTTATCTTTTATATAGTATATCACACTTGGATTTATTTAAATCTTTTGTAAAAATGCAACAATACTAGTGTTAGGATATTCATGCTAGAATTGAGATTTTTTCTGCATTTTCACATGAATTTATTTTTCAAATTACATTTTTGTAGGCTTTTTTACATCTAAATATGAATACATGTTAAAGAACATTTGTGTTATAAAATTATATAATTATTTAAACTCTCTATTAAAGTAATATTTTTAGAATAACATATTTATATAATTATATATTTATATAATTATATATTTATATAATTATTAAAACTCTGTATTAAAGTAATATTTTTAGAATAACATATTTGAAAACTTACTTATGCCAGCTCCAATAAGTATGAATCTTTAATATTTTAAATTATAAATTTAGAAATTATTTCTGAAATGTGGCATTTCTAATGACTCAAATTCAGATACGTATAGTTCTATGAAATAAATATGAATATCATATATCAAAGTTTCTCATTTTCATATGTAATTCTTTTCATAAATTTAAATAAAATTTTCATTTGCCTAGTTCCAGTAAAAAAAGTTAGAAAATAAAATATAGTATACTCTTTTCAGATAATAATAATTAATAATATATTTGTTTATATTTTTATTCACATTTGTGTATGTTGCAGACCAAGGCAATTAAAAGGAACATACTTTGAGACATTTGAAAAATAGTCTAAACAAATAGTCTTAGAAAATCTCATTTTCATCAATGTATCAGTGCAAGTGTTGAATGGCTGTGATTATAATGAGGCTGGTGGCTGAAGCTATCCCTTTCCAGACAGCTGGTGGGCTCAAGTAAAAACCAATTATTCAATTTGGCTTCTAAATTTTTATTTGTGTATTCTGGCATACAGTAGCTTTTTCTTTCCCATCTGGATTTGGTAAGTTTCTTGAATCACTAGAATAATTAAATCAATCCACCAAATTTTCATTTAAACATCACTACTTTTGCAAAGACTGGGTAGGTCTTTTTATAATTTTTTGCATAATTTTTGTGATAAACAATGTAAAGTGCACCTGGATTCTTAATTGATTTTGAATTTTATGATATTATCATGTATTTTTCATGGATAAGTTTGTTCTGTATAATTGACTAAATTTTACTAGATCATTTAATCAATTATACAAGTTAATGATAAAATACATCAACACATAAAAGACCATTATTATTATTAAGAACATTTTTTGCCAAAGGAACATGCAATTAAATACTACAGTATCATACATATGTACCATAAAACATTGATACATTCCTTGAAACAAAAGAAACAACAAGAAACAAATAAACAGTTCTAGAGTGAAACAATAAAATAAAACTTTTTGCCTAAAACTTGACACATGTTGGAATTTGCACCCAATGGGAGAGAGGTCTAGAGTTAATTCCTTAGTACCTTATAATAATAACAATTAGCATACTAAATGCATGAATACTAAATTTAAAGAAAAATCTTTAAACAAACTAAATGTACTTCAAGTAATTAAATTTAACTTTGTTATGAGAAAATATCATTTCCATAGCTATAACTGATACTGAATGCATGTATCTATCTTATACAAGAAAATTATGTCCCAGCTTGAATAAACAAGGAGAATCCAAACATATGCTGTTCAAAAAGACATACTTTAAATAGAAAGATACATAGGTGGAAAAAAATTTAGAAGATTCTATGAAATTTAAAACTAAATTTAAAACTAAAACAACTAGTATTGGTGCTAGACAAAACAGATTTTCTTTTATTAGAGCTTTTTAAACACAGTGGTTGGGTTCATCCTGAAGATGAAGCAGATTTTAACAAAAACAACTTTCATCTTTGAATAAATAAAAATTTCATAATGCTGAAAGCAGCAATTCACATGGAACTCATAAAATCTGAAATATATGCACAACTAAAAATGTTGCTTTAAAATGTATACAGCAAAAAGTTAAAAATGGATTAATAATTAAATCTGCAAATATTGCTGGGTAATGAAGCATTAGCTTCATTCTGTGTAGTCCTTGGTTTTTTTTTTTTTTAATTCTTTGTTTTTTTGTACTAGGAACTGAACCATGGCATGCTTTACCATGGAGGTACAAACTCAGGCATTTTATTTTATTTTATTTTTAATTTTTTAAGACAGGGTCTTGCTAATGCACACAGACTGGCCTCAAACTTTGCATTTGCCTGATTTATTCTGCCCAGTCATTGGAATCATATGACCATGCCCTGCACTCAGAGTAGTTGATAGAACCAATTAGACAAAATGTATGTGTGTGTGTGTGTGTGTGTGTATGTGTGTGTGTGTATCTGTGTGTGTATGTGTGTGTATGTGTGTGTGTATGTATATGAGATACATCAATCAAAATGCAGGACATTTAGAAAAATATAAAAATTCAATCTGATTTACAAATATTGCTTAGGATAGAGACATCAGCTTCACTTGGAGAACCTGTTAAAACCTAGTAGGCTGAGTATATACAAATGTATCTACATTTCTGTCTGTATCTACACATATATATCAGACCAAAGAATTCACAAAATTTTTCCTTTTTTATTAGTGTCCATGAAACAAAAAGATAGACAATCTTCTGGACCATTGATTCCAAAGACTGAAATCATACAGTTTAGGTTCTCTTATACAGCAATATTAAATAGATAACAATATCTAGAAGAAGATATTTAGAAAATATTTGATATTAAGCACCCAATTTTAATTAATTTAATTTCAATATAAATAAGAGGGGAAGATGTAATGTTATTAAAACAAACAAATAATAGTACATGTGTAATACCAATTTTAGTCTAATTGTGCTACTACAAAAAATACTGTAGACTAGGTCAGATAAATAAACAACATAGATATATTTAATACAATTATCAAAACTAAAAAAGTCCAAAATGAAGGAAGCAGCATGTGATTCATCTTCACATGGTAGAAGCTGGAGGGGCAAGAGAGCAAATGTAGAAGGAAGCTTCTTTTATTAGGGCCTTACTCTAATTTATAAGGAAGAACTCTCATAACCTAATCATCTCTTTTTTTAAAAAAAATCATTTTAAGTAGTTATACATGACAGTAGAATGAATTCTGACACATTGTACACAATGTAGCACAGCTTCTTCTTTCCCTGGCTTTACATGCTGCAGAGTCACACCAGTAGTGTAAACATACATGTATATAGTGTAATATTGTCCATCTCTTTCCACCATCTTTCCCATCCCCATAACTCCTCTTCTCCCCTCATTCTCCTCGGCACAATCCAAACTTCCTTAACTTCTTCCCTTCCAATCTTCCCCATTATGTATCAGTATCTGCTTATCAGAGAAAACATTCAACTTTGGGTTTTGGGGTTTGGCTTATTTCTAGCTCCATCAATTTATATGCAAATTCTGTAATTTCATTCTTCTTTAAGGCTGAGAAATATTCCATTGTGTGTATGTTCCACTTTCTTTATCCATTCATCTTTTGAAGGGCATCCAGGTTGGTTCTATAGTTTAGCTATTGTAAATTGAGCTGTTGTAAACATTGATTTGGCTGCCTCTTTGTAGTATGCTGGTTTTAAGTCCTCAGGGTATAAAACAGGAGTGGGATAACTGGGTCAAAGGCTGGTTCCATTCCATGTTTTCTGAAGAATCTCCATGCTGCTTTTCAAATCACCTCTTAAAGGCCCCACTGGTAGCTAGGCATGGTGGCACATGCCTGTAACTGAGGCAGATCTGAGGAAGAGACAGGAGGATTGCAAGTTCAAATCAACCTCAGCAACAGCAAGGTGCTAAGCAACTCAGGGAGACCATGTCTCTAATAAAATACAAAATTGGGCTGGGGATGTGATGCAGTGGTTGAGTACCCCTGAGTTCAATCCCTGATAGTCCCTCCAAAAAATAATAAATAAAAAGGTTCAATTGGCAATACTGAAATTTTGAAGAGATCACAAATAATAGCAACATCAAACTTTTCAAAATAATTTTAAAAGTTATTGGAAAGAAACCTATAAAATTAATCATAAATATTAGCAAACAAGAAAAGTCTTAAATCATTACTTTCATTTTGCCCTGAGAAGTTAGAAAGAAATAAATGAATTTGTTTGTCTGGATTGGATCCTCGACCTGTACAACGCCAATAATGGAAAAAGAGGTAAATATCAAATTGTGTCTGGGGTTAAGCTAATAAAAATATTAGATTATTTGTATTTTCTTATGTATTTTATCTAGTCTACAATATTTTGTTATAGTAGCACAAATTGATCAAAGATGTATCATTTGTTTGAAAAACATTACATGTTCTTTTCTTGAAACATGAACTATGTTCATAGTGCCAGGATTTTATGAGATATTAATGTAAAAAAATTCTTGAAATCTGCAAATAAACTCTACATACTTTCTTTGTAATGTTTTTATAAATGTGAAATGATTCCACAATGAAGATAGAAACAGAAATAGAAACAGGGATGGAGAGAAACAGAGACTAAGATAGACTCCTCCATGCCATAATGGAAATATAAATTAAAATAAGTTTTAGAAAATAAATACAGTAAAACAGATCAGAAGTTACAAATATAGAAAAAAAATATACAATTTAAACATTCACATACTGCATGATCAGATCTTTGAGGATATTTTGAAAATTTGACACTTAGCATTATTAATAAAAAATCCTATACATGCAAATCTATGATAAACTTTAACTTATACATTAGACACTGTAAGATATTGTAAAAATAACAAATAATAAAATGGAACAAAAGTTATATACCTACATGGTAATAAAAGTTATATAAATTTGGTTTGTTTTTAATGTTTTCTGAAGTATCTCATTTTTATCTGAGTTGTAATGATGAGAGAAGAGACAATTCCCATGCCGTATGATGTGCAGCAAGTGATCGAGGCATTGTGACATTGAATTAGATCACTATGGAAGGATTTCCTCATTCCTCAACAGTTGATCTGATGATCTAGTAAACAAGTTGACCACTAAGTGAGTAATAGGCATGTAGTAATTTGCAGCATGAATGTGATGGACAAAGTTATGGGAGAGTGTGAAATTCACAATGCTACTCAGAAAAACAATTTTAATTTGTGAAGTTTTCAATTATGGAAATTTCTATTGACTCTTTTCTGAATGCTGTTAACAGTGTATAACTATCCATGAAAAGCAATCCCACGAGTAAAAAAGGACAATGACACCAAACTTAGGAATAAATTAAACTAAACTAATAGGATTAAGAAATGGGGAATATTACTATCAAAGCTATCATCATTAAAATGATAATATTATTCTTTATGGTCAACAAATTTAACACCCATAGGTGAAAGAGGCAAAACCTTTGCAAATGGCTGTAATCCAGAGTTGTACAGCTGACATCAAACATATTTTTTTTGTTTTCCCACCTTCTTAACTACATTTATAACAAAGTTAATAACTTTGATTTAACTTTTAAATGTTAAATAAATTAATCACAAACCTCCCTTCATACTCCAACTCATATTATTTCAATGGTGAATACTTAAAAAACTTAATGTTACATATGGTCCTTCAGAAAATAGGGGGAATATAAGATGCTTCCCAGAATATTTTATCACATTTTCATATGTTTAATATCAAAACTAGATAAAAATATCAATATTTTGATAGTGAAAATTTAAAAATTTCGTAAGAAATCACCTTTTAAAACCTAGAAAATAACTCCAATATTATATCTGATTAGAATATGTTTGTATTGAAAAGACTGTATTTACATGCATACTGTCATAAAATTTTGTGGGCTAGAAAATTATGCAAAATTTGAAGATTTGTCTTATTAATACATTCATATGATTTTTCATATTCCTGTATATTTAAATAAATAAAATCTATGTAAATGGATATTTAACCGGGTTTGCTATACTTTATGATTTGGTGGAAACACCTATGAGACTTCAGCAAAACACAAATAAATAATTATATTAAGGCAAATAATTTTCAGAAAAGTATTTTGTGAACACTGTGTTTTTGAACAAAATTAATCCAAATATTAATTTTGTTTTCCAAATATTTCAGGAAAAGAAAGTTCTAAGTTCTCCAATTCACTCTATTTAATTTGTTGATTTCCTAAATTTAGGTATCATTATTTTTTTCAATGTACTTCATATGTATATTAAAGTCAAAATATAAGTGGAAAGTATCAGGCATCGATTTTGCAGCTTCTCATTTATTAAGTATACAAAAATAGAGAAACTTTACGAATTATCATAATGAAAAGTGCTTCAATTATAAATTTCTATTTAGAGCATTTTTATTTATAGTTTTAGTTAATACTCAATAAAAATGAATCAGTGAAAGCCAGATGCATTCACATTGCAAATTTAATTAGATTATGAATTATTTATTAAAATAGCAGTTATCATTTTAACTCTGAATCTAATGAAGGCATAAGTTTTTTTTTTTTTCAAATTTTAAGGCAATTACTTTATGAGATTTACTTTTGGTATAAACTCATAAATTAGACCATTCCAGTTAAAAAATTATTTCCCAACTTTATATTTACTTAAGTATACCTCTTATTTTCTCATAAAACATTTAGGTTAATAGATATATATTTTAATTCTGGCTTATGGAAAAGATATCTTTGTTAAAATATTTAGTACTGGGATGGGGGTGTGGCTCAAGTGGTAGTGCTGTCCCTGGCATGCACGGGGATCTGGGTTCAATCCTCAGCACCACATAAAAATAAAAATTAAGATGTGTCCACTGAAAACTAATAAATAAATATTAAAAAATTCTCTCTCTCTTAAAAAAATTTTTTAGCACTGCTTTCAAAAATTATAATTGAATTATGCATAACAGCATTATTCCATTTTCCACCAACACAATTTCAGAGCATAATTCAATTTAATATAATCAGATTCTTCTTTCTTATACATTCCCATAAAATAAGAAAACACGTTAAGTAAACAATATTAAAAAGTCTAGTATATTGTTACTTAACTGATGGATTCAATTTTAAATAACATGAATGGAATAAAAATTTGTTTTGAAATTCATATAAGACAGTTTAAAAATAATAAATAAATAGGAGTAACAGCTACCATTTTATCATTAATGGAAATATTATTTCAACAGTTTTTCATAGTTAAAACTTCTTCAATTTAAGAGCATTTAGGATGATCTAAACATCTTACAAAATCAGTAACACAAACCAATAACAACTGATAATCAAGTTTGATACTGTGATTTTAGAATCAAGCTCATATACTTGATTGAGTTCATATACAATCAAGCTCACATACATTTCCTCTCTGCCCCAAAGTTAGCCTCCCATTACTCATTGGCTAAACCACTATCAAGTTTAAAAATGATTTAGGATCGGGCCTGGGCCTATAGCTCAGTGGCAGAACACTGGCCTACCATGTGTGACGTACTGGGGTTGATCCCTAGTACCATATATAAATAAACAAACAAAATAATTATATGCTGTCCATCTGCAAAGACAAAAAAATTTTAAAAATTAAAAATGGTTCAGCCTGGAGAAAGAGTTTCTGGCAAGTTTGCTTTGATAGTAAAGAGCAAATTGTGCTTAAGTTAAACTCTGTTACCATTTTATAATTACTTTTAGACTCTGGCTTCCAAATTTATTGGAAAGCAAATGTCTCTTCTTTATGGTACTAACCATGAACTAACTTTAAAATTTATTTTTATTTGTGTTCTTTTTAGTTATACATGACAGGAGAATCTATTTTGACATATTTATTTAAACACATAATATATTTTTTTCTAATTATGATCCAAGTCTTATGGATGTACAGAATGTTGAGGTTCACTGTTATATTCATTTTATGTACATAGGAAAGTTGTGTCATATTTTTAATAACTTTTTGTGGAAACCTTTGAAAGTGGTACAGATGTTTTACCAGCAAAACACACATTGAAGTATTATTCAGTGTTTAAAAAGAAGACTTGGGGCTGGTGTTATGGTTCAGCACTACAGTGCTTGCCTTGCATGTGCAAGCCCCTGAGTTCAATCCTCAGCACCACATATAAATAAATAAAATAAAGTTGTTAAAAAAATAAAATAAAAAGAAGCTTTAACATTTGTGACAACAGGGATGAAGCTAGAGACATCATTACCAGTTTAAAAGGTCAGCCATTTCCTTTTGCACTTTTTGCCATACATTGACTATAGATATAGCTATATATGTAGCATATTACTTTGCACTTTTTCTTATGTTCCACACACATGTATGTCTATAGTTATAGAAATGTCATATGAGTTTATTCCAGTAGCATTATAGTAACTACAGATACTAAGATGTGTAATTCTCATTAGTTCATTTCAAATTGATTTCACCTATATGGTTTCTTTGATTTTCTATACATACTTGAGAATTAGCTTCAATTTCTAAAAGTAAAGAAACAAAAATATTTTGAGCAGTAATGGTGGTTTCTAAACCTATTGTTATTTATCAGTTGTCAAAGCATCCTGTTTCATAATGTAACCTCACAAATACCTTACCTTAAAAGTGATATAATTAAGTCAAACCTAAATTATTATATTCTTTTTCTGTTGAATAAAAAAAGTTCAAAGACAAAATATGTAACTGTCATTATCTGCTGTCTATATGAAGAATACATGATAATAAAAAAGATTTTAGATATATTTTATCTTAACAATAAATTTTGAATTCTGATGACTTTCCTATCATATACTCCTATGTTACTTTTATCATTTATATTTAGTGTAAAGGGATATGATTGTTATTTTAAATGTGAAACATAAGAAGTATACAAATTAAGACATGAATGAGTAGTCCTAGGCCAACATCTCAAAGATTACCACTTGTCATTTATCAATATTGTAGTGTATTGTTTTCCAAAAACTACCATAGCAATGCTTATAGGTATATGAACCTTTTTAGATCTATTCACTTTCAAATCAAGTGTCTGAATCTATTTCCTTTCCCTCAAATCTAGGGGAAGGAGCTTTGTGATTTTTCTGTGCAATATGTGTAACAGACATAACATTATATAACTATTGGCCTATGATAGTCAAGGGATTATATCTTTTCCTCTTTTTTTCCTCTTTGATCAATAATAGACACCATGCAAGGAAGAAGCCCTATTCCTATATCTAGGTCCATTGTAGGTTTTTTAGTAAGTCTCATTTGAGACCTCATCTGCCAGCTAGCATCAAGTGCTGCCA
Source organism: Callospermophilus lateralis (assembly GCF_048772815.1). Classification (NCBI taxonomy): domain Eukaryota; kingdom Metazoa; phylum Chordata; class Mammalia; order Rodentia; family Sciuridae; genus Callospermophilus; species Callospermophilus lateralis. Next base: position 106,098,276 of record NC_135315.1, read on the forward strand.
AATGAAAAACTGAGTCTTCAGATTCTCCAGGCTTAGATTCCATAAATTTCCCTTAGGGAACCACCCTAAGTTAAGTACCTTCTGTATTTCTGATCCATAGAATCCATGAGCATAATAGATGATTATATTATGTCACTGTATTTTGGAGCAATTAGTAACTCAAAGTCATTGGAGTAATTGCATTTCTATATAACTTTTGATGAAAAGCAAAGGGGCCAATATGTTGATCAAACACCTTTGATCAGAATAACCATATCAGTAGAGTAATGAAAATGATTGTGCAGTGTTTCCTACTGAAAGAAAAACTCAAGTAAAAACTAAAGTTTTTTGTTGAATTAAAAAGGAAGAAAAAATATGGTTTTAAAAAATATGCTTTCAAAGTATGAGGAAATTTAAAGATTTGGTTGATAACATTCTTACCCTCATATCTCTAATGAAAATGCATATGCTATGAATATGAAACTTATTTTGCAGTAAAAAAATGTATGCATACTGTTATATTTTATCAGCATTTAAAAAGGCTTTATATGTGTATATGATGCTACCATATGAATTATAAAGAAAGCATATTGGCAATGGCACTTTGGGGGTTCTTTTTGGATGACTAACTTTAATGTGTCTCCTAAAAATCCAAAGGTCTTCAATTACATAAATTTGTTTCTCACAATAGATATCTCCTCTTTGAATCATTTTAAGGATAGTTTGTAAATTTCTTAAAATATATTTTTCTTTATCCAGATTTACATTTATGTTTCAAAACTGCTAGTGAAAAAATATTTCAGTTTTCCTTGATTTTCAACTAAAGGAGATGTGACTATAACAAGACTTCAGTTACATATGGACACACAAATACATTTCTTATCCAAACAATTATATACACTTTAGATTTTAAAATGAATTATAGTCCAATGTCCATCAATTCATAGTAATGAAATTATATGATTAAATTATATGACTTGGAGAAAAAAAAAACTCAAGAAGAGAAAAAATTAAATAACTTTAAAATAATAAGTTATGGGTTTTATATAAAACTAATTAATATTATAAATAAACTCAGCAAAGACGAAAACAAGAACATATTGTTTATAGATTTTTCTTACACATCATATGCTTTCAATTATGTCAGATGTTTCCAAAATTATAGAAATAAATAACACTGAAGTATTGTTCAGAAAACAATTATATTTGGAGTGAAATGCAGAAAATTTACATTAGAAATATGTTAAGTTTATTTCTATGTATAGAAATATGAGGGAGTGATTTTATAGGAAGTACTAATGGCATTTCTTTATGGAGTATGAAAACACTAAGAATTTTGCTGAAGTTACTGATCTCAGATTTTTATCTTTTTTGAAAGAATAAAAATTATTAATTTTCATGTCTATCATCGTAAATAAGAGGGTTGAATTGTATTTAAAATGCACTCCAATAAACTGAAGATATCAAGAAAATTAATTTGTACAATCAATGTTTAATTATATCAGTCTGGTAAAACCTTAAACTTATTATTTAATTTAAAACAAAGTATAAAATAATGCATTATTTTTATTAACTGCATCACTTAGATCATTAATGAACTCTTGCATGTCACATCTAATGAGTCTTGATTTGCATGTCTTCATTTCACTCTTTTTTTTTGTCTTCTAGAACTGTTTCCCCTTCTATTCTACTGTGTTCATTTCTTCTCTGAGTTTCTCGCTGTTCCTTTCAGATTCCATGATTTTCCTGTATTCCATCCACTTCTTAAATGTTAAAACTCCTAAAACTGTTGAAATTCGATGAAATATTTGTCACGTGAATCAGCAGTTCATCTGGATTTAATTCATGTCTTGTCTCCTTTACTACATTATTAGCTAGAAGAATTAATGGTGGAGAACATATTAAAATCTGTCACATGAGATTTTCACATTCAGTTTGCAATAATCAATTTTAATCATTAGAATGGATTATTATTACCAACCTTCATTTATTTTCTATGATAAATGTACAGATCCATACATGTCACATTGTGATTTTTCAAATGCCTCTCATTTGAACAGATATAGTGTATTCCTCTACTGCCTTGATATATGGCGTAGCACGATGAGTTGTTTGGTCAAATTATGCAATACGAGTCAATATTTTGAATGTATTCCTAAACTTTTGTTTACCATTTTATTTTTCACTAATCCACCATGACTGGAAAGTAGGAAAAAAAATGCACATATAGAGTAGATCTGAGCCTCAAGTTTAGACTGCAGGCAAGCCTGCGTAAGTAACTAAAACCATAGTTCAACTTTAGATATGCTTAAAAGAGGATTTTTTAAAAATTTATCGTGTTAGGTTATAAAGTGAATCATTTTGCAAGACATTCACAATAAAAATAAGTATTGCAAGTAATAAATACTAATTCTATGATCTCAATATATTATTATTTGAACATGCAAAACAAATGGCACTATAGTCCTTCTCCAGGACCCATGTTCCTTTTCTAACAAGTTACTCTCCTCTATTTCAGTGTATCCAGCATTATTTAGTAAAAAGCAATCCTTCATTTTTATTAAAAATCAGGGAAGAAATAATATACAGATTCATATTTGTTTTTGCTTAAAGATATTTTCCTAACACATTAGTCCTTTCTTACCAGCACTATCAGAAAGGGAAATAATTATAAAAGTCAGTGAAATTAATATGATCTAACTTTCCTGTGTACATATATGATTATACCACAGTGAATCTCACCAACATGTACATCCAAAAACACTAATTTAAAAAAAAAAAACCCTATAAGTAAATAGCAGAAAGGTCATTAGAATAGAGGGTAAGGAATGCAGGATGGGAGGAAGAAAAGGGAAGGGGAAATACTGAGCACTGAGTTAGAACAAATTATATTCCATGCTTGTATAATTAATTATACCATAATATATTCTACTATCATGCATAACTTAAAAGGATCAATAAAAAGAGAACTTTAAGAAAGCCAGATTCACATTGATAGAGAAAGTTCCAAAATTTTATCATATGTCCAATTCTTGCCTAAGCATTGATATTTGCCAGTACTATAGACACATAAAGCACTTGAATTTCCTTCCTTTTAATGTATCCTTGTTGTATTCACTGCATCAAATGGCACTCCACCAATCAAACTAGATACCTTATAGACAACCTCAAATTCTAATAATTGTCAACACATACTAATTTGACATACCATTGTTACTTAAACTCACCATTTTTCTCTCAGAAATGTTTATATTTTACCCGATTCTTCCAATACATCATTTCTGTATACAATGTTATAGCATCTAACAACAGGAATGCCCCATATAGTATAAAATATGATTATTTTTCAAACATTTCAAGCATCAATATTAAGTCACAGAAATTTACTTGCAAATACTATAGTAGAGATGAACAACCTGAGGCCCAGAAATATGTAGTTACCCATGTACACATGTTTTGCCCATGGCCGAAACAAAATTTGATCAGAACTTCTTTGGTTTAATCCATCCAATATGACTTCTCTTTGAAATTAAAATTACAAATAAATTGTATCACTCCTCTCTTATAAAATTTTCTATGGAACTCCATATTACTGTTGAAATAAAGTAGACTTCATAACTTGATGTAGAAGACTGTGATTTTAGTTTTCCACTTCCCTTTCAAATTCACTTCACAATTTCCTCAGGGCTGCACTTAGTAGGTATACAGAGCAAGCCTATGTTGTTTCAGGTTTTCCACATTTTTCTCTTTGTGAGACTTAAACAATTTGCCTCATACTTTTGTTTTGTTGAATGTGTCCATGCTTTCCTCAGGATTTAGCCCTAAACTGAATCAAGTCCTGAATTCAAGAGATTTTGAATCAGGAAGTTAACTGGGTTAGAGAATCTACCTCCAGACTCCTCAACTTTATTATATATTTAATATTTCCTGGTGAGGCTGGTTGTTCTTCCTGTTTCTGCTGTTAGGGTTTGAGTTATTTTATTATTATCAATTTATTATTATTATTATTATTATTATTATTATTATTATTTTAGTTATAGGTAGACACAGCACATTTATTTAATTAATTTATTTTTATGTGGTGCCAAGGATCAAACCCTGTGCTTCACACATGCCAGGAGAGCACTCTGTCACTGAGCCAATACTCCAGACTGGCTTTGAGCTATTTGAATTGGGAATTTTGACATCATCTTTGTATCACCAGATCTTTAAAAATATTATTTTGAAATCATTTTGATATTTTATGCTGTATAAACACAGTAAGACAATAAAAATTCTTACTTAAGTATGAACAATAATGTTACAAAGTTCAACTTGCAATATCACTTTCATCTTCAGTGTTTTATTTTCTGGTAGGGTCAGGGGAAGAATGGGGAATAGCTATACACATGAGTGTGGTCATCAATATTACAAAAGCCTCACTCTCAAAGGTGCTTTTGTTAGGAAAAAAAATATATATATATATATATATATATATATATATATATATATATATATATATATATATATCCCAAATGGAAATTGGAAAGTAATGTATGACTTTTAAATAGAAGAGAGAAGCAGAATAAAAGGGGTTGGAAAATATAGTGATACACAGTGCAACTTTTGATATATTGAAATAAAGTTTTTTCCCCTTTTCAGGCTTTTGAAAAGGAGGGCATAATATGAATTAATTTATACAAGATCTTTCAAAGAGATTTTTGAGGATATGTCACAGCAAGAGGTAAATAACTGACCCTGTATATTCCTCTTTGCCTTGAAAGGAAGATAAAATAACTGTAATATCTCCATTTTCTTGTAGTTCTAAAATAACCAAAGTTATAAGGACAGATTTTTCCACAAACTATTCATGTTAAACACAAGTCAATAACTGGCCCCACCAACTTTTCTATTGCTTACATGAAATTACAATGACAATTCCATATCATTTCCAACTAAAAAATTAATAAATGGTGAAGGACTATTTTGAGAAAGAGCCCCTGTTCTTCAGAAAGTACAAATCACACACACACACACACACACACACACACACACACACACACACGTGCATGAATTGCTCTGCCTGTATCTAGGACTAAGTATTTTTCTGTTTGCTCATTGATGAGCACCTGTATGAGACTTCTATTATCTAAATCTCAAAGGGCATGTGCTTCATCACCCACAAATATGCAGTAAGTATTAAAAAAAGGGAGTTCTATGCATGCTCTCAGGGTCCACTGATCATGTAGATTGACAAGATAGTCATTTCCCTTTTATGTGTTTATAAAGTGGAACTAACACTGAATCAAATTTATCTGCTAAGATTTACATGGGAAGAAAGGTGACTTTTCATTGTTTTCTAGAAGTAAGTTCAGATTTTCTTTTGATCCCCAATTTGCCTGAGCAAATAATTTTATTTCAATTTAGTATACTCAGATCTAGTGATATGATTAATATTGCCATCATTGTCTAATTCACAGTTTAATCACTTACAGAAGTGCAGGTTGTCATCCCTTATTTGTTTCCAGTTCATGAGATCCTTTTTATCAGTACAGAGTGCTTCATGGTCACCCCAGTATAGCTGGTGTACATAATTTCTTTGGATACCTCCAGCTGTTGAAGTATGTCTTTTCTTTCTGCAAAGGGCAAGGGGCTTGCTAAAGATGTTCTCGACATTTAGTAAATGTAGTTCTATACTTAATCCCTTGGATCTTCTCTTTTTGTTTTCTGTCCCTGTAGCCAGCAGATGTTATGCTTTGCTGGTTTGTGCTTGTGCTACCTCCCTTCACCCTTTTACCCTTTTCCTAAAGAACTTTACTGCAGCCAACTGTGCAACAGCAAAGACTTCCACTTCTCCTGTAACAGAAGCTCTTTTTCCATTCTCTCAGGCAACCATTGGCTTATTAAGTCACTTTATGTTCTCCAGAAAGGTCAAGAAATTCTAGGTGATTCCCTCCACTATACTGGGGTGTGCAGTGTCCATAAAGCTCTTCACGGGATGATCCCACAGAGCCCATATCACTGCTATTGTTTCTGGAGCATACTGGATATTAGGTTTTCTGTGAATTTCAAAAGCGAATATTAAAAAAAAAACTATTTCCAGCTATAATTGTAATCAGAAGAAATAAAAAATTCTGCTACTCAGTTTTCCCACCAAAATCCAAGCTATTTGCATGTTGAGGTATGATGCATGTGATTGTGTTGTATTCCTTGTCATAGGGATATGATATATGAAATTCAGGCTAGCCTTTGGTTAATATGGAATTAATCTAACATATATTATCCAGGTGAGCCCAATCTAATCATTTGAGTCATTTAAAAGCAAAGTCTAATTTATGGTCGAAAGGAGAGTTCTGAGGCATGTGAAGACTGGCAGTATTACTTCTGGATTAAAGGTGTATGGGGCATGTAACAGGGACCATGATCACTTAGAAGCTTTGAGCAGTACCCAGTGAACAGGCAGAAAGTAAAAAGAGACCCCAGTCTTACAACCAAATCCCAAAAACTTGGATGAGCTTGGAGGAATTTCCTTCCCAGAGATTCTAGAGAATATCCCCACCTTGACAACACTTTGATTTCAGCCTTGACATAGAAGTTGAGAATCCTGTTAAGCCTGTTCAAACCTCTGGGCTATAGAACTGTAAAGCAATGAAAAATAATTTATCTGCCTTTCTTAGACTTGTATTGTTTGAGTAGTTAGATTTGTACTAATTGTTACACAGTGATAGAAAACTAATAGGTTAAGATTTCCATTGAGGAAATTTCCTAAAATAGTAAGCCTTGCTGAAGACCAAAGAATCAAGGCAATAGAGAGAGAAAGCTGAGCAAAACTCAAGGATTTCTCTGAGTAAAACTAATGGGATTCTTCATGTATTGCTGCAAACAAGAAGACCATAGAATAAAATTTTCAGTTTCAAAATTACCTGGAAGAAAGATTGTATTCAATGTAACTAAAATTTTCCTTAAAAAGGAAGACATTTTCAATATGTTTTTGCTGGTAAACATATAAAATAAACCCAGAGAGTTGCTTTTTTATTTTTTTGAAGAAATGATTAGATTATAAAGACTTTGCCTACATTGTGGCAATATGATGGATGGTTTCTGAAAATCAAATTCTCCTATATTAAATTTTCTTTATTTTGTACTTTACACCTGAACTGAATTTAGTTCTGATAGTGTACAATGACATTTGTTTCACTCAGTATCAAATTCAGACAGGATAATACAAAACAAATTCTTCAAAATAATTGCAAAGGTATATATATATATATATATATATATATATATATATATATATATATATATATATATAGTAATCCAAATCATATGATATTGTTTAAAAGTATAACATTTTCCTAGACTTTTCTTCTGCTTAATTGCTCTGGCTAAAATTAAAGTATGATATTGAATAGAAGTGGTGAGTCTGAACACCTTATTTCCTTACTGATCTGAAAGAAAATACTTTTAATTTTTCCCATTAAGTATGATGCTGACATGAGTTTGTCACATATAGCCTTTATTATGTTGATGTAAGTTCTTCTGTCTCTAATTTCTTCAGGGTTATGAATGATTGTTAAATTTTGTCCAAGACTTTTTCTGTAGATATTGAATCTCTTTTCAAGTTATGAAATCATGTCTTCTGCTCAGTCAATATTAACTATGAGAAAAGTGTAAAAGGGATCTAAATAGAAAAGGAAGAAGTAAAATTATCCCTATTTGCATATGATAATTTCTATATTTAGAAGACTCTAAAGGGTCCACCAGAATACTTCTGGAACTCACAAACATATTCAGCAATTTGACAAGATATAAACAACACAGACAAATCAATAGTTAATAGCCTTTGGTTAATATGGAATTAATCTAACATATATTATCCAGGTGAGCCCAATCTAATCATATGAGCCCAATGTAATCATATGTCAGCAATTAATTCAATGTGAAATAAATTGAGTAAAGAATTCTAGTAACAATTGGATAAAAAAGAAGAAAAGAATAGGAATAAACCTCACTCAGGAGGTGAAAGACTTCTACAATGAAAATTATAAAACATTGAAGAAATAAATTGAATAAGATACTAGAAGATGAAAAACTCTATATTTGTGGTTAGGAAGAAATAGTAACCTTAAAAGAACCAAAAATGATCTACTGATTCAGGGGAATCCCTATTGCTATTCTACTGACTTTCATCACAGAACTATAACAATAATATAAGATTCATATGGAAGAACAAAATACAAACTTTAAAGACAATACCAAGGAAAGGAACTCTGCTGCAAGCACCACATAACATGATTTAAAATTATACTACAAAGCCATAGTTCCCCAAAAGCATGGTACTGTCATACAATCAGATGCACAAATCAATGTAATAGAATAGAAAGTACAGAGACAAACCCACACAGCTACAATCATCTGAAACTTGATGAAGCAACCTAAAAATACACTGCAGAAAAGAAAGCTTTGAAAAATGGGGCTGCAAAACTGGACACTCATACATAGAAAAATAAAACTAGATCTGTACCTCTCACTCTGCACAAAAGTCAACTAAAAATAAATCAAAGACTTAAATATAAAACCTGACACTTCATAATGTCAAAAAGGAAGAAGCGGAGCAACTGTTCAATATATAGGTGGAGACAATGACTTTCTATAAATCAGGAAGTAGCACCAAGATTGGTAACAGGAATTGTACTAAATTAAAAATCCCCTGTACATCAAAGGAAAGAATTAGGAAGGAAGAGACAGCCTATAGAATAAGAGAAAATAGTTTCCAATTCTTTTTCTATCAGATGATTAATATCCAGAATGTATAAGGAATTAAAAAATCTCAACATGAAAACAAAACAGAACAAAACAAAAATAACCCATTGAGTAAAGGGGAAAATTAACTATAAAGTCAGTTCTTAAAATAAGTAGCACAAATCTCCAATAGTTCTGTAAAAATTATTCAACAACTTTAGCCATCAGGGAATTGAAAATCCAAATTACACAGTGATTTCATCTCACTCATCATATGGAAATTATCAATTATACTGTTAACAATAAATGCTGGTGAAGATGCAGGGAAAAAGGAACTCTTATATATTGTTGGTTGGAATGTAAATTAGCACAACTAAGAATAGGGATTCCTCATAAACTAAAAGTGACCTATCACAAGATCCAGCTATATTGCCCATATTCATAGGAAAGAATTCCATCCTCATTTTTTATTTAAAAGAATTAAAGTCAGCATATTTTTAGAAACATGAATACCCATGTTATTACAGCACAATTAACCAAAGTCAAGTTTTGGAATTAGCCTAGCTATCTGTCAACAGATGAACAGGTAAAAATGACATTTTTACACAATGGATGTTTATTCAGCTATACAGAGGAAAGAAACTATGTCCTTTACAGGAAAATACATGAAATTTGAGAGCATTATAAAAAAAAGAAATCACACTAAAAAAATGAACATCATGTTTTTGCTTATATGCAAAAACTAGAAAGAAAAAAAGGGAACAAAAAAATGGGATGTCACAAAAATAAAGGGGGAGGTATTGAAGCAAAACTTTCAAATTACATAGTATGCATGCTCAAATATGTCACAATTAAACTCACCAGTGTATTTTTAATATGCTCCAATAAATAATTTTGGCTATAGTTATAGTCTTTTGTGAATCTACTTACATAGAATATAATGAAATGCATAGACTTCAAATGTGCACAAATAATTGCCTATACATGAAACAAAAAAATACAAAATTGAAATAAATAATGAGAAAATAGAAAACGACCATTTTTAATTATTTCAACAAAACCAATGACTTTCATTACATTTTCTTAAAGTTTCAATAAGTTGATAATAATTTTTTTGCAATGAATTGTAAATATGATACAAAAAAGAGACACACAGGCTGCCTTAACATCTTTACATTCATGTCTCACAATCACAGGCAATAGTAGAACTCTCAGATGGTGCTCATTGTCTCCCTTCTTCCTCTGATAGTCATGGCAACCAGAGAACCAGGATTTTACATTCCTGAGGTTAGACCTTCCCAGAGAGAATCTGTCAGGAACTGTGCTGCCAGCAGTGCCTCTGGAAATGTCTTATTAGTGCTGAGAGCTTCAGTATACTACCTGGGTGAAATATTATTTTATTTAAAAAAAATAATATGATACTATTGTGAAAAACTTTTTTACTTGCCTCATACAGAGTTTCTATTTTTAGAAACACAATCACTTTTAAATGGAAAAAATGAAATCATTCTAGATTTGTGAAAGAGCAGTGTTCTAATGACTTCTTGGATGTGCTATTCCTTAACAAATTCATCCCTCCTTCATTGCAAGCAAGGCAAACTTTATCTAATATTATTTGTCATTTAAAAATATTTCAGTCTCATACTAACATACAGTTGGATGGCATGGGTTTATCATTTTTTTGTGTTTACTTGATATTAGCAGTCAGATTCAAGTTAAAGCTTTTACTTTGTTTCTTAGATATTGTGTTCATCATGACTTTATGACCTGAAGGCTATTTTAGAAATATGTACTTTTCAAAATACCATAAAAGGAGAAACATTCAGATTTTTGAGTGTTCTGAAATGTTTATACATTTAATCTTCCACTAATTCATATATAGAATGTTATGTGTTGTAAACCAGATGCCAGTGCCAGAAGGGAAACCCCTTCTTATAAACATGACCCTGACCCACAAAGATAACAGTTTTATCAGAGAAGATGGAAGTAATGAAGCAACTACAAAGCATCATAAAAGTTATAACAGATTACAATACAAAATTCTCTAATGTCCCAAAGAGAAGGTTGCTGTAACATCAAAAATACTACAGAAATATTAACTCAAAATAAAATGTAGTTCATCCAAAATCATCAATTCAGCCTATATTTGAATAACAACAAATTATTGTGTGTGTTCTGAGAGACTAATATGATTATTACATATGATTATTACCATGATAGAGTACTTCATGATCCTTCTAAAAATTCTTATTCTTTCTTTACATACTTGATTTCTACAAATAGTTAAATTGCAGTTTTGACATATATTACCTTTTACTCTATTTTTTCTATGAGAAAACCTAGTATTTACCAATTTCTAAGTGAACATCTGTATCCAGGCATCATCAGTCTCAGCAACAATAGGATTAATCTTGCTCAATATTTTTTCTCACATTAATCTCAATTACCTTTATGCTTCCTTCCATAGTTCAAATACATTTCTTCTATGTCGTCAAAGAAAAAATTTTCAGTGGAATTGTAGTTTTTAGATGGCAGATAATAAGTCATAATTGTGATATTTTCAAAACTAACTTACATATTTATACAAAGTATGTCTACAACTCAAGAATAATTTCTATTATTAAATATCGTATTGTAAAGAAAATTAGGCAACTTAGAGCTCTTTACAAGGTTTGATACTGACATGTAAGAATAAATACTGTTTTTACTGTGGTTATTTAAAATTATGCACTACACAAACACACACACAATTATACTGTTTTTACTGTGGTTATTTAAAATTCTGCACTACACAAACACACACACACACAAACACAATTTCCTTAATTTTTTGTGATATGTTGTAAAATGTGTTTCAGTACTTGAAATCTTTCCTCTAGCTAGCCTCTTGAGATAACATCATAATCTACAAAAACAGTAATGACGAAGTCAGTTTGTAGAAATTTGGGGAATTTATTATCTTGCTGAGGAAGGAACATTTTCTATAGAGAGTGATTTGATTTCTGAAACATTCCCCAGTGGAGTACAAATCAAATAAAACCCTACTTTCTAGGGTATCCTATTAGAAAAATTTTCAATACATATAGGTCTTGGATTTTAATAATCTGCATGGTCATCATAGAAAGAATATTTGGAGATGATAGTGTATCTAACATTTATATACAGTGAGTTTTAGTTTTTTATTAGAAACAGATTATATGCAAGATGACCATTAGAAATTAGCTTCAAATTCTTAAAATAGTAATATAAACCATGACCTCAAAATTTAAGGCATGTATCCCAGAAGGCTTGAAGAATAATCCATTGTGATTTCTTGGCAGGATCAATATATTAGAAGGTTTCATAAATATGCATGTGTGTACATGTTTTTTAAACCATATAAATAAACTCATATTTCATGTTTATTTTGTCTGTTCATTACAATGTTAAAAACCAAGGTATCTGTTCTGATCTCTTTTTTTACTCAAATACTTTTGATATCTAAATTATTATTCTATCAAAATTATTTTATTACTCTATCTCAACTAATAATTCTAGAATCAAGAATTATTTATAATTTTGCAAAGATATCTTTGTTATGTAAATCTACCACATTTAGCTTGTGGTAGGAAAGAAGTATCTATCTCAAATTTAATGGTTATACTTTAAGAGAAATTTCATAGGTTTACAGTGAGAAATACTGGATACTAATGAAATTGTCATTATATTCCTATGTCAACTTCGGAAAGAATCTTTACCATTATAAGTATGAGTTTCCTTGAAAGTAAAATAAAATAATTTGATTTGCTTGACTAGATTAAATCAGAGTTTTCTTCTAATTCTAAATTTAGATAGTAAACATGTATATAAATCCCTGCAATGCATTCATATTTTAAGCCAAAAATTCATCAGTTATAAATGTTTATTTTAGATTTTATGCTTCATCTTGCAACAAACCTAAAGGGACACAATAAAAGAATGTTTCTTCTCTTCACAAACCTCTTAATTCAGCTGTTAAATGTTTACATGCTTAATTTCATCAATCAGACATTTAGAATGAAATGAAAGCCAACCCTCCAGAAAATTTTACTTCCCAAGTGGTGTTAGGATGTAATGTGATGGAAGTAATATAAATTACAGATATAAGAACCAATGAATAGGGCAATGCCATTTACAGACAAAACTAAAATTAAACAATTCTTTCAGATAAAATTTATCATGTGGTATATATGACTAATTCAAAAATCAAATATCTTATGTATAAGGAATGGAAATTGTAAATGTTAATGCATATTCTTTTTTTAGAATCAATGTGAAAGATATTTTTTTAAATAAAAACATTTTAAAACAAACTATTAAAGTATCCAATGTACATCTATACATACATAAATATAGGAAGGTATGTTTTGGGGTTTCTAAAATGATCTTTTCTAGCAAAAGAGAAAAAACAATTTCCAATGTGAATGAGATATTATCTAAATAGGAGTCAATTTTCAAAATAAGAATTATAATAACTAGAAAGAGCTTTTCATTTTACTCAAGACCAGAACACAGAAAACATATAACTTATAAAAATAAAATTGAAATAAAATTGCTCATATTTTACTACAATGTTTTATAGGTTTATTTACTTTTATTATGTAAACATAACCATAAACATATGAAAAGTAAAAATTACACAGGATATGTTCTTTAAAAAACATATACTACTGAGTAGTTCTTTAAAAAACATATACTACTGTTTAATAAACTACTGAAATATTATCTCTTAACTGAAAATAATCTCACTTTATCATTTGTTGCCTTCTTCATCTTGAGACTCTGTGACTCATTGATTGATTTCAACATCTATTGGCTTCATGAGTGAATGTTTAAATACATCTTTCAAGAAATAACATATTCAATGTTGGACTTGTGTTCATTTTTAGGTAAGGGTGGATGATATTAAAGAGCAGATTAATCTCTGTTCTTCAATGCTTAGAGTAGTTAAATTACCTATATGCCAGTGAATTTTAAGTGAAATGCTTCATCATGAATATTTTTGTTGACAGATACTTTTTTTTAATATTAAATACTTAATATAAATATTTAGAATGAGTTTCCCTTTAACTTACTGTTCAAATGACATAAAATGTAATTTCACTTTCTAATTTCATTTTAATAAGATAAAATCTCTTTCTTAAATGCATATTTGTATGTTAATATATACATACAGTAATATAATTATGTTTTAATGAAAATATATGCAATGTGTATATATTTATATGTATATATTTATAGGTACATGCTTCATTAGAGCTAGTTCAGATTTTAATTATATGAGCAACAAATTGGCACTTCAAGATTCAGATAGTTTTTAAATAGTAACAGATTGTTTTGGGACTTCATTTGCTTAAGTAGAGAACTTAGGTTATTTAAGTACAAAACTACAGAGACTGGACAAGATATTTAAGCCAATGTTTGGATATATATGGTTGATGCATTCAGCTCAGTTTCATACCAAAAACATTTGAATGAACTAGTTTCAAAATTCCATTCCATTTCTATTTTTTTAAGTTAATAAATTAAATATAGTTATTAAAGTAACAATTAGTAGCACATACCTAATGAATTAAAAGGAAAATTTTGTGGCATTTGTTGGTTTAATGACAGCACGGAGGATTCAGCACTTTAAGAAAGTCAGATCTGCCTCTGAAAAACTTATGCCAAGTACAAACAGAGGTTCAAATATCATGTCTACACCTTTCAAATCTTTAGTCCAAATAGTAAGGTGCTAAGTAAAAGATGTTCTATTCCTCTATCAATAGACATTTATCTCAAAACAACTTACCAGCAATGTCTGAGTCTAGAATTCTTAGGCTCCTAGGAGTTGTACAACATGTATGTTAGCAGCAGAAGAATGACCCCTTTCCCCTGGTTTGTGTATTATACTTTTCTCACCTCTGGGTTTAGCACAAAATGTGCGTATGATACCTTGATGTTCTTATGTATCTTTTCTTTATAGCAACCCTCATCTCCTACAGATGTCACACATGGACAATGCTCAGGATTTTGTGTACTCCCTCAAATTAAGGCTGTACCATACAGGGAAAGCAGTGTACTAGTTTGTTTGATCTAAGATAACAAAAGTACCACACTTTAGAGAAGCTTAAGCAACAGATTTTTTTAAACCAAACTTCAGAAGTTCAAGTCTGAGATTAAGGTGTATCAGTGAGGTCAGCTCAATCAGAGGGCTATGGTGAAGGATCCATTGCCAGTCTCTTTCAGAGCTCCATGTGGATTGCTGGAGACCTTTAGGCATTCTCCTATATGGTATTTACCTACAAATTTCTCCAATCTCATAAGGTAATTATATCCACTTGTGTAGAACCCACCCTAATGTCCATGATTCTCTCTGAATAGGCATAACATCTAAATGTCACATTCTGAGGTATCGATGGCTAGAATTTCAATTTAAGAATTTTTGGGGAACATAATTTAAATAATATCATCCAAAAATACAGGGAATGGAGTGGAGCATAGGCTAAGTGCCCACAGCATCTTTTGACCCTGCAGACACTGTTTCACTTGGATGTGTGAAACTCACAGAACTTCAGAGTCTCCATGAAATTTCAGAGCTATCAGCACCTGTCACCCAAGTTAAAACTTGGGGTAGATTATATTAATTTCACTTAAAATTTTTAAGTTCAAATTGAAGATATTACCATATTTGTTGAATTCTAGCATATTAGTTTATAGTTACGTCATCATGTTTTACAGATAAGTACTTAAATTTTACAACTTAGAATTCTAAATAGCAAAGTTAGTTTGATTCTTTTGCAATTCTCTGGTAAAATGTGATACTTAGTTTATTAAAATATTTTTATGACATTTTACTAATATTTAATGTGACAAGAAAAAAAGCATGTCAACATTTTTATTAAGTACATTACATAAATATGTTTGATTTGTAGGAATTAAAATACTTTTAATTATTTGATTAAGATATAATCAAAATTTATATCATGTTTTTTATTTTTCTTCATGAAGTAAGAATGATGCTCTATTTTCAAAGACCATCAGATGATCAAAATCTATCTCTTACTAAATCCATGAAGTCACAATTCCTATCTCCCCACCTATAATAAGTTCCCAATATGGCCCTAATCTTCTGATCTGACATAGTCTTCCATTGCTACATAATTATAGACATATAGCTATTATAATATCATCAGCAAATGATCCATCTAATGAAAGCTTCCTTTGAATGTTGATCTATTCAACCTAACAAAATCAACTATCAATTTAGATTGCTGCTGTTATTTATTGATTTATTATTGCATTGTAAGAATTATTTTAAAACTGATGTATGGAAAAGAGAAAAGATGATAAGAACAAAAAAATATGAAGTAGCACGTTCATTAGGGGAAGTAAAGAGAGAAGTGATATAAAAATATCTAAATAAACTAAGTATCATCAATTCAACATAAAGGATTGAGTCTATAGAAGACAGAAAAGAAGAAAAGAAAGATGAAGGGGGAAAGATCATAGAACTACCTTATAGTTTTAATGAATTTTCATCAATCTAATTCTAGTACTTTAAGCAAATGTCATCTTTCAGATGCATATATATAGTATGCATAGCCACTAACTCAATGCAGCATTTGTCAGATGTACCTATGGTGTGAATGTGTAGGTGGATTTCAAAGCACAGCAGAAGAAAGCAATAATCAATTATTCATTGCATGATAGGAAATTTGAAAAGTGTGTTTTCCTAATTGCTTTATCCTTTTACTTATTATAGCTTACTCCCTTATTTTCTAATTTACTTTAAGGGAAAAAAAAAAGAAAGAAATCCCCACCTCAGTTTTCTTACTTCGTTCTTCCATATAGCTTTGACATTTAAATGTTGGACTAGCCCATTGTACCATCATCAGAAATTTTAATTTTTCACATTCACATTCTAGGAAACACCATCCAGTGTGTGTACAGCATATGATACAACTGTTTGCAGGATCATAGCAATGTACATCTAGCCTGGCCTCTGATTATGAACTTGTACTTTCTTTACAACTTATACCACAAATGGTTACTTCAAACACAAAGGAATCTCTCTCCTTTACTTATTGCTAGACAATAATGGGACACCTGTATCATTTTTCTAAATAATCAGTGGAGGAATTCTGCTTCTAATTAGGGCAGAATAACTGATTCTACAGTTACATTTTAATAATAAATAACCATAAAGCTAAATAAAAGTATTCAAGTAAGTATCAAAGAACAGAGAAGGATGGGTCTTCCTTGAAAGCAGGCAAAAGACAGTAGAAAATCACGAATTCTGAGAAAGGGAAAGTTGATAAGTCCCTTAGCCACTTGGGTACTCTTATTGGGGACAGTTTTTACTATAGCCAGTAAGATAGATTTCCAATGGAGTCAGAAATTCTACAAAATAAAAGAAGCACACAGGATGTTGTAGACTTTGAAACAACAATGCAATTTGTGTTGAAGGGCAGTAAAAAAGAGATCTGGGAAAGGAAATGTAAGAAATATTGCAAATGCTGAGAATTGGACTGTGTGCATTTCAGGAAGTTCAACTTCAATGAAAGTTCACTAGAAGGCAGTTTTTAGGAACTTAAGTAAAGAAGAAACTCAGAAAAGCTGATTGAGTAACCAAGATTGTTTGGAGAGATTGTTAACACATGAATAAACACAGCAGGTACAGAAGAGAGACATCTGTAAAGCCCTACCATGAATCAATGAAGCTTCAGTAAAACCAACTCCTGTCCAACACAACTATCACTGGAAGAGTGAGTTTGGGAGTGTGAGGCCCCCAATCCAGAGATAACCGGGCTGTTTGAGCTTCCCATAGGCTCAGTATACTACAGAAAATGACCTCACCTAACAAGTTCAAGAATAAGTCAATCCCAAATAACCAAAGGCTGAATGAATGTTTTCTCTGATATGTGGGTGCTAATTCACAATAATGGGTCCAGGCTATAGAAGAGTAAAGGTACTTTGGATTAGAGAGAGGTGAAAGTATATGGGATATGGTAATAGAAAAGATGATTGAATTAATCATTTATTTTGATTCTATGTGCATATATGACTACATGACTGATATAACTCTACATCATGTACAACCAGAAGAATGAAAGTTATACTCCATTTATGTATGATGTGTCAGAATGCACTCTACTGTCAAATATAACTAAATGAAACAACAACAAAAATCTTGAAAAAAAATGTTAATTAGCAAAAAGAAAACAAAAAGAAACAAAGAAATACTGAAATGTTGACCAGAACAAGAATCAATTTTTTTTACAGAAGCATTATTTAAATTATCTACAATACCATATGCAATAGCTATAATGCAGTTTAAACTAATAACAATGGCTACAAGCAAGAAGAATCTAATGAGATATGATCATTAAATACAAAGTAATATTATGGATGGGATTACAGAACAGAAAGATAACATTGATAAAACATGAGGAAATCTAAATAGCATAGTGACTTTAGAAAAATAATGAATCAGTATTGGCTTATAAATTATGACAAATGTACTATGCTAATATAATATGGTTATTATTAAGATACTAAATGTAGACTTGAAAAAAATCTCTCAACTATGTTGTAAATTTTCTATAGATATAAAACTATTCCAAAATAAAAGTTCAATGTAAAATAATAACACATGAAAATAAGAAACTAAATGTGACTCAACTTCAAAAAAACACTGTATTATAGATATCTAATACTCAGAATAAAATTAAAATGTGCTACTATAAATGGATTAAAGTAATGTCTACAAACATGTTTAAAAACTAAATGTCAATAATCTCAATAGCAATAAATGAATAGTTTAAATAGAAGGGAAGGGATTTCATCCAAGAAATTCAAGCTATATATGAAAACATTAAATGGAAATCCAAGAAGTAAAAATTATATTCATTGAAATGAAAATTTAATTGAATTGCGTTAAAATCATATTGGAGATTGTAACATTAGACAGAATTTAGGAATCAATGAATCTGAAGAGAAATTAATAAAAAAAGTTCCAATCTTAAAAATATGTTTTAAGAAAGGAAGAAAAATGAACATAGGCACAAAGTGTTATTAAAAACTATTATACATTTTCATGGATATTATTAGAATCCCAAATGAAGTGGAAAGTAAAAAATATGGAGTTGAAATATATTTGAGGAAATTTTTGTTAAATACCTCAATTTTAATGAAAAACAGTAATACAAATATTTTAAAAAACTTATTAATTGTGATAAAATCATATCTAGGCACTTCATAGTTAACCTGGTGTAAAAAGGTAAGGAAAAAAATTGAAAGTAAACAAAGGAGAAAATAATTAATTCTGATCAGAAATAATGTTGACCAGAATACAATGGTATAAAGTTTGGAAAGTGCTAAGACATAAAAAAACAAAATGTCAATGAATAATATTTATAGCTAAATGTTCTTTTCAAAATTAACAGTAAAAAAACACATTTTCCAATAAAAAAAAGATTGGTTATAAACTCAATTCAAAATACCTAAACTGTGAACCAACCTAGATTTCCTTCAATAGATGAATGAATAAAGAAAATGTTGTATACATATTCAATGGAATATTACTCAATGTTTATACCAGCACAATTCACAATAGCTAAACTGTGAGACCAACCTAGATGTCCTTCAATAGATGAATGGATAAAAAAAAATGTGGCTTACATACATGATGGGACATTGTTCAGCAATAAAAGAGAATAAAATCATAAAATTTGCAGGTAAATGGTTTGAGTTAGAGAAGATAATGCTAAGTTAAGTTAGCCAGCCCCCCTAAAAATAAATACCAAATGTTTTATTTTATATAAGCAGGCTGATTCATAGTGGGACAGGGAGAAAGAGCTTCTGAGAAATAGGCTAACTCTAAATAGGGAAGAGGGGTTGGAGGGAAAGGGAGAGGGGATGGGGTTATTAATGATGTAACGATAATTTTTATCCAAAGTACTGGTATAAAGACACGAATTGGTGTGAATATACTGTGTATACAGCCAGAGATATGAAAAATTGTGCTCTATATATGTAATAAGAATTGTAATGCTGTCATTTATATAAAAATAAAAAGAATGAAATTATGACATTTAATTCTGATCAGAAACAATATTGTCCAGAACACAATGGTATAAAGTTGGGAAAGTGCAAAACATAAAAACAAAATGTCAATGAATAATATTTTTAAATGAATGGAGTTGTAGGATACCATGGTAAGTGAAATAAGCCAATCCCCAAAACCAAAGACCAAATGTTTTCTGATATGTGGATGCTAATTCACAATAAGGAGGGGGGTGGCACGAGGGAATAATAGAGTCACCTTAGACAAAGTAGAGTGGAATGAAGGGAGGGAAGGGGAGAGGAGGCAATGTGGGGATAGGAAGGATAATAGAATGAAAAAAAGACATTATCACATTATGTATGTATATGATTACATGTCCTATGTGATTCTACAACAGGTACATTCAGAAAAATGGGAAATCATACCCCATCTATGTATGATATATCAAAGTGCATAAATGTATTTTACTGTCATATATAACTAACTAAAATAAATTTAAAATATTTTTAAAACCCCACAGTCTTTTGATAGATGGAAAAAATAGACTCATTAAAAAAAGTTGGTAGAACTTATTATAACCCCATGTACACCCCAAGGAATACTAAATGATATTGGTCAGGATGAAAGCATATACATGTAGATATAAACAATTTTATTATGGCATATAATATTATTAGGAAGCATATACACTATATTAGGAAATAAATATTCTAGGAAATAAAAACTATCTCACAAAAGCACCAAGGGTGAACAACAATAAACAAATTATATTGTTTTTCAGAAACAGGGTTTTCCCAGTAAAAACTAGGTATTTTGATATGGGAACTGTAAAATATGTATTGTCAAATAAATTTGGCAAATTTGAAGTTGTATATGAAAATGTTGAGAATTAAATGTGAATTTTAAAATATAAATTGATAACAATGTTAACAAAATAATATTTGATAAATAAAGAATATATCCTGGGGTTGGGGATGTGGCTCAATTGGTAGCACATTTGCCTGGCTTGCATGTGGCCCGGGTTGGATTCTCAGCACCACATACAAAAAACAAAGATGTTGTGTCTGCCTAAAACTAAAAAATAAATATTAAAATTCTCTCTCTCTCTCTCTCTCTCTCTCTCTCTCTCTCTATCTATCTATCTATCTCTCTTTCTCTAAGTCTCTCTTTAAACAAAACAAGAATATTTCCTGATAAGCCTCAAAAACCTGTGAACAATATAATTAAAATAAGTTTTCAAAAGAAAGAAAATTAAGTTGTATATAAAAGAAAATATTTAATTAATGCAAAGAAATAATAAGCAGCAAAGACACAAAAAAAAACAGAAAGGAGATATATACACACATACACACACACATATAATAGCAAGATGGCAGACAAATCTAATCATGTTAATGATTTCCTTATATATAAAACCTAAATACATTAATCAATGAAATTTTCAAACCTGATTAGAGAGAAAAACTGAATAATGTTATCTAAAAGACATACTTTCAATATAAGGGGAAAAAGACTGAAAGAAAAATGCAAATTGTAAGCATAAATTATCAAATCAAAGATGTCTCATGTTCTGTGCTTTTCTTTCTTTAAATCTCAATAGTCTAAATTACTTCTTGCATAGTAAAAATGTATTTGGGTACCAGTTCACTCTTTGGTGTTCGTCTATGCTTATTCTTATGGTTTTTATTTTTTGGTATCAGGAATTAAACCCAGGGCCTCTTAATCATTGAGCCACATTCCTGCCCAACCGCATTTGTTTTTCCTTGTTTTGTGACAGGGTCACCCTAGATTTCTTATAGCCTTGCTAAATTGCTGAGGCTGCCTTTATGATTTTGAACTTGGAATCCTCCTGCCTCAGCTTCCTGAGTTGCTAGGATTCCAGGTGTGCATGCTACACCCCGCCAGGAAGCCATTATAATTTAATAACAAAATAAAAAACTAAGTGACTTGTTATCATTGAAGCTACTTGTTATGAAAACAAGCTGAAAGATCAAGTATGATACTACAAGGCTGTATAACTAACAGAGTCTAAGATAGTGTTGCATATTGTATTGCTTTTAGAAATCTAGGTGTTCAGCAAGAACGAAAAAAAAAAAAAACATTTTGAATTTGTAACAAAAGTACCATGGTATACAGCTTGCTTTTCAGAATAATGTTGGAAATTGCTCAAAACTTGATTTTTTCCCTTTTAAAATGAAGTAAAATCCTTTGTGATTAGAATGAACCAGACAGAAATTAGAAGGCTTTGCAGTTGTCAGGTAGAATGAACACAATTCCTGATGGAGAAGTTAAGTGACAGCAGCCACCTTTTGTTCATTACATTACCAGTGCATACCCAATGAATGACAATCATTGCAATCCTGAACCTGCATTGTTATTAAGAAGGATGAAGAATGACTCATGAAGCTCTTAGCAGTAATGATGCTTGTCCCAGAAGATGAGAGAAAAAGCTAAGCAGCTGTAAGATGTTCTGTTTGATGAGGAGGATTATGATTAAAGAAGGAGCACATCAGGGCTTTTTTAAACCTGATAGGGGGATTACTTGAACTATAGAAAATAATGAAGTGTTACCCATCATAATACCACTACTAGTTGATTAATTGGGACTTGGGAGGGATTACTAAAATCAATACTCACACAAACTATTTTGAGTTAAATAATATTCTGAATCAAGTTTTAGTTTTTAAATTAAATCTACAACATTAGGTGGTAATGAAATGTGATTCACAAACTATGAATAAATATGAACATCTCATAAATTGTGACCACAGTAGTGTTGTGCACGAGTTACACTGTAATCTTCATTTGATGGTCATTTAATGGATTTAACATCATTTAATGGTCATTTGATCCTCATTTAATGGATTATATGTCAAATACAGAGATAAGTAAAGGAGTCATGAAATTCTGATTCAGTCAATAAAAGTAAATTTTAACAGTGTTTTTAAAACATATATGCAGACAGTATAAATTCAATATTCATGCTCTCAAAACAATGAATCTGAAAGTTCTCAAATTTTACATATATGTGTATGTTCCTTCATTGGACATATAAGACAAGTTCTCAATTGTTAAATCCAAGTGTCACTGAAATAAATATTATGGTCATAGCATAATTCTGTAAAAGAAAAAGGACTTGTATGGTCTTATAATAATATTATGCAATGAAATAGACTTCATAGAACTAACTTTCCTTTGTTTTAAAGAAAGTTATATATGAGGGAGAAAGGGGTAATATAGATTCCTGTTAAGATGGTTAAGATTCTCCCAGCTTCCATTTCAAATGTCTAAACTATGATGATCTTCTAAAATAAACTGGCGACTGAAACACAATCTTCAGTCAAAAAATGAATATTTTTACTACAAATCCGTTTCTAATCAGTAATTTTATTATTGTGGTTAATTGTCAATCCTAAATTTGGAAAGTAAGGATATCAACAGGTTGATCAATGTAAATGGCTAGATAATTAAACTCACACTATCAAGATTCTCCAGATATTTCAAAAACTAGAAAAAAGTAGAATATCTAAAAAAAAGGTTTTTGAATTTATGTGAGTTAAGTATTTTCATGTTTACATCCTACATCTTAAGTGTACTTGTTAAAACTGACACTGAAATAATTTTACTGTACTCATGCAAATACAAATTGCTGTTTGTAAAATATGTGACAAAAGATGAATGAAATTATATATCAGAAATTACAAAATTGAAAAAAAAATAATAAAGATAATAACTTTCATGTGTGCTGTTTCTTTCTTTCTTTCTTTTTTGAGGGGATTACCAGGGGTTGAACTCAGTGGCACTCAACCATTGAGCAATATCCCAGCCCTATTTTGTATTTTATTTAAAGATAGGGTCTCACTGCGTTTTTTTTTTTGTTGTTGTTGTTGTTGTTGTTTGTTTGTTTTTGTTTTTGTTTTTTGGTCAGGTTGGCTTGATCTCGCCATCCTCCTGCCTCAGTCTTCCCAGCCACTGGGATTACGATCCTGTGCCACCTCACCTGGCAAGAACATTAATGTTTTTGAGATGTGATCTCTTAATCATTACCATGTAGACTGAAGAGTCAAGTCATTTTGAATTCTACTTAAATTTTCAGTTTTTTTTTAAACCTTACTTTGTTCATTTCATCACAAAATAATAATTAGCTTGTTGGCATTTTTCAGTTTAATACACAGCTATGGTAAGTCATACATTCCCAAAGCAATTATACTTTTGTTCTTTCTTCCTGTACATAGTGTGATTAAATTCCCTAGTGACTCTCTAGTTTAAAAGATGCAGAAATAATGCCTACTTTTATTTTATTCCCAAATGTAGTTATTTAAAACTGTAATATTCTGTGTCTTATGTTAAAAATGATTTTTTAACACAATCCGAGGTCATAATATGTTAAAGTCTGTAAACAAGTCAAGTTGGCGCCTGGCATTTTGCCAGAGGGAGTGGTTTGTGAAGTAATGCCAGCAAGCCATTAAGTGTGGATATTCCTTATTGGTTGACTGCTGTACCTAGTTTATGTTAATTAAGATAAGCTGTGTGTAATGTATATATACCCCTCCTGTCCTACAATAAACGGCTCCCACTCCTGCTGTATCAATCTACACAAGTTGTTTGTCACCCCCGGTTACTTTGCTGCAGCTGGACTGCGGCAATAATATAAAAAAGAATGAAAATGGTGTTGGTGGTAGGTCACATGGTAAAGGATTTGTGCTAAGAAGATCATTTTTTTTTACTTCAGAGGCTCAATGCAAGTCAACCATCTCTGTCATTTTATGCATTTATTGAATTTCATCATTGGCTTTTTCATATATATTGTAATCCATTTTCCTATAATACTAGATAGGATATGTAAATTCTCTGAACTCTGTCAGATTTATAGATCATTACTAAAAGTGATCTAAATGCATTGTTAGCATTTATACAATGCATTTATTGATTACCAAAAGCTTTAAATCAGGATATAATTGAACAAATAGCTCCCACTGATATTTCACAAGTTCCATGTATACTAGCATTTTACACTCCAGTGTACAATCACTATGAGGAATTGTTAATGAACAAGCCTGAAAAGCAAACATCATAAACATGAGTTATATTTCTTTCACTAAAGTAGGAAAATAATTTGTTACTGATAACTATTGTTTTATTTTTATCTGCTTTTGGTGTTTGCTTACTTTAAAAAGAATTTTAAGTGCAAGTACAGTTTTAAAATAGTTTCAACAAAGTCTTTATAAATAAGATGAAATTCAAGGGCGAAATATATATGTGATAAGATCATCTCTAATTTGTGATATAAAATTCTGATAAATGCCCTCTTCATACTTTTGTCCCACTGTTAGAAACATTCATGTTTTATTCATTTTCATTTGAATCTTTAAGAACATCATAAGAGACTGCTTATGTTTTTTATTTTCTAATTTTGAGACAATCCACAATGGACATTCTCATATAAATGATTCTAATATAATCACAGTGTCTTCAATGAACAATGCACTTAAATTGAATTCACCATTATCTCCAACAGTTAAGAACTTTCATACTACATTGGTTTTATGACTTTTCTAAAAAATTTTAAATCTTTTCAATTAAGCTGACACAAGTGAAAGCATGAATTTTTCATTAAAGCAGTATGAATGAATTTCATTTTCCTTTGCTTCTTAGAAAATATAAGGCATTCTATGTCATAGTTTCTAAAGTTACCAAAATGTATCAGATTTCTGAATAAATATGCATATACAGCTTCTATATGTGAGAATAAGATTACTTGAAATGTGAGCATCTCATGTGATGTATTATCCAGACTTGTTCGAAAACAAATGTTCAATTCCTATTTTATTTTATGTTACATAATTTTACAGTTATGTTACATTTTGCATAGAATTTTAGTGTAACAGTTCTCTTACAGCTAATTCTCTTTTCATGTTCTAGTTAATTATTTTTTAATGATGCATGATAAGCAAAGGTATTTTTAAAACATGTTCCCATCTACCTTATTTCCAAAGGCTCTTCTCCATTTACTGCCAGTATGATATACCTTATGCCTGCTGAGAATTTTTCTCTTAAGAATCCAATATTTCAAATCAAATTTGGGGAAACACTGGTCAAGTTAAATACTTATATGGTTTCAAAATAATAAATTGTTTATTAAACAAAGTGATAACGAGGAAAAAGTTGTCCAATTTAATTCCTCTCAGGTTTATTTGTTGAACTTAGTGACTCAGAGCAGGCCCAAATCACAATTTCTGACAGCTGGGGCTTTTGAGAAGCTACTCTGAAATACCAAATCCAAGAAGGTTTTGATTTTGATATTCATATATTTTCCCTGAGGAATAAGGTCACTTTCTAAATCATGAAAAAAAAAAAACTGTATAAATTAAATTTTCTAGCAAAAATTTAAAAAAATAAAAACTTAAATAGGATTATATTTCCCAAACCTGAAAAATGAAAAAAAAAATAGAATACTCTGTGCAGCTGATATGGTAGATCAGATCTGGCAGTAATCTGACTGACTCTCAACATTATGATAAATCATACCTTAATCTCTTCAACCAGGAGCCTCATTTACATCTGTTCTAATTAAATGCCATTTCTTGTTTATGCAGATCACACAAGATGGTTTGGATACTTTTTTTGTTAGAGACCACTTATCATTTAGAAACAGAATTGGAATGCTTTGATACACCAAGCCAGGATTAGTCTTCCTACTGTTTATGTGTAAAGATAGACTGATAATTTATTCTATTATAAATGACTGACAGAACAAAGGTTTCTTTGATAATCAAGCTGCACAGTCTTTGGGGGATGAATACATACTGAGACTTGCAATGAAAGAAAAAGAGTCACTCTCAATGTATCTAAAAGAGGGAAAAGAGGGTTAACAAAACAATTAATTTCAGAAATTGTTGAAATGCATGTTAGTACAATAAATTTACCATTTTACATATGTATTTATAAATTTTTAAAATAAAATAGTACATGGTGAATTCCTTCCAAAAATAAAGAAAATGCTTTGCAAGTAATTTGCTTAAATTTGGTTAGATATAATGCCAAAAATAGCTGTTCAAATAAATCTAACCAAAAGTAATAAAAATCTACATATAGATTAAATTCTTCATTGTGTTATCATTAGCAATTTCAGTGACAGGATCATTCAATTAAATAATTGGATAAAATATTTAATCAGAAACTTGTATACACAGGGTTGTTATATAAATAATAAACTAAATACAAAAAAAGTTCAAAAACTAAGTCCATGATTTGACTATTAGTTTCACTTGGGCTGAATTGCAATGCTAATTGGTTAATAATGTGTACATATTGCCTATCATTTAAAATAATTAAAGATATATATATATATATATATATATATATATATATATATATATATATATAGTATACTATGCACCACCTTCTATATATAAATAGAAATATTTTTAAGTTGGGAGTTAAAAATCTCAACCATAAGTGTCGCGACCCCTTGCCCGCAAGGAAGACGCAACTCAGGAATCTTCTTTCAGCAGTTTATTCAGGCCTTGATTTAAGTATCTTTTAGTGACTCCCTTTCTTCTTCTTTTCTCTCGAGGGCCCAAGCACAGCCTAATAAAGCCTCCCACGTACCAATCTTAAACCGCCGCGTGGGTCTTTCTTATAGGGTGGCAAGAGATAGCGTGCCAACTCTCCACAAAGGAATTTGATTTATCACAGGCCACAGTGGAAGCCGGCGCCATCTTCTAATGGCGGCCACAATTTACAACAATGCCTTACTACACATAAGGTAAAATTTCATGTTTTCAAAACAAAGGACATAGGAAGTCCCATTACTTTTACCTAATCTCAATTACTTTTAAAACTTTAAATATTATCCACCATTAAATATGTTCACATATTATGTTTTCATGTAAAATATATGGAACAATGGAGATGGGGAGATTATTGTAAGTGCTAAAATAGCTACTTCTGTAGCTGACACCTACAGACACCTATATTCCATGTTCTCACTTAGCTTTCTGACAACAACCAAGCTGGATGACCTTTTTGAAGAAGAAACATGAATTTTTATTGTTATAGGATCTAAGTCCTTTTTAGCCTTGCATTAACTGGTCTACATGGATTTTCAATTATACTATTTACTTTCAATATTATATTATCATGCAGATGCATTTATTTCTGGCCACTTGGTTCCTCAGTCTTTCCCAGATATGGAAGGCACAACCTGTTCACTCTGTTATTAAAGTCATATTTACTAAGAGGAGATTGTCTCATATTCTTCTCATAGTTCTCATGACCATACCTGCTATCTTGGGGGAAGATATCACCTTTTGCTGGCCACTGGATTAAAGTATATATCATGTGAATGAGTTAGACTGCTCCATTTGTAGTATTTTATACTCTTTTCAGTACTATAGTTTTGTCTTCAATAGCTATTTGTTAGGGTCTGTAAAAAGTCAAGATGGCGCCTGGCATTTTGCCAGAGGGAGTGGTTTGTGAAGTAACGCCAGGGAGCCATTAAATGTGGAGATTCCTTATTGGTTGACTGCTGTATCTAGTTTATGTTAATTAAGATAAGCTGTGTGGAATG
Organism: Callospermophilus lateralis; assembly: GCF_048772815.1. Classification (NCBI taxonomy): domain Eukaryota; kingdom Metazoa; phylum Chordata; class Mammalia; order Rodentia; family Sciuridae; genus Callospermophilus; species Callospermophilus lateralis. Next base: position 106,126,613 of record NC_135315.1, read on the forward strand.
TATATATGCCCCTCCTGTCCTACAATAAAGGGCTCCCACTGTTGCTGTATCAATGTACACAAGTTGCTCCTCACCCACCAGTTATTTTGCTGCAGCCAAACTGCGGCAGCTATTCCATATTTCTATTAGGTAACTGCTTCTGGTTGATATGGAACATGCTAAATTATTAAATTCATGGGCTTGAAAACATTGCTGTGATTCAAAAGCAACTTGTTGAGGTATGTTTTACATAAAGTAAAATGTACATCTATGAAATCGTCTTTTGATCAATTTGGTATGTGTATGTACTCAGAAACCATTACCAAAATGGATAAAATGGTGTTCAACACCATGATTCCTTGCAGCCTTATGCCCCTTTCCTTATGCTGCTTTCCATCCCACACTCATCAGGCAACTACTAATCTGCTCTTTTATTGTTTACTTACTTAGTCTATTTATTTCAGGACGGAGAACAAATTTGGTTGCTGTTGTCTCATTTTGGTCAGAATAAGCTTTACCTATCTTAAGCTCTAAAATTATCTCCCAGAATAAAATAATATTGAGTTGAGAAACATGGCAAGAGATAAGATTAATGGCAAGTCTATAATTAGACATGCTTTACTTAGAGTATATATCTGTGCTTATTAGAGAAAGAATCAATTACATTTTAAGACATAAAAAATGTCATTAACTACCAGTAGGTATCCAGTTGGTTGCTCCATGGTAATTGTGTTATACCTGGGTTACAGAATTGGCCTGTAATGGTAGAAAGTTTTCCACTCAGCAGTGCAGTATTAATGAGATAAACCTTAGAGAAAAGTCTACATATTGGGCCTCAAGATCTTTCACTATGGTTGTCCCCTAGCAAGCATATCATTAGACATAAAGAGTTCTATATATTGTACCTACATAGAGATAGGCACCACTATTATTTTATCTATTTAGATATCATTGCCACATTAATTATTCAATTTTACTTTTTTTTTGATTCTTGGTTAAGTTAATAAACATCTTAGACATTGCCTCAGTATCCATACCTGAGTATATCCATACCTCAGGTTAACTTGTTTCCACAAAGAGTATACAAAATGTTTTAGCCAATTATGTGTTTTTTGGAAAAACAATTATAATCACTAAAGCATAGGAGCAGCCAAAGTAGTAGCCCCAAGGATCTAAGTAGTTTCTGAGAATCTGCTCTTTTGATGCAGCAGCCAAACACTGGACTTGGAATATTATGCTGACCTGTCTTTAAACAAGGACACTTAAAATAGATTTCCCATGGGGACTAAGGTATAGGTTGAAAGAAAAATGGTGAAGTAATTGAGTAGGTACCAAAAGAGTCTCAACGTCTTGCCTATGCATATCACTTATGCCCTAAAGACCAATGTTGACCAAATCAGAGTTAGAATATAAACTATATATATTTAAACCCAGTTTTTAAAGCATTAAGTACATGTAATTTTATACTTGTTTACTGTGTTTTAAGCACTATGTTAATGTGGACTGATTTGAGAGGACTGTTAGCAAGCTAAATTCCAGTATTCATCCAAAACCCTACTGCTTTGCACTATTCTTCTTCAAATATATCTTATTAGAGACTCCATTCAGAATTTTTCCATGCCCAAAACTTCTAATATCATTTGATATGGTGGATTAAAAATCAGGAAATTTGCACCACAGCTTAATCCTGAGGTAGATATCTTTTGCACTGAGACCCAATTAAAATTGGAAGTCTTATGTACTGTCTGATAAATGGGTTAAACAGCATAGCCAAATTTGGTATATACATTGTCTATCAAATACAAGGAGACATAACAAAAATTTTGCCTATTTTATTGTGGAAGTCTCTTATCTAAACAGAACACCCCAAACATCTTTTGTATTATATGATAGACCTTCTTCTCAATTGTACTATAACAAAGAAAAAGAAAATTAATATAATCTTGCAGGCATACACCAAACACAATCTTCACCATACATCAATCATGTTATTTCCTTACTGATAGGAACATTTAAAAGTAGCTTTGTTGTATTTTCCAGGGTTTGCATTCTTCCAATAAAGACAACACATCTAAAACAGCTGCTGTGGTTTTCATTACTAACTTAGAAAGACATCTTACTATCATAGAAAATCTCTATGACTTATGTGGATGTGTTACGGATTAAAAGAATTAACTGGACATATATTCAACTGTGCATTCCTCAAAGCTTTGATAGTAATAGTAATCTCTACAGTTTAACAGAGGATACAACACAACTCTAGTTCCTTTTTAAGATTAAGGAAGTTTCAGGAGCTTCAACCTAGCCTTTTCTATTTTTTACAATTCCTTTCTGTAGTGTCCCTGAATATGCTAATATACTAATGTGTGCCTTGTACATGTTGCCTAGATATCTGTTCTTGTTTCCTTTTATGGGATAGAGGAAAAAATTCTGAGATCAGCAGTCACAACAGTTACATCAGGACTTTGGTTAAGAATTCATCTATGACTATTCTATCTTTTGGACCACTATTGCATATTGGATTTTTGACAATCAACAAAAGCTGAGAAAGTATATATGGAACCCTCAATTTTTATTACTTATTATCTAAATTATTGCAGTTTTTAAGATATTTCAGTGAAAGTCTCCTAACATATTAAAATCACTCTGCCCATAGCTTTGAAATACTGAGTCAGGATTTATGGGAAGCTTCAATGCTGGACTCCACCTTTAAGGTACTATGCTTATCTTATGTGGAAAAAATCCAAACATCATTTTTGAAAGTTGTTTGCTGCAATGTTTTCCAAGAACCTTTATATAAATATTGCTACAACTGAATTACATAAAATAGTTGGAATTTACTGCCTTCAAATTTGGAAACTAGATGTGCAAATCAAGATATCAGCAGAGTTGGTTTCAAGATATCAGCTCTTGGTACTCTGATAGAGAATATGCCCATGCCTCTCTCCTAGCTTCTAGTGATTGCTATAGATCCTTGATATTCTATGGCTTACAGCCAAATCACTCCTATATCTTCCTCCATCATCACATGACCTTTTCCTCTAGGACTCTGCTGTCATTGTGTGTTTTTAAATCTTTTACCTCACAAGTATAATGATCATTTTATTTAGGTCTCACTCTAATCTGAGTATAACCTCATCATAACTTGATTACTTTGAAGATAAAATGCTATTTTAAAATAAGGTCACATTTGTAGATATTTAAGTTTGTACTTCAATACATCTTTTGGAGCATTGTAACTCAATCCACAAGTGATGTATTGAAACCACATTGCAAAAGATAACACCATCTTTGATAGTACAACAGAAGGCAGACTGACAAATGAGATGGATCAAGATGGGTATTTTAGTTGGCTTTCCATCATTGGGGAAAATACCTGAGAAAATCAATGTACATAAGGAAGGATTTATTTGTATTCACAAGTTAAGAAGCTTTTCTCTGAACTCAAAGATAGAAATCATGGTGGTAAGTAGTAGCTGAGGAAAGCTTCTTACCTCATGGTAGTTATGAAGAAGGGTAAGAAAAAGAAAGAGTGCAGGGAAAAGAAATGTCCTTCCCTGGCATGCTTCCAGGGACCTATTTCCTCTAGTCAAATCCCACCTCCTAGAGTTCCCACTACATTCCAGGAGTTCATTTAACTATAAATGGGTTAATGCACTGATTAAGTCAGAGCCTTCAGATCTGTTTAAACATTTCCTAAAAGCTTCACCATTGAAAACTGCTGCAATGGCCACCAAATTATCAACATTTTAGAATTTGAGGGACATGCCCAATTTAAACCATAACATTCTTCTTCTGGTTCCAAAGAATTATGTCCATCTAATAATGTGAAATGCATTTAGTCTGTCTCTAAAGGTCCCCATATCTTAATGGTTTCATAACTTCTTAAAAGCCTAAACCCAGAGTATTCTCTGGTACTCAAAGAAACTTTTTGCGATGATCTCCTATCAAAATTCAAAAGAAAGTTACACACCTCCAATATGCATTGACATAGAGTAAATATGCACATACCAAAAGAGAGGAAGAGGGGCATAGATAAAAATAATGGGACCAAAGCAAGATATTTACCCAGAAGAACAGAGCATAAATCCCACAGTTACAAGTATGGCATACAGAGCATGTGATTGTGAGATGTTGGACCTCAAAGGGTGGAGACACTCCTGACTGTATAGTCTTGCTGATTTTAGTCCACATGGCCTCTCTTTGACTCATCTTCTTATTGTCTGCAGATTTCCTTAGCAGAAATTCCATGTTATTGGTACACCTACCTTCTTGTGGTCTCCATTGAAGCCATTGCTCCCATCCTACAACTTTATATATTGCTATCTCAGGGGCTACAGACATTTCTGGCCTCTCAGGCCTCCCTCAAAATTTTGGAAAAAAACCTCCTTATGCTCATAACTATTGCATTGTTCATGCCTTCAAAGCCAGGACTAGGTGAATTATGTCAAGGTTGGTTGTCAGAAAGAGTAGTAAAATAGGCCTACTAGAAGCATGGCTACAGTGTCTCTTAGTACCTGTGTGGCTAAGAATGGTGAAAAAAATATATATATATATATTTCAAAAGCATCTTCTTAGTTGGGCCTCTGCAAAAAAATTGCCCCTGGAACTGTGTTCTTACAGAAAAGTCTTCAAATAAGTTGACACTTTTATACGTTTGAACCTGTGATGAGCAGTATCTGGCCAATTCTTGAGATTCTCTCATGGCATCTTTCCTGTTTTCCTGAAGCAACCTACTTAGTTTCTCTTCAGTAGCATTATTCTCGTCAGCAGCAGAACTTTTTGGCCCCAATTTTGCAATCATTTTGCTGGACAAACTAGAATATTTTTTTTTCTACATGTCTTCATTTTTCGTACTTCTGATTCTCCCTATAAACCTGATGATAAAGTCCTCCAAAATAGTCATTCCACTGTTGAAATATTGTACTGTCTTGAAATTTACTCTGTCCTATTAATTTGCCACCTTTAAATTCAGCCTTACACAATGTCTCATGACATGGAATATATATATATATATATATATTCCATGTCATAAAATTTTTTGCCACAATTTAGCATGTGTGGATGTTGGGAGTAGCGACTGAATTATGGGTCTTGATCTATGACAGAGTTCAAGTTCAAGAAAATTATTCAGTGTCTTGAACACTGCCCTGTGACAGAGGTAATGCCTTTATTGAAAATTCTGAGTTTGAAGGCATCCATTTGAGATTACCCAGTTGCTATTGTTGCCCTGTTCTATAGGAGGTTTTGTACCAGCCATGGAGCTACTTAGTTCTAGACCTTGAGGTTCAGTTACCAACTGCTTGGGATAGAAATGTATGGTCACAAATTGATAATCATAATTGGGCTGCTCATCTCATGGCCTTGGTTCTGCTTACTTTTAAGAAATTTTCTCACAATAAATCCTTTTGATGTTTATAACTATATAGTAAATGTGCTGAGTTTGTTGTGTGTCACTACCTCCTCATCAAGGAGTAGTCAACAACCAAGACCCAGCTGGATCCCTATTTGTGTGTCTGTTGGTCTTTTCTGTATTTTCTCACTGCCTTGTAGGGGAACCTGAATTAACACCTGTGCAGAAACTCTAGTTCAATTTCCAGTAGTACCCACATTCCCATAGGATCCTAACTTTCTATGAACATTGTGTTATATTTCTGTAAGCATTCTGGTCTTACAAGATCACACCAGAATCATCTGTTATGTTTTGCTGACATTTTAAGGCTTCTCTAGACTGTGTCTCCAAAAATTTCCATTTTTTCCAAAAAATACTCCCAAAGGTACACAAGTAAGATCATATCAATGACCTCTCTTATTGATATATTTTTTGTTTGTGTATAAAAATCTTCTTGCCTGATGTTTGGAGATGTTCCCTTTTCACAATCCATAAACACCAGCAGAGATACTTCAAAATATTCCAATGCCTATAGTGATGAAAGGATGGGACTGTTTTAGGAATGGTTATGTAACACAATGCAAATTCATTGGTGTTTTCAATTATTTCATCAAGAGCACTGGCTACATTTTCTGAGAACATATATTAAGAGAATCCTAAAAGTTTGAAATGGCAGAAACCTGCATGGTCCCTGGATCACTCAGGACTAAAATAAAGCAAACAGATAATAAATAAATAATTTTGTCATTCTTTAAACAAAGTCACCCAAGTACGAAGTCCCCAAAATTCAGCATTTTGTTAGAGTCTTTATATATTTAATCCAACATAGAAATCAACTTATTTGGATTTAAAAAATAAACACAAAATAAAATTTTATTAGGGTTTAGATTTTTGATGAGCTTCCCTGAATTGTTAACATTAACATTTCTGAGCTAAACAACAGAATCGAAAGAAAATAATAAGATGCATGAAACTATATTAAATATAATAGCAAATTTTACATCAGTATTTTTCTTCTTTAAAGCCTTTGATCATTAAGTACAATCATAGAGAATGAGAGGTCTTGCATGGTGGAGCAGAAGAAGAAATAGTAGCTTTATGCACAAACAACAATCCTTTTTTGTGTATTTTAATACATAACACTAAAATTAACACATGGGTAAATGCATGTGTGTGTCTCTGTGTGTCTGCAATTTGAGTTTCTAAATGAAATGTTCATTTTTTGAATGATTGGATTAGTTGCTGTTTGTATATCTATCTACCTATCTATATGATGTTTACTATAATAGTTATTACATATAAACCTAAGCAAAATTGGATATAAATGGCAATGATATATATATATATATATATATATATATATAAATATATATATATATATATATATATATATATATATATATATACACACACACATAATTTACATCTAGGATATTTATGTAGTTAATATTTTCTACGCTTTATAGATAATGGTGGTTTACCAAGGTTAGGCAATTTCCCTAAGTTCATTTTAATGATCACATCCAATTTTTCTGTTTGTGAACAATTACTCCAATGAATGCAAACTGATTTTAAATAATATCTCTGCTGGCACATCCCTTTACCCAAATTCAGTCACTTTCCCTTCAACCCAATTTTAGGAATAGTTTGTGCTCCAGAGAAATCAATCAACTATACACTCAAAATACAAAAATAATGAGTTGCTCTAGTAACTAATTTATTGGTACCTATTTTCAGGGCTGTTAAACTCCAGAAATCCCTCTGTATTGTTGGAAGGTGTTGATAAACTCCTCATTCTGGTAATAACAATAATTTAGTTTGGCTGTTGTTTCTAATTATGTTATCTCATCATTGCTTCGGACTAAGTTTAAGTATTTTGTTTATAGGAATAGCAATAATCCTCAAATTATGCCACAGTCTGTACTCCTAACCAATACATAGATTTTTGACTTTTTGAAAACAATTAGCAATAATTTAAGTAAAAACATCTTTTTTTGATACTCCTCATTTTTATATGATGAGATATCATGCTAAAAATATTGTTGATATGTGGCCACAAATAAATAAAACTTAGATATGTGACTTCTGTTAAAATTACCTTAAGAGTGTTAAAATACATGAAATGAAACACTGCATCATATCTTACAAGTAAATTAGGTAGGCACTGAAAGGAATGATTTTTTTTTCTTTTTATTGGTTTCTCAAGACAATACAATCAATGATCTTGACATATCATACATTTGATTCAAATGGGGTATGAATTCTTATTTTTCCATGTGTACAGATTGTAGGATCACATTGGTTACACAGCCACATTTATACATACAGCAATACTAGTGTCTGTTGTAGTCTGCTGCCCTTTCTATCCCCCCTCCCTTCCCCTCCCCTCCCACCACCTTTCTCTACCCAATCTACTGTGACACATTTCTCTCTCTTTTTTTCTTCCCCCTCACACCATCATATATGTAATTTTGTATAATAATGAGGGTCTCTTTCCATCTTCCATGCAATTCCCCTTCTCCCTCCCATTTGCCCCCACCTCTCATCCCTGCTTAGTGGTAATCTTCTTCTCATGCTCTTCCTCCCTAATCTGTTTTGAGTCACCCCCCGTATACCAAAGAACTCATTCGGCATTTGTTTTTTAGTGATTGGCTAACTTCACTTAGCATAATCTGCTCTAATGCCATCCATTTCCCTGCAAATGCCATGATTTTTGTTATTTTTTAGTGCTGAGTAATATTCCATTGTGTATAAATGCCACATTTTTTTAATCTATTCATCTATTGAAGGGCATCTAGGTTGTTTCCACAGTCTAGCAACTGTGAATTGTGCTGCGATAAACATTGATGTATCTGTGTCCCTGTAGTATGCTCTTTTTAGGTCTTTTGGGTATAGTCCAAGAAGGGGAATAGCTGGGTCAAATGGTGGTTCCATTCCCAGCTTTCCAAGGAATCTGCATACTGCTTTCCAAATTATACCACCTATCAATATCACTTTTTTTAAAATTCATGATTCATTCAAACTGTGAAGCTTTTCTCCTTATTTGGTCTATTTTTTATGGATGCATGATATTTGTGAATGTTTATAAAATTCTTTGAATCTACACACTATCTGCATTTTATTAATTAAGAATCCTCTTATTTATTATGCTCAGTCCTCCACCTTTTTAAGAACAAGCTGAGAAGGTTAAACACTGAAGTCCCTACCAGTGCTAACATGCATGTATATATTAGTTAATACACAGGTAGAGGCCATACTCATTCACAGCTAATGAAGTAAAAATGAAATGCTCTATTTAAAAATTTATGTAACTAGAGACTTGAGATTGTAAAGCAGCAGGATTGCAAGTTCAAGGCCAATCTTAGTAACTTAAGGACACCGTGTCTCAAAATAAAACTAAAATCATTAAAATGATTGGGGTGTTGCTCAGTACCCCTAGGTTCAACCCCAAGTATCAAAACCAATAATTAAATAAATAAATAAGAAAAATAAAAGTAAAGAAAGAAATAAGAAATAAAGAAAAAATGTCATATATCAAATTAAGTTTCAATAGTTTTAGTTGCAACAGATCTCATAGCATTCAAATAAAATGGAACTATTCCTATTAAAACAATCTTAGAATATACAATATATTCAAATTTATTAATCTGTATTAAATTGAATATAATATCATGGCATGCAGAAGAAAAGAAAAAAATAGTATTTTAATTGTCTTAATATTTTCATTGAAAAATTAACATACCTAAGGTCTTTCAATTTCCTTGTGTATTAATTATCTAGCCTAAGTCTATTTTTAGATCCTAGAAAGTATAATCCAATTTTATATTTCTTGATATCATAAACTGATGCACTGCCAATATCACATTATATTTTTAGTTATTGGTTTTGTTTATTTATTTATTTTAATAATTTTTCTAACTTTATTTTATTTATTTATATTTAGATGGTATTGAAGATCAATCCCAGGGCCTAGCATGTGCTAGGCGAGCACTCTACTGCTGAGCCACAACTCCAGCCCCTATCACAGTAATATTGTGGGAGTGATTTTTTGACAAAAAACAAAAATATTTTTTAAAAAACTTATTTTAATGATGTATGTATTCAAATCTTATCAAAATATACTTTAATAATCTGACTATAAAAATGGAATACATTAATTAAATTTATTAAGGGAAAGTTATAATATAGATTGAAAAATTACTGTCCTATGCTAAATGAAGTAAAGAAACACTTTATATTGAGCATATCATACAAGTATGTATACTAAAGTGGTATGTATCATTTTTTGATGCCTTTATAAAAAATTGGGAAGTTTTCAAAAACCATTAAATTTGTGATATCTCTAATGATCTCATATTTGATTCAGTGTTTCTACAAAATTCTCATATACATGTTTGGGTTCTTTGTTCCATTTATGTGTTGTATTTTAACAAACATTGCATTGGAACCAAATCATATGCTAAAGCTACGATCTCAATTTCTATATTTGGTTCTGTCACTTTTCTTTCCATGGCTAACAATTATTTTGAGATCACCGCTGAAATAATCTACTTTTTTTTTTCCTTTAGCATAACCCTTATACCCTTCAATATGTAAAGGCACATTTTGCTAAGTTTTGTTATACATAGATGCTAGTAGTTAATTGAAACAAACAAAAAACCCAAAGGCAAGCCCAAAGTTGAAGTATCAGTTTTAGTTTAACAAAATTTGAATTTATGAATATAAAAACACAGTTTATTATATGAAATATGTGCATATCTAACAAAAAATATCAATTCGGAGATGAAAAACTACATAAAGTCAATTTCAGCAAGAAACCTAGTGAATCTAAGATTTCTCATCTTTGATAAATTATCACCCTTTAGAGATGATCAAGTTCCTCATCTTCCATGATCCCCCACCTTGACATCTGCTCACCCTGTCCTGCATTGAGCCCTAATCTTCACAGGGTACTTTCTGGGGACAAGAAAACTGTACACCCCTGATGTTTCCTTTTAACCATTATCCATACACTGACCACCACCCCACTTCTTGGTTACAAATTCCAACTTGTTTTACTGTATTTGAAGTTCATCCCAATCTCTTTCCTCCATTGCATAATTTTATTGCAGTGGTCTTATACCTACCTAAATAGTCTCACTGAAAAATGCCTTCTTTACTACAAGTATCATAAATACTTCTATCTTCAACATCCATAAATATATTTATTTTTTGCCTAGTGTTTACTGTGAAATTACCATTTGTAGTCATGGTAGACCATTGAATAGCAAAAGGTAGTTTAGTCAAGACCACATTACCCCTTGAGAATTATAGAAAAGATAGCACACTCTTAAAAAGCAAACACTAAAATTGGTTGAAAATATCACATACTTATGAAGGCAGGAATCATTTGGGTGTATAATATCAAGGGGAAAAGAGAAGCACGCAGAATTGAAACCAGAATTTGGAAAAAAAATTTTTATATAAAGCATTTGGCAATCTAGAAATTCATGATTTAAAAGGCAAAGTGAACATTAGAATAGAAGACAGATGTTTTTGTTCAGGAATAACAGGAACAAAAAAGAAGCTGTAAATAAGGGAGTAAGATTTCATATAAATTACCAAAATCAGATAACTTTATAGTACAAAAAAAGAAGAAACAGTGGCCAAGAGATTAAATGTAGCTTCCAATTATTCTATTTCTATAAATATAACAACCCTTATCAAGAAAATAAATTATATTCAAAGGAAAAAATCACTAGTTCTAAACAACTTTTCATATCACACATTTTTATTTTAATCAAACAGTAATAAAATTATTAAAATATCTATGCCTTTAAAACACAATTGTGACTTAAAGAGAAAAAAATCAGGCAATAGAAATCATTCACAGGTATAAACATAGGCTCTATCACACATGAAATTTAAAGTACATAAATATAGATATATATTGGGCTGAGGATGTGGCTCAAGTGGTAGCGCGCTCACCTGGCATGCGTGTGGCCCGGGTTTAATTCTCAGCACCACATACAAACAAAAATGTTGTGTCCACCGAAAACTTAAAAGTAAATATTAAAAAATTATCTCTCTCTTTTTAAAAAATAGATAGATAGATATATATGTACTTAATATAAGGTATATATATATATATATATATATATATATATATATATATATATATATATTTATATATATATGGAATAACAAGAACATATATATATATTAATGAAAATATCAGAGAACTGAAAAGAAATAAAACCTAAAAATGAGTTAAAGATTAACTAAGAAAAAAGTAGAACATTAAAAAATTGCACACTGAACACAAAGAAGAGTTTTGTAAAATATGTAACAGCAGCATGGAATTAATAATGTTTGTGTAAAAAATCAGCACAAATGTAATGTAGTAACATAGGACTATTTGTCTTACTGTCAATATTTTAGTTGTTATATTATACAATAATATTTCCAAACCTTGCCATCAGAGGAAACTAGGGAAAATACACCCAGGATGTCTCCTTTAATTCTATCAACTGTGTGATTACTTGCAATGTTGTAGTAACATTTTATTTTAATAAAGAAGAACACGCACAAAAAAATATGTTGAACATGATTGCAGAATTAATTACTCTTTTCCAACACATATAGATTTATTAAAAATAGAGATTTGTTAAGTTTATATTATAATGTCATATAATAAAAACAGGTTTTGGTTAAATATAGATAGCATCTGTAAAAATCTCTGTTTTATAAAAGAAAAATAGGAGAGACCTTATTTATTTCTTATAACTTCCCTCCACTCTCCTAATCTGCAACATATTTCAAATGTTATTGTTTCATTTTAAGTTAGATGACTTTAATTTTTCTTCTAGATATAGACATATGTCTCTATTTGGATCAGTGCTTCAAAAGTCTGATTCCAATTATGACTTCTATGGAGCTTTCATAAGACAGTACAAAACTATGGTTTTGGTATTTCCTTTTATTTTCCTTTCATTTCCATGCTTCATTGAGGAGAAAGGCTAACATCTTAAGAGTGAAGCTGAAGCTATAGGGATGAGATCAAAGATGTTGAAGCACCTGTCACCTGACATTGAGATCTAGAGCTATATTGCCTGCCTAATTTACTGGAGAGGGAAAACATAAAACTCACATCTTGTCTACAGTGCAATTATTACATTTTTAGAGATAAACTTTACTTTACTCATATAAAATTTCCTGCCTAGAAGTAGAATCCTGCCAATAATAAAACTTACAGGTAGACATTGGTTTAGCAGGTGGTAAAGAGACAGAATTTACAGTTGGATAACTGTAAAATACACAGATTCTGTATTTTTCCTGTAATGGAGTAATAAATAATCAGTCAGATTGTCACCTGAAATACCATGAAAATCAGTTGATATCATGTGCAATATTCAAAAGATATGAAAACTTAAAGACTCAATTGAGGGTGGTTCTGTGTTGAAAATTTCTTGTTCTTTTCAAATTGTAAAAAAAAAAAAAGGCTTGAAAATATATTTATTCCCAGGATTCTCTCAGCTTTGTAGATTTGGAGAAGAGAAAAGCAATTGTGGGGAATTTCTCAAAATATGCAATCAATGTAATCATCAAACTATTCTCTTGAAGATAATGAATTTACATTTAGAATCGAGAATGAAGGTGCTGATTTGTATGCAAATCATTTTTCCATCTGGTGGTGTGGTAGACTAAATAGTATCCAAAATTATTTTTAACAAGTAATTCAAAATCCTTATTTCTACTACTGTAATCTATTAAACTCCTACTTCAATTTGAATAAAATTGGAAACAGATTTACCGAGATTTGTCTGAGAAAGATCCATGCAAGCCAACTCTTTGATATTTACCTACTTAGAAGAATGTAGAGGTTTCACCAGAAGATATCAAAAGCTGATTAAAAAAATCAGCAAAGTAACAGGACACAAAACCCACATACATGACCAACAGATTTTATATATGTCAAAAAAGAATAAGTGGGAACAAAATATCAGGAGAAAAATTCTATTCACCACGCTCTTTTTAAAAAAAGCCTAGGAATAAATTTAACAAAGAAGGCCAAAGAACTCTCTACAAAGAAAATTATACATAGATAGATAGTTAGATAGATAGATAGATAGATCACTAAAATATGGGAAGAACTCCAATGCTCATGAATAGGCAGAAGTCATTTTTAAAAAGGAACATTTACCAAAATTAAAATACAAATTCAATGCAATATTCATGAAAATACCAAAGATAATCATCATGGAAATAGAAAAATATGAAAAAAAAATCATATTGAAAAACAAAAGACCCCAAACATCAAAGAAATTCTGAGTAAAAAGAGCAAATATAAATACATCACAATTCTATATTTCAAATTATATGAGAGAACCATGATAACAAAAATGGCATAATGCCATCACAAAATTAGACACATAGGCAAAAGGAACAGAGCAAGAATCAAATGGCACAGCATTAAAATGAAGAGTTTCTACACAGTAAAGGACAAAATGGCATACAGAGACAGCCTACAGATGGGAGACAATCTTTGTCAGCTACTCACTGCAGAGGACTAGTGTCCAGAATTTTTAAAGAACTCCAAAACTCTGCTGAGTGCATGCCTGTAATCCCAGCAGCTCAGGAGACTCAGGCAGGAGGATTGTAAATTCAAAGCCAGCCTCAGCAACTATGAGGGGTCCAAAACCAATTCAGCAAGACCCTGTCTCTAAATAAAATATAAAAAGGGGCTGGGGATGTAGATCACTGGTTAAGCACCATTGGGTTCAATCTGTGCTTAAAACAAACAAACAAACAAACAAACAAACAAAAAAAAACTCTACTCTCAAAGAACAAGTAATCAATGAGCAAGAAAATGGAACAAACACTTTTCATATTAAGCCCAAATGGCCAACAATCACATAAAAAATTGTTCAACATATTGAGCTATTGGCAATTAAAAACCATACTGAGATTCCATCTACTTCAGTGAAAATGGCAAACTACAAATGTAAAAAAAAAAAAAAAAAAAAGATAAATGCTGGTAAGGATGTAGATATAAAGAATTTTTTTACACACTGTTAGTGAGAATGTAAATTAGTACAACCACTATGGAAATCAGTGTGGATTTTTCTCAGAAAGTAAAAAAAAAAGTTGAAATAACGTGTGATTTAGCAATAACATTCCTGTTGTATATCCAAAAGAGTTAAACACAGCAACCTTTAGAGATTCACCCATAATCATTTTATTTCAGCACCACTCAAAAGAACCAAGCTATGGGGGTTTGGGGGCAGGAAAAACGGTGGAATGAGATGGACATCATTGCCCTAAGTACATGTATGAAGACACAAATGGTGTGACTCTAATTTGTGTAGAACCAGAGATATGAAAAATTGTGTTCTCATATGTGTAATATTATAATGCATTCTTCTGTCATATGTAACAAATCAGAAAAAAATGAAAAAAGTACAAAGCTATGGTATTAGCCTTGGTGTCAGTGAACACATGTATGAATAAAGAGAATGTGATATAGCTAGACAATGTTTTATTCTGTCATATAAAAGAACAAAATTATGTAATTTGCAGAAATTGATGGAACTGGAGAGTATCATGCTAAACAAAGTCAGTTAAACCCAGAATGACAGTACCATATGTTTTCTCTCATATATGGAAAGTAATGGGAAAGAGGACTGGGAAAAAAAGACATTATAAAAAATTATTTTTAAAAAGACATTATAGTAGAAGACCGATTGGGGTGGAAGGGGAGAATAAGTAGGAGGAAAAGGAGAGCATAAGATTAGTTACTGGGGAATGAAAGTGATATCTTATAAGCATGCATCAATATGTCATCATGAAACTCATCATTTAATATAATTGCTATGTATTAATAAAATAAAAATTAATATAAGATCTGTACTATAAATATTAATAATTAAAATATGTATCTATATATTAAAATTGATAAATAAATATCCTTATTATAATAAGAATAATAAATAAATAAATAAAAATCCTTACTCATCTGAATTCCAACAAAAATTCAAACTTTGTTGAAAACATAAAAACTCGGTATTAATAAGAGTGGTCGATTGAAATATTGTTTAATAGGAACAAAAAATTTTGTATGATTTTTTCATGAAGTTTTAACCCGGAGACATTTTAATTTTTCTATTTCAATTTTTGCTTATGACAAATTATTTTCTTATAAAACCTTAGAAATGCAGTGTTAAAAATCAAGTAAGGGTGACAAGCATATGAGTCAAGCCTAGTTTTCAAAAAATAAGACTTAACACATTGGAGATTACTAATAGACACCAATTAAATAAAATAATTAGTTATTATTATAATTTTCAACAGTCTGACAACTTTAACCATGATGAATATATAGAGAAAGGTTAAAAATATTGCACATAATTTTTATACAGAAACTAGAATATATGCAATGGAGTGCATATTTTTTCATTTTGATAACCAATTTAAGAATACAAGTCTGTTTCTTTGAATTAAAAAGTGAAACTTTCAAAAATTGACAATGATTTAAGTAAATTTATCATCTTATTTTAAAAAATGAAATTATCATATGAAATATAGGCAAAAAGTAAGTTCTCTGACATTTAATCTCTACTGGAAGTGATGACATAACAAATTCAAGTTCCTAGTTCCTTCCTTCTTTTATGTGAATGAGGTTGCACAGAAAATATGTAAATATAACCTCAGCATCTCATTTCCACACATATCCTAGTTTCCTAAAAAACTCTGCAATATTTAAAAATGGATAAAACATTAACTCAATAAAATAATGTTTTTCACCCTACAAATTTTAATTTATACTTTATTAATGTCCTACCCCTATATTAATTTATACTTTATTAATGTCTTTTTTTGAATAAAATGAAACATAACTTACAGTGAAATAAGGCAGTGATTGAAGGAAAAGAGGGTCACAGGGAAATTATGCAAGTCCAACAGGCTCTCCTCTACATTCTTGAAAAGAATAGAAGTCTAGCAATGGAGATGGGAGATAAGAGCTGAAGTGGGGACATTTGATTTGAGGTATAATCTGTAGAATGTGTGATTCTGGTAAAAAATTAAATAAATTTATTTGTCTGACAGAATGATAAGTTCTGAGAAATGTTCTGTGAATTACAGACTAGCTCCATGCTTCATTTACCCCAAAATAAAATAATACAGAAAATTGAGGAAATGTTCAGTTTTTCTTGGATAAAACATGTTGCATGGGTTGGGGATGTGGCTTGGCTCAAGAGGTAGCACACTCACCAGGCATGTGCAGGGTGCTGGGTTCAATCCTCAGCACCACATAAAAGTAAAATAATGATGTAGTGTCCATCAAAAACTAAAAAAAAAATAAATATTAAAAAAATTCTCTCTCTCTATTAAAAAAAAAACACATGTTGTATCTATGTCTCTAGTATTAAAACTTGATTTTTTTTGGATTGACCTGTATATACCATCAGATAAGACATATTATATGCCAATTAGAGAAGCATGCATTGCTTTACTAAAGTTTAAAAGAAAGGAGTGATGAACAAATATTTCTTTTTTTAGTCAAGGTTCTGGCTTGAATTAACTGCCCTTAATTTATCTTAAGATTCATGTTAGGTACCTATGATTTCTTTTTCTTCTAAGTTTTTTTCCTATCAATCCATATTACAAATATCCATGTTCACAAGTATTTGAGCTCTCAAGTAATTCATATAACTGCACTTTTCCAGAGTAAAACCACCACTGGAGGCTTATAAACAGAAGTCCAGGACAGAAAGAGTGATCCAGGGTTTAGCCTAAGTTTTACTGTTTTGTGTAGTCAGTAAAGTACATATAAATCATAAGATATTATACACTTTAAAAAAAAGAATACCACTTCATCTAGTTTTACTTTAGAAAATACTAGATGTCTTAACCAGAACAATCAAACAATAGAAAGAAATAAAATATATCCAAGTTGGGGAAAAAAAAAAAAAGACTAATGTCACTGTTTTTAGGTGGCATGCTCTTATGAGAAAACTTCAAGATTTCACCAAAAAAATATTAGAACTAATTAGTTAACTGATAAAAATTAACATAACAATCAGTATTATCATTACATGTGAATAATGAATAGTGAGATTTATTGTCAAATATTCACATGTACCTAGGAATGTTAGGTCGGATTCATGCCAATGCTCTTCTCTTTTCCTTTCCCCTTCAATTCCTTCATGTAGTCTACTGATGTTTCTTCTATTTTCATAACTTTTTATCTTAAAGAAATGGCATGAATTTTTCAGGGTTATGAAGACTATGTCCAACAATCCATGTGCCATTTTTTATGGTTTCTAGCGAGAAATAGAAAGAGAATACATTCTATCTTTTTTGTCTTATCAAAGCTAATAATTCCATCATGGATGCTCTGACCTCATGACCTAATCTACTGATAAATGCTTCTTGCAGATCCCCTCTCCAAATACTACCACATTTAAAATTAAGACTTCAATATATAAATTTTGGGAAAAACCAATATCCATTTCATAATATATTCCATTTTCTGTATTCATTTGGTCTATATGTCTTATAATTAAATTTTAAAAGATGTGTGCATCACTCTACATTCTTTTACAATAATTAAGATATAATAGACTGAAATACATTTAAATATCAACTTTATTTATAGATAATAATATGTAAGCATTCATTTACTGTACATCAATCCCCCATTTCTATGCCCATACTCACACTGTCAGTCAATTGTTTCAAAATTCTAACATGGCTTTTAAATTGAATTTTCCTACTAGAGTCTAAATTAATAGAGAAGAATAAATATACACAAAAACCTGTTTTGAAATTTATCCTTTGCACAATGTCATTTAATTCTTTGCAGATCTTATATAGAAAAAAAAAATGAGAAGAAAACCTCCAAATAAAAATGTGTTACCACTGAATAAATTACATGAAAACAATATTTGATAGAATGGTACACTTGCATATCAGGTCTTGTAATATATCCTTGAAGCACAGTTTCTCATCAGACCAGTGTAGGATGGGATGAACCTCCACAGGATCGTGAATGCTGAATGGAAACACAGGGTTCATGGCTATTGTATGTGTTGAAGAATCTTATTTATTCTACAATGGAATGTTAAAACATATTGTTAATAATCTTTTTAAAAGGTGGATTTTACTTTTCTAGAGTTCAGTGTCTGTTGAAAAAGATGAATAAAAACTATGTAGAATAAACACAAAAAACAGACCTAACATAAAGGATGCAAAAATTCAGAATCATACAAATAAATGGTGATTTAACATCTAAAAAGGAAACTTTTAAAATCAGTGTCAAAGTTTTAATAAATTGTGATAATTGGAATAATTTAAAAGGATGAGATGATGTCTGTATTACACTATTAAGGTAAATTCAATACAAAGTAATTTTATATTGAAAACATGAAAAATACATTTGTCCAAAAACAGTGTTTACTATCCTGCCATTAAGAAAAAGTAATTAATTCATGATTTAAAAAAATAACAAGATTCAAAATGGGTAAATTTACCAAATTTCGACTTTTTGGTAACATACATATTAGTGTTAAAAATTATGTAGTTTTCATTATACTGACAAAAACTCATTTTGAAAATACATCAATAAGAAAATTCTTTAATAACTTAATATGATAATTTATAACTAATTCCTCAAATATAGCACATGTTTTATATATATTACATATAATTAATGAAAATTTCTCTAGTGTGATCTGGAAGTATATTTAGGAATATAAAGTTAAACAAATATTTGAAAAGCAAATTAGTTTGGCTTAATCATATATTTATTTATTCATTGTTATTATTATATATATTTTTGGTACCAAGGATTGAGCCCAGGAGCACTTAAACTGAGCCACATCCACAGCCCTTTATATGTTTTATTTTGAGATAGAATCTAAGTGACTTAGGGCCTCACTAAGTTGCTGAGGCTGCCTTTAAACTTGTGATCCAGCTGCCTCAGCCTCCTGAGTCACGGGGATTAAAGCACTATGCCCAGTGTATTTAATAAGATTTTAAACATTAAACATATATCTTCATAACATTTATAGAATAAATTAGTTCAAATTTAAATTTTTAGATATAACAAATTCCAAAATGACCCCAAATCTGAGGTAATCAACACACGATAAAGTATTCTGCTGGAAATGTAAGTATGCTCTGTTATCAATTTTAAAAAAAAGGATTATGAATTGCTAAATAAGAGTATCATTGTAACTGCAGTTTGAAATTAGATGTCAATATTTTTTTAAACTTTTATAAATTTATTTAATCATGGTAAACACAATTAGAAGAAACCACTAAAAAGTGTTTATACAATATCATTTTTAGGTGTCAAGAATTAGATTTATTTAATCAATAATTTATACTCAATTTTATTGTTTCTAAAATATAAGTATTTAAAAGTTGCATAAATAGACAATAAATACCCTATACAATGGTTTTACTTTGCAGAAAATCCAGTGGAAATTTTATTACTACAGGTGAGTAATATCAACTTCAAGTCACTAATATACCCTATTTAACATATAGAAGATCTCAGACTTGATATTTTGACTGAATTCTGATCATATAAGTTATGCTAGTACCTTTTTTAATTTTTATTTTTTGTGCTGTAAATTTTATAGAGAGAAGGAACTCCTTCAAGTTGGAGAAAATTTTTTTCCATAAATAAGATATGGACTACCCCAATGAAGTCATTCATATCTTTGGAAATATTGATAGTAAAAAAGTCACCTGTTAAGGTCTGGGGCTGTGGCTCAGCAGTGCAGTGATCACCTGGCACATACTATACTACCTGCCTACAGTGCCAAGGGGCAGGATAAGAAAGAATTTTGGAATATAAGTAAACTCATCATTCAGGAATCTCCCTGGTGTGCCAAGGTAATGCAACAACAAATGGCAATTCTAAAATTTGATGGTTTTTTAGATCTATTAGTTGATAAATATCAATAGATGCTTAATATTCAAATTAAGTTATACAACACTTGCTTGTGTATAATTTGCACCTGCTTCTGGGCATGGAAAGAGAAAAACACTTCTTGGGCATAACAAACAGCAAATAAAGATATGTTCAATTGTTTTGTGGATATGAATTTTCAGTATCCATGCAATCTTTTGGAAATCAAAATATTTGTGTACCATAAAAAAATGAAAATTTTGGTTCACAAATAGGGAGAGATGGCAATGTCTCCAGAAATATTTGTTTGTCACCACGAGGTTTAATGTGCTTTTGTAATCTAGTCTATAAAAGTCAGAATGATGGCACTCTTTCTATGATGCACAAAAGAGCTAACCAAAATAAGAAATAATGGGGTTCAAATATTGAGACAATCAATGTTGAAAAATGTTAATCATTTTTAAGAAATAGTTATTTTCCATAAACATTATTCTAATAATGTAAGATTGTTTAAAGATAGATTATGTGAATTTTTTTCAATAATAGAAGAATTTATTTATTTGTTTATTTTTAAGTTAATGGTGATTAAAAACAGCAGTGCTCTACAACTGAGCTACATACCAGCATTCTTATTTTGTATTTTCAGATAGGGTCTAATTTTCAAAGGCTGGCCTCAAACTAAGTCCCCTTTCTGGGACTACAGATATACACTACTCTGCCTTGGTAAAAGATATATATATTGCTGTAAATTTTATATAGAGAAGCAACTCCTTCAAGTTGAAGAAAAAATTTTAAATATATATATATATATATATATATAGATATATATATATATAGATATATATATATAGATAGATAGATATATAGATAGATAGATAGATATAAAATACATATGTTTAAAAAGGAATATTTTAGTAAGTATGACATCTTATATTTTTTGTTAAAATTATCTTATTTAACTCTACAAACAGTATTCCTAATTTACCTATAGAAACATAGGAAGGGACTAAAAAACTTATGATCATTAAAACCAAGAGGTATCAAGCTATAGTAGGAATCTGAGAGGAATATGTGTATCACAATTCTGAGAGAAATTGTTGGGAAGAATAAAAGATACTTAATAACACTTTGCAGACAGAAACATAAATAACTTTCCCAACATGACATAGATGGGAAAACTATTTAGCATTTTCCCACTATCTGTCTTTATTTTTTATACAGAGATCAAAAATTGAAGAATAAACATAAATTTATAAATTTATTTGTTAGTATAAAAAGAATATTTCATATTCCAGCTCTCATATAGTTTTCTAATTTCAGAACTAACTGGAAGAAATCTCACTTGAAGAAATTAAGTCAGTAAAATTGAAATTTATAGGCAGTTGAGATCAGAGTGTTCAACTGCACTGATATTCATTGTCTGGTGTTTGTGAAGGAATGTGGTCCCCACTAGCTTTTATAAAAAGCTAGTGAACTACCATTCAGCCTGACTGTACTATTTTGTACCCCACATCTTTTTATAGGTTCACAGGTTGGAGAGTGCGAAGTAATGAATGTCAGAAATCAATGCAGTGGGGTTGAAGAAAACAAAACAAAACAGCATCTCTACCACTAAATTTATACTGCTTGAGAATCTACTAGAGGACTGACGTGTGTACATTAACAGCTGGCCATGGTAGCTGATGGATTCAATGAGTGAACTCAAATATACAGTTTTACAAGCATATGGAGAATCCTAGTGCTGTGATATAGTAGTTTATGAAGGTGGAGAGAAGGTATATTTTTAGAATTTAAATTTTTAAAATTCCAGTTTAAATCACTAATACAAAATGGGACATATTACAAATATCTATGTGTCTATGAAGAATTTAGAATATGTTGAAAATTCTATAATTTAATATTTTCCATTCACTCAAATTTATAAAATATTCAGTGAATTAAGAAAATGTCCTATTAACTAAGGCACAGATAAATACTTCATAATAATTGTTGGATATATTGACATAACCTACAACACACTGGCATGAATCAATGTGTACCTAATTAATGGGATTCAATGTATTTGTAAAAGGTAAGTGTAGTATATTGAATCATACACTTGTTTTAAAATTTACATTCAAATGTGTTCTGAAAGAGGTAGCAGAAAGTTGAGTGGTACCTGGAATACAACATAAAATAACTGAGATGTAGTTTGAGAGATACTTATAGGTAATTATAGCCTAGTGTGATATGTTAAACTAAAGGTAAGAGAATGTTTTTAATATTTCCTATTCTTATGAAT
This sequence comes from Callospermophilus lateralis, assembly GCF_048772815.1. Classification (NCBI taxonomy): domain Eukaryota; kingdom Metazoa; phylum Chordata; class Mammalia; order Rodentia; family Sciuridae; genus Callospermophilus; species Callospermophilus lateralis. The sequence continues at coordinate 106,149,164 of NC_135315.1, forward strand.
AGCACCAACAAAAATTGAGCAGTTAATATTCTTTCTTTTCACTCTCTTGTTATATGTTAACACATCAGTATCTATCAAGTTCTACATTTTTAGGATGGCAATTATCAAGGAATGGGTTTTGAAAAGAATGCTGGAGGATATAGAAAAATCTTCAAGTTTTAATCTAAGATACCCCTGAAGATGATACATTTTATTTTAGAGAGTAAAATGGTGTGGGGTTCATGTGGGCAGGCAATACAGCTAATGAAGCAGGTTTTATGATACTATATCACAAAATATATCTTCTTTGCCTCTTCAAAATATTGCCCTCCCTCTTGTAGACATCCACTAGAAGAGTAGTAAAATTTTTACAGTTGATGTACCTACACTGATGTATCATAATCACTTAAATCCATGGTTTATATTAGGATTCACTCCTGATGTTGTTTATTCTATGGATTTTAACAAATGTACAATGGCACTTGTCATAGTTATAGTATCATGAATAGTATCTTCACTGTCTTAAGAATACTTTGTGCTTTACCTATTAATTTCCATTCATCCTAACTTCTGGGAAGCACTGATTTTCTTACTGTATCCATATTTTTCCATTGTCAGAATTTAGTTGAAATCACACAGTACATGACTTTCTGAGGTTACCTGATTTTGTTTAATAATATAAACTTTCCTTCATGCTTTATCCTGGTTCAATATCTCTTTTTTTATGGTGTTCAATAATATTCCATTGCTGGAATGTGTCAAAGTATTTATCTATTTATCTGCTGAAGGACAACAGGTTGCTTTTTTTCATTATTTTGTTCAAAGACATTATGAAGTTTTGTCTTCAAGTATTTGAGTAAGCATAATTTTTAATTGCTTTAGGTAAATAACAATCAGTATTTTTGGGATCCTATGGGATGAATATATTTACTTTTATAAAAAGCTAGTGAACTACCATTCAGCCTGACTGTACTATTTTGTATCCCACCTTCCTTGAATGAACTTCTGTTGCTAAATTCTTTGCTACCGTTGTCACTAGTTTTCTGGATGTGGGACCATTGTTATTAATGTCTGGTAGTATCTCATTGCTGAGTTACTTTACATTTCCCTGATGATTTATGATCTGGATAATCTTCTTCTATGATTATTTTTATCTTTATATTTTATTTACTGATATGTTTATAAAGGTCTTCAGCTCATTTATTCAGGTTCTTTTGTTGTTGTCTGTTCTCTTTTAGTTACATTTTTCTTTTATATTATGATAATATTTTTAGGTATGTTTAACAAATATTTCCTACCAGCCTACAATTTGTCTTATAATCTCAACGTTTTATTTTTTCATAGAAGTTTTTATTCAATGAATTCCAGCTCTTTGTTTTCTCCTTCCATTAAGAATAAGTCATGCCTTTTTAAATGCATCTAAAATACATTTTCATACCAGTAGGTTTTTCTCCTAAGTGATCTTCAAGAAAAAAATTGCATTTACATTAAATATGTGATCCACTTTGAGGTGATTGTGTGAAACATGTAAAGATCTGTGTCTAATTTTATTTTATTTTTTTTTGCTGCAGATGTCCATTTGCTCCAGTGCCATTCATTTAAAATAACATAGTTTCTCCACTTTGCTCTTTTGTTAAAGATCTGTTGATTGTATTAACTTGGACTTAATTGCAGGCTTTCTATTCTTTCCTGTAATACACTTTCCTATTTCACCAGTATCATTCTGTCTTGGATAAAGGCTAATCATGACTCAACAAAGTAATAGAGCTAACATATTTTAAAAGTTTCATATTTTATTAAAAAAAGATCAATGCTATTTTGTATCTGATTAAATTTTTATTTAACCAGTACAATTATAATGATAGAGTGTGTAATCCTCTTCTTGCCAACAGAAGTAAAGAACAAAACTGAATGGGGAAAATAAATAATTCCAAAAATAAACATGAAAAAAGGCAAGTAGAAGCAGAACAAATCAGAGATTAAAATTTTCTATAAAATGGACTCCCAGTATATGAATATTCATGATAAATTGAAATAGACTTCATTCTCCATTTATAAGAACTAATCAAACAAACAAACAAACAAAGAGGTAGACAGATTCAATATAGAGAACACACTTGTGGGGTATGGTGGCACATGCTATAAACCCTGTGGTTTGAGATGCTAAGAGACAAGGATCACAAGTTCAAAGCCAACAAAGGCTCATGTGTGAGATAATGCAATGAAGTTTAGAAGTGAAATGGTTGAGCTATGAGTATCAATACCCTAATAGGGATTAACTAGGTAGTTAGGGTGCGGCCAGAGAAGGTGGATCCTTTAGGCCTGACTTTGAATCACTCTTCTCTGAGATGTTTTTCTCCTCCATATATTTCTGCTATGATGTCCCACCATACCTGAGCCCAGGGCAATAGAGCTGTCTGTGGACTGAGACCTCTGAAGTTGTGAGCCCCAATATAAACTTTTCCTCCTCTAAAATTGTTTTTGTCAGGTCTTTTGGTCACAGCAATGAGAAAGCTGACTAAAACAATTCAGATGGGAAAGTGTTTATTAAGTTAATTGCTATTAAATGACTTTAGTTATATTAATCAACTTTGCAAAACAATTAATAAGTTAATCTTCTTGAAACCATTTTAATAAAATTAAAATGATTCTGATTATTTAATTGCAATAAACATGTCACTTTAGATTTCAAATTATTTACCACTCTATCCTATAAACCTAGGTACCTCCTCTCCATATCTTGGTATTTTATAATTAAAAAAATAAAATCTACTTGAAGGCACTAGAGAGTTAACAATATATGAAAGATGGACTAGGGCAGGTTCTGATGAAGGACAGAGAACCCTGGAATTGAGCCAGTACTGACATCCACTGCCATCCCCTGGACTGGGAAATGGGAGGCTTAGCAGTGCTCTTGGCAGCCTTGTGGAACCCTGTGGAAAAGAGGATTATAATATAAGAACTATGAAAAACGTTCCCAGACATGATGAAGTTATTTCAGAAATGCAGTTATGATTTAACATTTTAAAATTTTGTCAAAAATAACTCACTAGTTTCACAGAATAAGGAGAAAAATGATGACAAGCAAAGTAGATGCAGGAATACCTCAGGTAAATGAGCAATTAGATCATGATTATAAATTAACATTAAAAATATTGTAAGTACAGTAGAAAAAATTGACTTTCTTAATCTAGTCAAGAGCATATACAAATATATATATATGAAAGACGGCTGGGGTTGTAGCTCAGTAGCAGAGCACTTGCCTAGCATGTATGAGGCACTGGGTTTAATCCTCAGCACCACATTAAAAAATAAATTAAATAAGGCATGATGTAAATGTACAACTATAAAAAGATTTTAAAAAAGGAAAGATTGAAAAGTTGTACTAATATTTAATCAAATATGACACTTCAAATACCAGCAAAATATCTTTGAGCTAGAAAAATGTGTGAGCAATGAAGTACAAGACTTCCTTAAAAAATAAAATATTACTGTGATATGTATTTAAAAAATTTATCATATAGATTATAAGACACTATTTTAAATACTGTAACCCTTTGAATACTGTCTTTAGAGAATTTTTTTAAAAAGTAAGTTTCATAGATAAATTCACCTCAGGATTAAAATGTTATCCATAACAATTCAACAATTTGTCAACAGTAAAGTTTGATATGGTGAGAGAGTTTTGGCATAATATTTTGACTGATTTACATAATTTATGAAGAAAAACTCTACCATCTTGCATTTCATCTGCTAAAATTAGCGTTAAAAATGAATATTTTCAATGCTCTCTAAAGATCTGCATAAATGAGACTATTGCTTTAAGCCCTTTTGGATAAGTGCCATGCTGGAAATATTTTGTTTGAGGGCATAAATAAATTTAAATGCAAATTGTTTTGTGATTATTTAATGTGCATTTTTACTTTATTTCATGATTAAAAGTTAAGACTGGAAAACCTCCTCCTGGAAAGTGATTTTTCAGTAAAACCTGATCTTAAATTCTCACTTCTTGGTATCTGTTTTTTAAAAATGCCTTATGATCTGACTATTCTCTGAAACTATAAGCCAATTACAATATTACATATTCTATACAATATTGTTGGATAAATCATTGATATATTTTATGTCACTTATTTGTAATAGTAAATATTTGTAATGTGTCACAAAAAATTTTGATTTTATGATGCCAGACTGAAGATATCCTTTTGAAATAAACATTTTTCATTGACTTTATTTAATATTTATAAGCAGTATCACAATATTTTTGAACTTTGGAAAGTATCTCCATATAGTTTCTAAATATAATATATAACAGGCATTGCGCACTTTACTTCATGTCTATTTTATAGGGAAAAAACGTCTAGAAGTTAATTATGTTTTTGATTCACATACTTGATAGATTTGGGGGAATTATTTCAAGATTGCATCAAGAGTAATTTAATACTTAGTCTTAATCCGGAGGAATTTCTCAACTTATGTGCAGAGGTGTATATTTATCCTGGAATACAAATTCTGTGATTTAATTCACTGTTCTGTTGATTAGAATAGATAGTTTAATAAATATTCATTCTTTTCATTTTTACTATGCCATCACCATAAAAATACTAATATTTCCTGTGTGATAATAAAAGAGAAGTGAGTAACCATCACATTGAAGTTTCACAAGAAACAAAAGTATAGAAAATTTGAAAGAACTCAACCAAAAGCAATGTCAATTGAGTTTTAAATATATTCCTTATCACAATGACATTTTTAAAATTTTTTTATTATTTTTAAGGTGCAAATAATTTTCCTATGTGGAAATATTTCAAAAGATACAACCAGTTTACTTGTGGACAATAAATTCAAATACATAAATGAATTCATATTTTATATGTATATGCTTTATTTTTGTTTTTCTAATCATATTAAAATTGAAAAAGTTTAATAATCAAAATATTTCCTTTTATTTTGTATTATTATTAAGGAAATTTCAAAGAAAGATACTTCATTTTCATGGACTGTTTGCTGCCAAAAAAAAGATGTTTTCAAATTCTGTGTTATAACAAGTAATACTTGAATTATTATAGCTAGTTGTAGGGGGAGGAAGGTTGTACATGAAAGAACCTTCATTTGTAACATTTGAATGTTATTATTTTCTTCTTTTTGTAGCTCAGTGTAACTTTAATGTTACCACTTTGTACAAGCTTCAAATTCATATTCCCATAGCTGATTGCTAATGATAAGCAATGCATTTAGTTTCTAAGTTTTAAAGGTGCATGGCATGGTAGACATGCAGAGCACTAACTTAATCTACATTTCATAAAAAACAGCATCATGTCTAATAAACTATGAGATATTCTTTTATTTCCTGAGATATGACTACCAAGATTAAGACTGATGCCTGTATATTATAGTAAAACATAGCAATACATTCTTTTTGATGTGATTCTGTAAGAAATTCAGTATATATGATTCTAATATTCTTAGAAGAATTTAGGGTTTTCAAGCATCCATGGCCTAAGCTCCTGTGAAGTACTTTCTTTCATAAAATGAAATATATATAAACTTCAAAAAATTCAAATGATGGCAGGGATTTTATAGTAAATCCATGAGACACAATGTCAAATTTTCTCAAAGTGTTGCCATCTCTACTTTTTGCTGCATATTCATCATGAAAGGATTTGGAGAATTCATATCATTATCTATCATTTTATTTAACTTCTTGGATGTATATCTAAACCTGGAGATTAGAGTTTAAGAAAAATGTATATTTCATCTCAGTATTTTTAAAGCAAGAAAGTTATGAGATTTGATCTAAATGTTTTTTAAAAATAATGTTCATGACAATAATTAAGAAAAAAATAGCATTTACAAATGAATTCTAAAGAAAAATTTGCAAAAATAATAGAATTATGAAGTGTCCATCTTTGAGTAGTATGTCCACTATCTTAGTAGAAAGATACATATTTTTATAATACAACATCTTCACCAGAACAGTAAGAAAGGCAAAAAATGAAAAATTTTACTGGGTATATTTTCTGTGAGATGAATACATGCAGTTTTTTGGTGAAAGAATTCAATTGCCTAAAGATTTATGAGACATAGATCAATGTAAGAGGATCTCTGAAGACCCACCAATAATAATACATTCATAAATCTAGATTATGACATTCTTTGGGGCCATTTTTTACAAAAAAAAAAATAGGTGAAGAGCCAGAAAACTTAATAGCACCAGCTCCATCTTTAAACCATTTGAAAACCATAATAATGCTTTATCCATATGGATTGTTTTATCACATTGATAGAATGAAAATAAATCTAGATAATATTCACTGAGGGAAATATATAAGGCATTTTTAAAGCTCACTTCTATTTTTCTTTTAAATATTAGTTTAAATCATCACTGTATTCCGAATTCACTTCTTTAAAAAAGGAAGTTCTAAATGGTTTGAATTTTCAAGAAACCAATTACTACAAATTTTAAGTTCTCAAGTGCAATTAATCTTTCCTGAGAAATCTGTTTGTTGAAAATAATCTTCAAATCTTCAGTAAAATAAGCATCTTACCTCCTTGTTCATATGCTCATAGTGATTACTAAATTAAATAAGATGTGATGATTTAAAGTACCCATATTTTCAATATCCACAAATTTTTACACTAATTACAGTTATTCCTAGGTTTATATTTTTTCTGGTGACAGTTGTCTACTTTCCCAATGCTACTGCTGCTAATGTATCAACTACTGTTCCCATAGTAGCTCAACCATATCAAGCTTTGCCTGACAGTTTAGAGTGCTTAACTCAAAACATTATTCCAAAGAACTTCATTTCCTATGCACAACTCCTGAGTCAAGTCATTTTAATTTTCATACTTTTTTAAACAGATGAGGCAAAGTGAAAAATTTAATGACACTCTCAAAATAATGTATTTAACAAATTCTTTATCTACTTAGAATTTCATGCCCATGCCTATGCCTTACACTGAAGTACTAGCCTAGAGTCCTACAAATTAAAACATTGTTTTACCTTATGGAGGAAAGCAGCATATTGGAAATGTGACCATCCTCATAGAACAGAAGCATGAGACAGGCTGCTTGGTTCACATGCCAATGATCATATCTATTTCCTTTCTTGACATGATATTCAATTACAAATGAGATTAAAGCAATTATGAAGTGTGGACAGTGAACATTTTAGAATTACTTGCAGTCAATAGAAGTGTTTAGAACAAGTCATTAATACTACACCACTCTGTCTAAAGTAAGACCTAATGTATTTTGAATAAATCATATAAAAACTACCTGTCACATCTGACAGAGACCACATGGACATTTTATGTTAATGTCTGATAATATGAGTCAATTTATATTTTTATGTATCCCAATGTTCCAGGAAATATTAATTGGAAATCACTTAGTGAAGAAATTTAACTTTTTAGGAAAAAAAAAGAGAAAATGGTTTCTTAAATTTTGTGTATTTATCTTCTCAATTTATTGAAAGTTGTTCTTCACCTTAGCATATAAATCTTAAAAAAACAAAGATGTATATGCTAAATAAATATTTAATACACAAGTATTTATGGCTTACCTGGGAGAAAGTTGGAAAAAACCCTACCAGATCCACTAATGTTTCAAATCAGTGTCTACAATTCTAAAAAATTCTGCCTTGACATGTTAAATTAATCTTCTACAAAGTCTCAAAACAGAGATCAAACAATTTAAAAGTAGTTTTTGTCAATTTTCATTTCAGGGTTTTTGTCATGGCAGAAAACATCATTTTCCTAATATGTTAATATGTGAAATATAATTCTTTATTGTTAAACTAGAATATTTCACTAATTCTAAGATATGTGTTTTTCATGTGAAAATTACTAACTTTAATATATGACTTCTGAGAAATCATTATGTAGTACCTCAAATTTCAGGATTTTATTTTTCTTTATGGTACATCAAATAATTTTATATCCTGCAAAGTATGATACATAAGATGTGATAAAATATTTTGTGTTTAGCTCAGTTGTAGAGCACAATGCTGTGACCTAGCATTCAATCCTCAGCATCATAAAGTGATTTCTATATGTAATGATATCTATATGTAAAAACATTTACTATGGACATGATTTTTCTACTTGGAAAATAAATAAAATCAAACTGTAAATGCTCTCTTTAGAATACATTTTTCCAATGAAGTATACTGACAAACACAAACCTCAATATTCTATGCCAAATATGCCCATAGACTAAATGAATAGAATTCTGAAGGACAGGAGTTTATCTATTCATTATCTATATAAATATGATATATAAAATTTAAAAGGATGTATATTTGTAATTAATAGTTAAAACTTCACTTATGCAGCACATTTTATATCATTAATTTAAAATATGATATCATTAAATCATTCAAAACAGTGGAAATATAAAATATTTACAACAGTGATTTAGTGAAACCCCCCTTGATGATATACATGCTTTTTATTTGGGAGGTTTTGAGTTGGTTTCAATCCTAGCACACAGCAGCCCAACTTCACTTCATCTTTTGTCAACATTCAGACAAGGGATTTGTTTGGTCTCTTTCAGAATAACTTCTATTCAATGACCTCTCCCCCATTTTCCATGCCCTTTCCATAGGCTTTTGTTTATTAAATAATAATAATAAACAAATTGCACAATTTAAGTTATATAAGGGGAAGGAATACCTTAATATTTATTGTTTACTCTTATCATAATTGTCATACTTATTGGATTTTACTGTCTCTTTAAAATATATTTTCCAATTTTGCCACAAGTTATAATCATATGGTTTTCAGTTAGCTTTTTCATCAAGAGCAACAACAAGAGCAATGTAGCATCCTTTTCCCACATTCTTGTCAATATTTATTGTTGCTTGTATTCTTGATAATTTCCATTTGGACTGGAGTGAGATTAAATCTTTGAATAATTTTGATTTGCATTTCACTAATTGCTAGAAATGTTGCTCATTTTTTTCAGAGTTGTTGATTGATTGCATTTCTACTTCTGTAAAGTGTCTGTTCAGTTCCTTAGACCATTTATTGATTGGGTTATTTGATTTTTTTGATGTTAAGTTTTTTGAGCTCTTTATATATCCTGGAGATTAGTACTCTAACTGAGATGCATTCTGTACAGATTTTCTCTCATTCTGTAGGCTCTCTTTTCACATTATTGATTGTTTTCTTTGCTGAGAAGAAGCTTTTTAGTTTAAATCCATCCCACTGGTTGATTCTTCTGGTGGTACTTCAAATTGGTGCAACCACTACGGAAAGCAGTATGGAGTTTCCTTAGAAATCTTGGGATGGGACCACCATTTGACCCTGCTAGCTCTTTTGTCATTTTATACACAAAGTACATAAAATCAGAATAGTACAGTAATGTAGCCACATCAATGTTTATAGCAGTTCAACTCACAATAGCTAAAATATGGAACCAATGTAGGTGCCCTTCAATAGATGAATGGATAAAGAAACCATGATACATGAGCAAAATGGAATATTACTCAGTCTTAAAGAAGAATGAAGTTATGTCATTTGCTGGTAGATGGATGGAGTGGGTGAATATCATGTTAAGTGATATAAGTCAATTCCGAAAACCAATGGCCGAATGTTTCCTCTGACATGCAAATGCTAATTCATAATATGAGGTGGAGAGGCTAGGGAAGAATAGAGGTACTTTGATTCAGGCATCCGGGTAAGAAAGGAGGGTAGGAGATATGGGGGGTAGGAAGAATAGCATAAAGAATCAAACATTAATACCCATGTGCATATATGAGCATGTGACCAGGGTGACATACATCTTGTACAACCAGAAGAATGAGAAGTTATACTCCATTTATGAATGATGTGTGAAAATGCATTCTACTGTCATATGTAGCTAATTAGAACATAAAAATAAATAAATTTCAAAAATTGATTATTAAGAATTTGAGTTAGTGCCCTTTAAAATGTAACAGTTTTTCATTCTTAGGTATAGCTAATACTTATATACATTTTTATGGTAAAATGTGGTGTTTTGATAGATGTATGTGTTGTGGGATAATTAAATCAAGCTAATTAATATAAAAAACAAGAACAATGTGCCAGAGGCATAGTTTATGTTAGCTCATGGTTTTAATCATGCTTTAGTGTAGTAGTTAGAAAACCCAAACAGTCAAGACAGAAAAACTATGTAATTGACAACTTACAAATAGATTAAAAAATTGTAGTAAATATGCACAAATAATTCTTATTTAGCTGAAAAATAATGCCATGTGATTTATTATGAATGAAACAGGAGAACATTATGTTGAATTTAGTAAACCAGGCACAGAATGACAAGCACAACTTTATCTCACTCATATGTGAAAGTTGAAAAATATATAGAAGTTTAATATAGAATAGTAGTTATCAGAGCAAGGAAAGAATAAGGAGGATGGAAGGAGAGGAAGTCAACCAACGGGTACTATGTTCCTGATATGCTATTGCATGCTTATGTGACTGCTGATGGCAATAATGCATGGTACATTTTAGAAGGCAAGAAGAAAGGAATTTTAAAGTTTCTACTATAAACACATTATAAACGTTTATGAAAATAGATGCATTCAACCTTATTTAAGTATTGCACAACACTACATATGTTGAAATGTCACCTGTTACCCAGTTAATATTTATAATTTTAGGAGTCACTGAAAATAAATTGAACTTAAATATAAATAAATCAATGCATAATGGCTTGATATATTGGAATCTAAGTTATTTTTCATTCTTTAACTTAAAAAGCAATTATTTGCAAGTTGTTAAAAACAACAGGCCAGGGAATATTTCTTCTAGGGGCAGAGAGCCCTACGTTAAGTTCATGTGCCATGTGGTCTCCATCACAACTATTCAACTATACTGCCACAGTGTAAAAGCATCCATGGAACATTGAAAAACACATGGTTTTGTAAATGTTTCAACAGAACTTATTTATGAAAATAGATAGCAACCTTACAGACCATAATGTGCCAAGTTCTGAAAAAGACAATTATCACTTAGGTCATTTAGTTTGACAAAAAAAAAATGGAATGATGTTTTAACTGTTTGTTTCTTCCTAAAGCCCAACTATTTTTAGGAGCAGTGCCATTTACCTACCACTTTAGTAAAATATTTGTTTTCATTTTCTCTTAATCCATTTCTTAAAAGAAATTTCTGAAATCTAAAATGATAACTATGTAATTCCAGGTCTGTTTTGTAATGTCATGCCTGTGAAATCTATAACTCCTTCTAAAATTTGATTCCTAACTTGCAAAATTGCTTTACTTACTTTACTTATTACATATAATCTCATGAGAACCTAAGTTTAATAAAATACAAACTTAACTCAGCATCTATTTTACTCTGTTCTTCTCCAAGTGATAATTACAGGAATGATAGCTATATTTGTCTCTTGCCCAATTGAGAAACACGACTCTATTGATTTTCTCCTCCTCTTGAGCTATTCCACTCATAAAAGAAAAAAAGCTCTTTTAATTCTGTTTGCAAAATGCTTAGCTCCTTTTGTCCTTATTTCCCCAGTAATTTTTTCCAGTTAATTGATTTATAAACTTTCTACCCATCTCTTTCTTATCTTTAATATTTTTTTCTCCTTCAAAACCACCCCTTGCACTGCTACCTGTGCACACATGGTCAGAACACTAATTTTAATAGTTTATACTTGTTTCTATTTACTTCTATGCTTTACAAGATGAAAATCAAATTTATTCACTGTGAACAAAATGCTGTAATGACCTGTGGGAAATTTGAATAACTCTCTAATTCATCACTCCAACCCCACCCCATCTCTTTCAGGTTCTTTTCTGACTTCCTTCTTGCAATGCACAATGGAAAATAATGGTCATTTAATGCACTTGCCAGCCTTCTCATTTTTCTGTGCATATGTTAATTTGCTAATCCTAGTTCAGTTATACTTCTTTAGATGTTCACTTAAATACTTTCCATGACTTGATAGAAGTTTTAACTAGTCTGAGATATCTTTCTTATTATTTTTTATCTATTTATATAACTGCATATTTTAATCCCTATAGAATTAAACTGTTTCTCAGTAGAAAGCTACATTCTTGAAGATGAAACACTGCCTTTCATCAACAACCCCTTAGTATGTAACGCAATATTAGAATTACAATACAAGGATAGAAAGAATTTTAATGATTAAATTAAATAAAGGATAAGTGAAAGATGCCAATATGAGAGAATGACTTCTAATTCTTTATCACAAGTTTAGAATGCAAAGATTCTTTATATTTCCTGTACCTTTTTTTAAATCAATGTTTAATCTGTTTAAAGTTTCTACCCTTGATCTCAGTTTCCCTATTTTAAAACAGATAAATATATTAACTTCATAGTGTGGTATGTATATCAAAACATTATTTCTGTTTTTTCATGGAAGGAAAATTAAACATAATTCAATGTACTTTATTCATCTGAAACATATATTGCAAATTACCTGTTTGTAAGAAAAATATAACAGCATAAATTTTAAGGCAATAATTAATATTAGATAATTGTTAAATCCCTAAAGATAATTTGAATATGTCTCAGGAATTCATATATTTATATTCATATTTAATTTCTGTATATTTCATAAATGAATAAAATAATGTACACATAGACACAATTATTTAAGAAGTGGAATCTATTACTTTTTAAATTGATTTTCTTTTTGGCTATCCTGAAAAGTAAATTATAGATACAAACATTTATATATATGCATATATTTATATATACATAAATATGTACATTATATCCATATATTTCACATATCTATCTGATATAGTTAATGCAGCTGGAACATCTTTGAAGTCAGATTTTTAAACTATTATTGTGTGTTTGTGTTAATGATGAAATTTCTCCTTAAAAATTATTTTATTCAAAGATCAATATGGAACTATCTATTTCTAAAAAGTTAAATATGCTCTGTATGAAATGGAGGTGAGGAGCTTGCAGGTAATCTGCTGAAAGCACAGTTTGCATCTTAATGGTTAACCATCATGTGCATCTAGAAGAAATTAACTAAAAAATAACCCCTAAATGACAGAAAGATCAATAGAGGGAAGGGAGCCAGGAATGGGGAGAAGGAAGGTGAAGGAGAAGTACTTGGGACTGAATTACAAAAAAGACATATTTCATGCTTGAAAAATTATATCTAAACAGATTCTACTGTTGTGTATAACTAAAAAGAACCAATTACAAAAGAAGGAACAAATCCAAATGCTGTTCAAATATCTGTATTTTTAAATAAATTTGCAGAACTGCACATTTATGTCCCTAGTGTCTATCCTGTTCTTCTTTCATATTGTTTTATATTTTGTATATTCATGAGTAAATTGTGTGAACAACATATTTCTTATTGATTTAGGATGGTTTGAGTTGAATTAGATGTCTTAGAATTATATGAAAAATATAGGAGTCTGATATTTTTAAAATTTTCCTCATTAAAAATTTACATTCATGGCTGGGGTTGTGGCTCACTGGCAGAGTGCTTGCTTAGTATATATGAAGCACTGGGTTTAATTCTCAGCACCACATCTCAATAAATAAAATAAAGGTCCATTGACAATTAAAATTTTTTTAAAAAAAACTTACATTCAATATTACTGTTTAAAAGGGACAAACTAATTTTTCTATGACAGTGTTTATATATTTCTAATAATCATGAGAGACATTTGTGATTGAATATTTTATCATACCAAAAGAAATAAAATTAAAATAATAATAAATGCAATATTTATTGTCAAGAAGCATGTAATATTTTTCTTAAGAAGTAAACAAACATATTATACACATTATATTGTCTTTTTTTCCTCTAAATAATGAATGGTTTTAAGATAGAGGATATTTGGACAGATTTGGACAGAGATGGAGATCAGTAGTGGTTTGCCTTTTGTGCCTGAGTCCCTCAGTTTTATCTGTAGCAATACAAACAACAACAACAACAACAACAAAAATTCAACTAATACTTCTGAAAATAATCCAGTACCATTTTATTTTTATGTCTATATCTTGAATAATTAAACCCCATAAAATTTTACCTAAATGTTGATTATTTCATGCCTAGTTTGAAAGCATTATTGTCTTCATAATGAAAACAGTCAGTATTGTATTTTTTAAATATTTATTTTTTATTATAATTACACATAATAGTAGTACTCATTATGACATATTCATACAAGCACATAACAAATTGGATGACTTTTCTTCCCCAGAACCTCTCCTTTTTCTTTCTTTCACCTTCCCCCAAAATTCATTCTTCAACACTAGAAAACTAATTCTTCCCTTCTATGCTTTCCTCCTGTTTTCTCTCCAACTTTCATAGAGAAAACATATGGCCCTTAATAGTTTCTCAGAGTGTCTTATTTTGTTTAGCATGATGCACTTTAGCTCCATCCATTTTCCTGAAAATTACATATTTTGGGTTTGCTCCTGGAACTTGTTTATAGCTTAAGAAAACTTCATTGAATGTATTTTTCACATTTTATTCATTCATCTATTTTTGGGCACAAAGGTTGATTACATAAATTGCATATTGTAAATTATGTTGCTATAAAAATGTCTATCATGCAACAGTGTAGTATGGTGACATCAATTTTTTGGGATAAATATTGAGGAGTGCTATAGTTGGATCATATGATGATTTCATTCCTAGTCTTTTTAAAAAACTCCGTATAGATTTTCATATTTGTACAGTTACAATACCACAACCAGTATACAAAAATTCCTTTGCTCCATATTCCTGTCTACACTTTTTGTCATTTTATTCTTGTTAATGGAGATTCTCAGTAGAGTGAGAAGAAATCTCAGTACAGTTTTGATTTGCATTTTCTCATGGGTTTCAAAAGCCAATATTTTGGGGGTCTGGGGTTGTAGCTCAGCGGTAGAGTGCTCGCATAACACGTGCAAGTCCCTGGGTTGGATCCTCAGCACCACATATAAATAAATAAATAAATAAATAAATAAATAAATAAATAAATAAATAGATAAATAAATAAATAAATAAAGGCATTGTGTCCAACTACACCTAAAAAATAAATATTTTTTTAAATGCCAATTTTTAAAATTATTTTTCATAATTTACATTTCTTCTTTTGAGAAATGTCTGCTCAGTTAATTTGCCTATTTACTTATTAGGTTATTTGTTTTTGGTACTGTTTTTTGAATTCTTTTAAAAAAAAATATCCATTTATCTAACTGTATTTGCACACAATGCCTTTATTTTATTATGTATTTTTATCTGGTGCTGAAGATCCAACCCAGAGCCTCACACATGCCAGGCGAGCACTCTACCACTAAGCCCCAGCCCCAGCCCTGAGTTTTTCATATATTCTGAATATTACTCCTCTGTCAGAAAGTTATAAGAAAAAAATTATCCTAATTTTTAGGCTATTGATGATCTGGTTTCCCTTGCTGTTCAGAAGCTTTCTAATTTTCCTACCTTCCCATTTATTAATTCTTGAATTATTTTGTGAGCCACAGGATTCCTAATGAGGAAGTCATTTCTTTTACCTATATGTTGGAGTATTGGCCCTATAGTTTCTAGAAATACCTAGAATAAAGTTCTGTTAAACACTATATCTTTGTTCTGTTTTGAATTGATATTTCTGCATGATGAGAAAGAAAAATCTAGTTTTATTCTTCTATATAAAGACATCCAGTTTTCTCAAAACCATTCATTATGAAGGCTATACTTTCTCAAATGTATGTCTTTTATGCCTTATCAAGTATCAGATGACTATGTGTCAGTTAATTTAGGTAGACTAGAATTTATAAAATTATTGATAAGTAGAGAAAAATCACTAATTATTTATTTCCACATTTATTTGTAGACAAACATTTAGTGAGGATGTATTTTTGAAAAATGTAGTGTGAAATATATAATGTGTATACACATATAATGAAAGTGTTATCAAACAAAATTTAAAGATATTGTAACCCAGATGTGTTATTTATATAAAATATGTATCTATGCATGCATATATTTATTTATTTAAATAAAGATAGAGTTCACATAATATTAAACTTTTTAATGTGTTACATAAACCATTATAAACATATATTCTGAATGTCACAAATACATCATTATCTCTGCTCATTTAACCAGAAGAACGTGAAAAATCTTAACTTTTTTTATTTATTTGCTTTGTGTTTAAATGTAAATATGCATTTTTGCATTTATTGTTAATTTCATATGTACATAACCTTAGAAAATATATTACTCTTTATATATATATATTTCCCTAGAATGTAGATTACTTTACACACACACACACACACACACACACACACACACACACACACACACATATATATATATATATATATACACACACATATATAAAACTTTATTTTATAACTGGATTAATAAAGGAGATCATAGGGTTAATATATTATTTTTGAACTTCCTTTTACATTTCCTATGATTTTTAGAAGATTTATCAATGTGAATATTTAGATTCAAGATGAATCCATCTCACTGCTCTAATGGATTTCATTTTGTTTAGGTCTTATATTTAAAAATAAATATGTAATCTTTAATCATACTTAATAAATATTTATATTTAATTATATAAATATGGATCATATTTAAATTATTTACAGATTTTTTGGCATTAAATTAATGCCAATACAAGTCATCTTTGTAATCTGTGGAGTAATCTGTATAAGCTAAATTGTGTGCATATTTAGTAAATTTATAAGGAGTATATTCCTATGCATGGAATAGTTGAGCACAAGATCATTACTGATGACAAAAAAGTGTTGCAGGTTGTCACCTTGATAACATTTTATGAGCAGCTTATGCTCTCTCTGTTTCATCTTCATGGTTATGGAATACATGTATTTTAAAATATAGATTCACTTTGCAATGTGAATGGAAGTTCACAGATCATTGGTTATCATCTTTACAAATTCAATGAACTTTACCAGTAATAAAAATAAAATAACATCATTTACTGTCATTCTTCTGTAATCTTGCATAATTATATAATATAAATTAAAATTGGTAGTTTCCTAATTATAGTTTTAATCTATTTTTTGTCATTCTATTTGGACTCAATGAATGTGAATGAGGCAAATCATTATTCGTTTTTTCCCCCTCTCATAAGAATGACTTTATGTTCCTGCACCAGGTAAGGATATGTTAATTCATCTTATCCCACTGATATGCAATACAACTATAGTTTTTTCTAAATTTGTTTCTTAATTTTTTACAGGTCTGTTTTTTTGCTGCATGCTTGCATTCACCACCTCTTTTCCCATTAATTTAATCTTCAGTACCTTCCAATACAATGTTATTATTTTGGCCATAAAGAGAAAGTAATAGCTTAATTCCTCAGTATTTTATATTAATATCACACTCTATAATAAACAAAAATAATTAGTTTGTTTGCTATAGAGTCTAGCTAATAATGTCTAGCAACACTGCTGCAATCTCATAAGTTCTAATAGGTTTTCTTCTTCTCTTTCTTCCTTAAAAAACTTATTATTAGTGAATAAAATGAACTTTGTTTCTTTTTCCTGTTTGTGTGAATTTTATATATTTTTCTTATCCAATGTAAAAACTGGGAAATCATATATATTGTGAAAACATTGATAATACCTTATGTTTGATTTTAAACAAAATGATTATACCATTCTTTACTAAGTTAGCTATTAATTTTTGAAAGTATCCATTACAAGAGGCTTCTACCCCCATTCCCAGATGGCTAAATATATGATAAACGATGTATTTTGAAATTTATCAACATTTAAAAACTGTTCCTTTTTTATTTTTTTAAATTTAATCAACAGACATGGTGAATTGTGCTTATAATTACTCAGTGAAAAAGAGAAAATAAAGAAACTTTCTCTCTTCATGTTACTATATGCAACCTTCCTACCATTTTGTTTAAAAATAAATTAAATTTTTTAGATGTTTTGGATATTAAGTTATTTTTATTTCACAAAATGTTTTGAAATGTTCTCTTCTATATAAAGTATCAAATGACTTTTTGTATTTGAAATAAAGAATTTTTTAAAGTAGAAATTTTTGTTGAAAATTCCTAATTTCTAATCTTTGTTCATGTGTGTGTTTGTATTTGCTGATTTGTAAGAGTAGGGTTCTGCTGAGAGCCACAGCCAAGTTGAAATGGCCCCTGGCATTTTGCTAATAGTATTCATTGACAGGTGAGGCATTACTATCCACCTTAACTGCTACTTTGGAGTTCTTGTGCTACTTTGGAGTTCTCGTGGGGATTCCTGGGGATTCCCGGAGAGTTCCCAATGGTTGGGGAAGTGCAGGAGGAGGGATTGAGGGAGGAAATATTTCCAGCTGCTCGTTCCTGGATGAGCCGCATGGGATTTGGGAGAATTCCCCGGGAGCATGGGTGAAGTGTTTTGGTGGAGTTCAAAAATAAAGTTTGTTCCTGCTTCAGTGGCTTGTGGTTTGTGCCCAGCCAGACTGCGGCATTTGGCGGCCCATGCGGGGAATGCTTGAAGCTTGGGGGTAAGTGAAATTGCTCTCCACTAAGGGAAGGTGAGAGAGTGGGTGACCATTTCAAAAAACAATGTGTTCTTGTTTTGATTTGTTTTGTTTTTGTTTCAACCTGCCTATCCCTAGAAATTTCTCAGGCAAACTGGGAAAAATTGTTGGCTCAAGGTTTGAAGTTGTTCGCCCCTGAGGAAGAGATAGAAATAGACCACAAATGCACATGTCAAGAAAATAGAAAAATTGATAATATGATTTTTTGTTCCATTTTTGTTTCATTCTGTTTTGATTTTGTTTTGTGTTATCTTATTGTGTTGTGTTATCTTTATAGTAGATTAGAAATTAGTAAAAAACAAACTGAAAGAGTGTTAAGTAAATTGTTAGAGGTTCAGACCATGGAGAAAGAGATTTTAGATCAAGTAAAAGAGAAGGTCTCTCAAGCTAGTCAGACAGAGGAAGAAAATTTAAAGGAAGAAAGCTTAGAGGAGAAACAGCTTTTAGGGAAAAAGCTACAACAGGAGGCTGCTACTAACACCGTTCTATCACCAGAGGGCGTAATTCAACCAACAGCTCCACCTATGGAGACACCTGAGTCTCCCTCAACCCCCGTAGCTGATAGATGGGATCCTGAGACAGGGCCTCAAAGATTAGCATGCCCTGTACTTGAGTAGGCAGGAGGGCAGCAAATTCACTGTGCTTTAGATTTCAAAACTGTAAGCATGGTCGAATCCATTACCAACTTGGATATGACACTAGCAGATTGGGCTAGCATGTGTAAATCTGTGCTAAATGGAGGACAATATTTGTTATGGAAGGTTGCCAATGAGGAATTTTGCATGGAGACGGCTAGGCGAAATGCAGCAGCCGGTTACCCTCGAAGAAATCTAGATATGTTGTTAGGAAAAGGACCTTATAAGGATCAACGGCAACAAATTGAATATGATCCTGCTATATATGCACAAAATGCTGCAGATGCAGTTAGGGCATGGAAGACTTTACAAGGACATGAAGATTTACAAGGTCAATTATCTAAGGTAATACAGGGAGCTAATGAACCTTACATTGAATTTGTAGATAGGCTTATTCAAAAAGCTACCAGAGTTTTTGGGGATACAGAACAAGCAATGCCACTAATTTAACAACTGGTTTATGACCAAGCAAATCGTTGGTGCATAGAGGTCATTAAACCATGGAAACATGGAGATTTAAAAAACATATATTAAATTTTGTAGAGACATTAATGAACAAGGGCAAGTCATGGCAGCTGCAGTACAACAGGCTTTAGATGTCAGGGCAAAAACATGCTACAATTATGAACAAACAGGACATTTTAAAAGGAGTTGCCCCATAGGAGGAGGGTTTAACAAAGGTAGGTATCACAGGAGTAGAATACTGGGTATTTGCCGTAGAGGGAGACATTGGGCTAATGAATGCCATTCTTAACCCACCATAGAGGGTACTCCTTTATCAAAACATGGACAAGGACCAGGTGTTTACTCACGATACCGTGGAGAAAGGCATCGGGCTTTATTGCCAAAAAACAGACAGGGGGGCCCAATGCTCCAGGGCCCATGTCCAAAAATATACGGGGCACTGGAGGAACCGAGAAACACCATGGAGGAACCCAGCAACACCATCAGGGTAGTGCCCAGGACACATTATCCATCAGATCTCTCATCAGACGAACCAGAGGGAGCACAGAGTTGGACATCTGTGATCTGTGCCTCTGCCATAGCAGTACTAACTCCAGAGATGGGAGTTCAAATCATTCCCACAGGAGTAAAAGGACCTCTTCCCCAAGGAAGAGTAGGCTTATTGTTAGGACACAGTTTTTCTACTTTAAAAGGACTTAAGATAAGTCCTGGGGTAATTTATCCAGATTATGAAGGTGAAATAAAAATTTTAGCTAGTTCTCCAAAGGGTATGTCAGTAATTTCACCAGGAGATAGAATAGCACAGTTATTAATAATACCCAGCATACATGATAAATTTTCCAGTAGTAGTATAGAAAGAGGTTCCAGGGGATTAGGCTCCACAAGTGTAGATTGGGCAATGCTGTCTTTAAATTTAGATTTTCTCCAAATGCTAAAACTAAATATTCAAGGACATGAATTTAATGGGCTACTGGACACAGGTGCAGACCTTAGCATCATATCTCCTCAAGAATGTCCAAAACATTGGCCATTACATCAAGCCACTCAAATGCTTCGTGGCCTAGGAGTGGCAACTAATCCCCAGAGAAGTGCAATGGTATTAGATTGGAAGGATTCTGAAGGATGTGAAGGAACAATACAGCCATATGTATTGGATGATCTTCCTATAAATTTATTGGGACAAGATGTCCTAGATCAATTAGGTTTGAAATTAATAAATAACATCAAGGGGCTGGGGATGTGGCTCAAGTGGTAGTGCACTTGCCTGGCATGCGTGCGGCCCAGGTTAGATCCTCAGCACCACATACAAACAAAGATGCTGTGTCCGCCCAAAATTTAAAAAAATAAATATTAAAAAAAATTCTCTCTCTCTCTCTCTCTCTCTCTCTCTCTCTCTCTCTCCCTCCCTCTCTCCCTCCCTCTCCTCTCTCTTTAAAAAAAAATAATATCAATCCAAATGCGCCCACTATTAGGGCTAGACAAGGTTTCAGGAAAGGAAAAAGATTAGGAGAACAAGAACAAGGTATAGCAGCACCAATTCAAATAGATCAAGGAATAAATAGACATGGATTGGATTTTCAGAAGGGGTCACTGAGGCAATAAAAATTACTAGGAAATCAGAAAGACCAGTATGCATTCCTCAGTGGCCCCTGACTAAAGAAAAGATACAAGCAGCCCATGACCTGGTCAAACAACAATTATCGGAGGGACATACACAACCTTCAGTATCTCCTTGTATCTCCCTATAATACTCCCATTTTTGTCATTAAAAAGAAATCTGGTAAATGGAGATTATTGCAAGATTTAAGAGCCATTAATAATGAGATGGTTATTATGGGACCTGCTCAATCAGGGATTCCTCAATTGTCTGCTTTGACAAAAACATGGTATATTTTAGCAATAGATATTAAAGATTGTTTTTTTTTTTTTTTCAATTCCAATTAATCCTGAGGACAGTCCACATTTTGCATTTACTATCCCTGCACTGAATCATGAAGATCCTGATCAGAGATATGAATGGAAAGTGCTCCCTGAAGGGATGGCTAACAGCCCCACTATGTGTCAAATTTATGTTAACAAAGCAATCCAGCCACTTAGAAATCAAAATCCTGAACTACAAATATTTCACTATATTTTGGATGATGTATTATTAGCACATAAAGATAAAAACACATTGCTAGAATGATATGCCACACTTACAAATTTAGTAAAAAATTATAATCTAGAGATAGCAATAGATAAAGTACAATTAAATTTTTCAATTAATTATTTAGGAGTTCTATTATCCTCAACCATGGTCCGTCCACCAAAAATTCAAATATGAGTAGATCAACTCAAATCACTTAATGACTTTCAAAAGTTATTGGGAGACATAAATTGGATAAGGCCTTATCTAGGCATACCAAAGGAGAGTTGGGACCTTTATTTGATATCCTAAAAGGTCCATCAGATCCAAATTCACCCCACATGTTAACGCCTGAAACAAGAAAGGCATTAAAAATTATTGAAACATATATGGAAAATATGAATTTGGATAGAATTGATATGTTTACCTTTATTATTTATTGTAATACCAACAAAAAATATTCCTACAGGAGTAATTTGGGAAGAAGGTCCATTATTGTGAATACATTTATCTTATTCTCCTAACACTATCCTTACTAGGTATCCTGAGGCTGTAGGACAATTAATACTCAATGGAATAAAAGCAGCAAAGGGAGTGTTTGGAATTTCTCCCAGTAAAATTATTACTCCATATTCTATGAATCAAATTGATGAGTTATCTAATGAGTTAAATACTTGGGCTATAATCATGTGTAAATCTAATGTTTCATTTGATAATCACTTACCATCTCATCCTTTATTGTCTTTTGGTCTTCACATCCTGTAGTTTTTCCAAAAATGACAATAAAAACAACTATCATGAATGCTCCAAATGTATTCACTGATGGGTCAAATAATGGTACAGCACCAGTAGTTACACCTGATCAAACTTTTACATTTTTAGTATCCAAACAATCAGCTCAAAAGGTAGAGCTTAATGCAGTATTACAAGCTTTTGTGATGTTTAAAGATTCTGCATTCAATTTATGTTCTGACAGTCAGTATATAGTTAATGCTATAGTATCCCTTGAAGACGCTGGTAGGATTTCTCCTTCCTCTACTATTTTCTCTTTGTTTTCCACTATACAAAGTCTAATCTGAGACAGAAAAGATCCATTCTTTATAGGACATATCAGAGCACATACAGGATTGCCTGGAGCCCTTAGTTTGGGCAATTATTTAACAGATAAAACCACACATGACATACATTAATTATATTAATAATCCTGGATTATTAATTAATCCAGGATTAATTAATACATAATTAATTAATCCTGGATTCTGTTGTCCCTTGATGCCTATCTGTAGGTTAAAAACCTACTTCATGTAACTTGGTGCAAGTGAGAGAGATCTGCCTTACAGAATTCAGTCAAATCGGCAACCAGGCACATTGAACATACTTTACTGGAAGGTTGGAATTTCCTTATATTTAATACTGAAAAGCATCAAGGAGAAAAAAGTAAACAAACAAAAATCACCCTAATTTCATAAAATCAATATTACCATGAAAGATCAAAGTGGAAACATTGGTCTTTTATTGCTGTAGCCAACCTGCATTGTATATGAAGGTCTCTTAAAATATTTCATTTAGATAGTCCTATTTGAAACAAAAAGTCCCATGACATTTACAATTCACTGGAATCTTGCACTAAAATTATTTTAAGCTGGATGAGCTGGTCTTTAGAAATGACTTTTGACAAGAAGCCAATTTTTGTTGATGTTGAAATATGTCAAATATTAAGTCAGTAAAGAGGATCTGCTTAGCAGTTGAATCTTAATTTTCTGGTAAAGAATTGAGCTACATTTTCTTAATAACATCATTTATTAAATTCAATGTTACCTTAAAATTAAAAATGCATTGGCATTATCACACTAATTTTGATAATTATGTGACTCTAGTCTTAATTCTAGATTTTGGTTTAAAAAAATCCTATTACAATACTCCCTATTGCTACCATCTTCTTTCATACCCTCCTCTAATATTATTGTCCTGAAAATGATTATAGCCTCTCGATTGTTCTTTTATTACTCTGTTTATACTCAGTCCAACTCATTCCCTATATTTATATAGTTATGACTTTGAAATGCCAATGTGATTTTCTATTTTCATGCTTGAACTATCCATAGCCAAAGAATAAAGTTAAAAATGCTTAGCTTGTCAGAAAATTCTTCCCTGTTTCTCCAGTCAACTTGAGTAGCTTTTTCACCATAGACACTTAGTTCTAATTGTATCATTTTAGGTAACTACTTGGGTTTCCTATGAGAGACCTAATCTGTCTGTGTCCCCAGATTCCTTACTAGCTTCAAGATTCTGTTGAATTTGTTCTTTTTAAACAAAATATTATTTTTGTATTTGTATCAAAATAGTCTGGGTAAGTTTTAAAGATGTTTAAGTTTTATTTAAGTGTTTTCAATGTATTTATATTTTTGTGTCTGAAATACACATCCAACCAAAAGATCATATTTAAAAAACAACTGGAAATTATACTCCTCTTTTCCTGAACCATTCTCTATGCTAAAAGGGACATAACTTTTCATTCAAGGTCATTAGGTAGGTCACATTACCAAAGCAAAATACTTAACGACATTTATTTTTTTAGTAAGAAATAAATTATTTTAGTTTTAGTCACACAATACAGTAGTCCATGTTGTTGAGTCCTTTAATATATGAGATCCAAGAAACCACTAAACACTAGACATAAAAGATAGTAATATGAGAAATTATTTGGCAAAAACAGAAGCATAGATAAAATGACACCAATTTTCCTTATCAATATTCATATAGTGAAATATTAATCCCCAGTGTGATATTATTAGGAAGTGAGTCATCTGGGACTTAATTAGGGGTTACCAGAGCCCCAGGATTGGGGTTAGTGCTCTCTTATCAGAGGATCCCTCACTCTTTCCACCATGTAGGACAAAGGGACTATTTATTTATGTCCCAAGAACCAGTCTTCACCAGAAACTGAATTTGTCTAGACTTGATCATGGATTTTCCAGACTCTGGAGCATTGAGAAATACATTTATATTATTTATAAACTACAGTCTATGATATTTTATTCTAACATCTTGAAATGACTAATATAGTGGATTAAATAAAATATTGCAGAAAAGAAATTAAAGCAATCTTTTACCAATCTTAATGCAGGATTACTAAGAGACAAAGAATATAAATGAAAGGTCACTGGAAAAAAGTATAAGTTTTGTTCTGTTTTATGCAATGAGGTGTATATATATAAGTTTGAACATTAATGAAAATTATTCAATGGTGGTGAAATTCATGATGGAAACATCTGCATTAAATTTCTATAAATATCTCATTTGTCAAATCAAAATACATAAAATATAGTTCAAGCTATAAAAATGTTAGTGTTTTAAAGAAAATTTAGCTCTAGTTTTTGAGGAAATATGAAGTGTACAGGTTCAGTTATAGGTGGTTTGTACATAAATTTATAGTAACTTCTTGGAATTACTCTCCTGAGTTTTCCCCTTGTTTTGCAGTTAAAATAAAAATAAGAAATAATTACATATTATACTTACTAATTGGAAACAAAATAGAAGACTCACAAATTCAATTTAAATGAATTAAAAGTTATTGTTTTCTCATAAGAAGTACCAAGATAAACAGTAAGCTCCATTGCATATGCTCCTGACCTGTGTTTTACAAAAATTGAATAAAAGGGGAGGAATTATTACTGGAAAATAAAAAACAAACAAACAGGAGAGACCAGAGAATGGAAATTGGTTAATAGTTTCTGCCATACAAGGTCCTAAACTGACAAGGGTATTCATATCAAAACAATGAAAAATTCCTATTTGTCCATCTTTCATGTACCCAGAAATAATCTACTTGTTTTTTAACCAGTGGTGCTTAACCACTGCACTGCATTCCCGACTCCTCACCCATTTTTTTTTTTTTTTGAGATAGGGTCTGTGCTTTGCCTGTTCATAAATCCTATCTCAAGAAGAGCACTGTGAATTCGTTGCACTAAAAGCTGGTAACAATGAGTCTGCATCACTCAAAGAGGCAGCAGCCAGGGCTAGTAACTCTTAAGAGTCACCAGGAGCCAGAGAATGGCATGGAGTCACAGAGAACTGCCAAGAACTGATAACTCCAGCCACTAGAAGTGGTCCAGGGAGTTGTCAGTAGCACCAACTCCAGCTGCTAGAGGAGCAGTGAGCAGGGCTGCTAACACTAAGAGCTGAGAGCCACAGGAGTTCAAAGCCCAGATCTTCTAAGGAGCTGCACTTTGCCTACTTGTAATTTCTATCCAAATTGAGCGAAAGAATTCTCAGCCAGTTGCTAAGGTGTTGTCTCTCTCCCATCTGAGATTCTGCTACTGTTTACACCCAGGGAGAGCTGCTTCTTTAGAAGGGCAGCCAGACAAGTTTGTGGGAACCCCCCTGGTAGCCTGGAGGTGCTGCAAGCTTCTGTTGCAAATGACTAAGTCCTGTTCCACAGGTTCTTTCTCACTGAGCCACCAAAGCTTTTTGTGACAAGAAGAAGAAGGAGAAAGAGAAGGAGAGAGTCTGAAAAGTAAGATAAAAATAAATTTTTAAAAATATATTCTTATGAAACTTCTTTTCTCTACTATGATTCCCACATCTCTATACTCACCTTGTTCTTCATGTCCCTGTTTCTACCAACAGCCTACTCTAAGAAATCTTGATCTTGTTTCAATTATTATCATCAAAATTCTTCCTTCCTTTACCCTCTCTCATATTGTGAAGCCACATCCATAATTCCAGGTATTTGTTAGAGCAGGCCTCCTCTCTAGGTACCAAAAGTTTTATCAGTTAGGGTTCAACAAGAGATGGGAAACAAGTGGAAAGCTTACATATTGACAGATCTACTGTGAAAGACAGAATGATTCCAGGGCAAGTTACATTAAATGGTGGTGTGGTATATAATTAGCCCTGAAATTTTTCAGTACTTGATGGTAGTGGGAATTTCTGCAGTCTCTCCAAGAATACAGAACTGCTTTTGGTTTACTATTTTTATTGCAGAGGTTGTTCTAATGACTGTCATTTTGCCTTTCCTACCAAATGGCTCTGACTTCCCAGGTCCAGAAATCATGTGGGAGTTCCCCCAGTTTTTGTGTATTTCTATTCCAATAATACATTCTAAACTGGAGAAATACCTGAGAGTAGGTCTGGGGACCCAGTGAATTCAAGGTGATGCAAATTTACAATAACCCGTAAACTCTTCTCTGGCTGATAGATGACAGTGAACTTTTAGATACCATGGCATAAGGGATATTTCAATGTGCATATTCAGGAATAAACAAAAATTCTGATTGATGCTCTTTTTCAAAGTAACATCACCCTGTAAATTGTCATATGTGCCTTTGGAAAATATTAAAAGATATATTGATTGTAGAAATATTTATTGGTGCTTCAAATTGCTACTTCAAATGGACATAGCCTGCTCTTCATTATTGATACTCTGGGTATATAACCTGGGAAAAGATGAAGGTCTAAGACTTTCTGTTTTGGTGAGTCAATTTGGACTTGTATTTATTTAACTTAGGACTATTCTGCTTACAAGTGAAGTAAGACATGTATTTTCTAGAAAAACTAACAATTTTAAGTGGGCTTCAGAAGGAGAAGTCTCTGCATATTCCATGTTGCATTCAAGCTTTTCTTCCCCTGAAGCCACATGACCTGGAAAATCTGACTGCATATAAAACATCAGTGGTAGATAGAGACACTAGCTGGATCTATGGCAGACACTTTCATGGTTGAATTACTGTGTTGGTTCTAGAATTTGTCAGCCTAGTCCTGAGACTTTCCAACTGAGAAGTCCCTTTAGTTTGCTATAGGGCCTTCAGAGAGACATAGGCTTTACTAACGTGCCACACAGATATCCCATATCCCGGGCTGCCCTGATGACAGAGAAACAACAATCCTCAAATTTAACCTAAAAGAATGTAAAAGAATGATGTCTAACAAGTTCATGAAAATATGTGAAAAGAAAATGAAACATTTTTATATATCTTCTTGGATAATTACTTAAGACCAAGATCAGCAGTTGTATGTTTTTGACCCACAAGATACTAACTTAAGAACAACATAATATTTCAGCCAATTATTTAATTTAAATATAAGCTTAAATTAGCAGTGTAATAAGCCTCTGATTATGTAAGTATTATATTTTGTTGGTCTACATTTAGTAGTTTAATCAACCACCCTCAAGGGTGGCACTGTAAGAGAATACCAAGTCCTTTAATTACATTTTAATGCCCCTCACTGAGTTAGCACCATTGAAGGGAGTTTAGCAGATTAATCATATTCTTCCTTTTAAGATGCTTTTGGAAAAAAAATTACTGGAGCCCTATTTCAATTTTTTTTAGGTTAATATTCCTCAGAAGCCAATAAAATAAATAGAATCATTTTTTTACTCATAGAGTGTGAATAATACTAGCATACAAATCAAGCATTCAGATAATTGCAGGAAATATGTTTCAGTTCTTTAATTGGAAGAAAGAATTACTGTGTAGTAAATGAGAATATGTTGTTAGATATTCTTTCGCTGATGCATAGACTTGGCATCACCTTCAATGAAAAATTTATGGAAGAATCATAAGATATATTAACTTCTGTGAATTACTGTGTGCTCCCGGAACAAATAAAATGGTTTAAATTTTGTCAAAGGCCTATCAAACAATGATTAACAATTATTAATGTGCAATTTATGGTGACATATAATGCCAAAATATTTAACTTAAGGTACAGTAAAATTTGGTGGTTTTGTTTTTGCTCTAAATTGTGTATTGACTCACTTATGGTACATAAAATATTTCTGTAATCAGACATTATTGGATTTTTTACTGCTTTATTACTTAAGTTTATTGTTCAATCAAAAAAAACATATATTTTAGTGCCCATGTTGACAGGAAGTAATTCCAAATCCTTCATGCTGAAATTCCTCTTCATATTTTTCTCCTACTGCCCTTAGTGAATGAAAGAGGAACTAGTCAGCAGATTTTATATTTTCCCTATTTGTTTTCTCTCTTTACTTTATGTAATATCAGTCATTATTAAACACTAGCATGAAATGCTGAAGATTTCAAGTGTGGTTTTAGAACTAGTAGCAAATATAAACATTGAAGATGTTGTAGGATCTTTTAAATCTACTGATTAGTTTTAGTAAAAAGTAAGAAAATATAAATTAAGTAGAATGAAGAGAGATATGAAGACTTTTTTTATTTCACTGAGTCAGTTTTAATAACATAAAATAAAAAGTTAGTTTTGCATTATATTTAAGTAAAAGATTGCATTTTGAAAATTTTTGTATGTGCTTATTTGTTGAAAGTATTTGTTTCCTACATACACTGCACAGTACAATCTAGGCTACCTTTATTAGAAAGGTATTTTTAATGAGAAAATAACATCCTTCAAGAAATAGAGTTATTTATTTTTTCATTTTTATATATTAAGAAAAAGTCAAAGAGGTTACTTTTCTACATAGTAAATTTTGTTTCTTGTTCAGCAAATCAAAAATTATATCTTATTGAGCCTTAGGGATGTGAAGGCCTAAACAGTTAAACAGTCTTGATGGATTTGATCAGGTAATTGTTATATCAGTAATTATTTCAAAAACAAAATCTCAGGGGCAGATGGTGGAGAAAAGATCTTTCATTCTCAAGCATTAGCATAAAATCCATGAAGGACAGATCAAGATCATTTGAATAACAGAATGTAGAATGACTTTTCTCAGGATCCCTGATGATCTGTTGACAATTCTGAAAGAAAGAATTGAGAGAGTGTAAGAACAGTCTTAGGCAGAAAAACTGAGCAATCACACAGCCCACAGTGATAGTGTGTTTACTATGTAACCAGGGACTGTTCTATGTATTTTAAATTATGAATTCCTGTACAACAACCCCTCCAATCCTTTAGGTTAAGCTAATCCCATTGGAATTAGGAAGAAAAAGGTAAAGAACAAATAAAGAAATCTTAAATGAGTTAAAATGGAAACAAATACACATGAGTTCAAGGAAAAATATAAAGGAGGTTAATTTTTTGAAAATCACACTAAAGAGAAGGCCATAGAAATTTTACACAATGCCACACAATTTTCCTTCTGATTGCATATTTTCAAACTATGTTGTGTTTTCCACATGAAAAAGAAAACTCAACAAACTATACTGAGCAAAGTATACAAATTATCCTTCAGAAAATATTCTATTTTAGTATAATAGAAAATTTGGAAAAGGCAGTTTAATCAGATTTTTTAAATTACTCAGAATTCAACAATTATTGTATTCATAATTATTGAATTAAATGAAAACAGAAAAAATGACAGTCATTACATTTTTATACTTGCAAACCTTTGTCATTATAGGGCAGAATATGCATGAAATTAAATCTGAAGAGAAATTATGCAAACCTTTATTTATACTTTAAAACATGCTTATTCAGATGGTAATGTTTATAAAACACTAAAAATAATAACATGATCTTAACACATAAGCAAGTGCATGAAAATTTTTTAATTTTCTATGTACTTAGTGGTGGTTGCTTAGTGTCAGATGCCTTTGTTGAGAAAATGATTGTATGATTTACAAGTGTTTGGGTTTCTAAAACTTTTCCAGTCTTTATGCCATCATCTGCTTTAAGCTATTATTCTACTTCCATTCCTAATCTCTATAATCTTGAGATTCATTGTCTCTCCCCTCAGGAAAATGAAAAGATGGTGATAATTTTTTTTTTTCCAATCACAGTTTCTAAGAAGACTAGAAGTTCTTGTGATGGTCTCGTAAAGAAGTGGATGGAATGTAACAAGTAGTTATAAATAAAGATGACTGGATAACCAAAATAGTCAGCTAGACAGTCAACAAGCAGAGAATTGCTAGAAGACTTTCAGAATGTTAATCACTTTTAAATTTTGGGTTAACTGTTTCATTAAACTATTGGCAAATAGTATAGAAACGTTCATTGTTTTTTAATTCTATACCCTTTGACCATTAGTTTCAGAGGCTATGAGATATTGTTTGGTTTATATGTATTTTAATGTGGATTCCTAAAATAGATGCAAAAGTAAGAGAGACAGAGAAAGGGAGAGAGAACCATTTGTTCTCTTCCTTGGTGGCCCTTCAATGATTATAATTGTGTAAAGCACATTTACATTGCAAATCATCCTAAAGTACATTCATAGTTTTTAAAGGTAGACTGCTTTTTTTAAAATACCTTTATTTTATTTGTTTAATTTTATATAGTCCTGAGGATTGAACTCAGCCTCACACATATTAGGCAAGTACTCTATTACTGAGCTACATCCCTAGCCCCTTAAGGTATATTTGATGAATCCCTAAAATGAATATTTTTTAAAAAATAAGTAAATATAAATAATAGCAATGTCAAATCATTTTATTACAATTTTATATTTCTAGTTACTGCTATTTTAATTTATATTGTAAGATATTAAATGTGACATAACATAAATACTAATTTCTTTTTCTAATCTGTTTTCATTTTGATCATTTGTGTGAGATTTCCATACTGTTATTGTTTTACTTTATACATTCTGAAGGCCATTGGTGTAATTGTGTAGAGGATATGTTAAACATTTAGCAATTAAACATTAAACATTAAATGACTAAGTACATAGAAAATTACATAATCAGCAATGATTATCAATGTTGCAAAGACATATTATGCTATAATTAAAAGTATTCTAATAAAAGTGTTTAGGGCAGCAGTGAGATCTGAATTCAGTAATGCTTTTGAAACTCAGCTCTAAACCATGAAGAGGTTTTTTTTAGCTGATGGGGCAAGGTTGTCTTCTAAAGAAAGATATGTATATGATTTGTAAGTGTCTTTGCAGGTAGATGATATAAAAATAAAAGTCATGGATGAACAATCAATGTGGAATTAGATAGCAATGAAAAAACTTGCAAAAAAATTAGAAGTTAAATAATCAGAATACCTACTTAATAGACAAGTTGGTTTGGAACATGAAACACTGGGAGGAATTATTAACTGCCATATGTATGGCTGGTTGGCCACTACTCAATATAACCTTCGTGACAGACTGATGGAAGCTTGGAAACTAATACCTAAATTTATTTAGATAAATATGTGTACCTCATTAATACTTGGAAAGTATAATCAATGTACTATGCTGATTATCTTTTATGGTGGCCTTGGTGAATTTTGATGAACATCTTTTACTCAGTAAATTGTGAATTAACTTATGGAAACAAGGGATATAAGGGACATGATTATGAGAGGAACTACCATGAGTTTAATTTGATACTCTAAATGGTATCTGTTATGTGTTATCCACTGAAATGTGGCCTAACAATCAGAGGAGGAACATAAGCTGCAACATTGTATTTGATAATTATAAACCCACTGATCACTTAATTTAATTGTGTGGGAAGTTTATAAGACTATGGAATGATAATAGAAGAGATCCCAGGATTGAATTTTGAATAATGTCATTTCATACTTCTTAGATAGAGTAGGATGATGCAGCAAAGAAAATTATAAAATGAATGAAAGACATAAAAAGGAGAACACATCATCACTTCAGGAATGTAGATGAAAAAGAGTATGTCAAGATGGTATGTGGTGGCATGTGTCAACATGCTAATAAATGGTAATTATAATGTCAGCCTGTTTTCTGGTGTTATCAATAACTAAAAAGAACAAATAAAAAAGACAATAATTAAAAAAAACAAGGAAGAATATATCAATTTGAATTACTACATGGAATTAACTGATAACTTTTTGTTACTTATGGTAATAGAATAGTGGATAATTTAGGGGATTTTCTATAGACCTAAAGTGAGACTAGAGACAATTAAACTTATCTTGGTTCTATTACTTAACAAGTTATGTTAATTTTAGACTTATTTCCTCCCTTGGTGATCCTGTTTTACCATCTATAAAACAACAAAATGTCTACTTGATTACTACAAATGTTATATACATTCTATAGCCTGCATATTACTTGTTCCCCAAAGGTTCATGTGCTGGGAGATTGGTTCCCAATATGCCAGTATGGAGAAGTGGTGGGATCATTCAGAGGTCAGCCTAGTGGAAGGCAATTTGGTCCACTGTGAGAAAGGTTTATGCAGTTCTCTCAGGACCTGGCTTGTTTCCACAAGATCAGTTTGTTATAAAGGAGAGAGCCTGGCCTCTCTCTACCCATTAGCTGCCTACCTTGGACACACACCTCTTCTTCATACAACTGCTCTTTATTTCTACTCCTCTGCCATGTTGTGATGCAGCCAGATGATGGCATCATGCTTTTCAGACTGTCTCCACTGTATCACCAACTAAATAAACCCCTTTTATTTAGGTATTATGTACCAGGAGGTATTCTGTTTTAGCAATACAAAATGGACTAAGTTGACCTCATAGTTTAACATATGTAGAATGCTGATTCTCATTTCTTCATTCCTTCACTTCCTCAGGGGGGAAACTCAATGATGTCAACTCTTTCCTTGTTCTTATTGACTATTTTTTCCTCAAGTCTTTTTTTCTGCATGGGCCAATCTGCACCACCTTTCAGAAACAAGCTCAAGCAAGTATGTGAATCATTCTGACTGTGCCTAGCAACATATCATAATTAGATCAGCACTGTGCTTTAAAGTCTGGACATTGGCTGGTTTATCTCTGACTCAAGTATGCAGTGCCCTTTATTCCTCTTCACCTTGTCTGGAATGTATTTATAGTTAATAAACTCGGGGTTTAGAGAAGCTGTGGATTCTCTTTGTGCTACATGTTCACTCCATGGATAAAATAACAACTCATATCTAGTTTGTGGGTCAGTCCTTTTCTCAGGCCTTACTTTCAACCCCAATTGCCACCCAACCAATTTCATTATTTTTCTGAGACACTAGTTTAAGATATTTTCTCCAGAATAGAATTCTTCTGTATAAATAATCTCTTTCACAGTAATTTAAAACTTCTAATTTAATACAAATATTAATTCCTTATTTAGTTTTCTGAAAAGGAAAGGGTTGCCCCTGACAGCTACCATAAGTGTCATGTCCAGACCGTAATAGGTGGGATACTGTCACAGATCAGCAAGCTTAAACAATGTCACTTTGTCACCTGGATAAAGAGAGGCAGAAAAAAGGTCCCTCAGTAATCAGGTCTGAGGACAGACAAAAACAAAACACAGTGCAAACCATAATAACCTAATTTTTTCTCATCTTGGTTGCCATAAGCCTTGCTGTTTCTCTGCCAATTACAAACTAGCTGCATTCTGTTCTTTCCTCCTCCTCCTCCTCCTCCTCCTTATATCCTTCCTCCTTTTCTTTTTCTCCTTCTTTTTTTCTACCACTCTTCTTCTTCAGTGCTAAGGATACTGGGGATCAACCCTCAACTTCACCACTGACCTAAATCTCCAGTACTTTCTATTTATTTAGTATTTGTTTATTTATTTATGGGGTAGAGTCTCAGTCTCAGTTGCTGAGGCTAGCCTCCAAATAGCAATCCTCCTGCCTCAGCCTCTCTAGTTGCTAGAATGACATGCTTGTGTCATAGTGCTCAGTCCCACCCAACTAATTAAAATACAATAATGTTATTAATCATCAAATTTTCCCTGCTTCAGAGAATATCTTATCCAAAACAAAGTGGTACATTTCTGAGCTCTCCTCAAAATCATCTAACATGAGCCAAACCCAACAATAAGCCCTCCCAACATTCTCTTCCTGAGGCAATCATGAATCCACATGCTTTCTGGTTTTCTTTTTCCTTTTGCAACAAGTGTTGTTCTGGTGGGCATCTATATTTGTTTAACAAGTACAATGGAGAACATGATATAAAATGGCATCTTGTTGCCAATCTGGTGGTAACTTTAGTAGAAAGCATATTTTTGCAACATAAGTAGTTTAATAGAAAAGGAAGAAGGTTGAAATATCTTTTTTAGTAGCTTCTTTTAATGTAGCAATTGAAAAGATTAATTTATTCCTATGCCAAATATTGCAGAAATAACATCATGCTTTGTAGGAAGACAGGATCTGGAGTTACCAGATGTAGAATATATTGTAGATAACTTTATATCATGAGATGAAATAAAAAGGTGATAGAAATGTTTAAATCTTTCAGAGAAGTAAACATACTTATTCAAAGTTAAAGATATCTGTATTTATTGAATTTTGTTCCTGGCCCAAAATAACTAGTGAAGAGTGTAGAAATCTAAGAGGGTTTAATAGGTAGCTGTGCTTCACTGTGACCAAAATACCTGATAAGAACAGCTTAGATGAATAAAAGTTTATTTTGGATCATGGTTCTAGAGGTCTGTCTATGTTTGGCAGACTCCTTTGCTTAGGGTCTGAGTGAGGCAGAACATCTTGGTGGAAGGGCCTGGAAAATTAAAGCTGCTAAGTTCATGGCAGTCATAAAGCAAGGAACCAGGAAGAAAACATAAACCCTTCTGGAACAAGCTCCTGGGATCCACTTTCTTCAGCCACAAGTCTATTGTTACCACCCAGTAGTCCATTCAAATTATAAACCCATTGAATGCATTAATCCACTGATAAGGTTATTATTCTCAGAGTATAATTGCCTGAAAGCCTGACCTCTGAACCTTCCTTCATTAGTGATTATTCTTTTAAACATAATTTTTCAGGGGACACTAAATATTAACTGTAATATTGGTGAGGTATTAATACCAGCAAATAGCATTGTAAAATTTAAAGAAGAAATTGTACCAGGAGAGCTTGCTCTTATTTTTGTAAACCGAAAACTACCTTGAGAAACTTCTACTGAAATAGAATTAGAAAATTCTTATTGATTTTTGTGTCCATCAAACCAATGTGTTGAAACCACAGAAATCAAGGAAATGAACTCAAACCTTTCATTGTGGGGGACCACATCCTCATAGAAAGTAACTTTAATTCTGGTTCTCTAACCAGAGGTATGTGTATCTGATCTACGTGATGAGCTTTTTTTGAATTTTTTTTCTTTGTTTCTTCTCGCTTGAAGAGTTAGAAAGCTATTTCAGTACTATATTTCATGGGTATTGCTTTATCTTATTCATATCCAGAATAAACAAAGCATCAAAGAAATGTCACCTGAAAAGAAGACAGACTCATTCAAACTGAGCATAAACTATTCCAATAAAAAAAAATTAAGAAATTGTGATTTGACAAATCTCTCTGAAATGATTTGCAGAGATCTACTTAGTCTGTGTCTCTATTATAAATATTTTACTTAATGATACTTCTGTTCTTCCTAACAGTATTCAAGGCAGGTTAACTATTATCATAACCCCCATTCTCACATAAGAAAAGTGAAGTACTGAGAGCTGCAGTTACTCAAATTTGTAGTTCCAGAAGTGAAACAGTGGAGATTTGAACCCATGACATCTGGTTTTAGAAAAGACTGCATATTCCTCCAAGAACAGCTCATATTCTCAGCCAGTGTTTCCTAATCTGCTGTACAAAATAAAGTAATTAAAGTATATAATTTGTCAATAATCAAAATCTTAGATTCAAATTACTATCTTAAATGTAAAGTATGAAACCTTTAGTAATTATAAATATGACATAATATTAATTATGCTTTCTTAACCCAAGAGTTTAAAACAGTTAACATATTCCCCTTTTCTTTTTTTAACTATTTATTTTTTACTTGTAATTGGACACAATAACTTTATTTATTTATTTATTTTTATGTGGTGCTGACAATCTAACCCAGGATGTCGCACATGCTGGGCAAGCACTCTAACACTGAGCCACAATTCCAGCCCAATATTCTCATTTTCTTACTAACTCCAAATATATAATTTTTATAAATAACAAAAGGCTGTGTTTTCTTGTGAACAACTAGTTAGTAACATGAATTAGAAGCAGATTATAAAACAGAAAATCTGCTAAAACCATCAGAAAGATCAAATATAAGATAGTAAAAATCAGCAATGTAATGAAACACATAACAGTTTAAATTAAATATAGCATTTTAAGTTATTTTATGATCAGAATTAATTTGCCATTTTATAATCATAATTATTTGTCTACATTAAATCTTTGTGAACAGGTTAGATAAAAAATAAAACACTGAGTGAAGAAAAAACTCAAAATCCCTTTTTTAGGTACTATGTTTTCATTATTCTCATTAGTGATCATTGTTAGCCAGCATTGGAAAGTTAAATTCTCCATTCAGGTGTGCTACTTAGCCCTTATGATACATACACTCCATTAAAAACATTTTAATCAACTTTTAAGCTATTACATCCAAATTAGTTATCTTCAACATGTTACGAATTATCAGCATTTCTTGTTGAAAAATCTCAATTTTCATTTTTGCTTTTGAATATTTTTAGTAAAAAAATATGCCAGTCACTGATAACTCTATAATTGTCCACACTTATTTGACCCTAGTTAAATAATTCATACTCACTCTGTCCTTAGTATCACCAGGCCTTCTTTTGTGCCTTATACTATTTAATTTATTGCCACTTATTGTTCCACTTTTAACCAATATGGCAAGTTGGTTTTCAGAAAGGAAGCCTCTTTTCAAATAAATGCAGTGGAATGCAAAAAAGAGAAAAAATTCTTTTTCTCCACTTGAATGACCTTTGTATGGAAAGCTTTTGAACAGATATATATTCACATGATGACCACAATAGGAAAGACATGTCCTGGAACTGTGAAGAGTAACACACACATGCATGCAGCCACATCTGCCCTAGTTCCACCAATATCCTTTTGGATTCCCTATATAGAAGCCACTCCCACACTGGATCTACACATCAATCTCTTCTGTCTCTTCCTTTATATTCAATGGCGGTGGGGATTTTAGCTTTATTAAGTTCGCTAATATTACACTTTCTTTTCTTTATGGGTTTCATCAGTAATAGAAGACAAGTTAATTGTCCAATCTCCTTCTAAAAATGCAAAATATGCTTTATATTTCTTCTCTCTTTTGGGCAATTTAGTGTTTCTTTTCAGAACTTTCAACCATCAATCTCAAGTATCCTGTTGACTTTTTTCTTTTGTCTTTCCATATACTTAGGTAACTCTTTGAACAGATAAATATAACTTTTTATTAGTTGCTCATGACAATACAATGGTCTTGACATATCATACATTTGATTCAAATGGTGTATGAATTTTCATTTTTCCACATGTACAGGTTGCAGGATCACATTGGTTATACTGCCATGTATATACATACAACAATACTAGTGTCTATTGTATTCTGCTGCCCTCCCTATCCCCCCTCCCCTCCCCTCCCCTCCCCTCCCATTACCTCTCTCTACCCAATCTACTGTGACACATTTCTCTCTCTTTTTTTTCTTCCCCCTCACATCATCATACATGTATTTTGTATAACGATGAGGGTCTCCTTCCATCTTCCATGCAATTCCCCTTCTCCCTCCCATTCCCTCCTACCTCACTTCCCTATTTAGTTGTAATCTCCTTCTGATGCTCTTCCTCCTTACTCTATTTTGAGTCACCCCCCTTATATAAGAGAAGACATTCTGCATTTGTTTTTTAGGGATTGGCTAACTTCACTTAGCATAATCTGCTCTAATGCCATCCATTTTCCTGCAAATACCATGATCTTGTTATTTTTTTAGTACTGAGTAATATTCCACTGTGTATAAATGCCACATTTTTTTTTATCCATTCATCCATTGAAGGGCATCTAGGTTGGTTCCACAGTCTAGCTACTGTGAATTGTGCTGTTATGAACATTGATGTGGCTGTGTCCCTGTAGTATGTTCTTTTCAGGTCTTTTGGGTATAGTCTGAGAAGGGGAATAGCTGGATCAAATGGCAGTTCCATTCCCAACTTTCCCAAGAAGCTCCATACTGCTTTCCAAATTGGCCACACCAATTTGCAGTCCCACCAGCAATGTACAAGTGTACCCTTTTCCCCACATCCTCCCCAGCACTTGTTGTTGTTTTACTTCATAATGGCTGCCATTCTTACTGGAGTGAGATGGTATCTTAGAGTAGTTTTAATTTGCATTTCTCTGATTGCTAGGGATAATGAGCATTTTTTGTGTATTTGTTGATTGATTCTATGTCCTCCTCTGAGAAGTGTCTGTTCAGGTCCTTGGCCCATTTGTTGTTTGGGTTATTTATTTTTTTTGTTGTTTAAATTTTTGAGTTCTTTGTATACTCTAGAGATTAGAGCTCTATATGAAGTGTGAGGTAAACATTTGTTCCCAGGATGTAGGCTCCCTATTTACCTCTCTTATTATTTCTCTTGCTGAGAAAAAACTTTTTAGTTTGAATACATCCCATTTGTTGATTCTTGATTTTAACTCTTATGCTATAGGTGTCCTATTAAGGAATTTGGAGCCCAACCCCAAGAGATGGAGATTAGGGCCAACTTTTTCTTCTATTAGATGTAGAGTCTCTGGTTTGGTTCCTAGCTCCTTGATCCATTTTGAGTTGATTTTTGTGCATGGTGAGAGAGAGGGATTCAGTTTCATTTCGTTGCATATGGATTTCCAGTTCTCCCAGCACCATTTGTTGAAGATGCTATCTTTTCTCCATTGCATGCTTTTAGCACCTTTGTCTAATAACAATACATTCAAAACTCTCTGACTTATCCTGTCATTCAAATGATATATTTATCCTTCATTTCTTAATCAAATTTCTAATCTATGTGTTACCTATAACTATAATTTTTTCACTATATCCATCCAATACGTCTCTAATTTTGCATGAGAAAAAAACTGAGTTAAGAATTATATCACAAGCTTTTATTAGTTAGCCTATTACAGGGAAAAATATTCAACTTAGTTTTTTTTTCCTTTTTTCACCATTTTTGTGTATAACCATTAGGATACAGAAACACATTCCTTAGAAAACTCTATACATTATTCATAAGATAATGATTGAAGTATAGTTTTATTATCATTTCTGATATTCTTTTTTTTAATTTTTGATGTTGTTGTTGTAGATGGACACATTACCTTTGTTTTATTTGTTGATTTTTTTTAATGTGGTGCCAGGGATTGAACCCAGTGCCTCATGTGTGCTAGGCCAACTCTCTGCCACTGAGCCACAACCTTGGCCCTCTGATATTCTTTACATTCTATTTCCTTGAGTTAGTATCTTATTTTACTTTTGGATAATATCTGAAAAGATCCTTTTTGGGTCTCCATTTTATTTTTCTTTTTCCTTAGAAAATTCAGAATACTACAATGTATTTAAACATATTGATATATTCTTTTATTGCTAACATATAAATGGAAATGTAGTGTATTTGAATTATATTTGCTTTGCCCATAAGATATTGCATATAGTAAGTGCACTATTAATATTTGTATACACAAAGCTTTTTTCACGAAATTAATGAAGACTCAAAGTATCACACTAATTCTTTCTTTAAATAGATAAAAAAATTATATTACGTTCACAAACTCAGAAATATATAAGCAACCAGAGCATTTTATTTTTGATTAGAGGTACTGAATGATTAATAATTAATGAAATAATGCATTTTTAAGTTAAGATGTTTTGTTAAGTAATTGAGAAGGTAAGCCCAAGAGGCCAAATTTTATATGGCAAAGCATTTCTTCATGTATTTTTTCAATATCTGATACGAACTACGATCTGGTAAAAAAAAAAAAAGTCGATAATATTGCAAATATCTTTATATCTAAGCCTTGATTCTTATGACTGCATTCTACTAAATGTACATGTGTATCTTTATTTATTTAACAGTAATGAAAATAATATAACTTCTCAGTGGATAATTTTTAATACTATCTTTTCTGTCTTCTTATTGCTAGAGAGCTGTCAATTTAATGCAGAAAAGGATACTATTAGTATTGAGATTTTTAATAATAGAAATGAGTTATCAATTTACCAAACAGTTGCATGTCTTATTTAAAAAAATATTTCATAGTATGTAAAACCTTGTTTATACATGTATGTGTACATATATATATATATTTAATAGTATATAACATCTTATACAAGCAAACATTCTCATTAGTGGACTTAAATATGGCAGTTAACTGTGAATTTCTCCATCCCTAACTTATCTTTGCTAAGAATATGTGTTAACACAGTATATAGTTTGAGACTAGGGTCAGGTAGTGCACATTTTAATACATTTAATATATGATTCACATGCTTACTAAACTATTTATTTATTTTTAAGGCACCGAGGATTGAACTTAGGGGCACCAACCACTCAGCTACATTCCCACCCTTATTTTGTATTTTATTTAGAGATAGGGTCTCCCTGAGTTGCTTAGCACCTGCTTTTGCTGAGGCTGACTTTGAACTGTCTATTCTCCTGTCTCAATCTCCTGAGATACTGGATTTACAGGCATGTGCTGCCTCACCTGGCCTGAATTTTTACATCAAATGTATTAGAATATATTTTTTAAATTGTAATTTGTTATAGATAACAGAAGAATGCATTACAATTCATATTACACCTATAGAGCACAATTTTTTATATCGCTGGTTGTACACAACCATTTTTGTCTCTATGTATGTACTTAGGGTAAGGACTTTCATCTGTTTCCACCCTCTTTCCTACTCCCAT
Source organism: Callospermophilus lateralis (assembly GCF_048772815.1). Lineage (NCBI taxonomy): Eukaryota > Metazoa > Chordata > Mammalia > Rodentia > Sciuridae > Callospermophilus > Callospermophilus lateralis. Next base: position 106,190,354 of record NC_135315.1, read on the forward strand.
TCCCCCTCCCTCCGCCTCCGTCCCATTTGACCTATCTACAGTTCATCTATTCATCCATGCACACCCACAACTACAATTATGAATCAGCATCTTTAAATCAGAGAAAACTTTTGGCAATTAATTTTTTGGGATTTGCTACCTTCACTTAGCATTATATTCTCCAACTCTATCAATTTACCTGGAAATGCCATGATTTTATTCCATTTTTAAGCTGAATAATATCCCATTCTGTATATATACCACATTTTCTTTATCCATTCATCTATGGAAGGGTATCTAGATTGGTTCCACAGTTTAGTTATTGTGAATTGTGATACTATAAGCATTGATGTGGCTGTGTCCCTGTAGTATGCTTTTTTTAAGTCCATTGGGTATAGATTATGGAGTGGAATATCTGGTTTCAAATGTTGGTTCCATTTCCAGTTTTCCAAGTATTATCCATACTGGAGTCCCCACATTCTTGCCAACATTTATTGTTGTTTGTTTTCTTTTTTTTTAAGAGAGAGAGAGAGAGAGAGAGAGAGAGAGAGAGAGAGAGAGAATTTTTCAATATTTATTTTTTAGTTCTCAGCAGACACAACATCTTTATTTTATTTTTTATGTGATGCTGAGGATCAAACCCAGCACCCCACGCATGCCAGACAAGCGCGCTACCACTTGAGCCACATCCCCAGCCCTGTTGTTTGTTTTCTTAATAGCTGCCATTCTGACTAGACTTAGATAAAATCTTAGTTTTGATTTGCATTTATGTAATTGCTAGATGTATTGAGTATTTTTCATATATTTGTTGATTGATCATCATATATCTTCTTCTGAGAAGTGTCTGTTCAGTTCTTTGACCCACTTATTGATTGGTTATTTGTTATTTTTGTGTTAAGAGTTTTGAGTTCTTTATGTATCCTAAAGACTACTGCTCTATATGATGTGCATGTGGTAAAAATTTCCTTCCATTCCATAGGCTCTCTATTGACTTCATTGATTAGTTCTTTTGCTGAGAAGAAGCTTTGTAGTTTGAATCCATCCCATTTATTTATTCTTGATATTAATTCTTGTGCTATAGGAGTCTTATTAAGAAGTTGGGGCCTAGTCCCACATGATGGAGATTTAGGCCTACTTTTTCTTCTAATTAATGCAGTGTCTCTGGTTTAATTCCTAGGTCCTAGATTCACTTTGAGTTGAGTTTTGTTCATGGTGAGAGATAGGGGTTTAATTTCATTTGTTGCATAAGGATTTCCAGTTTTCCCAGCTCTATTTGTATAAAAGCCTCTCTTTTCTCAACTGTAGGTTTTTGGCACCTTTGTCTAATATAAGATGACTTTAATTATGTGGGTTAGTTTCTGTGTCATCCATTCTGAACCATTGGTCTACCAGTCTATTTTGTTGCCAATGCCATGCTGTTTCTGTTACTATTGCTCTGTGGTATTGTTTAATTAATCTGGTGTGGTGATGCCACCTGCTTCACTCTTCTTGCTAAGGATTGCTTTAATTATTCTGAGTCTCTTATTTTTCCAGATGAATTTCATGACTGCTTTTTTCTATTTCTATGAGCAATGTCATTGGGATTTTGATTGAAATTGCAATAAATCTGTATAGTGCTTTTGCTAGTATAGTCATTTTGACAATATTAATTTTGCCTCTTCAAGAAAAGGGTAGATCCTTCTGTCTACTAACATCTTCATTAATTTCTTTCTTTAGTGTTCTGTAGTTTTCATTGTAGATGTCTTTTATCTCTTTCATTAAGTTCATTTCCAAGTAATTTTTTTGAGGCTACTGTAAATGGGGTAGTTTTACCTTGTTTCCCTTTCAAAAGATTTGTCACAGAAATGCCTTTGATTTATGAATGTTGATTTTATATCCTGCTACTTTGCTAAATTCACATACTAGTAATAGAAGTTTTCCGGTTGAATTTGTTTGGCTTTCTAGTATAGAATCATATCATTGGCAAATAGTGCTAATTTAAGTTCTTCTTTTCCTATCTGTATCCCTTTAATTTATTTCATTTGTCTGATTGCTGTGGCCAGTGTTTCAAGAACTGTGTTAAATAGAAGTGGTGAAAGAGAGCATCCCTGTCTTGTTCCAGTTTTTAGAGGAAATGCCTTCAATTTGCTTGCTGAAAGATGAAATATTTTATATATATATATATACCAGTTAAGTCTAAATTATTGATTGTATCATTGAGTTCTATGAGTTCTATTGTTTCTTTGTTCAGCTTTTGTTTGGGTATCTATCCAGTGATAAAAGAGGTGTTTTAAAGCCACTCAGAATTATTGTGCCATTGTCTATTTGACTCTTGAACTCGAGAAGAGTTTTGTTGATGAACATAGACACTCCATTGTTTGGGGCATATATATTTATTATTGTCATGTCTTGTTGATGTCTCGTTCCCTTTAGCAGCAGGAAATATTTTTCTTTTTCCCTTTTGATTAACTTTGGCTTGAAGTCTGTTAATTTGATATGAAGATGGAAAAACCCTGTTTGCTTCTGCAGTCCATGTGAATGGTATAATTTTTTCCAAGCTTCCACCTTCATTCTATGGATGTCTTTTCTTATGAGGTGAGTCTCTTGGAGGCAGTATATTGTTGTGTTTTTTTTTTTTTATCCAATCTGTCAGTCTATGTCTTTTCTGTCTTTTTTTGATGAGTTTGGGCCATTAACATTCAGAGTTTTTATTGAGACATGATTTGCATTCCTGGACATTTTGGTTTATTATTTATATTTAACTTGATTTGGTTTCTTTTTTGATTAGTTTTTTCTTTAGTGTAATACCTCCATTTACTAAATTTCATTGCTGTTTTTTAATTCCTCTTCATGAATATTTTGCCAAGGATGTTCTCAAGTGCAGGCTTTCTAGCTATAAACTTGTTTAACTTTTGTTTATCATGGGAGGTTTTTATTTCATCATCAGATCTAAAGCTTAACTTGTTGAAAATAAGACTCTTGGTTGGCATCCATTTTTTTTCAGAGCTTGGTGTATGTTCTTCTAAGATCTCCTGTCTTTAAGGTTCTGGGTTGAAAACTCTGCTGAGATATGTATTGGTCTCCCCCTATATGTCATCTGATTCCTGTCTTTTTTGGCCTTTAAGATTCTATCCTTATCCTGTATGCTAAGCTTTTTCATTATAATGTCTTTTTTTGTTGAAATAATGTAATTTTTATATTGGTCTACTGTAAATCTCTTTTATTTGATTTTCCTATTCATTCTTCATGTTTGGGAAATTTTCTAATATTATGTCATTAAGAGAGTGTATGTTTCTTTGGGTTGAACCTCTGTGCCTTTCACTATCCCAGTAACACTTAGGTTTGAACTTTTCAAACTATTCCATAATTTTTGGATGTTCTGCTCATGATTTCTTACTATTTTCACTGTGTGGCCAACTTTATTTTTCAAATTGTATACTTTGTCTTCATTATCTGATGTTCTATCTTCCAAGTGATCTAGTCTGTTGGTGATGTTTTCTATTTGGTTTAATGTTTCCTTCATTTCAAGAATTTCTGATTGTTTGTTTGTTTTCAAAATTTCTCTTTCTTGAATTAATATTTTACTATCTATATTTTCTCCCTTACCTCTTTGTTGGTGTGATCAATGGATGCCTGTATTTGCTCCCTTATCTGTTTATTGGTGTCATCAATGGTTGCCTGTTTTTGCTCTCTTATTTCTTTGTTGGAGTGATCAATTCTTTTTCCTGTTTTGCTCATTTATGACATTCCTTAATTCACAGATTATTTTAATTATGAAGATTCTGAACTCCTTCTCTGACATTTTATCAACTGTGCTGTCCACAGGTTCTGTTATTGTAGTATCCTGGTTTGTTTGGGGCACTTTTCTTCCTCTTTTTGTATGTTGTCTATGTGATTTTCTTTCTTGCATTGTGGATCTGAGGTATTACATTTTCTAACTTATAATCTTATAATATCTGTGCAGGTTATTTGTATCTAACCTTGGTGTTGGTCTTCCAGACCCTGCTGATGTCGCAGGATGGATGCTACTGGCACTATAGGTGGTGCCAGCAGTATTAGGAAGTAAGTAGAGATAGCAGTAGAAGTGCCCCAAGATGGATGCAAAATCTTTAAGAAATGAAGCTGAAAGGGTGGGCCTTACCCTGGCTTTGGGATGCCTGCTCCAGGATCCAACTTCTTCTAGGCCATGTCTGTTGTCCCAAGGTAGAGGCTACCACATTGGGAAAGGCTGTGAAGATGGTTGCAGTGTCTCAAGATGGAATTGGTTAGACTTGGGCCCTGAAGTGATGGGGGGGTGGACACAGTCCTATCCAGAGCACTGGCTCCCATGCAGATTGTTGAGGCAAATCTGACTAGAATATAAATTTTATACTACAAAATACACACATTTTATGTTGTTTTTAGTTTAGAACACCGTTATAAATAAAAAAGTTTTTTTGGATAACAATATACATGTTTTGCACAGACATACATTTTTGGTCCTTTTGAGTAAATGCATAGGAGTAGAAATGTGACACATTTTAAGTGTATGCTTCAATTATAAAAAACACAAAGGAGTTCTAAAAATTATTATTATTATTTTTGTTATATTAATCACAATGGCAGAAAGTGTCAGTTGCTTTGAATATGTGTCAGGACTTGAAAGAGACAAACTTTTCATTGTGGTGCCTTAAGTGTGTGACTGTTCAAACATTTTTTGTGATTATTATTTAAACTTAACTGAGGGCTAATACTGTTCGCATTTATTCATGTGATTTTTATCTATTTTCATATTTTTTAAATGACTCTCTAGATTTTTACTTTTTGAATAGTTCCGGTACTAATATATTAATATTCCTTCTTCCTTAAATGTTTGATAAAATTGACCAATGACTGAGTCTGAATTATTTTAAGCCTTTCAATTAAAATTGCACTTTATTTAATTAATTGAGAGTTTCTAATTTCCTTGATTCTATTATGTTCTGTTTTGTCTCTCAAAAGTTGTACTCTCATCAAAGTATTCCAGTTTATCAGCATAAAGATTTTCATACATTTGTTACATTCATTTATATATAAGTAGCCTTAATACTGACATATTCTATTTTATTTATGATATTCATAAGTTTCTTCTTTTTGTTAGAGCAGCCTAAATAGAGATTAATAAATTTTACTGATCTGCTCAAATAACTAACTTTGATTCCATGATGTTATTCCATATTTTATTTGTTTCTATTTTCTCTCTAATATTTAATATATTTTTCTATATATCACAGTTCTCAGATTATCAAGAACCTGATGTTAGACAGTGTTAAATTTCACATATGCCAAGCTGATGCTCTTAACATATTACCCTTATGAATCCCAACCACTATATCCTATAAAAGAAAACTGTGAATTTCTTACCAGTCACCCTGGGAAATTCCATATTTTTAAATTTAGAATGATGCAGCCTAACATTTTCTTTCATTAGTATCTTCTGAAAACTCCTTCTGTATCTTCTTTTATGCTGTTTCAGCATTTTTCTCATATAAAGAAAACTCTTTTCATTCAAATTTTATTCCCTTTTTGAATGATCAAATCAGGGAAATAAATGTTGCTTATATAACTCAGTCCTCTATTATGATGAATTCCCATCAGCAATTTTCACAAGCTTCTTTATTTACTCTTTCAAGAGCTTTGAAAACCACTAAAATGATCATTTATTTCCTAAGCCACTAACAAGAATCTAGGCAATGTATCTTTCCAACTGCCAATAATACTGATTTATATGTTCTGTTTGGTGTTTTCCTTGTTACAATCAAATGGTAATTTTATTTTATGGAAGAGTAACTTGCCGAAAATTAATAGAATTTGTTTACAAATAGCTTTGCACGATAGTGTACTTTAGGCAAAAAATACATTTTAAAGGAGAAAAGTAAATTTTGCTCACCACTCCACAAGCAGACAAAATCACTGTGTAAGTCTAGTGCTAGCAGGCTGATTAACTAGAAAATCAATTAGTCTAATCCAGTATGATAAGTATATGGTGTGTAAGTCTAGTGCTAGCACGCTGATTAACTAGAAAATCAATTAGTCTAATCCAGTATAATAAGTATATGGTGTATGTGGATAACTGGGTTTTAGATTATGCTAATATCAAATTCTTTATCTATTACATGTAATCTAAAAGACATGAATACTACATTTGAAGCAATACACTAGGCCTGAAAGAAGTGCAAGATATCCACATTTATCATTACTAGGATTAATATAAATTAATTATCAGTACCTATTTTAGGTGATCCCCATAAAGAAGTTTACAAATTCAGAAATAACTATGAGAATGAAATTACTACAAATAAATTCCAAATACAGTATATATATATATATATATATATATATATATATATATATATATATATATATATATTGAACTCAAGTTCTCATTATATGTTACAGAAGTCAAGAGGTATCCTTAATCATAATTCAGTTAAATGCTATTCCTTTTAAATATTTCATAGTAGAATATGTATAAGGCATCATAGGAGACCAGTTCTTTCAAAATAACGTAATGAAGATTTGAGAAAGATTAATGAAATAATTCTCATTTCAGTTAGAAATCATTTTGCTATTTTGCATGATGAATGAATTAGATTTCTAAACTCATTAGTGATTTTCATGGAATATAAAGTATTGTTAAGTACAAAAAATTCTGATGTACATACATAACAATAAACTTTTGTCTCTTTTGGCTCATTCATACTAGTAATTCCCCGCACCCTCCAGGGAATTGTTTCTTTAGCATTAACCTGAATTGGAAATTGTTTTTATTTTTAAAGAAATACATAATCTCTTGAAATTTAAAATTATTTGTTTATTCATTCATTTGGCCATAACATATCCCATTAGTGTGCATTTGCAATCATACCAGTAATTCAGAAGACTTAGATTTAAAAAAAAAAATCAAATTGTCTGTCTATCCTTCCTCTGTTCTAACCAAGCAAAAGACTCTTTGCACCTTGCAACTAATACCTTGGAGAATGTACTGTATTGAATTCATGTCAGGTCATGCAGGGCTGGTAATGAACTCTGAGCAGTACACTCCTGACATGACAGAGAATGTAGCTTTGAGTCATTAAATTAGTTTTCTGTCATCTAAACCCATACTAAATGGCATTTGTTTTTTCAAAGTCTTAAAATGATTGATAGTCTAGTATTTTAAAATACTCAGAAGGAATTCTTAACTATAACTTCTCCAACTGATTACATCTGTTATAAATAACGTTTTCTCTTTCTCAAAGAACATTGAAAATTTGACATTGGAAAATATGTTGCATATGCATGGAAGAATACTGGATTTGTTTTGAAGCTTTCTGCTGTACAAACAGCTATAATGTATGGTAAATATGGTAAGTACCAAATATAGATCTGTACTAATTAATGGTATACTTACTTAATAGAGTAGGTATTTCATTAAAAATTCTATAAAACATAAATTTTTAATATAAAAATTTTATACCGAAAAAATTATATAAAATCTGATGCAGAAAATATCAGGTATAACCAACATCTAGACTCAAAAAAAAAATGTTCATCTTTTGACATATTGGCCTCCTTTGCACAAACATAGAAACAAATGCTAAAATATTTAACATTTTATCTCAAAAACCTAATCTTTAACAAGTATATTCAAATCATATGGAAACTGTTTCATATTTAATCACAATTCACTCATGCTAACAAAATTGTCAATATAACTCATATGATCTAGTGTATATTTAATTTCTTATTTTCCTAAGATATTTTGGAAAATGTTCCTGAATATTTACCCTCAAATATGTATAGAAATGCCCACACATTATTTTGTTGTTATGTCTCTATAATCTATTTATTGGAGTATAGTTCTGGCCCTGCTATTTTTTTTGTTATTTAATACATTCTTCTATCTTTATTTCTATAAACTTGAAATTATTTCCAGAGAAAAGGTTAGATTCAATAATAAGGTTAGATTGATTAGTTTAACACCAAGAGGCATATAATGTTCTTTTATCTCTCCATTGTACCTTTACCATTTCCTTTTTATAAATAATAAATACTTCATGCCATGGTAGTTTGGAGCACTATGAACATTTAATTCTCCAACTATATTTTTCCTATTGCCTTTAGCACTCATTGACGTTTCTTTTCTGAATCAATGAATTCCTTGAGGGTCATTAGGGAATTTTGACTTCTGTGTTTCCCTTTACTTTTATCCTCTAACATTATTAGTTCGGGGGTATAATTTTTTCAACATCTGGAGTGATGTGTTAAATGAAATTCTGTTTCAAAAGAAATAGCAGAACAAGAATTTATTCTATAATATTCCATCATGACAGCTGACCAGAGGCAACAGATGTGCTTCTACAAAAGAGGAAGAGAAAAATGAATGAGAACTTTTATTTGATTAGAATATTTGGGAGAGAAGTCTGGAGTACAGTAATGAAGAATTGATAAGTCTGTGGAATAATAAGACTTGATCTAGCCAAGAAGTTGGAACTAAGCCTCTGGAAACAACTGAGCCATTGCACCTGTCTGGAACAACTAAACTGAGAGATACTTGCGTGATGTTTTCAATGGATTCCTTTTACCATGTGCAGCCATCCAACCACTCAGAGGTTTCTGCAGCCATGGTTCAAGCATGTTTGGCTAATGCTTGTGCTGTCAGCTGAGACAGGTCATGTGGAATTCACAATATATTGCTACATGCTCCAGATGCCAGACACGGGGCTTCATAATTTAACATCTTCCCTACTGAGTTTTAGTCTTGGTTTGGTTCTATTACTCATTTTTATTTTTCTATTCCTCATTTACAGAATAAAAATGTTTACCCATGCTACTAAGGCTGGCCATCAGCATTTATGGTGCAAGTCACATGGTAATAGGGGCACAATAACTCTGTGGCATGGAAAGTACTTGTCAGTCTATGATGAGACTGTATGGTTAAGTGTTTTGGTGACTTCTCTGTCACTGAGACAAAGTATATGAGAAAAACAGGGGGAATGTTTTCTTTTGTCTTACAGTTTCATGTTTCAGAACCTGGTGACTGACCGCATTGTTTCTGGGTTTGTGGTGATGCATAACATAATGATAGAAGAATTATAGGGTTGAATAGAACAAAGTTTCCCAGATTTTGGTTTAAAAATAGAGTGGGGAAAACATCAGGAAACAAATATAGCTTTTATGCATCCCTAGTGACTTAACTCCTCCAACTAGATCACACCTTCTGAAGTTTCCACCAGCTCCCAATAATCCATTCAATTATCAACACATAAGTGGTTTGAACCATCAAAACCCTCATGATACAGTCACTTCCCAAAAGTTCAACTTGTGAAAATTTTTTTTACATTGGGACCCAAACTTACCACACATAACCCTTTCGGGGAATATTCCAGATCTTCCTATAATATCCTGCCCTATCCCCAAAGACTCATGCCCATCTTATAAGGCAAAATGCATTAAGCTTATCTCCAAGAGTCATGGTCTTAACAATTCCAGCAATGTTTAAATGTCCAAGTAGAAATTCTCCTCTGAGACTCAAGGAAATTCTTTGTTGTGAGCACATATAAAAACCAAAAAATAAAAAAAATAAATAAAGTCACATAAGTCACCAGGTTCTAAAACATAAAACTGTGAGACAAAATAAAACTTTTTCCCTGTTTTTCCTCATTCTTGATTGGGTTATTTGAGGGGTTTTCTGTTGTGAAGTTCTACAACACCTTCAAAGAAAAGTTCACACCAATGTTCCTCAAGTAATTCCATGAAATAGAAAAGAAGGTAACCCTTCCAAACTTACTTTATGAGGCTAGTATCACTCTAATATAAAAATCAGACAAAGACACATCAAGGAAAGAAAATTTAAAATTAATATTCCTGATGAACAAAGATGCAGAATTTATCAAATAAAATTCTAATAAATCACATACAAAAACATATTAAAAAGTGCATAATGATCAAGTGGTGTTCATCCCAGGGATGCAAGTTTGGTTCAACATATGGAAATCAATAAACCTAATTCATCACATTAATAGACTTAAAGATAACAATCATATGATCATCTCAATAGATACAGAAAAAGCATTTGACAAAATACAGCACCTCTTCATGCTCAAAACACTAGAAAAAGTAATGATAGCAGGAACATACCTCAATATTGCAAAAGCTATCTATGCTAAGCCCAAGGCCAACATCATACTAAACAGAGAAAAATTGAAAGCATTCCCTCTAAAAATTGGAAGATAGGGATGCCTTCTTTAATCACTTCTATTCAACATAGTCCTCGAAACTCTAGCCAGAGCAATTATACAGTCAAATGAAATTAAATGGATACAAATAGTAAAAGAAGAACTCAAATTATCACCATTTACTGACAACATGGTTCTATATTTACAGGATCCAAAATATTCCACCAGAATACTTCTAGAGTTTATAAAGTATCAGGATATAAAATCAACACCCATAAATCAGATGTATTTCTATACATCAGTGATGAATCCTCTGAATGATAAATTAGGAAAACTACCCGATTTGCAATAGATTCAAAAAAGTAAAATATTTGGAAATGATAAAATTTTACAGATACATAAAACAATGAAGCCACAAAGATTAAGAAGTTAAAAAGAAAAGAAAAGCAAGTGTAGGAAACATTGGATATTCACGTGGCTAAAAGAATCATAATTCTGACCATAGAAAGAGCAAATTCAAAATAAATCAAAGACATTTAAATCCTAAATGTAAGATTTAAAACTCTGAAACTATTAGGAAAGAATGGTGGGGGGTACTTCAAAACATTGAATTTTACCATTAAAAAAAAAATAAGTTCCCAGAAGCATAGGCAACAAAAGAAAAATAGACAAATGAGATCATGTCAAGCTCAGATGCTTCTACACATTAAGGCAACATTCACCAGAGTTAAGACAAAACCTAAGAAATGGGAGAAAATATTTGCACATTAATTGGTTGACTAAATATTGATATCTAGATCACATAAAGAACTAAAAAAGCAACAAATAATCTAATTAAAATATGGACAACTAAAATAAAAATATATTTCTATATATTTTTTGGATCCTGTAAATGTATAAATTTTCTTTTAATTATCAACATCACTGGGCAAAAGGAAATGCCCATCAAAGCCACAATGAGAAATCATTTAATTTCTGTTGAAATGGCTATTTTTAATAAATGCAAAGAAATAAGTTATGCTGGCAAGTATGTTGACAAGATGAAATGCCCTGTACTGGAAGTTGAAATGCAAATTAGAATAGCAATTTTGCAGAAGGTCTCTCAAAAAGTAAAAATAATATTACTGTATGTCCCAGCTATCACATTTCTGGGTACACAAGCAATGGTACTGGAGTCAGAATATCAAAAAAGAATACTGCACTTCTAGATTTATTGGTGCACATCTCAGGGTTAATGTATGAATCATCCTAGTGCCCATTGCCACATAAATGTATAAATAAAATGTATATATACACAATATACACAATAAAATATTACTCATCCATAAAACCAATGAATCCTGTCATTTACAATGACATCAGTGGAATGAAAGACACTATGTTAAGTGAAATAATCCAGGAACAGAAGGAGAAATAACACATGTTTTCCTCAGATGTGGGAGGTGAAAATGTGATCTCAAAGTAGAAGAGAGCATAATAATAATTATTAGATTTCTTTAATACACATTTTCACACTAAGAAGAAAATGTATGAGAAATCTTTAACAATTATTTTTTGTCTATTTGGTGTCATAGTCACTGCATAGTAACATAACAAAATATACTATAAGCCAGATACCTCCTAAAAAGCAAAAAATTACTTTTTAACGCTGTGAATGTTGAAAAGTCCAAGAGCAATAAACCAGGCGTGAAGTGAGGCCACACTTTCTAGTTCACAGATGAAAAATTCTAGCTGTGCCCTCTCATGGCAGAAGAGGCAAAGCATTAATGAGTGTTCTGCCTTCATGATCTAATTAAGTCCCAAAGGTCTCAGTATCTGATGCCATCGTTTTGTTTATTAGGTTTTCATAAAATGAATCTTGAGAGAACACAAACAACCATAATATGGTATTTGATACCTGTCTTTTTCTTTTTTTTTTTTTTTTTTTGGTGGATGGAAACAACAACTTTACTTTATTTGTTTTTACGTGGTACTGAGGATTGAACCCCAGCAATTGTTAGGCAAGTGCTCTGCCACTAAGCTACAACCCCAGCCCTGCCTTTTCTTTCAATTTGAAATTATCCATGGATTTTAATTTATGCATTCTGATCTAGTCAATTCCAATTACTACTTTGATACTCCAATTTTCACATATTTAGCAAATAGGATATTCATGCTAAATTCCATATGAGTCAATCCATTTTTCTTAGAATTCTTTGCTCCTCAAAAATTATGAAGTCTTACACACTCCTTGTGCATTGCCTAATTCAGGCCTAGCTTCTACAATTATCCCAAGGACACATTTTTTTTATATTATTGAGCTCTGTTAATTGTTACTGTAGTACCAATGTTTCCAATTATTTTTAAGGGACAGGTATAAAATAAGCATTCATAAAGTTGTGATACCCTAATGATATGTAAAAATGCCAATATATCTAGTATTATACACATTTTGCATAACATGTATTTTATTTTTCCCTTCTACTTCAGTAAAATATTGGTTTCTAATTCTTTTACTTTAGTTTTTAACCTACATATATATACCAAGAATGTATTTTTATATAGATCTAGAAGTATTGAATGTAATTTAGGATAAATCTGTAGTTGATTTCAGAACATTTTACTGGCTTTATTGGTTACATGTATTATAGTATTATAATTGTGCATAAAATTGGTTTTATTGTTTCTATTCCATGTTTGAAACTTTGTTTTTTTATGATTAAATGGAGTTTTCTCTGCCAATACAGCCTGATGCAACTTTCAAAAATTAATCAAAGTAATTCACTATGTCAATAGAACATATGAACTTGACAGATGACAAGAAACATGACAATATTCAATATCTACTCATAAATATTAAAAAATAAGAAAGCTAGGAGTAGAACTTTGTCAACCTGATAAAAGGCATTTATTAAATTATAAAGATAATGTTTTGTTTTGTCTTTTCTTTTCTTTTTTCTTTTTTTGGTACCAGGGACTGAACCCAGGAGCACTTAACCATTGAGCCATGACCCCAGCCTTTTTATATATATATTTTATTTAGAGACAGGATATTCCTAAGGTGTTTAGGGCCTCACCAAGTTGTTGAGGCTGACTTTGAAGGTGTGATCTTCCTACCTCAGTCTCCTAAGCTCTGGGATTACAGGTATATGCCACAGTGGTCAGATGATAAGGTCATATTTTTAAAAGAATGATTAAAACATAGAATAGAAGAAAACAAGGGCATTTAACCTTCACTAATTAATATTCATAATTTAAAATTCTTGATACTGTAAGTCTGAGCCAAGTGCAATGGGATAACAAAATTTTAAAAAGCAAAAACAATGAAAGGAAATAAATCAATTTAGATTTATTCACTGATATCATCTTCTATGTAAAATATTCTGGAAATATCTATAAGAGATAGCTGAGTTAATCTGAATTTGTAACACAACAGGTCAGTCTACAAAAATCAATTTTCTTTCTACATAGCAGCTGTAACAATACAAAACTGATAGCATTTGTGATAGCATTTGTCAATCAACTATAAATGTCCTAAAGGCCTGGTCAAGGTAGCTCAGTGGTAGAAGAGAGTCTACCATGAAAAAGGCCCTAAACATAAAGAGTAGGGTACAATGTATATAGGTTACAAGAAAACAGTGTACCATTTTGCCTAAGAACACGATATGTGCATTTTGGGGTAATGAAGCAAATCTCCCATAAGTATTGACAGATGACTGTAATCTTAAGAAATCTTTATATTTAATTTAAACTTTTTAATATTTATTTTTTAGTTCTTGTTGGACACAGCCCCTTTATTTTATTTATTTATTTTTTATGTGGTGCTGAGGACTGAACCCAGGGCCTGGCACATGCTAGGCAAGGGAATGCTGTACCATGGATCACAAACCCAGCCCAAATTTACACTCTTTACAATACTACTAAGCCTAAAGGTAATCCTTTTTGGTTTGGGGACAATTTTCTCATAAAAATAAATTTGTGTTCCAATTTTTATAGATAGTTCAAACAAATATGTTTTATGCATTACCAATGCAAACCAAAGTAGTTGTATTAAAGTACGTATCTAAGAAAAAAATGTAAGTTAGCTTTTAGTGAAATTGCACAATAATTTCTATAATAGATAAACTTTAAATAACATGATGCAAAATTGTCTTACACATATTTTCTTCTCAAAAAAAAAAGTTGTTCCTAAGTTTCCATAAATGTGATCCATTTGTTTCTGAATTTGTGACACTTCTGAGGAGCACAGACCAGCAACTACTTTAGCCTTTTGCTCCTCTGATTACACAGGAATGCCATCTAGTGTCAGAAGAGTAGCTGCATTCTTTCTGTCTCATGGAACACTACTCATTGCTTCTGGAAGAATATCAAACATTTTACATCATACTTGTGTAAAACACGCTTGAAGGGAAAACATCACAACAGATAGATGAGCATTGCCAGGATAGAAGCTGACAACGTGAAGAATATAGGCCAAGCTGACTTCAGCTCTTTTTGAATTTTTCTTTTTGTAAACATGTGCTAAATTTAATTTAATACAAAACAAATTTATCAAGTTGTTTTTCATGAGTTTAGCAAGCAAAGTGTATTAAGGAAAACAAAGAAAATACTATCCAGCAAGCTTAATGTTTTAGAAATTCATGTTTTAATTTTATTACTGGACACTTCATAAATACACTAAATATATGTTCCTTTTTGTTTTTATTAATTTATCTGGCATTATCATTTTTCTACTGAAAATGAGAAAAGCACTAATGTAAATCTAGTTGAAAGATTGTCTTAAATAATGTCATTTTAACTAATGCCATTAAATGCTTATTATAAAAAGGCTTTTCCATTTATATTTTCTAATATAAACTTATCATGCTTTGCTCATTTACTATTGGAAATGTTCCCTGAATATCTCTGATGAAAGTACTGAGACAATCCAAATGAAAATGAAAAACAAGTTTATTAATTGTGTTTATTAGTTTCTGCTCTTGTAGCTGATTTATATGAGTAAAGCAATTTTTAGATATTTCATTCTCTTTTCTGGAAAGACAGTTTCATTGTGCAAATGTAAAGTATCATTTCATTAATTTCTATGATGTATAACAGCATTTTTAAAAAGTTATCAGGTACTTGATTAGAATTTGCTAATGAATATCGGGAGGTAAAAGCACAAAGAAAGTGAGGGAAGTAAAAGTGGAAGCAATCATGTTAGAAAAAGAAGAAATATACAATGGGGTGAATAATAAAAAATGGCCACAGTAGTTTATTTTCCTGGATACAGACAATACCTTTGCATTTACTATTAGTAGAGGTTTGACGGTCCACTATCAGCCTCTGTAAACTTTCCCTAAGTAATTTTAACACAGAGATACTATATGAAAATTCTGTGGAAAAGGGCAGCATAGAACACTGGCAACTACAGAAAAGCTGGCCCAGAGCTAAAGGCCCCTACAATTGTCAGTCTGACACCAAGAAACATGAGATCCATATTCAGGTACAGATACTGAGGCTCACTGAAGCTGAAGTGGTAGAAGATAGGGTTAAAACTCCATTCTGAAGTCAAGCATACCCAATCGTGATTTGGGACTTTTCTACAATACTATGTGTAACATGAAGAAATTATTCAACTTTTCAGATTTGTTGAAAAAAAATTGCATACCATGACAATCATGTTCCAGAGGAATATGTTGTTACATATAAAAAGTCCAGATGAATGTGTGTATTAATAAAAGACAAAAATCTGGATTCAAATCTAGGTCTAATTTGTTTTAAAATCCACATTTTCTTCATCTCACCACATATCTCTAAGCCAACTTCTATGATTAACTGTGCACATTAAATCATTGTACTTGTTCATATAAAAAGGCCTGTGTATGTTCTATGAATTATTTTCTTTACTTACTAAAGATTTTTGATTACAAAGAAAACATTGTATATATATTTTTCCATACTGCTAAAAGTTCATGAGTGGATGAAAGGTTAAGCAGTATTTTAGATTTGGATGTGGTAGCACCTGCCTATGAGTCTAGTTATTTGGAAGGCTGAGGGGAGAATTATCTATGCCACATTAGGGATGTCCATTTCAAAAATGAAAAATATTTTATTAAAGTATTATAGCATCTATGAGAGAAATATCTAAGATTATTGGTGATCAGCATGTCACACTAAACTCCAAAGCAACAAAAGAAAATAATAGTTAAAAGAAGTAATAAAAGAACTTAAGTCTAAATGCATCAGCAGGTGTTTATAAAATAGCCAAGGGGAAAAGAGGTCATTTCATGTGGACAGACTGCTTCAACTAAGCATTCATGATCCTGATATAGTCTAGGTATTGCAAGTAGTTTATTAAAGTAGTGAGGTTATGCAGATTACATGAAACAATACATAAACTACCTTTTGGATAGGTTCTCTCATGGTAAATAGCAAACACTGTTAGCTATTCTATAGAGTAATAGGATCTTGTGAGATACAAACAAATCAGAAGACAGTGCCAGAAATATAAGGATAAGAATAATTTCCAAGTACTTATTGCAAAGCTCCATAAGTATTCATCTTTTTTTTTGTATATAATGGAAAGTCACAAAAGAATTCTAAGCCTAAACTAAAGATGAGTTGGGAATATTGGATGGTCTACTTTTTTAGCTAGAGTTGAAAAATTGTTAGAAAACAGCATGAGATTGTCAAATGATGAAAGGAATGCTCAAGGCCAAAACACCAATAGAAGTATAATACAAAAGAAAAACCTGTAATTTAAATTTGACAAAAATGAGCTGACAGGATATTGTCAACAACAAAACCTAGGAAGAGGTCAAGGATGTCTCCCAAATTTCTGATTTTGTTTCTTGGGTGAGGGTTTTACTAGGAAATTTAGAACCATGGCAGCATTTCTAAAGAGATACAACATTACAGAGCTGGGTATCATGGCTCACATCTATTATCCAGCAAGTCACCAGGCTGAGGCAGGAGTATCTTGAGTTCAAAGCCAGCCTCAGCAAAAGCAAGGCATTAAGACAGTGAGACCCTGTCTCTAAATAAAATATAATATAGGGAGGGAGATGTGGCTCAGTAGTCAAGTGCCCCTGAATTCAATCCCTGATACTCCCCAAAAGATATAACATTACCCAAGTACTAAAAAAAAAAAAAAAAAAAAAAAATTCTTATGCAACTTTCAAAATTGCCAACTCCTACAAGTTGAATTCCCAAGGAAATATAAATTGCATGCTGTAATTTTATTAGGGGAGAGGGGGAGTCCCTGGGATTTGTGAACAGGAGAGAAAGCAGTCACTGGACAGGGAATGGAGTTGGCAATACAGTTTCAGTAAAAATGTTTTAGGGCTATATCAGAAAGGTCTATAACACTCACATGACAGCGTCTTCAGCTAAGGGACTTGCCAAGAGAGCTCACAGGTGATTGATACTGTCTGCCAGCTTTCCAGAACTTAGGAGAGAACATCCCTTAAGTGCTGAAATCTGAAGGATACATGCCAATGTTCCCCCTTCTACCATTTTTACCATTCCATATTTTAAAATGCCAGATCACTTTTATTTATTCTTATAGTCTATTGTTGTCAACTATCACTTATGTCCTTAAAATTGGAACTTTTATCTCCTTCCACTCCAATACTTCTAATTAGTACTTCTCCTACCCAGACTTTCTTTTTTTCCACATGTCTCCCTTGGAGTAGTCATGTTTAGGTGTATAATATTCTCTAAAAGGCTCTGTGTTGAAAGCATGATCACCAGCATGGCAAGCTTCAGAGGTGATGCTTTTAGAATATGATGAGGGTTCTCACCTTGTCAATGGATGAATCCATTTAATAAATTAACAATTGGAGCAAAGCACCAGATCCCAACTGTAGGCAAGTGGGGCGGGTGATGTATCTTTGGAGATGATATTTGTCCCTGTCTTCTCTCTCTCTCTCTCTCTCTCTCTCTCTCTCTCTCTCTCTCTCTCTCTCTCCACACACACACACACACACACACACACACACACACACACACACCTCTTCTCCAATGCCATGAGCTAAGCAGCTTACCTCTTCCATGCCCCATGGACTGAGACCTCTGAAATGAAGTTTTCCTCTTTGAAGTTGTTTTACTTCAGATATTTTGTTCACAGCAATGAAAAGCTCTTCAGTTCTTGCAGTCAGCTTTTTTTGGGGGGTGGGGAGGGGTTTGTTTGTGAACATAAGTATGCTTAAGCAGCTCATAGCTATTTTTAGGGTTTCTCAAGCCCATGTTGGTTTTTCTCATCTTTAAACCCTTAGTGAGATTTACTCCAGGTACTCCGGAGAGGACTACTGTTAAAAAGGCAGTTAATAGTGCTTATATAGCTGTCAAGATTTAAACATTGGCTTTTTCATTTGTCTGTTCTCTGAAATTGATCTTTCTTCTACCTGTTCACTTGTTCACCCATTCTGAAAGCAGAGATAATATTAATACTTACATCATGAACTTGTAAATTTCTGAGTTTTGCTATTTCTGCATGTAAACAAACAATTCAGGACAGGGTTGCCTCTTACTAAGCATTCAGGACATTTTAACTATTATCTGATATTATTTCTAAATACATGCATTAAACTTACTTTACCATGGTTAATCCCCCCCAATAGACAAATTTTCTTATATTTTGTTACTAAACAGATTAATACATCAAATGAAACTAATGATATGATTTTTAAAACCCTGTATTCTTGTTGTGCATATGCTAAGGTACATAATTTAAATAATAAGTTATATGTGCTTTAATTTTATCTGTAGAGACTAGATAATTGCTAAGGATATGTGCTCAATAAATTCCTTAAGATTTGTTTAAATATTGAAATAATTGTAAATAGACATGCAGCTGTCAACCACATTCACTAAGCTTCTACTAGTGGCAACATTATAGCCACAGTACAATAGTACATTCAGGGGATACACACTGGAGGTGATCCACTGATGTCATTAAGATTTCACAGTGGGGGTTGTGGCTCAGCAGTAAAGTGCTTGCCTTGCATGTGTGAGGCACTGGGTTCAATCCTCAGTACCAAATAAAAATAAATAAATAAAACAAAGTTTAAAAAAAACAGTAAAAAAATGATTTCACAGTTGTTAAAGCACTTCTGTTTGCCTTTACATGTATGTTCTAATTTCAGCAAATTTATTATATCAAGCCCTTCATGTGAAAAAATTAAAACAAAAACAAGGTAATCATTAGGATCCTTACATGGCATTATTTAATGTCATTGTTACCTTCCCTTCTCCCTTTTCCTTAACCAATACAAGAAGGTAATCTCTATTTTTTCCTGCAACTTCATTATTTTCATTATATAAATGCATTCATATGGCATGTAATCTTTTAAGATTGTCTTTTTTCACTTACATAATTTTCATGAGAACTTTTAAATTTTTTAGAGATTTTTTTAAAGAGAGAGAGAGAGAGAGAGAGAGAGAGAGAGAGAGAGAGAGAATCTTTTTTTTGTAGATGAACACAAACAATGCCTTTATTTTTATGTGGTGCTGAGAATCCAACCTGGGTCCCAGCCTGCTAGGCTAGTGCTCTACCGCTGAGCCACAATCCCAGCCCAAGAACTATTAGATTTTTAAAAGTTTTAAAAGCCAAAAAGATTTTAATAATGAATTGTATTCCATGGTAAACACAGGACCACTGTCTACTGAACCACTATGTATTGAAAGACATTTAGTTGTTTAATTTTGAAATTAAATTAAATTAATTTTGAAAATTAAGAATAAATCTTTTATGAACTATCATTTTAGGCTTTTGAACATGAATATTCATTTTTTGGTGTGAATTTCTAAAAATGCAATTGCTGAGCCATATGGTAAGTACATGTTTAGTCTTGAGGGAGCTGCTAAAATGACTATTTCTATTGCTAAAATTTCCATGATGATTATAGTATTTTACATTTCTACCATCAGTGTATGAATGACTTAGTTTCTCTGCATCTCATGGGTATATGATATTTTTAATCTAGCTATTCTAATTGATATGTAATTGTTAGGATCTGTAAACAAGTCAGGATGGCTTCTGGCATTTTGCCAGAGGGAGTGGTTTGTGAAGTAATGCCAGCGAGCTATTAAGTATAGAGATTCCTTATTGGTTGACTGCTGTATCTAGTTTATGTTAATTAAGATAAGCTGTGAGGAATGTATAAATACCTCTGTTGTCCCACAATAAATGGCTCCCACTCCTGCTGTATCAATGTACACAAGTTGTTTGTCACCCCCCGGTTATTTTGCTGCAGCTGGACTGCGGCATGTAATAATAGCCCTTAGGTTTTACTATGCATCCCCTGATGAAAAACAATGTGTAACAAAATAGTTTACAATTGCTTCATTTTAAACTACTTTTCATCAAATAGCCATTCTTTTATTAGATTTAAATGACTGTACAATAATTTTGTCAGTGTTTCTATATCTATATCTACATATTTAGTAAATAAAGGGCAATTACTCCTTGCCAATATTACATAAATTAAGCAATAAAAAAGTTTCAATCATAGAACAAGATTACAAGATTATATTATCTAATTTCAAAAACTATGTAAATAAAATTCTATCAAAACTATGACTGTAAAGAGAAGGCAATTAGTTAACATTAGTAAGAAAATATGTAAATATAGAAAAGTTTAAGAAAAGTTTTGTCACATATTCCTTGAAGGTGTGAGTAAAAGAATTAACATAAAGTTGAACTGATATAGCTCTTTACTTATTTCTAGCAATCGCTCCAAGATAATCAATGGAGAAATGAAGGTGGGCTAGATAAAAATGTAAAATCTGCTGACTTGCATTTGAAACTCTCCTGGAATAGCAGGCTTAGATTATTTACTTAGTGATGATTAGTCAACACTATATTTCCTCTTTAACAGGTCACAGCGCTTTTCATGGTTATGCTACAAGTAAGAAAAGCCTTTCAGGAAACTTTTTCTTCAGGTTCTGGGAATTCAAGATTCCTCTATAAGACAAGAGGCTTTCATGTTTTCTGCATTCGAGGAAGGAACCTGAGAATTACACCTGGAGGTATCTTGGGCCCCATGGCTTGTGCATTTTTTCTCCTACTGTACTATGTGCTGTACCTGTAGGAAAGGTTTAGTGAGGACACCATAAGGGTCTTTTGAGTCCTTCCAATTATCTGATCCTATAAAATCAATGCACAGGACACATTTAGATTAGGGGATTTGCGGTTAATTGTGAAAACATTTAAGTCATATAATTTTTAAATGACAAAGCAAATATACACTCAAAATACTACAATGTAAAAGCCTGAATATTGAAATTTAGGAGTTTATTATTATTCTGTGTTCTACTAGGATGTAATGTTTAGTCTTCCTTTTAAAAAAAATCTTACACACACATTCAATTGTAGACTAAGCATTTTAAATGGACATGGTTCTACCTCCAGCAGCATTTGGCAATATCTAGGGGATGTTTGATTATCAAAAGTGGGAATAGTGCTACTGCCATCTATGTAGAAGGGGCCAGGCATACTGTTGAATTCTCTGCACTTCACAAGACAATGAGTACTTATCTGTTCCGAATATCAATGTGGTCAATGTTGAGAAACTGAACTTTGTTTAAAGTAAATGTTTGCAATTATTGATGCAGAAAATTTCATGATTCATAATTATAGCTATGTTAAAAAATGCAAAAATAGTTTAGACAATGTAATTTCAACCCCACCAAAAACTCATTCTCAAAGTGCTTTCTGTATTTGTTTCTTAAACATCTAACCACAGAAGCACTAATTAAAATTAACCCTTTTCCCCATAATTTGCATATAATAATGGAGAAATGATATGTTCCTTTCTCTTCAAATAATTTCTCAGTCTATGAGAAAATTAAAATTTAAAAAAAAGTAATAAAAAGATGTTTGTGTTAGCATTCACCTATCAAAGAAAACCTTTGGTTTTGGGAGGTTGGCTTTTATTTCACTTAGTATGATAGTCTCCAGTTTCATCCATTTACCAGCAAAAGTCAAAAAGTCACTTTCTATGGCTGAGTAATATTCCATTTTGTATATATACTACATTTTCTCACAATAGGTAGGTTGGGGGGAGAATAGAAGTTTAATGGATTCAACAAAGTGAAATGAAGGGAAGGGAAGGGAGGCAGTAACAGGAAAGACAGTAGAATGAATTTGACATAACTTGTAGAATGAATCTGACATAACTTTTCTATGTACATCTATGAATACACTACCAGTGAAACTCCACACTGTGTACAAGTACCAGAATAAGATCCTAATTAGAATGTTATACTCTATGCATGTATAATGTATTGAAATGCACTCTACTGCTATCTACATATAATTTTAAAAATTAAAATAAAAAAGATATTTGTAAAATTCTCAAATTTGTTGATTAAATGATGCAGCTCTAAATAAAGAAATAAATTGTGAAAAAGATAGAAAGGAATTAAAGTAGTTTTATTGCAATTAATTGAAAATAAAAGCTACAAAAATTAATTAAGTATATAAAAATTAGCAATTAAAGCAAATTTAATTACTAAGTGTTTTTTGATAAAAGTGTTCTCAAGAGAGTAGGAATGGATATGTGTGTGTGTGTGTGTGTGTGTGTGTGTGTATACACACAGTTGCTCTTGCTCCTCAACTTATAATGTGACTACATCCCCAAAACCATAAACCCATCTTAAGTGGAAAATACACAAATTGAAAATATATTTAATATACCTAACTTTGAAACATCATAGCCTACCTTAAATGTTCACAAAACACATTAGTCTACAGTTGGGTAAAATCATCTAACATTAAATCCATTTCATAATAAAATGATGAACATATCATATCATTTAGTGAAAAACAAAGTAATTATCTGGGTATCTTTAACACCACTGAAAAAACAAAAAATCTCTAAATCTACCCATTGTAATTGGAGACTGTTACATATATAAGTTAAACACACACACCCTCATGAACACACCACAGAAATCTTGTCAAACATAATTAAATGGGTAATTTGCAAGTACATTATTTCAAACTCTAGATTTGGGGCTAGATATGTTACTATAAGGAAGCAAAAATCAAACAAACATTTGTGGCCAACATTTTAACAAAAACTTCATTGAAAAGGATGCAAGTACAAATTTTCTGTGCCTCTTCTTCAGTTTGTATTTTGTGTTTATCCTCCTCTGCCAATGTGAACTTCAGTAATGTTAGAGAAGTGCAAATTAAAGCCCAAATTTAAAAAAGAAAAAAAAAAACAAGAATAAAAGAAACCTGTCATGTGAGTGATGGGAGGGTCTGGGGTTATGACTCAGCTGTAGAGTGCTTGCCTCCCACATGGAAGGCCCTAAGTTCGATCCTCAGCACCACATAAAAATAAATAAATAATTATATATTTTTAAAAAACTGCAGAATAGCTGGCATCTTCTTGTACTCCTTGCAGGAATGTACAAGAGTGCACTCACTTTTGAAACTGCTCCAGTTTCATATACAATGAAACATACACTTTATATGGTCCAGCAATCCTACTTCTAGATACTCACCTAAGGCTTAAGGGGAATAAAACTCATGCTCAAATAACAATTGTACAGAAATGTAGTATCTTAGTTTCATCATCAAAACCCAGTTTCTGCCCATAGTCTTCAGTAAATGGCTTAGAATAGATGAAAAAACCTGTATTGTAGTCATACTCTTCAGCAATAACAAAGGATGAAATATTGATATGCACAGTAAATGAAATCCTCTTAAATGAATTTTGCTAGGTAAAAGAAACCACAGGCAACAATATATGTGTCCGTTCATATGACTTTCAGGAAGAGGCCTCAAAATGATTGGCAGGGGAAAGAAGTTGACTAAAAAAGGAGGCATAAGATAATTTTATGCAGGTGGATACATTACTTTTTGCACATGTCAAAACCAATGGATATATGCCACAAAGGACAATGTAATATATACAAATTTTTAAAAATGTCATTTTTGTGTTTTACTGGTATATGGTCCAGCAATCCATATAGGTTAAAAAGGGTTAACATTGTCTCTTGTAAGCCATTCTTTTATGGAATTAAAAGATTTTTAAGAGTTTTTTTTGCTTTAATCAGTTATACATGACAGTAGAATGCATGTATGCAATTTGGTATATTTTTAAAGCAAATTTCAGATATACGTTACTCTTTACCAGTTTGTGATTTTATGTATACTCTAAAGTATGTTCACAATGAATAACAATATATCTTTCAATTTTGTACTTTTCTTAGATAAATGGATTTATTAATTGTAGCTTACTGTTAGGCAAATTGAAGTTTTTTTTTTTCCTTTATTTCACTTTATTTTCACCTCTGTGTTGCTGTTATTGCTCAATTTGTTGATGCTTTATGATAATTTCTGAGGGATTTTATTATAGTTTCTTGAATTATTTGTTTAATTTCATCTTAAAATAATAAATATTGCTTTATTTTCCAGATTTAAAAAAAACAGTAGCATTCAAGCACACATACCTATCTTAAGAAAACATGTCTCAAGTAATTCTGCATATTAATGAAAAAGTTACTAAAATTTAAATAGTATGAGTATGCTACAGGATTTTATTTGCCACATTTTTATTAACTAGAATATTTGGTAATAAAATGATGGCATAAATTTAACAAGGAAGAATTTTTATTGTTGACCCTATCTCTTTCATATATTTCTACTTTCCATTAAGTGTCCTTCTGAGAGTTTTCTTGGATTATCGTGCTTCCCTCTGCTTTCCCGTGTGATTCAATTTTATTTGATTAAGTAATAGCACTCATTTAACAAAAGAGGCTAACAAAACATAATTTTCTATTCCATTTCCTCTTCCTTAGCCATTGGCAATGTTTTAAGTTCTATGATCTCATTAAATAGAGTACAAATCATGAAACTTTTCAAATAACTCCTTTAATAGTTATTAAAGGCCATCATTTTCAAAACAAATATGTATAATGTTATTTTCAACAGCATATCAAGCCATTTATTTTGTTTTTATAAGTTAGTTTTGCAAATTGATCTCTGGTTTACCATCCCTGCTAAGCTCCATCTTCCTCCATTCTGGTATGTTTCATTAGGGCCCCTCTTTTGTTAATGTGTCTTACAACCCAATTTATGAAACTTACTTTTACTGTCAAGCAATGAATGATTCAACTTAATGCCTTTCAAGATGTGAGTCAAACACAGTCCATAGAATTTGAATTTTTTAATATAAAAATGATTAGATTGCTCTGTATCTCAGAGCATGATTGAACATGTCTATGTTGAGTTTCAGGGCATGTAAAACACTGTCATAACTTGTCATCTCTCTGATCTTTTGCAAAGTGAACAACCCACATCTGTGCCGATGGCTCTTTTCATTAGCCTCTCAGTGATCTGACTCTAATCACTCTTTTGTGCTGTGTAAATTATATTTACTATAGACAAAAGCTGACATTTCATAAAATCTACCAATTGTACTTCTGTAACAGCTTAAAGGCATCTTATAAAGCCATTTACCATATTTACTTTACATCTTCAAATGCCTTTCTAAATCCCATTCTTTTTAACATAAGTAGGACAAGCTCAAAAATTATGCTAGTATGTGAAAATACTGATAAAATAAGGTTGCATAATTTTGCTGAAACTATGTAACATTAAATATATTTATTGGTTGGGACTGGAAATTAGTTATGTATTTTTAAATAGGAACATGGATATTTCATCTGAGGATGTGGAGGAAATAAATAGCTGTACTAGTCATATTTACATGATTCTTTCATTGGTAATAATGTTTTAAAATCTATCATCTGTGATCATTTTTAATAATATCAAGCACATATGAAAGCTGAAAAACTTTTGTAATGAAAAAATGAGATAAGGATAAATTTCATTTTGATAATATGGAAACTCCCCAAACAATTTCACTGATAAAGTTTTAGTCACATTTTGATTGTCAAATCATTATAGTAATATTGTACATACATTTCATCTTTCTCATACAAAATGATTTTTTTGTTTCAATTTGGTACTAAAGATGTATAAAAACAAAATAAATTTGACATTAACCCTTCTTTGTCCTTAAGTGATAAAGTTTGGATCTAAAAAGCCTCAATATGCAGTAAAATGTAATCTATCATGATGTGTAAACAAATCACACACTTAATGTTGTACACATGAAGCCAAGCAACTGGATCTCAATTACAGCATCTGAACTTCTAGCCAACCAGAGATTAAAAACTACCAAAACATGAACATAAATTGTTAATGTTAACTGAATCCAATCAGGTAGTTTGTTGTTGCTGTTACTTTCTTTTCTTTGACCCTAAATATAACTGATACAATTGATTGGGTGAGACACCTGAACCATCCTTAAGTGGGAATTTTGCCCAGTCCTACAACCATTTGTGGCTCTAGAAAGTATATTAAATTAAGTTATTTTAGTCTTACTTTTAGCACATTTTAATGTTGAATGCCTATCATTAATTTGCATTATTGAGTTGGTCACATGCTAATATTCAATAACAATAATATTCTTAATTTATAATAAAAATACTGTTTGAGATTTATAAATATATTGCTAACAAAAACATTGCATTCAATAGTTTCTTCTGACTTAGATTTTTATCAGAACTTTGATAGGCAGTGTTATCTCTTGAAGGAAAGACATATTCGATAGAAAGAAAATGCTTATAAGAATGGATCCAGGGGGCTGGGGTTGTGGCTCAGCAGTAGAGCGCTTGCCTAGTGCATGTGGGGCCCTGGGTTTGATCCTCAGCACCACATATAAAGAAAATAAATGTAACGTACCCAACTACATCTAAAAAATAAATATTAAAAAAAGGACTGGGGGTGTAGATCAGTTGTAGAGCAACCCCCCCCAATAAAAAAATACCATTTTAAAATCACTACCTTATAACTCAGAGGGTACATAAAATTCTAATTTAAAAATCCACACACCTCCATAAAAGAAGAAGTCAGAAAGATGATTTTAAAAGTTTAAATTGTGCACAGGAAGAAATAAGGTCAACAAAAGGCAAAGCAGAAAAATATCACAACATATATGAGAGTCAAAGAGCTATTATTCAATATCCAAATTACTCTTACAAATAAATAAGAAAAAAGATCCACAACTCAAGAATGGATCCAGGTACAAAAATATATTTCATTTTGCTTGAATCTGGTGTTAAATTACCATGATCAATACTGAAGCATATATTCATATATAGCTTTAAAAATATAAGTCATGTTTACCTGTGATTATATGAATAGATGAATTGGGTATACATATTTACATATTTGTATGGGAATTATATCTATGTATTTACCATATCTGTGATCAATCCACTGATTAGGTCACATCTGTAAGTATTTAGTCATTCTTCATCTGAGCATTCTTACATTATCTGATGCAGGACCTTTTGGTAAACACCTCATTTTTAAATTTTTTTAAATTTTTAAGTTGTAGTTGGACACAATACTTTTATTTTACTTATTTATTTCTATGGGTTGATAAAGATTAAACCCATTGCCTCACATTTACTAGGCAAGAGCTCTACTGCTGAGCCACAACCCCAGTGAAACACCTCATTTCAAAGTAATAATAGCAGGATAAAACAATAAAATGTTAAAGAAATGGGAAATAGAAAGGATAATATCAGCCATATTTTAGAAGAATACAAAACGAGGTTTATACCTAACAATATTGAAAAAGAAGAAAACAGCAAGTATATATGATAGAGTAAATATAAAAAATATATATATTATGAACAGTAGGATGACATATGTATACATAGCTTCATTCTACTAAAAAAATGTTAAGCCTATAAATATGAAATGCATTTTAGAAAAGTTCAAAGAAAAAAAAATACAACCAAATAAAGTTAACCTAAAACAAAAGTTTAATAAACCAATATCACAAAATATGCATTGATAGATTGTTAAGAGAAAATAAAAATTTCGTTGTATGTTCCTAAAGTATCAAGTACATTATCTCTGACTTTTCAATCTTTTTATGAGGTCAAGGAATTTCTAATATGTTCCTAGTGTGCTATGTTTACTTTATGATTAAGTACTGGATTTTGTCAAATACTGATTACATGGGGCTGTAGTTGAGGGGCAGAACACTTGGCTACCATATGTGAGGCACTGGTCTGATTCTTAGCACAGCATAAAAATTAATAAGTAATTTTAAAAATACTGATTCTATTTATATTAATATGATCAGGTGTCCCCCACCCTTCTGATGATTTGGTAAACTTTATTACATTAATTGCTTTTCAAATATTAAACTAACCTTTCTTCTTGGGAAATGATTCATTATACTTTACATATATTTCTGGACTCAGTTTCCTAGCACTTATAGATAACTCCTTATCTGTAAATAATATTTTGGTCTGCAATTTTCTTTCTTTATTTTTTATCTTTTTATTGCTGCATTTTTTTAAATCACTGAGATACATACCAGTCCTTTTTAATTTGTATTTTGGTATAGGGTCTCTCAAATTTTCCAAATCTGACATTGAGCTTGGGATTCTCCTGCCTTAGCCTCAAAAGTTGTTGGTATAACAGGCAAGAACAACTGCTCATGGTATATTAATTCTTCATTAAGTGTTTCATAAAATCATAAAATCATCAGCAATGCCATATGGGTCTAGTTTTGCTTAATGTGCTTCTGGGAGATAGAATTATTGATTTACTTTAAATTAAATGAGGTATATTTTTCAGGGGAAAATCATGGCATATCTTTTCAGTGTTTCACTTACCACTTACACTTAGAAATTTTTGTCTTTTGTTCTTTTTTTTTTTCTTAGCTCTTTCTTCTTAATTCTTGCTGGCAAAATTCCTGGCCTCACATTTAGTTTATATTTTGATGAAGCTACCACCCTCCTTTTAATTACAGAGTATCAAATATCCATAAATTTTGAGAACATATTTAGTTTTCAAATTACACTTATTCTATTTTAAGAAAGTCAGTTTCTCTGGTAAACCTTGAGGGCTATTTTGTGACACACCTTTCCCAAATGGGCAAAATTTCTGACCCATGAGCCACGATTCTAGCACTATAGGCAGAAACTGAGGCATGAAACTAAGTGACATTGTTTTAGGCTAGGGCACTGAGTGGGAGCAGGAGACCCATTGTTTTAACCATGTTTCCAAGCAAAACTAATTTATCCTATAAATCAGCAGCTTTGGTGTGGAGGCTGAGGTATCAGCATTCCCCAAAAGCTGTATCTGTACATGAGGAGGAGAGTGTATGTAATTTTTGTGACTTTTGCAAATATAGGTATTTAAGGAATAATAATAAAGGGAACACAAAGACAAGGTGCAGAGGCAGGGAAGGTGGCAGAGTGGCTCATTGTCCAGGAGGCCACACTTATTTATACCAGTAGGTTACATTAGGTCATTACTACCATAACCACCTTTTTGTTTAGAGTATCAGTAAGGTTGCTTATTCTTCAGTCACATTCTACAGTTACAATATGTAATGTTAGGAGTTTCTTCAGCCCTCAAGAAAATCAATTGTCTGAAGTTACTGTTAGGCAGTCAGATCCAGGAGTTCCAGAACTTGATGAAACATTGTAGTTATCAATCAAGCAAGTTCCTTTATTCCCAGGAGTTATGTGCCTAAGATCAAGGTCAAAACCTTCCTGAAGAACATTGCTACAGTGGCCAGGCATCCTTTGTATTTACAGGGAAGTTTCCCAGCAGCCAGGCATTCTGTACCTTTGCACAGAAACTTCCTAACAGCCAGACATCCTCTGTCTTTGCACAGAAACTTCTGAGCCACCAAGTATGCCACAATAATGAAGTTCATCAGAGACCTCAATCCCAAACAGAGAACACCTACATATATATACTTTAAATAGTGCTATGTTGAATGTAACATTTTATATGGTGCCCCAGACTTTACAATAGTAGCTTAAGATATTCTAGGGAATAAGATAAAAATAAGTGGCCAAAATTTAAAAATCAGCCAATTAAAATCTCTTGAAAATTATTCTAAGGGTAGACATTGAACAAAAAAATATACATTTTATTAAAAAAATTAAATAAAATTTACATTAGAATAGCAAGAGTCTGTGTCATTGGAGCCACTACTTGTTTCATTCCTGCCATAACTCCCAAGGTTTTTTTCTGACTGAACTTTCTTTCCATGAAAGAAGAGCCAAGAACACAGGGTTATCTTCTAGAAAAATTTGAATTATTAGATATTTCTCCATTTATTTCCTTGATTTTAAATAAAAGTATGGTTTTCTTTTTTCTATATTTTAAATTTTATTGTAATATGTTCATATCTTATTTAGTGTGTCAAAAGTCATACACACTTACAAATATAATACTATATATATTTATAAATATAATAGTGCATCTGAATCTTCAACTCACATGTATCTTTTTCATTTCAGATGTATTTTTTAAAAATTTTATCCTATTTTATACACAACAGTCTTTTTCAGATTTTTCTATTGTTTCCTTTGAGATAAGTTTATAATAGTTAGCTAATATTAACTACTATACTCTAAATTATGTTTTGCCAGAATCCCAGATGAAAAATTGTGTTTCATATTAGCACTTAATATATGTGAAGTATTTTCTGCTTAAGTACTGGATGGAGAAAGTCAATTTTCAGAAAGGAGTTTTTGGTCATGCTGATAAGTTACATCATCTTGGATCCAATCTAATTAGCTGTTATTCCATCAGCTTTGTTGAAAGTGACTTTGCATCACCTCTCATTCACTAGAAACCTAGGTAAGTATGAGTTTCCTTCTCTAGCAGAGGATCTGTTTGAATTGAGCTAAGTAATAGTGATTTTCAAAGTGCTATTCACTGAAGGTTCAATTAACTCTCCAAAGTGTTCATATTGATTTAATCATTAGTGTCATTATTGCTTCTTAAAGTCAATTCTCTGATAGAACAAAGAAAATTTTTTGTCAGATATTTGACACGTTTTCCTCATCTCTTTTTCAATGAATGTTGAGTATTTTAAATGATATTAATTTGTGTAGAAAACTAGTGAAAATATATATAAAATTCCATTTGATGTACCATATATCATTCAAAAATGTTTCATAAAAATTCTTCTATAGAATGAATTTAGAACTTTTAGCAAATTCACATTAGCCAACTACCTATATTCCCTTTGATGCTTGAAAGTTAATAATGATCTTATATATATTTATAGCTAAATAATTCATATTTCTTCTGATGTTAAGTCAGGTATGACTAACACATGAGACATGATTGTTAACAAATGATTTGCTCTGGACCCTAGATTTATTGGTTTTCCTCTTTTGTATGTATCTGTAAAAATTCAATATAAAGGTAAAAAACAATACTATTGACTGTTGTGCTTCCACAATTCATTTGTTGAAGTTCTAACACCTAAATTGGTGATATTTGTCTTGGGAAGGGTGTTTGGAAGGTGGTTATGAGGGAGCAGACCATATGGATGGATTCAGTATCCTTGTTAAGTAGAGTCTCTCTCCTTTTCCTTCTTGTTTCTCTTCCTCTTCCTCTTTTCTCCTTTTTCTTTTTCCTCTTCATCCTTTCCCTCCCTCCCCATTCCTCTCCTCCTCTTTTACCTTTTCCATTTGACAACACAGTTAGAAGAAAACAATTTACAAGTCAGAAGAAGAACTCATGAACAAGAAACAATGCCTAAGTGTGTTGATGGTGGACTCCCCAGTCATCCAAACTTAGAGAAAAATAATGTCTGTTCTTGAGGCACTCAGCTGATATATTCTGTCACATCACCAGCACCCAAGAAGACTAAGACAGCCAATTCAAAAACAGTATCACAAGAAATCTTAGTTTATTTCATCTCAAATCAATCCCCAGCATGGATCACTTTCAGTTCCTTTAAGGTATATTTGTGAATGTGTCTCATATATTTTAATAAGTGGTAGGTATTTTCATGTCAGAAAAATGTTTACTAATATTTTATTCTTTGAAATCCTCACATAATGTTCTTCAGTAGCCATAATGATATGTGCTGAATTGAATTAGTGAGAATAAATTAATTTTAATATGAATTGTTCAAACATGTGTTATATCAAAATTAGAATATAATTAGTTTTATCTGTCTGTTGTCCTCTTTTTCAGTCAAGTTTTTATGGTAGTTTCTAAATAAAACATTCTTAATAAAGATATATATTGGATTTTATTTCTTATAAGAGATCTGATAAGGATATAGTTGATACTCCACTCTAAACAGATAAATTACCCTCAAAATTAAAATACAAGTTGCTGATTATATGTTATCAGATGAAATTGTTATGAGATGTATGAATCTAAAAAGCTTTGCAAACATTAATGCATTCAATAAGGTCATCATATTTAAAGATTTTTTTCTAGGTCCCCTCTCTTTTAAGTCTTCTTCAATGGGGGAGATATATGTAAATATGTGATTACATACATATAAAATGCATAAATATAAATTTTCTTTTTAAAACATTAAACGTTTATGCATTTGAAACTAT
Organism: Callospermophilus lateralis; assembly: GCF_048772815.1. NCBI lineage: Eukaryota > Metazoa > Chordata > Mammalia > Rodentia > Sciuridae > Callospermophilus > Callospermophilus lateralis. The sequence goes on from NC_135315.1 coordinate 106,222,888, forward strand.
TTATATTAATTATCTTCCATTTAAAATATTCCTGAGAATAAGGAGTGCAAGTTGAAGATTATGTATTTTATCCATTGCTTTATTTGATCATATTCAAAGGACATGGGAAATTATAAGGCAATTACTGATTCACAATTCTAAGAGGTTGTTTACAGGAATTTTGCCTGCTTTTTTATCCTTTCTTACAATATTAACATTTTTTTTAAAGAAAGGAAGAAATATGTGCTATTACTATTTGCTCTGGACAAAAGACAAAAGACTTTAGCTTTCTGTAAAGCATTTTACTCATTTTGACCTATCTGCATAATTCAATATTTCTGAGTCCTGGATTTTTTTTTTTTCATGATGACTGATTTTAAGTACAATGTCTTAGAAAGAGTAGATATCAAGTGATAGTTTTCCTTTTTATGCTGCAGGCCTTAACTCAAATATTTCCATAAAGAGTCAGGTTCTCCAACTTAGCACTACTTGGTACTACTAACAATTGAGGCTGTATAGTCCTGTGTTGTAGGTGATCGAGCTGTACACTATCAGACTCCTAACAGTACTCAAGATCTCTCTACTCTGGGTGCCAGCAGTGCATCAACTTGGTTGTAAGAACAAAAAAAATTTGCCAAACTTTTTAAAAACTATCCTCAGGGGAAAACAACATTCCTGATTGAGAACTGCTGATACATCCTAAAAGTGCTCTGCAACACTGAGGTTTGAAATTGTCCACACACACCATACTTTAATGATCAGAAGGAAGACTTTGCAATTTCTTTGAATATCACTCTTAGTTGTTGTTTTCTATAAAGTAAAATCAAAATAGTAAAACTCCTAACAAATGCATGGTTTTAGTGCCACATTTTTTTGGTTCCTAGAAAATTCTATTCATTATAAGCCATCTGAAGTCAATGCTAGAGTGTAATTAACATTGAATTCTAATGATTCTAATGTTCATTAAAAATGAACAAATTATATAAGCATAGACTAAAAATAAATCCTAATTATTGCAGTTGATATCTTTTTCAAAGACAAAAATAAATACATAATAAGCAACAAACAATTCAGTTCCTGACACCGTATAGGTAAACATTGAATTAGAGGCTTGTCTGTGAATCTGTCCCTTTGGAACAGTTTTTATATAAATTTCTATAATCATCCTAATAAGTCTACCAAGATTGCTAAAATTTTCTGAATCAATCAACAGTTTTTATTTCCAGTTATTCTACATTACCAAGAAAGTTTCTAGGCCATCATATGTCCCAGGAAATTAAGAAGAAAAATAATCTCCTTAGGGTAGTAGAAATCTTAACACTTTTATATATATTCTGAATTTTAATTCACTGATTTAAATAATATCTAATAAACACCTTCTGTGTAGAAGAATTGTACAGTGGAGATATTTCAAGGTATAAGAAAGCTACACCATAAAGCTGACATTCTTCAGAGCATATTTAATTCTGTAGCTGGGAGTGCAGCTCTGAAGTGATCAGAAATGAAGTTTGAGATAAGGCTATAACCACATTAGCATATGTTAAAATTAGATGATGGTCTCTTGAAGGTTTTCATAATTGTGTGTCCACACTTGTCATTCAACTCCACAATGTAGTTATTCCTTCTGCATCTAGGATGCCCCAAAGATGGATGTACAGGTCTATCCATGGATAAAATGTGCCTTCCTTTGAGCTAAGCCACTCCGAACCTCATGTCTATGTTTCTACTATCTTTCTCTCCAGTCTTCTCAAACTATTGTTACTCACTTGACAGATTGTAAAATGCTATAGCAGAGATATTTTACCTCCTGATTTCATATACTTGTCTAGTGAGAGCTAACTGATTGTCTTTATTTGTTTGTATTTCTATAACAAAATACCTGAGACTGGATAATTTTAAAAGAAAATAAATTTATGACTTAACAGTTCTAGAATCTGGAGTGTCTACTACATGGGTATCTGTTGAAAATTTCTTTTTTGCATTCTCACATGGCAGAAGGCTGAAGGGCAAGACAGACTTTTTACTTTTTTCAACACTTTTATAAGGACTCCTAATCCCAGTCCTAGAAGTGGAGACTTCATGAAATTACAAGGCCTTACATGCTCTACTATTTAATTCTATCCCATTGAACATCTGAATTTTGAAGGAAACTCAGTCAGACCTTAACAATAATATTGCACATCTGAATTTATTATTCTTAATCAATATTGTCATTTATATCCAGGTGGACTGCTTCAGACCATTTGATATCTAAAATCATGTTGGCCCAGTTATGGTGTAATCTTAACTACTCAGAGAGCTGAAGCAGAAGGTCTGTAACTTTGAAGTCAGCCTGGGCAACTTGGCAAGGCCCTGTCTCAAAATAAAATACAGAAAGGATTAGGGATGAAGTGCAGTGATCAAGCATTTTCACAGCATGTATGAAGTCCAAGCTTCTATCATCAGCATCATAAATAAAAATATAAATTAACAAAAAAAAAATTTTAACAAATGTTGTTGATAAATTCATTTGGATCATTTCTAAACAATAGTGCCTATAAGTTTCTTGACAAGGTTTCAACAATTTCATTAATTTTTATAAATATTTTTATTTGAAGATGTACCCAATAACTTTATTGTGTTTGTTTAATTTTTACATGGTGCTGGAGATCGAACACACTGCCTCACTCATGTGAGACAAGTACTCTACCACTGCACCACAACCCCAATCCAGCAGTTTCATTCTTGCACAACATAAATTGTCTTGCACTCAGTGAGGGATTTAAAGTAATATATGGACTAGTAGACATGAAGATAAACACAGAGATGAAAATATAAATGATTAAATAAAGATATTTTTGTAATCATATCTGTTCTCACAAAAAGTTAAGTATAAATCCTCAGAAAAAAATAAATTACTGAACATAAGAAGCAGAGTGTCTTTTATTACTCATAAGGCATATTAGTAATATAAAATAAAATATAAAATAAATATAAATATATATTAACATAATATATATATATATATATATATATATAAATTTTATATAAAATGTAAAAATAAGTTGAAGTGAGAGAATAAATACCAGAACATATCTATACTTTCATCATGTTGGGACAAAGTTGAGCTACACATTGTGTCATTACATTTTTCCCCACTAAATAAGTAACAAATAACTGCATTGAAATTCACCTCAATAAATAATATAAATATTAGAACCTTGGTATTTAAATGTTATTCATTTTGTTATATCACCCTCTTTTTCTATATTTCAGCTCTAAATATAACTCAGAATTCCATATGTAAACACACATTAAGATATACATATTTTGCTATCCATATATCCTGTAATAATATGAACTGTGTCTTATTTAAAATGCTAGAGTAAAAATGAGGTTCATAAGATAGAAACCATTCTTCTCAACTAGATTACATTTCCACACAAAGTATCTTCTCACCTTTATGCTTTCATTAAATTCTTCTGGCTCAGAATTACATGACAACTCAGGTCTGATTACATTTCATCACATGATCTTGAGAAAGGTTGTATTTTTGAGTCATAGTCTTCCTACCTATAAGCCAGGATTTGGCTTGATGCCTGCCATTGTCTGGTCTAATTCCACTTTAACCAGCAGAATGCAAGCACAGCTATCTAAAGGAACTGAAAGAAAAAAATGTTATTTTGATTTATAGTGTATATTTGGGGTAAATAAAATGATTTTCAGATTTTAAATATTCTCAGATTTAATAATTATTGTTAATCAGGAATTATCTAGTCATAAATATCAAAAAGCATGCTGCATATAAACACTGCACAGTACAGAGCAACATTGAACCCTCTCCTCTCTTGACATTATACTGCCACTTCCTTTAAAACATTATTAATTTATTTTTTAAAATTTTGTTTTGAACATTTTTAACATCTTAATTGATCTCATTTATTTACTTCATCCATTTCCTCTTTTGATCTTCCACATTAAGTAATCCCCACTTCACCAATATTCTGATGACCATTCATATATTTTTTCGTCTGTGAGAGGAAGATTGATTTCCTATTAGTTTTTTCATCTTCTGTGCCCTGACTATAATATACCAGATGCTTAGTAGTATGCATTTAATAGAAATAAAGGAAATTAAGGTATAATTCACCCACTTCTTTTTCTCCTTGTGTTTCATACTTATAATTGAACTGTGTGGGCATTGATCATATCCATATAAATGTTCAACACACCTTTCAATTTCAATTTTCTAAAAATATACCCTTCTATTCTGTCCTTCATATCATGCCCCAGACCTGTTCTGTTTGATTTTCTCACAGGGTTGAGTCCATACCATCTACACAGTTATTCTTCATCCATTACTTACTTTTTACACCTGATCAAACATCAATTCCTGGAAATTTTAATTCCTATATCTCAAGTACATCCTTCATTCATCATAGGTATGCTATTAATAATTCACATACAATCATCTCTAAATTGTGTTCCAGCCTCTAGTTATAAGACATTGCAAAGTTTCCCCGCACAAAGTCATCAGATCTTAAGCATTTCTCTTCCACCTACTAAAAATAATTAAATAACTCACTGAAATAATTAAGAGAAATGCAAAGGAAATTTACACAGGTCATCAGGATTGTCTAGGAAAATATCCAGGGGACTGACTTTCCAATCCATTTGTTTTGTCATTGGTATTATAAGTTTTGCAAGTTAATTGAGGTAGTTTCCCATTTGTAAAAATGGTGGAACAATAGAACTTTCACACAGAGTTGTTTTGAGGATTAAATGAATGATCCAAGTACAGTGCTTACAAAATGTTAAACCTAAGAAATTGCTGAATACCTGTTAGATCTTACCATTTTCACTCTTCAATTAGATAAACTTCTTTGCTTTTCTAACATTTACTCAAAAGGTCCTATATGTATAATGTACACTAAAGATTAAAATTGTTTGACTTTTCTATTACACTACATGTAACATCATATAAAAAAAATGTTTGTTTTTCCAATCAGAGGAGCACGGAATATGTTCATCTAACCTCCCTATCTCCCACACCCTAGAAAGTGTCTTGTAAATTGTGGCTTTTAATTTAATGCCTCCAGAACAGAACTAAAATGATTCTTTATTTCTCAGACCTCAACAGCTTGAAGGTACAAAAATGCCTTGAAAGAGTCACAGGCTTCGGAAGTTCTATGCTCGCTATTCAAAAGTTTCAGCTCTTTCAAGTCATTTTGAAATACAGGATACTATCTTATTATTGGAAAATTGTTTTCTTATGACTGCTTATGGAATTGACCACATTCCTCTATTCATCTGTACCATTGTCTGGTGACATTTTCAGACACCATAGTTATTCAGAATAGCAGCAACGATGCTGAAATTTCTATTGCTGTAGATAAATGATGAAATCCATACTGAGTAGATTTTTCCCCTTAATAATTGGCAGAGACTACTGATATTTTCCCTAAAAATGGTAATATCTGATATGCTTACCTTTTCAAGATAATGGCACTGATGTGAACTGACTGATATTCTTTTTTAAAAAAAATTTAATTGATTTTTTTTAGAATAAACAACAGTGGAATGCATTACAATTCTTTTTACACATATACAGCACAATTTTTCATATCTCTGGTTATGGCTACATTGCCTGATATCAATATCTCTTATGCATTTTCCGATTTGTTGTCTACTTTGTAATATAGCCATTGCCCAAATTATTGCTCATGCATTATACTCATAATGGCACAGAAAGTATAGATAATTTCATTTTATTGACTTTTTATGTATGTGAGTATTCACTTCTGTATCTAATTGCCATTTCATCATGTTGTAAATAATTAGACTTGTTAGAAAGTAAATAAGTCATATGAAACAATGATGTAAATATATATGTTTATATAAATATACACACATATCAACATATATGTGGATATAAGTGTGTGTGTGTCTCCCTCTAAAACCTGACCCTTGTACCTCAATCCAACATAAAATTTTTCACTATAAGTATCCCAGCTATTTATGCAAACACAATATTGTTGTCAAACATCATTTTCACTCACTTTTTTCTTCTGCCTCAGGAAAAATAAGTTTTTGTTTCCTAAAATGAGAAACATTTATATATAATATATAACAGATAAATAAATTTGAATATAAAGTCCAACAAGTAGCTATATACAGAGTATTAGGAAATTAATCTTATGCTTATTAAATAAATTCTAAACAAATACTATAAATTTGTCAGTGTGTGTTACACAGATAGGTAAAACATCTCTACTGTGTTAGCTTACAACATTTTTGTGAAAAACACAAATATATTGGACATATATTTAATAATTTAACATTGGTTATTATAAGTACTATAAAGAATGACAGTTGGTCAGTGGTACAGATTTTGAGGGGAAATATTTCTACAAAGAACCAAGAAGTGATAAGAGACACTATGATATTGCAATCACAAATTCAAGAAAGGAAAAAAAAAACAGAATGAGGTTATATTGATACTGTAAAATAATGCTAATTATTTTGAGCAGCCCAGTACAACTTCAAAAAAATGGTTTAAATTTTGATCAATCAAAATTGTCTATATTGACTGGCAAGAGAAAAATCTACTTTCAAAGAAATGCACATATTTTTAGTTAACAATCATATTATTTCAAACATCAGTAAAAATGCCAAAATAAGTTAAAATTCACAAATTGTTTCTGGTATGACAGTTTTTATTCATATTCACATATACTTTAATTGCAAATGTTTCTAACTCATTCTAACCATAAGAGTTTTTCATTTGCAAATAAATTTGAATCCTTTCAGCCTTGACTTAAATTGAGGATAAAGTAGCTTTGTGCATCATAGAATAAAAGGCTTGTAAATGCTTTAGAACATTTGCAGATAGAAAATAGTCCATGCAAAACATTTTGATAAGTGTAAAGAATGCAAAACCAAATGTATTATTTTTGCATTTTAAAACAAATTGAATATAGAGTTATAATAAAAGTCAAATGGAAGAATGGAACTATATCACAAAATATTAAAAATATTTCCAAATATTATCTATGTGCTCCAAGTACACCTAAACATGTACTTTGTTTTAATGTCTATTAGTCACAGTAAAATGATCATTTCCTTGTTATGGCATAAGTAATACATTTCTTAAATAACTCCATTTTCTTCTGAAATTTTGTTAATATTTTCTATAAAGGGGCTAATATTTTTTTCTGCAAGCCTCACTTATTTTTCATGTATGTAACAACTGTGAGCTAAGTGAATAGGGAATAGGTTAAGTTCTTGTCAAAAGCAATATGCTCAGATGGACTGTTATTAGTAGAAAAGTCAGTGAAAGACATTCCACCTTGATCTATTGATTGCCTTTTCTGTAACATATACTTATTGCTCTCTTAAAATATGTTCTTCCAGTCAATATTAAATAGGTTCAAATACCTTTGATATTAGGAAGATTTATCCTTCACTGACCACATATACTACTCAACAATATTCAAGCTATTATTCTTTATATTTCCACTTCCCTATATTCCCAAACAAATATCCTGAAAGAGCAAATGAGTCTTGTTGTCTGCATTTCCCCTTATTGTAGTGGAATTCCACTGTACCATCACTGCCTTCTAAATTTAAGTCTATGTAGATTATTCTTAATAAATCACCTATACATTTTAACTTTTATTTCAATTAATGTAGTGGAAAATGTTATTTTTTAAGATGTTCTCACAATAACTTTTCCCTATCAATGCTATTTCTCGTTTTTTTTTTTTACTCTAAAGTTTACTCCATTTTCTAGTATACTATATTTCATGTATAGTTTACTCATTTCATTGTTAGGATAGAGTAATTTAAAAAATCCAAATAAAGACAATATTCATAGACAGAGGAAGAAAAATAAATGTAACTGATATGATATATTTAGTTTAAAACGTTTCATTCCTCTTTGTATCACCGTGCAATGGATACAATTGTTTTATTATTTATTATTGTAGTTCCAACTCAATTTAATACACTTTTACATTCTTAAGAATCTTCTACATGATGAGATTTATAAATAAATGCTTTTAAGTAGAATTAAATCTTAATATATTCTCATATAGTCAACATAATGAAGATATATTTAACTCATGATTGACATATATTTAGCTAATTCCATTGATTGAAATAAAAATATCATAATCGTATGTCTATCTGTATATCAAGAAAAATAATTACATAGTATTTCCACCATTCACATCACAATATTTAGCATTGAATCTGACACACACATTTTATTTAGCAACTTTTTGTTGTAAAATATTGTTTTAATTAATAATTGGACATTTTTATCAATTAAATATCTGTGATTGAAGACATATGCTGAAGAATTACCTTCAATTTTACCTTCCTCTAGCCAACTGTAAAAAATAAACCATGAATAACTTTGAATTTAATTTGAAGACATTTAATCAATGTGAATTTTTTGCTGCTCTAAGGAAATCTATAGAACATTACATAAAATATAGTTATAAACACTAATTGCAATATGCTCTAGAGTAAACTTTTAAATTCTCATGTATTTGTTAACAATCATAACATTCATTGATTTGGAACTTGGGTGACACATTTTATTTTTTTTTAAAGAGAGGAGAGAGAGAGAGAGAGAGAGAGAGAGAGTTTAAAATATATATATATATATATATATATATATATATATATATATATATATATATATATATATATATATTTAGTTTTCTGCAGACACAATATCTTTGTTTGAATGTGGTGCTGAGGATCCACACTGGGACACACGCAAGCCAGGAGAGCATGCTACCCCTTGAGCCACATCCCCAGCCCACACACACACACATTTTAATTTATATGTTCTACTTATAATCAACCATACTTTAGTCCACTATTGTTTAATATGGACTCTTGCAGTTAAAACATATGATTAAAATATCATTAAAGTACCTACAATATGCATTCATCCAATAAACCCAGTTGTCTAAAATATATTACAATGTGAGACTTTCCTAAAGGCATATAAATATGGTGGCCTAGTGAGTTTCACACTAACAATTGTCAAAGTATTTTAGAAGAGAAAATGTAAGCTAATTTAATTGAAATAAATAATAAAGCAAGTGTATCCATTGCATGGTGAAACAAAGAGGAATGAAATGTTATAAACTAAATGTATCATATCAGTTACATTTATATTTGCTCTTCCTCTGTCTATGAACATTGTCTTTATTTGGATTTTTAAAATTGCTCTATCCTAACAGTGAAATGAATGAACTATACATGAAATTATAGTTTTTTTCATATAAATGGCTTCAAATAGATATTTTCCTTATAAATTTTATACTTTTCTCTGTATTTTTATTATATATGGCAGTCATCCATATATATCATAAATTACTTTCAGAAAAAAGAGCAAGGACAACAAATGACATTGGAGGGGAAACACACACACAGAATTTATTAGCACAAGTTTTAAAAGTGTTGAGAAAAAAATAAATATGTGCTATACTGTAATAGAATAAAATCTCAACTGGGTATGTCAATCTTGTTTTAAAATTTATATGAAAATTTTCAGTCTTAACTCTATTATAGGCTTAATAGTAGAACTTGAGTGAGGAGAGATAAGATTATGTCCATTCCTGTCTATGTGTTCCTAAAGAAAGTATTTTTAGAAAGAGTTTTATTTGTGTTGAAATAAGCACTAAAATTTTCATCAAATTTAAATTCACCTGCAAGTAAAGGAGAAATAATCGTCATTCATAAAACATGATTACAAAATTTCAATTATAATCTTACCAAGATTTACACAATTTTACTTGGATTTTATTGCTTACTTTACTGTCAGTTTGACCTAATTTAATAACAAGTTCCATTTGCAAGTTTGTAGATAATTAAAGCCTTTAATTTAAAAATGATTAAAACATCTTTGAGCCGTTCATAGCGGCATACACCTATAATCTTAAAGGCTCCAAAGGCTGAGGCAGGAAAATCACCAGTTTAAAGCCACCTTTAGCAGCTTAGCAAGGCCCTAAGCAATTTGTCAAGACATTGTTTCAAAATGAAAAGGGCTTGTTTTTAAGCATTCCGGTTTCGTCCCTGGTACAAAATGACAACAACAACAAAAAAACCTACCTATTTGAAACCTGATTTTATACCATCCTACAAACATTGTTTATGGTGACTTATGTAATACTACAGTAAGTTCAAATTTTTCACATATCTTCTAATAGAACACCTATAAAGGTACTTGAGAACCAATAATAAGATTATTGGTTTTTTCTCTTGATTTCTGAAAGTATCCAATATTAAATAATTTCTGGCTATATAATAGTCAGTTAATTCAGAAAATTATTTTAAAAGCTTTCCTTTAAAAATCTATAGTATGTTTTATTACATTTTAATATAGATATTATCATATCCATGTAGTTTGACTTACATAATTAAAGTGTTGTTTAGAATTGTGTTTAGACCATTTGCTTAAACCAGAAGTATGTGAAAATAAATATAAAAGAATTGGAAAATCTGACCTGGCTATCACTATGATTTTTTATCGATAATACTATTAAACATATGAATGATGCAAATTATGGGTTTTAGATATACATTTTGATTATCAGGAATAGACTCTCAAGTTTGTTCCAATGTTCTATTCTTTTATTCACATTGCCCATTCAAAAAGGTAATCAAACAAGCAAATAAACACAATGAAAAGCAAACCATAACATATTAATGACTAAAATACATCCACCAGAAAACCTTTTTAGTATACCACAAGCATTAATCACTCACTTCCTCATATTCCAAACACATGAAAATGCTAGATTAAAAAGAATAAATAGTGCTTAAATGAGGAAAAAAATGAAAGAGACTAATTTTTACACTAGAAATAATATTATATAACTCATGTCCAGATAGAGAAGTGAATTTGATGAGTTATTGATTCAGATATAAATTAGAAGATGCTGAGTTCATAGAAGCAATCTGTGACCATTGCACAATGGTCTGAAATTTCAGGTTACATTTCCAACATTCTATTGCCTTTGATTTTTGAAGAAATATTTTCATGGTTTCTATTTCACTTCTGTTTCTCTTGCTCTCAATTTCACTCTAACAAGATTAGACAATATATTTGCAATTTTACAATGAGATGAGTCAAAGAAGTAATCTGTATACTTAATTAATTAAGATATAAAACCTTCAATAAAATTTTCAATAACCAAAAGAATACTGTGTAATTACCATTGTTAACAAAAGCTAAATAGATCAATATTACACAGATTAAAATTGGACCTATACTAAAGTTAGTTAAGGTAACTATGGAATATACTGGCAGTTTCAAATAAACAAACCTGCAACCTAAAAAATATTTTGTATTTTCAAATTTCAAAAATTTCTGAATGTTGATAAATGCATAACTTTTCTTTTTAGAAGATTAAATAAGAATGCAAATATATCATACAATAAGATATATTCAAGTTAGTGATATCTTTAAGGAAATTTGAATATTTTTTAAATTATTCATAAATGTGTTTCAAGCATTTTCTAAAGATAATAAAATAATATTTTGGAATTTTTTCTTGTACTTAAATAGGCATTATCAATCTTTTACCCAGCACTATTATGTGTGTGTGTGTATAACACTTTTATGTAAGTTGAAATTCTATTCTCTCTTAATAATGTGTTTCATCAGTATATTTGTATAAATTTAGGTCACAAGTTAAATAATTAAAAATGTTATAATTGTAATAAAAAGAAATTATTTTAACACAAGTTCTCTATATACCTAATATCTTAAAGTATAGTTTGTACCACTAAACCATGTTCACTATTTTGATTAGATCTGTAGCTCTAATTTAGAAGTCCCTTTAACAGATAGTATAAACAATATGTTCTCAATGGGAATGTTTTAAACTAGGCTCTAAAGAATAAATTCCAACTGTAAGTGTTTTCTAAAATACCCATAAGTGATCCTGCTATTTTTATCTGTCCAGAATTTTATGTTTTCTTGCCTGTTTAGTAAAACACATATTTCCTTTCCATCAAAAGTGAGATCTTTTGCCTTCATCAAGTTGAAATATTTAACCTCATTAGCAATATTGTTTTCCAATTACTGTATTAGTTTCTTTATGTTAATAAATAATATATATCTTACTGCTTACAAAGTCTGTATTATGGCACTCAATTTTGCTTTGAGCTCTCTGTGGTTCCAGGTTCAATTATCTGATATCATCTGAATTATGTTCTCATGCATTATTTTTTCAGTAAAGCAATATTCTGTTCAATGTCAAGGGGAGAATATTTATAAAATAGGATACAATAAAAGCTAATAATAAATAATCTCTTTTCCCATTTCTAGTCATTTACAAATTTTTCATAAATATAAACTTAGGGACTAGTCATGTGCTTAGAATTTGACACTTTATGAATTATGAAAGTTACACACATAAGTATTTGACTTTTACTAAGAACTTCTGTCTAGCTTCAAAATAATAAATAATAAACATTTTTTCAATACCTTCTAAGACATTTTGGAGGTTGACATGACATGCAGGTAGCTCTTAAGCTCAATGTACAGTCTGGTAAGTCTACCACATTTATAAGTTTTTCTTCCTCAGATCTAATCATTCCTGAATTGAATACATTGGGAAAAAAGTATGAAAATTCCTATAATGCAAAAATTCAGTTTCTCATGTTCTAATTACTACACTAAATATTTTATATTCATCTATAATCCAGAGATGATATCTTGGAGAATGTTCATAGGTTATTTGTATACACTATACAATTTTATTTAAAAGATTTGAGCATCCATTGATTTTTAAGTCTGTAGCAGGTACTAGCATTCATACCCCCAACCCAAAATACAGAGGGACTACTCTACCTACAATCTCATAACAACTAAGAAATAACATACCAAAATATATTTTAAAAATACTATTAGTTATCATATAAGATAATTTTGTATATTTACAATTAAAAGAAAAATAGAAAATAAAAAATAGTAAAATTATACACTAAAAATAAAACCTATTGAATGTTTTTCAAATATGAAAGTTATTTTCACACACTGAACAGGGAATACACAAATACCAGGTATGTGGAACTGTTCACACAGACACATAGTTTATATTACATGTAAGAGATTGCAAGAACATGAACATGATTTAGCAGATATTTCCATTAGGCAATGATTGTGACTACTTTTATATAGTGGTCTAAGTGGAATAAAAAAAAGCTGCAGTTTTCCATTTATTTTAATAATCAAGATAATTGAAGAACTTTTTCTTTGTAAATATAGCAATGACCATTGGGTAACATGCAGGTAAACACTTAAACGCAAATCCCTACATGCATAGCAAAGCAAAAGGTGGATATCTCTGCCTTTCTGTGTCTGTGTATATGTTTGTGAGCACATCTTTGCACATATACATTATATGGTTTTGGAAGAATTTTCATGCCTAGCCTACAAAAAAGGAGCTAGGAATGTATGCTCCTATCTTCAAATGGAGGACTGTAAATCAGTACAGTTTCAAATGTGTTTTTAACTGACTACAAAGTATTTTTGGACCACTTTTTCCAAATCTGTGCTGAAAATTATTTTTCTCTGAACATATTTTATCCATATCTACAGAGTAGTCTGTTTTCATCTGAGCTTTATCTACTTCCTCATATACAATACTTTGCATTCCAGTGAACAATTAAGAACTGCATTTTTGAAAATCACTTTGAAGTAATTATCTGGCTTAGATTCTGCCAATGAGAGGTAATGAAGAGAGATTCAGAATTCATAAGGAAAGCAAATCTTCCAAAGCAGCTGGCACAGCATGCATATGTATTGGTCAGGTATGAGGCTGAGATTAGTAAACTAAAGTTTGTACTTTTGAGAATAGAGTAACTGAAGATCTCCAAAATCACAACAAGTTGTGTCAACTTGTCCTTTTCTTTGGGTAAAGATAAAACAGACTAGGTATACTTATAAGAGATTAATTACCTTAATTTAAAATGTCACCCAATTGAGAAACTTACACAGTGCACCCAATAAAGGAGAGATAAATGGTTAAATCATTTGACCAAAGAGGGATATTCTTATCTCTACATAAAGGGAGACTTAGTTGATAAAGTGGTCACTTTGGAACTTGGTCATTATGTATCTTGATCTCCAAGAAAGTTGGTAAACATTACCCAATTAAGATAAACTAAGAATGCCTCATGGCTTTGAATCTCAAGTCCCCCCTCAATATATATATATATATATATATATATATATATATATATATATATATATATATAATTTTATATATTTATTATGATATCATAATATTATTATATATTTTATGTATTATATATAATATTATATAGATAGATAGATAGATAGATAGATGGATATAGATATAGATATATACAATCAGAAAGCTCAAATGTGGGTACATCAGTCAACTTCTCTTTTCTGTGAAGTGAGGGTTACCCACCTCCATATATTCCTTTACTGCCCTTAAATAAAATTTTACCTATGCCTTGCTTACCTCCTTATGCTATAATTCCTTCTGTGATGAATGTGACAAACCTGCATGGTTTCAAGGTAAGGACCCCTTTCTTAGGAGTCCATGGACATATCTCTGGTGACAATGCTTACAACAGCTTCCAAGTGAGTTTCTGTGAATTATTTTCTTTGAGTGTTGAGGCAAGTGATGACATTGCAAATGGTTTTCTTATATTCAAGAAGACTTGGATTTTTAGGGCAGCAGCAGTTCCCTTGACTTATACAAATCCAAACCTCCAAAAGAGACAAAAACATCTAATTCTCCGAATTAAATATTTTCTTTTTTTAAATGTCTAGACCACTTTAGAGTTTTTTTAAAATAAATTTTAACTAATAAATCATCCTTTAAATTTTATTGTAGTAAGAATATTTAACATAAATTCTAAATAATTACTGTACAATAAATTTTTAGGGTCTGTAAACAAGTCAAAATGGCGCCTGGCATTTTACAGAGGGAGTGGTTTGTGAAGTAATGCAAGCGAGCAATTAAGTGTGGAGATTCCTTATTGGTTGACTGCTGTATCTAGTTTGTGTTAATTAAGATAAGCTGTGTTTAATGTATATATACCCCTCCGGTCCTACAATAAACGGCTCCCACTCCTGCTGTATCAACGTACACAAGGTGCTCATCACTCCCTGATTATTTCGCCCAGCCAGCCAGACTGTGGCAATAAATTTTCAGTATAGGGGCTGGGGATGTGGCTCAAGCAGTAGCATGCTTGCCTGGCATGCATGCATGCGGCCCGGGTTCGATCCTCAGCACCACATACAAACAAAGATGTTGTGTCTGCCAAATACTGAAAAATAAATATTAAAAAAAAAAAACAGAATACCTTTAAAAAATTTTCAGTATAGGTACATTGTTGTTAAGCAGATATCTAGAATTTATCATCTCAGAAATTATATAACCATTGATTAGAAACTTTTGGCCTTACTGAACCCAGGAACAGGCTTCAGACATCTAGGAGCAAGGTTGTAGGGCCTGCAATATCACTCTCATTATTCATTCCACAGGGATCACAGAAAACCTAGCTACCTTCTCCTTGTTTGCTTTAGTAAAATTCCTCTCTATAGCCCCAGCTTCTTTTATAAAGTGCAATACACCGTGTGGCCCTACCTGGGGGCCTTTTCTTTTGAAGCTGTAACAAAGAAGCCACGTTTCATCTGAGTATTACTGTGTTCTGTCTTGCCATCAAAAGAAACTTTAAATCTTACAAAGCAATGAAGGGCAACTATACAAGCAAGTGGGTAATGAAGCAGCAAACCCTATTAAGCAAAAGTTCTATTCTGACAAATGAATGGGACAGTAAGGATTAGCTAGAAATTCATGATGATGCAAAGTGCACTTTGAAAAACTGCTTCAAAGACAAAAGGACGGGACATGATTAGAGAACCATATGGTATTGATTATTTTACAAAAGCAGGACAAATTTGAGATATAAAATGCAGTGGCTATTGACTATGTTAACAAGGTATTTTTGCTCACATGTAATGTTCAAGAGACATAAAGACAGGATTGGTCTAATGGCAATAATTGACTGAAGACATTATTATAAATTCTCAAGGTGACCTCAGATGAAATAGGTTGTGGGTCTTCTGTTTCCACATAAATCAATTCCATGGCATGAAAATGGCTTCCTGATATTCTAAAATTCTATTTTATAGTTTATTTTTCTCAGTGACATTTCTGTGCACAGTGATTACAATCTCCTGTCTAGGAATTAATAAATATTTTTCACACTTAGATTTATATCTTGTTCCTTGTCCTAGTTCAAGAGTGTCCTTGTACATTTCCTAGGTTTCAACCATTTTGATCTCTAGGATATATGAATGTAGTTTATTAATTTTCCTTTTTTGGTCATATATTCACAATAATTGTAATATAAATGTGTATGATTTTTAATTAATCATAAAATTTGATTATCATTTTACTTGAAGTTGGGAATACAATAGAAAAAAATACAGTTGCTACTCCTCCATTATTAAGGCCTATTTTCAATTTTTTTCCTAAATTATTTCCCTTGTTCTATGACTAATAGGATTCATGTATTCACTCGTTTTATATCTTCTCACTTTATAGAAACTGTTACTTGTTCCTTGCCTCATAAAAATGACTTTATAAAAAATGATGAGTTAACTGTTGGTCTATCTTTACAGTTATTTTTTTCTGACTTTAGAGTACATTTTTGAGACTATAAATTATTTGAAATCACCAAGTAAGAGAAAAATAGTTTTGTCTTTAGATTAAAAAAACTTCCCATTTTTAATTGTATACTAGAATTGGCCCTCAAGTAGAAATATATTGCTCATGGTCTTTATCTGCATTGGGAACCTAACACTCTAGCCCATCGCCACAGAGACACATACCCCCCAAAAAAGCAAAAACATCAACAAAAAGAGATTAGCAGGTAGGCACAGATTGTGCTTTCCCTGATGCATTGTAACCATTTTGAGGTGCTGATCTCTGAGGAAATGCCATACAGACTTCCACAAGAATCCTACCTTAACAGAATGGAAAATGCAGGCCAGAAAGTCTAGAGACTGCAGCATTAGCCAACTATAGAGGCCCTTGGTCTCCCCTGCCTGGCCTCAGCTGCTCTGCAGTGCTCCACTCCCTCAGGCCCCACCTTATATCATGTACCATTTTGAGTTTTTTATTTATCTGGCTCACTCTTGGACATCAGATTTTTTACTTTCATACTGTCTATCTTTGTCACTGTATTTTAACCATTATGTTATTAATATTTATTTTCAAAGTTATTCCCAAAATCTGAGGCAATTACCAGACTTTGAATTACAATTATTATTCATATTAAGCATCTAAAATTTATTAAAAACAAAACAAAACAATGAGAATGTTGAGATGTTAATGCCATACAGAGTGGGTTTCCTGCATCTGATGGAAAAGCTAGGCTAACCTGTTTTATCTGGTCAGAAAATACAGTAGTTGTTGAGGAACTATCAACAAGGAAACTTTCAACTGTGTTGGTAAAGTATCAAGAAGTTTGAAGTGAACTTTCAACAAACAAACCAAACTTGGAATGAAAGTATGAAATAATAATTTGTAGAAATCTAAAGTATGAAATTATATGAAATGAAAGTATGAAATAATAATTTGTAGAAATCTAAAGAAACTAAATTTTAACATAAAAGTTAAGAATTTCTTAGGAAAATATTCTTTAGCAGAATTGATCACCATCAAACCACAAATTGTGTGATTCTTTTTTTTTGGCAAAACATTTAAATGTTGTCTACAAGACTGTCTTTTTTTTCCTCCCTGAAGGTTCCAAGAAAGAATTAGGTTTCTTTCCAATCATCCCAGTGTCTAATGGCTCCCTGAATTTCTTCACTCATGACCTTTCCTCGATAACAAAATCAGTAAGCACAGGCTCTACCTTTCAAGAAATTTATATATGAATATAAAATATGCAATTTTTATTGACCTGGACTTTGTTCTTAATGCTTAACTTGTTTAATCCACAATAATAAAAACAAGTGCAGAAGTTAATAAAATTTAGTAGAAATAATAGAGATTTGATTATCTTTGCATATATTTAGAAAGAAAAGTCAACACAGAAATATTAAAGCAATTACAATAAAAAAGTGAAAAAATATAAATTATCTCTCAAGAGATTTATATTACTTGGCTGTAAGGAAATGCTTTGTAACTATATCTCAATATCCAGATGCAATAAAAAAAATATAGGGGTGGGGTTATGGCTCAGCAATGGAGTGCTTGCCTAGCACATGCAGGGCACTGGGTTTGATCATCAGCACCACATGAAAACAAAATAAAGGTATTGTGTCAAAGTATAATTAAAAGAAAATATTTTAAAGAAGAAAAAAATATAAATCTGACAAGAAATTCTAAAAAGAATTAAGAAAATTAAGATAATAAGAAGGGTAGAAATTATCTGTGACACTATCACAGGATGTTTTCAAGTCTCTTAAAATTTGTGGAAATGTTAGAAAAAAAATGTATAAAATATAGAAAGTGAAAATTCACAAAAAAGAGAAGAGATAGAAATTATATGTGTGTATGTGTTCAGAAAATTATACACTGCCATAACCTGAATGAACCTCAAAAACTTTATGCTTCAGAAAAGAAATCAGATTTTAAAATCAGGCATTTTATAATTCCATTTATATAAGTGCCCTCAAATGACAAATATACAGATAGAAAATATTCATCTGGGCTGTGAGTGGAAATGGGATTAACTGTAAGTAGGTAGAGATTTTCCTGGAGTGATACAATTATTCCAAAATTGAATTACAGTATTTCATTGGTTGGTAAATTTACTAAAGATCATGAGTTGTATACTTGATGGAATATAAATTAAATCTCAGTAAAGTTATTTCTAGAGAAATGAAATATAATTTATAACCTTTGATTTTTCATAAATAAGCATAATTTTATGAGAAAGGAAAAAGCTAACTAGTTTTCAATCACAAGTTGGAGCAAGTATAGAAGAATCCAGGCTTTGCTAGGTTAAAAAATAAAAACTGTTTTCACTCTGTCTATTTGAGCCTCTTGCATCTATGAAAGGTTTTCTATGTAATAAAAGATTTCATAGTAATAAGCAAATCTATGATATGCATATGAATCCTTTTGTTAAGGCTTTTGCATACCCAAGAGATGCAAAAGGTCATTTGGACCAATGGAGGTGTGGGGCCCATCAGCCTTCATGACCAAAGAGGCATAGATGAAGTACATGAAAATCTGAAAAAAAATTATAACTTTTGCCACAAGGTATAGAATAAAATGATGAGGCTATCACACAGGTAATGAGGTTGCTTCAACAGGCCATAGATACCAACCTTGACAAACAGTTCTAAGGTACTTTAGAAGGTAACATGCTCTTTATCCTCTTTCCCAGCTTCTGCTGTTTTGAAGTAGGCTGGAAGTTTGCTCAAAGGCCATGTTTCCTAATATAATTTTCACAAGTGGTCAAAGAACACGGTAGAAAAATATGGCTATATCATATAACAGAGCTAATAGTAATGGGGTACATTGAAGCACTGAAGAACTATCATGGTGCAAAACCAAGACTTAATTAGGGCACACATCCTATCTACCGAATATGAGGCCTAGCCACAATTGCCTAGAGAAATTGGAACATTTCTATTGGAAAATATTGCTAGGAACCTTCTATTTCTTCTGTTTCAAACAGGAGTAGCATTATAAAGTCTTATCAGTTCAGAGAATTCCAAATCAAGAGGACCCACATCAGAAGCTGTAGATAATGCATTCCTGAACTATAATCTTGCTGGAGAAATAAGTAAATAACTGAGGTCTCTAGAATAGAAATCAAAATATTTTGCAATGCATAAGAAGCATAGATAATTGTAGCTGAATCCTAAATATGGTATAATGACATCTCTGGTTTTCACCTTCCTTGTAATTGCATTTGCCTTGTTACTTCTTGGTGCCCTTCTGCTCTGACTTTGACCTGCTCTTGTGACTCTCGTTGGCTGATGGGTTATTGACCAGAGATGAAGCAAGAAAAAGCCTAAAGAGCTTGCACATTTCTACTTGTGCTCTTTCTTTCTGCAATGGCTATGATCCAAACATTCTCAGGAGAGCCTACTAGTTCCTGGGAGGAAGAGAAGCACACAGAACAGTTGGGTCACCCCATTTGTTCACCATCCTAGACCCTATGAGCAAACCTGTCCAAGATCAGCAGAGACTCCTAGTTAAGTCCCTAAATATGTCTGAAGCATATGCTTATTTGCTTAAACAACTGAGATACTAACATGATTTTAATTAATCATCATATATTTACATTAAGAGCCCTTTCAATCTTGTCTCAAATCATATTACATTATTTGAAAAGCTCTTAGCTAGTAATGTCATTATCTGCTATCTGGACTTATATAAACATCTTAATTCTGATCTTATTTATGTGTATAACTTCACTTTAATTACCAGTGTCATTCATTGACTTCAGGGAATAACCAATATTTTAAAAGATTGCTATTTTTTAGGTAGTTTATATTTTGCCATTAAAATATTTGAAGTAATGAATTTTAGATAGAAAAAAAGTTATTCAAGCATAAAACTATTTAACAAAATATTTCTATAACCACAGATATTTTTGTTTCCTAAGAAAGGTCACTTGAGTATTAATGTGAAATTTTGAAAACTGTGGCTGTTATGAAATAAGATCAATTTTAAGCCATTCATCACACAGTATTAAAAGTCCATGTTCATCCAGTTCTAATTATCAGTCAATTCAGTCATGCCTACTTAATTATTAGTTCTGAATATGACCTTCTATTCTCTTCAGGAAATTAACATTTTTCTGCTTATGCTTGCATGAGATGTGGACCTTTTTTTCCAATTTGTATGTTGAAATTTGCATGATTTTAATGAAATTTCTAAAGCCCGTATTTAGGATTTAAAACATGCTTTCTATTTTTGCATTTAACTAATGGATATAGTTATGCATTTTTATTTTATCTTCCACATTTCATTAGAGGATTTTGTGATATATTTATTGTATGTTTTCTGTACACCACACCCCACACTAAAAATATGTACTATGGATAATGTGTTTTCTTGCATATTTCTTCCTTACAATTCTACTCCTGCTTGAATGCCCAAGCTCATTCTTGTTGTTCTATGAGAAATCCAACGGTTTCTTCCTTTGGAACACATTTCTACCCAGGTGCACTGAAGCAAGACACTTCAATATTCTGCCTCAGGAATCTCTGGGTGAGAGATGGACATCAGCTTCTCCATTCAAAAATCTTGGGACTCACATGGACCCATGTCAAATTCTCTGAAGAATTTTCTGAAAAATTCTTACCTCAAATCTGGAATGATTGATTCTGCAGCCAAACATACATTAGGCAGTAGAGAGAGGCATTAGTGTCCATTTCTTCAGTTATGAAAATTCTGGGTTTCTTAAGATACTGTTGATTATTAAGCAGCTGTGTACTAACAACTTTCCAAAAAAATAACAACTTTTAAGTCCTATGATTCTCTCTCAAGCTCCACCAGAGATTTCTGCTTATGCAATTGGAACACAAGAACAAGTTGAGAGTTATGAATCTCAACAAAGTTGTGGATTTCAATATTCATTAATAAACCTTGGAGAAGGTGTCAGTACCAGCAGTCTGAGGCTTGCTTTAGGATCATCCTCAGCTTTGTAGTCTAGCTGTCAATCATTCAATTATCCAATCATCCAATCATAAAATCCACTCACTTTTCACAGTTATATAAAAAATTGAAATTTCATGCAGTGGTTATTTTAAAAAATGTATGTATGCTGCCATGAGTATCTACTTGTTGATTTTTTACTATTTAAAAATACAAACTAAAAGATTCTACTAAAAAAGAGGGGGGCAAATCAAGTATTACTGAAAAGTCATATATAAACTAGAGAGAGCATATTAGATTGTTATTTCTTTTGTAACAAATAAGTACCACCTTAGTTGCTGTAAAGGTGAGTTTTGAAGAATACAAATTCATTACCTTACAGTTCTATGGGTGAGAAGTTAAACAGATCTTATTGGGTTAAAAGGTGTGCATTCTTTTCTGTAAACTTTTTTTTGAGAAAAAATAAATTTCTTTGCCTTTTCAAAGTTCTTGAAACCAATATATATATTTAAACTGTTGAGGTTAAAAAAAAGAAAAGGGTAGACTCTCTCCCTGCTCCCTACTGGTTTAGAATCTTCAGTGGTAAGTCTTTATGTTTATTTTAAGTATTTCTGAGGTTCTGTTAATTTACAAGCATTACTACTATAATAATGTTTGTGTAAAGGCAATATTTTTGGTACAGGGATGTGCCGCAGTCTGGCTGGGCACAATTCAGGAGCCACTTGTCAAAAGAAACTAACTTTATTTTTAGAACCACACATGATAAACAAAACAGCTCCTCAGGAAAAAACCCTCAGAGCCCAACTGCCACCACCAGCTTCCCACAAGCCACACACCCCAACAACCTCTTCCTCCCACAATCCTCCTGCTCTTGAGGCCGATTGGCTGGGTCACATGGGCGGAGCCAAAAAAGTCCCCCATGAGCAGCTTCGTGGTCTGAAAGGGCAGGGAAACAGCCCAATGAGCATCACCGCAGAGGAGCCAATCAGCTAGATGTTGCTGGGGCAGCTGTGAGCCAATCATCAGCTGGCAGTCTGAAAGTTTGCTGGGGCCCCTTCAGCTCATCAGCTGGCAGTCTGAAAGTTTTCTGGGGCCCCTTCGGCTGTGGCTCTCAGCAAAGAACCTCACCCCCCCGCTGGTACGAAGACCTCTACACAGGGGTGGCTGTATACTGGACTGGTAGTCAATGACGGGTAAGATCCAATTACTATGGTACCAACCTAAGACAGGAGGCTGACGCCTTGAGGTCAGCTCATCCGATAACGGGTAAGGACCATATGTACTATTGGACAACCTAAGGCAGGCAATGTCCCTAAGCCACATGCTTGTTGTTTAAACAGAGAGGGGGAGATGTTGAGAGCCACAGCCGAAGGGGCCCCAGCAAACTTTCAGACTGCCAGCTGATGATTGGCCCACAGCGGCCCCAGCAACATCTAGCTGATTGGCTCCTCTGCGGTGATGCTCATTGGGCTGTTTCCCTGCCCTTTCAGACCACAGAGCTGCTCATGGGGGACTTTTTTGGCTCTGCCCATGCGACCCAGCCAATCGGCCTCAAGAGCAGGAGGATTGTGGGAGGAAGAGGTTGTTGGGGTGTGTGGCTTGTGGGAAGCTGGTGGTGGCAGTTGGGCTCTGAGGGTTTTTTCCTGAGGAGCTGTTTTGTTTATCATGTGTGGTTCTAAAAATAAAGTTAGTTTCTTTTGACAAGTGGCTCCTGAATTGTGCCCAGCCAGACTGCGGCAGGGATGAGAATCAGTGAGCATCAGTTAGCTATTTGAATACATATATATGAATATGTGTATGAGAAGAAGTTGGGATCACCCTATTCTTTCAAGGGAATTAATTCTAAAGAGCCCACCAAATGGAACTAGAAAATTTTATTCTACACAACTTTCTAAGGAGCACTGAAGTATTCAGAGTTACATGCAAATACAAATATGAATATATGATATATATTCATAATAAATATATTGCATTACACCAAAAATAATTGTAATTATTAGTTTTAATATCAGTGGCTACAGAAAAATCATGATGTCATCTCCCTCCTCTTTTCTCGCTCTTTCTCTTTCTCTCTCTCTCTCACACACACACAAACACACACACACACACACACACACACACACACCTATATTTAACACATGTGTCTATTATCTTAAAGTGTAAATTCAATGTCACTTGCACAAATTAAAATTTGTCACATGTTGAAAGTTGTGCATACATAGAAAGAATACTATAGCAGACCAAAAGAAAGTTGGATTTGTGTGTTGATATAGATGAAATGTTGACATCATTATTTCTAGACATTCTTTTATTGAGGTTTTGTACATAAGAAATTAAGATTTTTACTGACTCATAGAGATGACATCTGAAAATCCCATAGTAAAAATTGGTCATGTATTCCTAAAAAGAGAAAAAAAAGAGCATTGGAGGAATGTGATAAAAGTCAGTTCCACTTTCATACCATTTTCTTGGAACCTGAGTAGTGTTTTATATTTTTATATTCATGAATGGGATGATAAAATCTATTGGAAAGTAAGCTGTTTTATAATGTGCAGCCTCAGATCTTCTTTCAATTTGAGAGGAGATATATATTCAAACAGCTAACTGATACTCATTTCTGTACCAAAAATATGATTAAAGATGATTTTTTTCCACACAATTCTGATTGCCTTCTGATAGTCATTATTTGTTTGAGAAAGAAGTGAATGGAATTCAAAGGCAGACAAATGAATTCTACTAGAATCTCATGGGGTATATATGTTGGGATTACCCTATTCTTTTAAGGCAATCAATTATAAAGAACCACCAACTGGAACTAGAAACTTATTACTATACAACTTCCTAAGGAACCCTCAAGTACTCAAAGTTACATGGAAGAGAGACCGAGAAAGATGTGCATTCCACAGAGGTAGCCTTATGCCTCAATGCTCAATTTAAATATATTCTCAAAGGAATAGACAAAGATAATCTCAAAAGGTTTTACTAGTAACCACAGAAAACTAAAGACTAAATGATTCTTTCAGGGAAAATAATTAGTGATCAGTTGTTTTTGTCCATTTCTTAGGAAAACATGACTTCAAAAATTTAATTACCAAGATTATAGAACAACCTCAGAGAATTAAAATTTTTAAATTCTATGCTGAGACTTTTTTGAAACACCTTGGATCTTCATCTGAGAAAGAATGAGCATACTGAGTTTGCTATTTTGTGACTAGAAGAGCAAATTGGCAGAGTCTGGTAGCACAGAGGAGGAACTATTTCTCGAAACTATGTTGTCTCCTTGTTTTGAGGCACCTTCTGTGACACAGGTAGGATAAGCAACATGTGAACAGATACTAGCTGATCATAATTCCCTTTTTTTGAGTCTGTCACTCTTATCCATGTTCTGATTGGATACTGTCTCACAGCAATATTGTGTTGAAGTAAGGACAGATATCAGCTTAGTTCCCTGAATGAGTGGAATTGAATCCTGATCAGAAATTCCTCACTTAGAATATACATGAATAAGAAATTAAATTCTATTGTTAAATAAGCCTCTGCTTACTTATCCTTTTCAGGAATTCAGTTAAGTAGTCACTCTACCTTATGGGGCTGTTGAGAGAATTACCAAATATATGTAAATCCTTCACAATATAAGCGCATATTTTGCAAAAATGTTTGTAACATTTTATATTTCAGAGTACATGAGTGCTGCTTTAGTTTATCAATGACGTGTTAATGGTTTATTAAAAAACATATCTAATTTACAATTAAGAAAATAAGAAAAAGAACATTTCTCTCTAATGCAAAATATTATTTCATGGACTTGGGAAGAATTTATTAGAATTTAAAATTTGAAGATGTAAGAAGTTTAAACAATCTTGTAAGTAAACAATTTATGTTTCCCAAGCATCTCTATAACACAAGAGTAAACAGAGTTGAGACTATCAATATACAATTTTTAAAATTTTGCTTATATAAACTTCATTTGCCCTATTTGTCTAAGAGCAAACTATTAATAGTTATTTACTGGAACAAAAACATTAAATATTCTAAAAGTGAGAAAATAAAATTGTATTATGTTCGGGAAATTTTCCATTATATATAAGTATTTTAAATAAAATATATGTTGATAATTTTTCATACAGGTAGAAAAACATGATTATAGAAAAGCAAATTTTCTTGAATATTAATCTCTGTAAATGATGCTTAATGATTCTTTAAGACACCTCAAGTAATATTTTATTCATAATATGGTAAAACATTTAATCAAAAATCAGTGTAGCTTGGATGTATTAATACTATGCTCCAACAGAACACCCTGGAGTAAGCTTTATTGCTTAAACTGTGGAAAGGTCAAACATTTACAGCATATTATCATATTTCAAAAATAATTACATTATTCTTGTCAGTTGGGGAAATAGGAAAAATGATAAGATTTACAATGTATGCAATTAAATTTAACCTTCTTAATGGGATATTAGCAATCTGGGATTTAATTTCAACATTTACTAAGAAAGTATTCATATTAGACATATTTGTATAAACTTCTCAAGTAGAAGATAGTATGTGACTGGTTTTTTGATATCTAGTCATCACTTGTCATATGCTTTCCAGACATATTTTGTTTTTAATTTCCAAATGTCAAATGTCACAGGACATAGAAAAGTGAGAGCTCATTTTTCTTCAGTTTTCTCATTGCATTATTAATAATTAATTTCATTGATTGTTCTAACCACAACTATTTAAAAAATTTTCTTTTCCTGAGAAATATCTTTTTCTGGATGATGCACAGAAAGGCATAATATAAAAGCACAGTTGTCCACCACTGCCCTGATGAAATTGTATTTGACTGAGTCAGAAGTTTACTCCCACTTATCAAATTATATATTTAAACTCAAAATATTTAGACATCACTATCTCCAACTTGATTTTCAAAGAAAGTAAAACCACAAGAAAAAAATTCTTGTACAAGGTAACTTGAAAATAATGGATCTGTGGCATTGGAAGTCTTCTTGAACATGCAGGAGATTCACTCAGTCATGTGACCAGCTTACAGGTGAGAGTCACTACTAACTCCAACATTATTTTACTTAAAAACAATGTAAATATCGTTGAAAAGAAATCTTTAAAAATATTTTTACTTCTAATTCCATAGTTCCTTAAAACAGAAATCCTAACAAGATCACATGCCATTGAACTTCTGGTTAAAGAAATTGACAAAGATAATTAACAAAACTTTATAAAAATGATGGCATTGTCCCTTAAATGTTGTTATTGATATTATCAATTTTGATGTTGAAATTTCTTCTGTAGAATGTCAAAGTGCTATGTGCAATAAATTGAAGTTCAGATAACTAGCTTGGCTTGCTAGAATTCAACACTACTATGAAAAACATGGTCAAGATTAATCATAGAAAGATTAAAATCTATTGCAGGAGTTCAAAGAAATGGAACTCAAGACTACATAACAATTGATGTCATTGTGAGTATGTGCAAAAATATTTGTTTGACTATGGAGATACATATTTTAAATGGTGTAATTTTCCCTGACAGCATCTACATGGAAATAATATCACCTATCCAATTATTCTATTCCATAAGTAATTTATTTACTGCATAAATTATTTCTAGAATAATTTGATAGAAAATCACCTTGTGCAAAGGGCTCATTTCTGTTTCCTTATGAAAGACCAGAATGTTTTGTTTTGGGCATTGTAAATCTCTACAACAATTCAATACTCTGAGCATCGCTCTGCTTTTTGTCCTTAGAGAAGCAAAGATGGAAGATGGAAGAAACTTCTGAATGTATAGTTACATCTCTTTCCATCTTTTTTTTTCTTTGTTCTAATTAGTTACACATGACATCAGAATGAATTTTGACTTACTGTACACAAATAGAGCACAACTTTTATTTTCTCTGGTTAACACAATGTAGAGTCACACCATTCATGTAATCATACATGTGCCAAGGGTAATGATATCTGTCTCATTCCACCATCTTTCCTATCCCATGTCTCCTCCACCTCCTTTTGCTGCATCCAAAGTTTTTACACTCATCTCATGCTCCCCACCCCACTTATGGATCAGCATTCATTTATCATAGAAAATATTTGACCTTTGTTTTTTGTGGGGGATTGGCTTACTGGGGTTAGCATGCTATTCTCCAACTCCATCCATTTACCTGCAAATGCCATAATTTTATTCTTTTTTAATGCTGAGTAATATTCCATTGTATGTATATGCCACAGTTTTTTTTTTATCCATTCATCTATTGAAGGGGATCTAGGTTGGTTCCACAACTTAGCTATTGTGAATTGAGCTACCATAATCATTGATGAGGCTGCATCACTATAGTATATTGGTTTTAAATCCTTTGGGTATAAACCAAGGAATGGGATACCTGAGTCAAATGGTGATTTCACTCCAAGTTTTCTAAGGAACACCCATACTGCTTTCCAGAGTGGGTGCACTGTATGAATGTACCTATTCCCCCACATCCTTACCAATATATATTGTTCTTTGTATTCTTGATAAGACCAATCTGACTGGAGTGAGAGGAAATTTTAGAGTAGTTTTGATTTGCTTTTCTCTAATTACTAGAGATGTTGAACATTTTTTCATATATTTGTTGATCAATTGAATATCTTCTGAGAAGTATCTGGTCCACTCCTTAGCTCATTTATTGATTAAGTTTGTTTTGGTGTTAAGTTTTTTGAGTTCTCTATATATCCTGGATATTAGTATTTATCTGATGTGCATGCAGCAGAAATTTGCTCCCAAAATCTAGGGTCACTCTTCAAATTACTGTTTCATTTGCTGAGAAAAAGCTTTTTAGTTTGAATACATTTCATTTATTGATTCTTGATTTTATTTCTTGTGCTTTAAGACTCTTCTTAAGGAAACCTGGCCTAATCCAATATAATGAAGATTTGGGCCACCTCTTTCTTCTATTAGGATCAGTATCTCTGATCTAATTCCTAGGTCTCTGATGCACATTGTGTTGAGTTTTGTGCATGGTGAGAAGACAGGATTTAATTTTGTTTTGCTGCATATGGATTTCCAGTTTTCCCACCACAATTTGTTGAAGAGGCTATCTTTTCTCCAATGTATGTTTTGGAGTCTTTGTCTAGTATGAGTTAACTGTATTTATGTGGGTTTGTCTCAGTGTCTTCTATTCTGTACCATTGGTCTGCATGTCTATTGCTTCCGGTACCATGTTGGTTTTGTTACTATAGCTCTGGAGTATAATTTAAGGTCTGGTATTGTGATGCTTTTTGCTTCTCTCTTTTTGCTAAGGATTGTTTTGGCTCTTTGGGGTCTCTTAAATCTCCCAAATGAATTTCATGATTCCCTTTCCAATTTCTATGAAGAGTGTTGTTGAGATTTTAATTAGAATTGCATTGAATATGTATAATGCTTTTGGTAGTATGGCCATTTTGACAATATTAATTCTTCCTCTCTAAGAACATCTTTCCATCTTCTAAGATCTTCTTCAATTTCTTACTTTAGTGTTCTGTGTTTTTTATTGTATAGGCTTTTCACTTCTTTTATTAGATTGATTTCCAAGTATTTTACTTATTTTTTTGAGACTATGGGGTAGTTTTCCTAATTACTTTTTAGAGGATTCATCACCAATGTATAGAAATTTATGGGTATTGGGCTGGGGTTTTGGCTCTGTGGCAGAGTATTTGCCTCACATCTGTGAGACCCTGGGTTCAATCCTCAGTACTACATAAAATAAGTAAATTAAATAAAGGTCTTGTGTCCAACTACAACCAAAAAATAAATATTTTTTTAAAATATATGGATATTGATTTTATATCCTGCTACTTTGCAGAATTCATTTATTAATTCTATATGTTTTCTGATGGAATTTCAGGGTCCTCTAAATATAGAATCATGTTGTTGGCAAATTGTAATAATTTAGTTCATTTTTCCTATTTGAATCCCTTTAATTTCTTCCATCTGTCTAATTGCTCTGGCTATAGTTTCAAGAACTATGTTAAACAGAAGTGGTAAAAGAGGACATCCCTGTCTTACTCCAGATTTAGATGAAATGCATTTGATTTTTTGTCCATTTATAATGATGTTGGCCTTGGGTTTAGCATAGATAGCTTTTACAATGTTGAGGTATGTTTACTATTCCTAGTTTTTTCTAGTGTTCTGAATGTGAAAGGTGTTATATTTTATCAAATGCTTTTCTGCATCTATTGATATAATACTATGATTTTTATCTTTAAGTATATTGATATAATGAATTACATGTATTGATTTTCATTTATTGAACCAAACTTGCATCTCTAGGATGAACTTCACTTGATCATGGTGCAAAATCTTTTTAAT
Organism: Callospermophilus lateralis; assembly: GCF_048772815.1. NCBI lineage: Eukaryota > Metazoa > Chordata > Mammalia > Rodentia > Sciuridae > Callospermophilus > Callospermophilus lateralis. Next base: position 106,252,812 of record NC_135315.1, read on the forward strand.
ATGTTTTTAATGCAATTTTCCAGAATTTTATTGACAACTTTTGCATTTTTATTCATCAAGGATATTGGTCTGAAGTTTTTTTTTCCTTGATGTGTCTTTGCCTGCTTTTAGTAGCAAGGTGATACTAGTCACATAAAATGAATTTGGAAAGATTCCCTCTTTTTCTATTTTATAGAATAATTTCAGATGTATTGGCATTAATTCTTCTCTGAAGGCCTTATAGAACTAAGATGAGAATCCATCTGATCATGGGCTTTTCTTGGTTGGCATATTCTATTCATGTCTCAAAATTGAGCTGATTAAATTGTGAATGTCCTCCTGATTCAGTTGGGCAGATAACATGAGTATAGAAATATGTTGGTATCATCAAGATTTTCTATTTTATTGGAGTATAAATTTTCAAAATGTTTTCCAATTATCTTCTGTATTTCATAGTGTCTGTTGTGATATTTCCTTTTTATCATGAATTTTAGGAATTTGAGTTTTCTCTCTCATTCTTTCATTAGAGTGGGTAAGGGTTTATCAATTTTATTTAATTTCTCAAAGAAGCAGCTTTTAGTTTTGTCAAAATTTTCAATTGTTCATTTTGTTTCAATTTCATTGATTTCAGCCTTCATTTAATTATTTCCTGTATTCTACTACTTTTGGTGTTAATTTGTTCTCTTTTTTTTTCCTAAGACTTTGAGAAATACTGTCAGGTCATTTATTTGTGGACTTTTTATTCTTTTAAGGAATTAGCTCAATGCAATAAATTTTCCTCTGTGCGTTGTTTACATAGTGTCCCAGAGATTTTTATATGTTGTATTGGAGTTCTTATTTACCTCTTAGAATTTTTTTTAATCTCCTCTCTGATGTCTTCTGCTATCCATTCATTATTCAAAGCATATTATTTAGTCTCCAGGTGTTGAAGTATCTTATGTATTTTATCATTGATTTCTTATTTTAATCCATTATATCTTATGGAATACAGTGTAATATCTTTACTTATTTATACATTTGCTAAGACTTGCTTAATGACATAATTTTTGGTCTATTTTAGAGAGGAATCCATGTACGGTTCAGCAAAAAGTATGTTCTGTCATTGATGGATGAAATATTCTATATATGTCGGTTAAGTCTAAATTATTGATTGTATTATTTAGTTATACAGTTTCTTTGTTTAATTTTTGTTTGGAATATTTGTCCAGGGGTGAGAGAGGTGTGTTGAAGTCACCCAATATTTTTGTGTTGTTTTCTACTTGATTCTTGAAATTGCAAGGGTTTGTTTGGTTTACACAAATGCTTCATTGTTTGGAGCATGTTTATGATTATTATGTCTTGTTGTTGTATGATTCATTTAAGCAGTATGAAATGTCCTTCTTTGTCTTTTCTGACTAACTTTTCCATCAATGCAGTTCTTCCCATTTTTGATATTCATTGTTGTTTTTCATTTCCTCATCATGGAATATTTTGCTGAGAATGTTCATTAATTCAGGTTTTCTTGCTGATATATATATATATATATATATATATATATATATATATATATATATATATATATATCTTAAATTTTTGTGTATCATGGAGGGTTTTTACTTTGTCATCAAATATGAAGCTTAATTTTGCTGGATATAAGATTCTTGGTTGTCATGCAATTTCTTTCAGAGCTTTGTATATGTTGTTCCACAACCTTCTAGTTTTGAGGATCTGGGTAAAAAAATCTGCTGAGATCCCAATTGGTTTCACTGTATATATAATCTAAAACTTTTCTCTTTAAAATTTTATACTTATCCTAAATGCTATGCATTTTCATTATAATGTGACTTCTTGGGGATCTGTTGTAATTTTGTATATTTGGTGTCCTATGAGTCTGTTGCATTTGATTTTCCAATTCATCCTTCATGTTTGGAAAATTTTCTGTTATAACTTCATTGAAAAGATTGTGCATTTTTTGTTTGTTTGTTTGAGTCTCTGTGCCTTCCCCTTCCCTGATAAATCTTAAATTTCTTCTTTTCATGCTATCCCATAATTCTTGGAGGTTCTGTTCATGGTTTCTTACCATCTTTTCTGTGTGGTAAACTTTTTTTTAAAGAGAAAGTGAAAGATGGGAGAGAGAGAGAGAGAGAGAGAGAGAGAGAATTTCTTAATATATATATATATATATATATATATATATATATATATATATATATATATATATATATATATTTTTTTTTAGTTATCGGCGGACACAACATCCTTGTCTGTACGTGGTGCTGAGAATCGAACCCGGGCCGCATGCATGCCAGGCGATTGAGCCACCACTTGAGCCACATCCCCAGCCCTGTGTGGTAAACTTTATTTTAGAGATTTTATATTTTGTCTTCATTGTCTAAGATTCTGTCTTCCAAGAGATCTAATCTGTTGGTGATTCTTTCAACTGAATTTTTAATTTTGTTTACTATTTCTTTCTTTTCAAAAATTTCTTTTTTTTTCAGCATCTCTATCCATTTCTTGGCATAATTTTTGTTTCCTGTATTTGCTCTCTTATCTCTTTTTTGGAGTCACCATTTGTTGCTTGTGTTAGATCTTTTATCTCTTTATTGATCGATTGTTAACTGTATTTGCTCTCTCATTTTATTCTTTACTTGGTAGATCATTTTAATTATACTCATTCTAAACTCCTTCACTGACATTTCTTTATTGTGCTCTAAATGGATTTTATTATTGTATCATCTTTTGTTTGGGGCATTTTCCTCTCTTGTCTTTTCATGTTGTTCGTGTGTCATCCCCTCTTAAAGGCAAGGTGGAGATCAATATTAAGAGTGCTTAATGCAAACAATATGCATCCTTAAATGATATGGTTCCTATTTAGTCATTTACAGGTTTGTGACAATACACAAAAAATTATGTATTCAATTATTATCTGCAATATAAACAGTAGGTTTGCAAAATTCTATAGTTCCTACTGGTGGACAAAGAGAAACTGGGGATTGTAGGTTGTAATTTTATTTGGTAGGTCATAAGAATATAGAGGTGTTAGATCCTGTGAAGGGTGAAAGAGAAATCACAAGAAGTTGGCTGTTAACAGGAGAAAAGAGAGAAAGAGGCAACTACATGCAAGGATCTTTCTTGCTTGTGGAACAAGATGGTGGCTGCTAGCACAACTAACAGAAATACCTCTGGTGTAATGACGCTTGCAGTAACCTTGGTAATTATATTCCAAGTTCTGGCTGTTGTCCCTAAATAGAAGCAGCTCCATAACTAGTTGGAGGTGGATGTAGCATTAAACCTGGTGTTGGGCTTCCAGTCCCTGGTCAGTGTCCCAACATGGAAGCTTTCCCAAACAATGTTGGTGGCACCGGCAGTGGAGGTGGTGGCAGCATTGTGTTGGAGGTGTCACAAGATGGAGGCAACCACTTCCAGACATGGGGCTAAAAGGGCAGGCTGTGCAATGGTGTTGGGTGGCCTATTTGGGGATGCAGTGCTGTGGCTCACAGTGCTGCTATGGGCAGCTGCCTCCAAGCACTGTTTGTTGCGCCAAAGTGAAGGCTACTCCATTTAGAGGGCTATGGCAATGGCTGCAGTGTCTCAAGATTCAGGAGGCCCAGAGGGTGCTATGCATTGGTAGATGGGGAACCAGCTCTCCAGGTGGGCATGGTTCTAAGCTCAGTTCTTGGGCTCTGTGCTCCTTGGGGGGGGGGGCTGTGCTCCTCGGGGCTTGCAAGGGCAGACCTGGGCTCCAGTTTTCTTCTTAATTATAGAATCATGTTCTAGCTTGACTAATATAAAAGACAGTTTTCTTTAAAGATTTTTGTGGCATAGGTCTAAATTTTGGTGTCGTATATAAGTGCACCACTTACTGGTCATTTCTGAATAGGAATAAACATATTTTACTCTATTACCATGTCCCTTATCCATTAATGAATGGAGATGATTACCATAAATTTATCTATAAATAAATTTATAAATAAAATAAACTTTTAAAAAGTGATGGATATAATGTATTTCAGATGCACAGAATAAAAAGAAGCATATATATATATAATAGAAAAAAATTAATGAAATGAAATTCTAAGAGAAAATTTCAATTAGATATAATTTTCTTTTAAATTTACTATTATATAACTGAAAAAAAATAATATAGAATATCTGAAAAATATTCAAATTCTCAAAGAACTTATTAATATACAGATTCATATCTTCTCAGGAAGAAAACTCAAATCTCAGGTAGGTTTTACATGTGTATTCCTTCAAACATTTAAGAAACATCTACTTTACACAAATTCATACAACAAAAAATCTTTAGAAAGAATATATTCATACTTCCTTTTGCAAGGTCATCATAACATGGATTAAAAATAGAAACAAATTTTTGAGCAAAAATATAAATGAAAATACTTTTGCAAACCTTCCCAATAATGTGTGTGTGTGTATATATATATATATATATATATATATATATATATATATATATATATATATATATATAATGTAAAGGTTATATATATATATAACATGGTTATGAGCTTTTGTCATGTCTTCTTGAATAAATCTCAGTACTAAACATTGGGTTTCACTGTGACTAAGGACTTATTATTATACTAGTATAACGTATATTTTAAATATCAGAAGTGATAAAATTGTGTACCTACTTGAGCATCATGTTCTCAACACTTAGTGTTTTATTTGTTTGTTGTTTTTGCGGTGCTGTTGATGAACCCCGCTTTTTTTTTTTGGAGATATAAGTCTCACTAAATTGCTCATGGCCTTGCTAAGCCTGAGGCTGGCCTGGAAGTTCCAATCTTCCTATGTCAGCCTCCCATGTTTCTGGGATTATAGGAGTGTGTCTCCACTCCTGGCTTAATTCTTAGTTTGATTATTAAGAATTTTCATTGTGTAGTCTTTATCTAGTTTCATTATTTTGCTAAATCTTCAAGCCTTCTACCTACCAATTAACCTACCATGTCTGTTTTTGATCTCTCATTGGAGTGATGAATTCAAGTGGCAGCATATTAACTGATGGGGCCCATTTCATATACTCTGTTCTTTTTTTTAATTATACATTTGTGTATTAGTGGTAGAGATTCTAATAATTATTCATATATATGGGGAATATGAAGTACAATGACAAGATGCAATTGAGATAAATGTTGATACAGTAGAGGTCCAGGAATCAAAGCTCAAAACTGCTATAAGAATAAATATGGATTTTTCTCCCTTTGAAATCATATGATTATTATGAATTTAGACAAGAATAATTTTGAAAATGTTTGTATGACAAAGAGGCTATATATCAATATTAAGTTGATAGGTGCTAGATTCCAGACATTGTTATTGTCTATTCAATAATCCTTCAATCTCATTCATTGTGCAAAATGCTATATTTTGGGGGAATAATTACACATAATATAGAAGGATATATTTTAAATTGTTTAAGAAAACCAGCACTATCCCATGTGTAATATGTGTGGTTCAAAGTCATTATTTGGGTTCTCAAATGATATCCCAAAATATGTGATTTTAGATTTTGGGCACAGCACCTGGGAGCCACAAATATAGGGAATTACTTTCCTTGTAGTTCTTGTCTTATCTACTCAACATCAGGTCTGCTAAGGAAGAATACACCTTTTTTTGATTGGCTTACTAAAATTTCATTAATCAAGAAAGATTAAGCTTTTATCAAAAAAGAGGAGACTGAAAATCAAACATCAAACCTACAATCTCAGTGGACCTTTGTCCCAGATCATTATGTATACCTCAGGCCAATTTGTCTCTCCTAATATCATTTATTCTCCTTTAGATGACTGCTCCCCAATTCCCTCTCCCCTATGAAGAGAATAGTCAACCCTCAACATGGTCCTTCTTTGAGTTTCATATTTTGTGTATGTGTGTGTGTGTGTGTGTGTGTGTGTGTGTGTGTACTATTATCTGACCACTTTTTCTCTCACTAATCTACTGTGAGTTTATTTCTCCAGAAACAATAACCAAACATTAAGAATGAAAATTTCATCTTACCTACAATGTTGAAGTTCCAAACACTTTGAACTAGAAGAAAACAAAAATTTTATGCAGTCATGGTCATAGGATATATTTTCTATTTTTCCTTTGCTCTGAATAATAAAATATATATACCCGTTTTTTGGTAGTATTTTGCAAACTTAGAGGTTCAGGATACATAATGACAGAGCCAAGAGATTCAACCAGGAATTGTAATTAGTATTCTAAAAGAACTATTCCTGTATTCCACCCAACCTCACAACTATTAAGTTAAATTTGTCAATATATTGACTTTGGTTGAAACCAGCTAGAAATTTCTACTACTTGAAACTAAAGTCTTTGGGTATAGAGCCAGATAGAAAGATGTTATAAGGATGATCTTTTGCTATTGTCGTTGCTTTATTTTCTAATGGATTAACAGAAGTGATGTTACTTAATAGAGAATATAATTTTGAAAAAAATACATAAATTTAGTATATGCTTGTTGATTTAAAGCAACTTTGAAACCACAGATAGATTTTTCAATTATGCCATTGATCAGGCACTCCAATGAGAGGACTAGAAGATATTGATTCCATAAATAATTGAAGAGCTTATTTTCCGAGGAAAGAAATTACAGAATAAGCACAAAGAATAATTTTGACTGAAAAATATAAAACTACATCAATTTGCAGACGGAGAGAAATAAAAAGCCTGAAAACAAGAGTACTTAAGAGTCATGAAAGAAGCCTAGAGAAAAGCAAGATGGGATGATGTCACAAGAAAAAATAAAACAAAAGAAAAGAAAGGTAACAAAATATTTAAAGAGAAAAAATGTACAGTTTTACTAAATTCTGCTGCTAAGTCAGGGGAAATGATAATTAAACCATTTGATTTTGAGAATTGTATGTCCTTACTTGCCTTACACAGAGTTTTCTTTATCAAGAAAACATAAAATTAGGACTGGGGCTGTAGCTCTGTGGCACAGAACTTTGCCTAGCATGTGTGAGGCACTGGGCTCAATCCTTAGTACCTCATAAAAATGGACAAATAAAGTAAGGGCATTCTGTCCATCTACAGCTACAAAGATTAAAAAAAAAGAAAAAGAAAACATGAAATTAGAAATCAGACCAAAGGTGTTTGAAAATGCATTACAAAATGAGGACATAGAGACAGTGTTAAGTTTGGGTGGTAAGGAGAAGAAAACAGACTTCGTAATTTTGTAGATAATGTAGTTTGAGAACTTACATATTTTTTATATTATATATACATATATAGTTTTTGTGTTTTTAATTAATACACAACATTTGTTACAGTTTAATGTTGATAAAGAAAAAAAAACATCAAAACACAGAATTTCCATATACACTTTTCCTGTCTCAAAAGTTTTTTTTCTATTAGCATCTTGCATTATTATAATGCATTTATAATAACTGATGAACAAATATTGATGTGTTATTTTTATTAAAATGCATACTGTACATTAGGGTTTATTCTTTGTTCTTTGAGACATGTAGTTGTATGTGATTTGACAAATGCATGACTTCATGTTTCCATCATTATAATATTATACAAAATACTTTGCACTCTCCTAAAAATTATCTATAATACTCCCTTAGTTAATTCCTTTTCTTTCCTTGTCAACCACTGGTCCTTTTATTGTCTCAATAATTTTTCTTTTTCTAGAATTTTATATCTTACAGCATGCCTTTTCAGATTAGCTCCTTTAATGTAGAAATATTTATTTAAAGCTGACACAAATGCAGGGAAAGAAACACTTATAGGCTGCTGGTAGAAATGTAAATTAGTGCAACAACTATGTAAATCAGTATGGAGGTTCTTCAGAAAGCTAAAAATAGATAAGACCCAACTCTTTGGTATTCATCCAAAACAAGTAAAGTTAGCAGATTTTAGAGATACATGCATATCCATGGTTACCACAGCACAATTAACTATAGCCTTATGAGCCTGTATGTCCTCATTTTGTACTGAATTTTCAAACACCTTTAGTCTGATTTCTAATTTCATATTTTCTTAATATAGAAAACTCTATGTAAGGCAAGCAAAGACATGCATCTCTAAATCAAGTGGTTTAATTATCACTTACTTGATCTAGGAACAGAATTTAGTAATACTATATATTTTTGTTCTCTTTAACTATTTTGTTCACAATTGTTATAAGAATCAGCCTAGGTGTCCATCTAAAGATGAATGAACAGAGAAAATGTGGTATGTATATACAACACATTTTCATTTACCATAAAGAAAAACACAATTTTGTTATTTGAAAAAAAAATGGTGTAGTATGAGACCAAAATTTGAGAAAAAATAAGCCAGTCTCAGAGAGAGAAGTATCACTGTCTGCCCTCATATATGGAAGCTGGAGGGAAGGGGACAGGGAAAAAGAGGATGCCTTGAAATTATAATAATTATATTGTATGGTTATAGTAGAACCATTTATTCCTTTATCTATTTTATACATTTTTGGATAGGCCTACTGACATATATTTATGAGGTTGATAGCCTTCAGAAGAGAAGTTTCTGAACTTATTGAAGAATGAGGAAGAGGAATTTTATTTAACTGGAGAACAGATGCTATCTGTACTGAAATCCAAGAGAGAAGTAAAGGAAGTGTCCAAGTCCACAAAAATTTGTAAATTTGTGGGAATGAAGAGACTTTTGTCTTATTAGTTTTTATTTAATCTTTAAAGTGAGGTCTGAATCTATCAGGCAATAATGAAGATAACGAAGAGGAATTTAAAACTGTGTGAGGATGGGTGCTGAGGATTGTGTTTGTTTTCTGTTTCACATATGGTGATATTCTCAGCCCAGAATTCAATATATTTATTTCTGGTAAGGCTTTTGTAAGAATCTTTTTTCTTGCTCTAATTAAATTCTAGGTGCTCCTGTAGGTGATGACATGAATAAATTTATATTTACATGAGGAGTATTTTCCTAAAATAAAGTTGATTGCTTTTCCTACATTTTGGTATTATTGAAATTCTTCACTACTCGTTTTGATTTAATAGTACTATATTTTTCATTACTCAATAAAAGATAAAGAATTGTGAAGCATATTTTATTTTAAAAGCTTTAAAAATGTTCAAATTATATAATCTCAAAATATATGTTTTGTGGGGGTACAAGGGAGTTAACTCAAGAGGCACTCAACCAATGAGCTACATCCCCAGTCCTATTTTGTATTTTATTTAGAGATAGGGTCTCACTGAGTTGCTTAGTGCCTCACTTTTGCTGAGACTGGCTTTGGACTCTGGATCCTCTTGCCTTAGCCTCCTGAGCTGTTGGGATTACAGGCATGTGACACTGTGCCAGGCTTATAATTTTTTTAAAAAATTTTTCTTAATTGTTCTCAGATCAAACCATGTCTAAATTAAACATTCATTTTCAATTATGTAAAAGTATTTTGAAAAAAACTCCCACAAAAAACATCAACACATACTTATTGATAATTATATATTAAAATATATGATTATGCAATTCTAAATTTCTCAACTTAGAAAAATATGCATGCATACAGATATTTCCAGATAAACAATGAAAATACAGTTAGATATTTATGTGTTTTTGAAAACTCTGTAGTAATACATATATCAGCACAGAATATAATAGTACTCATAAAATGAAGAACACCTTAATAAATTTTTAGAAATTTTATACTTAAATGCATACTTCTTATCTCAATTTACATGTACTTAAAATATAATATCATTATTCCTATTACCATGAATATACATTATATTTAAGTGATGGTTTTATGACAATACTTATTCTAGAAATTATAATGTAAATCAAAAGATATGAAAATTATTTTTTAACTTATTAAATTTGCATGTATCTGTTGAATTTTCAATGTTATAGAAAATAAAGTATATCCAATGTCATAAAATATATGATATTATTTAATGATAATAAGTAGTTCAGAATGCTTTTTGGGTAATAAAAGACTAATGATCCCTTAACTGATTTGAAAGTAAATATTAATAAGAAAGTTTTCAGACATAAAAGTTCTAATAGCTCTCTAACCTCCTGCATTTCCTTCTTCTAGGTAGATTGAAGTTAAGCAGATATTTCTGTTATAATTGGAATTTATAATATATGGCCATTATAGTACTTACTTAAGTAACAGGAGAATAAAATATAAATAATGTAATACTAGAATAAAGTGTATTTTGAATACATACCAAATTACCAAATAAATAAATATAAGAAATCATGTATCTATTTATATCTGCAAAGCTAATATAAATTTTACATTATGTGTTTGATTATTCTTTGGTTATGAACATTAATTAAAATAGAAAAAAATAGGCACTATGCAATAATTATCATAGGAAGAAGATTAGGTAAATTTTTGGGGGGGTGGCTTAATTCAGGGGCACCAGACACCTGAACCACATACTCAGCCATATTTTTTGTATTTTATTTAGAGATAGGGTCTCACTGATTTTCTTAGCACCTGACTTTTTCAGGGCTGGCTTTGAACTTGAGCTTCCTGAGCCTCTGGGATTAAAGTCATACACCATCACGCCTACGAGATTAGGTCAATTTTGAATGTATATAGAAACCTATTTGTATTTTACCCAGATAACTTTAGGTATGTAAATACAATTAATGAATTATTGTACCAATATCAATTTTAGTAATAACTCTATAATACTTATTTATCCAAAACCAGTAAATCATAATAAAATTTAACGTATAAATTTAATAAAATGAACCTTGACCTTTGAGTTTTAAAATTAGCTTTAAAATTACATTGACTACCTAAGTGATGATTAGTTAATTTTTATTAAAATATGGAATTAATTGTTATCTCAGAAGTACCAAATTCCCCCTTAGATATGGTCACTTGCTGGAAGAACTCAAAGAATTTAGAAAAGTTATCATACTTTCAGATAGAATTTATTTCAGGAAAGAATACCAATTAAAATCAGCAAAGAAAGAATTACATAGCACTGAAGCCAGAAGGGAGCCTCCAGTCATCTGCTCCCTGTGGAGTCAAACAGACAGCATCTAATTCTCCCAAGGCGGATACATTATGCTGCACAGAAAGTGCTACCAAATAGTTTTCACTGATGGTCAGACTTATATAGAGATGGAGCCCACACATAATTCATGTAAGCCTTAACTGACTTGGACCCAGAATGCCAAGGGTCACACTGATAACAGAGTGGCCCAAACTCTCAGGTACACTATGTGGTCCAGAGTCTCAGGTATGTGAACACAGTCTTACCAGGCAGGACATTCCAAGGGTTCAAAGGTGATCTTCCTGGAAGGATTCAAGGACCAGCTCTTTCTTGGGAACATATAGGATTTGAGTACAGTAAGCCCACTAACTTACATTTTCTAGGAAAAAATAGCATGTATACAAATTTTAAGATGAAGAAAACATTATATTAGATGCTAGTTATTACTGTGTGAATAAAATAAATCAGAAATATGAAGCGTGTTCAAGGGGTCCTTTGTAAATTGGGCTTTTCGGGAGAGCCTTACTCTCATGGCAGCGTGTCAGTAAGTGTGTATACATGGAGACAAAGCACTACTTGTGCAGTGCAGGGTAGAGGACTTTCCTACTGGACAGCAACAGCTTATACGCATGTCCAGTTGGTGATTCACTTTATGTATGAACAACAGTAAGAAGACAGTGGGGCTACAGCCCAGGATGAATGAAACTGAAAGAGAATACATGGGATCAGACATGTCAAAGGCTGCAAAACTATCCTTAATCATTATTTTCAGCATTAATTCTCCATTGATATTCATAATAATAGAACTATTATTGTTATATTTTGAATTATGTCAAGATGCTTAGGAGTGACATGGGTTTTTCTATGGAGATAAAGGCTTTTTTGATCCTGGACTATTGAAACAAAGGTCTGAGAAAAATTATTTTTCCTGTGTGGCTTTTTAAGAAATTTGTTATTTGCAATGTTACGTCCAAATTATCCTATAAACAGTAGCCTTTTGTGAATAGTGCCAATAATTGAGAATGTCACAGGTGGCCCTTTCTGAAGGAGAACAAACTGATCTTGGCACCACAGAGCTACTGAAAGAGATTGCCATGGGTCACTGTCATTATAAAATGCTTGCTCTGCTCTGTTCTTTCCTGGCCATTGCCTTTTCACATGCTTTCCTTCACACAGCTGGACATCTTTGTTGTATGTAACATATCATGTGGTGCACATTTTCTCTCCTGTTGCCCATGATTGAGAACAGATGTTATATGCCTTTATAATTGTCTTCAGGAAATCTTGATGCCTTTTAGTGACACTCTGTACCTTTTGTAAGCTGGAGGGTTAGCTGCATGCTTAGAGGCCCATGAAGTATAGAACTTTATTTTATTGTACATAGTCATATGCAACCTCTGAGCCTGCTGTTCCCCTTTCACTGCTTGCTGGAACAATTAGCACTAGTAAAGGTTTTTCACAACAGGTATTAATGCCATTCTGGAAAAGGTAAGGACATTTGGTTTTTCTTCCAGTAGGCAAGAACTGAACTGTGGAAGATAAAATGTGTTTTGATAGAGAAATTTATTATTTTACTTGCTTCATCTTTTCAATTCAAAATAAGTTATTTCTTATTCTTTAATTGTACACCATGAAAGATGAAGTAAATAATGCTTTACTCTCAAACATAAGTCATCAAAATACAGAGCATATTTTCATAATTTATAATTGTTTTGTGAGATAGAAGAGAATAATACCAATAAAATCATACAGAAAAACTTCTATGTGAATGCTGGGTTGTTTTCTGGAAAACGTTGGATAATTTATTCAGAAAAGACTGAGGCTGTATCTCAGTGGCAAAGCGTTTGCCTAGCCTATGTGAGGCACTGGGATTGATTCTTAGCACCACATGAAATTAAATAGAATAAAGGCATTTGGTGAATCTACATCTACAAAGAAATTTTAATAAAAGAATTATTCAGATAAATTATAAGAAAGTCATTTGTAATTTTTTTTTAAATGAAATATTTATTTAAGAACAGGGTATTGATCAGGATGAATGCAAATAACCTTGTTCTCTGTGTCTCTCTGTTTCTGATTTTCATTTTAGGAGAAAATAAGATAAAGCATGATCTGAATTTGGGAAATTTTTCAATAAAACACTATCATCTGCATTCAAATTTTGGGGGTCTTTAAATATGACTTCTTGATCACTACTCTTACCCTACAAAAATTCTTTCAACTTTGAAACCCTCATTCTTGGATTTAATTCTAACTCTATTTTCTACATATGCAACCCTACACTGCACAAATTCTCAGTGCTCTATAATTTACAGCTTGTAACAGTATGTGGTAGCAGTGCAGTTTAAAGCACAGGGTCACTACCTTTAATTCATAGCCTTCTTGATTCCTCTAAAATTTTCCTTCAGTTGTCTCCTGGTTGGCATGCTCAATTCTTATACTTATTTTATAAAACAACCCTATTTTCTCTAGTTTCTGTTGTACCTTGAAACAATATGTATTAATTAATGTCTACACCATTTAGCTGAAATTAATTATGTCCATGTAATATAAAATCTTGCCATTTAATATGATTTCTTGGCAAATAAATAAATTTGATATAATTTTTCAAAAAATATTTAGGGTCAATTTGAGAAGAGTATGTATCTTAAAAATATTGGGTCTTCGAGGCTGGGGCTGTAGCTCAGTGGCAGAACACTTGCCTAGCATACGTGAGGCACTGGGTTCGATCCTCAGCACAATATAAAAATAAACAAACAAAATAAAGGCATTCTGTCCATCTACAACTACAAAAAATTTATTTTTTTTAAATTGAATCTTCTAAATCAGGAGCATCAAATATCTGCTTAATTGTAAACATTTTCTTATTTTAAGTACTATGAGTCAATTTTTACTGGCCCTATTTAACGACTTGGTGAATATTTCTTCTGACTATGTTACTGAAATTATTTTATAAATGTTGATGTTATTTTTTAAATATCTGGAAGAAATTAATTAAAATGATATTGAGATCTAAAATTTCCTTCAAATAAGAAGTTTTTATTTTTTTCAATAGATCATCTTATTTTGTAGGTACTTGGCAGATCAGACTTTCTATTTCTTCTCATGATAACTTTATATATTTTTTTTTCTTTCAGGACATTTTTCTCATTTCTTTTAAAGTGTAAACAGTATTTGACATAACATCATATCTCATTATTGACTTTTTTTTAATTAATTTTTATTGTAGGTTGTTCAAAACATTACTGGCAATTCTTTCAACTACTAGTGAAATTGGAAGACATCAAACCTTAAATGAAATTGAAACCCCTGATGGCACATTGATTTCAATCTAGCTAGGATTTCATGAATTTGATTAGTCTATTCAATATGTTGCTTTAAATTTAATTGCCATTTCTCATATTTTTTCTTATTTTATTGATTTTATCACTTATGCTTATTCATTCCATATATTAACCTATTCAGGTTGATTTTTTCTCCTCTTTGTTTTACTTCTGATTAGGAAAATTTTGCCCATCAATTAAACATTTTTATCTTTATTCACATGATATTTAAAACTATAGAAATTCCTTTAAGGACCACTGAGGTTTAGATATAATTTTCCTCCCAAAGATCATGTGTGAGACAAAATAAGAATGTCAGAAGTGAAATAATTAGATTATGAGAAGTGTAATCTAATCCACTGATACGGATTAAGTGGGTGGTAAAACAGGCAGGTAGGGTGTGGCTGGGAGCATGCCTTTGTGGTTTTCATTTTGTACACGGTAAGCTCTCTACTTCTGGTTTCCAAATGTAGAATTGCCGTTTTCAATGGCATGAGTGTTCTCTAGATAATATTGCTTGCTGATATTACTAATTTTATTTTAATTTGATCAGAAGACATACTTGGGATGATTAAAATTCTTTGAGGTTTGTGGTGTTATTCTGTGTCCCAAACTATGGTCCATCTTTGTAAACAACCCCTGTGTGCTTGAAAATTTTGTATTCTATACCAAAGTCACTCCATGTTATATGAAGAGATCTTCCGTGGCTTCAATAAACTCTTCAATTCTTGTAATCTCTCATTTACTCAGAAACCTTTAACATTATTCTTTGCCAAATCTTGCAGGTTGTCCCCCTTTAATATGCATAACTTAATACAGGGACACAGCTAAAGAAAGCTGTTTTCTGGATCTCATAAGGGACCTTTCCTGTGATTAACTATCCTTCAATTCTAGGCATCTCCAGAATCCCGATCTGATTTGAGCTTATTTACCCAGTGTTTTAGCCAGCCTTTTTCCTGTTGTGACTAAAAGACCTGACATAATCAAGTTTGAGGAGAAAAACTTCATTTGGGGGATCACTGTTTTAAAGGTATCAGTCCATAGACAGCTGGCTCCATTTCCTGGGGGCTCAAGGTGAAGCACAACATCATGGCAGAAGAGCATGGCAGAAGGAAGCAGCTCACCTGATGATCAGAAGGCAGAGAATGACCAAGCTCATCTCACCAAATATATACCTCAAAGGCACACCCCTCAGTTACCCATCTCTTCTAGCTATACCCTATCAAGCTTTAGTTACCACTCAGTTAACCAATATCTGGAGATTAATCCACTGATTGGGTTAAGTATCTCATAACTCAGTCATTTCACCTCTGAATGTTCCTGCTTCACTTCACATATCAGCTTTTGGGGGACACTTCATATCCAAACCGTAACACCCAGCAATACAACTGCTTTGCAATTAAGTTCCACTTTCTATTCTTTAGCTTGAAATAGTTCACTCAAGTACAGTGCTGTTTTGAATGCATCCTCATTCTTTCTGGAATTTTAGCATTCTGCTTTCTGTTATTCAATGGCTGAAGCTAGGTGCTGCATGATTTTTTTTTTTTTTTAGTAACATGGTGAGGCTTTTATAGAAATAAAAATCACATGTCTATTTTTTCCTTATAGTCCAAACTAGCACTATCCTAAGATTGCTTTCTTTCATTGGATTACTAAAATATATACATAGTAAGGAATGACTCTCATCATTATGGAGACTAACAGGTTCTAAACTAGAGGGAGGACTGGCAGGAGATGAGTAGGGTGGTCTGGTCCTATTAGCAGCACATGCCTGGTATATGTGAGGCTCTAGGTTTGATCCTCAGCACCACATAAAAAATAAAGAAATAAAGTGAAGTTATTATGCCCATCTACAACTAAAAATAAATAAATAAATAAATAAATACTCATGAGAACAAAATTGCAATTGTGGTCAGAAGACTGTCAGGAAGTGAGAGACCTAGCAAAATCATGGTTACAGATAAAGTCCAAGTGTTCTGATGAAGAATTCCTCTTACTTGGGAAAAGGTCTACTATACTTTCTTTTTCCTATTCTGGCCTTTAAATAATTTTATGAAGATCACCCATATTTTGACTGTCTGTCTCCTTATCTCTAGGGATTTAAATATTCATATTATAAAACAACACATTTGCAGAAATATCCAGAATGACGTTAGACTCAATATCTTGTCACATTATGGCCTAGTCAGTTTGACACAGAAGAGGAACCAACAGATTCTATTAGACTACATATTGTACTGTAATAAAAAGTTTTCAAGTACATTTATACAAATTTATATATTTGCAATGTAACTCTTACCTCATAAAAATATTATTTTCTCTATCTCATGATTTTTTTGAACTTTCATTTTCTCCCTTTTGTTCTCTTCATCCTTCTCCTCTTCTTCCCTTTAAAAGTGTTACTTTTTTTAACAAAAGCATCTCTATCTTTTCTTTTGTTTTAATTTAATATTCTATATTGCATAAGTAATTGGTAGAAAAATAATTGTTTTTATGTTCTGGATTTTTAATTGTTTGCTCTTTTGATGTTATTTTACTTATAAATTTTTATTTTCTCCTTTTCTTCTCATTCTACAACATTTTTATTTAAAGTAAAAATATTTTGCCAACTATTTCTGTAAATTTTTACAACTGCATTCTCTTCTTGGTTTTACTTTAATGAAAACAGAATGTCAGCTTCATCACTCCTCTTAGTCCCTACCCTATTTTGGGAATTGAATTGGATCTTAAGAGGTACTTTACTTAAAGACCCTCCTGACACAATTATCACAAAAATTTATAATGAGTTTTTTTTAATTTATACAGTTTCACTGATTTGTTGTCCAAGTTTATACCAATAGGAGATCCTCACCTCTCAGTCCATTTTATAATATCTATTTGTGTGCTTTAGTTTTCATGAGTGCTGGTTAAGGTTCTGGTTGTTTTACCTACACAGGCAAGACTCTAAATTTTTTGAAGATGTTTTTGAATTATTAGAAGATAGTTTTCAAACTTTTCTGATACTGCACAATTTGTATATTTTATTTAAATATATAACTTTTTATGAAGATAATCTTACTCTTCATTTTATTTCTAACCACTACAAGTTTTTAACCAGTTTCTTTAACATCACTATCTCTGAAAATGCTTTGTTCTCCAATTCAAAATGTCTTTTGTATTCCAATACAATTTTAACACTTGTCTTTCTATTGTTTTTAATTTTTTAAATTTATTTTAATTAGTTACACCTGATAGTAGAGTACATTATAATACATCATACATAGTGGAGTATAACTTCTCATTCTTCTGATTGTACATGACGTAGATTCACACTGGTAGTGTAATCATATGTACATAGAGTAATAATGTCCAATTAATTTCTTATTGCTTAATGGAATTATACAGCAACAAGGAAAAAAACATTGTAAATATTTATCCGTTGAACAATGGAGCATCTATGTACATCAACAAGTCCTTCTCAATTTCACAAATAAAATAGACCGCAACACAATAACACTTGGATAGGTCTTCCAAACAAAAATTAAACAAACAAACAAAAAACTACGGAACTAAATAATACAATTAAAAATTTGAACTTTATATATATATATATATATATATATATATATATATATATACATATATACATATTATTTTATCAATCAATGAGCAGCACATGGATCCTTCTGTAGAACAGATGATAATTTATGCCACAAAGCAATTCTCAGCAAACACATAAAAAGTAGACATACTACTCTGCATTCTATCAGATGATAAAAGAATAAAATAAGAAATCAATGATAAAAAATTTAAAAAGACAGAAGCTACTCCAATACCTGAAAAATAAATAATATGTCATTGAGTGATAAATACATAGCAGAAGAAATCAGGGATAAAATAAAAAAGAAATACTTAGAGGTAAACAATAACACTGATACAATATATAAAAATCTCTAGGACACTAAGAAGGCAGTGCTAAGAGAAAAGTTGAATGTAATGATCTCATTCATTAGAAGAATGGAAAGTCAACAAATAAATGACTTAACATTTTATCTCAAAGTCCTAGAAGAAGAAGAACAAAGCAACACCAAAAGCAGTAGAAAACAGGAAACAAAACCAGAGATGAAATTGGAAGAAAAGAAACAATTCAAAAATTGGCAAAACAAAAACCTTCTTCTTCGAAAAATAAATAAAGTTAATAAGCCCTTAGTTGTGCTAATAAAGAAAAAGAGAGAAAACTCAAATTACTAAAATTTATTATGAAAAGGGAAATATCATATCAAACTACTGAAATACAGAAGAAAATCAGAAACTCTTTTGAAAATGTATACTCCAATAAAATAGAAAATCTCAATGACATCGACAAATTTCTAGAGACATATGACCTACTCAAACTGAATCAGGAGGATATACACAGTTTTAACAAATCAATTTCAAGCAATGAATTAAAAGTCACCATCACAAGCCTGCCAATCAAGAAAAACCCAAGACCAGATTCTCCACCAAGTTCTATAAGAACCGTCAAGAAAAATTACCACCAATACTACTCAAATTATTTCACAAAATATGAAATCAGGAGATACTTCCAAACTCATTCTATGAGGTGAATTCCAAAACCAGACAAAACCAGATCAAGGAAGTAAAACTTCAGACCAATATCCCTAAAGAACACAGATGCAAAAAAAAAAAATCTCAATAAAAATCTGGCAAGTTGCATACAAAAACTTATTTAAAAGATAGTGTATCATGATCAAGTGAGGTTCATCCAGAGATGTGAGTTTGGTTCAACACACAGAAATCAATAAACATAATTCATCACATAAATAGAATTTTAAATCACATGATCATCTCAATAAATGCAGAAAATGCATTTGACATAATAAAGCAACCCTTTATGTTGAAAACACTAGAAAAACTAGAGATAGTAGGAACATAATTCAACATTGTAAAAGCTATGTTTAAGAAACCCAAAGCCAATATCATTCTAAATGGAGAAAAATTGAAAGCATTCCCTATGAGAACTGGAATGAGACAAGGATGCCCCTTTCACCACTTCTATTCAATATAGACCTTGAAATCTAGCTAGGGCAATTAGCAGAAAGAATTTAAAGGGATACAAATAGGAAAAGAAGAAATCAAACTTTCACTAGTTGCCAAAGACCTGTTTCTATGTTTAAAATATCAAAAAATCCTGTCAACACTTGTCTTAATGAGAAAAAGAGTTGTACTTTCATGGTCTACCAATAACTATTTAGTTGAAAGGCAAAATAGAACTCCTATGTGAGCACAGAAACTTCGGTATTTTTAGAGTCTGTCTTCAAATGCTTGAGACTTCTTACTTATGTGTGTGACTCTGGATAAATTACCATTTTCATGTGCCTGATTCCTCAACAGGAACTATAACTCTAATGAGCATCACTCATTGATTTCAATGAACAATTAAATTAATTCATTTAAAGTACTCAACAAAATGTTTAGCACATAACAACTACTCAAAAAAAAAAAAAAAAAGCTGTTCTACTATGACCATTTCCTAAATGTTATGGCTTAGATATTAGGTGTTCCCCCAAGGCTCATGTATTAGACAATGCAAGAACATTCAGAGTCGAAATTATTGGGTTATGAAATCCTTAACCTAACAGTAAATTAATCCCCTGAAGACAGATAGATGTGGTTGGATGAGGTGAGCCGTAGGATTATGACTTTGTGTATATATTTTGTATCTGGTGAGTGAAGTTTCTCTCTGCTTCCTTATCAATTTGTGACTCACTTCCCTGCATCACACTTCTTCTCCATGATGTTCTGCCTCACCACCCACCGCAAGCAGTGGAACTGGCTGTCTAGGATTTTAACTTCTGAATCTGTGAGTCCCCAAATACACTATTCCCTTCTTAAATTGTTCTAGTCAGATCTTTCAGTCTCAGCAAAATAAAAATGTGAACAAAACGCTAAATTTTTAGTTTCTAAATTTTTTCTATACCTGTGTGGTTCTTTCTTTTAACTTGTACCAATGAGATGATAAATTTATTTTTATTTAAGCCACTAAATCAAAAATATGAGCTTAGATTTCTTTTGTACCAATATTTAATTTGGGGTATTCTTAATTTTCCATAACAATTCCCTTTTTCTTTTTTCTTTCTAATTAGGCTTCCAAAATAGATTTTAATTTTCAGAAGGTTTTAGGTTTATAGCAAAATTGAGCTTATGTTCTGTGAATACATATCCAAATGTAACAGTGAATTTTGATTCCCTAATGTTCAAACAGTGGAAATTAGCATGAGCCTTACATGTTCTCTAACAGTGACCCTAATTCTATTCCTATTTGTATTCTTGAGAATATCCTGCATTAGTAATAAATAAGTCTAATAAATATTGATTTATATGTGATCTATAATTATTAAAATTGCATTCAATTTTGATAAAAAATGTTACTCCTATTTTTGATAGAATTCATTCTTTAGAACAGTTTTAGTTTTACAATAACATTGAACATATGTTGAGATTTCTTTGATATTTTCTTCCTCCACATTTACATAAACCTCTATCATAACATCACCCATCATAGTGGTATGTTTGTTACAATCGTTGGACAAATCTACACTAATGTGTCATCAGCATAACCTCACAGTTTTTATTAGAGTCTGTTATGGTTTGGATGTGAAAGTTTCCTCGAATCTCATGTGTCCAGAGGTGTGGCTTTGGGAAGGAGTTCGATCATCAGAGCTCTGATGGTGATGTCTTCCACTTGCTCTCCTACCTTTGTGATGCCATCTGCTATATGAAGCCTCTACCAGAGGTCAAGGGGAAGAGGTCACCCACTCTCACACTTTTTCTTCTAAAACCATGAGCTAAATAAACCTCTTATATTCCTAAATACCAAACCTCTGATATTTTATCTTAGCAGTGGAAAATGAACTAAATCAGGCATAAACTATCCCATACACTTGAACCAGAAATATTCATTATTAAAGATTATTGAGTATTCTTTGGAAAAAAATGAATAATAACTTATTTTTAACCAAAGATATCTGAATCCTGATGTCATTTGTTTGATAATTTGAAGAGATGAAATCTTTTTTTTTATTTAAGTATTTTACACTGTAACTTCCTAATAAAAGTAACTACCAGTCTTGTGAGATAAAATTTTTCTGAGATACTAGGGAAAGGCATGGTATCAATTATTTTAAAAAAGAAACCCCTATTATATCTTCAGCCGAGTAAAGTTCACATAATTTCCTCTTGAATTTCCATGTTTTCTCTGTGTCTCAAGACAGCCACTTTCAGAAGACTGAAATTGTTTCTATGCTAGCCTCTTTTAAGGATTTCATCAGAGAAGGGGCCTGTGTGCCCTGCATTACTGCCACTTATGCAAATAATTTTATGAAAGAAAGTACACCCTGTATATTAGCTTTTTATTATGTTGTAACAAGTCACCACAAACTTAGGGGCTTAAATCAAAATAAATTTATCTTCTCATAATTCTATTAATCAGGAGTCTTGTCATGGATTAATAGTTTCTATGCTTAGGGTCTCATAAGGCTGAATTTAAACTAACTGGGAGTGAACTCTAATTTGAATCTTGTCATTCTCTTCCAAACTCATTGGTTGATAGCAGAATTAATTTTGTTGAAATAATAAAACTGGGGGCTGGGGATGTGGCTCACATGGTAGTGCGCTCGCCTGGCATGCGTGCAGCCCGGGTTCGATCCTCAGCACCACATACAAACAAAGATGTTGTGTCCGCCGAGAACTAAAAAATAAATATTGGAAAATTCTCTCTCTCTCTCTCTCTCTCTCTCTCTCTCTCTCTCTCTCTCTCTCTCTCACTCTCTCTTTAAAAAAAATAGAAATAATAAAACTGATGTCCCAAATCCATAGTTGCCATCTTCCAAACCCTGCCATACAGTAAATAAGTTTGCTTCTTCAAACTTGCAAAAGAATGTCTCTGACAGGGCAACTTTCTTGAGTGTTCCCTCTCTAAACTCTCATTTTATTTCTTATTTTTGTAAGAACACTTAATGTGAGAACTATACTCTTGAAAAACTCTTAAGTGTATATTAAAATATTTTAACCATACTATTTTAAACAAGAATTCACATATCTTATATATCTAAAATGATATGTCCACTGAAGATAAACTCTCATTTACTTCCACCTCCCAGTCCCTGGAAACCATTATTCTAATCTTGGTTTTATGAGTTTTATAATTTCATATGGTTCACATAATGAAATGATGCAGAATTTGTTTTTCTGTAACTGGCCTATTTCATTTAGCAAAATATCTTTCAGATTCGTCCATGTTGTCACATACAACAGAATTTATTTTAAAAATATATTGTATGGCATATGTACATTTAATTTCTTTCATCCATTCATCCATCAATAATAATTAAATATAATAATGTTGAGTTGTTTATATCTCGACTGTTGTGAATAATGATACAGTTAAAATGGAGGTGCATATACTTCTTCAAGAATAAAATTTTAACTATTTTGAGAAAGGAATCATTAGATCATAAGCTAGTTCTATGTTGAAGTTTTTTTTTTTGTTTGTTTGTTTGTTTTTGTTGTTGTTTTGTTTTTTTTTTTTCCCATACCGGATTGAATCCAGGTGTGCTCTACCACTGAACTACACTTTCAGTCCTTTTTATATTTATCATTAGAGGAGATCTAAACTAAGTTCTCACTAATTTGCTGATTATGGCCTCAAACTTGAGATACTTCTGCCTCAGCTTCCAGAATTACTGCGAGTACAAATGTGCACCACCATGACTGGCTGTATTTAACTTTTTAAAAGACATCTCTATACTAATTTCCATAGTGGATTGCACTAATTTACCTCCCCTCTAACAGTTCACAATGGTCTGGTTCTCACTTCTCAAAACCTTATCACTAGTTTCCTTTAATCTTTTTGATAATATTCCTCTGAACACTTTTAAGATACAATC
This sequence comes from Callospermophilus lateralis, assembly GCF_048772815.1. Classification (NCBI taxonomy): domain Eukaryota; kingdom Metazoa; phylum Chordata; class Mammalia; order Rodentia; family Sciuridae; genus Callospermophilus; species Callospermophilus lateralis. The sequence goes on from NC_135315.1 coordinate 106,275,987, forward strand.
TCTTTGTGTTTATGACTAGTGGTATTGAGCACTTTATAACTAGTGGTATTGAGCACTTTTTCATATAGCTATTGATATTTTGTGTGTTTGCTTTCAAAGAAATGTCTATCTAAGTTCTTTACCAACCTATTAATGGGATTTGTCTGTTATTTTTTTGTTTTTGCTGTCTTTGTTATTGAATGGTGGGAGCTTCTTAAATATTTTGGATATATGGTTTGCAAATATTTTCTCCAGTTCTGCAGTATTCCATTTGCTATATAAAAACTTTGTACTTTGATGTAGTCCCATTTGTCTCATATTTATTTTTTCTTATTCTTTTGATAGCATATTCAATAAATCACAATATAAAATCATGAAAATGTACGACTCCCTATATTTATTTTTAAAAATATTTTTCTAAAATTTTACAGTTGCAGGACTTACATTTAAGTGTTTAGTGCACTTTCAGTTGATTTTTGTTTCTGGTATAAGTTAAAGTCCACATCCAAAGACAACAACTTTTCCTCTTTGGTAAAATATAAAAACTATATATTCAACATGATTAATTTTTTAAAATAATTTTGTCTATTATTATAGATATTCTATGTGGTTCAAACCCTAATATATGTTTTCTTATTGTGTATTATAACTTCAAACTTTGCAATAGTGATGGAAAGCTATTACAAGTTATTTATTTCAGAAAATAAACTTCAGCATTTCTAATCCCATGAAGTTGTATACTCTTTTGGTCCTGGACTGCCCCAATTAATGACCATTGGCCACATGTGGCTTTTTAGCTTTCAACAAATTAAAATTAATTGACATAAAGATTCTCTCCCTCATTTGCACAAGGCACAGGGTTGGGCCTAGAGGAAAGAAATTAGGTCACTGGAGCCATGGCATTGAAAGGAATTAGAACCCAGTGCCTTCTATACCTCCCTTTTTGCTTTCTGACCACCTTGTGGTGAACAGTTCCACTGCCATGTCCTCCATCATGATGCACTATGCCACCACAGACCCTCGGGCAAAGGCACAAAGTGGCCATAGACTGAAATCTCTAAAACAAGATCCAAAGAATCCCTTTCTTTATATGTGTTAATTTTCTTTGGTATTTTGTAATAATGATGCAATTCTAAGACATTCCAACATTGATTATTTATATATTTACATATGACAAACTGATACTCAAGCAGGAAGCATTTTGAAAGAGATTTTCTTAAATTTAGATTTTCCTTAGAAGTCCAATAAGAGCTATAAGTGATGCAGGAAGGTCACTTCATGAAAATTTTGTTTTAGAAAGCCCACATCTTCTATGGTGAAGATTTGCAGAGCACTGTGGCAGATTAATACCAAAGAAGACTTTATTAGGGAAGTTGTTCATTTCTGTTGGTAATTCATAGCTTGATGGTTAAAGTAGGGGAGAGGATAAGATGAAAATCTGAATCAACTATATAGATGGGGATACTAGAAAATGAGTAAAGGAACACACTTAGGGAGGAAAAGAAAAATAATTAGGAAAAAATATCATAATTCAATTTTGAAAATATAGATTCGTGGTATCTGTTGCAGATAGAAGGGGGAAGTTTCAAATGATAACAGCAATATTGGATGTGCTCTTTTTAAAATAATCTAGAATTTGGATATTAATGTAAAGTAATTATCTTTGCTTTATTTGCTACTAGAATGCAAGAGAACAAATGAGGTAATCCAAGGGCATATTGTGGATATAAAAATAAAATGATCACCACAGGTAACAGGTGAGCTAAGGAGAGATGACTTATAAGAGACCAAGTACACAGTGAATGAATAGGGAAAAGATGTGGCACAGGTACTATCTGAAAGTCAATTATTAGTAGGGATATTTTTAAATGCCCAAAATTATTCAAGCAATATTAGGTAAAAATATCCCTGCAATTCATTTTATCAAAGTAAAAGCATTTTCCATGGATTTTTAGATGTTAGATGGCTCTCTTTGTTTACATGGTGATTTTTTTTTCTACCGAAAATTATGGCTTTCACTTCTGTATTAACATTTCCATGGGCTATGATAGTACATAGTTTAATTAATATATTTTTAATGAATAACTGAGAATACTTAACTTATTTATGTCCCTCTTCACCTTGACAATAAGAAAGTCGTTTCTCTATAACTTTTCAGCAATTAATTTTACTGGGGCTCACTCTTCAGAAGGAATCCTACTCCAATAAAATGGTGATATGACTCAGTAACAGTATAAATTTGGGAGCTCTGCTGTATAATGTGATACAAACTGGATGGTGACAGAAATAAGTTGTCTCATGGTTCCACAGAATTTGAAATCAGTATGTCAGCAAAACTTATTCTCTCCATGAGTTTGAAGTTGAATTTTTCCATAATTTTTTCTATAGCTTTTGGTAGTTTTTGGAATTCATGGTTTGTAAATTGTGTTCTTCTTGAGTCTTCACAGCCTTTCCTCTGTATTTATCTTTATCTGTGTTCAAATATCCTGTTTTTATAAAAATATCCATCTTATTGGTGTAGGACCCACACTAATTTTTTATCTTAACTTGTAAGTATTCTATTTCAAAATAATGCAATTTTAAATTAATAATATTTTGAAGAAAAATTTACCGAATTAGAGTGGTAAGTCTGCTTGATGATGGTCCTTCTACATTGGCTAACAGAAATGAATATTTTTCAATTCAGTCATTTTCATCAAAAGGGTGATTTGAGGCTCCTATTTATATATAGTTTTCTCTGTGAATTTCTTTCAACATTATGTGGGGAGAGAGATTTAGTACTTATTTTGGAGAGGATAAATGCCACTAATCCAGGCTGCCATCACTGGAAAAGGAACAGAGATGCTAATTTATGGATAATTTCATGAGGGAAAGAGGTAATATTTGGTAAATTACTGTGAGGATGATGGTGCAATTTGTCCACTGAACCACTGAACCTTCTCCATACATATTTACAAGTAAGCCTTATGCCATGCAAGCCTTCGCTGGATGATTTCTTTTATTTCTTGGCAATCTATGCCACTCCTCATGTACAACCAGATTGTGAACAGAACACCCAGACTAGCCTCTAATTGGTGATTCTCCCACTTCTATCTCTTTAGTGGATTACAGGCATGGCCTCTGGTTAGAATATTTTTCTAAGAAACTTGACTTTACAGGCAAAAGATATGAGGTAAATAAAAAGTATTAATTTGTTCTAGTGTAAAATATTGAAAATATTAGAATACCTATTGATTAAAAGTGTATGATGTGGGAGAAGGAGGAGAGAGAGAGCACAAGAGAGAGAATTTGAGTAAAACAGAACATATTTGTAGCAGAGTGATAGGATCAAACCCATGATAAAATGAAGAGTTTGCCAAGAGTTTTGGAGGCAACTTTTCATATTGAGAAGAGGAAGGAGTGAAATAACAGTTACAGGTATAGAAAATTTGTAATTGAAATTGCAATATATTGAGAGAATTTATATAGGGTACTTTTAAATTCCTATAAAACAAGTTTATTACTGAAAGTGAAAGGGAAGTGAGAAATGTAAAGTGATTTAGATCTAATAAACTGGTTTTGAGTTAAACACAGATGCAAACAGCAAAGAAACTGAATATTGAAGGTAGGCAGTGTGGGGATTAAAAAACAATATTTAGGGTTTTGGGAACCTACCACAACTTTGCATTCTTATGCAGTAATTGGCCTGGAACAGAAGTCAGAAGTTAAATTTTTTTTCTGTATTTTTTTCTTTTCTTCCTTCCTTCCTTCCTTCCTTCCTTTCTTTCTTTCTTTCTTTCTTTCTTTCTTTCTTTCTTTCTTTCTTTCTTTCTTTCTTTCTTTCTACCAGAAATTGAAACCCCCAGGTGCTTTACCACTGAGCTACATCCCAGCCCTATTTATTTATTTATTTGATTGTTTATTTATTTATTTAATTTTGAGGCAGGTTTTTGTTAAGTTGCAGAAGTTGACCTCAAACTTGTGATCCTCCTGCCTCAGCCTCCAGAGTTGCTGTAATTAGAGGAATGCAACACTGCACACAGAGTTAGGTTGTTCTAAGGTTTGCTCTTTTACTCCAGACAGATTAATCCATCTGTAGGGATTCACATCTCATTGAGACCACAAAGGAGGCAGTATTTGGAAAGCAGTTTTATCTAGACTGAGTGAAAATAAACTGAGATAGGGGGACTAGTGACTTGAAAATGTAGAGGGCCCTGCCATACGAGACAGAGAAAGTGTCAGTGATTAAAATTAAAATATCTCCTCCAAATGTACTGTTGTTATTCATCTTTCTAATCTTAACATTTTGGTTTTTCTCCTCATGTCCCCAGCTTTACACATTCTCTATGACCTGAAAGAAAAATCTCTTAAATCCACTTCTTGTGTTGTCAAATAATAAAATTAAATCATTAGGATTGTATTTCAGTTGAAACATAATGATATTTCCAGGAGCTTTTCTTTCTGAATATTTTTTAAAGTTAAAGCTAATTATTAGGACAATAAGGAAACGTTGAGGTAACTTTCTTGGAGCTACCAGAGTTTTTAGTAATTATCAGTTTTAGATTAAAAACATCAAGTGTACATACGTGTACTTATTTTTTATTTCTTCTCTAGGAAATATTAATGTTAGGAGATGCTTTCTCCCTATATTTGTTCCTTCATAAGTTGGTAATGAAAGGATGGAGTTAATTAAGGCCCAAAATATATTCTTATTTATTATGCTCTAAGGTATGTATACTTGGATTAAAATTCAAAAGTCAAATGTATATAAAAATGCTTACATTTTTATTCATACATTGTTGAATTGGAATCTATATCAAACTATCAATTTTAGAATTAACAGCAAAGACAAGAAAATAAATAGTGTATACATGCAATGTTTAATAACTGTTAAGAATCTGCTTAAGAAAACCTGTGCAGAACAGTTTATGAAGCAATTATAAATTCACATAATGCAGAAGATGGTGCTGTTTACATTTCTACTGCCTTTTGGAACTCCAGAGGAACAATTTACTTCCAATTAAGCCATTGATGGGCTGTAAATTATTGAGCATACCTTCGCAATAGGAACAGTTAATGTAGCTTTGCTCTTGAAAATTTCACATTTACAAATAATCTGCATAACATTTCCACACCAAATATTAGAAAATGTACTACTTCACAAGCAATCTCACATTAATGGAACCTGATCAGTTGTGGCAATCTCAGTTATCTTATGCCAGGTGTACACTCAAATGTGAAAATACATATTAGATAAAAGACCTATTTAATTTTCTGGTTACTTATATGGCTATTAAAATGCAACATGCCGACCATTAAAGTGGTGATGATCCTTATTTAATGGAATGCGAATTTATTCTTCCAAATAGTGAACAGTTTTATAGTGACATGTTAATTATGTACTATCCAGGCACAAAAGATTCAGCCAGTTAACACAGATAAATGGGATATATGGTATCTATAAAATATTTTCACTTTACCTAACTTTATTAATGAATCATGTACACAATCATATCTGCTTGCAGTGCTATGGAAAGGGTATGTCCTTTAGGAAGGTCCACCATGTGCAGTTTCCAAGTCTCACTTGCAAAGCTTGCAGTCTTTGTTAAAAAAGTCATGACCTCAAAAGCAAATAAAATTATGGAAATGAGCATAGCTTTTCAAATCCCCTTAGCAGTAAATAAACATAGAAAAAGTAGATGAAAGATGCAAACATACATACATATTTCTAGTACAGACCCAAACTTATATTTCAGAGTGAGCATCACTCTTTTCAATCATAGGAGAACATACAGACATTATTTTTAAAGAAGAGTGAAAAAATTAGTACAGACACATTGTTTTGTTGTAGAAAACAGATAATATAGAGCTGCAGAGTTAAGGTCAGTTTTTTTACTAAGGAAAAGGAACTCAGATGTAGAAATGAGGAATAGAAAGTTATTAATTTATTGTTATTTTTGAACTTTTTGCTACCCGATGTTTTAAACACATTATTGTTTTTTTAGCATCTTTTTTTATTGTTGGTTGTTCAAAACATTACATAGTTCTTGATATATCATATTTCACACTTTGATTCAAGTGGGATATGAACTCCCATTTTTACCCCGTATACAGATTGCAGAATCACATCAGTTACACATCCATTGATTTACATATTGCCATACTAGTGTCTGTTGTATTCTGCTGCTTTTCTATCATCTACTATCCCTCCTCCCCCTCCCCTCCCCTCTTCTCTCTCTACCCCATCTACTGTAATTCATTTCTCCCCCATATATATATAAATATATATATATATATATATATTTTTTTTTTCCTTTCCCCTCACTTCCTCTTGTATGTAGTTTTGTATACCCCTGAGGGTCTCCTTCCATTTCCATGCAATTCCCCTTTTCTCTCCCTTTCCCTCCCACCTCATGTCTCTGTTTAATGTTAATCTTCTTCTCATGCTCTTTGTTCCTACTCTGTTCTTAGTTACTCTCCTTATATCAAAGAAGACATTTGGCATTTGTTTTTAAGGGATTGGCTAGCTTCACTTAGCATAACCTGCTCTAATGCCATCCATTTCCCTGCAAATTCTATGATTTTGTCATTTTTTAATGCAGAGTAATACTCCATTGTGTATAAATGCCACATTTTTTTATCCATTCGTCTATTGAAGGGCATCTAGGTTGTTTCCACAGTCTTGCTATTGTGAATTGTGCTGCTAAGAACATCGATGTAGCAGTGTCCCTGTAGCATGCTCTTTTTAGGTCTTTAGGGAATAGACCGAGAAGGGGAATAGCTGGGTCAAATGGTGGTTCCATTCCCAGCTTTCCAAGAAATCTCCATACTGCTTTCCAAATTGGCCACACCAATTTGCAGTCCCACCAGCAATGTACAAGTGAACCCTTTTCCCCACATCTTTGCCAGCACTTGTTGTTGTTTGACTTTCTAATGGTTGCCAACCTTACTGGAGTGAGATGGTATCTTAGGGTGGTTTTGATTTGCATTTCTCTGACTGCTAGAGATGGTGAGCATTTTTTCATGTACTTGTTGATTGATTGTATGTGCTCCTCTGAGAAATGTCTGTTCAGGTCCTTGGCCCATTTGTTGATTGGGTTATTTGTTATCTAATTGTCTAATTTTTTGAGTTCTTTGTATATTCTGGATATTAGGGCTCTGTCTAAAGTGTGAGGAGTAAAGATTTGTTCCCAGTATGTGGGCTCCCTATTTACCTCTCTTATTGTTTCTTTTGCTGAGAAAAAACTTTTTAGTTTGATTAAGTCCCATTTGTTGATACTAGTTATTAACTCTTGTGCTATGGGTGTCCTATGGAGGAATTTGGAGCCCGACCCCACAGTATGTAGATCGTAGCCAACTTTTTCTTCTATCAGATGCCGTGTCTCTGATTTGATATCAAGTTCCTTGATCCACTTTGAGTTAACTTTTGTGCATGGTGAGAGAAGGGGATTCAGTTTCATTTTGTTGCATATGGATTTCCAGTTTTCCTAGCACCATTTGTTGAAGATGCTATCCTTCCTTCATTGCATGCTTTTAGCCCCTTTATCAAATATAAGATAGTTGTAACTTTGTGGATTGGTTTCTGTGTCCTCTATTCTGTACCATTGGTCCACCCGCCTGTTTTGATACCAGTACCATGCTGTTTTTGTTACTGTTGCCCTGTAGTATAGTTTGAAGTCTGGTATCGCTATACCGCCTGATTCACACTTCCTGCTTAGCATTGTTTTTGCTATTCTGGGTCTTTATTTTTCCATATGAATTTTATGATTGCTTTCTCTATTTCTACAAGAAATGCCATTGGGATTTTGATTGGCATTGCATTAAACCTATAGAGAACTTTTGGTAATATCGCCATTTTGATGATGTTAGTTCCACCTATCCATGAACAGGGTATATTTTTCCATCTTCTAAGGTCTTTTTCTATTTCTCTCTTTAGGGTTCTGTAGTTTTCATTGTATAAGTCTTTCACCTCTTTTTTTAGGTTGATTCCCAAGTATTTTATTTTTTTTTAGAGGATATTGTGAATGGAGTGGTTGTCCTCATTTCCATTTCAGAGGATTTGTCACTGGTATACAGGAATGCCTTTGATTTATGCGTGTTGATTTTATATCCTGCCACTTTGCTGAATTCATTTATTAGCTCTAATAGTTTCTTTGTAGACCTTTTTGGGTCTGCTAGGTATAGAATCATGTCATCTGCAAATAGTGATAATTTGAGTTCTTCCTTTCCTATTTTTATGCCATTAATTTCTTTCATCTAATTGCTCTGGCCAGTGATTCGAGAACTATGTTGAACAGAAGTGGTGAGAGAGGGCATCCCTTCCTTGTTCCAGATTTTAGAGGGAATGCCTTCAGTTTTTCTCCATTCAGAATGATGCTAGCCTGAGGCTTAGCATAGATTGCTTTTACAATATTGAGGTATGTTCCTGTTATCCCTAGTTTTTCTAGCATTTTGAACATAAAGGGATGCTGTACTTTGTCAAATGCTTTTTCTGCATCTATCGAGATGATCATATGGTTCTTATTTTTAAGCCTATTGATGTGGTGAATAACATTTATTGATTTCCAGATATTGAATTAGCCTTGCATCCTAGGGATAAATCCTACCTGATCATGGTGCACAATTTTTTTGATATGTTTTTGTATCTGATTCGCCAGAATTTTATTGAGGATTTTTGCATCTAGGTTCATTAGAGATATTGGTCTGTAGTTTTCTTTCTTTGAAGTGTCTTTGTCTGGTTTAGGAATCAGGGTGATGTTGACCTCGTAGAATGAATTTGGAAGTTCTCACTCTTTTTTCTATTTCCTGAAATAGCTTGAAAAGTATTGTCATTAGTTCCCCTTTAAAGGTTTTGTAAAACTCTGCTGTATACCCATCGGGTCCTGGGCTTTTCTTAGTTGGTAGTCTTTTGATGATTTCTTCAATTTCCTCAATTGATATTGCTCTGTTTAGGTTTCAATATCCTCCTGACTCAATCTGGGCAGGTCATATGACTTAAGAAATTTATCGATGCCTTCACTATCTTCTATTTTATTGGAGTATAAGGATTCAAAATAATTTCTGATAATCTTCTGTATTTCTGAAGTGTCTGTTGTGATATTGCCTTTTTCATCGCATATGCTAGTAATTTGAGTTCTCTCTCATTTAGATTGGTTTTATATAAGGTTAAAAGTATCCCTTGGAAAACCAAAACAGACTTCAAATATGGATCATGTACTGTCATAATCACCTGAAGTGGTTTTGGTTTTGTTTAGTACCTTTAAAATAATTTTCCCAGGCTGCTTTGGAAAGATGCTAAATCATATACTGTGGACTGAACCCTGTCTGTTTGGCTAATTTCTTACATTCTCTAGGAACCTTGATACACAGAAAATTTTGCAGACCCTTGCAAAATCTTAAGCTGGGAGTTTGTACTGGGGTTGTAAATTGAAGATGATACGTTTGGTAGGTCTCAATGAACCCAGGGCAACATAGTGAAGTAAACAATCAACTTTATTAAATTAAATAAGAACATACAAACAACTTCATTAAATAAAATAAGAACATGGTCACTTTAAAACTTACATAATAGAGGTTTTAGTAAGAAATGAAATTTTCCCCCAAGCCACAATAAGTTTAATTCAATAATTAGTTATCTCATTTAATTTTCCTAGATTCTTTTCTCAAAAGTAGTTCTAAGATTTAAGCTGCCTGCAGCCAAAATCTAAGAAGTGTAGTTGCAGCTAGTTTTCCTGATGACTATAATTTAGGTAAATGTTCAATGCTTCTAGAAATATAATTGGGTTTCTCTGTGTCCTTTGAGAAGGTCTTTGTTGAAGTAATTTGCAGTTGCAATGCCTTTTCTAGAACTTACAAATTAAAAGTTCTTGGGGAAATGTATATATTACTTTTGAATGTAAAGATATATAAAGATTGTTAATTTGACTATAATGCACATATTAACTTTTTAAAAATAAGAGCTATTTTAAAAATGATCGCTCACTTGAACATTATATTGTTTTCAATGTTAAAAAATATTTGCAAATTCAATTATTTTGAAAAAAATATTTTTTTTGCTGTCAACTTTTTCTTGTGCAAGATAGATCTTTTTTATGGTATGAGTGGTTTTTAAATATTACCTAATGCTCACAGCTTCTAAAAATATTTTTTATAAAAGTTACAAGAAAAATTACATCGGAATGCTGCAGGAAGTAGTTGTGTTTATGAATACAGTACCTAATGAATTTTAAATAATACAGTCCTTTACCTTTGCAAAAAGAAACATTGCATTGATAAATGGCCTTTTAGGCACTAGACTTAATCTTAAGACAAGTGACAGACATACAAAATATAACTTTTAAAATCTGTTACTTGAATTTGGAGTTAAAAGTGTGTGAAGCCATAAGTCTGTACAGAAGATCACACTAGACATTGGCAGTACCCTTCAAAATTATACATAAACTTCAATAAGCTTATTGGCAAAAATGTATGACAAAACTGCTCATCATACATTCATGACTTAGCATTGCACAATATTTAAAAAACAATCTTTAAAATGTGACTTTTATGGAGAAGTAGAGAAAATATGGTTAATGCCTTATATCTGATATTTGATATTTTAGCCTGTGGGTTGATTTTCTGCATCTATTATACACTATAGTCTCTTAATCAGCTTTAGTCCCTACAATAAAGTATCATACACTGAGTGACTTATAATCAACAGAAGTTTATTGCCCACAGTGCTATATACTGGAATTCTGAGATCAGAGTGCCAGCCTGGTCCTGGCTTGGTAAGGAACCTCTTCTGAATTATAGACTAATTTCACATTATTACTCACATGGCAGAAAAGAACAAGCTAGCTTTCAGTCCTTTTCCTATAAGAGCATTAACACCATTCACAAGGGCTCCACTCCCATGATCTAATTCCCTTTCCCAAGGCCCTATGTTCAAAAATCATCATGTTACAATTAAATTTGAAAATATAAGTTTTGTCAAGAACAAGAATATTTGTTTGGTAAAGTATAGCATGTATTTCCTATCTACAAGGTATTCATTTCTATATTCTATTTTCAATATAATTGCTGTGATAATACCACTTTAAATGTTTATTTGGCCTTACTTTATAAGCATTGAGATGCATCATAATTAAATATAAAATTGTTGAACCAGCATAATGACAGTGATAAGCAAACTAGGTGTCTTGTGTTTGTGTCTATGTGTGTGGGAATCAGTCAAGTCTCCTACATTACTGTCCCCCAATGTGTCTTTTGATCCATATTGCCCTGATTGCATTTTTTTTGTTTGTGCTTCCAGATAAAACTGTGTTTGAAGAAATTGTTTCAAGGTAATAAAAACTGGGAAAACTCTTTCTCAAAGATATTAATACAAATGTAACATCATAAGTGCAGTTTAGTGTTTTTTATTCAACACCGTAAAAAATTATATCTGAATACTGGCCTGAATACTGGCCTGGCCTGCTTTTCTTTTTTATTGTTTGCCTTATTTTTTCTTTTCAATTATTCATAGTATTCTAAAGACCACTTTCAGTATAAAATACTATCTATGGGATGTGAAAACAGCAAGAAACATATTTCTGAATGGATAATAAGGGTAGGTCTATTTAGAAATTTAAATGCATGTATTCAATGTAGAAAATATATACTCGAACACAATGACTCTTTTATTCAATGGTGTTCTGTTTATGGCCTATTGTAACATTCTGATTTTATTCCTTGACACTTTGTGGTTTTTAAAAATTTTATTTCCTTTTTTGTCCAATTTACTTTTATATTATGAAATATAATGTTAATCAAATGTCTTTGTTTCTTAGTATTTCTTCTTTGTATCATATTTAGTAATATTCAAGGTGATTTAACCTATGTATAGCCCATATTTACTTTTTTTTACAATGTATCAAAAATATGTGTTGCCACTCTGTTCTTTCTTTCTAATCCATAAGATAAGTTAAAAACTTCTCCAACCCTTTAATTACATTCCCTTACAATAACATTCGTCCATATATATATATATATATATATATATATATATATATATATGTATGCACAATATATCCATAATATATACACATATACATAATGTATACATTTACATTGCTTATTCAAAATTTAAGTTTTATTTTTTATTGTAAATTATTTCAAACATTCAACAAAACATAGAAAATAGGATAATAGAAATGCATGCAACCAATACTTAGAATTTTGTTTAACCATATAATAGGTTGCTTTTTTTTGGATAAATCTATATAATTAATTAAAGTAAAATTAATTCTAAAGTACTGAAATGTTATCTATAGGCAATCCCTTTTCATTATAGCATTTACTTGTGTGTTACTTTCATATATTTACAGCTGGAACAAATTTCTCTTCATTAAAGATTTTTCTTTAGAAAAATGTACTTGAAGACACAACAGAAAAGATCATATACAGTAACCTAACTGTAAGTTGGCTTATATACAAATACAGCCTGTAAACAAAAATTCAACTGATATGGAAATATCTGATGTGTTTTATCTGCTTGCTTTGTTTTTTGTAAAGTCTTATAGGAAATTAACAGTGACTTTTTTTCAAAACTAATAAAGCAATTTATATAACACAAAGTGGATATAGACAGAATTAAAGTATTTATAAACTTTATGTAGTGCAAACACATGATTTGAATGAAAAACTTATTTGACTCTCTGAGACTGATCCTTTATCCCCTGGAAAATAAAGTGACTGCAGACGATTGCATCATCTCTGTAGAAAAACTTTTTCTCAAAAATCAACAGGATATGACTAGGGGTGTAGCTCAGTGTTACAGGTCTTGCCTGGTATGTGCAAGACCTTAGGTTCAATCCCCAGAAACATTAAAAAAATAACAGAATAATCTATGAAATATATGGAAACCATGGACTGTTATTCTGTCTAGTAACATGTGTAAATTTTTATGTGTGTTGTGGATTTCTAGTTTAGGTAAACCTGAAGACAAGTTATAGGTCACTGATGTATTTCAAAAGAATTTTATGCAAAGATGATTTGGTCATGACTGACCCTGCCTGTTATGGTTTAGATATGAGGTGTCCCCCAGAAGTTCATGTGTGAGACAATGCAAGAGTGTTTATAGGTAAACTGATTGGGCTTTCAAAGTGTTAAGCTAATCTGTTCATTAATACACTTAAATGGATTAGCTGGGTAGTAACTGCAGGCAGGTATTCTGTGGCTGGAGAAGGTGGATTGCTGCTTGGGTTTTATTTTTTGTCCCTGGTGAGTCAAACTTAGTCTCTTTCTGTTACCTGGTCTGAACTGTGTTCCTGTGAACCGAATTGTTTTCCTCTGCTATACATTTCTGCCAAGTTGTTCTGTTTCACTTGGGGCTCAGCAGTGGAGTTGGTCATCTATGGATTGAGACCTCAGAAACTGTGAGCACCAAATAAACTTTTCCTCCTAAAATTGCTCTTTTCAGGTCTCTTGGTCACAACAATGAAAAAACTGGCTAAAACACTGCCATGAAATAATCTCTTTTATTCTGGAAGACAATGCCTTCAAATTGGAAGAGAAAGGTTAAGTGGCTTTCTGCAGAAATTTTGATTCGTTTTAGATACCTATATTCTTGATATATATAATGCCTCCTATCAGAGGTATAATGAAAAATTAAAAACCTTTCCAAGGCACAAAGTGTTAGGAAAATGAAAGTTAAAATAAAAATATCCATAATGAAGACATCCATATACATCCATCCTGCAAATATAAAGTATAGACCTCAAGAATACAGAAATTCTAATCTCAGACAGAATTCAATTCCAGTTATGAACCTGCTTAATAATGCAATCATATGAAATGTGTTCTATCTATCTGTTTTTGCACTTTAAAAAATAGCTACCTTCATATACTTTTTATGGAGAGTCAATAAATTAAAAATATTAAAAATTTATACAATATTTTTATTCACTGAATAAGATTCAGTGAATGGAGAAAGAATAATTAGGCTACAGTATAAATAAAGTTAAAAACTTTGACAAAAGAAAATTATATTTGTTTTGTATTTTTGTTGTTGCTGCTTTTACTAGGGTAAAGGCTTCTCTTGTATCCAGCATTGTTTTGTAGATATGTGCTTCAATTGTTTTCTCCATAGATTTGTTCTTGTATCTACTCTCAGTTCTTTCTCATACAGAATATCACCTGTCCTGTGTTATGGATTAATCTAAAACAAATTAAAAGTCAATAACCAAGGATTTCAGATATTGGAATATAGAAGTATAACGTGGCAGCCCAAAATATCTTCTTTATGTCCAACTCTCCTTTGTTCTGCAATGATCTTGTTAAGATGAGGGCTAAGTATATTCATACCACTAGGAATTTGAATTCGGAAATAAACATCAGAAAAAAATCCATTCATTTGAAGTAAAATGCCCACTAAGACAAAAGGTCTTACTTAAATCTTTTCTTATATTCTGTTTTTCTTTTACAGTATGCTTCCAAATACAAAGAAAGCACCTCATTTTTGCCTTCCCATAGGGGCCACACAATTGACGGGTCTGATTACTTAACAATCAGAGACACAATTTCCCCCTTAATATTAGGTATGGTTCATCTTCTTTGTTCTTATTTCCTACACCAGTATCTCACCTTTTCCCGCACAGTTGAAACATCTATCAATTAAGAAGCTATTATAGTCCACAAGATGATTATCCAGCCTTTGGCCCATTGTAAAAACCATGGCTATACATTGAATCTATTCAAGGAAATACTCAAATAGTACAGATTTCATGCCAAAACACTCTCCAGGTATTGGCGACATGTCAAGGTTTTCTTTGTCATTATTGACAACCTGTCACTAGAGTTCTATGGCTTTGACCTGACAGATTCAAACCACATCATCACCAGGAGTAACTGATGCATGTGGAAGCAAGGAAAAGAAAGAGGTGCATACTATTTTTAGGAGCTTCTATTGATACTTTTTGGGTGAAACATATGAAACTTGCATTTATTTTATTTTATTTTTTACTATAAGCAAAGTAAAAGTAAAAACATTTCCTTGGTATTTAATAGGGTGAGAAAATGGATAATTGGATATTGGCATTGTCAAGCATTACCTTTTCCAAATGCATAAGAAAGTGAGAAATTAATAAAATGGTTTTTTTCAACCTCTCTCTGTTTCTCCCAAAGAATATGATACCATAAAAAGGTTTTGCATATTTTTTGTCCAAAAGTGCTAAGATAATGTATAAATATATTTGATCAGAAGGAGAAATGGGAAGAGGGAGAAAGGGAGACAGAAACAATAGAAAAGAAAGGAAGAAACTGAGCAAGGAAGGGAGGGAGAGAGATAAAAATTCTTGGGTATTTTTGTTTTTTAAGAGAGACAGAGAGAGAGAAAATTTTTTTATATTTATTTTTCAGTTTTTGGTGGACACAACATCTTTGTTTGCATGTGGTACTGAGGATCGAACCTGGGCCGCACACATGCCAGGCGAGTGCACTACTGCTTGAGCCACATCCCCAGCCTGAAAAATTCTTTTTTTTAAAAGAGAGAGTGAGAGAGGAGAGAGAGAGAGAGAGAGAGAGAGAGAGAGAGAGAGAGAGAGAGAGAGAGAAACAGAATTTTTTAATGTTTATTTTTTAGTTATCAGCGGACACAACATCTTTGTTTCTATGTGGTACTAAGGATCGAACCTGGGCCGCACACATGCCAGGCAAGCGCACTACCGCTTGAGCCACATCCCCAGCCCGAAAAATTCTTAAAACTACATTCTTGCGGCACACAAACCACTTAGGATAAGCATAAAAGTTCTTTAAGATTATTTTAAATGGGGGCTGGAGTTGTAGCTCAGTGGTAGAACACTTGCCTAGCACATGTGAGGCACTGGGTTTGATCCTTAGCACCACATACAAATAAATAAAATAAAGGCATTGTGTCAGACTACAACTAAAAAAAAGACTAAAAGGACAAAAGAAAGACATTCTACCATTTGCTTTTGGTACTGTACAGTTCACCTCATTACTCTTTTATATATATATATATATATATATATATAAAATAAGCTTTGTCCAAAAAAATCAGTCAACTTTCTGTGAATATGTTGAAATTAATCGGAATCTGAGATAGAAAATCAAAGAAAGAAAAAAAAAGCTGCCCAGCCAGATCAATTACCAAAACATAAGAACCATCTCAGGAAACCTTCCAACCAACCAAACAGACAATACTCATCACCTTTTGATCAATCTCACTTATATGTCAATAATCCATAGCTAATCTGAAAACTGTTTATTTTTCTTCTTTCTTTAATCAATAAAAGTGGAAAATTCTAATGGAGACAAAACAACTCTCACTTTGTCAAATTATAAAATTAAAGTAGCATATTTATTTACTCTTTTCAGAAAGAAGGACTGATTTATCAAATAGTGAGTCAGAGAAGTTTCAGAGCCCCTCTTTTTAATGTCCACTTGCTGATGATCACATTCAAATAGGGCGTCTCTTCTTCCTAGGATCTTAATAAATCAATTCTAGTAATAAGGGTATGTTTTTATTTTGTTTGCTGCTGTTACTTAGTTTATAACTTCTGAAACACCAGTGACATAGTATTGTCTATGCATTGTCCATAGTATTGTCTATGCATTGTCCATGCATTGTCTCCCATTACACACACACACACTCACACACATACACTCTTACCCACCCAGCCTTGACTTTGCTAATCTATTTACCTGAAATGTTCTTTTTCTTTACCCCTTAGAGCAAAAGTGCCATGAGAGAAATACCTTTACTCAATGTGTTTATTTCATCTTGTTATTCTCTGATGAATCCTTAGTCAGCCCTTTAATGCCACATATTTATTTTACAGGTTGTCAATGAAATAGAAATTTTGATTCACATGTTCATCTTTCTCCAACCAACTGAATTTGGTGGCATTGACCAACCACATTTACCTTCAGAACATCTGTTTTAATTGGATGCTGAAATAGTCCTCTCCTTTGCCTCTCCTCTTACCTCTTACCCTTGCCGCAGTCCGGCTACAGCAAAATAACTGGGGTTGACGAACAAATTGTGTACATTGATACAGCAGGAGTGGGAGTCGATAATTGTAGGGCAGGAGTGGTATATATATATTCTACACAGCTTGTCTTAATTAACATAAAATAGATACATCAGTCAACCAATAAGGAATCTCCACACTTAATGGCTCACTGGCATTACTTCACAAACCACTCCCTCTGGCAAAATACCAAGCCCCATCCTGACTTCCTGACTTGTTTACAGACTCTAACATACCCTCTCTGTTGTCTTAATTAAATTTACTGTATTTCCCCAATTTCTTGATTTCAAAGTGTTCTTTGAATCACTCTTTATAACTCTCTAATTTCTGCTTATATTCATCATTTAATTTTTCTTATTAATTATTAATACTTCTGTGATTACATCACCACTTTGTGGGTCTGCTCTCCACATAGTCTCTTCTAAGGACACTTGCAGTTGGATTTAGGGACCACCTCCATAAGTGTATCAGTTCATTCAAGCTGCTACAACAAAGTACCATAACCTGGGTAGCTTATAAACCACAGAAGTTGGTGAACCTGCAGCTATCAAATTGAAAAGTCCAAGATCAGGGTTCCAGTATGATTAGATTCTTGAGAGGGTCCTCTTATGGGTTGCATATGCTAACTTTTCACCTAGTAAAAAGAGAAAAACAGCTGCCTGTGGCATTGTTATCTAAGGTTACCAATCCCAAGTCTCTAATGTGTGATCTAATCACCTTCCAAAGGCTTCAAATATCACCTTTGACTTTAGGTGTCAACATGTGAATTTTTGGAGAGTCACAAACACAGATCATAAGAAAAATCCACAATGATCATCTCTTCATCTCAAGATCATTTAATTAGCTACATCTGCAGAGACCTTTACCCAAATAAGGCAACATTCATAGGTTCCAGGAATTTGATGTGGATATAATTTAGGGAGACATTTGGCCTACCACAAAGAAATAAATCCACTTTTTCAGCATACTCATCTCCTTTAGTATTTAGTTTCGGTTGTAAGATATATAAGTAAAAAATATCTCCCTCTGTGTTATTTATACTTATACCAAGAAAAAAATACTACCAGGGAGCTGGTAGTACATGCCTATAATTCCAGTGGCTCAGGATCCTGAGGCAAAAGGATCATGAGTTGAAAGCCCACTTCAGCAAATTAGTGAAACCTAAGCAACTCAGTAAGAACCTTTCTCTAAGTAAAATATTAAAAAGGGCTGGGAATGTGGCTCAGTTTTTGGGCGCCCTTGGGTTCAATCTTCATTACCAAAATGTGTGTGGGGGGGAGAGAAAGAGAGAGAGAGAGACCCACAAAAAAATAAATAAATAAATATAAACAGATATTAACTGCAAAGAACTGGCTTACACAACCTTGAGAGGCAGTTCAGCTCATGCTCTGAAATTCCAAACTTCCTTTCCAACTTTTCCTTTGATTCATAAATTATGCAGCCTGCCTCCTGATTTGTGTAATTTCTAAATCACAGGAAAAGCTTAAGGGGCAGTTTGCAATTCCAGAGCATGAGCTGAAGCTGCTGACCATAAGTAGAATTTCATCAAAATCAGGAAAGCCTTAGCTTTGCTGTTAAGGTTACTAAATTGACAGAGTCAGGCTCACCCAGATAATCCAGGATATTTCCACTTCCTTTAAATTAACTGACTTTAATCACATCTGCCTTCTTCATGACATCAGATTGGTGTTTGTGTAATTGGCATCTGTAACCTGGCCTGTTAACTCTCCCATCACCCTTCAACCTGTTTATTTGAATGTCTGCCAATCTCAACAATGTTTTAGAACTCTTTTTTCTATAACTCAGGCCAAACAACATGGTATCCTGCTTGACTCTTGTGACTGCCTCATAGCCCGCACTCAGGTCATCAACAAATGTAAAACATTCAGATATGATCAACTTTTCAACACCTGCACTAATACCATTTCAGTTTAGGATGTTATAGTGACTCTTTTAACTTTGTAAATGGTGTGCAAGCTCCAACAGATTATATTCAGCACCATTTGTGAATCTTTTCTTTGAATTCTTTTCTTGTGGTTCAGAAACCTATAAAAGTATACCATTTCACTAAAAAAAAAAAAAACTTTTCACCTAAAAGTAGTTTTTCCAAAGAATGCTCATCCTTCTCCATAAATCTCTTATCTATTATGTCAAAATTCTTCACCTATCATTTTTAAGACATTTGACATGAGGACTTGCTTGCTTTTCATCTCTAAGTTCTAGCATATAATTGTGGCGTGAGCTAAGTCATTGGCACTTTTATCTTAGCTATATTTTCAATGCTAAAAAGACTGATTATTAAAAAAAGAAGTAATTTTCAAATGCATAAAATGACAAATCACAGTGCAAAATTACATTAAGGCAAATACATTTACTGAGATACTTTTATATTAAATTTAGTCTGGTCTACACTGCCATAAACATAGTATACTGAAAGCACTGCATTCTTCAAATATTTCTAATTTTTGGAAAACATAACAATAGTATTTGTCAATGTTCAATATAACTAAATAGTAAAGTCCACTTATTCTTTTGTGCTTTATAGATAGAATTTGTATTATATAATATAAAATGTTTTAAGCATTCTTTGGTAAAATTGAAAATATTAAAGAGTAGGTTTTAAATTTTTTTTCAAATTCTGGTCTGTGTCTTAAAATGAACCTCTCCAAAAGAGATGAATTTATATTTCACTTTGAATTTATAAGTCGTTTTATGTCCATAATGACTCCAGTCATTATTGACTTTTTAACTACTGCTTTCTACATTGTGTAAATTTAGACATTCTTAAGCAAGAAATTAGTCAATAAGTAATGTGAGAAAACATTTAAACATATATATGTATTAAAATTACAGTAATATTACACTTTAAAAATAAATTTAAAATAAAAATCTAAGCATTATTTATCCTTTTCAGTGAATGTCGCTAAGAAATTCTGTGTATAGAGATACCTGTCCATGCCAATTCATGGATTAAGATAAGTAAAATGAATGAAATAAATGATAAGGTGAATGTCAGATGATGTTTTATCTCATCATAGAGAAAGTAGGAGAGATAGATTGTGCAAAGTGGATTACTATTTTATATAAATTGATTAAGGAAGGCTTCTCAAATATAGTGACATATAAGTAAGAACCTCAAGGCACTCAGTGGTTAAGTCATTATATATCTGGAGTCAAGAAGAGCAAGGAAACTGAGAATGTTCTAGAACAATAGCAGGAAATGCAGTCAAAAGATGTGACAAAAATAAATCCTAATCAGGAATATTCTTGAAAATTAATAAAAGGAGAAATTTTCAATTCCAGGATATGATCAAATGTCAGTGAATGGCATTCAGAGCTGACTGACATAATTACTTTTACATTTAGAAAAGATAACTTGCTGCTGAGAGATGTAGGATTACAGGAGTGGAGTCAGGAAGACCTATAAGGTCTTGGAAACAGACCAGGCTAAAGAGGTTTAGACTTGACAGGAATCACTTTTTTTAAACTGATAATAATGTATTATTTTATATTAAAACACTAGCAATGTAATAACATAATTTCGAGGATTTAAGATAGTAAAATATCAAAATACTAAATTTTGTACCAATTACCTTTAATCACAGTAAAATATGCAACACCATTTATTAACCATCCACATTGATGGGTTTAGTAAATCTTTTCTATGTTTGCATATATAAGTAGGTTAACTTAAAATAACATTTATGATATGCAGTTAGGAATAATTTGAAATACAACTTTCCATAGCAACAGAACAGCATATCTATTATGACAGACTGCTCACTGTGGAGTGAAATCACAGTGCCACTGGATTTGATGTTATAAATTCCTTTCATTATTCTTTGAGTGAGCACATCCATATGATTAGCATAGCTCATAGAATAAATAGATAAATGAATGAATATTTCCACCAATACCAAATTTCTTCATTATGCTTAAGTACTTTAGAGTCTCTAAGCATTGTACAGTCTTTTGTAATTGGAACTTAATTGGCTCTGTTAAAGATTTACTCTGGTTTCCAAAAGTACTAATGTTGAATGCAAGAAATATGATCTTATTAGAATCATTCCAGTATATAAGATACATATTGAGAAAATTTAGATATGATTACAAATTGCTTTGAAATATTTGAGTTAACATGATATTATTTAAAAAAATAGTTGTGTAAGTATAAAAATGTTATTCTTAGTACTGGAAAGAATTGACTTTTCTAATGGGAGTGACTAAAAGGCAGAAAAAAAAATTAACTTTGATAAATGGCATCCCTGGTGCTAGGGCAACTATTTATGACACAAAAATGCTTTTTTATCTTTTCAGGTCTTATATTTAGGTCTTTGACCTATTTTGGCTTGATTTTTTGTATGGTATGAGATAGGAGTCAATTTTTAATCTTCTGAGTGTGAATACCAAGTTTTCCCAACCATATTTATTGAAGAAGCTGTCCTTTCTCCAGTGTATGTTTTTGGCACCTTTTTGAAAATCAGTTTGATGTAAATGTATGTAATTATTTCTGAGCTCTCTATTCGGTTCCATTGTTCTGTGTATCTGGGTTTTTGTTGTTTGTTTTGACAGTAGTATGCTCCTTTGAAATTATACATTAGAAACTTTTTAAAAGACAAGCAATTAAATACTAGAAAGTTCATGTGGATCTTAATTTAGATGAATTGTTTTAAAAACAAGATAATATAAGCATATATGAACATATACACATTTGAAAGAAATTTGTAGACATGGATTTAATTTGAGACTTGAAATACCAAAGACATCAAAGAATTGATATCCAAAATTTGCACTCACAATCCTATATCAGAAATAAAATTCTGCTAGATAGAACATGAAAAACAAGTGTCATTCCAAATCTAGATTACTGAATATAACAATTTCAGAAATATTTTTAAAGTACACTTCAGTATTATAAAATAATTCAACAAGAAAAGAGAGGAGCATGATGAGAATACCAATCAAATAATTTTTACTGGAAATATTTACATAAAGTACATTAAAGTTGTACAAACACTTTCTTATTAAATTAAAATCAGATTACGGCACAGTTTAAACCAAAAAACAACCAAAAAAATTGAACTCAATTCGGGGTTGAGTTTAGCTGAGAGAAGACCTTTCACATTTGGGTCTGCTTTAATTCAACATTGATGGCTAATGATTTGGTCCAATGCTCAAGAGCTTTAAAAGAACATTCCTGAAAATGTGATTACACTGAAGTCTGGGGAATAGGTATGCAGAGAAATGTCTCCAAAGAAGGTTTAAAAAAAGTATATTCCCTTGCAAATATTTATGAAAGATGAATGCAGGAGATAAGAATCTTAATCAGGTGCAAATGATGGTTAATTATATTAAATACCTAATAACATGGATGGAAAGGCACTTTTTCTTCTTTGGAATAGACACTGCATATTTATTTGTCTTTCCTACATGCAGTGCTTCTTATGAACTATATGTACCTAATCCACCATCCTGGTGTTCCACATAGAAATACTTTAAATCAAATAACTCATTTCACAGAAAATAAGGAGTAGCAATGTACTAATAAACAAAATTCACAGAGATTGTCATGTTCTTGGTCATCCCAAAGCAGTTGGCTTAATAGAATTGTTGGATAGTATTAAAGATTCAATTACAGTGCCAATCACATGACAACATCATGCTGCGTTGGGGCAGGGGCAGGTAATATGCAATATATGCTCTAAATCAGCATTCAACACAGGGTATTGTTTTACCTCTTGCTGATTTCATGGGTCTGGAAATCAAGAGATATGAATAGAAACTATTACATGGAGATCCAATAGCAAAATATGCTTCCTGTACCCATGGCTTTAGGCTCTAGGGCATGAGAGCTCTTAATTCCAAAGGGAGGAATACTTCCATCTGAGGGCACAATAAAAGATGTGACTGCCACAGTCACATAGGGTTTTTGACATAATTGTGTAGACAGGTAAAAGGGAATGATCCTGATTCTGGGTGATTTATCTTTAGTATAAAATGGAAATGTGTTGTTATTCCACAATAAGCATAAGGAAACACTGTTTTTCTTGCAGTGAAGGCAAGCATGATTGCCCTCCGGTAAGGTTATTTCAATGTCAAAACAGGTGACACAATCAGCTTAATTATGAACAGGAATCAAATACTGAAGGAATCCCAACAAACTGAAAATTCCCAGAAGATGAAGGACTTTCACAAATTTCATATAAAAAGGAGAGCTAGGGTTAGGTGGGGGAAAAAAAACTTGCACAAATTCTAAAAGGAATTTGTATGATTTTATGGGGAAAATAAAGATTAGTCTATATTTTTGGTTGTGTGTGATATTTGTATTATGATAGATGAAATCATGACATTGTTACTGTCTTTGGGGGGGGGAGATTATGTATTAATAATTGCCAAATTCTCAAAGAGTAGAATGTAGTGTCATGCCTTTATGTCCATTTGAAAGGCTGGGCTACATTTCCCGGAATTCTCTTTCATTAAAGTTTCTGATTAGAGTGAACCACAGTAGAAATCTCTTGTGCAATTTTGAGTACAGAAGTGAACAAAAAAAAAAAGACTTTTGCAGCACCCATTTATGTTGTCATTTACCTACAGGCTCAGCTCATTTGCTTTAAGTAATGGCCATAACTGCCACTCTCCACCCTAACTAGAACACTCCTTCAATTTCTCCAAATCCTGGCCCAGGTGTTTGTACTTATTTCCATGATGAAACACTCAATACTCTGCAGTATGTGAATGTCAGATAAATCAGAAGCTATAAGGTCTGACATGAGTTCTGTTCACATTCACTAATCTAGCTCATGTTTCTGAGTTCCCTCTTGTTCTTGCATTCTTCCACTTTTCATGATTCTTTTTACTTTCTGACTATCTGCAGTGTGGATTTGAAGGTCGGGAAGCAGATATTAGGACATGCCATGGTAAAAAAGTACCTGGTAAAATTAAAAAGAAAACACAGGGGAGAAAATGTTGCCTTTGGAGTAGCCAAAGATTTGCAACTCAATAATAAGATAACCCAATTAAATGAGCAATGGCAAGAAATTTTAACATATAATTAGCAAAGAGGAGAAAGATAGACAAAAAATCCATGTAGGTGAAATGTTGTCATCATTCATGAAAAAAATACATTCTTTTTAAAAGAGAGAGAGAGAGAGAAAAAATTTTTTTTTTAATTTTTTAGTTTTTTTGGCAGACACAACATCTTTATTTGTATATGGTGCTGAGGATCGAACCCAGGCTGCATGCATGCCAGGTGAGTGCTCTACCGCTTGAGCCACATCCCCAGCCCATGAAAAAAATACATTTAATGAAATACCACTAAATATTTACCACAATATCTAAATGAAAAAGACTGTTAATTCTAAGTTTTGCATACATTTTGCTGTCAGACATTCCTGAAAATGTAAAATATTATGGCTATCTGTGAAATACTTTTGGGGCAATTTCTTATTAATAAAACATGCATATATTATATGATCCAGGAAGTACCTTAATATGTTTATTCAAGAGAATACATTCTAAGTTCAAAGACCTGTAGGCAATGTTTTAAGTACAAACTCCCATTGTCTTTTGGCCAAGAAAGTGATTTTAATTAGTTCTTACTAGTATAGGCCTGTTATTCCAGGATCACTGAATTGATGACTTCTTTTTAGTATTTTCTGCTTAAGATCAATTACAATAAAAGAATGCATTTAATTTTAATATTCCCTGGAAAATCCTACTATATTTAAAATTTTTCTTTTCATGATAATCCTCATTATGAATAGTTTATTTTTAAAAACCTTCTGTCTAATTTGAAAATTATTTTCTTAACACTAATAAAATTATTTATTTATAAAATTTTTAGTTTACTTATTTATTTTAAAGCCAATTATTAAATTATTAATATATTCAATGGCAGTTATCATTTCTTATGTAAAATACTTACCTTTCAATTTAGTGTTCATTGTTGTTTCTAGATGCATAATATCTATAAAAAACCTTTTAAAATTGAAGATAAGCATGCACATGTAGATCTAGATAGATTTATGTTAATAGTTTTTCTAAATACATCATTATAAGACCAAACGTAGGCAAAAAGGAAGATAAATACACTTGGTTTTTCCCTTTGACACCTATTCATTATATTTTATTGAACTTACTTAAAAGTATATATTAAGGCTTACCCAAAATATGAAATTGATTGGTTGATCTGATTTTCACTTTAAGCATTAAAAATATCACAATACACAGTACTCATATTTAAACGACAGTTCAAATCACTGTAAGCATGTGATTCTAACTTAGAGAATTCTGACATATTTTAAGTTATTATCTGTGTATTTAAAATAGACTGTGAGGGAGGAATACACTGACAAAATATTCATTAGCTATATTAAATGTAATAGTAAACACACATATTTTGATTGGAAAAATATATTCCTAAAATTCTACAGAAGAATATAAAAAGTATTAACATGTCATTTCTTGCTACACTGTATAATATAAGAGTGGGGAAGAGTTAATTAATTAGGTTCATCTAGTAAAATCTGTATTTTTAGATTATTTATAGAGCTAAATAGTTAACTTTCAAAGCAAGAGGCTAATTTTGGAGTTGCTGATATGCTCATGGTTGTATCATACTATATCTATGCTTGCACTTGTAACTTGAGATGGCCTGGATGAAGTAACTATGTGTTGGGACCTTTTACCTCCCTTGGGACCCTGGCCATTATTGGGTGTTGGCTGAGGTGGCCTCATGGGTTCTTCCAGAGCATTTTCAGATATGTGACCTGACTGGATTGGCGCATGCGGACTAAAAGCCCCGCCTAATGGTTTAATCTGAAATCTGCCTAGGCCCCTTAGTGATAGTGACATACCTGCTCCTCATTGGTTCTTGCTACTGTCTCTTCTTACTCCCTTCTTTTATCACTATATAACCTTTTCCCTGACACAATAAAGTGGAGATTGTTGCACCTTCACAGTTGACTCATCTCCCAACTCTTGTGATTGTGGGCCAGGTTGGGTGGCAGGCCAGGTTGGGATACTTACCCTCTCACTCAGCCCAGGAGACACTAGCTGGTCTAGTGCACTTCACTAGGAGGGCGGTTCTGACAGCTGGTGCCTAGGAGATGGCAGGTTGGTCTCCCACATACCCTTCTTGCAGGGAGCGACAACTATGCTCCTTTTTCTATTATATCATCTCCAACCCCTGACAGGATTATGAAAATGTGGAAAATTCACTATCATCTGTGCATAAAGGAGCAATTACAGAACAAAACAGTTAGGAACAAGATTGGTAACATGTAAAGCGGAACTTTAAGATGTCATCATTGAGCCTACACATATTTTCTCTACTTCATCTGCACTTTTGCTTAATATGCCACTGATGGTATATTACTAACTTTACTTGAAAACTTGCCTATATCTAATGATTGATCAGTGAGCAGATATAGATTAGCGTTCTTTTTACTTAGTTTTATCCTCTACTTATAATGTAGTGTCTAGTCTATAATTAATATATCAATTTACCCCTTGTTAATTAATTCAGAATATGGGTAAGTAAAGAAATCCATGGGTATTTCTTCAGGCCAAATAGAAATCTTATTTATGGAATGATTCTTATAATGAGTTTCTATGTTATTTCATTATCAAGTGTTTGTTACTTATAGAAATGTTTTTTCTTTATTTCATAGTTAACAAATAAAAATTAACTTTAGAGTAACTAATAAAATATGCCATGTAAGTCATTAGTTTTAGAAAAATCTTGACACCAGGATTATCTATTTGTCTAATTTTTTTTCACATTTTTTGTAGAGTTGGAACAAAATTAGAAATATATACATGCTGAATTTACGTTTGCCTTTGACAATTTTAACTCTATTTGCAAATTTTATAATAAATAATCAAACTCACTGGGAGTTCCAACAACATACTGTCTTAGTCCTTTTGGTACTGTTTTAACAGAACACTGTAGTCTAGGTTATTTATAAAGAAACAAAATTTATGTCTCACAATCCAGGAGATAAAGAAGTCCAAGATTGAGTTTCCTGTATTTAGTCTGGTGAGAACATTATTGCTTTGTGCTTAATGGCAGAAAGAAGTGCAAGGTAGCCAAATTCTTTCTGAATTGTCTTTTCTAAATGCTGTAATTCCATTAGAAGCTCTCATAATCTAATAAATGATAACACAACTAAATTTTAAAAGCATTGCATTGACACAACCTGAATTTTGGAGGGAACTCATTCAAATCATAGAACATACCACAAGGACACATACTTCACGCTGCAATGTGTAAAATGAACAATATAATAACTTGAAAGATGGTTACATGTTGGAAAATGTGATGACTGTTCAACATTAAAACAAATTACTTATTTTTAAGTCGAGGCTATCTGGTGTTATCAGTACAATAAGTGTCTTTTAAAGACATGTACTTGAACTCTTATATTTACATTATAACTTCCTATATTTTTTCTAAATTACTGCTAACTTCTAAGAAATCATTATTTAAACAAATTGCTGCCCTATAATAGTTATCTTTTCAATCAAAAGAATTTTAGACTATATGATCTATAGTTGATCACATAATGATAACTCCATTAACAGATAAATTCACAATGCTCTCAAGTATAACATATGCAAATAAGCAAGTAAAAAATAGTAAAGTCTTCAAATTAAAAATATGACTGACAAAATCTGTTATGTCTCTCAGTCAATGTGTAAGATGTCTTCATATAGATCATTAGCCCAAATTTGTGTTTTAGCATATCTTCATTATATAGATTAAAAGCTGCCTAATTTGCCTATATATGCAAAAACATTGAATTTGCTGACTGCATCTGCTTAAAGTTTGGGACATCTCAAAGATTTCAGATTTTTTAATGAGTATAAGGGGAAAAATCCCTAAGAGCTACTATAAATTTATAAGAGTGGATAAAGCCAAATATAGAGGACTCAAAAACCCAAGGTAGCATAATATGGTAAATAAATTAATAAATACAAAAACTGATAGGAATATTGAATAAGTGGTTCCTGGGAGGGAGGAAATCAACCCCTAAAGAAACAAAAATTAGAAAGAGAGTGTTTTTTGGCAGAGACTGCACAACTATGAAGAGACAGGATTAAAATATTCTGTGTTAGAGAATTCTGAACAAACAGCAAAAGCAACAACCAAACCCAGAATTCCACATATAGTGAGACCATCCTTTAAGGATAAAGGAAACATAAAGACATTCTGTATCTTCAGCTTAAATCTCCTGAATTAAGATAGTAGTAGTTCATGTATTTCAATGGAAGTCCAGTATGAAGAATTGCACAATATCATAATTTGACCTCAGAAATCACTTATGGAAGGAAAGAGATACCTAAGATGGAAATCAAGCTGGAAGAGCAGAGGAAGAGAGGTAAGAAAAATAATATAACATATAAATCTTGAGTAAATTGATGGGTGGCATATAAAAAGAGAATGGAGGAGGTTGGAAAAAATATTTTTGTCTATTTAATTTTTGTGATGTTTGAAAGAATTTATCATAGGTGAATAAAAAATGAGAGAAACACCTTTGTAAATACACTCATTTTTCATATATCTTTAGTATTAATTGGCTTTAAAACAGCATAGCATCATTTAGGAAAGAGTAGATAATTTGAGTAACCTGAGACCAACTATGATTGGTGAAAACTTAAAAGGAGCCTTTTCATCATAGAGGAATTCTACGTAATGACAAAACATTTAACTCAAAGTAAGACTTAACAGAGCTTCACATGCTTAATTAAATAGCCTCAATAAAAATAAAGAAAATGTTAGCAAACCGCACATGGAAACTATAAACCCACAAAGTAGAATATTATACTAAATCTCCCTCAACTATTGATTGGGAAAACACAGAAGTCAGTGAAGATACAGAAATTTAACAAACTTGTCCTATGGATTACGCTATTAAATACTAAAGAATCTGTACTGTAAACCACATTTTCTAATGACAATAAGATTATGAAAATAATCTTCCATATATTTAAAAGTAAATTATCAATTCACATACAAACATGTAGCTATATTCTTCTAAATAATATATTAATTGAGGCAGAATACCAGAGAAAAATTTTAAATTACTGAGATAAATAATTTTTAAAAATACTAAATATCAAAACTCACTGGAAACCATGCGTAAGATAAATAGCAAGAAGTTTTATAGCAATACTGAATATTAGAAAAGAATAAATATAAAAAGTTAATAAGTTTCAACTTAAGAGAAATGAATATGAAAATGTTGAAAAATCAAAGAAGGTAAGGAAAATACAGAACCTGATGTATCAAATTAGGCCTAATTTAATCCTTTGAAAAATAATAAGGGCTGCAGCTCTAGCTCAGTGGCAGAGCATTTGCCTAGCAAGTATGAGACACTGGGTTCAATCCTCAGCACCACATAAAAAAATAAAGAAATCAAAGAGAGGCATACTGTCCATCTAAAACTATATAAAGGATTTAAAAAATAATAATAATATACTAAAAACTGAGAATATTAAAAGGAAAAAATATATGTCACAACTAAATAATAGCAAAAAATATGTCACAACTAAATAGTAGCTCCATATTTTGCAGAAATAAAATTAAACATAATAAAAAATTAATATACTTGAAAATTTAGATGAAATAACATAGAGAAAAAGTTATATCTTACCTAAATAAATCTGAGACAAGTAAAATGATGTAGTATTTTTACTACTAAAGATAATCAAACAAATTTAAAATCAACTCAAAATAAAAAGACCAATATGAATATATTATAGGTTCTTTTTTCAAAATTTCAAGAAAAAAATTGTTCCAATTTTATTTTTTCTTCAAAGAGAGAAAGCCCAAATGTTTTTACCTCATTATAATAAACAAATATATGAATTATATGTACATATAATATGCATATTATATATGGAATGTCTGAGATAATATATTATGAAGTAGGGTCCTAATCAGAAATAGAATATCAGTATATCTGTAGAAAATATCACACACACACACAAATATGTATGTACATTATATGTACACACATGCCTGCATATACACAGTCAACTCATAGCTCAAGAAAGAGTATTTGATAAAATTCCAGAGCCACCCCACTTAAGGTGTCTTATTCTGAGGAAATGATAATTAGTCTATATGTGCAAAGGACATATATACCAGGAAAATGTTCAAAGTATTAATTGTAAAAATAAGATACAATTAATAAATTTAAAATAAATGTGTATACAAGTAAATTTAGTGTTATTTTTTTGTGCATGGTTGATAATTCCAAGAAAAGTGAAGACATAAGTTCATGAACTATGGAAACAATAAAAAAAATTTGCAAATGTTTTATATATATATATATATATATATATATATATATATATATATATATATATATATATTCTTTAATATTTATTTTTTAGTTGTAGTTGGACACAATACCTTTATTTTATTTATTTCTTTCTATGTGGTGCTGAGGATCAAACCCAAGGTCTTGCACATGCTAGGTGAGCACTCTACTGCTGAGCTACAATCCCAGCCCCTCAAATAATATATTTTTTAAAGAAAATATTTTAAAGTTTATGTAAGGGATTTATTAAAATTATTAAGAGAGTTTAGTGAGAAACTATTCCTTGGATCTATACTGTCTTAAGTACAATTTTTTCTTCAAAACTTCCAACAATGCAAAAATGTCAATTTAATCTCACAAGTTCAAATTGATGACTACAGGAAAGAGATACCTAGAAAGAAATTTATTGAAGTGTAATTGATACCTCTAACAATATACTGTAAACCTTAATTGTATAAGGTTAACTGAGACAATTTAACAGAGGCATAGAAAGTCAATGACCAAAAAAAAAAAAAAATAGTCTACCATTATATTGCTATCTCCCTCAGATTGTTTCAGGATTTGTTATTTAGCCTAAGACAATTATGAAGTAAATTTATTAGCTTTTAAGACATTATATTAACAACCAAAACTTCAAAATAATATGCATCCTTATTATAAACATGACTAAAGAAAAATTGTACTGCCAGATTACAAAATTTTAATAAACCTACAGAAAATAAGTCAGTAATGTATTAATAGGTAGATAATCAATTGACCAATAGGGCATATTAGAAATCCTACAGAATCATACACACACACACACACACACACACACACACAGAGAGAGACACCTCTATTTCACATGTATAAAATGTAGAATTACCACATAATAAGCTTTGCAAATCACTGGAGAAAGGAGGACCCCATTTCCTCATCCTTGTCCCACCCCCACCCCATTTTCAAGACCTTCTCAACTTACATAGATTTGATAGCACCTTCACTGTAAAGTCACCAACTTAACTCTTTTGAATATATATATGTGTACCTGTTGTTTTGGGACTAATGGACACAGTGAGAAATTATTTATTATTTCATAAGATTTGATAACTTTCATGGCAATTTATAAATATTATTTTATATATGTAATATATATTATTAAATATCTCCTTTATCTGAAGTGTTGTCACAGTGAAGAACTTTTCATGAAGTCTCAACATGTTTTCAACTTACATTTTCTTATGTTTTCTCTTGCTTAAAAAAAAATCCAAGATTTCAGCTAAGTTCAAGAAACTACAACAGTTGTTTCATGTGCTTACATGTTGAAATGATGCTGTATAAAAAACAGCTCCAGGGATCACAAGACAGCCTGTTCAAGCCATTAGCATCATTCGATGGGGAAACAAATGTCTGTATGTTTCCCTGTCCCGAGTTGTCCATGCATCTCATGTGAATTTCATCCCATGTGAATTTCTTCCTAAGAAACTCAGGGTGTGACAGGAGGATTAACTAAAATCCCCAGTAATGTATGGATAGAATACTTTCCAGTATCATGGTGCTATAAAAAGAAAAAAAGAAGAAAAAGAAAAAAAAATGCATGTTCTTTGAAGCTTAGGGGGCATTCTTGCATGCCACTGAAAAAGCCTAAAGAACTCCTGTGAAATTCTCGGTGGCCAGAGCAAAGAGGAAATGCTGAAGAAATAGAGCCTGCACTTACAGAATTTGTTCTCAACAAATATTTCAAGTTTTTCTATTATTGAAATAGATTCCACAAAGAATGCATATAAGGTATTCTGAAACAACTGAATGCTGAAATGATTTTGTAAAAGCTAAAAGAAGTAAGGTGGGTATATCATTAATACAAGAACATTCACGAAAGGTCAAGTTTGAAAAAGTCAGCTAGATATCAATATTGATAACATAAATCAAAACACTCAGAAATGCTTCAAGAAAGGAAAGCCAGCATTTTTATCACATAAAGAACTAATGCTACATAGCATCAGCATTCAAGTAAAGCCTGGGAATTCTCCTTTTACTAGTTGAAAAACCATGTATATGAAGCAGTTTGGGGAGAAATTAGAATGGTAAGTGGAAGATGCAAGTGGATTTATCAAAGAGAATATAGCATCTGCCTTCCTTATTACTGGAACCTAAATTCTCCAAGGAATAATGCTAAATTGCTAATGTTAAGTGAGTGCATACTATATGTCAACCAATCTCCACATATTAAATACTTAATCTTTGCAATAACTCCATAGGCAATATTATTACTATAATTGTAGAATTAAGGAAACTAGGGCACATCGAGGTTGAATTAACTTTCCCATAGTTACTTTAAGCAACTGTTATAGCTGCTTTTCAATTTCGGATATTTTCCAGAGTATGTCCTCTTAGCCTTTATTTGAAAGTACATTCAGTTGTAAAACAATCTTTATTTATATTAAGGGACAAGATGCTTTCAGCAACAATCAGTGACTGCAATAGCCATTAGAATTTCCAAAGAAACAATCAATAAGCAGGACAGAAGATTCAACTAAGTTTATTCAGTACAATATTGAGAAAAATTGAAAATTGGTTTTGCCTGTTAGTATGTAACCTAATCCAAGCATTTTATAAGCCCAATTCCCTATTAAATATCAATTCCCTATTAAAATATTTTATCAAAGCCAATGTAAATCTGTGCAACCATATTAAAGTTTAAGTAGAATGTTGACAATTATACTGAAGTCAAGCTTACAGAGATCTATTTCCCCTAAGAGAGTATGTTATTTGCAACCTAGTGTTTCTTCTTAAGGAGATAAGCCAATTTTGTTTATTAATCCTAAAGGTTGCATCAGGAGGAGAAAGGGGACAGAATCCTTGAAAAATATTAAAACTAGATTTGATTCTTTTCAGAATGCAAGAATCCTTTTAAATTCTGGTAGATTTCTGACAATTCTTATTAATTCAATGACATGCTCATAAGGCTCATGATTAATTAAAATTCAAAAGAATTATGTTATTGCAATTTTATATTCATTATTAAAAAATAAAAAGCATCTGTGAAGATTTCTTCTATGCACTCGAAGTAAGATTTTGAGGATTCCAGTTTTGCTATGGTCACAGTTCCTACAAAGCATGAATTTGCTCACATATGGAAAAGTGAGCAAGAGGATGAGGCATTATAATATTAATTTATTTATCTGACAATGTCAGATAACATTAGAGGACAAAAAAGTTATTTTAAAAAATAGTGTAATAAGCATGTTGTAAAGAATACAAACCTTCTTTTTGACAGGAGATATCACAAATATAAAGGAATCAGACAAATGGGTGAATATAGTTAGGAAAAAAATATGGTTCTTTTTTGTTATAGTCTCATCAGCTTGATTTCCTGAGTATTTGCTTTTCTGAAAAACTAGATTGGACCCATAGATCTTCCAATCTCTCAAGCTAAAAAGGTAAATTTTTTATTTGCTGAAGTAGTCAGCAAACGTCAATGTGTCCATAAGACAGAGGAAAGCAGAAATGATGCAATTCTACTTAAAAAGTTTCACTTCTGAATTTTAATGAAAAATAAGTATTCCACAAATGTTAGATAGCCCTGGCATTTACCCTAGGATAAGGACAACTGTTTCTGATAACCATCACATAGGTAGAGCTTTTGAGTCAGTGGAGAGTCCTTCAAGGCAGAACAGCAGTGAAAGATGTCTAGACTCTCACAGTGGGAATCACAAAGCACATAAATTATGTTTCATGCCTCACAGCTGGAAATGTTTAAACAATTCAAGAAAAGTGAACTTTACTATATTTACAGAAATGAAAACCAAAATGGACAGGCTATTCTTGGATGGATTTTGCGTACTACTATATTGATATAACCAGATATATAAGTGCAGAGGCAGGCAATGTTTGTTTTGACTTAAGTTTATCACCTTATTCCTCTGAAGTATTTAAAGTACTCAAAGTTGCTTGTGTAATTCTTACAGAAAGTCAAAATAACATTGAGAAGAAATCTTCAGTTGTTCTTTTGTTTATTAAACCTGCCTTGTTCCAAATGGAATTTGAGGAAATATTGTTTTGCTTACTTACTAGTATTTCAAGTTATAAATGATAGGTTAATTGCCCAAGAGTTTATACTAACAGTAAACTAAGAAATGGGTTGGTAAGGATTTTTCTCTGTACATGCACCTGTAAATTATTATGTGTAATCCACTTAGAAGTGATAAAGTAAAATGGACACTTTTATAGAGAAAAAAAAGCAGTTCTATTTTTATTTTAAACATTGATTATAACTTTTTAAATATCACCTGTATATATGACTAAAAAATTTGAGTCAGAAGTATATGAAATATATATTGGCACAGTTTTCAATAGTGTTTAAATGCAGCAAATTTTGAGCACTATAAATACTTTCTGAACAACTATAAAAAGATAAATAAATATTTTACTATGATGGATATCATACAAAATGAATTCCTTAAACCTTTATATTTTTCTAACATCCTATTTTTTAAAAAATATATTTTATTTAATTCGATGCTTTTCTCACAAATATAAAACTACTATTTTATCTCTTTAACTTGTTGTAATATACTTACTAACAAGATGCAATTTTAA
The DNA here is from genome assembly GCF_048772815.1 of Callospermophilus lateralis. Taxonomy (NCBI): domain Eukaryota; kingdom Metazoa; phylum Chordata; class Mammalia; order Rodentia; family Sciuridae; genus Callospermophilus; species Callospermophilus lateralis. The sequence goes on from NC_135315.1 coordinate 106,310,863, forward strand.
TTTATTTCATACTATACTAATGTTAGTGTTTTAACATCTAGTTGGCTTTAAAATTTCAGACAGTCAGTTTTTAATTTGTTTGGCCAGGACTTAATATTCTCTAGAGGAAGCAAATTTGACTAGTGAACTGAATTTGAGACTGATTTATATGACAAAATTACAATTTTAAATTTTAACATGTTGTATCATCTGACCATTAGAATGGAGAAGTAGTAAATGTATTATATCAAAATATAGAATAAATGAAATATATTTTATTCATAGAAGAAGAAACAAATGTAATTCACTTAAGACCAGTTTCTACTCAACTTCACCTGGCAAATGTGTCTTCTCAAGTTTAGGGATATAACTTTCTTAAAGATGTAACCTCTCGTTAAATGTCGGAGTATTTCTATCTGAGACATATGACCAATATATGATTTTTAAACTTCCTTTTTCTGATACATTTTGCTCTGTGTAGGGAAAAAAAGCATATTTATATGTTCAGGATTATATATTATTTTGCCTGGGTGTTACATTCAGATGTTATAATTCTATTTTAGGAAAGCATCCCCACTAACTAGAAAAATAATCACATTTAAACTATAGTTAAAGATGTGTCAATTTTGAAAACACCCTTGCATTACCATTTTAAAAAGAAATTGATGTTAAAAAGAGTGACAATCTCTAAATTTCTATTCATACTGTGGATTTTTGCAATATTTGAAGTTTAAAACCAAATATGATTTTACTGCACACACTTACTTGTTCTTTTAAATATGGATGAGATTATTCTTAAATTAAAAATACATCTTATTTGTTAATTTTTGGGCACATAGATTGCCTTAATTTGTATTTGGTATTTTAATTGTTAAGATTTAAATTTCTGTAAGATAGCAAGTCAATGAATTAAACCTTTAAGATAAGCAAAATTATGAAAAGTAATCAACACTGTTTCTCATCAGTTTCTATCAGTGTTTACTTTTCTTAATTTTTTTTTTCAGAAATAAAAACTGAAACAAGATGGGTTTATTGAATCCTTAAGTAAGACATATTTGTTAAGCAAACATATAAATAACTGATATTCCATTTATAATTCCTCCACTAAATTGTAATTCCTCTACTCTCTGACATTGGCATAACTCATTCCCTTACCAAGGTAGATTATCTCCTATGTACAATTTTCAGACTTTTTGAGGAGATTAAATCACTTACTAAAGTTCAAAAAGTAAAATTACTATCAGAATCATTACATATTAATTTTAAATAATTCATTTTAATGAAGACTAATTATGGAAAATTGAATTTTAATACTTTAATTTCAAATGCTATATTGCTGGGAAAATATAATAGTTTAACTTTGGACTAAAGAAAGAAAGAGGAATTAATTATTTTTGTTATACTTCTATGTATACTGTATTGTATTCTGAAGTAGGACTTTAAAAATAATCTTGAAACTTCTTAGACTATTAGCTATACACTAAAAATAATACTATAACTGCTGTCATACTTTTCTGGTGTATAATTTAAATATAAAATTATTTTTAGCAAAGATTATTCACAACTATGCTGAATGAGCAGTGGTTGCTTAATTCTTAACCATAAAACACCTATGCAATGTTGATGTCATTACCTTTATTCTTTCTGTTGTATGAAATCATAAAACTCTGAGTAGACAACCTATCCACCATACTCACAGGTTCCTGCTGGACCTCCAACATCAATAATCCTGATAGCTAGGATACTCCCATATTATCTTTCCCATAAAGTGTGTTCCCATTTTAACTTTGAATACACAAGCCATGATCACAAAATTTCTAGGTGTCTCCTGGAATCATTAACCTTGCTTTTAATCAATATGGGGATTTATGCTATCCTTGACCTTTCCATGACTTCTGCCAATGGATACCTGATCTAGTCAGCTTATGTAAACACACACTGATTTCCAAAGTAATAAAAGTAACCAGCATTATTATTATTATTATAATAATAATAATAATAATAATAATAATGATTTTTTTTGAGATGAGGTCTTTTTTACATTGCCCAGGCTGGCCTTGGATTACTGGATTCAATCTGTCATCCTACCTCATCATCCTGAGTAGCTGAAACTCATCATATCCCACTGAACCTGGCTAAGAAGCATGTTCATTTAGAGCAAACATCAAGAGGAGTCCTGAAGAAAAGATCAGAAAATGTCAGACTAGTGGCATCTGAAACATACTGGCTACACCCTGAGATTGAATCAAATCCACCATTGTACAGCTGCACAATTAGGGAAGCAGTGGGAAATAGGTGGATTCCAACTCAGGAGTGAGCAAACAGGTGGAAATCAGAAATAGCTTTTTTTCTTTACTTTTTTAATATAAAATAAAGTTAGAAAAAGAATAAAAAATTTACTACATCAGCAGAAGGTGAATGGTTGCTTAGTTGAGGAAGAGAAGATCCCTTCTGGAGAGCTAGAAAAAGGAATTATGAAGACTTAAAGAAATGCAGCCTGCATTACCAGGGAAAGTATGCAGTCTGAACTGAAAATAGATTTAAATACTTCATGGGGAAAAAGGATGGGATAAGAACATACCTCAACTTGCTGAGCTTCCCTGCATATTCAGTGAGAGCTGGGAAGTAAACCAACTTCAAAGAAACTTGTTTTAGGCTGTATTAATGGGAGATTGGAAACCTCTGTTTTTATTTATTTGTTTACTTTTTTGTATCCTATATTAGTCCAGCTTTTTGTCATTGTGAACAAACTACCTGATGAAAACAACTTAGAAGAGAAAAAGTTGATTTTGACTCAGAGTTTCAAAATTTCAGTCCATGGTCAGCTGGCTCTACCACACTGGACCCAAGATGAGAGAGAACATCATAGCAGAAGACATAGCAGAGGAGATATGCTTATCTCACCACTACCAAAATGCACACAGACAGGAGAAGTGACCAGGAGAGACATGATAAAATTCCCAAGGGCATGACCCAGTGACCTACTTTGCCCAACCATACCCCATCTTTCTACATTTACCACCCAGCTCTGTAGACCTTTAAAATTATTAATGCATCAAATGCATTGACCAGGTTATGGATCTCATAATTTAATCATTTCTCTTCTGGCATTAACACAAACCATAACATATCTCCAAAGCCCAACAGACACATTTTTAATTTCTTGCCATTTCTTTGGTGCGTATTCAGACTAAAACACAACCCAGGCTCAGGAGTGAGACTGTTTAGGAGCTCTGGACTATAGGAGGTTAATGGCAGTTCCTTTGGGAATTTGTAGTCGATAACTACATGGCATGGGTATACACACACACACACACACACACCTGTCAAAGTCTGTCACAGTTTTATCTATATACATAGAGGGATTACAAATACTAGGATTTATCACAGAACTTTCAGGGTCACTTTTGCTGCCCTAAAAAAAATGGCAAGATAAAGTCTCTATTAATGGTCCCTAGGACAAGGAGTTTCCCAGAGGGAACACAAAGCCACAGTTCCAGCCAGGAAAAAATCTGACCATAAGTCTGCTGGCAATCAGGGCAGGCTTTTTAGACCTTTTTGAGAGCTTTTAGGTGCCAAGAAATGCCACAGAAATGCTGAAGCTGCCAAGTTCACATAATAGGTAGGTAAGTTACTATGAACAGGCACATTAACTTGAATTCTGAGCATCTTTTAAAGCTGAAGGCTAGAGGTATGAATAACTAAACATACAGCTCAGTAACCAACATGAAGATGGCAAGTATGATCTCTACTTCTGACCTGGAGACTAAAGAGACCATATAATAGATTACTGGACATTATTCTACCTCTAAATATCTAGTCAAATTCAAAGCTGAAAGCCCCTGTAAATACCTCTCTCTGCAAGGAGTAATTTTAGACCCTTTAATGCTAACTTATTTTATTTCAATGGTATTGTCTTCTGTGTTGATTTGATAGCTTATCCCATTATTTGACATTGTAGACATTAATTCAAATTTATGTGTTTTTATAACATTGTAATGAGTTAATTGGAGTTACTCACCCCATCATCATTCTTTTATCCTTTTTTATCCCTATTATTTTTTTTCTCTTCCCTCCTCCTTCGTTTTTATTGTTTTAGTGTGTTAATTTATTTGTTCCATTTATTAATTCTCTTTTATATGCTCTAAAGTATATTTTTTCTCTCCTTGATTTTCTTCTGTTTTCTTTCTCTCCCTTTTCCCCTTTTTACTGCTTGTTCCTCTTTTATTTTCTTGCCCTATATAATTTAGTACCATTTTTACTGTATTTAAAGTAATCTTCACTAGGAAAGAATAGGGTTACCTTAAACTAGGTAGAGGGAATTGATGGGATGGGAGGGGAAGGGATGTGGGGATAGGAAAGATAGTTGAAGGAAACAGACATTATTACTGTATGTATAAATGTGACTACATGAACAATATGATTTTGCAACATGCACACCCAGAAAAAAGAGAAATTATAACCTAGCTATGTATGATACATTAAAGTGCATAAATGCATTTTATTGTCATATATAACTAATTAAAACAGATTTAAAAATAAAAAATAAAATAATCACATAGCCCAATATTTGAGCTATTATAGGCTATTGCTCCCCTTTTCAACTTCTGAACTAGTTTAGCAGTAGAGGTTACCTTTGATCATTATCTCACCTCAAAATGATGGTAAGGATTGACAATAGTACTGTGAATACATTGAGTGGGTACTTTTACACTAATATATACACTCATCCATGACAAATAAATAAATAAATAGAAAGGAGAAAGAAAGAAAGAAAGAAAGAAAGAAAGATTGACTAAAAAACACAAAAGGTATTCATTCCAGCAGATGTACAATTCCCAAATAAGAAACACAATAAATATGAGAAAACATGTTAATAAGATGCTTCCAAATATTCATAACTCTCCAATAAAGGAACAGATATGTCCCAATAAAATATCAGTCAGTGATTTTAATGCACCATTCTTACTAACAGGTCATCCAGACAGAAAATCAACAGAGGCTCTACTGTTCAACAATACTCATGATCATATAGACTTTACAGAGTTATAAATAATATTTCATTCAACAACTACTGGATATACTTTATTTTAGACAGAGCATGGCATTTTCTTCATAATATATTGTATATTAGGCCATGAAAAAAGACTTAGAAAATTAAAAATGGGGAATTCTTTCATCTTATCAGACAATAATTGAGTGAATTTACAAAACAACAGTAACACAAACCACTGAAACTCTATCACCTCATAGAGATTTTAAAATACATATCTGATTGCTGAGTTTCTCATCAAAGAAATCAGGGGAGAAGTTAAAAATCTTATAATAAAATAAAAATTTAAATATAACAAAACCTGTGGAATACAGTAACTGCAATTCTAAGAGGAAAATGATAGTTGTGAATGCCTACATTAAAAAAAAAAATCTGAGATATAAAACCTAGTGTTGTATCTCAATGTCTTAAGAAAACAAAAAATCTACAAAACCAATAGAAGAAAAGAAATAATTAAGATCAAGCTAAAATTAATTAAAAGGTGAATTTAAAAATACAAAGGATCAATTAAATGAAGATTAGGTTCTCCAATAGATAAACAAATTGATAAACCCATGTCAAAATTAACTAAAGTAAAGAGAAGATCCAAGTTAATACAGTTAGAGAAGAAAAAGATATTATAATTGATATTACTGAAATCCAGAAGACCATTATTGAGTATTGCTAAGAGCCACAGCCAATTAATATGATGCATGGCATTTTTGATTGAAAGGTGATGCCAGCTTGCCATTGAGATGATATGATTATGTTAAAAATTACATTCATATGGATATCGGACTCCTGATGTTCACCTCGGCCTGCTGCGGGACTCCTGGAGAGTTCCCATTGGTTGGGAAAGTGCAGTAGGAGGGAATTCCGGGGGAGGAACTTGCTCTGGGGTCCGGGAGGAGACTGGGAGAACACCGCGTGTGTGGATCGGGAATCTTCCCGGGCGCGTACGGGGTATTGGCGGCTTTTTCAAAAATAAAATTTGTTCCTGTTTGAGTGGCTCGTGATCTTGTGCCCAGCCAGACTGCGGCAATTGGTGGCCTGTATGGGGAACGCCTGAAGCTTGGAGGTGAGTAAAATTGCTTGCCCCTGAGGGAAGGCAACAGAATGGGTGACCATTTCAAAAAACAATGTGTTGTTGTTTTGATTTATTTTGTTTTTGTTTCAAGCTGCCTATCCCTAGAATTTTCTCAGGCAAACTGGGAAAAATGGTTGACTCAAGGTTTGAAGTTGTTCAGCCCTGAGAAAGAGAAAATTGATACAACTATTCTTTGCTTCGTTTTTGTTTCATTCTGTTTCGGTTTTGTTTTATGTTATCTTATTGGGTTGTGTTACCTTTATAGTAGATTAGAAACTAGTAAAAAACAAACCGAAAGACTGTTAAGTAAATTATTACAGGTCCAGACTGTGGTAGAAAACATGTCAGGTCTAGCAAAAGAGAAGGTCTCTCGAGCTAGTCAGACAGAGGAACAACCATCAGGCGGGGAATTACAACAGGAGGCTGCTACTAACTCCATTCTATCACCAGAGGGCATAATTCAACCAACAGCTCCACCTACAGCTGAGCGGCCCTCAACTCCTGTAGTTGATGGACAAAATCCTGAGGCAGGAACCAAAAGATTAGCATGCCCTGTACTTGAGCAGGCAGAAGGGCAACGAATTCACCATGCTTTAGATTTCAAAACAGTGAAGCAATTAAAGGAGGCTGTAACAATCTATGGCCCGCAAGCACACTTCACCATAAGTATGGTCGAATCTATTACCAACTTGGACATGACACCAGCAGATTGGGCTAACATGTGTCGATCTGTGCTAAATGGAGGACAATATTTGTTATGGAAGGTTGCCAATGAGGAATTTTGCATGGAGACAGCTAGGCGAAATGCAGCAGCCGGTTACCCTTAAAGAAATCTAGAAATGTTGTTAGGAAAGGGACCTTATGAGGGTCAATGGCAACAAATTGAATATGATCCTGGTGTATACGCATAAATTGTTGTAGATGCGGTTAGGGCATGGAAAACTTTACAGGAGCATGGAGATTTACAAGGACAGTTATCTAAGGTAATACAAGGAACTAATGAACCTTACGCTGAATTTGTAGATAGGCTTATTCAGACAGCTTCTAGAATATTTGGAGATACAGAACAGGCAATGCCATTTATAAAACAACTGGCCTATGACCAAGCAAATCGTTGCTGCAGAGAGGTCATTAGACCATGGAAACATGAAGATTTAAACACATATATTAAATTATGTAGAGACATTAATGAACAAGGGCAAGTCTTAGCAGCAGTACAACAGGCTTTAGATGCCTGGCCAAAAACATGCTATAATTGTGATCAAACAGGACATTTTAAAAGGAGTTGCCCCATAGGAGGAGGGTTTAACAAAGCTATGTATCAAAGGAATAGAATACCAGGTATTTGCCCACGATGCCGTAGAGGGAGACATTGGGCTAATGAATGCCATTCTCAAACCACCATAGAGGGCACTCCGTTATCAAAAAACGGACAAGGACCAAGTGTTTACCCAGGATATCATGGAGAAAGGCATCAGGCTCCATTGCCAAAAAACGGACTGGAGGGCCCAATGCTCCGGGGCCCAAAACCACAAATATATGGGGCAATGGAGGAACCCAGCAGCACCATCAAGATAGTGCCCAGGACACATTATCCATTAAATCCCTCATCAGACAAACTAGTGGGAGCGCAGGGTTGGACATCTGCGCCTCTGCAAGAGCAGTTCTAACTTAAGAGATGGGACTTCAAATCATTCCTACAGGAGTAAAAGGACCTCTTCCCCAAGAAACAATAGGCTTATTATTGGGATGCAGTTCTTCTACACTAAAAGGACTCATGATAAGTCCTGGTGTAATTGATCCCGATTATGAAGGTGAAATAAAAATTATAGCTAGTTCTCGAAGAGGTATATCAGTAATTTCACCAGGAGATAGAATAGCACAGTTATTAATAGTACCCAGCCTACATGATAAATTTTCCAGTTGTACTGTAGAAAGAGGTACCAGGGGATTGGGCTCCACAGGTGTAGATTGGGCTATGCTGTCTTTAAATTTAGATTCTCGCCCCATGCTAAAACTAAATATTCTAGGACATGAATTTAATGGGCTGCTGGACACAGGTGCTGACCTCAGCATCATATCTCGTCAAGAATGGCCAAAACATTGGCCATTACAACAAGCCACTCAAACGCTTCGAGGCTTAGGAGTGGCGACTAATCCCCATAGAAGTGCAATGGTATTACATTGGAAGGATCCTGAAGGATGTGAAGGAACTGTACAGCCCTATGTATTGGATCATCTTCCTATAAATTTATGGGGACGAGATGTCATAGATCAATTAGGTTTGACATTAACAAATAACATCAGTCCTAACATGCCACTACTAGGGCTAGACAAGGCTTTAGGAGAGAAAAAAGATTAAGAGAACAAGAACAAGGTATGACAGCACCAATTCAAATAGATCAAGAAATAAATAGACATGGATTGGGTTTTCAAAAAGGGCCACTGAGACAATCAAAATTACTTGGAAATCAGACAGACCAGTGTGGGTTCCTCAGTGGCCCCTGACTAAAGAAAAGATACAAGTAGCCCATGACCTGGTCAAACAACAATTAGCGGAGGGACATATACACCCTTCCATATCTCCCCATAATACTCCCATTTTTGTCATTAAAAAGAAATCTGGTAAATGGAGATTATTACAAGATTTAAGAGCCATTAATAATTAGATGGTTATTATGGGACCTGCTCAATCAGGGATTCCCCAATTGTCTGCTTTACCAAAAACCTGGTATGTTTTAGCTATAGATATTAAAGATTGTTTTTTTTTTTTTCAATTCCAATTCATCCTGAGGATAGTCCACATTTTGCATTTACTATCCCTGCACTAAATCATGAAGGTCCTTATCAAAGATATGAATGGAAAGTACTCCCTCAGGGGATGGCTACTAGTCCAACTATGTGTCAAATTTATGTTAACAAAGCAATCCAACCACTTAGAAATCAAAATCCTGAACTACAAATATTTCACTATATGGATGATATGTTAATGGCACATAAAGATAAAAACACATTGCTAGAATGTTATGCCACACTTACAAATTTATTAAAAAGTTATAATCTAGAGATAGCAATAGATAAATTCAATTAAATTTTCCAATTAATTATTTAGGAGTTCTGTTATCCTCAACCATGGTCCATCCACCAAAAATTCAAATACGAGTAGATCAACTCAAATCACTTAATGACTTTCAAAAGTTTTTGGGAGACATAAATTGGATAAAGCCTTATCTAGGCATACCAACAGGAGAGCTAGGACCTTTATTTGATATCCTAAAAGGTCCATCAGATCCAAATTCACCCCGAATGTTAACACCTGAAGCAAGAAAGGCATTAAAAATTATTGAAACATATATGGAAAATATGCACTTGGATAGAATTGATATAAGTTTTCCTTTATTACTTATTGTACTACCAACAAAAAATATTCCTACAGGAGTATTTTGGCAAGAAGGTCCATTATTATGGATACATTTATCTTATTCTCCTAATACTATTCTTACTAGATATCCTGAGGCTGTAGGACAATTAATACTCAAAAGAATAAAAGCAGCAAAGGTAGTGTTTGGGATTTCTCCCAATAAAATTATTACTCCATATACTATGGATCAAATTGATGAGTTAGCTAATGAGTTAAATACTTGGGCAATAATCATGTGTAAATTTAATGTTTCTTTTGATAATCACTTACCATCTAATCCTTTGTTGTCTTTTTGGCCTAAACATCCTGTAATTTTTCCAAAAATGACAAGAAAGACCCCTATCATGAATGCACCAAATATATTCACTGATGGGTCAAATAATGGTACAGCAACAGTAGTTACCCCTGATCAAACTTTTACATTTTTAGTACCCAAACAATCAGCTCAAAAGGTAGAGCTTAATGCAGTATTACAAGCTTTTATGATGTTTAAAGATTCTGTATTTAATTTATTTTCTGATAGTCAGTATGTAGTTAATGCTATAGTATCCCTTGAAGATGCTGGTAGGATTTCCCCTTCTTCTACTGTTTTCTCTTTGTTTTCCACTATACAAAGTCTAATCTGGGACAGAAAAGATCCATTCTTTATAGGACATATCAGGGCACATACAGGGATTGCCTGGAACCCTTAGTTTGGGCAATGAATTAGCAGATAAATCTACACATGACATACATATTTTCTCCACAATAGAAGAAGCTATAAATTTTCATAAAAGGTTCCATGTCAATGCTAATACTTTACAAAAGTGTTTTAAAATAACTAAAGAACAAGCCAGACATATAATAAAACAATGTCAAAATTTTGTGACATTTTTACCACAAGTTAATCTTGGAGTCAATCCTAGAGGACTGATACCTAACCATATTTGGCAGACGGACGTCACACACTTGCCAGAATTTGGAAAATTAAAATATTTGCATGTTACAGTTGATACTTCTTCTGGATTTTTGATGGGCTCCCTTCATGCTGGAGAAAAAACTAAAGATGTTATGGCTCATTGCTTACAAAATTTTGCCACTGTGGGCGTTCCAAAACAGTTAAAAACAGATAATGGTCCTGGTTATGCTTCTACCTCTTTTAAACAATTTTGCTCATCATTTGGCATTACACACATAACAGGAATTCCATACAATCAACTGGGACAAGGCATAGTTGAAAGAGCTCATCAAACTATTAAAATGTACTTATTAAAACAAAAGGAGGGAATTAGAAAAGGGTATATATCCCCCAAAGATAAACTTAAAAAAACCCTCTTTACTCTAAACTTTTTAAATTTGGATTCATCAGGGCTTAGTGCTGTGGAAAGACATTTGAATCCAAAAAATGTACATAAGCCTAAGGTACTTTGGAAGGATATTCTAACAGGACAATGGAAAGGTCCTGACCCAGTGATTGTCTGGAGTCGGGGCTCTGTTTGTGTTTTTCCACAGGGAGAACAGCAGCTGATTTGGATTCCAGAGAGGTTAACTAAAACAATTTCTACAAACCAAAAAGAAGATGATTTGACTGCAATCCATAACAGCTGATATCCAGAACTCCAGCTTGGCTATTCTTACATCTGCGACAGTGATTAACCAGGATGTTTTTTTCAATATTTATATTATTATTGCTTTTTCCCACATCATAAATTTCTATTTTATTTTTGAGCTCATACAGACCTAGGTTAATGTTTTTCTGATCAGTTTTATTTTTTGACTGTGGAGTTTTTAACATTGCAATGGAGATTTCACCTAGATAAAGCTACAAGGCCTTTACTATTGTCTTATGTGTTGTATGTTACGTGTGCATACTTCTGTTTTGTGTTGTATGTCTGTATGTGCATATGTCCATATATCATATATGAGGAGTGCTCCTGAATAAATGGATCCAAATTTTTTTATTATTCACGTGATTTTAATGGTTTAATTTGAATTCGGTAAACAGCTGTTGAAGATTGTTTTAATATGTGTACAAATAAGCAGGTTAACAGATCTGATTGTTTACTTTCACCTTTCCTTTTCATTATAATTAATAATTCTGTTCAGCATAATGTAAGTTGTTCTAAAAAATGTTTTCTTAGTACCTGTTGAAATGTTACATTTTTTTTTTAACACCATTGTCAAAATTCCTATTTTCATCCCAGTGCCGGTGAAGACAAAGATGAAACCAAACTACAACTTCTTCGATAATTATCACAACAAACTGTATAAACTGATACATCAATGAATAATAACTCAACAAGTAATGCACAATCAATGAGTCGATTTATCTTTGGAGGAAATGGACTTATTGATAGATTCCTCCGCTTTGAACTGCTTACAGAACTTGCCTGGACTATGTATCACTTGTATGCACTGTGATCTATCTGTTGATGCAGCGAATTATGGCAATGCTGGCGTATCTTTTCTGAAGTGTCACCAGTGATGCAATTTTTCCTAAGGAGCCGTCAATTGATTTGGTGTTGTGGCATTTCTGTATCCTCCTCCATTCTAATAGTGATGGTCTAATTTTGGGGGCCAAAAGAGGTGAGGCAAAGAACCTCACCCCCCCAATGGCACCAAGGCCAAATCTGGGGGCCAACAGACGTGAGGCAAAGAACCTCACGCCCCCACTGGTGCATAGGCCTATCCACAAGTATGGCTATATACTGGACCAGTAGTCAGTGACGGGTATGATCCAATTGCAGTGGTATCAACCTAAGACAGGAGGCTGACGCCTAAAGGTCAGTTTTCCGATGACGGGTAAGGACCATATGTTGAATTGGACAAACCTAACAGGCATGGTCCCTAGCCACATTGCTTGTTGCTTAATTAAACAGAAGCGGGGAGATGCTAAGAGCCACAGCCAATTAATATAATGCATGGCATTTTTGATTGAAAGGTGATGCCAGCTTGCCATTGAGATGATATGATTATGTTAAAAATTACATTCATATGGATATCGGACTCCTGCTGTTCACCTCGGCCTGCTGCGGGACTCCTGGAGAGTTCCCATTGGTTGGGAAAGTGCAGTAGGAGGAAATTCCGGGGGAGGAATTTGCTCTGGGGTCCGGGAGGAGACCGGGAGAACACTGCGTGTGTGGATCGGGAATCTTCCTGGGCGTGTACGGGGTATTGGCGGCTTTTTCAAAAATAAAATTTGTTCCTGTTTGAGTGGCTCGTGATCTTGTGCCCAGCCAGACTGTGGCAGAGTATTATGAAAGTCAATGTCTAAATAAATGAGAAAATGTAGAAGAAATTCATACATTTCTAGGCACATATGATTTACCAAAGAATCAAATGTATATAGAAAATTTAAACAGACCAATGTAAAAATCTAAACAAATCACTGCTTAGTGGAATTGCAACAGCAATATAAGAAAAAGAAAAAAAAGATATCCCCAATAAAGAAAAACCCAGGACCTTATGGACTCAAAACTGAATTTTACCAGATCTTTAAATTACTAGCATGAATGTTTTTAAATTATTTCTATTTCTATTTCATTAGAAAAGAAGAGAATTCTTTCAAAACAATCCTACAAAGCCAGCTTCACACTGATTCCAAAACAGATGAGGGTACTGAAGAATAGAAAATTACAGATCAATATTCTTTATAAGGACTGATGTAAAAAATCTGTAAATACAATACTTGAAAATCAAATTTAGCAACACATCAAAGACATCATGCAACATGAGCAAGTTGGTTTCATCCTAAAGATAGAAGGATAGTTCAACATTCAGAAATCAATTAACATAATATATCATATAAATAGAATCAAGGACAAAATCACATGAGTATCTTAATGGATACAGAAACAAAAAAACTTTGACAAAATTAAACACCACTTCATGATAAAAATCTGAAGAAACTACAAATAAAAGAAACTTATGTAGGGATTGGGGTTTTGGCTCAGTGGTAAAGCGCTCACCTAGTGCAGGTGAGGTACTGAGTTTGATCCTCACACTACATAAAAATATATAAATAAAACAAAGGTATTTTCTACAACTACAACTAAAAAATAAATATTAAAAAGAAGAAACTTATCTAAACATAAAGTCTACATATTACAAACTCAAACTGACTTATACAAAATGGAAAAAAAACTGTTTTCCCTAAAATCAGAATCAAAACATGAATGTCTACTTTTGCCTCTCCTATTTAATATAGTACTTGAAGTTTTAGCCAGAACAATTGAACAAGTAAATGAAAGAAAAGAATACAAGTTGGAAAGGAAAGTCAAATATATTATCTCTGTTTGCAGTGGATGTGATCCTATACTTTGAAAATCTGTTAAGGTCTGTAAACAAGTCAGGATGGCACCTGTTATTTTGCCAGAGAAATTTTAGAGTCTGTAAACAAGTCTGCACGGTGCCTGGCATAATGCCAGAGGGAGTGGTTTGTGAAGTAACAAAAGCGAGCCATTAAGTGTGGAGATTCCTTATTGGTTGACTGCTGTATCTATTTTATGCTAATTAGATAGGCTGTGTAAAATGTATAAATACCGCTCTTATTCTACAATAAACGGCTTCCACTCCTGCTGTATCAACGTACACAAGTTATTCGTCACCCCCCGGTTATTCTGCTGCAGCCAGACTGCGACAAAAATCTTACCAGATTACTTCTAAATATGATTAAAAGCATTCAGCAAAGTAGCAAAGTACAAAACCAACATAAAAGAAATCAAGAGCTTTTATATACAAAAATAACGAACCCACTGAGGAACAAATCAAAATAGCAATTCCACTCATAATAGCTTCAAACCAAGTAAAAGAAAATACTCAAAAATAAATTTAACCAAGGAGGTGAGGACTCTCTACAAGGGAAGTTACAGAACACTGACAAAAGTAATAGAAGACATTAGACGATATAAAGACCATCTGTGTTCATGGACAGGCAGACTCACTATTGTTAGGATGGCCATATTATCATAAGTGGATTACAGATTCGCCAATCACAAAAATCCATCATAAAATTAAGATGAAATAAAAATAACAAAAAAAAAACCCAGAATATCAAAGCAATACTTAGAAAAATAGAAATACTGGAGATACAGATAGCACCATGTTCAATTTCAAGTTATAATACAGAGTCATAGTAACAGAAACAGCATAGTATAAGAAACACACACACACACACACACACACACACACACACCAATGGAATATAATAGAAGACAAAGAAACAAAACCATACAAATACAATCATCTGATTCTTGACAAACCAAAAATATATGTTAGGGAAAAGACAACCTTTTAAGCATATTGTGTTACGTGAAATGCATATCTATATATAGAACCATGGAACAAGATCCCTATCCGTCACCCTAAACAAAAGTCAACTCAAAATGTGTTATACCTAGAAAGGGGGCCAGAAACTTTGCAATTACTTCAAGAAAATATAGGGGAAAGACTCCAACTTACAGGCACAGGAAATAGTTTTCAAAATAGGATTCCTATAGCTCAGGAAATAATACCAAGAATCAATAAATGGGATGGTACCAGTTTTAAAAGACTTCTGAATAGTAAAGGAAACAACATTGAAAGTTCTTACCAAATGGGGTAAAATCTATGCTTCCAAGAGAGGATTAATATTCTGAATACATAAATAACATGAAAAACTCAACATCAAAAAAATGATCATCCATTTAATAAATTAACTGAAAATAAAATTATTAAAAGAAGAAACACAATTGACCAGAAATTATATAAAAAATTCAACATTTTTTTCCTCTTAAAAATGCAAATCAAAACTACTGAAGTTCCATTTCATTCCAGTCATAATGAATAGAAATCATTAACCATAAAAACAACAATTAATGCTGATGAGGATTCGAAAGAAAAGGAGCCAGTATATAACTTTGGTGTACAACAATATTATAACAATGCACAATAAATATGTATATTATTTATGCACCCATAAAAAAGAGGATTCTAGAGAAAATGAATTGATTAATTCATACATGTTCCTCCTTGCTCATTTTATTCTTAATTTTAGCTATGGACATTATATCTTTCTCTATATTTTTTAAATAGGAGAAGTTTTTACAAGGTAGGCAAACAATATAATGTGACAAACATTATTGCGATTGACATTGACATGATCTCTTCTGGATTTAAGATTTTTCTGTGTAGGAAAAGAGTGATTCAAGATCTCTGTTTTAGGTAAATTTGTTCTCTTTTCTGACATCTTTTGGGGAAAAAAATAGGGATCAGGCAGGAAAATTAATGCACAGAAGGACAAATTGGGCTAATATTTCTTATAGAAAAGACATTTAATTTCCCTTAATGTGACTAACTTTGGTGTTGTCTCTCTTTATCTTTGAGTCAATTATGTTGTAACAACCAAGACCAGCATGTACACTAGGAGACAAATTCAAGATGGCCACTGGACTTGCAGTGGTTAGGCTTGCTTCCAGGACACCAAGAGGAGTGTTCCTGATTATAAATGATCTAGGGTATTCGTTAGGAATAAAATTTTTACTGTTTGAGATCATAATCCAAAGTTATCAGTTTATACATTATTCCACTGCCTAGAATGTCATCTGCTTACCTGGTGACCATGAGAGATCACAGAATGAGGACTCAACATTTTGGAGGACTCAACATTCTTTTCATTACTGAACTGCTAAGCAAGATTCTTTAAAGCATAGGAAAAAAAGCCAGTGTTATTTTTGAATAATGGGTCATACACTGTGGAGATCAGTGAAAAAATAAATAGAAGACTTTTCTCACTTATATTGGCAGCTATACAAAGTATTGCCTTCCTGGATAAATCAAGTCAAAATTGCATCAGAATAGAATATATTATTGACATTTTATAGTCATTTGCACAGCAGTATCTATCTAAGTAATCATTCTGGAAATTGCAAAAAAAATTGAATATGGAATTTCATATATGATAATGCTGAATTCTCAAATAAGCATAAAACATATGATGCTTTACGTAAGTGATTCTGGAATAGGTATAGTGTCTTATAGAGTCATGTGGAGAAGGTTAAAATTGGATCCGCTCCTCAAATATCAGGATAGATATTTCAAGTGGAATTAGATTTAAGCATAAAAATAAAGATAGAAAAGTGAAAAACAAAAACCTTGGTGACACACTCATAGATAAGTTGGGAGTATATGATATTATTAAACTCTTATGTGTTTAATGAGAAAATAGTGACAAATTTGATCATATACATTCATGTTAAAAATCATCACATCGGATTAAAAATACAAACCACATACAGAGAAAAGGACGCACTAAACACTTAACAGCACTTTTTTTATGCTAAGAATGTGCTATACCACTGAGATATCCCCACATCCCAAATAAGATCTTTTTAAATATAGAATAAAAGATCAACAGAAAGAAAATGTGCATAAGCTATGGGCAAACACTGCATAGAAAAATATATTGCAAATAATATGTTCATATGTGTAGCATTTGCACTCAAAATACAAGTTTTAAAAATTTAAATCCTAAAAGAAGAGTGCAAATAATTTTATTTTCTGAAAAAAAAAAAAAGAATTTTAGAGTTTTGAACCCTAACCACAATGGGTACAAGTGATCATAGAATTCTGAAATTTTGAATATCTTTAACAAAGTCTACAAAAGCAATTTCAATTATCTTCCCATCAATGAAATTAAATAGAAAATGAATTAATTTTAGATAAACATGTCCATATAATGAACATTTCAGTGAAAAAGAATTGGAGATATTTAAGAATGCATTTTAAAAAATTTTTGCTATCATAAAATTTAAAATAAAATATTGGCAATAACATTATTTTTAATTTAAAAATAATCTAAGAAATGACCACATTTATGATGAAAATAGTTATTATTAAGACAATATTCATATAAAATATGATATATGTTTATTAGAAAGAGAAGTAGGGCCTTACCTCTTTTACTTCGAATTCTATTTCAATTTTTATTTTATTGTCAAGAAGGGTTTTAAAAATAATTTGCATGCTGGGCTGGGGTCATGGCTCAGTGATAGTAGTATCCTCAATATTAAATAGAGTTTGATGTTATATTGAGGAGACTACTACCTTAATATTCATTCTCCTTCTCAAAACTTTATACTTATTTAGTGATATTTCATGCAAAGTACAACATGTGAAATCACAAAAAATTTGAGAAGCTACCATTGTCACAACCAGCAAGACAATTCATTCAGGGGTAACCAAACCTGTTGATGAAGGAATGGAGAAAAGACAGACATAGAGAAAAATCTGGGGCTTGGTGGTTCAGCCAGCCTCTGATGGAGGAAGACTGACCATGAGGAAGCTCAGTACATTTATTATATAAGTTTAACATTAAAAGGCTTATTGTGGGAAAGTTAATTCAAAGCAAGCTAAAGCATTAAGGTCATGAGTTTGAGCAACCCGGTTATTAGTGTCAGATTACACACATAACTTTTTACCCCTGAGCAGCTGTCATCTGAAACTCAAGGTTAAGAACTGAATAGCTCTGTGCTGGGCACAGAACCCCCATTGATCAGGGCATCACCATAACAACTGGGCTATCTTTTCTTCACCTTCACCCCAAAAGTTCTCCAGGGGGGCATGGCCTCTGTCACAGGACAGTTTAATACCCACAGTTCAGTCACTGCTCCTAACATACCATAGTATTTATGATAATAGGAGTCAACTGTCCATTGAGCACACATCCTGGGAATGTTTTTGTTACTTGGAAATAAAGCAAATAGCACAGCCCACATCAAAATGAAAGTGTTAAGAGTGAGAACTCTTGCTCTATTTTTTTTCAATTTTAACTACAAATGATTTATTCATACCTATATTGTTCTTACATTTTTAAATTTATTCAAACCTATACTGTTCTAACAATTTTTTTTATTCTAAAATGGCAAATGTGAATCTTCCTTCTTTTATCTATTGGTATATATTTAAATACATATTAAACCAATATCCTAATAAAAGTCAGTGGTCTAATCAAAGATCCACTCTCATTTTCTTTTGTGAAACACAATCTGCATTTAAAAAAATCTCCTCTGCAATTCATATATCAAAGAAAGTCAATGAAGGACTTATCTTAGAATTAATGACAAAAACACCATAATATTAGTTCTGACATCAATTGCTGCCTTTAGCAGTGAATTTCAAGTCAGTCAACCATTACTTCTATTTAATGAAAATAATTACCTCTGCAAATCTCAAATCCTCCAACTGAATGAAAAGAAAACAAAACTGGATTTAGGGGGAAAGAAATCTTGTGCTTAAAAAAATTAAAACATAAATCCCATTATGCCTCAGCTTCCCATAGATAGGATGTCCTAACATCCCACCTAAATTAGGTGTCCTATATATGGGACACTGGGATATAATGAGTAAAAAACGTAAGGAAGAAAATGTATATATATTTAGTGTACATGCAGCAACTTGGTATTTTCTCAAGATGCCATGCTTGATTGATTATATTTACATTCTAAACACTTCTCCTATCCTCCTAATGTTCTTTTTTTTTGAATCATAAACAGTAGTTGTTCTTAGCTATGATTTTCCTTTCCACAGTTTGAGTTACATTAGGTCAATCATGTCTCACACATATTAAATGGAAATTCTAGATATAAACAATTTATAAATTTGAAGTGTTATAACAATTTTTTATTTTATTCTTCTTGTTCTTAATCACTTTAATAATTTATAAATTAAAATTTATAACATGAATGCATGAATAGGAAGAAACAGTATATTAGACTTTAGTACTGTCTGAGGTTTCACACATCCATTTTGTGTCTTGGAGTGCACATTCCATGGATAAGATGGGACTACTAGAATTTAATTAAAAAGAATCTCAATATTTATCTGTAAAAGTGAGGAATCATAAAAACATATCCCAAAAAACTATTAATAACCTAAAATAAAAAGCATATTATTTTAAATTATTAAGACCCACTATACTAATACCCATCAGTTTATTCAATGAATAAATTATGCATAGAGTTATCCATGTTCCAAACATTTTTTTTTTCTGATTGCATCATTGTAGAATTGTTAAATAATAGCTCTGTCTTCTGCAGCTTTCTTCTGGGGTCCTATATCTTCTCAACACTTAGATGGACTATGGGCTTAATTAATGACCTAGTTATCCCCAACTTCCACAGTCACAAATTCCTATTGATGCTCTATGTTGTGACACATTATCTGAAGCTATGTTCCCCCCTCCATGACATGGGCAGCACACCCAGCTGTGTGTGTGCTTCAAAGTTTTTAGAAGACTCATTCTAAGGCTGGCTTTTTAGATAGTTTCTAAGTCCTTTCTGGAAAATCCAGAGGAACACCAAATGTAACTACCTAGCTTTTTAAAATCTGCCCTCTCTGAGCGTCTACATTTATTTGGATATGACCATCTCAGGTTTATACGAAGATTTTCAAATAGGGGTTGAACCTCATTGTGCTCTTCTCTGGGTTTGCTTCATAAGACCCTTACATGTCATCTTCTAAGAATTGTTGCAACTGAAGGAGAAACTTCAGAACACAAAAGTCTAAAAGCTTTTTTTATTATTATTAAGGACATTTTTCTCCCTTTGTGAACTTTTCTTATAGAAATGAATGATTTATAGGACCAAAGACACCAAATCAATTCCCGAAGTTAAATATGATAAGATAATGTAATCCTCAATGAAATGCCATTTACTTTTGCTTTGGGGATTGACACAATGATTTTAATATTTTTATGAAAGAATATTTTCTGAGAGTATTTGTAAATGCATGGAAGATAAAAGCAGGCCTATTTCAAATAGGCCAAATGCTGAACACATATTGTATGCTAATAAGGAGATTTCAGCACTGACTCAGGAACAAACAAGTACACCAATGGAAAATAATACAATACTTAAAGCATCTACTAATATATAAGGTATTTCTGTTTGGCAATATGTGTTTTATTGCTTTTCCCATATGAAGAAGAAATTTTAAATGTGACTGCATTCTTACTCCATCTATTCCAGGAGATTAAAATTTGAATGCAAAACTGAAAAACAATGTAACACTTATCAATAATTTAGAAAAAAATTTGCATACATTATACAGATAAGATGTTTTATAAGCAAACCAGAAAATTCAAATTTATAATAATATAGTCATATTAGAGACCACAAAAATTACATATTCCATAGTCCAGTGTTATCTATTAGAATTTTTTTGAGTCAAGGAAATATCCTACATCTGAGCTTTCAATATAATAACCAGTAGTCACATGTTAAGCCCTTGAGTTGACAGTCTGACTGAAATACCAAATCTGGAAAATGGCTTTTTTTTGGAAAATGCCCTTATATGCATGATACCAGTGTGTTAACTTTTAAAAAATGGCATGTTATTCATCTAAAATCAATAATTGCTCATTTAAATTGGTAACTGATTGATTTTACAACAAAATATTAAAAATAAAAATCATTCAAAAACACATTTGACATCTAAGTACGGTGGCACACACCTGTAATTCCAGTGCTCAGAAGGCTGAGGCAGAAGGACCTCAAGTTCAAAGCCAGTTTCAGCAGCTTAGCAAGACGCTGACCAATGTAGTGAGACCCTGTCTCAAAATAAAAAGAAAAAGGGATGGGGACTTGGCTCAGCAGTTAAGAACCCCTGGCTTCAATTTCAGATACAAAAAAGAAAGCATTCATAGAAGAGCACACCTATCTTAAAAGTAAATGGGGAAATGCAGGGAGCATCAACCTTCATAGGATTCAAAAGTATCAATGTGAAATACTTATTAATTTCTCATTCATCAAACTGAGGAAACAATACAATAAAATCCATGTTAATATACAACCAGTAGGGATTAGAAGGAGATATGTATTGGCAGTCATTTATTTCCTACACAATATTCATTACAACTTAAAAGCAATGTGTTATTAGGTGTTAACATGAACTTGAAGGTAACCTTGATTCAGAAAGTGCAACAATCCCACTTCCAAAAATTCATCTCAAAAAGAAAAGCACAACTTATAGTGGCAAATATGCAAAGCTATCTCCGGTACTAAGAAATAAAATAAAAGTAAAATAACATTTGAAAGAGTGAATATTTATTATTACCAAATTTACTGAATTAATTGTAGGGACATTGATGTAATTGAAATCTGAGATTAATTGGAATGAAACTCATTAAGGAATGAGTTGAAGAAATAAGTAATGGTCAGGAAATTATATTTACTACTTTCCTATTTTTATGAAACAATGACAAAAATTGCTGCCTGTGGCTATTTGTAATCTAGCTTCCACTGAAATATTTAAAAAGCAAATCTTACTCCCAGAGATTGATTTGCTTCTAGTAGAACTGACTCTCTCTCTCTCAACCATCCCCTGCTCAAAGCTCCTCCTTCACCATTACTAGATTCTGAATGGCCATTTTTGAAATAAGCTTAGTCATCAGATATTTTTTTCTATAAAGCCACCAGAAAATATCTCATTATGCCCTAAACATTCTTGCTTCCCTCAATCACTGAAGAATTTTTAGCTCTCACAGTACAACACATTTAATTCGAAACCTCTTCATCACATTTATTTGCATATCTCTTATCCCTTCCCTAAAGCTCCATACTCAGGATTGCCCTTGATCTCTTAAATTCAAGGTCTATAATTGGAGAAAACCACCTGTTCCAAACTCTTCCTTTAAAACTGTCAATACTTTCTTGCTATAAATGTTGCTATTAAATGTTTTTTTAAGTGGTGTCTGTTGTATGTGTGTGTGCACACACATAAGTTATGCACACACACGTAACTTGATACATCCACATGCCACTAAATCTGGAGTTGGTATTAACATTTTTAACCTATTTATTTATTTATTTATTCTAATTTGTTACACATGACAGTGGAATGCACTGTGACCATGATATATAAATGGAGTATAACTACTCATCCCTCTGGTTGTACATGATATAGAATCGCACCCATCATGTAATTATATATGTACTTAATAGTGTCTGATTCATTCCACTATTCCTCCTACCCCCATTCCCACTCTCTCCCTTCACTCTTCTCTGCCTAAAGTGCCTCTATAATTCACTATCCCTCCCCACCCCCACTGTAACTATGAATTGCATCTACAAATCAAGAAAGTATTTGGCATTTGTTCTTTTTTTGGGGGGGTGAATTGGCTTATTTCACTTAGCATATTCTCTAGTTCAATCCATTTACCTGCAAATGCAATAATTTAATTCTTCTTTAAGGCTGAGTAATATTCCATTGTTTATATATACCACATTTTCTTTATCCATTCATCTGTTAAAGGGCATCATAATTTAGCTATTGTGAGTTGAGCTGCTATAAATATTGAGGTTGCTCTGTCATTGTAGTATACTGATTTTAATACCTTTGGGTACAAACCCAGGAATGGGATAACACGGTCAAATGATGTTTCCTCTTCAAGTTTTCTGTGAAATCTCCAAACAGCTTTCCATAAGATTTGGACAAATTTGAGTCTTACCAGGAATGAATGAGTGGATTTTCCCACACATCCTTGCCAACACTTATTATTGCTTGTATTTTGGTAATTGCCATTCTGACTGGAGTGAGATGAAAACTTAGAGTAGTTTTGATTTGCATTTCTCTAATCACTAGAGATGATGAACATTTTTTTAATATATTTGTTGATAGATTTTATTTCTTTTTCTATGAAGTGACTGCTCAGTTTTTAACCCCATTTACTGATTGGGTTGTGTGTTTGTTTGTTTTGCTGTTATGTTTTTAAGTTTTTATATATCCTGGACATCAGTGCTCTAGCTGAGGTGCATATGGTAAAGGCTTTTTACCATTCTGTAAGGATCTCTCTTCACATTATGATTGTTTTCTTTGCTGAGAAGAAGCTTTTTAGTTTGAATCCATCCCATTTATTGATTCTTGATTTTACATCATGTGCTTTAGGAGTCTTTTAAGGAAGTCAGATAATACACCAACATGGGTGTTGATTTAATGTCCTGCTCCTTCCTGGATTCATTTATTATTTCTAGAAGTTTTCTGGTGTATTTTTTGAAACTTCTAAATATAGAACCATGTCATAAGCAAAGAGTGATAGTTTGAGTTCTTCTTTTCCTGGTCATATCCCTTTAATTTCATTCTCCTGTCTAACTGTTCTGGCTAGAGTTTAAAGAACCATTTTCAATAGTAGTGGTAAAAGAGGGCATCCTTGTCTTGTTTCAGTTCATAGAGGAAATACTTTCAATTTTTCTCCATTTAGAATTATGTTGGCCTCAGGTTGAGCATAGACAGCTTTTAAAATATTGATGTATGTTCCTACTATGCCTAGTTTTTTTCTAGTGTTTTTGAAAATGGGGGGGATGGTTTCCTGAATTTGGTCTAATTTTTTTTTTCTGTCTCTATTGAGATGTTCATATGATTTTTAAAATTATTTTAGTCTATTTATGTGATGAATTATATTTATTGATTTCCGTATATTCATCCAACCTTTCATCCCTGGGATGAATCATGGTGCATTATCTTTTTAATATGATTTTGCAGGTGATTTGTTAGAATTTTGTTGAGAATTTTTGCATGTATGTTCATGAGGGATACTGGTCTGAAGTTTTTTTTCTTTGATGTGTCTTTTTCTTATTTTTGGTATCAGGGGGATATTAACTTCATAGAATGAGTTTGGAAGGTCTTCCTCCTTTTCTATTTTATGGAATAAATGGAATAGCATTGGTGTTAATTCTTCTTGTTTCTTTTAGAAGGTCTTTAGAAATTGACTGAGAATATGTCTGGTCCTTGGCTTTTCTTGGTTGGTGGGCTTTTGATGGTGTCTTTTATTTCATTGCTTGAAATGTATCTGTTTAAATCTTGTTTGTCCCCATGATTCAGTTTGGGTAGTTTATATGTCTCTAGAAATTTTTCAATGTTTTTCTATTTTATTGGAGTATAAATTTTCAAAATTATTTATGATAATTATTATATTTTGTAATTATTATTTCTAATAATTATCTTCTGTATTTCAATGGTGTCCATTTTGAACAAATAGGGGTTTCCATCCTCATATCAGATAAAGTGGACTTCAAACCAAAGTTAATTAAAATGGAAAAAGAAGGGCATTTCATAGTGATTAATGGAACCATTCATCAATAAGACATAGCAATTATAGCAATGGAGCATCTATGTACATCAAGCAAACCTATCTCAAATTGAAGAATCCAATAGAACACCACACAATAATACTCAGTGACTTTAATACATCTCTCTCATTACTGGATAGATCTTTCAGACAAAAATTAAATAAAGAAACTATAGAACTGAATAATACATTCAATAATTTAGACATAAGAGACATATATGTTTATATAATACTTCATTCATCAACAAGCAAATACACTTTATTCTCAGCAGCACATGGATCTTTCTCTAAAATAGACCATATTTTATGTCATAAAGCAACTCTTACTAAATACAAAAAAATGGAGATAAGCCTTGCATTCTATCAGATCCTAATGTAATAAAATTAGAAATCAATGATAAAATAAAAAATAGAAGCTATATAACACCTTGAGACTAAATAATACACTATTTAATGATGAATAAATAGGAGAAGAAATCAATAATGAAATAAAAAAATACTTAGAGGTAAATGAGACTACTCATATAATAGATCTAAATATCTGGGACACTATGAAGGCAGTACTAAGATGAAAGTTCATTGCATTTAGCTCATTCATTAAATGAATAAAAAGTCAATGAGCAAATGACCTAACATTGTATCTCAAAGCCTTGGAAAAATGAACTAAACAATACAAAAAAATAGAAAGCTGGAAATATTTAGAATCAGAGCTAAAATCAATGAAGTTGAAACAAAAGAAACAATTCAAAAAATTGACCAAAAAAAAGTCATGTCTTTGAAAAAATAAATAAAATTGATAAATACTTAGCAATGCAAATGAATAGAAAGAAAGAAAAAATCTTTTATTTATTTATTTATTTATTTATTTATTTATTTATTTATTTATTTATTTATGGGTGGTGCTCAGGATTGAACCCAGTGTCTCACACATGCTAGGCAAGTGTTTTATCACTGAGCTACAACCCGCAACCCTAAACTTTTTATTTTGCTCCCAAATTGTCAAAGGACTTGCTATGTAACTATATTTACATATCTACAGGTATGTAGACATTTATGTGTTTGTATATATGTGTATATATATATGTCTGTGTATATATTGGGGGTGGGGCATTTCTAGTCTTTTCATTTATTTTATTGTATTCAAGCTACTACCTAGGATCATTTCCTTACTCAAAAACAGTTTTGCTCTTATCCACATCCTCTGTGATTTTATTTGCAAATATATTACATTTCCACATTTTATAAGACTGATAATATAGTTTTACTTACAATTTCTCTTTAAGCAGTCAAGAGAAGAAAGAATTAAAAATGTGCATTTGGGCTTTAGTTGTGGCTCTGTGGTGGAGTGCTTACCTAGAATGTGTGAGGCACTGGTTTTATCCTCAGTTCCACATAATAAATAGATAAAATGAAGGTATTGTGTTCATCTATTATTTAAAAAATTTAAAAACTAAATATGCATTCATGCTGTTTATTATAATAGATAATAATCTTAACTGATTCTGTTTTTGCTCTAATTACCATCTCACCTTGTTGAATTTTAATCTTAAAGAACTTTCTTCAGAATTTTTAGAAGATGTGTATTCTTAAAAGAATTCTCTCATCTATTTACTTATATTAGAATATATCAATTCACTTTTTGTTTTATTTTTATTTATTTATTTGTTCTTTAGTTTATACATGTAAAATATATTTTGACATTATATATATGAAGTACAACTTCCTGTTTTTCTGGCTATACATGATGTGGAATTACATTGTTCATGAATTCATACATGAACATAGGAAAATAATGTCTGATTCATTCTACTATCTTTCCTATTTCAATGCACGTTTGATTATTAACAGATAATTATAATGTATTTTCATTTTTGGTTGATGATTTTTTTTATATTTTTTCAATAATAATTTGAATAAGTCATCCACTAAGTATGTAATATATTTGCAAATAAAATCACAGAGGACATAATGAGAAATGTAGAATATATAAAGAAAAAGTAGAATATAAAAAGGAAAAGAAAAATAAAGTGAAAGAGAGGTATATCTGACATATCTTTAGGATTTAAGTTAACATAAATCATGAACATATACAGCCAGTACACTGAAGTAGTTACCTGATACTTGAATCTTTATTGAACGAATATAAAATTGTAGGTACATGTCAAAGTTAGATTTGGCTATGAATTTCTACTATTTGGCGTGATAAAATCCAGAATGTGAAAGTATAGATTGTGTCATTATAAATATTAAAGAAACAATTTGAACAGCATTTCTACTGGTGAAAAGTGTTTAATTTCCATATTTCTAGTACCAGATTTCTAGTTCCAGATTTCTAGTACCAGAATGTAGGCATACTACATTCTCCTCCTGTCCTTAAAATTTAACAAAACATATTAAAATAATTAAATAAATACTTATAAAGAGTCTCTGAAAGGTGGAAAGAAGAAAATAAACTGGTTACGTTTCTTTAACTTGAAGAAGAATGTCATGAAAAATTTCACTAAGGAACTAGTTAAAGAATACATAATGGTCAGAAATTTATATTTAATACATTTCTATTTTTTGAAGCAATGACAAAAATTGCTGCTTAAGACTATTATAGTCTAGTCTTAGTACTGCCACTATAAGATTTAAATGAAGGTCTCACCCCCAAAGACAGATTTTCTTCTTGCAGAACTATCTATTTACCATCCCCTGCCCAAAGCCTGCTTTTTGAATTTGTTGATGTTTACTCTTATTCCCTACAACCCAACCCCAGTATGCACATTGGGCAGATCTGACAACTAGCATTAGAGAATTGAAAATACACACACACACAAACACACACACACACACACACACACACACACACAACACAACACACAGACACCAGTCAATCTCTGGACAAACTGCTATGAAAGGGGAAGATCAAAAGACATCTAAAAAAGGGACTCATCCATCAAACTATATTCAATGGTAATGACAGCACCAGTGAATGTCACAGTGCTGGGAGCCATCA
The DNA here is from genome assembly GCF_048772815.1 of Callospermophilus lateralis. Taxonomy (NCBI): domain Eukaryota; kingdom Metazoa; phylum Chordata; class Mammalia; order Rodentia; family Sciuridae; genus Callospermophilus; species Callospermophilus lateralis. The sequence continues at coordinate 106,338,459 of NC_135315.1, forward strand.
GCCAAGTAGGTATGACAATTTCCTTGCCAGTGTACTCCCATGCTGTCTAGTGGAAGGACTCCAGAAAGGTGACCTTGCTCAAGGACCAGGGCGGATCCGTGTTTAGGGTTTCCCCGGTTTAGCATAATAGAAGATTAGGGTGTTCCCCATTTAGAATAGGGTGTATCCTGCTGCCTGAGTTCCTCTTGAGTTCTTAGGGTCAGACAGTATATTTGAGAGAGAGAAGCCCAGTGAAGGTGTGGATTTGGGCAGAGAACGTGGATTTCCCCAGAACGTGTTTGTAGACGGCAGGTGTGAGTTCGGGAATAAAGAATTGCTGTTTGAATCTACAAGCTGTGTGGAGGCTCCTGATTTGTGCCCAGCCGGAGACTGCGGCATCACAGAGTGGCACATCTATCACCCAACATCTCTGTATATGACAAAATCCCAGTTCCCATAGGTCCAGTATTGCCTCTTTTTCTTCCACCCAACAGCCAAAGGTAAACTCCTAGTTCTCACTGAGGGGTTGTTGGCTGACCAGGTAAGTGATACCTTCCCCCAATAGAACCAGCAAAGGTAAACTTGGTGTTCATGGTACTGGGTGTGTGAACAAGAGGCCAGAGGAAACACTTTCCACCCAGTACCCGATATTGTCTAGCTAGAAACATAGGGGAATCCTAGAGTAGTACCTTCTGTCTCAGTAACCAGCACCCACTGACTGCAGAAGGAAGTTTCCAGGAGCCAGAACAAGAAAGATGAGCAGAACAGGCTTTCAAGTTGTGAGCCATTAGGTGGTGAAGCGTATAGAATAAAAGAAATGTTGATCAAAAAATACAAAGTATCTTTGCAAAAGAAGAATAAATCTTAGTGATCTATTCCATGGTGACTATGTTTAATAATAATCTATTGTATATTTCAAAATTACTAAAGTCATAGATTTTAAATGTTCTCACTATAAAAAAAATATGAAATATATGAGCTGATGGATATATTAATTAGCTTGTATGGTAATATCATACTGTATTTCATAAATATATACAACAATTACATTAATTAAATTAAGAGAAGGCTGAGTGTGAAAGATTAAAGAAAAAAATCAATAATCTTCTAATTTAACATCCAAACAGCAATCAAAGATCACAGGTTAATATCAAGAACTAGAAAAGACAATGAAAATAAAGTGATAGCAAGTCAGATGAATCTAGATTTTGGACTTATCTAACAAAGATTTTAAAGCAATCATCATAACAATGTTTCAAAAAACTAGTTCATTTCAGTTTGTATGAGCACCTCTTTGAAAATACAAACCTGTTTTGTTGTTGTAGTTGTTGTTTCACTTACAGAAGAATTGGTATTTTGCAATGACCTTGATTCCTACATGCTAGTATTGAGGAGCTCAAAAGAACTTTAGTCCACAGATAACGTCCCTTTGAGTTTGAAAGACAACCAGAAAATCTTTATATCTGGAAAGTTGTAATATCAAATATCTACAATAGCTACTTGGTTTGAATTTTAAGAATCATCAAATCTTTTCAAACCTAATTTATCTAGTGAGACTTTAATATAATATAAATACCTGGATCTTCCTCAGATGAATTAGATAATATGGTAGTCTGGATCAATATTTTTTTTAAGATCATCCATGTGATCTGACATCTAGTTATGATAAAAAAAATAAAGTATTAAATCACCAATAAGGCAGAAAGAACATCTGGTTCTTTCTACATCTCAATTCATAGAAAATCTAGACAACAAAGCTGACTACATAAAACTTAAGAATATTTTAGCAAAGCACTTTTTAAATCTGCCATTGCTAAAAGGTAAGAATATTTTAGCAAAGTGCTTTTGATCTGCTTGAATAAAAAAACAAGAATGCTTTCACAAGAATGCTTTCTTAGTCTTCTAACTACCATGATAAAAATTTGGTGCAAAAATTTAAACAATCATATATGGATTGAAACATAACAATATTCTCTGATATAACCCTGATTTTCTCCATGATAATTGTTTTTAGAAAAAATAAAAAGTGAAAAAGCACCAGGTGCAGTGGCCTGTAATCCCAGCAGCTTGGGAGTCTGAAGCAGGAGATCACAAATTCAAAGCCAGCTTCAGCAAAGGCAGGGGCTAAGCAACTCATTGAGACCCTGTCTCTAAATAAAATACAAAATAGGACTGGGAATGTGACTCAGTAGTTGAGTGCCTCTAAGTTCAATCCCTGGTATGAAAAAAAAAAAATGAGAAAGCAAGAAAGAGAATGTCTGTCATTCTCTTTGTCTCTCCATCCACCTTTCTAGCATACAGAGGACAACTAGGGCTGGAGCACAGAAAATAGCATTTCAAATTTATTACTTTTTTTAAAATTAACTATAAAGATTTTTATGTAAGTTTTATAAGCTAAAATTTATCTGAATTTTATTATTTTGCTATTTTTGACATACCATTTTTGAAACTTATGATTTAATCTATTGATACCAAAGAATATTCACCAATTACTTAATAAGAGGAGAACTGGTTGTAGTGGAAATGAGCTTCCAACTTTTATCCTATTTATCTTTGTAATTTCTTACTTTATAAATATCTTATCATTCTTGTCCCTGTTTGTGAAAAATGAGAATGACTTGCATCATTTTAAAAAATCCTAAAAGAAAATTGAAGTTTAAAAGATTGTAAGATTTGGTATATTAAACATATGTCTCCATAGCAACTTTATTGTGAAATGTAATTTGTTTTCTTTCATCTGGAATCTCCTATTTTAAATGATGTCATACAGAAAGTGGACTACTTATAATATTGATAGTAATGTAAAGTACTGAATGTTATTAATATGTAATATTTTATAATTTATTTTCTTGTATATTCAAGTTATATAATGTTATCTTCTTAGAAAATTCAATTGTGATTTGCTCATTTTTAGTATTTGTCTATTTATTTATTTATTTTTATTTTTTTTTCAGTTTCTATTTTCTACTTAGAGCATAGTCTAAGATGAATAACGAAACTTAACAAGCACAGTGAACAGTACTGGTTCATCTTTTTGACATTAATGGAATTCTTATCTCCATGATGTGACTGTGAATTTATTCTATTTCAAGCAATAGAAATCTATGAAGTATTCCTTCTATTTTTAGGTTTATAAGTCTTTATGTAGGAATAGACTTTGAAATTTAATCAATGATTTTGTCATGTACTGAGAATAATATGTGGAGCTGAAAATTGAATAGCTGTAACAAACTAAGTACTCAGCTGGATATGATTTTCTGATACTTTATGTAGAACTTTTCACTTTTATTCATAAGGAAGATCAAAGGTGGAAATCATGTCTTTTCATTATTTGTCCTTTTAATTATACAAAGATATGTAAATGTTGGGGGAGTGATCTATCACTGAGTATATGCTAAAACTATGCATATGAAAGAACATAACTTTAATGTCTTTTCATTCCTGTGATATAATTTTGAATAATTCAAATTTGTGTTACTTATTGAATCAATTTCATCAAACTATATTTTCTTAAAGTCATTAAATTTATCTCATATTTTAAATACATTGCTATATGTATGAGTGCATAAATGCATTAAAAATACTCAGTATGTATAATTATATTAATTGTGAATAGGTTAATTTGTACCTTCCTTAAATAACCCTGTAATAGTCTTTCCAAGGTTCATAGTATTTTTATAGTTTCCAAAGTATATGTTTAATGATTAAATTTGATATTTTTCTATTTCTAACATTTTATTTATTTATTTAGCATATTGGATTATTACCCTGATACAATTATCTACTGTTCCCTATAACTTATAAATAAGTAAAGTTTTGGTAGAATCTAAATAATATGTAAAACTATATCTATTTAATAAATATATTAAGAGGTATGGGCCCTAACTATACTGATATAGACCTATAAAAATTCCACTAAACCCTCTTTGTATTGGGATGTATTATTTTTTTAAATATTACTATTTTATATATTACATATTAGTAGTATATAGCTTAACATGTAGTATAAATATATTTCCATTTATCTTACTCTCATTCTTTTTGTGCATTTCATATATATTTTATACCCAGGAAAAACTTTTCAATTCTTTTTTTTTTTTTTGTACTAATTTAGCCGACTTATTAAAAAAGAAAAAAAAAAGGGACAGGATAAATAATGAAAATAATTCCAAATATAAAACAAACAAATAAATTATGTTTCTCTCATGTATTTGTAAAATTGAAATGACCAGCTATTCAAGACCAGCTGCTAAATACTTTTAATGGTAGTAGAAATTACTCCTTAAGAATTTGTATTAATCAAAGTATTTTTCTAACACACACAAAAAATGATTGCTACAAAAATGTATGCTCCCATGTTGTCCAGAAAACACAAGAGAGGAAAAACAGCTTATTGAGAGATAAAGAGATTAGAGAAAATGGAATAATAATGAATTGAAGAAATCAAGTGAAAAATAGTAAATTTAAAGACTAAGTTCTTTATTTAATAGACAAAACAGGATCAAAGCATATAAAGTCATTTTAGCAAATAAAATAGTGATAAATCAAAGCTTGAAATGCAGAAAAAATAATGTCAGCTAGTTTAGAAGAGAATTCATGTTGAGATAGGTTAAAAATACTGCCATTCAAAATACACTTTTAAAAGAGAAGAAAGTTTAATACTTTATATAATTCAAACCTACAAAGATATATGAATACATCAGGAGAATCTATCTTAAACTCAATTTCTCATCTAATCATGAAATGGAAAATGTCCTTTTGTATGAAATGGTCATCACTCAGTATACCAAGATTTTATAGAAGCTAAAAGCAAAAATATTTAAGAGATTATGGTAATAACATTTGAAATAGCATAAAGAAATGATAGGATTGTCATGAATAAAAAATGTCATGAACTATACTTAATTTTATCTCATATTTCATGTGAATGTTTTATGATAGCAAAGTACACTTTTAAAAGAAATATTTGAGGGCTGCACTTGATTGGAATTGTAACACAAAAATTTTGACAGATTCTGTTTTTAAGTACTGATTTCTTCCATTTACAGTTATATTTATGCATGTAATATTCTTTCAAAACTATTCCTTAGCTGTCAATCAAGCAACTCTTTTTGTATATTATAGCAATCCCAAATGATTGGGATAAAAATCAAATATGGTATATAAATACATAAAGAAACCAAATTAGGCTGTGTCCATGTTTGTTATCAAGAAAACAGACTAAGATTTTAAAGTAAATTGAAGCAGCTCATTATACTCTTTTCTAAGTGTATGCAGTGTGTTGTGGGGCAGTGTGTTCTGGGGCAGGAAAACACACCCAAGTCCCTGTTTTGTCCAAATTGAAGAGCCTTTATTTAGCGAGCTGGCTGGTGATGAATCCCCACAGGACCCATGACTGTCTCTGCAAGGAACAGCCCTGAGCCAGAGCTTTTTAGGATATTTAAAAGCAAACACTGCAAAAAACACATCAGGGTTGATGTAGCTGCAAGCAAGCAGGTACAGAAGCTGAATTGGGCAGTTAGTGAGAAAATGCAATGGGTACATTGGTATTTCCCCACAGGATTTCCCATGTTGGCATAGTGGCAAGCAAGCAGAAGGAAAGTGGGTCAAAATGACCTTAGTTCCTTAAAATTTAGAGATTGGTTACTAACGTCTAGACAATCTATTTCTGACAAGGTACATTGCCCAAGAAAGATGGAAACCAAAGGGAACAATTTTACATTGTATAAGAATTACTATTTTGTGTTGGCAAGTATGCTATGCTAGGTAACTATTAATGGGTACAGAGGTGGGACTTTCTTACGGGAGAAGCATTTCTTACATGATATGGAGTCTCGGGGTAAAATGGAGTCTGTTTGGCCATTGCCCATATAGTGTGGGCCATAACATGTGTTATGTGTGTATAATCATTTTGAAATAAATGTATTATTAAAAATGTCATACAGGGGTTGGGGTTGTGGCTCAGTGGTAGAGTGCTCATTTGAGATCCTGGGTTCGATCCTCAGCACCACATAAAAATAAATGAACAAAATAAAGATATTGTGCCCATGTATAACTTAAAAATATCAAAAAAGTAATACATTTTACATTGACATGTCTTAATACTTCATACAATATTGTCTAAAAGTAAAGAATTAACCCTTTTAGTACTATTTAGTGTGAACTGCTTTTTTGCTTTTTGGTGGATGTTTTACAGAGGAACCAGGTAAATTATTAAAATTTGTAAATTCTAATTTATAACTACTAAAAAATTTCTCTCACTTTCAGGCAGGAGGATTCATCCATAATAACAAATTATCTCTGATCTAAAGAAAAACATAAATAATATCATTTTTTAAAAAAAGTGTGTCTCTTTTAAGCAAAAAATGTAAGCAAAGATCTATTTTATATATAGTTTATTGAAAATATGAATGTCCTTTCTTCATAAAAAAGTCAACATTTTTAGAATTTTTAGAGTTTAATAATTTTTTAAACTTCTTAAAGCTTTCAAATTTCTGTCTTAAGATAAATCTCCATTAGGGAGCTAAAATAATGTGTAGTAAATATAGTTGAAACATGTAAAACATGCACAATACATACATTTTTTTAATGTTCTAAAATATGCATCCCTTAAACACCAGACACAATAGTCTTTGATGAGGAAACTCAAATAAATAAAAAATCACTTGCCTTCACATATTTTATGTAGGAGTTGTAAACCTATACTGCATACATGAAAGAATGCTTAAAAGTATTTAACAAATATGTGACAAACTGATCACAAGCCCAAAAATTAACAATGAAGGTTGGAACATGAAATGTCTACCACATCACAGACCAGATCCATATATAACATAAAAGTGGAAAATAGAGTATGAAACTAGAACAGGTCACTATAGAGATTTATTTTAGATTTTAATCTTTCAAATATTTCACAATTTCTTACTGAAAAGAAATATAAACATCACAATTCTTTATATTTTTAATAAGAAATGTTCAGGTTATGGCTCAGTGGTAGAGCACTTGCCTAGCACATGTGCATCACTGGGTTAAATCTTCAGCACTACATGAAAAAAATAAACAAATAAACATATTTTAAAAAAGAAATGTTCAGGGAGGGAAGATGACAGATTAGAGTAAGGGTGTACTCTTCTGTTGCTCCTTAGGTTGAGATTTAAACAGCAAGAATATGGCTTCTCAGGGAGGTGGGTGATTTAGGGAATCCATTGGAATTCAACATTGGAGAGCAAACTAATCATAGAGACACAGAAAGTCAGAAACATTGAACATAAAATAAGGAATAATATATTAGAGACATGCCAATTTAGTTTTTGGTGGTGGTTTTGGAATGGGTAACACAGAGTTATGGTTTAGATATGAGGTGTCCCCCAGAAGCTCATGTGTGAGACAATGCAAGCAATGCAAGATGGTTCAGTGGGGAGAGGATTTGGTTGTGAGAACCTTTACCCAATCAGTGAATTAATCACCTGATGTGCTGCAGTCCAGCTGCAGCAAAATAACGGGGGTGGAGGGGGGTGTGACATGTGACGAACAACTTGTGTACATTGATACAGCAGGAGAGGGAGCCGTTTATTGTAGGACAGGAGTGGTATTTATACATTCCACACAGCTTATCTTAATTAGCATAAACTAGATACATCAGTCAACCAATAAGGAATCTCTACACTTAATGGCTCTCTTCACAAACCACTCCCTCTGGCATTTTGCCAGGCGCCATCCAGACTTGTTTACAGACTCTAACTTTTCTCTGGCAAAATGCCAGGTGCCATCCTGACTTGTTAACAACTCTAACACTGATAGGATAAATTGAATGGTAATTAAAGGCAGGTAGGGTGAGGCTGGAAGAAGTGGGGCATTTGGAGCATAGCTTTAGGGTATATATTTATACCTGGCAAGTGGAGTCTCTCTCTCTCTCTCTCTCTCTCTCTCACTCTCACTCACTGCTTTCTGATCATTTGACCTACTTCCCAACCTCATAGTCTTCCACCATGAGGTTCTGCCTCATCTGGAGCGCTGAGGAATGGAACCTACTCTCCATGGACTGAGACCTCTGAATCTGTGAGCCCTCCCCAAAAAACTTTTCCTCTGCTACAGTTGTTCTGTTTGGGAAAAAGCTGAAAAATGCTGACTAAAACAGATAGACAGAAACAGAGAAAAGCACTTTGAATAAATTTTGCTTGGAAGAACCTGTAGAATAGAGTGATATATGTACCAGAAATATATGGGATTATTGGCTGATGATTATATTAATTAACATGTGTGTTGGATAAAAGACTATAAGCAATATGTCCATGATCTAATGTGAACTGCAAAACTTAAGTAAACTGCAGAACTTAGATAGACTTAGTGATGTAAGTGTCTACACCCTGGGAATACACTTCAAACCTCACACAGCTGCAAGCACAACTGAACTAGGACTTAAAAATCCAGACTTTTGGGGGCCAGCAGGACTAAGAGGACCCAAAGAGACAAGACCTCCATCACTATTGCCCCAGTGATCCAGACTCCTCTGGCCCAGATCGAGTCCCAACAACACAGACTTAAGACATGTTGGGTATAGACTTGGTAAAAACTTAGAATTAGGATGTGTATCTGAAGTGCGATGGACATTAATGAAATAGATTTGGTTGAATCAAACTGTGCCTCAGACTGAGTCTATAGAAACAACTCATGACAGCAAGGCAGACTGATCTTAACTAATCCAGGGGCAATGGGGCAAGTTGAAGAGTGAAAAGTGGTCAGAATCTCTGAGGCTTAACAGAAATCATATACAAGTGGCATATAGCAATGAAGCAGGAGACTGTGAACTCATAAAGGGTGTTGCCAGTCTGTCCCTAAAGTTGCCAGTAATGAGGTTCAACCTGTGCCTAGACCATTGTGATTGAAAGAGAAATAGAGGATTTTTGACCAGGTTGATCCGGTCTGGAGATGCTGAGAAGAGAGAATCAAGTTCCTTTATTGCTGTGGTACCCTTGCAAGTAGCTGGGAAGAGGCCAGAAATGAGAGGTGCAGGTGCACTCCAGAAATGATCTTCACAAACTCCCATCACTGGCAGTAAAATATGTGAGACTTGTGAAGGGTTAGATTCCTTACTTCAAGTGTGAAATTCAGGGGAGGCCCATGAGACTCAGAGGTCTGCCGCAGTCCGACTGCAGCAAACTAACGGGGGGGGGCAGGGGGGAGTAACGAACAACTTGTATAGATTGATACAGCAGGAGTGGAAGCCGTTTATTGTATAATAGGAGTGGTATATATACATTTCACACACCTTGTCTAATTAACATAAACTAGATACAGCAGTCAACCAATAAGAAATCTCCACACTCACTGGCGTTACTTCACAAACCACTCCCTCTGGCAAAATGCCAGGCGCCATGCCATCCAGACTTGTTTACAGACTTAACGTTTCCCCCTTTTGTTTAATTTAAATTACGACCATAGTGGTTTTTACAGAAACACCATAAATAATCTGCTACAAGCAGAAGGGGAGGATACAAAATGCCACAATACCTAGCCAATTGATGGCTCCATGCAAGAAGCTCTTGGAAAAATTATACCAGATGACACCATTAGCAAAAATACCAAGTTACAATTTGTTGTAGATTACAGTTTGTTGTCTCAGTCCAGGTAAAGCAGTGTCTCGATAGATTAACTCACAGTCCAGGTAAGTCACAGTCCAGGTAAGTTCTGCAGGCAGTTAGCTTAAATCACAGTCCAGGTAAATTCTGCAGGCAGGTAGCTTAAATCACAGTTCAGGTAAGTTCTGCAGGCAGCTAGCTTAAATCATAGTCCAGGTAAGTTCTGCAGGCAGCTAGCTTGATCCGAAGTCTCATCCTTTTCTCAGTGGAAGTCTAGTCCAGTTTTCAGCAACACTGGAAATTCTTCCACCTTGGTCTTTACCGGCACTGGGATGAAGGCAGGAACTCCGGATGGCTAAAGAAAATCCTGTACCATTCTACTAAGAAAACAACCTTCTGAACAAGGTTTTTTACATTTGAAATAAGCATTAATAGTGCTCATTACTCATTAGCTTCCAGGTGTGGGAGAACCATTGTAGTTACTGGCCTTGGAAATGCTCAAACTTCAGGGACGCCATGTGCGTCCTCCTACCGGCTGCAGCAACCTCGGGCAGACCGGGAGTGTCCGGGGACTCAAACTGCCATCAGGCATAGGGAGAAAGAGCCCGGAGACTGTGCCTCTGGGTCAGGTTTGGACTTGGGCTCGCGGCAGTGGCGTCCTGCTCCCTGGCAGGGGGGCGGGGTAGAGCCGGCAACTGCCGCTTGGAAAATCCTTGCTGTGTCATGACCAGCTTGCGCACATGGTAGCCGTCACGCTAATTTATGCACCCTCTGGTAATGAAAAGTATTCAGTAATAGCCTTTTGCTGCAACTTTTTTTTTCTGATAATCCTTGTTTTTCTGAACTTTCTTCTTTCTGACTAGAGTTCTTGGGCTTCCATCAACACATGCTCTAACTATTTTTGGTTCTTTCCCTTAGTAATTTACTCTTTCCCTTAGTAATTTACTTCTCACCCCTTCCATATTTTCATCATAAAGACAATACACTACACTGAGACAAAACAAGACATAAACATGCTGTATCAATCCTCTCTATTTTCTCAAAATGGCCATTTTTCCTCTCACCCTATCTGCCTAGGGATGAGAAGATTTGCTCCCGTCCTATCTATGGACAGGCAGCTTTTTTTTTCCGGTCACTTATCCCTGAGTGTCCCGGGGCTCCCCGTAAGGGGCCACCATCAGCTGCAGTCCAGCTGCAGCAGAATAACGGGGGGGGGGGGGGTCACGAGCAACTTGTGTAGACTGATACAGCAGGAGTGGGAGCCCTTTATTGCAGGATAGGAGTGGTATATATACATTCCACACAGCTTATCTAATTAACATAAACTAGATACAGCAGTCAACCAATGAGAAATCTCCACACTTAATGGCTTGCTGGTGTTACTTCACAAACCACTCCCTCTGGCAAAATGCCAGGAGCCATCCAGACTTGTTTACAGACCCTAACAGAGGTCCAGCAGAGATTTGCATCTACCCAGCAACAAGATATAAGGATCTAATTACAAACTTACAAAAGGCAGTCAAAACTAAAACCCCAACTGCAGAAACTTCCCATTTAAAGCCCTGTATCAGTTGTGCTCTGGAGTTTGATTGACCTAGTCTGTCCAGAGATAACTCCAATTGTCATTGCTCCCCAAACTATCCTACCTTATAATAATGTGAGATTGGAAGCTCAGGGCTACTACAACCATCTGAAGTTCCAGGCCACACTTGCTGGCATCTTGGTGAGAAACACAAAGATTTAACAATCCCCCAACCCTTGATCCAACTGGTACACAGCCCAAAATGAAACTCAGAGAATGGTCCAAGAGCATAAGCAAAAAATATCCATCTTTGCCAACAGTTTTGACCACCTCATTGGGTATATGCCCTTCATTTTTCATTAAGAATTGCTTTCCTGCAGGGTACAGTGGTGCATGCCTGTAATCCCAGCAGCTCCGGAAGCTGATAGGAGCATCATGAGTTCAAAGACAGTCGCAGCAACAGCAAAGCACTAAGCAACTCTGTGAAACATTATATCTAAGTAAAATACAAAATAGGGATGGGGATGTGACTCATTGATCAAGTGTACCTGAGTTCAATCCCTGGTTAAACCCCCCATCCCAGGAAAATCAGAATTGTTTTTCTATTTTCTTACCTTCAGTTTTTTTTTTTTAACTTTTTCCATATTGTGTGTTTCTGAGAGTGTGTGTTTGTGTGTGTGTGTGTGTGTGTGTGTGTGTGTGTAGGTTCTCATTGAATGTAATAAGTTTGAGAATACATAAATATTTTATATTATATATTAATATATAATTGTAATATATGCATGTACTTAATTATATATTATATAATTATAACATATATTATAATTATATATATTATATATAAATAATTTTCTTTCATTTTAATTGCTTTTTTCTTTACCCATTTATTATTGAGCCTTTTCTTGAATAAGAGGTGTAGCATTTTCAATGGATTTGTTTTTAGTTTTTTTTTTATATTTTGAATTTATCTGTCTTATCTGTATTGTTGTTCCTCTTGCTACTCCTTCTTCTCTTTCTTCCACATGTAGTAGCCAAAAAGTCCTGTTACCTCTTCCTCTCTTTATTACTCTTAGTTATTTTTTACTTCTCACTCAATACAGCCATTACTTTTACCTGCTACTTTCCTTCTGCTTTCCCTATATTTACTTTTTAAATATTTCAAAGTTTTTCTTTCTGTTCTACATCATTTTTCTTCATTTAAAGAACTGTAATTTCAATATCTGTTAGGTATATTTAACTTATATAACTTCCACCCTCCACTATTCATATGAATGTGGTCATCATATGGTAAATAGCAGAGCTGGCATGTGCTATTTAATGTTAGATCTTGTTCATGACTGTTTATCCCTGACAATTAGGAATAAGTAAATAAAAATTTCATAGAGATTACACCTCACTGTAGTTACAATGGCAATCATCATGAATACAAATAATAATAAATGTTGGTGCAGATATGGGAGAAGTACACTTATACATTGTTTATAGGATACAAACTACCATATTCACTTTGGAAAGCAATATAGAGATTCTTCAAAATGCTAGAAATGGAACCATTAATGATCCTGATGTCCCAACAATAAAACACAAGGGGAGGATTCTGGGTCTCTAATGATGATGTTCTTAACCTACCAACCAAACCCTAACAGTGCCTATTTCTAGATGACAAGTCAACTAGCTGTAAACCGTTTTTGAAAAGAATAATATCTAACTGATATTTAGTGCCATTCAATGGTTATATTTCAGGGTTAGTTCCTAATGAATTTGGATAAGAACTCATTCAGAAACGACCATAAGTTAAAAATACAAAAAAAAATCTGAAATAAAATTAAAAATTTGTTCTTCAATAGAAAAAGAAAACCAATGGCTTCATAGAATAAATTCTGAACTAGGAGGTTTAAATAGTGTACAAGTTGCAAATTAGCACACTTTTGCTTGTGTGGAAGAAAATTAACTCACTTTTGTATATCACCAAATTAATTTTCAGCATATTATCGTGATTGGTTTATTTGTACATTTTAAGAATCCTGCTTTTAATTGCTAAAAATACATGTTTTTCTATTTCTTAATTTAAGACAGTATACTATTTTCTTGTCATGGATAAAGTTTTCTGTCAAAAAATATGTTTTTGAAATCAGATTTTTATTCACCTGTTCATATCTTCCCTTCATTTTAAATATTATTCGCTTAATTGGATCCCTTGTTTGTTTTGAGGATTTTGTTTCAGTTTGATGCCTAAAATCTCAGAAATTCTTCTCAAATAATAGATCAATTTCAACTGCATCTTTACACTTACAAAATGTACTCAATGCTGTTCAGTATTTTCAAATGAAAATTTTCGCAAATATAAAACTGCTGTCAACAAGAGAATGCAGGTGATTATTATAAAATTCTTGGTCATGGTGATTCACACCCAAGTATCTATTCTGCATCTATAGAGAAGTTGTCTGCAGGTACACAGATCTCTGTCTATCATAGAATTTCAGAGCAACTTAATGGTATTGTTCTGTTTGTATTGTTCTATTTATTTCTCTTGTGATAAACTCCCTAGAGTATAGTCTCCCTTCAACATAACATCTCTACAGCTTTGTGTTATAAAACAGCTCTTTCATTTTAAAGGATTTTATTTTAGAGAAAGTGCTGCAGTCATTTAACCTGCTAGCTTGGAAGAGATATGTATTCTATATTTTCAGTGCTAATCATTTCTCTAATTTCTACTAATTGATCCTGATCTAAAAATCTTCCTGCCTCTAATAATTGAAAAAATCTGTGCTTCTTAAAAAATACATTGTTTAATGTTATTGAGTTACTATACTGAGTCCTAATTCCCTCAATTTTGTTATGTTTTCTCATTAATCAATGCCATCCATTTTAATCCTTCTAGAAATATTGGAATATCTGTAGTCTGCAATGGCATCTTTCCTAGTAGCAGGTGACACTGCTAAGGAATTATTCATCTGTAATGTGTTCTCTCATTCCCATGTCAGTTCATCAGAGAGGAAAGGTATTAGAAATTGTACATTTATTTCTCACTACACTCATATGTATAAGGCTTCCTTCCTAAGTCATAGTATCCAGAGATGAAGCTTTAAGCTAATTATAGCTCATCTTAGAAGATCACGTGAAGATGTTCAGAGGAATGAGAAGAATTACTGATGCAGATGTTGAAGACTTCTGATGTTGAGTAAAAAAGGTCCAGCTACCATCTGATGAAACTGATTACTGGAGGACAGTGACAGGGAGTGAAGGTGCTTTTTTGGCAACAAGATGGCAAATTGAAAGATTGGGTCTCTCATTCTTAGAAAATAAAAAAAAAAATCAAAAAAAAAATCTTGCCTTTCCTCATGGTCACTAGTTTATATAGAGGTTTGGGGATGTCTTGGACAAGGTAGAGGGGTGGTCAAAATTCTGCAGTTATTTGCTTTTCTGACACACATGCTGCTGTTATTTGAAGGTCACCTGACCTTCTGGGTTCTTTGACTATGTACAAAAAATACTTATTAGGAATATGTTTTTTCTTAGAAACAGCTACACTTGCAATTGTTCATTAACCTACAGAACACAGGGGAAGAGAACAAAAAGGGAACTTTCTCAGGAGAACTGTTTTTAAACTATGAGGAGGCTTCGGTGAGAGGTTTCATAGTCAAGTAAATGGAGACTACTAACATTGATATATGATGTTCAAAATCTGTGATTTTTAAACTCAACTAACATTAATTGAAGCTAAGGGGTTCATTTAGGAATTCCCCCAGTTACTCTGTATTATCAAGAAAATAAGAGAAAGATTTTCCATAGGGTAGAATTAAGGAAATCACCCCCAAAGGAAAAAGGAAGGCAAAGTTTAGTGAAAGCCCAGTGGTTTGGAGGCTGAGGCAGGAGGATTGCAAGTTCAGAGCCAGCCTCAGCAACTCTGTGAGTCCCTAAGAAACTCAGTGAGACTCTCTGTAAATAAAAAACAAAAAAAAAAAAGACTGAGTATGTAGCTCAGTGGCTAAGCGGATAACCCTAGGTTCAATCCCTGGTACCAAAAAACAACATCACCACCACCACCACCACCACCACCACCACCAACAACAACAACAACAACAAATCTTTCCCACAGGAATCAGAAGAGGACAGTTGTAACAAGGAGGATTGTCTATGTTATAAGAATTTATAGAGAGGGTAAGTACGATAGAAAATTAATGGTTTTGGAAATGAAAATTTGAGTGACTTAGTTTGGACCCAATCCAAAAGTAAATAAGAAATAAGAATGAATTTGTATTATAATAACCATCTCCAAGAATTTTATCTATGAGGCCAAATTAGGATGGAATTAGGACAATAACTCACTCTTGTTGTAAAAATAAAAGGAGGACTCAATTTTCTGTTCATTATATGATAAAAAGAGTGTCAATAAAAGTATATGATAATTCAGCAGATTGAGAGATCTGATCTATCCTAAAGATGGTCAGCTTTTTATTTTTTAAATGTGAAGCGTCTGTGAGAGTTAAGTGCCATCAAGCAAGAAGGCCAGGTCATGAAATTTCCCATCCAGAGATGGCTAAGAAGAAAATGATTTACAAAGCAATGTGAGCTTCTTGGCATAAAATCTTCTGAAGGACCCTGTTGAAATGCAAATGACTTTATTATGTTGAATCTCATTAAACTTCATAAATAGTACAATGCACATAAATCCCATGAAAACTGTTTGTGCAGAGAAAATAAAATGAATTAATATGAGAACATGCATATATTAGGTAGTACCTATAAAGCAGCACTATGGAGATATTGCATTTTGTCATTTAATGTTTATATTTTCGAAGATTTTATAAAGCAATCCATTCTAGGGACATGAATTTGCAGATGCTTGAAGGTGAATATTGCATGTGATTAGAAATGTGAAGATGATAGAGATAAGTAGCCTTAGTAAGTAAGCAATACCAGACAAAATATTTGTTCCTTTATTCACTCGATGTATTCATATTTTCAGTATCACTAATATTCAGAAAAATGTTTTCTCATTAAGAATTGATTCAATTAAATATATGAAACAATCAAAATATTTATGCAAATAATATTTTTATGGTTTATAAAATATAAAGAGCCCAAATTATGTTATTAATCTGGAAAATTATAAGTAAATTGTCAACTATAAAGCTAATGAACTGTGATAAACTTTTCTCTTACTTTAGTGAAAGAATACAACATGAAGATGGTGTTTATAAATGACTTACATTGGTTAACATAACAGTGTAGACAAAGGTGGCCAGGAATACACCTCTAATAAAAAGCCTGAGTTTATTGTTGCACTGAAGGGAAACACACCATGAGATATTGTGGAATGATTCAGTAGGTGAGTTTTAGAGAAGACTTCTTACAGGATGTGGGCTTCTGGGAGGTTGGTGATTTTGGGGATGATTTAGCTTAGTGAAAGACCTTGGGTTGGATGTTGTCAGAGAGTAAATATAATTATATGATTGAGAATTTTAATATCTTTAGAAGAAAGGAAAACCAAGCCAAATACTTATTATAATTAGCAAAGAATCAACACTCAATCATATCAGAAAGAGAGATTGTGAGTGTTTGGTATTTTGTGGCATGAACATGGTTGATCTGACTTTAGACATGATGAGGAAGAATTTCTGTATTTGTCTTGTTCAATAGTGGTTAGAGTGGCCCTGTATGATGTTGATGTTCTGTTAAAATGCCTGTGATCAACAAGAGGCAACCAAAATTTACCTGAGAGCCAGACCAGCTCCTAGGACTGATATAGTCAGTTTAGCTCAGGAGTATTTCTTTTCTTTTTACATAAAGAGTGGAAGGTGACCACTCATAACTTTTTTTCTTCTACATATCTTATAATGTATGTGTAAAGATAGATGAGATTAACAGGAAAATAAGGTTAGGAGATTGATTCTATAAAATTAGCCCATTATGCTGACACCCCACGTTCTTTCTTTGCAAAAAAAAAAAAAAAAAAAAGCAATCTGCCTTCACCTCCAACTGAGTGGACAGGATATGTCACATTCTGTAGCAAACTGAGGCAGGGGCAAAGGTCAGGCAGTCAGTGTAGGTAAGGAATGATGGTGGTCCAGAGAAGAGGATGACTGTTTATCATTTGTTATCAAACAGAGAGGACAATGGATTGTTAAACTCTGTGATCTTACTTCTGGGCACTTTAGGTAACTAAAAATTAATCTCCATATTCCTACTGTAGGCACATACACAAAGAGAAAGCAATAATAAAAGAAGGGTGCTGGGGTCTATAAAAGAGCAAGATGCAATCCCTCCTTGGATACCCAGATCTGGGTCCCCTTTTCTTCAAAGAAACCTATTGATATCACTTTCTTAAATAAAACTTGCTTTCTATGTTTGTCCCGGCATTTCTCAGGTATTTAATCTTCAACACCAGTGAACAAGGACTGGCTCCTTATCTTCAAGACTATTATCAATAACATGATAAAATGGTACATAAGCTGAAAATGATCAATTCCACAATAATATTGATCAACAGTAAAGGTTGTCAGCAAAGTAAGAAAAATGCAATAACTTGAAATCAGAAAGAATGGGAAATGAAAATGTTAAAAGTCACCAAAACAAAAAACTTTAACAGAGAGGCACAAAAATAAAAGGCAACTTTAGAACTACTGAGGGAATTACCAGGATAATTGATTGAAGAATCACATTGTGGTAAATTGATGAGCTAATTTTAATTTTTGAATATTAAAAAGAAATACAAAAGCAGGAATTACTATGAAGATTAATAAACTATAACAACCTTGAAAAGGAAAAATCCACAGTGTGTGTGTGTGTGTGTGTGTGTGTGTGTGTGTATGTATGTGTGTGTGTGTGTGTGTATGTATATGAATAATTATCTATAAACTATAATAAAAAAAACAAGGTTTTAGAACAGAATACAAAAGTAGTTAAACAGAAGAGAATCTGGTGATAATATCACTTGTAATTATTGCACTGTAATGCAATGTGGAGAGGAAGGTCATTTCCTAGATGTCACTGGACCAACTGGGAAAAAAATATATATATATCATGTATATATTATATATATATTTAAATATTCACTTACAACACAATTTTCACAAAAACAAATTTAAGTTCGTAACACAAATTTTAGTTCTAATATAAATAAAAATATGAACTATAAGCAAAATAAACAGATGTTATAACAAAGGGAAACACCCTTAATATCTTGATTATAAAAGGCATAGAAATAAAACAGTTGAAATTTTATAATATAATAAAATTATTAACATTTCATACACTGCTGATTGGAATTTAAGTTTTGAAACCATGTTGGATAACTGAAAGTGTCTGTGGAAGCTGGATTTGTAAATACTCTGAAAAAAAGCCATTCCATTTTTGGAATAAAGTCAAGAAATATGTATATATTTCCCCCAAACATGTGTGCTAATAGTCATTAGAGTTCCTTTTATAGCAGCTATAAAACAAAACAAAAAAAATGCAATGATGCATTTCCTTCAAAATGGATACAAGATGCACTGATACATTCACCCACCAAATGTGGCAGGCAGCATCTAAGATGGCCCCTAAGATTCTTGACTCCTTGTATTTGCATATTATGTAGTCACCTCCCTTTCAGTGGACTGATCCTAATGACTCATTTCTAACTCATAGAATATATGAAAAGGGATAAGATTTTACTTCTGAGATTAAGTAATAAAGATATTGTGGTTTTTTCTTGAGTGTTTTCTCTCATTTCCTCTCTTACTCTGAAGGGAAACCAGCACTAATGTGAGATGCTCTATGAAGATCCTCACAAGGCAGGTAACCAGCACCTCTGGCTATCTAGTGAGCACATTTGATTATTAGCTATCCAGTGAGCACATTAAATGGCTTGGAATCAGAAATCCCTCTTTAGGGGCTTGGGTTGTAGTTCAGTGTTTGAGGCATGTGTGAGGCATTGGTTCAATTCTCAGCACCACATATAAATAAAATAAAGGTCCATCAACAACTATTATATATATATATATACACTGTCTGTCTTTAAAGCTTGAAAAGATGGCCACCCTAGACTGTGGGCTAATGGAGACCTGGGCCAGACTCACTTAACTGAATTCTGTGGCCTAATGGAGACCTGGGCCAGACTCACTTAACTGAATTCTGCAGGGATCCCTGACCCTCAGAAACTGTGAGAGAATAAATGTTTATTGTTTTAAATTCAATGTTTGAGATAACTTACAGCAATAAAATAGTGGGATATGAGAAAGAGAGAGAGCTATGAGAACAAATGAATAATAATTATGTGAAAGAACTTGCATAAATATTATAAACAAAAATTGAAGCAAAAAATACAAACACAAAACAGTACGTGTTATTTGATTTCATCTACCAATAGAGCATATAGAGATAAAACTGGTCTATGGCAAAGAAAATTAAAATAATAGCAGTCTTAGAGAAATATACTGTCTAGTAGTTATCATAAGAGGAAGCTGTAGGTCTCTTGCTTCAACATTTGAAAATGTATAAAGTTGTTTTCTTTTGATTTTCATACTTTTCTGAATGTATGTTTTACTCAGATAATGATCACATTAAAACAACTTCTATAGTTTATTCTTTTATTATTGGACCTGATTTGGTCCATAATTTCATTGCTAAGTTTCTGTCTTTTGTTTTTTAATGTTTTTTTAATCAAAATATGGATTTTTTTTAACTTTTAACCAATTGTTTTAAACCTTTGCATTTATTGTATTTAGTAATGACTTAATATTTGTTTCTTCCATCTTTTTGTTTGTTTGCAAATAATCATATTGTATTTTGCTTGTCATTTTTAAAGCTATAACTTAATGTTGGTCCCTGAAATTAACTCTCCGAACACTATAAATAGTTATGGCTCATATCTATGGTTCTGCAAATGAGCAGGACTAACCCATTAGAGATGTCTTTCTTATACATTTGTCAAAGAAAAGAGAAAGATATATTCAAATTTTTAAAATCCAAAATTACTATTTTATAGACTACATGTTGGTCAAGAAAATCTTGTGGACATTAATCTAGCTTTCATCCATCTATCTGTCTGACAGAATTGTTGACAATTTTTCCTGTGTACAAAAGTAAGAGAAAGTAGCCAAGGATCAAGCATTTGAATAACTTGACTTGAAGTTCTATAAAAGATTTCACTGTGCAGTTATCACTTCCATTTGCCCTGATAATGGGTTTGCACCCCATGCAATGACAATTTAAAGAGAAAAGTCATTTCCAAATGAAGTAAAGAGCTCTTAGAAATGTAGCCACATGTGGTAGAGCCAAAATCTATTAGGGGGAAATCTGTAGATGATTTTAGAACTAAAAGGAGAAATAAAATTGGCCATAAAACATACTAAAATGTTCAAGTTCTAATAGTGTTTTTAAAAATAAATATCCTTAATTATCTATTAAACTGAACAAACAGCTCTAAAAACAACCAAGTTCACAAGTGCAGCAGAAACAACAAACAAACCAATGAGCCAGTTTAATATTACTTAGGGTACAGAAGAGAAAATAAAAGGTAATTACCTGAATGTTTTCAAAATTTCATCAGAGAAACTTCAGACAGTTGTGCCACACTGAGAAGAAAATCTGGTAGACTTAGATTTATCATTCTGAAATCACCTTCCAGTTGACAAATTATACCATACACTCACTCTTTTTAATGATAAAGAAAATGAAGGAAGATGAACTTAAGACTGCAATTTGGATGCAGAAATGGACAGTTTAATAGAATTGTCCTGGGTACCAAATACTCTCCAAGGAGTTATTACAACAAACCACAAAAAAAACTAAAAGTAGAAAATTATTTTGTTTTGCATAAATGCATGCTTAAAAACCTCTAGAGGTGCTTTGGACCAATTTAAATTTACTCTCTGTGTTAATGTTATCAATATTAAAAGCATTCTGTTCCTTTCCCATTTCTTCTACCAGCAAAGAGAAAAACAATTTTCTTCTGTAAAATGAGAAGTTTTTCAATTTTAAGTCTTGTAAGTTTATGACTTTAGATTTAAAGTTTACCATAACCAAATTTTTTTTGTTATTCTTGAGCTTTTAAAAAATTATAAAAGCATGTCATTTTATATATTAAGGTATATGATAAATATACAAGACACATATGTTCTTATTTAATGACAAAACAAATATATATGATTAAATGTGCTTTGTTTTGTCATTAAATAAGAACATATGTGTCTTGTATATTTATCATTAAATATACATATATTTATTGTGTGTTTTATTTTAAAAAGTATGTATGTAAACCAATATGTGGGTGTTTGAGTACTACACCATCTTACATTTCTTTTAGGTGTTGTTTCTATTACTTAGTTGGTCAACATCACTCTACTACTTTCTGTTCTTGTTGGTTATAATGTTTTTTGAGTGTTTGGCAAGTAATGTCTGAGAAGGATTTCATCTTAGAAAATTTCATAGTTTGATTATCCTTCAATCAGAAACATTTTATAGCCTGCCTCTTTTCAAAGTAGGTCATGGAGTCAAAAAAGGATTGCCTATATTTTTTAATATTTCTGTGTCCAAAACGTGATCACTTTCCTCAAATCTCCATATATAATCCCTGCTTACTTTATTGTTTTAGCACTCATTTTTAATATCCTTTTAAAATAAAAGAAATCATTTTTGGCAAAAATCTGGAATTCTTGAAATAATTTAACATATTAGTCAAATCCAATAACCTGTTAAAATAATTATTAAAAGCAATTTTTTAACCATACGAACTTTTTAGTTTTACATATGTGGCTAGACCCAGTAACTTTGGGAATCTGTCCAGCTCAAACTCTTTATAAAGGGTGGCAGTCATTTTTGTAACATGAAGATTAAGAATAATGATGGTCATAGTAAGAAGAAATACATAGAAAAGTACGCATAGCACCACCACGTGGCATATATGTGTTATATGCTTTTCCACATATTGACTCATTTAAACATGACAACAAAATTTAGAGAAGGTATGGAGAACAGAAAAAGCTGGCATTATTCATCTCATAAGTAACAGAATAAGGAATCAAACCCAAGCAAATTTGTTCCATAATACACAGTCTTAAGTTCTTGTTCTTTCACATTATTGGATGGTGTCAATCCCAAATATCCTGCCTCTACTCAAATACTGTAAATAGCATAGAAAACGCTACACCACCTACCAAGGTTTTAATATAAATTAACACACTATGTTTATCAACATTTTGTATATTTTAGGTTTGAACTTTTATCACTAAATCTGATGGGACATAAATATGCAAATATATATGTGTGTGTGAGTGTGTGTAAGAACTAGATATGAAATAATATTACAGAAAATTCTGTATTTCATCAACTAGTAGAGTATAAATTAAATTAATAATTCATTCCTTTTTTATATGCCCTTAGTAATGCAAATCATAATTATTATCATAAAAATTACATGATCATCACTCTTACATTATTAATCTACATAATACAAATATAATTTGTACTTCACATCCAACTTGAAATTATTTTCCAGAAATAAGGGTGTTTTTTATCAATAAATACTTATGAAAAAAACAAATTTATGATGAATCTTTTTTAGTGACATTAACTTAATGCATGTTTATAATTATCAATATGGAAATACTTTTAAAATAGAAAACAAATTAAATTTTAAGATAGGCTTAGTTTGAATGCTCAGTATATGATTAATAACCATGTACCCATTACACGATGTAGTTGCTTATCAACATACATCCACATTTTTAAAAATACATGTACATTATTATCTAGCTACCTACCAAAATATAGCTATCTAATTATCATATATATTTTTAAGCACATAAAAAACTTCTGTGAAAACACAGGTAGAAATATTAATAATTGAGAAAGTGTTTGTCTACTTTGAGATCCTAAATGTCATTTAATTAACCTCATTTTTCACTGTCTGAAGGACAAATGGAAATTAAACCAAAAGAAAGAGAGAGAGAGAGAGAGAAGAGAGAAACATGGATAAATATGGTGCTTTAATTATGAGATCATGTGACTATAATCTCTGTTAATGAAAAAATTTTGTAGGCAGATTAGCATACTGAAATATAAATTAGAAGAGTGTAGTTATTTGAATGGTAGGTTATGAAGCAAACTGTAAAAAGCTTTTGTACAAAATACTTTCAAATTGATGCTGGTTTCTAATGGCAGGGGACTGACCTAATTAAGATGCTTAATTAGATTGAGTGACTATGTATTTCCAGTCTGAGTTCTCAAAATGATTTCATGTCCTGGCAGTTAGGAAAATATAGAGACCACAGGGGGATTGATCTTGTGACCTCAGCTTCATTAGTTGCATACACTTAATGAATGGAGTTAGCAGGGTCCCAGAAATGGCTGGGACACGTGTCATCATTACTCATCTGTCTGTGTGTAGATATTTCACTGTAATGAAAGTAAAAACTACCTCAGTGATTTTGTCCTTGTGTATAAAAAGGACAGCTTAACTCTGCCTCTTTTGCTTTATTTTTAGCAGTGTATAAAACTTCACCAATACTCTTTTGGTCTTTTCTCAGCTTGTTCTCATCTCATTATTTCATAAATCACAAATGTGCAGCTTTTAATGACTCATATAATAGAGTATAGACATTAGAGTGTTTAATCAGTTCTTTCAGCATACTTTCTTTATATGATATCTTGTTATATATGACACACTGTGCTCATTTTGATATCCAGGAATCAAGATTGATGTGCACTATCATGAAAATATTATCAACAATAAATTCAAATTATTCTATAAAGTGTCATTATCAGATATACTCCCAAATACTGTAGGAAAATTCCTAATCCTTTAACCACTTCTCATCAAACAATTAGAAGTAGTAATGAAACACAGTAAATTGAGTATTGACAATTTAGAATTTCAAATGCCTTCTTGAATGTGAGGACAAAAATCAGCTATATAATATTAACTGAGAATTAGCAAAGTATAGGCTCAAGATCACACTAAAACTTCTTGACTGGTTACATTCAATTTTCCAATGAACTTTTAGAATAGCTTTAATAAAAGTCA
Source organism: Callospermophilus lateralis (assembly GCF_048772815.1). NCBI lineage: Eukaryota > Metazoa > Chordata > Mammalia > Rodentia > Sciuridae > Callospermophilus > Callospermophilus lateralis. Next base: position 106,362,547 of record NC_135315.1, read on the forward strand.
AATACTGCAATGTCACATATTTTCCAAACAGTCAGTGTCAGTCTCTCTCTCTCTCTCTCTCTCTCTCTCTCATCTCTGATGTACAGTTGCAACAAACTTCTCCTTGCTAGTGAGGATCAATCTCCTCCTCAAGTAAGTGACTCCCTTCTTTTCCGGGGTGTTCAAATTGTATTTCAGATGAAACACTTTTAATTTCCCTAGTGGGAGATTCTTTCTTTTACAACAAAGCCCAATAGATCAATGAAGCCTAACAAATGGGGGCAGAAAACAAATAATTTGTTCCATGTTATTTGATCATTAGAAATAATAGTGACAGAAACCCATGTAATACCCAAGTCTAACTAGAGTTCTAAGTTCTACAAATGTGCTTTCCTTTATGAGGTAGACATACATTTTGACATCACTAGGCTCTGTTCCCTTGGATTGGATGAGTTAAGACAAATATGGAAACTCCCAGAGGGAAGGAGTCTAGTCCCTAAAGGATAAAAAGTAGCACATTGCCATTGGAATGATTAGAGTTGCTGAGCTCTTGCTATATTGCTTTTTACTCAAGGAAAATGTCTCTCCCTTAATCTGAATTATTTAGATATATACAGTAGGTGAGAATTTCTACTCAGGATACCAAAAAGTAGTCACTACAAGCTATGGCAGAAACTTATCTCCAACAGCTAATTGATTTATTCTTGCTGAATCAATTTTATCCCTTCAGATTTGAAAGTTGAGGATTGGACTGGCAACTTTTCTTTTGTATTACTAGACATCCTCCTTTGTAATGTCACAGCTATTTATGAAAAAGTATCATATCACTTCAGCTCCATGGATTGTTAGAGTCTGTAAACAAGTCAGGATGGCGCCTTGCATTTTGCCAGGGGGAGTGGTTTGTGAAGTAATGCCAGCAAGCCATTAAACGTGAATATTCCTTATTGGTTGACTGCTGTATCTATTTTATGTTAATTAAGATAAGATGTGTGGAATATATAAATACCTCTGTTGTCCTACAATAACCGGCTCCCACTCCTGCTGTATCAATCTACACAAGTTGTTCGTCACCCCTGGTTATTTTGCTGCAGCCGAACTGTGGCAATTGATAAGTGGATAACTTTGTCACTTCACAGAGACAAATGTAATACTAGAGAGACAAATGTAATAATGGTGGCATGATGAAAGGTAATTAGTTCTTCAGTTTCCTGGAGTATAAGAACAGGAGCTAGGGTGGACATGGAAGTTTCCAGGCAATTAGAGTTACTATAATCAGCCACATGAGACTTGTGATAGTCTGAAAGAGGTCCATATTGTTCTTATTTCCAAAACAGATATTTGGAAACAGCTTGTCAAAGATAACGTGAATCCACAGTCATAGGTCACAGTACAGAACCTCAGCTGATCCTAGCAAAAAGGATGAAAGAAAAAAAAATTAAAGACCTTTTCAAGACAGGTGTAGAGAAGATGCTTTACTATTGGCCTGTTCATAAGAGTCTGAAGTAATACTATGTAATACTAAAGCAAAAACCCTGGGTAGATTTTCATTGTCCTATCCCAATTGGGGGAAGAAGGTAATGTTCCTAATGAAATTGGCACTCTCTCTGATGGTGCCCTTGAAGACTGTTCTTCCTTCCAGTAAGACTTTGTGTATGATTGTGATTCTTTCTCTTCAGCTCCAAATTTTTAGAGCATCCTCCTTGTGCTTTATGTCTGTATTGAATTTACTGGGGATCCAAGTAGCTTTGCAGGTGGGATAGATAATAGGACTCTCCTGTCCCAGTTCACAGGGTCAATCCTCTGGTTCTCATCATTTAGCTCACATCAGTTCATGATGTAAGAATCTCTGTCATTTCTAGATATTTTCACAGTTGATCAGATAGCTGGGTATGCCAAAAGTCTTCTGCCACTCTCAAATTGCAGAGCTCAGAAAGCTCATCATCATCATTCTTACCAGCAGTTAGAATTTGAAGTGATCCTCCAAAACCTCCTGCTTTTTCAGTAGGTCATTGTGGTGACTCTGTGTGCCCATGGGAAAGTGATTCACTGTTATCTGCCCATCTCCAAGTGGTTTTATCACTTCTATGGCCAATTAATAGAGATCACCTGAACTCTTCATGGTGCCTAGCACCTCTCTTCCTGCCAAGAATGACCTAGGCTTATTTTGGATTTTTCTTTTTCTGACTTTTCTTTATTTACTTCCTTTTCTTCTGTCACCACACACTTTCATTGTAGACCCTTTCACATATGCATTTAAGCACAACTATTCATTCAAGAACCTACTGCTTTATATCTTAAATCATAGGACCATGTACAATGCAAATATTTTTTCAGAAAACTGACTAGCTGTAAATGCTACATATAAAAGAATGTATAAGGAGATTAATATTTTGGGAAGAAAATTAAGATTTATATTTTCAGTTTTGCTTTACGATATTTATTATTAACAATTATATTTTTAAATAAGATGTACTTATAATATTCAATGATGTTGGGCTGGGGTTATGGTTCAGTGGTAGAGCACTTGCCTAGTAAGTGTGAGGCACTGGGTTCAATTTTCAGCACCACATATAAATCAATCAATCAATCAATCAATAAAGGTCCATTAGCAACTAAAAAAGTATTTTTAAAAATATTCAATGATTTTAATTTTTTGGAATATAAAATTTAATATCCTGTAAATGATAAATGTCCATTTGTCCATAATCCTAAAATGTCATTGTTGGGATGAACTATTTTTAATACATAATAACCACGTTTTATATTGTGGCTTATTTTCATCATGCCATGTAACATGCACTATTTTGTGAGTCTGTTCTTTCAGAGGATCTTCATTCTTGTTAGTTTTCAAGGATTTCCAGGTTCATAGGAGCTGAGTTTTTACTATAAATTTTATGACTCTAAAACCATGAACATCAATGCTACTTTAAATTGGTTTTCTGGAGAAAATGTAATATGTTTGATGAATTAAAATAAAAAGAGGAAAGCATAACAGCATATTGGATTACTTGTTAATTTTTCTTTCTCAAATGTTTTATATTGAAGAGGATTGATTTGTGAAGTACATTTTCAAGCCAATTTCACCTTTGTTTCTAGAAAAACTACATTTTGTCCTAGAATGCTATTGATATTTCATCAGAGGAAATAGATTCAGAATTGCTGCCCAGTAAAATCTATCTTAGCAATAGTTCTCTATCTTTCAGCAAAGACAATGCAATTGACCTTGGGTCAGAGGATAAAAAGCTGCCATTATGAAGTGACAGAATAACTAGTTGTCTTTCTCTGCTAAGTTCTTTTGCCATCACAGAGTTCTTTGAGTCATGCCTTCATATAGAAGAGGAACATATCCAATAACTACAAAAACCTGAATTATACAACTGCTTCATCTTTCTCAATTTAAATGGATAGGTTTATCAAAAATAAAAATAGAACATCAAACACATTCAGAGATCATAAACATGAATGAAATGGGAGTTTAAAGTGTATTGCCATCTAAAAACATCACAAGTCAATTTCATATAGCCAAAATTGTTTATCTTTGTGCCTTGCCTCATTTAAGCCTGCAAAGATAGAATCCATTTGTGCAATCCAATTAATAAATTAAGACCATTAATTTTCTCTTCCTCAATAATTATTTGAAATAAACCTCTTATATAGAAAACATTTGACGTCAAGTAACCATTTAATTCCCTTAACAAGGTTAAACCTATTGTTTGAAATGCAATTATTTCCATCATTGTATTATATTAAATGATAAGGATCATTCTACTATTCTGAAAGTTCTTTTAAAAGAGTTCTCCTGGTCCTCATTTCTACTCAGTCTCTGATCAGTTATTTCTCTGAATCTTTTCTTTTTATTCATTATACTGGGGGAGTTTATTCTCTACAAGAGCCTTCTAGTTGATATACAATTATTTATTTTATGGTTATCATTAAAAGTAATCTCCATTGAAAGCATAAAACTTTACATAAATTTGAGAAATTATATCACTTGAATAACCATGTAAAAAATTCTCTGAAATTAATTGCTATGGTTTGGATATGAGGTGACCCCTAAAAACTCCTGTGTTAATGGGGGAGATTAAATGATTAGATTATGAATGATGAATTATGAATTCACCTAATGGGTGAATTAATCCATTTGTTGGATCAATAATCTGAATGGATTACTGGATGGTAACTGTAGGCAGGTGGGGCATGACTGGAGGAAATAGATGTGGGGGAGATTGCCTTGAAGATGATATATTTGGTCCCTAGCTCCTTGCACTCTCTCTGCTTCCTGGCTACCATACATTGAGCAATTTTGCTCTACTATGCCATTCTATGCAAATGTTTAGCTTCACCTCAGACCCAGAGCAATAAAGCTGAGGTTCATGGACAGTACCTTTGAAACCTTGAGCCAAAATACTCATTTCCTCTTCTAATTTGCTCTTGTCTGTATTTTTGGCACAGCAATGAAAAGCTGAATATGAAAGAATAAATATCAATATTTGATTTATTAAAGTGTTTCACATCAGAGACTCCACTGATGCTTGTAGACAGCAGTTAGAGGTGGAAGCATTTTAAAACTATACCTTGTGTCTTTTTTCTTCAATTAGATGGCTTAGTATATTGTGGTAGGCAGAAAAATAGTGATCCAGAATGCCCACATCCTATTCTGAGCAAATGCATTATCTTATATGTTGAAAGACCTTGCAGATGTAACTTAAGGCTCTAGAGATGTGGAGATATCATGGGACTTTGATAAACAAGTGTCATTATAAGGGAATGAGAGAAGCAGCAGTGTTCGATGAGAAGGGGTAATTGCTACAGTGATGTCATTAAATAAGTGAGAGAGTTTGAGATCTATAGCATAACTAAGAAATAGCTTAAAACATCTTTCCAAAAATTACAAAAGACAAGAAAGATCAGATGAGTATATTTAGAGATGGGTATATGCAATTGTGGAAAAATTTCTACATTTATTTTGGTTCCTAAATGAAATAGCGAAAAGGGTGAGCTGAGACAAAAACAAAGAGCTCTTGAAGGTGAGCAGAGGATATTTGAAATAGCCATCAAGAAAGTAAAAAGTGAGAAGTAAAGAGATGGTTTTGTTTCACAAAACCAAAGATCACATGATATTAGGACGTGTTTTCAAAGCCATCTCATTCATCACCTGTATATGTGAAAAGTAAGTGTAAAGTTGGAGTTTTCCAAGGGTGGACTTTTTGGTAAATCCAGGTTAGGAGTCTTTGTCACTGTCCCCACCACCATACATCACCGTGAGCTTGTTAAACCTGGGGCCCCACTCCCGGAGGTAATCATAATTCCGGTCTCCTTCGGTGGTGCCTGACTCCAGGGAGCTCAGCGACTCAGCCACCGAGTCGTTGCCCTCATAGGCGTACGTGGCCAGGGAGTGGTAGGGTGGTGCAGTGGGGTCCAGGTCGTGTTCCTTGAGCCTCTCCGCGATGGAATCCCGCACATCCTTGTTGTCAGGCGCAGTGGGAGTCCTGCGGGGGATAAAGAGCGCTTCTGGCATGATGTCTCGCCTCAGCTTCTTTTCCTCGATTGCTGCAGGATTCCTCAGGGTGCCAATGTCAAAGGCCTGGGTGTTCTCCTCGCCACCACCTTCGTCATTATAGCTCAGGATGTTGTCCCTGATGTCCTCCTTGGATAAGATCAGAGGTTCCTTCTTCCGCTGTCTCTTTAGAGCTGCAAACAGTACTACTATAACTTGAAAAAAAAAAGGAGAGACATAAGAAGCCCATTCAGAATGCTATCAAGCAAGTGGGAGCAGGAAAAAGGAGCATGCATTATTTAGATATTTTTTTTTACTTCCCCATTTTTTCTTGCACGTTCCTTTTTTTCCTTTTTTTTTTTTTTTTGGTTGGGGGAAGCAGAAAAGGGTTTAGTCAAGGTAGGTGATGTTCAAAAGTGGTGTTTCTGACTTATTGTTAAGGTACTGTGGAATCTTCCTTAATTACAGTGCATATTTTTTTCTGTTTTTCTAAGAAGTGTTAGTTTCTGGTTGTTCAGAATATATGAGTCTTGTGTAATAAATAGTAAGACAGATGTCATACAAACATTAGAGAAGTTGAACTAATCTTCATGTAAGATCCAAGTGGCTAAAATATGCCTGTATTTTCACATCCTTACCATTCTTAATAAGGTATAGAATATTGATTCTGTTAAATAACTGTGTTGATTGATTTATATAGCTTTTTTTCTTACTTTATTAAAAGAAGGCCTACATTATAGGAAATAAGACCCAGATGTTTAGACATAACATGGGTTTAGAGGTTTATGATGCTTTCCTTAGTAATATATATCTTATAAGAGAACTCCCCCAATTTGTTAGATGACAGTACAACAAGTATATTCAAGTCACTACACTGGATTAACTCCAAATTAATGCAGGGACCTTGGCCAGATACATTTTTATTTATTTTAATTTTATTTTATTTTGGTGCTGGGTATGGACCTCAGGGCCTTGTGCTTGCAAGGCAAGAACTCTACCAACTGAGCTATATCCCCAGCCCAAGATACATTTTTAAAAATGTGTATACATAAGTTGAAATGTGTATTGCTCACAAAGGACAGTTCTCCACTTTGATGAGACAGTAACAATAAGTATAAAAATAATACTGTTAATAACCAAAATAATGTTAATAACATGAACTCTAAGAGGAAGTTAACATCAAATTCTTCTGATTGCATTTAAATTTCCCACTATTATTTGCTGTTCCCAAACATTTAGATTCTGGTCCATTAAATTGATTTACAGAAACAGATGGAAATTCAATTACATAGGTAAAAGAAGGGGAGAAATCTTTCTCTTTTATATATCTGTCCTTAGCCTCTTTTAGAAGAATGTCTAAAGGATGGGGGAATTATGATATTTTTGTATCAAGATATTCTAAGTTCTGTTTCCTTATTTATTAACATGGAATTCTCAGACTATTGGTCTTCAAATCTGTGACAGGGCAAAAAAAAAATTTTCTAATTCTACCAAAAGGAGTTTTAACCCACTGTTAAGTAATCTTGGCCTTAAAATGATAAAAAAAAAAATAGCCCTTGATGAAGACAGAAAGCTGTTTATTATTCAGGTCTTTGGGAAAAATAAATTTTATTTTGCTTAAACTCATGTATTCATGCATCCATAAAATGTATGAAGTAAAGTTTTGAAACTCAGATTGATTATTATGAACAAAATGATTTTACTGAGTCAAAAAGCTTCTAATAACAAAAATTTAGTAATATTGATTCCAACTCCAAGTTTATTTCCTCGCTTCTTGGAATGTCAGATATAGTGTTTTCAATAAGGGTCAGAGGGATACCCAAAACAATAGTTTGAAGCTAATGCATCTGGAGAGTAAATTTAATCTCATTCTTAACTCAAAAGCAGTTAAAAAGCAATTTACTCTAGGTTATAAAATCAAGAATCATTACTTTAGAGACAAGTAAATCAAATAAAGGGAGAGTTTTAACATTTTTTCAGTGAACACATAAGACAGTGAGGCCTCAACCCAGCCATTATGAGGAAAAAAAAACATGGACAAAAACTCCAAATTTCACTGGAAAATTGTACACACAATCACCAAGAAGCAAGGTGCTTTGGTTCAACCTCTCACAAATTGATGGCCTTGGAGAATGCTTTAAATATTTCAAACATTCATCTTTATTGCATATAAAGTGAAGATAACCATACATACTGCATACATTGTTTCATCAAATGAAAGATAAAAGTGTTTTTCATTATATTATTGTTTACACTGTTTGATAAAATCAACTTAATAAAAGCTTGCTACTCTTGATGTTATTCTTACTGGAGATTTTATATTTAATACATTTTTCAGCAGAATGACTGAATATAATTTACATATAAATTATAAAGTCCTCAAATAAGTAGATTATTCATATTTGAACTTTTTGATTTAATTAGTATAAAGTCTGTTTCTTGACTTCTCTTAATATGTTTAGTAATACAGAAAAGTCAAATTATAAAAATAAACTTTTATCAATTCTCCCATATTCTGTTAAGTGAAATCATTTATTATTTTTGTTATATATGAAAATACCTCATAACTAAATATATTAAAAAACAGACTTATTGTTATTATTATTATTTTTTTTGGCATCGGGGATTGGACCTAAGGTTGTTTTTTATCACTGAGTTACATCCCCAATCCTTTTCCTTTTCTATTTTGAGACAGGCTCTCACTAAGTTGCCAAGCTTCTCCTTAAAATGCTTAGACTGTCCTGGAATTGTGATTTTATGCTCAACCTTCTTAATTGTTGGAATTATAGGAATGCACCACCATTCCAGTCAATAATACATATTTTTAAAGGTACACATTTTCATTTCCTAAACTACATGTAAATCGAATGTAAAGTCTAATGTGGTGGTACACACCAATAATCCCGGTAAGACACTCAAGACTTAGTGAGAACCTGTCTGGGAGGGTGGGGAGAAGCGGGGGATGCGAGGAATGGATCTCATTGTTAGAACACTCCTGGCATCAATTGCCAGTAAAAAACAAAACTAAAAAAAAAGGAAAGAAAGTTATGTAGAATTGATCATTCCATTAATTTAGTGATTTATTTCATATGTATAATTTACCTTTGAGATATTTAATCACAGAGCTCTTGTATATACTTGAAAAAATGGAAAAAAATGAATCTTCTATGAGGGATTAGCTATATTATGGAATTAACACATATTTTTATTATTCTTTGTGGTTGCAATGTCTTTGTTATTGGTCCTAACTTCACATATAAAGGTGCTGTCTTTTTATAACAGTAAAAATTGTTAAAATAAATTATTGTAAAGATTATTTTAGAATTTGAAATGAAGGCTTAATTATTAAATTAACTTTAATGTAAGTATGAAAAATTGATAATGAGTATAGTTATGCTGGTGAGAAGTCCTATACTAGATCAAATTTGTGAATTGTGTTTCTAACAGAATGTATCTTAAACCTTATCAATGTTGTTTTACCCTTACTGAGATTTGCTGATATCTAACTTTTAGAGTTGAGGTTAAAATCTTATCATACTCTTCCAGCTTCTACCCTCCTCCTGAATTAGAGTTTGGCAGATCATCCAAGATGAAACAACGCCATAGAGTTACTACAGGGCTCAGGAGAGCAGTGATGGGCCCGCTATAAACTAATTGGAGGTACCAATCATTGATGTTTTTTTCAAGAATTGCAATCACCTACCTCTCAACTTTCTAAAATCTAACACAACCATTCTGCCCTCAAGCCTTCTTGCTTTCTCATTACTTATTTCATATATTGTAATGACAGTATGAAAGCTGCTTTTTTACATTTTGATTCACATCTGAATGATGAAAAGTCTCATTGCTTCTATATTCTGGCTGGATATCCTAAAACTTTTGTGTAAGTTTGGGCAAGGGACTATTCTGATAGCAATATTCCTTGTTTAAAATTATACTACAGTAAGTGTCCTAGAAGATGATTCAATTTTCTATAAAGTTTCTTACCCAGCAGAATAATGATGCAGAGGAGAATGGCGATCAAGGCCCCAGTGCTGAGACCAGCAGGGAGGAGCAGGGCTTCAGCATTGCAGGACTGCATGTTGCCTTGGCTGTCACAGGCACATACTCTGATGGTCAGCGTGTGCCTGTGCTGCTCTGAATTGGGTAATCATTGTCTGAGATCACCACAGGCAAGAGATAGGTACTTATTTCATGTCTATTGAAGCCATTTTTTCGAGTTAAAATTCTGGCAGTGTTATCTAAAATAAATTTTAAAACATTACAAATGTTTGTTTCACATAGTAAAATGATAACTCATGGTGATAATGAGGATTGTATATATAAATAAAACTCTCTTCATAAAAAATATAAAACATTATAAAGTTTTCTATTACATATGTACAATGCCATTAAACAAGACAAATAAGATAGTTCAAAGAATCTAACATTATGGATTGAGTACTAACTTCAAAAATTATCCCATAGTATTTTCAAAATGGTGAGTTTGTATAAGTAAATATCAAGTTTACATAGATGAGAAGTTTTTTTTACTGTTTTCTGAAAATCTGCTTTGTAGACCAAAAGAAAATATTATTTTCTTTCATTTATTCATTTACACACAAACAGCATATCTCAATCCAATATTCATGAAGAAAATAGGATTGGATACATTGTAAGCATTGTTACATTGTTTAAAGCAATAAAATAGTCAAAATCCATGAAGAATCTCAATATATACCCAGCAGCATGCAAATTATTTGACATTTCTGAGCATTGATTTCCACTCATTCAAACAAACTCATAACTTAAAGGATGTATTTAACTGAAAGTAATAACAGAAAGCCTGGGCTAACTCTTAGAAGTGCCTAATAAAGTTCCAGACTGAAGTAAAGATTTAATAAAGACAAATATCCCACTACCTAGCATATTATACTACTGACTTTTTCTTTACATGTTAATTGACCTAGTATTCTCACATGGAATTTGTGGGGTTAAAATGAAAAAAGACTTCTATCCCCAAACAGGTAGTATTTAAAAAATAATTGGTATGATAGTTTCTATCCCAGTTATTTGCCCAGAGAAGTTAGTTTTGTTTAGTCAGCCCTGCAGAGTTGTTTAAAATGCCAATATAGGGAGGGAGTCAGTGAGCTGTTAAATCAAACAAACAAGAGAGAAAAAAATAGAGGTAATCTCTTGCAGGTACAGTGTTTGAATACAAAATAATTTATTCCTTAATTTTGAGTTGGAACATAATGATACCAGTTAACTACATAAGCTGGGAAAGCAGAATAACAAAATAACATGCACATAAACAAATTTTAAAATTTATCTTTCAATAACTATTTTTCCCCTGAAATATCCTAAGATAATATGAGCATATATATATGGTACTTTTAGAATCTTGCTTGTCTAATTTTTAATTTTTTAACAAATGTTTGAACCTTAGTTTTGTAATAGTTTGGACAGGTTGAGGGACCAAATGAAGTTTGACTCATTTCAAATTACTTTATGGAATATTTAGAAATTCATGATATAATTTTTGACCTATGATAGAATAAACAAAATTAATTTTAAACAGGAATAACCTAGAAATAAGGGAGTTTAAGGCAAATATTAATTAGTACAAGGCTAGAAAATTAACACTAAGGTAGTATATATGCTATTTCAATTTTTTAAAAAAACTTCACCCAGTATCACAGCATCATTAATTTTATATGATTAGGTTAAATATTCTGGTTTATATTCTGTGGGCTTATTTCCTGCTTTGAGTACTGTATATAGATTAAAGAACTCTTGGTAATAATTGTCAAAAATTAATTAAGGCTGGTCTTGAATGATTTCCCCAATAACTTTGAAATGCCATGCTAAGACAATACTATTTCATGTCTACATCACTTTTTAATGACCAGTGCTCAGTTTCACTGGAGCAGGGAGAAAATTAAAATACAACTAGAAGCAGGTACTGTCAATTCAATACTGTAAATTCAGTACTAGGGACAGCTCCAGTCTAAATTCAATGTTTAATTACTGTCATGTATAACAACAACAACAACAAAACTCAATGCATCTGTTGCCAGGTTCAGCAAATTAAAAAGTAGTATGTTGTTTATCTCTAATTCAGACTTAATCTCTAATTCATATTTCATATGAATGTCTACAACTCATGTTTAAAAATTAAATATTCATTCTGCATTTTGACTGCCACCTTCATGTTAATTTTTTTTCAACTTGATAACTTTAGGTGTTTGGAGTGATAGAAAACATGAACATTTTAATAAATTCATATTTAATAAAAAACAGATGTTTACAATAGATACTCCCCCTTTCAAGTTGGTTTTTGCTAAGATTCTACCAGATGAAATAGCTTGAATAAAGGTTGGCACAATGTAAAATGACCTATTATGTTAAATTATTTGCTGGTACTTTGAAAAGTACCTAGATTCTGATTCTGCCAACACACATCATGCATTGTGAAGAAAGCACTTACACACATGCCAATGTGGTTATGAGGCTTATTTAAAAATACACAAATCTGCAGCCATTCTAAAACTCATGTCTTTTTAAAAAACATAAGCTTGCATAGTTAGCTTAACATAACATACAATAAGTCGAGTAGAGATCTGACAACATAATTTTGTTTAACTAGAATGACTCCAATGACATATTTATCAGGGAACAGAGCTGTTCAACTTTTAAACAATCATAACTATTCTGTAAAATGTGTTTTATTTTTGTGAGACTATGAGAAAAATTAATTTCTGAAAAATAAAATTTGTATACTATAAGGACAACAGCATATCTTGCAATGCCTTTGCACCATATTTTCTAAGGGGCTAGTGAGGCTACATCACATTCTTACTCTTCCTTTATGCCTACTTGACTTCAATAAACCTGCTGCTATTCAATCTCATCAGAGTTTGCATAACACTTTCACTGAGTTACTTATTTCTCCATTCATATTTTCTATACCTTTTCTTAGGCAAAGTGATTATTTCTAGCCTTTCTAATCATTTCAACATCAATCTCATTGTTCATATCTACACAGACACTTCTCTCATATAGTTTATTAAATGAAAGAGAGCTAACATTTTCAAACAAGACATTATCATGAAATATCATTAACTATCAGATAAAAACAAAATTTCATAATGCAGATCAATAAATTGACAGATCATGTATATTATAATAGTTACTTTAGAAGAAATTTCCAGTTAATGTCATGTTATATTATAATGAACAAATTCTAAAACTTACCTTCATTATCCTGTACTGTGAAGTTTGGATTGACAGCAGCTAAACTGAAGAAAAATTTCTGACCACCTAAAGGGTCATCTTTGTCTACTGCACTTATAGTCTGTATTAGCTGTAGGAGAGAGAAATATTATATAGTCATCAAACATACACATGTATAATCTGCTTTTGTAATACATAATTTTAAAAAATTTGCTTTGTAGAAAAATTTAAAAGAATTTATTTTGTTCATGGTGAATAAATCTTAATGATCATTTTCTTTTTAATGATATTTCTCTTCTACCACTCAGTCCCACTTATTTCTCTCTCATAAATATTGTCTTTTCCTTCAAAATGGTGAATTGTAAGATATTATATTTTTTGAGGGTTTCTATATTTAAATGTAGAACCAGTATGTTATTTCACATAAATCTAAACATTGATTGGGAAGAGTTTATCTGATGTAGGAAAAATTGTGGAAATAAAAATATTGCTTTGCTCCTCTCCAAAGTTAGCTGAAACATAATAAAAGAAAATAGATACTTCATACATAATGTTGAATATAAATTTTACAAAGAAAAGTTTATATATTATTTTCTACTGTAATAGCAATAGTTTGCTTCACTTGCACTTTAAATACAAGTATATATTTTTAAATTCAAGATATGTATTATATGGGGAAATGGTAATTGGTTTTAAAATAAGAGTTAATAGAAACTGTCTGATAATAGTGGAAAATTTAACGGTTTATACATAATCAGATCATTGTTTTTGATAGAGTATATGATTGATACTATATAAATATATAATATATGTAACAGTTATGTATTTAGGTCGGTATATGATTTCTTTATCCTTTAAGTTACATATGAAATAATTTTTTTGTTTTAAAAAAATATTTAAATTATTATCAGGGCTTCCAAAGTTGCTTCTTATGCATATTGATGTCTATTTATGCCTGTAAAAATCATCAAATATGCTTAATTAAAAGGAATATGCTTTTTAATGCATCAATTCAATTTAACTTTGTGTGAATAGTTGGTGGAAATATTTGTTGCTGAGGTTTTCTTGATTTAATTAGGGATTTCAAGTTTAAAACATTATACAAAACAAGAAATAAATGAAGAGATCATTATAACCATTCTTATTTTCTTTCAAAGTTTGCTACATCATCAGAAATGTGAAAAATTTCAAGTATTAACTTTTAAAATTATAATTTTACTCATTTATCAAAAATGACACAAGAATTTAATTAAGACATGCAAAAATATGTTTTTATGTAGAAATAAGCATCAAAAATTATTTAAAACTAACTTAGTTTAAAACAATTTAAAAATATATTTGACTAAATCTTATTTATAATAAGATTAAATAGAAGCCAGACTTATAAAATATAAAAATGGTATGGGAGTTAAAGATAAAAACATAAAAAAGGTATTTAAACTACTCAGGAATTATTAATTCATTTACCAAAGAATTTCTTAACTGATTTGTATCAATCAAATATACTTAAAAGATTTATTTTTAAAATTTTGATTCATAAGAGTATATTGAAGAGAAATAAATGAAGTAACATATCTTGAAAGACAGTAGAGTAGTTCAAATTCCTAGTCACAAAGATTTCTATATGAATATAACTATAAACACAAGAAAGAGTTAATTTCTTTAGAATAAAAACTACAATGTCTCAAAATAAACATATGATTGTAACTGTTATTACAAATAACAATTGCAGTTCATTTTTATCCTCAAAATAATACAATAATACATTTCTGAGGACATATGTCCACATCTTTATATATATGTAAACCATAAAGTTTTATATAAAATGCTCAATGATATTTTAATGAAAAAGTCGATTCATTGATTTAAATGTCAGTGGTTAATTGATATACTTTGTTATGAAAGAAGTAATTCCAATTCATATTAAAGTTACAAAAAACAGAATGGCAATTTGCAGAATCCCTATCATTTTAAAATAAATTTTATGACTCTAAGACTTCTCTGTTGCAAATAGAGGTACTGCTTCATAAGATTTTTTTTGGGGGGTGGCATACTTGGCTTTAGTGTTTAACCCCTTTATTTCCAAAATTTACCTTTCAATTTAACCTTACTTTCTATTCCAATCATACATTCAAAATCACAAAACTATTGTAACTGTGCCATAAAGACTTGCAATCAATACCAGAAGTTCACAACAAGAAATAGATAAAAGTTTTCTGCTGGCTTCCTATATGAACACTCAATATTTTATTTCTACTGGAGACAAATCATTTTAATCCGATTGCAATGAAACAATTTATCACACTTAGGAAACAAATGAACACAAGCTGGTGATATCCAATATTCATTTTGAGCTATGGAAAAGAGATATAGGTAACTCTTTCTTAGCTTTTCTTCTTGGCAATAATATAATTGTTTATATTATCATTGTATTTTTATATTTGATATAAGCATTAAGAATGTTTCAGTGATCATACTACAACCAAATGTGAAATAATGAGTGGATTTTAATGTATTTAAAATTAAACAAATAGTTATTATGCTTAATGTTTTAGCTAGGAGTTTTTGTTGATGAAAAAAAAAACTTTCTTTTATTCTGGAAAACTTCAATCTTTTAGCTGTTAGGAAGTAACTAAATTTTGTCCTATGAAAACTATGTGAAACGATTTTTGGTTTGATAAAGTCTTGGTTGCCATCTGGTTTGATATTTGCTGTCAGTGGTATTAGCTTTAATAAGGTGCTTAGTGAACAGTAAATATAAACAGCAACCCTCCCTAGAGAGATTCCTTGGGAAAGGTTCTTTGTGATTAACATGGTATTTTCTTCATCTAGACTTGGAAAATTATTAAATACATTTTACCGACTGCAGGAGTGAAGGTAAGTGAGGGAAACCAAAGGGAAGTAAAAGACCTATTGTTCCTTCCTTCAAGGTCCTGTCTCTCTGAAGTAGAAAGGTGAGAATTTAAGTAACCCTGTTAGGCAGGAGAGGACTGACTTCTAATACTTCATCAGTTGCAAACTGCATCCTATCTAAGAAAGTCTTGTATGCTTAGATCAAGGAAGAGCTAAGGCCAGGAAATAAGGAGGAGGAGGGAGTAGCAATTAGTTTTATTTCTGTCTTATCAATTTGTCTGCATGCCAAATGAATGGAATTATTCCCCATGTTGCTTTCTAAGTGCTACTTAAAGAGCACTTAATTTGCAGGAGTATTGGGTGGACTGAGATTTCTATAAATAACTGCAGCATTCCCAGACATCCTGATCTTCCTTTCCTAGGAGGAGGGGAGGCCAAACTAATGAGTGATTATCATAAAAGGCACAGAGAAGAAGTTTATCAAATAATCACTTTAAGTTTGCAAGCTTGGATGTCAGAACCTAGAATTCTATCATTTATTATAACATTTTTGTATAAGCAGAACTAGTTTTCAGCCAATGAGAACACGGTGGCATTTCACAAACTGGTCATATTAACAATAACTAGTGTGGAAGACTTGTCCATGCAGTCAATTAAACAAGAATTATTAATCATGTCCTTTCTATCACGATAGTCAAGGTAGGCTAACTGCTTTTTATTAAAATCATCTTTCATTGGATTATTTTTCTTCATTATGCCAACTAGGTTTTACACGTACAGAAATTCTGGAGCATTACTGAGACAACTATAGTTAAAAAGAGAAAAGGCACTGGAAAATAAACACAATTCTTTATTCTGTATATTTTGAATACATTTGTAAGTCTGCATTATATAATAATTGAAATGCTTTGAAAAGATATCTCTTGAAAATCAAATAGAATAATCATAGAGGGAGCAATGAATGCAGTAGTAGTAATTTATCTCTTAGAGAAAATATTTTAACTTATCTCATGCTGAGCCTGCCAAGCAGAGGACTATTTTGAATGGTATTTTAGGGTGGACACTGTTTCATTAAGAAGTTGGAAGTAGCTAAGTCATTTAAATATTCCCAATTAAACACTTCTATAATATTTTCAAGTTAAAAAAAAAAGGAATCCAATTGCAGCCATTTTACTATTTCTCACAATAGATAGGCTATTGAATCCCTGTTTGTATATTCAAAAGAAAGTATTCGAGTTATTCCACAATATAATTTGCATAAAAATGTAACAAGGACATTGATGTTTATAAAAGCATCAAATGGTGTCAAAACACAATACAGCTTCATGATGGCTTCTCTTTCTCTAATAAAATACATTGGATTCCCAATAATTATTTATAACATGCAGCTTCCTTCTGTGAAGACAGCACTCAAAGCAATTAAGAACACTCTTTTCAGCCATATATTCTGGAGCTTTTTAAACAACAAAATGTGTCCACTGAGGAAAAGATTTAAATAATTATAAACAAAGCTGATGTAGGGAGAATGCTTTAAAAGACTAAAACTGAGTCATTAAGCACTTTACATGTTGGTGTAATGATGAAAACCAATGTATAAGCAAATTCTGCTGCCCTACTTCAAAATGTATTTGCACATTTATCTGAATATTGATGGAATGCTTCAAAGATTCCATGCATTTGTTGCTGGGTTTTCACCAACTTTCATTCCCATTTCTCTAGCAATTTCAATATTTACCTAATGGTACAGCAGAGGATTCTAGTTTGCTCATGTTTTCGAGGGCTTTAAATGTTGAAGTTGTGGGGCTGGGGATGTGGCTTAAGCGGTAGCGCGCTCACCTGGCAGGTGCAGGGTGCTGAAGTTGTTTCTATACATTTGTGTGCAAATGATAATGTCTTTTCTTTTACACCAGAACTTTAGGAAGGAATTAAGAAACCTGGTACACTGCTATTTTAGATACTCTCAATTTTAAAAACATGTCACCGTTTTGAAAATGTTGCAGGGAGTATATGTGAATGTTCCTATCACTTTTTCATTCATTCCTGTCAAGTTTGTGAAAATAAAACATTTAATACAGAACTGCCCTGTGTTTTCAATCTTCCAGTTGCTCACCTGTCCTGGTCTGACATTTTCACATACAAAAGTGTCATAGAACACAGCAAATTGTGGGGCATTGTCATTAACATCCAAAATTCTCACAGAAACAGCTACATGAGTTGTCTCTTTGGGATTGTCTAGAAAAAATAAAGGAGAAATTTTGTTTAGGAATGCATGTTTGTGCACCAGATTTAATTTATATAGGCATCTTATGGATATTTAAGTGCTCACATACTAATAAACATTTCATTCATTCTCTTAACATAATGAGCAAATGCAATGAAGAAATTTACTGCAGGGCCTAATTAAGTAGTCATGAATTCTGTTAATATTGAGCACAATGGGATTATTTTTACTTTGTAAAAAAATTAACAGTAAAACCTAGTATAATTGAGATCATATCTGTGTCTTTCCTGTCCAAATATACAAGATGTGAATAAATGTTTATTACATAATTTTCACATATAACTTATTTAATCTTTAACATTTTTTTTGAGATGAAGAACTATTTTTAAATAAATTAGTTACTTATCCAAGACCAATAAATCCTTGTTCTTCTAAAAACCTATTTTTTGACTATGATAATTAAAATGTATTCTAATAGTAACATTCAAATTGCTTCTTGGAAATTATAATATATGGCTACTAATTCTACAATGTGATAGAATATTTACCCTGAGACATAAAGTTCCAGACATTTTATTTATATAGTCATGAATGATACCATTTCAACAGCCATGACTTGATTTTGCATAACAATTTATTGATTCTAAATTATCTCTACAAACAAATGGCAAGCTAATAATGATGTCTTTACTACAAAGGCTAAAATAAAGAGCATCAAAATTTTCAAATAAAGTGATGCAGTTAAAATATTTTGATTTGTAAAGGAAATAAAAAATGTTCCTTATTTACCTTAGCTTGAGTAACAAACCTATAATAGTCACAATTGCATCATCTTCATTGTAGATTTTTCTAAGCAGTTTTCTTGATATCTGAGTGTTTTAACATTTTAAAATCATGTTATAATTATTCAGAATTAAATACAAATATCACAATCTTTAGATAAAATCCAACTTCTTTGAAAACTTTGACAAAGTAGAGGAACAATATTAGAAAATAGATAGAAATGTTGAAGAAACGTCTGCAATTCCATATCCCTTCCAGCACCACTGAAAACAGTAAAGAAGTTGATACAACCTAAGTGTCCATCAACTGATTAATGGATAAAGAAAATGTGGTCCATATACACAATGGAATATTATTTGATTCTGAAAAATAATCAATTGCTGTCTTTGGCAACAATCTGGAAGTAACTGGAGATTGTTGCATTAAGTAAATAAGCCAGACACAAAAAGACAAGTACTTCATAATTTCACTCATATGTTAAATCTCAAAAAGTGGAATGCATAAAAGTTGAGAGTAGAATGCTGGTTACCAGAGGCTGTAAAAAGTAGAGAAGTGAGAAAAAATAAGAAAAGGTTGATCAATGGATACAAAGTTATAGTTACAAAGTAGTAAGAAATTCTGGTGTGTTTATGCTCAGGAGGGGAAATACAGATAACAACAATGTGCTATATATTTTAGAACTCAGAAGAAAGGATTTTGGAAGTTTCCATCATAAAGAAATTATAAATATTTGAGGAGAAGCTTTTGTTTAACCTGATTAATCACCATGCCATATGTGTGTGTATAAGAATATGTATATATTTTAATATAAAATATTAAGTGGAATCCCACTAATATGTACATTTTTTGTTTTTAATGTATAAGTTAAAACTAAATTTAAAAGAATAAAAGGGAAGTTTAGCTTTATAAAAGCCCAAAGAGTATATTTAACAATCTTATTAAGTGATATAAACCAAAAAGTGCTATGGATATTATCATTTGCCCTTACAAAATTTATCTGACTTGCTAATTTTAACTAAATAATTTTCAGATACAAAAAAATACTGTCATATACAAATAGAGTATATATTACTGCTGAAAAGAATTCTTCTTCCAGCTATGTGTAATTGTATTGTTATTAATATAATAATTTCAGCTTTTTAAAAATAATGTGTAAGAACTGATTTCTTAGCAGGCATATTTAAAGTCTGAAGTAGTAAAAAGGAAGGCAAATAGGATTCTAAATCTATCTGAAGTATATTCAACTTCTGTTCCTCTTTCCAAGAGGGAATTTAAAATGCATCTCCTTGACACTCCTCTTAAGTCTTAGCTCTGACTTCTTAATCCACATATATTCTGTTGACAGGTTCTAATTTCCTGTTTGTAATGTATGGCTGCATGCCCTCCACCTTTTCCTGCATCAGGTGGCTGAGAGTTCATACCCTGGAGGTAAAGTGAGCTTCTTTTATATCCAAGTCCACTCATGTTCACGCATTGTGACTTTGCCCAATGCCTTATTACTCAGTATGTGTAAAAACACAGGGCTTCTGATCTCACATAGTTATTTGGAAAATTAGGTGTGATAAATCAGGAAAAGTTCTTGTCAGAGCATCAGTTTGATGACTAGTACTTCAAACATGTTAAATGTTATGAACATCATTTTTATTACCAATATCATGTATTCATGGCTATTTTATAAGTGTTTGTGCAATCTTTCTCCATGTAATGCATTCACCCATTAAAAACCTGTTAACAAGCTTTCTCACAATTCATGTTGGTCTGAAGAGGTGCCCATTGGGAAGAAGAAGAGAGAAAAGGAAAATAAACAGAAAAATATTTTCCATTGTATCTGCACCTTTATCTGTCTCATTCTATTCTTAAGACCCAGAGGTAGAGTACTCACCAAAAATGGACCCCTGACTCTCAAGTTTCCTGTTGCTATGAAGAAGAGTGGAAATGCACACTTCTTCCATTTCTCTAGAACTTGCTCTTTAATCTACTGCTATAGTAAGTGGACATAAACAAAATGTGTATTTTCAATATAAAGTGTGACATAAAAGTAACTTTTGTTGGTAGCAATTCAATCACTAGCTATGTCACAGAAAACAAGAAGAAAAAGGAAAGTTTCAAGCCTCAAAAATGGCTTTGTTAGACTTTGCCCTAACACAATATGTAGATTCTTTAGCCTCTTTCCAAATAGCCCAAGGATCTTCAAAAGCTAAAGCCACAGGGATGATTGTCTTTGTAAAGCATTGGGTCTGGCATCACCTATTAAAAAAGCAATGTGTGTGTGTGTGATATATGTATGTGTGTGAATAAATAAATATATATATTCACACACATTTGTTGGCAAATGCCATGGCTTATGTATAAATAAACAAACAAGCATTCTGAGAATGCAGAATCATACAGAAGAGCTGTTGGCATATATTTACCACTTGAGTCTCCCTCAGAGTCCTTCAGGAAAGCAGGAGAGTAGCACAATGTACCAGCAACAAAGGATCTTAAAATGTGTGTGCTGAGGTGAGACTATGACTAGAATTCCAAAAGCTTTTGCAATTATCTAAATAGAAGTCTTCAATTATTGTCTAGATACCCCAGATTTTCAAAAAATAGAACTGTATGTTGCACATGCTTAGGACACAACTTTTTTTTTACTAATATGTAATGGAGTCCTTTCTTCCTATACCAAGCTCCATTGTCCTCAGAGTGTATTGAAATGATTATAGCTAAATTTTCTTGAAGGAACTCTTTGGCCACTACAATAAATGTGTTCTGAAACTTCAAGTTTATTATTAAGACCCTGATTATGTCCTTAATTTTAGATTTTTTTCATTCTCTGCATGGCATGTTAAAATATTTTTTAAAGACGAAAAGGGGAATTATGCCATGGAATAATGCACTAAATAATTACTTGCAGTAGATAGCACTTGCCACATGATGTGATACATTGCATTGGAATGCAGAATTAAACTGTTTGAGGCAGGGCCTGGAAACACATTGGTAAGAAGTACATTTTATGTCATTCTGTCCTGCTCCAGGCGAGGTGTGTGACATGCTTAGCATAAAACCAGTGTTTAAAGTCTTGTAAAAATAATTCCCTATATGCAGTTTCCCTTTCATTCTCATTGCTTAATTTAATTCTTAGAATAGCATAATGGGACCCTGACTGGTGTTGGTTTGGCAGGTAGGTAATTCCAACAGTTGTGCCACAGATTGAATTCAGTTAGTGGCAAAAAAATAGGTTCAGTTCTTAGAAGAGGTAATTGGCTTAGCTTTTCACTGAATCATAATTACTTCAACTAGCTTTAGAAGTTAAATTTCTCACAGTATCTGAAATGGAAAGTGCAATTCCAAGCTCATTGGACCTGAGAAAGTATCTTGAAATGAGCAGAGCACAAACAACCTTACTTTTGGAATGAGGAGAATCATGTTGGACACAATCAACTCTTAGGATGAAGACAGAGAAGTGACAGCTTTCATAAAAGAAAACTCCAACAATTGTTAGTATTAACAGGTACCACTGTTTATATCTCATTGTGATGAAACTGGATTTTTTTAGGGTTGGTCTGTATTTCAGAGCCAAATTAGAAAGATAAACTAAATCTATTAATATAGCTTGAAGCTTTGAATGATTGCTGATGATCTGCCTAGACTCGTTACATTCTTCAGAGGCACTTGGTGATTCAGACCTGATGTTTTGCCTTCCAAAGTCTGGAATGGTTACTTCAAATAACTTGACCTTGATACCTATTTGAGGATTCAGCTTAGTATTTCAGATATGGAAATTACCAGCTTGCTATCTGACCATGACTTAACTCCTGATGAATATTTATTTTTAAAGCAGTTTGAATTGCACTGCTTCATGTTTGTCTCAGTATGTAATCAGAAATGGAGCAGGTTTGTGAGACCTGAACATGTGATTTCACCTGTTGACCAGGACCGCCCATCTTAAAGAACCCCACACTAGACTAAAGAAGCTACTGTTAAATTTCTTAATACTTTTTGAATAGGCCATCTCTCATTTCAACTTGAAAACGAGTTCCATAAATGATGCTGGCCATCCTGTGTTCAGGCAACACCTTTTGCAACTAAAGAAACAGGGGGTTTGAATCCTTGATCTCTGTTTAGAGTTTGAAGAAATTTTGTAAATTATGTGTAGAATTATTAGAGCTAGAACTGGAATAACCTGTTATAAGTCCCAATTTAATACCTCTAGCATTATTTCAGAAAGTTTCAAAAATCTCCAGATTTTTAGTTTTAGTTTCTTCTCATTTAAATGAGGCTAATTTAATATATTAGCAAGATTAAATGTAATTTAAAATTCTTAGAATCATAACCCATACCTGGTTTATCACAGATTCACAATAATAGTGTTGATGTAAAAATTTAATATCTCAGTTGTTTCCTCAAAAGAGAAAATTTGCAGTATCCATTCTATTTGAATGTTATTAGTTAATAATAAATGTTAGATTTACAGATACTTTAGAGTAGCAGAATATGCTAACACAAAATATATCATTTTGCTATAAGGATTACGTTGACCCAAAGACATTAAGAAAAAAAGAAAAAAAGTAAGAAAGAAAGAAAAAGAGAAAATCAAGGTTGAGGATATAGCTCAGGGGTAGAGCACTTGCCTAGCATGTGAAAGGCCCTGGATTCAATCCCCAGGACTGTAATATAAGATAACATAAAATACAATAGTATAAATAGAATGTACAAGAAGGATACTCTGAACCTTTCCTTTTTTTTTCCTGAAAGCAGAAGAAAAAACTCTTATATGAAAAGTATTCTTACATATCATGAAGACAGTGACATTCTTAATATTAAGGAGGACAGGCAATTGAAACAGAGAAAATTATCTACAAAAACAAACAAAAATTAACATTCTGTAAATATTTAGTTATTTTTTCACTATTGCCTCTTTTTGTTCATCTTAGTTCAAAAGTATTCAGGCTTTGCAACTTTTTTTGGTTCCTCATTTCCTTAAGAATGCTCCTTATTACATTAATCTTAAATAAATGTGTGTGCCTTTCTCCTCTTAATCTGCCATAATATCAATTTAATTTTCAGACGTGGTAAAAAATTCTAAAATAGCATAAATGCAATTTTGCTTCTTTTACAATACCTATAGTCATTCCTCAGCATATATCTAAAAGAAATACTGAAAAAAAATAGGTTTTTGAGGAATCAATTTAAGATTTCAACTAAAACTATAATTCATAGACCTGCCTGTGTGGAACTCAGGCTCACAGGGAAGCCAGTCTATGCCTCCCTTGCAAGGCAGACACTCACAAGAGCCTAGCCTCTGACTTAGGACTGACTCTTCCCACCAGCAGACTAGTGTGCCTCAGGCACAGGACCGCCCCTTCCAACCAGCTGACTACCATGGGAGGCCAAGCCTAGTTGCCCAGATCCACCCACACCAGTCTTTGAGAGACCCAGGCTCACAGCCGGCCTGGTAACTCCCCCACCCCGACCCCCACCTTCCAGGCGGGGCCAGACACCTACCAGAGACTAGCCTATGATGCAGGAACTCCCCTTCTGACAAGTAGACTACTAAGGAGGTTAAGCCCAGAGGCCCAGATTCAACCACTCTAACTTGCACAGATCCAGGATGCAGTAGTATGCATTTAGGGACACCAGCAGGGTCTGGAAGCCCAACATCAAGGTGAGGTACAGATAATCTGCATAGGTACTAAAAGAATATAGGAAAGAAATTGTAATATCTCATATCCACACTGCAAGAAAGGAAAACACAGAGACAACATGAAAAAACAAGTGAGGAAAGTGCCCCGAACAAACCAGGACATAATAACAGAACCAATGGACAGCGAAATTGATGAAATGTCAGAGAAGGAGTTCAGAAGATTCATAGTTAAAATATCTGTCAATTAAAGAATAACTTAAATGAGAAAATACAGGAAAAAAAAATTGATCATTCCAACAATGAGATAAGAGAGCAAATACAGGTAGCAAAAGATTACTTCAAGAGAAAGATTCGGGAAAAAAAAGAAGTCAAAAATCCTTGAAATAAAGGATACAATAAATCAAATAAAAAACTCAGTAGAAAGCATAGCCAACAGACTAAATCACTTGGAAGAAAGAATACAGACAATGGAGACAAATTATACAATCCAGAAAATAAAGTTGATCACTCATTAAAGATAGTTAGAAACCATAAACAGAACATCCAATAATTATGGGACAGCATGAAAAGACCAAATCTAAGAGTTATTGGGAAAGAGGAAGGCACAGAGTTTCAAACCAAAGGAAAGCACAATCTCGTCAATGAGATAATATCAGAAAATTTTCCAAGCATGAAGAGCGAGTTGATAAAAACAAATACAAGATCCTTACAGGACACCAAATGTACAAAATCACAATCAATCTACACCAGGATACATTATAATGAAAATACCTAGGATACAAAATAAGGATAGAATCTTAAAAGCTGCAAGAGAGAGGAATCAGATCACACATAGTGGAGACAAATTCAAATATCAGCAGATTTTTGAACCCAGACCCTCAAGGCCAGGAGATCATGGAACAACATATACCAAGCTCCGAAAGAAAATGGATGCCAACCAAGAATCTTATATCCAACAGAACTAGGCTTTAGATTTGATGATGAAATAAAAATCTTCCATGATAAACTAAAAGTTAAAAGAGTTTACAACTAGAAAGCCTGCACTACAGAACATCTGCAGCAAAATATTCCAAGAAGAGAAAATGAAAAACAATGTTGAAAATCAGCAGAGAGAGGGATTACACTAAAGGAAAATCTAATCAGAGGAGATTCCAAGTCACATTAAATACCAAAAATAAACAAGAACAAAAATTTTTGGGAATACAAATCATGTCTCAATAATAATACTGAATGTTAATGGCCTAAACTCACCAATCAAAAGACATAGATTTGCAGATTGGATTAAAAAAAGAAAAAGAAAGACCCAACAATATGCTGCCTCCAAGACACTCATCTCCTAGAAAAAGACATCCACAGACTGAAATTAAATGGTTGGGAAAAATCATAACAGTTACATGGACTGCGGAAGCAAGCAGGGGTTTTCATCCTCATATCAAATAAAGTAAACTTCAAACTAAAGTCAATCAAAAAGGATAAAGAAGGACACTATATACTGCTCACAGGAACCATACACCAACAAGAATTAACAATTATAAATATATATGCCCCAAACAATGGAGCATCAACATTCATCAAACAAAATTTTCTCAAGTTTAAAAGTCAACTAGACCACAAGACAATAATTTTGGGTGACTTTAACACACCTCTTTCATCACTAGATAGATCTTCCAAACAAAAGCTGAACAAATAAACTATGGAACTCAATAATACAATCAGTAACTTAGACTTAACTGACATATATAGAATATTTCATCCTTCAAAGAGAGAATACACTTCTTCCCAGCAGCACATGAATCATCTCTAAAATAGACCATATACTATGCTACAAAGTAATTCTTAGCAAATATATAAAAGTAGAGCTACTACCCTGCATTTCGTCAGATCATAATGGAATGAAATTAGAAATCAATGATAAAATAAGAAATAAAATCCACTCCAACACCTGGTGACTAAATAACATGCTACTGAATGAACAGTGGGCTACAGAAGACACCAAGGAGGAGATTTAAAAAATTTTAGAGGTGAATGAGAACACAGATATAACATATCAAAATCTCTGGGACACTATGAAAGCAGTTCTAAGAGGAAAGCTCATTGCATAGAGTTCGTTTCTTAAAATAAGAAAACGTCAACAAATAAATGACTTAACATATATCTCAAAGCCCTAGAAAAAGAAGAACAAATCAACACCAAAAGCAGCAGAAGATAGGAAATCATTAAAATCAGAGCTTACATACAATCAATCAACAAGTACATGAAAAATTGCTCACCATCTCTAGCAGTCAGAGAAATGCAAATCAAAACCACCCTAAGATACCATCTCACTCCAGTAAGATTGGCAGCCATTAGGAAGTCAAACAACAACAAGTGCTGGTGAGGATGTGGGGAAAAGGGTACTCTTGTACATTGCTGGTGGGACTGCAAATTGGTGCGGCCAATTTGGAAAGCAGTATGGAGATTTCTTGGAAAGCTCGGAATGGAACCACCATTTGATCCAGCTATTCCCCTACTTGGTCTATTCCCTAAAGACCTAAAAAGAGCACACTATAGGGTCACTGCTACATCCATGTTCATAGCAGCACAATTCTCAATAGCAAGACTGTGGAACCAACCTAGATGCCCTTCAATAGACGAATGGATAAAAAAAATGTGGCATTTATACACGATGGAGTATTACTCTGCATTAAGAAATGACAAAATCATAGAATTTGCAGGGAAATGGATGGCATTAGAGCAGATTATGGTAAGTGAAGCTAGCCAATCTCTTAAAAACAAATGCCAAATGTCTTCTCTGATATAAGGAGAGTAACTAAGAACAGAGTAGGGACAAAGAGCATGAGAAGAAGATTAACATTAAACAGGGATTAGAGGTGGGAGGGAAAGGGAGAGAGAAGGGAAATTGCATGAAAATGGAAGGAGACCCTCAGGGGTATACAAAATTACATACAAGAGGAAGTGAGAAGAAAGAAGGAAAAATATAAGGGGGAGAAATGAATTACAGTAGAGGGGGTAGAGAGAGAAGAGGGGAGGGGAGTGGGGAGGGGGGATAGTAGAGGATAGGAAAGGCAGCAGAATACAACAGACACCAGAATGGCAATATGTAAATCAATGGTTGTGCAACTGATGTGATTCTGCAATCTGTATATGGGGTAAAAATGGGAGCTCATATCCCACTTGAATCAAAGTGTGAAATATGATATATCAAGAACTATGTAATGTTTTGAACAACCTACAATAAAAATTAATTTTAAAAAAAATCAGAGCTGAAATGAATGAAATTGAAACAAAATAAACAAATGAAAAAATTGACAAGAACAAAATGTTGGTTGTTTGAAAAAATAAATAAAACTGATAGACCCTTAGCCATGCTAACAAAGAGAAAAAGAGAGAAAACCCAAATGACTAACATTCATGATGAAAAAGAAAATATCACAACAGACACTACAGAAATATAGAAGACAATTAGAAATTATTTTGAAAACTTGCACTTCAATAAAATAGAAAATATTGAAGGCATTGACAAATTTCTAGAGTTATATAATTTGCCCAAAGTGAATCAGGATGATACACAGAATTTAAACAGCTCAATTTCAAGTGATAAAATAGCAGACATCATCACAAGTCTACCAATCAAGAAAAGCCCAAGACTGGACAGATACACAGCCAAGTTCTACATAAGACCTTTAAAGAAAAACTAATACCAATACTCTTCAATTCATTTGAGGAAATAGAAAAAGAGGCAGCACTTCAAAACTCATTGTATGATGCCAATATCACTCTGATTCCAAAACCAGGCAAAGAC
This sequence comes from Callospermophilus lateralis, assembly GCF_048772815.1. Taxonomy (NCBI): domain Eukaryota; kingdom Metazoa; phylum Chordata; class Mammalia; order Rodentia; family Sciuridae; genus Callospermophilus; species Callospermophilus lateralis. Next base: position 106,390,526 of record NC_135315.1, read on the forward strand.
ACATCAACAAAAGAAAACTTCAGACCAATATCTCTAATGAATACAGATGCAAAAATTCTAAATAAAATTCTGGCAAATCGAATTCAAAAACATATCAAAAAGATCATGCACGACGATCAAGTAGGATTCATCCAGGGATGCAAGGTTAGTTCAACACATGAAAATCAATAAATATAATTCATCACATCAATAGAATGAAAGATAAGAATCATATGATCATCTCAATTGACTCAGAAAAAGCATTTGACAAAATATAGCACACATTTTTGTTCAAAACAGTGGAAAAACTAGGTATAACAAGAACATATCTCTATGTCCTAAAGGCTATCTATGCTAAGCCCCAGGCCAACATCATTCTAAATGAAGAGAAATTGAAGTCATTCCCTCTAAAAACTGGAACAAGACAGGGATGCCCACTTTCATCCCTTCTATTTAACATAGTTCTTGAAACACTGGCCAGAGGAATTAAACAGATGAAAGAAATTAAAGGATACACATAGGAAAAGAAGAACTCAAATTGGCACTCTTTGCTGATGATGTGATTCTGTACTTAGAAGACCCTAAAAGTTCCACCAGAAAACTTCTAGAATCAGTAAATGAATTCAACAAAGTATCAGGATATAAAATCAATGCCCATAAATCAAAGACATTTCTGTATATCAGTGACAAATCCTCAGAAAGGGAAATGAAGAAAACTACCCCATTCTCAGTAGCCTCAAAAAATTTGGAATGAATTTAATGAAGGAGGTAAAAGATCCATATAATGAAAATTACAGAACCCTAAAGAATGAAGTCAAAGAAGACCTTAGAAGATGAAAAGATCTACCTTGCTCTTAGATAGACAGACTTAATATTATCAAGATGACCATACTTCCAAAAGCACTCTACAGATTTAATGCAATTCTGATCAAAATCCCCAAGACATTCTTCATAGAAATAGAAAAAGCAGTTATAAAATTCATCTGGAAAAATAAAAAGCCCAGAATAGCTAAAGCAATCCTTAACAGGAAGAGTGAAGCAGGTAGCATAACTATACCAGACCTTAAACTATATAGGATAGAGAAATAGTAACAAAAACAGGATAGTATTGGCACCAAAACAGACTGGTAGACAAATGGTACAGAATAGAGGACACAGAGATTAACCCACAAAATTACAATTCTCTTATATTAGACAAAGGTGCCAACAACATGCATTGGAGAAAAGATAGCCTGTTGAACAAATGGTACTAGGAAAACTGAAAATCCATATGCAACAAAATGAAATTAAACCCCTATCTCACACCATGCATGAAACTCAAGTCAAAATGGATCAAGGACTTTGGAATACAACCAGAGACTCTGCATATAATATAAGAAAAAGTAGGCCCTAATCTCCATGATGTGGGATTAGGCCCCAACTTCCTTAATAATACTCTGGTGGCACAAGAATTAAAATCAAGAATCAATAAATGGGATGGACTCAAACTAAAAAGTTTCTTCTCAGCAAAAGAAACAATCTGTGAGGTGAATACAGAGCCTACATCCTGAGAGCAAATCTTTATCCCTCACACATCAGATCACTAATCTCTAGGGTATATAAAGAACTCAAAAAGTGAAACATCAAAAAAACCCAAATAACCCTATCAATAAATGGTCCAAGGACCTGAACAGACACTTCTCAGAAGAAGATATACAATCAATCAACAAATATATGAAAAATGTTCATTATCTCTAGCAATTAGAGAAATGCAAATAAAAACCAGTTTAAGATTTCATCTCACTCCAGTCAGAATGGCAGCTATTATGAAGACACACAACAATAAGTTCTGGCGAGGATGTGGAAAAAAATGTATACTCATACACTGCTGGTGAGACTGCAAATTGGGACAGCCAATATGGAAAGCAGTACGGAGAATCTTTGGACAATTGGAAATGTACCCTCTATTTGACCCAGCTATCCCTCTCCTTGGTCTGTATCCAAAGGACTTAAAAACAGCATACTATAGGGACACAGCCACATCAATGTTTATAGCAGCACAATTCACAATAGCTAAACTGTGGAATCAACTAGATGCCCTTTAATAGATGAATGGATAAAAATGGTATATTATTCATCAATAAAAGTGAATAAAATCATGGCATTTTCAAGTAAATTGATGGAATTAGAGAAGATAATGCTAAGTGAAATTTGCCAATCCCAAACCATCAAACACTGAAAGTTTTATTTGATACAAGGAGGCTGATTCATAGTGGGGTAGGAAGAGGGAGCATGGGAGGTACAGACAAACTCTAGATAGGGCAGAGGGGTTGAAAGGGAAGGGAGGGGGCATGGGGTTATAAATGATGGTGCAATGTGATGATCATTATTATCCAAAGTAACATGTATGAAGACATGAATTGTTGTGAATATACTTTGTATACAACCAGAGATATAAAAAATTGTACTCTATATGTTTAATAAGAATTATAATGCATTCTGCTGTCATATATAAATAAATTTTAAATATAAATAAAATAAATATAAATTTCTTAGAACAAAAACTATAATTTGTATAATTTGTATAAGCAATGAATGAATTATTTTAGTATATAATTAAATCTATAAATATATGTTAAATATACAAAACTAAAATATACAGAATTATAAAAATAAATATGTATTATAGACATAAAGTCATCTTACTGATTTCAGCAGCTATGACAGTAAGATTGTGCCATTGAGATAGTTCACGGTCAAGTGGTTTTGATGTGTAAAGCGATCCATTTCCAGAATGTATGTTAAAGATCCGATCAAGGTCAGTATGGCAATCCAAAGAAAATCTGAACATAGAGGCCAAAGAAAAGCACATGGCAGTGTTATTGAAGTGTTACAGGAGAAAATGGTAAAATTAAAAGACACACATATTACTAATAATTATCAGAAGAAACACAGTACTGATCTAGAATGTAGAGTTTCATGAGTTAATCACAGAAATACACTCTCTCCAAGTACTTGGTTCTGTATTGAAATGCTAGTCTTCTAAAATCTCTGCTCTTAAAATCATTGTCTATTTTCATGTGAACTAATATTGATATATTTGACCACAACATAGTATGCATTACATGTGATTACAGAATGATGACATAAATACATTATTTAGTAGTGGAGAATTACTGCAGTAATCCATTGCAACAGATCAATCCCAGAAGCTCAGATTTTCCTTAATGACAAAATTGGAGATAACAGTAGGTTCATCAAACTGGTTGGGCATCAACTAATGGTGTTTTGGAGCTTCAGAGTATGATATATACATAGCTTCAGTTTCTAACCACATGTATTATAAAATGTATAACTTTAAAATAGTATAATTCCAGATGAGAAATCTTCATACATCTGTATTAAAATAGGCAGCAATTGGTTATTGTGGCATTGTATTGTATATCATTCTGAAACCTAATACCAGGTTTTTCAATCTTAATGATGTCATTGGGATAAATCCCATTTAAAAAAAAACACACTACATGTTTTAGCCTTCACAAATAAAGCAAATAATTTTATCCCTATATCTAGAATAATTCCCAACTTTCACCCCAGATTGACAAAATTAGTTTACTACTGAAAGACCCAACATACATTTTATCTCCTCCTTATAGTCTTCCAAGATCACCTAAATTTCAAGAATCTATCTGCTTCCTACCTAAAGTAACTGTACAACTATATCTGTCATTTCTCATGTATTTGAAATTTGTTTCATTCCAAATCTAAAACAGGAATTTAAACTTGAAAACAATGTGCCTACTGACCACTATCATAATATATCTACTACTGTAACTTTAGTAGGCAGTTAGTGAATATTATTTGATTCTCATATTCTTCTCCAATGGAATGAAAACTCCTTGAATAATATGTTAATATCTGATATGGTTATCTACAAATATTTATCCAATGTAAGAAAGAATGACAGAATTATTAGGAATTTTGGCAAATAGAAGTTCCCTTATTTATATAGAAATGTGATGTGAAGTTGAAATACGTACATTAATAGAAAGCTTTTATTATCATGTATCATGATTTTGCCAAACACAGTTTTTGTGTTTTTCTTAATTAGTTATTTGCAGTTCAGTTTAAAGAAGCAATAATAAGATTTAGAGTATTATGTGATATTATCTTGAAGATGTAGAGAAACTACAGCCCTTCTTTTTCAAATATTATTCAAAATATAATTTTATTTTCTGATTCTTAATCACCAAATTATATGTTAACTTTCATTTTTCTTTTAAAATCTTTTCCAAGATACATGTTTTAAGTAAAACTTTTTGATTACTGCATTACCATTAAGGATATATGACATAATTTGTAACATGTCCAGAATGATGACATAAACACATTAAACTTGCAGGGATATTTTATTTCTTTGAATATATAAAATTGTCCTTTTATATCCACTGGGGATTAGAACCAATGCACATTCTCCTTTAAATCATTTCTAGATTGTTTATAATACCTAATATAAGATAAATGCCATACCCTACACAAGTAATTATTGTGCTATACTATTTGGGAAATAATGACAAGAAAAATGTCTTCATTCATTCAGTACAAACAATATCTTTCCAAAAACTTTCCATTGATTTTGTTTGAATTGGTATATGCAGAACCTGTAGAATATATAAATTTACTACATATATGTGCATACTTATCCACAATATTTATATTTATTTGATTATATACATAGTATAGTACATCACATGTATACATTGTATCTGCTTGTTCTACAAAAATAATAAGATATAAGAGTATGCCTTCCTACTTTCTACAACAAGGTGACACAAAGCCATACCTATTGGCATTGTATATTCTATGCATGAATGGACTCTTCCTGGTCCTTTGATTTGTGTTTTCATTAAATATTATATTTATTGTGTTTTTAAGTATCTACATATAGATTTTAATATAAAATAGCCATCAATCTATGTGAGGATGGAATGTATATTTCACTTTGTGGAGATATATATTTATATCAGGACTTAATACTAGTGAACTTGATTTTGTATCATCAAAACTCTGATGTATCATTTTTTAAAAGGACCATTTTGAAATCAGGGACCCAGAAGAGAGACGGCTGATGTTAGTTAGAATTTCTGCCAAGAAAATGCTTGGTAAGTATTTAAGGGGTAAAATGAACATGTATATTAGTTATTTTAAAGCTTAAAGAAAAATTCAGGGAATGCAGCCACTTAGATGAAGACAAGTGGACTGGAGGGGTGATATTCATAGGGAAGTCCTGCTGGCAGTTGGGAGTAATGTGTGAATATTATGTACAGTTTTCTTCTGCAGCATGTAAACTGTGATGCTGCACATCAATCCAAGAAATAGTATTTATGCATAATTATATAATTAAATAAAACCATACATACATTTGTCACTGTATATAGTATGACTTCACTTGAAAGTTGGCAGAATTTATAGAATTTTCAAAGTAAGTCTGACCACAGTCAGGTGAATGAGTCATGAGTACATACAGAAATTGTACAGCAAACCTTTAAACTAATACTTTACTAGCTCATGTGGAAGCAAAATCAACCTGCTGAGAATTAAAGAAACAAATGAAATCCAGAACACATGATGGAAAAACAGACTAAAGTAAGCGCTCACTTTGATGATGAATATTAGGTATATCTGTGTTTCCTTGCTATATCAGTGCAAATATCAATGCAAACTTTGAGTCTTTCTCATTTTTATGTGAATATCACATCTCACGTGTTTTGATTGCCATAATAAAGAAAAATGTTGAGTGACTGATATTGCATTTTTTGAGACAGCTAAACAACAACAACAACAACAAAGCCAAAAACCAAAAACAATGCAAAAATTCCCTTCTTTGATGACTAGAGTATAAGTACAATTTGTAAAAATTATGAGAAAACTGAATTATAACACAATCACATTATTTTTAACCGTTTATATTTATCTCACATACAAATATCATGGCTTGGTTGCAGCGTGAATGTACATCTAAAAAAGTATTCTTGAGCCCAGGCACAGTGATGTACATTTGTAATCCTAGTGGGAGGTTGACACAGGAAGAGTTCAAAGCCAGCTTCAGCAACTCATTGAGACCCTGTCTCTAAATAAAATACAAAATAGGCTGGGGATATGGCAGTGGTTGAGTGCCTCTGAGTACAATCCCCAGTACCTCGTTTCCCCCAGAAAACAACAAACACTTTAAGGAGACAAACAGATGATACAAGCCAGACTTCAGTCTATAGAATGTGATAAGAATAAGCTATAACCCTTGTGCACACCTTCTCCCAGATATTTAAAGCCAATTTACCTTAAACACTGGGCTCACCAAATTTATGTATAACTTACAGAAAAACTCCTGTAGTATTTTACAGCATTAAATGTTTCAAATAGAATTTCATAATCTCTATGTGAATTTCAATTTCTTCTGTTTCATCTCAAACACAGGCATAATTACCTAATGGGGCTGGAAGCAGAGTCTGGATCCCTTGCCATTACAGTCCCGATTATTGTGCCCACTTCAATATCTTCATGAACCTCAAAGAGGTAGGAGGACCTGCTGAAAACAGGAGGTTCATCTATATCTTCTATAGAGATTTTCACAATTGTGGTATCTTTGAATGGTCCTAGATAATAAAAACGTGAGTCCACATGGGTATTTTCTGCTTCAACCTACAGCGTGTAAAGTCTCCGGCTCTCATAGTCAAGTGGCTGTAAAAAGACAAATGTCATTCAATTAAAGTGAGGGGAATTGTATGACATGCTCATTTCAAGTTAGAGAATGATTTTTAAAATCCAGGTTGAATGCATTTGATTTGCTTATTAATAAGTTTAGAAAGTAGCACAGATAATTATATAATCCTGAAATATTGTTTAGGATTCAATTTTTACTTTTTATATATTCAAAATGTAACACTTTGGAACTTAAGAAAATGAGATTTTAAACCTTGCAAAAAAATGGGCTAGATGTTCAAACCTATCTCATAGGTGGTGATTCCCTACAAAAAAAAAATGGACTGGCAGATTATGTATATGTTGGCATGCACACAAGTGTGTTTTGAGGTATTGGGTACTACTAAATTTTTCTAAGCAAAAAAAGTGAAGCTGGGTGTGGTGACATACACCTCTAATCCCAGCAGCTTAGGAGGCTGAGGCAGGAGGACTGTGAGTTCAAAGTCAGCCTCAGCAAAAGTCAGGTGCTAAGCAACTCAGTGATACCTTATCTCTAAATAAAATACCAAATAAGGCTGGGAGGGGCTGTGGATATAGCTCAGTTAGTGGAGTGCTTACTTTGCATGTGTAAGGCCGTGGGTTTAATCCCCAGCATCAAAAAAAAAAAAAAAAGCGCTAGGGTTTTGGCTCAGTGGCTGAGTACTCCTGAGTTCAATCCCCCTTACCAAAATTTTTTTTTAAATTTTAAATTTACAAAATCTTGGTGATAAATTTCCATACTTGCTTGAAAGAGTCAAAATAAAGAAAATCTCAGGAATAAGAAAGGACAATATCCTGTACAACCACAAGAATGAGAAGTTATACTTCATGTATATATAACATGCCAAAATACATTCTACTGTCACGTATAAGTAAAAATAACACATAAAAAAGAGAGCACAGATTTAATAGCAAGTTGGCATGAGGATGCATTAATAAACAAAAAAGGGGCTTTAAATATCAATATAGTTTAACTGTCACAAATAAAGAACTATTCTCTCACCTCACATTCACTCTGAAAGATAAGGTTTATTAACAGAGAAGACATTGCTGAATCAGACTTCCTCCATTTTCTTTTTCATTTTTAGATGCACAAGATTCTGTTTGGATGAGTGATACATTCTGGTCATGGAAAATAATAAAGCTGCTTTGCCCTTTGCTGGTCACTGTTTAATGAAGGTTGAGTACCTCCTGCCTTGCCATGCACTGTCAGGATAGTTTTCTTATTAACCAGTGCCTCAGTGGTTACTTGATGGTTGGCATTTCATTAGAAATTATTGTTTTTTTAAAAATTTTCCCTGCATTTTCTCATAAGATGGTACTGATCCTACAATAACGTAACTGGTTACCTTAAAATTGTATCACTGAACATATGTTAGCAGAAAAGTTTAATTTACATAGCATAAGGGGAAATGTGAACAATTGAATTATGTTCCAATCTATTCTGTTTTTATTAGCATCTCTAGTTATTGCTTCATGAATCTGGATGGTGTACTACATTTTATGCTTCCAACTATAATGATATATTGATCTTATTAGATATTAAGCATTTTCTTAAGAAAATAATGTTATTATCGTGGCCTTTTATTAATATGACTTGAAAATATAATCACACATACATTAACTTTTTAAATTTTGTAAAATCTCAAGACTCATGTTTCAATCAATAGAAACACAGTGAACATGTCTAAGAAGCTTTTGGCTTTATATCCTTCTTAAGTAAACTATGAATTACATTCAAGCATGGCAGTGATATATCTTTTAATGGATAATGCATGAGTGAAAAGTACATAATAAAACCTCAACTCTCTAAACACACAATGCTTTTTTTCTGCTGATGCAGAGCACCTTTTTCACGGTTATGATGCCTTCCTGGGTGTCCTTCTCAGTTATAATGTCAAACATATCAGTCCCATCACCATCAATAATTCGGTATTCTACTTCAGCATTTTTTCCAGTGTCGGCATCGGTTGCTTTTACACTTCCAACAGCTGTGCCGACTGGGGAAGATTCAAGAACCCGAAGATGAATGGTGTCTGCAGAGAATAAGAAGAGATGAATAGAGAGATTTCTGAACAGAATTTTCAGAAGTAAAATGTATATGAGAATCCTGTAAATCTTAAACTCTACATTAGATGAAGATTGATTCATTCTTTGAGTATACCAATTATGGTTAACATTCTATTAAAGTCTAGGAGCATGAGGGCTTTGACTTGTGTGTGTGTGTGTGTTAAAATGAATACTGAGAACCAACCTCTAATAGTATCAGGAGTTCTGGTTTTGAAAATAAGCATGTTGTCTTTTTTTTCGTTTGCTTTGAGTGCAGTTATATATCTATGTGTGTTTATACAATCACAATAAATCACAGGATACACAGTGACTATTTCTATTTAATTAATTTTGCTATGCTGTATTTGGTAATTTTCTTCTCTTCCTTTAGCTGCAAGACAGAACATTCCAAAATTCCAGTGAAATCAGCTGTAACAGGTAGGAATCTTATTTCTATTTTTGACAACAAAAAACAAAGGAAAGTCTATGGCAGAAATATCAAGATGCCCTTCTCAGAGTCAGAGAAAAAAAAAAAAACACTAAAATCTGACAAACTCGCTTTCCTTCCAGAGCAAAACAAGAATTTATCTAAGCCCTTGGTGTACCTGGATGTGCTTCCAGCTTGAACAACCTCTACTGCTAATGAGATTTATGTTTAGCACCTGGTCATAAACTACATATTTCTGACAGGTTAATCGACTGGAAGCACAGTTCTGATTATTGTGCTTTCTTGCTCATAAACCTTAAGTAATTCTCCTTAATATACATCATAAAGTTCAGACCTCTTGTCTAGCCATGTTATTGCCTACATATATCGTTCCTAACATATTTGGCTTTTGTTCACTTTCATGAAAGATTTGCATCGAACAAGACCATTTAGTTTTTTCTGACCCCTACTTTCTTTCCAACATCATTCTATGTATTTTTCTCATGCTATTTCCCTCAAGTAAAATCCTCTCCCCATTACCCAAATATATTTAAAATGCAGTTTGTCAGAAGAAAATAGCACTTTCATGGGTGAAGCGCTTCAGGAATGGTGTTATGCCAAGGGGTCGGGGGCAGGGGGCGGCTCAGAAGAAATAAACCTGCTGACAGCATGATTTTAGAAATCTAGCCTCTAGAACTGTGAGACGATAAATTTCCTTTTCTTTAGGCTACCTAGCCTATGGAATTTCTGTGGCAGATGTAAGAACCTAATACAGGCAAATACATTCATTCAGTTTTAAAAGTAATTTTCTAGGAGAACATTGTGAGAACTCAGTTTTCATCACATACCAGTCGGTCTCAGAGGGTATTTTCTTACCTTTTTCTCTGTCTCTGGTATCACACTATGGAAAGTCAGTTAACTCATTTCGTGACTACTCTCCTACTGCCTCTCCTGGCCTTTTTCATCACTTCACTTTGGAACACCTGAGCCCTGGGTATTTGGATGGTTCCCTTGATCACCTCCTTCAAGTACTTGCCCAACTATGACCTTCTCAGAAACATTCCATCAGTAACCTAATTGCAAATAGACTGTTCAGAAGTAGTAATCCCAGTCGTGCTTCTTACCTCTTTCCATTGCCAGGCACTATACTATCTACATACCTATTTATGTATGCCACAAGGACATAAAACATAGGCTGGTTGCATTTTTTCACCAAGGTTTTCCCTCTGAATATTATAAGCACTATATGATGATTGCTCCCATTTTACTTAAGGTACAACAAAAGATCCATAGGCTGACTTTTCCTAATTTTGCTCTTTCATTCTCTCCCTTAATTTATACTTAGGAGTAACATCTTTCTCCTTGAGGTTTTCCTACATGTTTTTCTTATTTCCGTTTAATACATTTTTCCCTCCTCATAAAAAATTACCCATTTAAATCTATAGAACTGCTTATTATTTGTTTGATATATGCCTGTATCATCAATCTTCTAGTGCAGAACTAGAACTCTAGCCTTCTTACTTCAAGAACTTTCTTTAAAAAATTAAATGTCATACAGTCAACAAATCAATCTATTAAAATACAGAAAAATGTCCTTTGTGAAATGCAAAAATGATCACAATACAGAAAGAATACAAAAATGATCACTACAATACAGAAAGAACTCATTATGAAGGTGAACAGTTTAACTTCATTTATTTTAGAAAGCCTAAAATCTGATCTCTGCTAAAAACCTTAGTATTTTTATTATGTATTTTCAAATCTACAGTACATAAGAAATGCAGCCAAGCTAATGTGTTCTCAACTAAGTATCAGGTAACCATCCCCAAAATTACAAATATATGATATGTTTGGAAAACAAATATAAATAATATGAATGATTTGATTTATATGTACATAAAACTGAATGATATCCATTTTGAGATTGCATATTTTTTTAAGCAGATAGCATTTATTGCAATATGATCAAGGACTAGTTTATGAGGCAAGTTTGAGTAAATTTTTTAAAACAGTATTTATTAAACTCTTTGACTATGCCACAAGCTAAACATTAGCACAAAATGGTAAATTAAAATCTTTATATTCTTGAAAAAACTTGAAAGAAAAATATCAAAATTAACTTATAAATGTTCAAATTAAGAAGAAAAAACAAGTTGAGGGGAAAATCCTACAATTGAAGAAGTAATGAAGTAAAATGTGGTGCACAGAAAATACTACCAAAAAAAGATAATTTATCAATTTGTATACTTATAAAAAATAAAGACAAGATGAAATTAAATTAATAGTTTAAGCCTGAAACATAGGAAAATGACATAAACACAAAGCTAAAGAAATAGGAGATAGTAAAAAATATAGAAACTAATAAAGTTGATACATATAAAAGGAAGAGATTAAAAATATAAAACATTGGGCTGGGGATGTGGCTCAAGTGGTAGTTCGCTCGCCTGGCATTCGTGCGGCCCGGGTTCGATCTTCAACACCACATACAAACAAAGATGTTGTGTCCGCCGAAAACTAAAAAATAAATATTAAAAAAATTCTCTCTCTCTCTCTCTCTCTCTCTCCCTCTCTCACTCTCTCTTTAAAAAATATAAAACATTGTTTCTTATATTAAAGACCTTACAAAACAATCAAATGTCTGGAAACGTTTCTTATGGAAAAGGAAGAAAAAGAAAACCTATTATTAAAAATTTTACAGAAAAAGACTACAACTGCAGAAGATTGGAAAATTAGAAAATATTAGAAATATTGTATGTTGAAAAATGAATACAAATAATTTAAACTATACCAAACCCTACTAATGAAGAAGTAAAGGATGATTTTAAAATCATCTACCATTCAGACACAAATAGCTCATTTTTCAAAGAACAGAAAATTCATGGACCAGAAAATTCTAGTTTTATGCAAAGTCTTCCAGAGAACAGAATAGAAAGACTGTTTTCTAACTCACTATATGAGAGCAGTATAACCCTGGTAAAGAAAGCAAATGATAAGTGTTTGGAGGGTAATATAGTATGGTCAAATTTTCAAGTCTACCACATGTAAATACTCAGTCCATTTTTTATATTTCATAATCTCAATTGTAAAGTTCAGTTTATGCCAAATATTTTTCTAATCACTTTTCTATTGTTATGAAGATTTGTGGGACCCCAATAGACCTTCAGGAGCTGAATCCGATGCAATCACACAAAAGTCTTTATCTCAAGCCTGGACTCACAACTGTTCCCTATGCAGTGTTCTAGGGAGTGAGTCCTGGTCCTTTGTTCAGTGAGATTTTATAGATTTTGGGGGGATACTCTATGTGTCACAACATCACACAGCAAATCATTCCATACTTTGGGAAAATCAAACAACAACTCTTAACATTGATAGCACATTCAATGGTGGGAACAAATTGGGTAGGGGTGACTGGTTAGTACAATAGGGGGATTCATTTGAACTGATTGGTTTAGGCCATGAGGGGTATATGTGCTAAACTACCTGGTTTCCCAACATGTTATCAACCACCATAAACTACTTGGGGGTCATCTGGCATTCCAAGTATTTTCCCTGTCTCATGCTGATTGGAGGTTGCTAGGGGGTTGCTATGGGTCCTCACCTATCCTAACTGAATCAGGGACACCTGGCACCAGGGACCTCTCCTGTTATTTACAGACAAACAACACAGCAGGGTGGGTATGTGCCTAGGAGTGCTCTGTGGGTTTTTCCAAGGACAAGAATCATGCCCCCTCCTTGGACAGGCTTTTCTCTGAGGTAGAGTCCAGTTTCTCAAAAGTGGAGTCACATTAGTTTCTCACTATCAAATTTCTTACTCTTTGAATTTCATCATCTTTTCCATTAGTCTTTAGGAGATCTCATTTTGCTTTTGGTTATCATCTTCTTACTGACTTCCAGTGTGTGAGTTCAGGCTTTGTTTTCACTCCATTGATACTTTACAGGAACACTAGTCAGTTCTTTCAGAGTATCTTCAAATTGGGTTTGTCTGATATTTTCTCATGAGTAGATTAAGGCTATGCACCTTTGTGAGATATATCCAAAAGGGATGTGTTCTCCGTATGTCATAACTTGTCAGGGAGTACATGCTGTCAATTTTTCTTAGGACTGATGAAGTTAACCTTGGTCACCTGGCTAAAGTGTTTCTGCCAGGTAATTAATGTCATCAAAATTGATGATAAAATTATTTTTAACCATGACTACTTACTCTAGCCTCTATGTTTTCTTTTACTTTTTCATGTTAGCTTGGACTTCTTTGTATTCTTAGACACAACCTTAGATTCTGAAAGTTGGTCTGCTGTGAACTTGCTATTATAGCTCTGGTGAAGTATCAAAAATTATTTATCATTTTATTTAATTTCTTGATTTGTACAGGACAATATCCATTACAAGGTGTATATTTCATTTTCATTATAATTAGTGATATTCCTGTTAATTTCTAGTACCTTCTGAGACTTAAATAGGATATTGTTCATGCTCCATTGGTTCACACTAAGGGGAACCCAAGTTTTAGAAATGTATTGTTATAATTGCAATGATGATCTCTCAGTATTCTTCCTCAGTTATTTGTTGGAAAGTATATATGTGGATAAAGGTGTATGCATATTTGCAAATACATATATTTGTTTTTTCCTAAGATATTAATTAAAATATTTTCAAGGTGTTCTGTACTTTTCTGAAAAACTACAATTGAGATGGAGCCTTCATCAAAATAAAAACTTTGGACTTCTGTCAAATAATCTAAATAGATTTATTAAAAGTACATATGTTGCTGAGCACAGTGGCACAAGCCTATAATCTCAGTAGCTCAGGAGTTTGAGGCAGAAGGATCACAAGCCAGCCTCAGCAATTTAACAAGGCCATAAGCAACTTAATGAGATCCTGTCTGAAAATAAATAATAAAATGGCTCCAGATGTAGCACAGTGGTTAACTACTCATGGGTTCAATTCCCAGTACCAAAAAAAAAAAAAAAATGTTGTACACATATCACAGTTGGTTTCATGGCACGTCAATTTCAGTAGTTAATTCATTCAAAATACTTTTATTCAGGGTCCTACATGTATACTTTAATAATGCTTCTTTTTCAGAATTACTCGGAAACCATTCTTAGGGCAAGATTTATTGAGTATTTTTCAAATTTAAAAACTGTTTCTCTACATTTTAAACACAGGGAAGAATGATTAATTCATACTTTATTTATTTGCATGTCCTGTGTGTTGAATACAAGTATCTCAGTTTGTCAAATTCACTGAAATTGATTTAATTGAGAGCCAGTCTGTTCTCCCTACAAGAGCATTTACCACATAGGGCATGCAGCAGAGGAGAGCTGGAAAAGGTGCAAAGATTGTTACTTACACAGTGACTAAGGCAAAGGAGCACCTGTCACCCATCTTAAGTTTAATTTCTCTTTAAAGACATCTATTTGCATGCTTCTTAATTTTTTATCTTACAGTTGATGGTTCTTTAATTATGTGGTATGCTTTTCTATCAATTCCAATTTATTGTTGTTTTAAATTCATTCTCAGGTGTCAGATTGAATCATCTGCTTCTCTTTTAAAGTTGAGGGCAGATAAATAATTCTTCCTGGTAAGTATGCTCTGGCCAAGGCAAGAATGTGAGGAGACAGGTAATTGCAATTTCTGTAAAGCATACAAAGAATTGTAATAAGCAAGTAAAAATCTAGACAGTGATGTTGCAGAGAAGGTTCCCTGAAAACTGAACAAAATATATGGCTACTTAAATAAATATGCTTTTGCACAGCACCTGAATTGTCATTATTAAAGATTTCAAAAGATTTTGAGTTATTTCTGTGTGGTTATTGTTGTTTTCTGCTTCTGACATTTGAGACTGATATTTCAAGTCACTTGTTCTACCATACATTTGATCAATAGGACTTTTCACTAGAATATTAAAAACATTACAGATTGGTGCACCAGAATTGAAATCATCGATACCTCAATGTGGGTAAGAAACATTGGAGGACAGACATAAGACAGGCAAAGTAAGAAATGTGACACAGACTTCCCTAATAGCCACACAAGAAGTGGCAGAAATCAGCTAGAGGGGAAGCCAGGCAAATTTTCACCTTCAGTTTTGGAATTTAGCCCCAAATAGCTACTGTTTTGTTTTGTTGATTCAAAAACAATGAGGTTCAAAGAGCTGTAATTTGTCTTTATCCTTTGTTCCCTGCCCTTGTTGGTATTCACATTTACATAAGACTGCTCTGCTTTTCCAGAGTTGAGATAAAAAAGCACCACACATGTGAATCAACAAAATAATTTAACATTAGTTTAATTTTTTATTTGCTTTGTGTGCATTCTTATGGTAACATCTCTATGCTGCATAATAATCTCAAACAATACTTGCTTCAAGAAAAATAAAACAATTATGCATGTTTATAAAACATTCCATTGTATAATGTTTAAAAGATGTTTTTTAATGAGCTTAACAGGAAGAAATTAAAAACTAGATAAAGCTCCTTGGAGGCAACTGCAGAGTAGTTAAGGAAATTACACAATGCTAAGTGGGCATTTAGGAGAAAGCAGAGGAGAATTGAAAGTCACACTAGAGACTGAGGAAGTGGTAAGACTTTGGAATTGAAGATACTCATCAGAGGAAAGAGAGAAACCTATATTTGTGAACCCTGGAGACCTTATCAAAAACTTAGCTTTGGGCATTTAAGTTAAATTGGAGCAAACAGAGATTCTTCGTAATATCTTAGTTTCCTGTTTATGCCATTGAGGAAAGTAGCATGACAAAGCTTTCAGAGAGGCTGCCAGTGATCCCCATAGTTTTTAGAATTTATTTTTATACATTTCTTTGAAATTGTCTCTGCGTTAATTGGCATCAACAGTTATGCAGAATTGCAATGTGTACAAACATAAAAAGTATATAGGTTTGGGGAAGGTTATGATAAACCTTAAGTTAATCATTCGTAGATATAGTACTATTCAGTCTCCTGACAGACAATATGTCTCACCTGAAATTTTAAGTTCATTAAAAATTCTTAAACAACAGCCTAATTTTGCATACCTCATTTTTTTAAACACACAGACACACCACACACAAACACACACAAACACACACACACACCACACAAACACACACACACACACACACACACATACACAAGTTTTTTCTAGAGAGTATCATGATACAGAAGGACTTTGAATCCCATTACACAAAATGCCAAGTTGATTGGTGTAGGTCAAGTTTCCTTTAGAATAACTGGAATATTGCAAGTGAGTTTTTACATATTTCTGTATATCTGATTTCTCTTGGACTCATATGATTTTATCACATGTGGGAAATAGTATATTTTCCCACTTTCGGTCACCCTAAACCTTTAGCCAAGATTGGTCACGTCTGTGTTCACTTGTGTGTCACATACATAGCTTCGATAGTCATTTTTTACTAGTCATAGATATTTATAACCCACTGTCTTTCTTTAGCTCTCTCAATTCAAAATGTTCAAATTGAATTGAAATCTCTTTCTCTTCAAAGAGACTTGTCTGGCAGAAAGCGTGAAAGTATCTTTGTATTGATATTTTACCTTTTATCCCACAAATCTTTTATCGACCTGGTTTCTAAGTCCTGTGGATCACCTCCTTAAATACACTATAATCTCAAATCCCTCCTCTCCTCAACATTAGTTCAGACTCTCATCAATTCTTGCCTTTCCTGCCCAAGTAGCGTGCTTCACTTCTACCAAAACAATTAGTCAAAAAGAAGAGCTATGCCTGATGCTTTGAAAATAGTAAGGATCTCTTAGATAATACATGCAGTGCTTTATATTCAGCCCTTCTCCTGATACTAACACTGCTTGCACTTCATTTCTTTCACAATCACTGCTTTGAACCCTGGGCCCCCACCATGCTAAATCATACACCTTTCACTGAATACCAATGGTGTTCACTCTGTTCTAGCAACAAAACAAAACAAAACAAAAAAAATGCTCTTTGCCTCAATGCCAATATTTTTGTTGTTGTTGTTGTTTATTTTAGAGGGAGTTTTAGATAATTTTCTCTTTACTGATGGTTTTACATGTGAGAGGGCACATCATTTGTGTTACAGCAGTCTTTGATAGCTGTAGCACTGATCTTCATAGATAATCTCTACTTACATGTTCATTCATGTTTTGTATATATATGTGGTGTATACATTTGTATTTTCACTTATACACATGATATATATTTATACACACAATATATGCATGCAAAAGCATCAAGATTGTAAGATAAATTACAAAGTGACATCATAAACTCTGTGTGTGTGTGTGTGTGTAAGAGAGAGAGAGAGAGAGAGCGAGAGAGAATCAATCTCTATACTTTATCCAAATGCAGATTATTGTGGGTCTACCCTGCTTCTTAATACTTGCTTTATGATTATTATAAACTATTATTATTTCCCAGCATAGTTCTTGACACACACTAGGAATTTAATCAATGTTTATTAAATCGACAAATTCTTAATAATATTATTTCTGTGTAATTCTTGCAAACTGTAGGCATTGGGGCGAAGAGGGAAAAAATCCAACAATTATTTGACATTATTTTCATGGTCGCAGTAAAAATCACACTATATCTAACTAAATAAATTATAGAACAGTGCTGTGAAACATGAGTATATTTATTTTTTCTAGAAAATAAGAAGGGGAAAAGAGACATTTTAAATTTCATTTTCTTTTCAAGCTGAAGCATCTTCCTTGGGACATACCTGACAGTTACTCTAGTTGAAAAGTGCTTGCTAACTTTAAAATGTGCAGATCAGCCTGGGGCCTACATTATCTTTGGATCCCCAGTTGAGGGGAGGTTGACTCTATTTACAAAGAGAAAACCAGCAGTTATTAAATCAAATCTCTTTGGTACCAGGCAGGGATTATGGTAGTCTCAGATCTCCCTAAATATACATGCCTTAAATTCCTATGCATATCATATAAAATTTCCTTGAAAGACCTTGTCTAGTGAAAACTTGATTATGCATCTGCCCAAGCAGTATAGAGAACTCACGAAAAGGACCAGTCATGTTTGGTCTTTAAGTATCACAAAAGCACCCACCTATGAAGGTATGATTTCATGCTCTTGTACCAAAATGCTTAGATGTTGAAGAATTCAGTGTGTCCTCCTTGAAGCTGACCCTATAATCCAGATGTGTAAGGTGAATCATATAATTAACTAAAAGTGGAATGCAAGAAGGAGGAACGATTTTTTAATGTACTATTTTCTTTATATACTGCTTAGAAGTACCGAATTGAGAGCCAAATTATGTCAGTCTTCAGGCTGATCCTTCTATTCCAACTGCATAATTATGAATACTGACTTCAGTTTATAAATTTCTATTGTTTTAACTAATAAAAGGAGGGAGAAAATTATAATAGTCTTCCTCATACACATGTTGTGAAGATTAAATGAGAATGTTTGTGTTATATTTTATACTATTTAGCACATGCTATAAAAATACCTATTATTTTATAATATTGTTCTATCTTGTTTATTTTGAGCAAAACATATAATCTATACTTACAAGAAATTAATGGGATAATATAAGTCATCAATCAAGAACATCAACATCATACTAAATGGAAAAACTAAAAGCATTTCCTCTAAAATCAAGAACAAGACAATGCTGTCCACTCTCACCATTCCTATTCAATATAGTTCTTGAAATATTAGCCAGAGCATGCAAAAAAGAAAAGGAAATCTTAGGGATAAAACTAAATAAGAAGTCAAACGATCTATGTTTGCCAATGATATGATTCTATAAGATTCAAAAAACTGTACCAGAAGACTTTTACAGTTTATAAATGAGGTTAGCAACATAGCAGGATATAAGATCAATACCCATAAGTCAATAGCTCCCCTATACTCCAATACTGATTGAGTTGAATAAGACATCAGAAAAACCATCTCATTCACAATGACCGAAAAAAAAAAAAAAAGTTAATACTTGGGAATTAACCTAACCAAGGAGAAAAAATAGCTCTACAATGAAAATTATAGAACACTGAAGAAAGAAAATGAAGACAATTTTAGAAGATAAAGACATCCCATGTTTTTGAATAGGCAGGAGCATTATTGTCAAAGTGGACATTCTGCCAAAAGCATTGTATAGCTTTAATTCAATCCCCATCAATATACCACTGATATTCTTCACAGAATTAGAAGAGACAATTCTTAAATTCATTTGGAAGAATAAGAGATCCAGAATAGCCAAAGCAATACTAAACAGGAAAAGAGAAGCAAGAGGAATCACAATATCTGATCAATTTCTACTCTGAAACATACTACAAAGAGGTAGTAACAAAAACAGCATGGTATTGCCATCAAAATAAACATAAAGACCAATAGAATAGAATAGAAGACACAGAGACAAATCTACATACCAATAGGTCATCTAATATTTGACCAAGGTGCCAAAAATATATCTTGGAGAAAAGATAGCTTTTTTAACAAATGGTGGTGGGAAAACTGGATAGTTATATGTAGAAAAATAAAACTAGACACTGCAAAAAACTCAGATTGAAATGTATTAGATTAAGAAAATAGTCTGGAAGCTTTAAAACTACTAGAAGAAAATATAAGGGTCAACACTCCACCATATTGGTGCTGACACCTATCCCCAAAGTGTAAGAAATAAAACCAAGAATCAATAAGTGGGATGTCATTAAACTGAAAAGCTTTTCCACAGCAAAGGAAATGATTAATAGTATGAAGAGGGATACTATAGAGTGGGGGAAAATCTTGGCCAGCTACTCCTCCTCCAGTAGAGGATTAATATCCAGCATATACAATGAACTAAAAAAATGACCCAATCAATAAATGCGCAAAAAAAAAAAAAAAAAAAAAAAAACTAAACAGAAACTTCTCAAAAGAAGAAACACAAATAGCCAACAAATACATGAAAAAATGTTTAAGATCTGTAGCAATCAGGGAAATGCATACTAAAAGTGCATTAATATTTTGCATCATTCCAGTCAGAATGGCAATAATCAAGACTACAGATAATAAAAAATGCTGATAAGATTGTGGGGGAAAAGATACACTTATACATTGTGGGTGGGACTGCAGACTAGTACAACCATTCTGGAAAGTAGTATGGACGATC
Source organism: Callospermophilus lateralis (assembly GCF_048772815.1). NCBI lineage: Eukaryota > Metazoa > Chordata > Mammalia > Rodentia > Sciuridae > Callospermophilus > Callospermophilus lateralis. The sequence continues at coordinate 106,410,796 of NC_135315.1, forward strand.
CTTAAAAAATTAGGGATGGAGCCACTATGTGGGACCCAGCTATCCCACTCCTTTGTATTGCCCCCAAAGGTCTAACATTGATATACTGTAGCAAATCAGCCACCTCAATATTCATAGCAGCACAATTCACAATCGCTAATTTATGAAATCAACCCAGATGCCCATCAATAGATGAATGGAATAAGAAATTATTACACACACACACACACACACACACACACACACACACACACGGTTTTTTTTCCAGCATAGAAAATAATGAAATTATGTCATTTGCTGCTAAATGGATGGAAATGGAGACTATCAGGCAAAGTGAAATAAGCCAAAATCAGAAACTGAAAATTGAATGTTCTCTCTCATATGTGAAAGCTAGAGTAAAATAAAGGAAAGAGGGAAGGAAGGACAGGATATTATATAGAACCAATCAAATACAAATTTATACACAAACAAAAGGAAGTCAAGCAGAGAAAGATGAGTCAGAGCAGGGAGAGAAAATGGGAGGGCAAAAGAGGAGGAAAAAAGTGGGGGATCATAACTGAAATTGATTTCCATGCATTGATAAGTTTGTCAGGATAACCCCAACTGCTATGTATAACTATAAAGCTGTAATAAAAAAGAACATCCAAATAAAAAGAACAAAAAGCATATATAAATATGAAATTGTTTCCAGACCTCAGTGATTCTGAATTGTTTTTTATTTTTTCTTTTAAATAGTTATAGTTGTGTATAATCTTTAGTCATAATCGAAGGGAAATATGAAGAGACAGCGTTTTCTTTTTTTTTGTTGTTGTTTTATTGGGTACCAGGGATTGAACTCAGAGGCACTTTGACCACTGAGCCAACTCCCCAACCTTATTTTGTATTTTATTTTGAGACAGGGTCTCGCTAAAGTTGCTCAGGACCTCACTAAGTTGCAGAGGCTGGCTTTGAACTTGCACTCCTCCTGCCTCAGCCTGCCAAGCTGATTACAGGCACATGCTACTGTGCCCAGCTAAGGGATGGTTTTGAAATATGCAGAAGATGAGTCTTGTTAAATTAATGTTCAATTACAAAGCTCATCCATCACCTATAATTTATTTTAACAAAAACTTTCCTGTGAGAAATTTTGCATTAGTTCTCAGGTCATTAATAAATGGTGGACAACAACTGATTTTTGTTACTATTCTCAATAGTTCATGGGAAAAAAAATATAACAGACAGTAATAAATTCACTATTCTGAGTACACTTTGGATAAATCTGGATGCTATATAATAAATACCATATCAGATTCTCATTAATTTGACATGTATCTTATATATATATATATATATATATATATATATATATATATATATATATTTATATTTATATATATTATATTTATATATATTATATATATATATAAATAATATATCATATTAATTTGACATATATCTAATATACCACAAATGAGGGTTTTTCATTCATTGCATGATCTTTGGTTTATAATTTAAAAGTTTTCCCTTCGTAAAATCTCAGCTAACCTGACGTTACATAAATTTACTTGCTATTGGTTTATGATTTCTCAACCTCAGTTGTACGAAATAAGTTCTGTGAGTAAATGCTAGGACAGCAGACACATCCTTAGCTAGAATGTAAAGTAATCTGTTCCGTTTGTATTTTGTTTCAGTGTTGTGTAGATAGCTGTAGCCTCTGAAAATTTTGCAAGGGTTTGCATCCCATTTGTGGGTCAGGTCTGTTTGTTTTGCCTGAGTCTCAGATGCTAGTCTTGTATACCAAATCAAGTCTCTTGAGTCCTATTGCTTTCTTGACACTTGCAGTTCCTTCAAAAACTGGAGCCAAATCTTAGACTCTAACTAGGTGAATGAAAACCTGACCACCGGTTTAACTGCTTTTGCAAACTCTTTTTCTCTAGAAGAGGGGCTTCCTTTCTGGTGTTTTTGTTTTGTTTTGCTTGAAAGAAATTGAGAGTAGAGTTCTGCAGCTGTTCTCTGCAACATTTAAGTAAGGAAGCTGGGCCTAGCATGCTCACTATAGATGAGATATCCCTCATATAAGCCTTGATATTTACCCTTTTCCTTCTCAAGACTCTTGACTAAAATTGAATTATTTTTCCAGGGATGTTTTTATTAAAAATAAATAAATAAAATGTAATTTTGAAAAAAATCCTGTTGTCCAGTTGCTTTTGCCAAAATACTATGATCTAGTTACAGTAATTTAATATTTGCTTAGATTATTTCCATAAAGCCTATTTGGTTTTATTATGATTTTAGGAAATTCATACAGGAAGTGAACAAAAGTAGATGGATAGGCCTAAAATATTCAAATTGGGATGCATTACAGATATATTTAAGGTATGGACATATAATATCTTTCTAACTTTTGCAAAATGAAATAGCAAATCTCATGGAACATTGAATATTTGACTAATTTGCCCTGTAGTCCTCATTAAAGATAGTGTTAAGCAGTTATTTATGAGACAAGCACATTTAGTTTATTGTGAAACTCATGATTATATATCTTTCCAGGTTTGAGGTGTTTTTATTTAATATTTGACCATTAATAAATGGCAGCTTGGCATCAGAACAAGAAAAACACTAAAATTTGAAAACTGAGATATAATCCTTGATATTTACCCTTTTCCTTCTCAAGAGAAAATCCATGTATTGAAATACTATTATATGCTATGAGAATTACTGAAGCCATTTTATTTATCTGACCTTATTGATTATTTGCAACATTATTATGAGTAACAAGTGATTTATATACAGGGATTGAGGTTCAAGAAAATCAAATTGCCTAATTTTATGCACTTTCAGTTTTTAAACTTATTGAGGCAACCTTAGAAAAAATATTTTGAGTCACATGAATTAATTGTTATTCATTTAACATATTTTAAAATGTCAACCTAAATATTATTGATATGTTGGCTTAAATAATTGTCTTTTTTATTATAAGGATTCTTAGCAGCCTCCCCAGCATCCATCCACTAGATGTCAGTAGGACCCACCAGGTAACACAAAAAAATATGTCAAGATATCAACAATTGACATCTTGCAGGCAAAATTGCCCTAAACTGAGAACCACTGTTATAAATTCACACAATAAAATAAACAAATGAGTCAGGACATCTTAGCTTGCATGGGTCCCTGTCCCTTCCAAATGACAGAAGTATTTATGCAGCATATTGAGAAATATTAAATTTGGATGATTCAACTTTATTGAAAGCTTAAGTTTTGACTCTACTTTTATAATATTTAAAGATGAAGATGCTAAAAGAGCAGCACTTGCACAGATCAACATTATTGGACACTAAATAAATAAACTAAGTGCTAGACAGTGAGTCAATGCCTCAGAGAGTTATTTATTTAGTCGTACATCAGGCCACAAAGTATATACTAGTGTCCAGTGTAACTAATGACACTGGAAAATAGAAAGTGCAGTTTAGTTCATCAAGGTGAAAATGCTCTTAGAAGTACAAGACCACTGAGTCTCATGCAGGTTGATCGCAGGATCTGCTCCTGAACTGCAAATATGGCAGGTTACAATCAAATCACTCAAACTCTTGTGCTATGCATTGAAAATGCAGTTCATCTGAATTAAAATTTGATGACAGTGGAATATATTTGACCCAAGTATAAGACTTGGAGGGGAAAAAGAATGGAAAACTATCTAACTGTGTCCTATACTGATGACATATATAAACGACAATACTGGGTTAAAAAATATATAATTAGGGCTGGGATTGTGGCTCAGCAGGAGAATGCTCGCCTAGCACAGGTGGGACCCAGGCTCGATCCTCAGCACCACATACAAATAAAATGTGTTGTGTCCATACACACCAAAAATAAATTTTTTTAAAAAATACATGTATATAATTAAAATAAATTCCTCCTGTCTCCCTTATTTTTTTTAACATGGCTGATAGAAAATTTACACTTACACATGTAGCAAACATTCTAAATACATTATATTGTTAGTAGACAGCATTGGTTTTCTCTTTATTATACCCACTCTTAGTTTCAAAGTTAGTATGAGATTTCTATGATACATTGCACATGAAAGATTAAATAAACAGAACTAACTTTGTGTATCTAATAAAATGATATTAGAAATTAAAATCAAGTTTCTTGAATGTTAGATGATTTAGGCTATCAAATGACATTCTAATTGCCATGACTGAGTGTTCCCAACAGTCAGATACAGTTGCAAATGTTTGTAATATAAAAGATAATTTAGCAAATAAAAATCACTAAATTATGTTTCCATCCATATTTTAAAATAATGAGTCAGGAAGCAGGATGTGCTAAAATCCCTTTAAATATATTGTGCTTCACATTTAGAATTGAACATTGATGTCAACACATCTCTGTCATAACTATCACTTTGGCCTTAACATCTTTAACCACTCATTTTCTTCTCATTTATATAATTGAGATCATAACACTCATCTGAATGAGTTGTTCTGATTAAATAAGGTAGGTCAATAAATAATATGGCACAGTGACCTATAAAAATGCCATTTAGAAAATGCAAAAATTATTGCAGTTTCTTCCTTTCATTATTATTAGCATCTTAATGATTATTATTGCCACTGTTACTACAGCAGGGTTTATATATTGTGCCTAAGAGATGGCAATCAAAAATTTCAAGTTAATAAAATAAAAAGAAATATTTATTAAATGAATGAATAAAGGACTCACAGCAATTGAAAACATAATCAAGTGTATTTTCATTGATCATTACTGCCTATAAAATGTCTAATTTTCTTAATTTAATTAGAATCGATATATTTGTTTATCAAATGTGCTATTAGTGAATGGACTGCATTTTAGACTACTGAGAATTTAAGAATATAGTACTAATCCAAACGATTATTAACTACTGATAAAATACATTTTTTTTCCAAAATACTTTGCTCATTGTACATTGTGAAATTAATTAGTTATGGCTTATTCTCTTCAATTTGCATGTTCATTCACCCAGGAATACATTTGTAATCTAAAATTTGTTTTATTTAATTTTTAATTGGTGCATATTTATTATACAGAATTGTGGGTTTTAATATGATATGTTCATACATACTTTAAAACAAAATATGATCAATTTAACTCCCCAATACCTTACTCGCCCTACCCTCCTCCCTACCTCAGTCCTTCTTTCTCCATCTTAATGATCTTGTATATTTACAGTGTTCTTTTTTTTTCCTGTTATGAAATTTCTTTTAAATTGTTTATATCTTTAAACCTGTTTTATGGAATTATGTGTATTTATTATCAGTTTGCTTTTTATTGTAAATTGACAAAGATAATGTGAAGATGAAACCTGATTTCTTGAAAATAGAGTACATGGATGCCATCCTTCCTCATTGTCCTGGGCTCAACCTTATGTGTGATGGGCACTTGCATCAAACACCCAGCAAGCAGTCTCCATGGGTACAGAGGCAGGCCATTGGTCTTCTGAAGAAGGTTCTATCTGAACTTAACATTCCTTCACATAAGTAATTGTAGGCAATATAATTTAAAAAATACACTACTAATAATCACATTTTGATTAAAAAACAGAGAAAAGAATAAAATGCTTTCAAATCATCCAACAGTGCTGGGGCTATAGCTCAGTAAATAAATAAAATAAAGGCATGCTGTCCATCTAGAACTACAAAAGTAAATAAATAAATAGCAAAAAAAAAAAGAAAGAAAAAAAGAAACCCACAGTGAATTCTTACACTATCATTCATTCTGAGTAATAGTCTTCAAAGATACAAATATCACAAAAAAGCCATTGCATTTTATATTTTAATATTTTATTAGGAAAATATTTAAACCAAAACACTAACTGAAATGGAGATATATTTAGAAGTAAATATTCAGCAAATGATGAGAAATTAGATTATCACTAGAATTTGATTTTTATGTCTCATTTCTAACAACATTAAATTCCATCTTGAAGTATAGGCTCTTTTAGAATAGAAAAAAATTGATTTGGTCTTGGGTGTGTCCACTGAGACTCATTATCATTCTCTGTATGTACAATTAGGCATGTAGTCACACAAATTTGTACAAGAAAAAAAAGAATAAATGTATGTATTATAAGGGCAGAAGCTAGGGGGTCTTAATATATTCTGAATTTATTTTGAGGATTTGAAGTGTTAACAGTTGACATTAAATACACAGTGATTGGAAATATTTCTCAGGTTTAGAAGATTTTTCTATATAGCCCTTTCTGATGAAGTATTTATAATTAGTCAAATTATATTTTGTATCATAAAAATTTACCTTTAAGCTAGCGTCCTTTTATTAAGTTCTAAATAGAGAGGAGTGAATTGTTAATTATAACAGTGCATTTTCAGTAAAATATTAAACTAAATGTATAAATATAAAGATGTTTGTTAATCACAGCTCCTGTCTGAATAAAATATGCCTGAAATATTTCATTTTATTTTGAATAACAGTGAACTCATCAACATATAGTTTTAGTTCATTTGTTTAGCACATTTTCAAGTGTTTCAAATAAAATTGATAGTTCCTTTTTTATTTCTTCTTTTAACTCTATTTTGTTTTATTTTTCTAAAACTTAAAAAAAAATTCTAAAACTTTCTTTAGAATGAGCATAAATTACCATTAAAGGCCACTTACTCTTTGGGAAGCGAGGTGGATTGTCATTGATGTCTGTCAGTGTGATGTTCACTGTGGTGGTCCCAGACAAACCTCCCATCTAGCCACCCATGCCTTTGGCTTGGATGACCACCTGGTATTGTTCTCTGTTTTCTCTGTTCATATTTGGTAAAGCAGTTCTGATGATACCTGAAGAAAATACAAATACTTTTATTATTCTAACTGGATTTTCAGTTATTATTTGATTCAGCTCACAAGTAGTATTTTTAGACTAGTGAATTTTTAAAAGATATTCTTTTGATATTGATTTCTATTAATTGTAAAAATAATTCCAGATAAATATTTTCTGGCAGTTCCCAGTGTATTCTAGAGTCATCTGAATCCATGTATAAAAACACGAAAACAATTACATTTCCATTAGCATATTTGATATTTTAACATTGAGTTTTGTCATCTTTAATTGTGGCATCCTCAGACTTTCATGAGTATTAATGCTTTGTTCTCATTCTCCCCTCTCTGTACTAATAAAGATGACAAAGATGGTTAAATGAATGAACACCGATTCATTATTCCTGACCTGTTTCCGGCTCCACAGAGAAATAGGGCTGCCCTTGAAGTATGCTGTAAATGACTCTGGCGCTGTTCCCATAGGAAGGGTCATCGGCATCTGTAGCTGTGACTTGCACCACAGAAGTACCTGAAGTATCCAAACTCAGCTTAGTTCTGCACAGTACCAGAAGGAGGAGCAAAAGCTCCATTGAAGACTTCATTGATGTTTGTCTTTAATAATGGCCACTTAATAAAACTTTTACATATAATTTGGATGATAATCAATTATATGTGTGTGTGTGTGTGTGTGTGTGTGTGTGTGTGTGTGTGTGTGTATTTCATGAACTACTAAAATAAAGTTCATATTTATAAGGGCTTTATAGTAAGATGATAAAGTATAAATATTTGATTTTTATATTTATATAGTGTTACTGCAGTTCAACTTTAAGTTCAACTGCATAATCTATATTTAATCAACAGTATTTTATGTATAAAATAGATAATGCTGCAGTTTTTCAAATGTTAACAAATATGATCATTTTTTCAAATTCTCAGTTTTGATATTTAAATTTATTTTTATATAATAGATTTGTTTTTTTAAAGGCATATCTAAGCACAAAGTAATAAATCTGTTCTCTTCCTCACCCCTGCACTAATTAACTCTAAAAATAATTAACATCTGATCTAGAATACATCTTTATGAATATATTAAATTCTAAACTTAGAAACAATCTAAGATGATCCTAATTTTTATGAACTACTAAAATCTAATAAAGTTCATGATATTTATAAGGGCTTTAGAGTTAGGTGATTGTCCCAAGCCCTTGGAATTTAGTAAGTAAACATTAAATAACAATCCAGACCAAATCTTTTGAGAATTGCAGTTTAAAACATTACTATTTAAATTGTTACATGTTAAAAAAAAAAGTCATCATAGCGGTCACATCAGTTTAAAAAATGTACATACATTTGAAAAGTGTGTATTTGTATTAAATTCAAATGTGTGTCTCTCTAAAAATATTATCTGAATTTCTTGGTGCATTTAATTCTTTGTCATCCTCTATCTAATTAAAAATGACAGTATTAGCATTATTCTACTACAAATATGTTTATTTTTATTTAAATTGAAAAAGTAAACTCCACTTTCTTGAATTTTACCCTTTTCATGACTTCTGTTTTATAAGTTTCAAAATTCAACCTTGTAATTCTCTACCAGCAAATGATTAATTGTGTGTTTTCAACTGGAGGTTTATTTCAATTTGAGATTCATATCAGCAGGTTTAAATATATTGTATATTTTTATATACATGTATATTTTATATATACAAATACATCTATGTATGTGTATGTATACATATATGTGTTATAATAAATGAGTATCTTAATACATAATAAGAAATAAATCAGTAATTGAATTCCATCATTTGGTATATATAGATAAGCTAAATAAACTCTTTTGGTAATTTGTAACTAATACACATAGCTAAAATTCTATATTGCATTAATAGTAATATTTTTCTTGTGTGTATGTGGTACTGTAATTAAACCCAAGGCCTCTTGAATGCTAGCCAAATGGTCTTCCACTGTGCATAAACCCCAATCTTTCTATTTATTTGAGACAGGTTCTCAGTAAGCTACTCAGGCTGGCCTCAGGATTAGAATTCTCTTGCCTCCATCTCTCCAGTGACTGGCTTTACATGTGTGAACCACTGCAACAGGCAATACTATTCTTAAAATCATTGGCCACCTATATCTGCAGGTTCTTTATTTTAGGACTCAATTTTCCTAGGTTCAAAAATATTTTTTAAAAATGTACATTTACTGAATATGAGTAGAAGTTTTTCCTGTAATAGTCTCTATCCAATGTAGCATAGCTACTATTTCTATAGCATTTTTATTGCAGTAGGTATTATAAATAATCTAGAAATGATTTAAAATACATGTGTGGATGGGTATTCATTGTATGCAAATACTGTGTGATTTTATATGAGGAAATTGAGCATCCAAGAATTTCAGTATCTGTGGGCAGCCCTGAACCAGCCTTTGTGGAAAGAAAGAGATGACTATAATTATATCCTAGGACAGAATTTTACACATCTTTTAAACAAATCTATGTGACATAAAATTAATATTCTCACATTTTTCTATTGAAAGTCAATTTTTAATTAATTTTTAAAAGAAGATCTATCATATATATATATATATATATATATATATATATATATATATATATATATGATTTACAAATTCACAAGCACTGTGAAATGAATTAATTTCTTTTTTCCTTATTTCCTAACTAAAATAATGTTAAATATGTAGTCTTGATAAGGAATATAAAAAATGTTTTCAGTTAATTTATCCTAATATTTTAAGTATTCCTTGAAATTTTTCATGTTTTAAATATCTTCATAATGCTGTAAATAAACTTACCTACAACAGACATTTCAGGAACACTAGCTGTGTAAATTTCTTCTGGAAATGTTGGTTCATTGTCATTGATATCATGGATTTTTATCACAAATTCAGATTCTGGCTCCACTAGCCGCAGAGTTCTTCTGTTAATTGCTTGCGCACGTAGAGTGTAAAAGGCCATTTCCTCCCTATCAATTCTTCTTGTGGCATGAATATCACCTGTTTTTTCATCAATAATAAAAAGAGTTCCAGCTCCATCTCCAGATAAAATATATTTGAGTGATCCATCTCCTTTATCTTGGTCTAAATGAAGCTATGGGAAATAAAAATGAGCATATCCATGATAACGTTTAAAGGCGAATAATGCTGAAAGAATTCAAAGAAGGTCCTTCAAATCCCATAACAGAATAATGGGGTCAGTAATCTTACTTCTGGAAATGAGAGTTGAATAGGTTTGATAACGCTCATTTATATGCTTTAAGCACCAGGAATAGTCTTTTATGTATCATTGTGATTTTTTTCTTATAAATGGGAAAAAGTAATAAAATGAACCAAATCCCTTCTTCCCTTTACTTGGTAAATAACCATTTTCATGGGCAAATAAATCTGATTGAGACAGCAACCATCAGTCTTGATGTGTTGTTGTAAACAGTTCTCTCAATCTTTTGCTGTATGGAAAAGTCTTTAACTCTCATATTTTGCAGGAATTTCACCTTCTACAAACTTATTATTAGTCATTGTATTTCTATCGGGGAATTAGAAATATTTTAGGATTTGTAAGATAGACAAAGCTGAAAAGCATAGTGTATACTTTAGGAAAAATATACACCATTTTTGGTTCAAAGAAAAGACAGAGACTACCTCATAAATGTTTGTAGGTCTCATAGCACAAGTTCAGATAGAAATCTACAAAAAAACACACAATATATATGTCGTAAGTCAAATTAAAAATTATTTGATACTTATTACTGAAAAAAATAGGAAACTATAAAATAAAAAATGTTCTGGCTTCTTGCCTTATCAAATCTATCTTCTTAAAATCCTTAAATGGCAAGACAATGCAGGGCAAGTCTTTTTCTTTCTTCCTTGCTTGTGTCCAAAGAAAACCACACTCAATCTTTCAAAATTAATTCACATCAAAGAGCTTTGCATGCATCCACATGGACATCCCATTCCAGTACCATCAGAGTGAGTACAAATGCAAACCCAGGAATCTGTGTGTCATGGGAAAGTTCCGTATATTCTGCCTGTCACCAGATACCCACCTATAAGGTCAGCCCCCAGACTTATGGATACAGGTATCAGTGAGTGAATTTGGTCTTAAGAAGATTTGGAGAAGAGATACCCATAGAACCTAAAGGAAGCCCAAGGATGTTTGAGCAGGTAGTAATGTGTCCCTCATGCATTGTGGATTATAAAAATGGATATAGATTCTAGTGAGTGTATCTCTTGCCTTCCACTGGATTTGTGTCCTTAAGGAATGAGGTTGGCCATAGGAAGCACGAAGTTTGGCTTTGAAAACCACAAGGATTGTAAGGTTTTCTTCACTTGTAGCACACAACCAGTAAACATTTTTATGTTAGGATTACAGTTTTATTATTTGAAACAAAATATTACACTTCAAATTTTTATTATTTGCCTTAAGATATATTTAATAAATTGTAGATTTTTCTTAATTTCTAATATTAGCACTATCAACAAAAGTAGTTTGATTTTTAATGATTATCAGTAATTTGTATTTACCTATCAACTCTTGAAAAATATTTTTATTTCTCTTATTTCAGGATTGATAACTCATTATTACAAATATAATGCAAGACAGAAAACCCAAAAGGCATATTCACTTTAGAGACAAAGATAAAGAAATTAGAGAACAAAATTTTAAATACATTTTTAGCTATTCATAAACAGTAAGGTAGGGGTGGAAAACTCAGGAAATATCTACTTTTAACTGAAAAGCTCTTAGAAGTAACATATGATTGTGTTGTCCAGGGAACCACTCTCAAAAAGTCACAAGATTGATGCTTTTTAGTAAATGAAAATGCACATAGTTGCTGGGAAACTTTCCAATTATATGCATGTACCACACAGTGGTAATTTTCCATATGGCAGATCTAGGCATTGCACATTTCTTTCTGCCTGGGAATCAAAATAATTCAAGAAAAGAGCATTGATAATATCAATATCCATCATTTGAACAGATGACTTTATGGTTTGCAATAGACAGTTCTGATTTTTTTTATTCATTCAGTAATTTGAATGGATAAATATTTGTTTATTATCAGAAGAGTCAGGTACAACTAAGTGAAATCAAAAATTTCATTCTAGTTCAATGAAAGATTCAAACAAAGTGTGGATGGATATTCACAGGACAGCTACCAAACTAGCCTACAGGAATAATGGAGGGTTTGTTAAGTATACACAACCAAACTACCCAATTAAGAATAAGAAGACATTTGAACTAGGAAAAGTTTTCCATTTTACAAATTTTACATCTTAGAAAAGAGGATGAATATAGAACATAGATTTTGGTCAAGGATATAAAGCAAGATATGAAACTGATTAAAATCAGTTCAACTATTCTAATCAATAAAACATATTTATAAAGCTGCTCATATGGTGAGATATTAATTTCTATAATGCTGAATTTTAGAATATAAATCACAGCAGGATTTTTACCTATACTTACATTATACTACAGAGAGTAAAAATTAGATCCTATAATTGGATCACATACTGTGGGAGTTTCCATTGGATTAGAAAATTGTACATGTAGCAGGGAATCAAAGAGATGAGAATTGTAAGTCAGACTGTGACATTAAAAATTGGAAAATGAAGGATGTCTACTTTCTCCAACAGAAATATAACTAAGAGAATAAAATAGTTATAATTCTAACCATCGCATTAGTTTTCTCTATGTATTTGTGTTTTATTGTTAAGAAACTATAGACAATAATTTTTTGAACTATACAATATTGAAGTAATGATAATTTGTATTTAAAGAAAACTTTGCTTACAGAGGGCCACAAGTAAACTCTATTATATTAGTTAAGAGTAATAAATAAATAAATATATTTTTTTTAAAAAGAGTAAAACATGAAGCTGGATGTTGTGATGCACAGCTGTAATCCCAGCTACCAGGGAAGTTAAGGCAGGAAGATTTGCAATTTGAGACCACCTTTAACAACTTAGTCAGACACTGTCTCAAAATAAAAATTAAAAAGGGCTGGGGATGTAAATCACTGAAGAGTGTCCCTGCATTAAATTTCAAGTACTGCAAAAAAAAAAAAAAAAAAAAAAAAAAAAAAAAAAAAAAAAAGACAGTAAGCAAAGGAATTTTAAAAAAAAAGGAACAAAGAAAAGAAAAAGAAAAACAAATGTTGGAACTGAGCACGTAGCTCAGTGGTAGAGCTTTTGGCTAGCATGTCATGTGTGAGGCACTGGGTTCAAATATCAGCACCACCTAAAAATAAATAAATAAAATAAATGTATTGTGTCCATTTACAACTAAAAACAAACAAAAAGAAAACAAAGATTAAAATGACCTTATTTACTGTCTTGATATTAACCTCTGTTTAATGATAGAAGGGTTTTTAAAAAATTGAGAAATGTATAAGTAAAAAACTAAAATTGATATCTGTCATACTAAATGAGTCAGAGAGATGAATTCCTATACTCTCGAGATTGGAGAAAATGCCTCTTCCCGAAGATAAAACCCATGGTTGTTAAAGGCAGCTCCTTGCAGGGACACTGAATGCTGATGCTTTCCTAGCAGACATAGGAAGAGACAAATGGGCAATCCTTCTCCTCTATTTTTACATATCTCCTTAGTTTTCCAATCATCTTTTCTGAGCATACTCTATTCACATGTGCACTGGCATTGTTTCCTTCCGTCATTCTGTGTATGTGTGATACAGTTTATTTCTTGTTCTGCCTCATTTACTAAGTTCAGACAATAATTAATTATTATGATTGCAACCCTCTAATTACTCTTCCTTTTTTTATTTGGATATGAGGAGTCAGTGCTTGAATTTGTTAAACATTTAATTGAATAAGATCACTTATTTTTGTTGCAGAGAAGAGGCATCAATGGAACATGTGTTAAAAAACTTATTGCATCTATTTACAGAGAAATAACTTTCATAAGAACTTGTCTTGTGCTATTTTATTATATGAGACTAAGTTTTCTTTAAACAGGGAAAAAATATTAGATTATTATGGCTTTAGTTTCTCACTAACACCTGTTTTGCGGTGTGAAACATTTGTGCCACAAATCTTTAAGAAGAAATTTATGATAATACTGACCTTTTCTTTCCTTGAGGAAAGCCTATTAAAAATTCACAACCTGCTGTGTTACTTGTAAATTCACAAGCAGATAAAGGACATGGCAAGATACATGACAACTAATGAAAATAGAACAACTGGTACTGTACTGCACATTTAAAAGTCATCTTCCTATGCCTTAACTTTATTCAGATATGTTTAATTATAACATCATTACGTTTGTTTATATTGACTAGTTGTAATATTTAAAACTAAGCAATCCATTTATATTAAAGAATTATTTGAAATATAAATGATTAATAAATGCCTGGTAATTTGAAATGTAGCACATATCTGATATTTTTATAGAATTTCTAATAAAGCAGTTATTTGAGATATTTACATAAAATAAAGCTTATAAGCTAAAAGGAACTCTGGATTACCCAGCTTAGGAACTAGAGAGTCAATTGTTTATTACATGGAAGTTAAATCAAGAGTAAACTCCAGGATGGGTTCATGTTGGAGGATCCTTGTTTCACAGTGTTCAGTCTGCTATAATCAGCTCTACAGACACATAGTTTCTATACAACAGAAATTTACATTCACAGTTCTGGAGGCTGGAAAGTCCAAGAACAATGTGTCAGCAGATTCAGGGTCTGCTGACACCTTCTCTTCCGTACCTTCTGGCTGTGCCCTCCATGGCAGAAGGAACCAGGGGTCTGCCTGAGGCTTCTTATATAAGGGCACTGTACCCATCTTATTCCTGAAGGTTTTTTAACCTGCACATCCTATCCACCACCCAAAGGCCCATCTAATACCATCACCTTGGAGGATAGGGATTCAAAATGTGAATTTAGGGTGAAACATATATTCAGACCATAGCAAATCTTTTACCTCTTGATAGCAGTTCATTTTTTTCTGTTCATTCATAAAATAAGAAAATATCACTAAAACAATAAAAGAATCTATCTTCAGAGTACATAGACGTTTAACATGTTACTGAAAGAATCCATAAAGGCTTTTACCTCATTTTTCCACTTTTGGCTAGAAAAAAATATTGAAAAAATTTAAAAGTGAAAATAAATACCAAGCCAGTCATAGTGGCACATGCCAGGGGTTTAGGAGGCTGTGGCAGGAGGATCACAGGTTCAAAGCCAGCCCAATCAGTTTAGAGATGCTGTAAGCAACCTGGTTAAACCCTGTATCAAAAATAAAAGGGGATGAGGATATGGCACAGTGATTAAGTGCCTTTGGGTTCAATTCTTGGTAGGAAAGAAACTAAAGAAAAGAAAAGGAAAGGAAAGAAAGAGAGAGAGAGAGAGAGAGAGAGAGAGAGAGAGAGAGAGAGAGAGATGGGGCGGTGGGGGAGGAAGGGAGGGAGAGGGATAAGGAAAGGAAAAGAAAAAAATACTAGTACTTCCTGTAAAAGTCAGATGACTAGTTCTGAGAAACTTCTTCTATTGTTTATATTGTGAGATTCTTTCTTATTCAGAATATTAAGACCATTTTAGATATTGGTAATTGTTAGTATTTGACTCCAGTCCAAAATCTGAGAAATAATTGTATAGATAAGTAGAATCACATTTGTAGTGTTTATAGTTCTCTGAAAGATGAATTGTGATAAAAGAATCAAGAGAACTATAACATACATTCTCTGAATTTAACAATTTCAGTTCATTTTCATGTTCATTGTTGTAAAAATATCAGATATTGTTGAATAGTTTCTGACATACAACGAGCATTTTATGATTGATTTTCTTTCAAATAGCTTAGATATTTTATTGTTGCTGAAAAGAAATCTAGAATGTAACAGATATCCTTTGCGATTCTGGTGGTATCAACATTAACATACTGCTCTTACTGGTCCAGTGAATTATATCTTATGAAAAGTAAGGCAATGACTCAAATAACCAAATTCAATAAAATATACCAGTGAAGGTAGCCTAGCATCAGAAATCAGCTGAGAGCACATTAATGCCAGCAAACACAATCTGGTCAGAAATAAATAAATAGTTAATCTTTTTGGGGGGCTGGGGAAGTAAAATATGGACAGGGTGGTTGGCCTTGCAATTATGAGCCCCTGACTGGTGACCCTAATCTGGATTGTCAAGGAAGTTTGGGAGTTCTTTCTGAAGCCATTAAGAATTCCTCAAGACTCTTCAAGAAATCAGTTTTCATAACAGTGAGTGCTGTACAATTCTAGAAGGTACCACCTTTTAGAAAATCAGTTAACTAGCCAGGGATGACGGTGTATACCTGTAATCCCAGCAACTTGGGAGGATGAAGAAGGAGTTATCACAAGTTCAAAGTCAGCCTTAGCAACTTAGGGAGGCTCTAAGCAACTTAGCAAGACCTTGTCTCAAAATAAAAAAATTGAAAGGGCTGGGATGTGGCTCAGTGGTTAAATAAAACTGAGGTAAATCCCCAGTACCAAAGAAAAGAAAGTTTAGTAAACTTACATCTTGAAGCATATCAATTAGGGTTTTTTTTCTAGTACAGAAAAACAGGGAGAAAACATCAAAAGCATTGATTTTTTTTCATAGACATGCTTTTATAGGCATTATCTACTTCAGAGGCCCACAATTAAAAAAGAAAAAAAAAACACCATTCTATATGGCAAGAACATCAGTGTCATGTATAATATACAGTAGACATAATATTTCTAACTTGGGAGATTATCCTTTGTAAATAGAGTTACAAAGAAAATATTTTAGAGAAAGTTTATATTATTTAATAAGTTAGTATCTTCCTTCTTATAGTTTTGAAAATGAGTAAATTCTGCAAACTATTCCTTTGTGGTCCAAAAAAAAAAAAAGGTGGACATTGATACCTTATTTTCCCACAGTTTAGAAAAGTCTTAACAATTGTGGATTTACAATACATACATAAAATATGTATATATTCAAATATATATGAATTTTTTTTTGTGTGTGGGGGATACTGGGGAATTAACCCTGAGGCACTTTACAACTGAGCTGCAAGCCCAGATTTTTTTTTTTTTTTTTGAGACAGGAGCTCACTAAGTTATTCAAGGCCTTGTTAAGTTGCTGAGGCTGTCCTCAAACCTGCAATCCTCCTGTCTCAGCCTCCCAAGACACTGGGATTACAGATGTGTGTCACCATGCCTGACTTCATTTTTTATTAATTATGTGAAAAGAGATTGAAGAATAATTAGTAAAGGAAGATCATGTCAATACTATGAACTGTGAAAGCAACTGAGAATATTTCTGTCCACCTCTTCACCAAAAAAATGTGTGATAACAGATGCTATGAAAGGAAAGTGAGGGCTAGGAATAAATACCAATGGAAGGAGTTTATTTAAATATTTCTTGAACTGAAATGTACTACACCAAATTGAAGATAATGGTGAAAATTCTGCACGTGGTGTTTTATGATTTCAAGAGAATTTAAGACTAGGCTACAAAGGGTGATTTGAAGGGGTTGCTAAGCCCATAGAGGTCCTTTGTGTAGGGAGGAGAACTAGAAAGAGGAGTTTGGATGTTTATATTCATACGTTTAAAATAATTATTAAAATGAGAATTGTTTTAAGATGCAATAAATGTTATTGTATAAAAAACTTAATTATATGTATGTGGTATGTATGTGTGAAAAATACAAAAACAATACTGAATGCAGTATCTGATAGATGCACAGATCCTCTGAAATATAGGGCATTAGGTTAAAATGGAAAAACTTATTCTAGGTTAACTTTCTGTGTTTTCCTAATCAAAAGAATAGAGAGATCAAGATATGAGGCTGTCATCAATAAAGCAGGCTGCTTCTCTGGCTGAGACATCTGCACCTTTATCAGATAGAAAGACAAGTTCCCCAGAAGTACTAGATGTCATGCATCCATAACTTCTCCCCTTATCCATTGTGCAAAATTCTTACTCCGCCTTCAAGGTCATAACTGTGATCCTACATAAATTGATTTCTAAAGTACATTTAAAACTTGTGTCTCTTTCCTTCTGCCTGAATTATAATTTTAGTATATGAATATATAAATTCTCTATATTTTATTTATAAGTACGTATATAAATTATGTGTATACATATATGTATATAAATACGTGTATAAATTTTCAAAACACATGTGACAATTTTGAAATATTATTTCTGTAAGTCATCCTGAAAGAAAATATGTATTTATTTTTAGGACAGGAACCAAGCCTTCTATTCTTTTGGACTCTTAATAATAAATACAGTATATAGAACGTCATTAACTATTACTAGAAGGAAATGAACATTGCAGTCAAATGCCACTATAAGGGCCCATTTTGTGTAGGGTTCGTTCGTTAGTTTGTTTTTTGTACTGTGACTTGAACTCCAAGGTGCTTTACCCTTGAGCTACATCATCAGTCCTTTTAAATTTTATTTGGAAGCAGCATCTTACTAGGTTGCTTAGTTAGGATCATGCTAAATGTCTGAGGCTGGCCTTGACTTCTCCTGCCTCAGCTTCAGGTGCCACTGGGATTAGAGGTGTGCACAAATACACCTAGCCCATTTCTTAAAAATCCTCAATATTTTGGATGAGTGGAAAAGTTAAAGTTAGATGATGAAAACTGGGGATCAACAACTGCTTAAGAAAATCTTATTCTTCATATTGAAGAATACTGAGGTTAAAAGTTAAGACAGGAGCTCAAATCAACTATGAATATTAATCAAAGGGAATATGATGCATACATGGATTACCAAGAAACATATTTAATTTTTGTAGGAATAAGAATGCAAATATAGGGTTGGGAATATAGCTCAGTTGATAGAGTGCTTGCCTTGAATGAATAAGGCCCTTGGTTCGATCCCCAGCACCACCAAAAAAAAAAAAAAAAAGAATGCAAATCTAGCCAGGTGTAGTGGTTCACAACTGTAGTAATCCCAGTAGCTTGCGAGGCTGAGGCAGAAAGATTCAGAGTTCGAAGCCAGCCTCAACAAAAACAAGGTGCAAAGCAACTGAGAGAAACCCTGTCTCTAAACAAAATACAAAAATAGGGCTCTGGATGTTGATCAGTGATTTATTGCCCCTGAGTTCAATCCTCAGATGCCACTCCCCACACCAAAAGGATGCAAATTTAAACTTTCTCTGAAATTGTCAGGGTATCATACACCTCTCTAATTTATCTTAGGAACAGCATTACTCAGGTTAGTAATAGCAGGCTCACTTTCCCATTGGTGGCATGTACAATAACCAGATTGATTAAGAAACAATCCTATTGCTATGGCCCCATCACTGTATATACAACAAGAACCAGAACGTGAGAGAAGAAATGTGTGCAGAGGTAACTAATGACCAGCAACAGTTTTCTCCCCTGAAAAACTGGCCATTCTTGCTATAGGTTTGAAGTGAAGACCTGTGGTTGACCAAAGAAGAGGGTATTTCTGGGAATTAGAGACCCAGAGCTCACATAGCATCAAAGGGCAAACACTGTTGAAGCAAGGGACTTCAAGCACATTATCATTCTTCAGCAAAAGACTTAAGATGTGTTGAATTATGAGTCTGGAGGGAGGCTTAAGGATAAGGCTGAAAGCTTCAGAAAGCAGAACACAACTGTCCATATTGGTAGAGACTAATGGCTATTAGGTTCAAAACAAAAAATCATATAAAAGTAGGAAATAGGTGAGAGTGGAGAGTCCTCCAAGGAATGGTAAATTGAACTGACGATTCATATGTTTTTCTCTAAAGGCATTCAATCTCAGTGCTTCTTAAAGTTTAAAAATACAGACCTGGTCCCTTGGCGAACGTGCACTGCCAGGAAGAGAAAGCAGGAGATACATTCTTCATGCAAAGCTGAAATGGCAAAACAGACAGCCGATCTACTTTTGGAGAATTTGTCAATCATTGATGAAAATGGGAGAGAGAGAGAGAGAGAGAGAGAGAGAGAGAGAGAGAGAGAGAGAGAGAAATTGGTTCATGCAATTGTGGGGACAGGCAATTTTGAGATCTGTAAGGAAGGATGGAATTTTTAAAATTCTAGTAAGACTTGATGTTGAAATCTCAAGTCAAAAACCCATATGACAGAGTAGCAAGATGAAAACTCAAGCTGCATTTCTGTTAGAATCTTGAGAAGTCTTCTTTGGGATCCCTCTGTCTTTGATTTTAAGCCCTTTAACTAATTGGATGAGTCCCAGACACATTGTGGAGGTTAATCTATATATGTAATATTTACTGATTAAAATTGTTAATCATATTTAAACATATCTTAACAGCAATAGTAAGACAAATATTTGACCACACAATTGGGCACCCTATCTTTATCAAGATGGCACATAAAATTGATGATCACAGGTGATAAGCAAATAATATGAGAAGAACCTTCTCAGTGATAGTACTAACCCTTGTCCTAAAACAAGTGCATCATTTTCATCCTCTGAACAAATCATGGCTCTCCAATTCAGTTAACTGTGATTATCAAGCTACTCATTCAACCAAAAACCTAGGCTGGGGACATATACCAGTTGGTAGAGCACTTGTCTCACATGCACAAAGCCTTGGGTGGGTTCCATCCCAGAATCGCCCCCACTCCCCCCCCAAAAAAAAGTCTAAGCAAAGTGAAATCCTAGGAGTCACTGACTCTTCCCCCTTGCTCTACCCTTTTATTCCATAAGTAAAACCCTTCTGGCTTCAAGATATATCTTCAGTTGCTTCTCATAATCTCTACTGTTGCTATTTGAATGCCAGTCTCCATAGTTTGCCACTGAAGCTCTTGAAGCTGGTCACTCCACTTTGATTTTTGTCCTTCCAGGATTACTCTCTACCTTCTAGCCAAAGAGATCATCTTTCAGTGTAAAACAGTGCATGCCACTACTTTGCTCAAAATCCATCAGTGGATTCCCCATGTACTTAGAACTTTATCTAAAGCCCATAACTTAATTTATAATTAATTATAAGTAACTTAAAATTATTTATAATTAATTCATAATGATGTAGCCTCTGCCTGTCACTTTGACTTCATACTCCTTTCAACCAACTATACTCAAACTGGCCTGTTTTTTGAATATACCCTTGCTATTTTTATGAATGAGATCACCCCTTCACTTATTTTTTTGTACATTATTCAATTTTCCTCTGTTGTGCATTCATATCTTTCTTCCCTCTCTGTTCTTCTTGATCTGCTTGACATATTCTCAATTTTAAGGGTTTCTTTATACATTCTGATTTGACAATTTATAGTTATGTCATTAGAAATGACTTCTTCAAGTTTGAGATTTTTATTTTATCATTGATAATAGTTTCCTTTGTTCTAGGGAAATGTTTAATTTTAATATAGTCAAATTTATCAATCATTTATTATATGATTATTATTCTCTGTATCTCTTTAAAAAAATATTTTTCTAACTCAAAATCATATATTTTGAGCCATAAAATTCTCTCTTTTAATATTTTATAAGTTTTCCTTTTGACATTGGATTCACTTTTACCATCTGAATGTGTGTGTGGATGTATGTCTATGATGCTATACATATCACAAAGGCCTATTTTTATTTCTAATCAGCATTCAAAAAAGATTGTTCTTAAGCCATTAATTCTTAACTGTAACTAGATCATCAATGTATTTTTGTCTGTTTTAGATCCTTCCATTTTGCTCCATTTGTCCATTGGCACTGCTGTGGTTTGAATGTGTCTCCCCTTACACTTCAATAAGTATTTGGTGAGAGCTGAATCACCAGTGCAGCAGTCTTGGCATATGAGGACAATGAGGGAAGGTTAGGCCATTAGAGCTCTGCCTTAATGAGAAAGTTAATGCTGTTGTTACAAGAGTGGCTTCCTTATCATGGAAATAGGTTTAAATAAAATGACAAGTTTGGTCCTCTCTTGCTTTCTCATCCTCTCATCTTCCACTATGAGGTAATGCAGCAAAATTGTTCTTGTCAGATGCCAACTGTTTGTCACTGACCTTAGCATTCTCCAGATACGTGAGAAATGTTTTTTTTTTTTTTTCCTTACTCAGTTTCTGGTATTTTGATAAAGCAGCACAAAACAAAATAATTATGACAGGCATGATTATTTCATTAAAAACACTCTCAATTTGTTGTAATAATTATTGATATCTGTTCAAATAAATAATAATTCCTATCTATTTTTTAAAAATGTCTTGACATTCTTGGTTTATACCATATAGATTTTTTAATTAGTATGTAACATTCTGATATAATAGCAAAACAATCACTATAGAATAATAGAATTATTGCTTACAATTACACTCAATCACAGGCTTTTCTATAACTGCCTATGTTTTTGCCTAGACAGTGAGGTCAACCAGGTTTCATCTTTTTCAAGACACATCCCCCAGAGTCTGCTGATATGATCCAAAAGGGAATTTATGAGATTCAAACTGTGTTTATCTCTGTCACCCTGTGATAGTTCTTCACCAGTGCCCTGTGTCTTTCCAACTCCAGTATGTTATACCCTTATTTTTTTTTTCATTTTGATGTGATAAATACTGAGTATATGTGCACTTATTCTCTTGGGCAGAAAGAGAAGCCTGGATATTGTTTTTCTTGAATGGACAACTTCTTTATCTTCATTTTCACATTACAGTAAAAAAATAAGCTATAGTTACCAGGCGCATAGGCGCATGCCTGTACTCCCAGTGGCTCAGGAGGCTGAGACGGAAAGATCGCAAGTTCAAAGCCAGCCTCAACAAAAGCAAGGCACTAAGCAACTGAGTGAGAACCTGTCTCTAAACAAAATACAAAATAGGGCTGGGGATGTGGTTCAGTGTTTGAGTGCCCCTGAGATCAATCCCCTGTACCAAAAAAAAAAATGTTATACTTATTCTGACTTCTGATCTTTTGTATAAAACCCATGGGTTTATTTCCTTCAAAAGTTTGCAGAAATTTTTGTTTATCCAGATTTCCGAAAGTTTATAGTATTAAAACTGCAACACACTCACCAAGTCCTTTCAGTCAGCAGCCTCATACCATTCAGTTATGGGACATTCTAATAAAATTTTTTATTAGTGCCCCTCTCCTCCATTTTAACATTAAACATTTTTGGACATCCTATTTATTCAGACATCAATCCTCATCATTTTTTCTTTAATTCCATTATCCCTTAGCTTCTATTTTTTTCTTTGTCTTCATGTTTTATTCCCTTGACTGTGTTTGTTACATTTCTCTCCAAGTCATATATTGAAAATTTTATTTCCAAAGGCATATTCTTCATCTATGATACTTCATTTTTAATTACTTATATGTAATGCACAGTATTTTCCATAGGGGTATCCAACAGTCTTTTCATCATATAACCTCTTTTAGTAACTTATCACTCCCTAATCAAGAGAAAGAATTTTATATCCTTTCTATGGTTTCCACATCAAGAACACAATTCCTCTCCCCCTGAATCTCTTGTAATGAACAGAATATACCTAAGGGGAAGCTTAAAGACTTCTCATGCTGGATGAGAAAAGATGGAGAACCTGTTGCCTTGTGAACTGGGTTTCTTGCAGTATTGCACTGAGCAGTTATTATGTGATTATTTGAGTTGCTCTGATGTCAGCATGCTATGAGGAGCACCAACTAGCTCTTACTTAATCCATATAAGGACAGGGAGCAAAAGCAAGAATGAAGGGGAGAAAAAGAAAAAGAGATAGGTACCCAGTTATCTGTCAGATACTCCAGCTGCTAGGCCACTCACGGAGTGCACCTTCATGAAAAACTCAGGTTGAATCGTCCAGTCAAGTTTTTACTTTTGTCCTGAATCATAGGCATCATGACAGCTACTTAAATTACTATTGTTGTGCTAAATCATTAAATTTAGAGGGGTTAGTCAACAAACATATATAGTACTTACATTGAATATTTTCATACATGTGGAATTGACCTTTTAATTTTTTTTTGCGTATTCTCTAATTCCTTCAAATTATTTTTCCCCATTTGTTTCCTTTCTTTGGCTTTTTGGAATGGTTTTTCTTTAAAAGTTTTGGTTGATAGTTTCACTAAGGTAAACAAAGCAATGTTCAAAATTTTATCTTATAAAATTTTAGAAATTATTCCAATTTATTCTTTTCTTTCTTCTCATTTTGTGTACTGAGTATTTTACTTCTTTTTTTTTAAGTATTACACATTTTTTAAACGTTCTATTGTCGTTGTTTATTTTTTAAAGATTAGGTTCAACAGTAGGTAGTCACACTTACTATATCACCTCCAGGGAAATATATGATTGCCTATTTTGTTTATGTCATTAGTAGATTTGGAAAGCTGGGGAGATAGGGATGCAAACACAATCAATACAGTTGATGACTGTGGAGAAAGTAAATTCAATAAACATTGAGTTCAAATTAAAGGTGAAAATAATGCCACTTCAGCCTCAGCATTCTTCTGTAGTGCACTTCTGCTTAAGTGATGGGGGTGGCTAGCATGGTGACCCTGTATTAATTCCCAATAAATTCTTCATAATTTTTGTCTGGTATCATATGTTCCTTGTGCTTCTAATGTATACTTATATTATTTTCTTCTTTTGTAAATAAGAAAGAAAGAGTTAAGAGTAATTAGGCAACCATGTTAAAACATACCCTTTTGAGAAAAAATAGTGCAATTGTTCTAAGTTAAATTGAATTGTAGTGTATAATTGCCCAAAAAATAATTGTGATTTGATATACAGTAATAAATAATATATAACTATGTTCATTTTTATATTTCACTGTTGAAACTCCAAAACCTATAAAATATAGTTATTCTACATATTAGTCCCACAAGGTCTTTTTATAAGAATTAATTAAATCAACATTATAGTCTAAGTTCCATCCTTCCTGAAAAATTCATTACATGTCCTTTTACCACTAATGATTAGACAAAATTTTTGATTGAACTAACCATTATGTGTAATTACTTGAAAGTTTTTGTAAAAAATTTAGTGACTAGAAAATTACAAGAATTAATACAATTTAATTAAATATTTAATATAACTATTAAAAATTAGCCCATGTCTTTATTGATACTGCCATTATGTAAGAAAAAAAAATTAATTGAGCATAATTTATTTATAACACTGTGGTAACACATATTCACTTAGACACTAGAGTTGTTCAGAAATATTTTTACATATACTACCAATCAATTGAAATAATTCAAACCAAATAATTAAATTATGTTCTGAAGATTATTTTCAAAGTTTTTATTTAAAAAATAATGAGAAAATGAATTTGAAAATATTCTTCTTTTCAAGATTTCCTAAACAATATCACTTCATCTGCCTAAATTCTATGAAAGATGGCTTTCTATTGTTATACCATATTCTGCAACTTTGATCAAAAGTAAAAAGATTATTAAAATTCATTGCTTTTTTATTTTGCATTTACTTCCAATTCTTTAGACTTTTTTATTTACATCTGACATTACTATAAAATTTTCTAGTTGAAATTTTCTGGGTTTTATTTCCATTACTTATAGTTTACTTTTTTTGCCAGTTAAGAAAGTTATATTGTTTTTCTTTATTTTCATGCTCTTAATTTAAATAATCATCGTTCTTTCCTACTGATTACATTTTCCTATGTTTTTAGTAAAACAGAACCAATTGCTAGCTGAAAAAAAGAGTTCAATGCATTTCCATATAATTTCATGCATAATTTGATTGGTGATTCCCAGCCCCTTGCACATAAAAATAAAGACAACACACCATTAAAATTACATAGCTTAATTTCATTTTCAGCTCAATTGTTTGCTTGTATACTTTAGTCATAGTCAAGGGAACAAAAATGATATGAATTCATAGTGCTTATTTCTAGTCATTGAAAAAAAGGCCTGAGGTTAACAATAAGTATCTCTGTCTAATATGAGAACAAATAATTCATTTAGCATCTGTGACAATCAATGCTGTTCCAATGAAATCCTCCCTGATGAATTTAATAATTATTTAAAAATTGGTATAGTCACTTAACAAAATAAGATGAATGGAATGGATTAAAGATGGAAGTAATGGTGCATATATATCAGTTCTCTCAAGCAAGAACTAAATTTAATTGTTTTTAGCCCCTTTGAGTTATCATCCCAACAATTTTATATTCTGCATAAAACTTTTAACAGACCCCAGAATTAAAGTTTTTTGAAATGAGAGAAAAAGGAAAAACGTAAAATTTTTTTTGTGTCTGTTATAAATTTATGTGACAGTAAGTAAAATAGGAATAGGAAAAAATGAAAAAGATGAACTCTATTTTTAAATTGAGTGTAACAGAGTAAGTACAGTGTGCATCAAAGATCATTTAAATGCTGAAAACTTGTAAAACTCTAAGTAGTGTTAAAATTTATTTATATTTCTGGGCAAACTTTCTGTAATTAAGGGCATTTAATGCAATCACTATATTTCTCATTTCAGGATGTTTGTCTATAAAAAATTAATTGTCCATTATTACAAACTACAATCAAGATTCTCAATTTTCTAGGATATTCATAAACTTAAATATTCTTAATCTCTCATTTAGGATAAGAAGCAATCCCATGAATAAAAAGGATTTATAAGATATTAAAATAATAATATCAATTAGGATAACAATTATTAAAGATAATTATTACATTAGTTACTAGAATTAGTTATTTTAGAAAACAAGTTTTATTTAGATAACCATACTTTTTTTACTACACTCTGTTAAACTGACAAAGGACAAGGATGTATGTATATACTGGAAAGGCAAAAATTTCATTACCCACTAATGCAAATCAAAAATGTCAGAGTTAAGAAAAGGAGATGTATGACTAAAAATCAAAGATAAAAAGAAACACAGAAGGTCAGGTAAACACACACACCCATATGTATATAATAATAAAGAATAACATCTATCTAGATTATTACAACGTATATTAAGTCTTGATCAACTGAAACATAAGCTAGGTAAGAATCAGCATATTTCACCTTGTGAAGTCTTACTGTCATTTCACATTGACTGCCACTATGAATTCTTGCATCTAAAGTCAAAACTTTAATGTGGGTTGGGGTTGTGGCTCAGTAGTAGAGCGTTTGCCTCCCATGTGTGAAGCACTGGGTTCAATTCTCAGCAACACATATAAATAAATGAATAAAATAAAGGTTTAACAAAAACTAAAAAAACAACAATTAAAAAAACATAAATGTGCTTCATAAGCCAGATTATTTTCACAAGAGTCTTATCCAATCTCATTCAGCATACTACTTTAATTTTTTTATATATTCAGTGACTTTAAAAATCTTATTCTTAAACTCAAACATTTTCCTTGGGTAATGTAATGGTAGTGGGTGGATGTGTAGTTTGAATTATTTATTTTAATGTATCTTTTCAGTAGTATATAATTCTTATCAAAATATGCACTATATTTTGTGTATTTTAAATTAGCACATACAGATAAATATGCTGTTCAAAAATAAGTACCATAGGAATTAATAGGATGCTAACATTTTACTCTTTTAGCAAATGAATCATCCCACCTTTCGTTTTTAGACAACATGCCACAGCCAATTTTAGCCATGTTGAAATTTTAGCATATCTTAAAATTTAATACTTATTTCGGACATTAAATCTGTGCAAGCAATGTATATCTAGACACATGGAGAAACATTCTAAATTAATTATCTTTGTTTTTATAAAATAAAAATGTAGTTACAATATGTGTAAGTTGAACTTAGATCAATATTCATCAACAGCACTTTGTTCAGACAGTGTATTATTGCACTCATTCACATGGAACGACCCATTTCATCTTGAGAAATCTTTATTTGAAAAGAAAATTCAAAAGTTTTCTGACCACTTGAAAATATATCATGGGCAGGAAAGAGAAAAATAGGCTATTCCAATACAGTGAAGTTTTGGTTAAAATATTATTATCCAAAGTAGCCAGGCTCAGCCCATGCCTATGATCACATGGATTGGGGAGGCTGAAGAAGGAGATTTCCTAGGTTGAAGCTAGCCTGTGTAACTTAGTGAGGCCCTGTCTCAAATAAAACAAAAGAGCATGGGACATAGCTCAGTAGTAAAGTACCCCCTGGTTCAATCACTAGTACCACCCCCCCCCAAAAAAAATAAATGAATAATTACACAAAACATGCATTTTTGCAAGGCAATAAAAAAGTGGTATTAGTAACTGATAACTGTGTTATAAAAAAAAAGTGCTTTCCGAATTTATACTTTAAAATCTAAGTCTAGTTATCATAAGAAAGAAATGTTACAGTCTAGTTACCCTATTCAATAAATGGTAAATGAGCATTTTCACTTGGAAATGTTTAACTGATTAAAGTTCCAAATAAAATCAGTTTAGTACACAGGCCAGATTCCAGTTGCTATGTATTTCTACTGGCTAGAAAACAAATTAAATGTGTGGTCATACTTTCTGTACTTCAATGTGGTACTATTTAATATTTACTACTTTTATACCACTGCATTTGAGTAACATCAGTTTTCAATATTTCATCTCTAAATCTGTGAATATCTCAATATTTTTGTCTTGCTTTTAACTTTAAAAACTTTAGGTAACGTGTCTTTAGCTTTTTTGATTAAATCAAAATGAACTAATGATATTTTGTTCAGAAATATTTCCAGTTCCTTGCATGTGTGTATGTTTTTCAATATTCTATCCATTTCCTTCATTTTGCATATTTCTGGCATATTAAAGATGCTGGCAGGAAAAATATGCTTGGGAAGAAAATCAACCACCAACATAGTACATGCCCAACATATAATTATCACTAATGCTGCCACTTCCAATTCTGACTATGTTTTTAGATTCTTCTTTTCATTTATATAATTAAAATTGCATTTAATTAAATATTCTGTTTGATAATAATTGTTGTATTTTCTCATGGAAGTTTTAATAGGGCTGCAAATTTGGGTAGGGCTTGATAAATTCTAAAGAGTTCACATATTGATCACCTAATTTTGATTTCTGGAATTATGATTTGCATGAATGGATACCATTATTTCATTTATAAACATGGAAACTGAGACTCTGAAAGATTAGGTCATGTTTTCAAGAAATTCCATGCTGAAGTTAAAACTCCAGGGTTTTTTTTCCCCTATAAATGTCTGTCTGTACATTTTTTGAGTAAAACAATTTCAATCTGAGAAATTGCTGCTGATGGATTTTTGTACTCAATCAGAACCCTGCCCACAAAACAAAACAAAATAATGCAGTAACTCTGTGATGCTTTGCACATAAGTATTAATATGCTCTTACACTATAGAGGCATATATAATCCAGGTTTCTAAATTATGTAGTTTTTTATTTGATTCCTAGCTGTGTTGTTTATTAACTAAATGGCTAGATATGATAACTGACTTTCCTAAGTTAGTTTCCTCCTGTGGAATGACAATATCTATCTTGCAATAGTGTTGAGAAGATTTAAACACAGCACCTAAATAGTAACTGGCACAGATGAAGGGAACAGAATGTGGTCCCTGGTATTATTTTAATTATGTTATAAAATATCACATATTTTATTTTTAAGTATAATTCTCAAATATCAATGTGTATTATACATAGAAAAAAATGTGAATGGTACAGCATATGTATGAGGTTTGAAAGCAATAATATCTAGGAGATTAACAGAAATTTTATATAATGTATTAATTACTGCAGAAACATGCTTGGTATGAATTTTAAATTATTTCATAATCAAGATAAATAAAAAAATTAAAAACAATCCTACGAGGATATGACTATACACATTTCTAACTGTGTTACGATTAAACTACTCTGGACTTAATTCAAAGGTCATTTTCCTTGTGATTAGCTCAAAATGAGCCATCATTTGTGACTCATTTGCATTCATCCATTCCCTTATCACTCTCTGTAGTAACTCCACAAGTCTCCTCCAAACTTCAGAAGTACTCAATTTCCCACAGTTAGGTGAACATTAAAGGCTATGCCTATGCTCTTAAAGAAAATGTCCCTGTAGTGTATAAGAACAGATGCCATAAAATGATTAAAAAATACCACATTTTAAGATTAAATGTATATTATTTGGAATCATGAGAATTAAAATAAACACAAAAAGACAGCATAAAGCAATAGTAAAATCAGATCATTTCCAAGACATTCTGAAAAAGCTAAAGCTTGGAGAAAACCCACAATTTTATAAAGGAGCCATGAGACAATGATCCCAGTAATTAATTAGAGATAGCAATTCATAATGTTAGATAAGGCCACCCCCTATTTCTATTCCAATGTGGATCATGCAAAGAAACTAAAATTATAAAGCAAAAATCAAATGGTCCTGGTCTAACATATCAGAATCTTTCTAAGTAGAGACAATGATATGTATATATATATATATATATATATATATATATATATATATATATATATATATATACACACACACACACACACACACATTAGCACCAGTACTAATCCAATGTTATAAGAAGAGGAAATGGGAAACAGAAACCCAGAAGAGATCATGTGAGGACATGACAAAAACTAGCTACCTGTACGCCAATGAGAGATCACAGAAAAAAACCAATCCTTCTGACAGACATCCTGATCTTGGACTTGTGGCCATCAGAACTGGGAGGAACAAAGTTCTGTTCTTTAAGCCTCCCCATCTGTTGTATTTTGTTATGGCAGCCCTAGAAAACTCACACAATGAGAACACAATTCTCTATAAAATGCTCTGACCCAGGAAAGATGCTACATGCAAATACAACCTTAGGGAATTTTTGATGGCTTTGTCTATCTCAAGTCATCTCATCTCAGTTACTGAAAAAAATGCATTCATAATATGCATCTATAGTTTTATCCAATCCCAACTCCTCCATAATACCAATCATAATGCACTCTTAAACACATTTTCCTTTGCTAGAGAAATCATCAAGATCTGGTGCCATTCTCTGTCATTTCAACTTTAATATTTCCAGGACCATATGCTACAAACCATATCCTGGGGCTCCGGTGTAGATGGAAAACTTAAAATACCAATGCTTTCCTCAAAATTTCTTCACAAAGTGATATTTTGGCATTCTTTTTTGAATCTTTTTTTTTTTTAGTTGTTGATAGACTTTTATTTTATTTATTTATATGCAGTGCTGAGAGTCGAATTCAGTGCCTCATGCCAGACAACAGAGCTACTGCTGAGCCCCAGGCCTAGCCCCAGCCCTTTTTGGTATTCTTATAATTATGATCAATCTAAAGTCAAAGTTTCACTACTGTAGGTCTCTGAAGACACCATGAAGCTTAGAAGTTTTACAGATGATCAGAAGGTGATGCATGAAAGCAATCACCTTCTGATCATCTGTAAAACTTCTAATAATCATTTGAAAATCAAAAGAAGCTTTACCTCCTCCATGAAGTATTTTGAAAAACATTTTCACCCCTAATGTTGACTGGCTCACAATGCTGTAATTATTTACAAAAGCATCTGTCTCCTTCATTAGACTATAATGTTCTGATACCAGGATTTGTACTCATATTTGAACTGCAAATTTGCCCTTGCAGAGCCCCCAGTATATGATATTTGAAAATGTATACTGAATAAAGGAATGCCACCAGTAAATCCATGTGCTATAAATCAGTTATTACTATGGGTCACTCCTGGAATTGTAACTAAATAATCAGTGCTCCCCAAAAATTTGAATGAATCTCACAGACAATACATTTGCACATATGAATATGTAACAATGGGGCTGGGGTAGAACACTTGCAAGTGTGAGGTGCTGGGTTTGATCCTCAGCACCACATATAAATAAGTAAATTAAATAAAGGTATTGTGTCCATCTACAACTAATTTTTAAAATGTAACAATGAATTTTAATGTTGTATAAAACCATAATATACCAATAAAAATTTAAAAAAAAACTAAAAGAAACTAGGATATTATAGTTGATAAAAAGTAGAGCAAGATTAATGAAAACTTAGAAAAAAGAGAAAAAAAAACAAGAAAATACAATACATAGAAGTTAAAAAAATATGCTTACCAAACTATATTCACAAATTTTATATAACCATGATAAATGCAAATTATCATTCCATAATTTGAAAACACTGCTCTTTAGATACTGATTTACAAAATTTAAATAGAGATTCATAATCATTCAGTCTGATGCTAATTAACTTCTATATAGCTTATGTTTTTCATTCTTTATTTTTGTCATCTATGTTAGTATCATTTTGGAAGATGACCACCATTTGACCCAGTTATCCCACTCCTTGGTATATACCCAATGGATTTGAAATTAGAATACAATAGTGAAACAGCCACATCAAGTTTTATAACAGCACAATTCACAATTGCTAAGCTATGGAACCATCATAAGTGTCCTTCAAATGATGAATGGATAAATAAATTACGTTATATATAAAAAATGAAATATTACTCATCCATTAAAAAAAGAATGACTTTGTGATATTTTCCAGTAAATGGATAGATCTGGAAACTGTCATGCTAATGAAATAAGCCAGTCTCAAAAACTAAAGGCTGAATGTTCACTCTGATATGTGGATGCTAAACCCAACAAGGTCAGGGAGGGGAAGAATAGAAGTAAAGGGGATTAGACAAAGGGGAAGGAAGGGAAAGGAAAAGGGTAGGAATAAGAAAGACGGTACAATGTATCTGATATAACTTTCTTATGTACATATATAAATATACTACAGTGAAACTCCATGTTATATACAACTATAAGAATGGGATCCTAATTAGAATAAGTTACACTCCATGTGTATATGTTAAAATACACTCTATGTGTGTATCTAAAAAAGAACAAATAAAAAAGAAAAAAATGGCAGAAGTAATGATGTTTTTAATTTAATCTTATCCAAATGCTCCATTTGATTCATGACCAAACCAGAAACCAAAGAAATTAAATGATTTTCCCATTTCCATACATATAATTGGTGGCAGAGAATGGCATGCAAGAGTGTCATTATATAACTCACAAAAAAAGTATTTGCAAGGGTGTTGAACTTGTATATTTTTAAGCAATTTTAAAACATGAGTTTGCATTTATTCTATAAAGATTTCTGTAGTTAACATCATATATGATTTAGGAAGACAAAAGGGGTTTCCTCCACACTCAAAATCAAAGCCAAAAGACAGACTCATCCATCTCACCATTTCCTTTAACACAGTTGCCCAAATACTCATACTTTCAATGAGTACATACAAATATATTAGCAAGTGTACTAACTGAAAAGGAAAAAAAAAAGAAAATCTTTTAAAAGATATTTGAAAGTCAAAATAATAGGATGTTGGAATGAAGTAAGAACACATTTTATCCTAAACGATTTGACTCTCAAATAACCTGCCCATTTAGTTGGTATGTTTGTTTAGGATATTTGAGTCTGGAACTGTTTGTCAGTATTCCTTAATGAAGATTTAGACAATCATAGTAATTACAGATGAGCTGAACTTCAAGATCTGCCTTGATTTAGTTTTCGTGTTTTCTTATATTTAAATATAGGGTAGGCATTTTGGTGGGATTATCACAAAAGTGGTACTATGTTCTTTTTTCACCTTGATAATGAGCACTAAATATCATTTTCTGTTTTTACATATTATATTCATTTTGTTCAACATAAATCTTCTCTACTGGAAAGTTTGGTGTCTTCCCCTTGTAATTAATACATATTTTCATAAGAAACAACAATGTAAGCATTGTACTTCTTATTTTTTATTCCATCAATGAATCAATAATTTATATCTTCATGAGTTGTTTCTTATCTTCTTCAATGGGTTATGATTCATGACTAATATTATTTATTTTGATGTTCAAACACTATAGAGTTGCTTTTAAGTACAAGTTGCCTTCATTCTTTGACAATCTATTTGCTTTCTGATAAAAGATGAATGAGATTTGTATAAACCCTGATCTTCTTGTGGACTCATCCTCAAAAATCAAGCTACTAGGGACACTCTCATTAAATAGAACTAAGGTTTATTTTTGTGTACATATACCATACATGGGTATTATATATATGTTTGTATATATATATATATATATATATATATATATATATATATATATATGTACATATGTTAAAATGAATTCATTCTAGTGCCTCTAATTGTTGTTCAATAACACAGTTTTATTCATTTCCTTACTTCTGTGACAGAAAGAATATTTGCTGAAATGATCCTTACATAGTGTATTTACTTTTTAATTAGTCCTCCTTTCTATCACAAATATCCCCTCTCTGCCACCATCATCTCTCAGGTGACCGCATCTACCTCCCTGCTTCAGTACCTCATACTGAGCCCCCTGTGCATGAATTCCCTCCTCATTCTGCTAACTCTTACTCTCACACTGCCACTGCACTGTGCATATGACCATCTTCTTCCACATCTTACTGTGCCTTTAGCAATCCGACTCTCTAAACTCTAACTTTATCCATCTCTGAGATGCCACATCTGACTGCCATCTATAAAAATGACTACTTACTCAGATTTGGTTCTGAAAACTTATTCTATAGAATGGAGGTTCTTTGAGCCCTGAAAATGTCTAGCATAATTTGCCCTTAATATACTTAAAAATGTAACACTCAGGAAAGAAAGGAGAAGAGGAAAGAAGGGATTGTGGAATTATTCAGACAACACGATTACCTATGTAGAAAAAAAATATGTATAAAATTTTAAAGATTATAGATAATTGAATTAAGGTCACATTATGCAAGGTCAAACAAAAAATAATTATATATTCCCATGAACTAGTATCATATACTTGAAAATTGTCTCTAAACTATAGAACATTTTACCATAGCACTAATACCACAAAATACTTTGGGAAACTGTATTGAGATACATTTAAGATCCTTACACTAAAATCTAAAAAATATTGTTAAATGAAATTCTAAAGAGATGGAAACATATAATCTGTTCAGTGATTTGAAAACTCGATGTTAAGGTATGGTGTGGACTTAACTTGTATTCACCCCCCAAAAGTTTATGTTGACACCCTAGCTGCATTTGCAGATGGGCCCTCTGAGGAAATGATGAAGGTCAAATGAGACCATAAGAGTGAGACCCTGACCCTTAGGATTTATGTCATTATAAGCAGAGACACTTTTCTTTTTCTCTCTTTTTTTCAGTTCCACACCATTTTATCCATTCACTCACAAGAAAGAAAAGACACGTTAAGTATTTGTTTGCAAGTCAGGAAGACAGCCTTCAATAGAAACCAACCTTGCATACCTATGTCTAAGACTTCTAGCCTTCAGAACAATGAGAAAATAAATTTCTGTTTTTTTAAACAACTTAATCCATGATAGTTTCATTTTAGGAGTCCAAGCACGGTACCTGAATATGCTAGTTTTCTCCAACCTCACTTACAAATAAAACCTCAATAAAATAAAAATAATATCCCTGAATGTTTTTTTATATATATATTTAAAGTTTTTATGGAATTGCAAAGAACATAGAATTAAAAAAAAAAAACTTAGGAGAAAATTACATTTGGTGTACTTACTGGATTTCAAAACTTGGTTTGAAGCTATAGTAATCAGGGTAATGTGATATTGGCATAACAATCTATAAATAAATCAATGAACCAGAATTGATCACTCATAATTAGACCCCAGTGTACATGGTCAATGGATTTGTGACTGATGCATGACAACATCTCAATATGAACAGAAAAGATTTTTTTTCACAAATTATGCTAGAACAGCTAACTATATAGAAAAAATATTCATATATTATACACAAAAATATTCAAATATTTATATGGGATATGTAAAACTGTAAATTTGCTTAGAAGCAAATATAGGTAATTAAAGATTTGTAAGATAACCCCCCAAAAGGCAAAAATGCACCAATCATAAAAAGTACAAAAAGTATACACTTGGACTTCATTGAAATATAAACCTTTCCCTCGAACATAAAGAAAATGAATATGCCAGTGAAAGATTAAAGGAAAAGCCACTAACAATAACTTTACATCTGACACAGAATAAGCAAATTTCTCTGACTCCATGATAAATTTCCTGCAACATAGCACCATATTTGCCCTGACCTTAGAAATACATTGTACAAAATAATATATACAATTGGTCATTAAGCCATTTTCTTGGGCCATATTTGGTATTTTGAACATCTTTAGTTATAAGGGAAATGAAAATTAAACAACATTGAAATATCAATACACACCTCTTGGATAAACTCAATCTGAAATCCAAAAAACACCAGTGAATTCTCTGCTTCCTGATGGCCATGTCCTGAGCTACTTTCCTCTACCATGCCCTTCCACCATGATATTCTGGCTCATCTCAGGCCAAGAGTAAGTCAGTTGTCTATAGATTGAGACCTCTGAAGCTGAGATTTCAGCAATAGTGTCTTCCTATGTCCTATCTCTTCTTTTGGATCAAGGCAAGAGCACATGCTCAGGAGAGGAAATCCTGCTGCAGACATACCTTCATTCCTGAGTTCATTGTTGCAACTGTTCAGTGTCCACATTATGAAATCATCTAAGTGTCCATCAGTGGATGAGCAGATGAAGGAAATGTACATATGCACAATGGATTATCATTTAGACATAAAAAAGACAAAATACTGTCATTTGTGATAACGTGGGTGAAAATAGAAATCTTCAAGTTTAGTGAAAGAAGTCAGGGACAGGAAGACTAAATACTACACTATCCCACTCATGTGGAAGATTTTCAAAAAGCAGATCTCATAGAAAAAGAGAGTATAAACGTGGATGTGTAACCAATGTGAATCTGCAATCTGCATACGTGGTAAAAATGGGAGTTAATAACCCACTTGAATCAAATGTATGAAATATGATATGTCAAGAGCATTGTAATGTTTTGGACAACCAATAAAAAAAGAAAAAGAAAAAGAGAGTAGAATAGTAGTCACTAGAGGTAGAGGAAGGCTGGAGGAAAATGAGACAGGGAAGAGTTTGATCAAGAGATACAAAGTTACAAGTGCAGAAATAATTTCTGATACTCTACTGCAGAGTACAGTGGCTGTACTTAACAATAAGAGGTTATGTAATACAAGTAGGAGAGAGGATTTCAAATGTTTTCTCACAAAGAAATGATAAATGTACAAGCTGACAGATATGCTGAAGCCCCTGATTTGATCAATATATAATGAATACATGTTCAGATGCTCTATATTGAAACCCATAAGTTTGTACAATTATTATATGTCAATTAAAAATTAAAAGCATTTAAAAATTTTAAAAGTCAGTGAAATTCATTGCATTAAGCCATAGGCATTCTCATACATTAATAAAGATCATGTAAAATTTTATATTCATCTATTTCAGAAAATTAGAATGTTCTCATTAAGGTAATTATATACCTTGTACAAGATGCAAAATTTGACTTCTAGTAATTTGGGGATAAAGGAAAATATATAGACACAAAAGGACATAAAATGCACATCAATGGAGTTGGGATAATACAGTATAGTTGCTCTCCACAATAAATAGAAATGACCACTGACAAATGTAATAGATATCCTCAAAATATGATGATGAGAAGAAGAAGCAATATAAGAAATAGTAGGTGCTTCTTAAGTCCTTTCATAGAAAATTATAAAGAAATTATATTAATTTTTTGAGTTTTTAATTTTGATTTGATAAAATTTTACTGTATACACTGTTAATGTATATGCAAATTTGGAACAACTATAACTTTTAAAATTTGTTCTAATTAGCTATACATGAGAGTGGAGTGCATTTTTTGAGAGCATAACTTCTCATTCCTCTAGCTGTACATGGAAGAAGTCAAGCCAGTAGTGTAAATATACATGTATGTAGGGTAATAATGTCTGCCTCATCAACCATCCTTCCCATCCCTAACACTCCACCCTTTCCCTCACTCCCCTCTGCATAATCCAAAGTTTTTAAATTCTTCCTATCCCCCCCAAATATGGATCAGTATCCACTCATCAGAGAAAACATTTCACCTTTGGTGTTTGGGGATTGGCTTATTTCACATAGCATTACATTCTCTAGCTCTATACATTTACTTGCAAATGCCATAATTTCATTTTTCTTTAAGGCTGAGTACTTCATTGTACTTTTCTTTATCCATTTACCTGTTGAAGGGCATCTAGGTTGGTTCCACAGTTTAGCTATTGTGAACTGGGCTGCTATTAACATTGATGTGGCTATGTCACTGTATTGTACTGATTTAAAGTCCCTAGGGTATAAAGGAATGATTGGAATAGCTGGGTCAAATGGTGGTTCCCTCATTCCCAGTTTTCTGAGGAATCTCCATACTGCTTTCCAGAGTGGTTGCACCAATTTGCAGTACCACCAGCAATGTATGAATGTACCTTTTCCCCTGACATCCTCACCAATTCTTATTATTGCTTGTATACTTGATAATTGTCATTCTGATTATAGTGAGATGAAATTCTAGAGTAGTTTTGATTTGCACTTCTCTAATCACTAGAGATAATAAACATTTTTTCATGTGTTTGTTGATAAATTGTATGTCTTCTTATTTGAAGTGTCTGTTCATTTCCTTAGCCCATTTATTGATTGTTTTTCTTTTTTTGGTGTTAAATTTTTGAGTTCTTTATATATCCTGGATATTAGTGATCTCTCTGATGTTCTTGTGGTAAAAATTTGCTCCCATTCTGTAGGCTTTCTCTTCACATTATTCTGAGAAGTAACTTTCTGAATCAATCCCATTTATTGATTCTTAATTTTACTTCTTGTGCATTAGAAGTATTGTTAAGGAAGTCAGGTCATAAGCCAAAATAGTGCAGACTTGGGCTTACTTCTTCTATTGGGCACAGAGTCTTTGTTCTAGTGCCTACGTCTTTGATCCACTCTGAGTTGATTTTTGTGCAGCGTGAGAGATAAAGGTTTAATTTCATTTTTGTATATTCAGATTCCCAGTTTTACCAGCACTATTAGTTGAATAGGCTCTTTTCTTGAATGTATGTTTTTTGCACCTTTGTCCAGTATCAAATAACTATATTTATGTGTTTGTCTCTGCATCTTCTATTTTGTACCACTGGTCTACAGATCTATTTTGGTGCCAATACCATGCCACTTTTGTTACCATACTACTATACTATGTAGTATAATTTAAGGTCTGGTATTGTAATGCTTCCTGCTTCACTCTTTTTGCTAAGAATTACTTTGGCTATTCTGGGTCTCTCATTTTTCCAAATCAATTTCATGATTGCTTTTTCTAGTTCTAGGAAGAATGTCATTGGGATTTTAATAAGAATTGCATTAAACTGTACCCTTGATGAAAACAGATACAAAAATTCTCAATAAAATTCTGGCTAATTGCACACAAAAACATATTAAAAGATAGTGAACCATGGTCAAGTGGGGTTTATCCCAGAGATGCAAGATTGATTCAACATATGGAAATCAATAAACATAATTCATCACATTATTAAACTTAAAGATAACAATCATATGATCATTTCAATAGATGCAGAAAAAGATTTTGACAAACTACACCATGACTTCATGTTCAAACCACAAGAAAATTTCTACTAAAGATAGTACAAATGTACCTCTACATTGTAGAAGCTTTTTATGCTAAACTCAAGGCCAACAACGTTCTAAATGGAGAAAAATTGAAAGCATTCCCTGTAAAAACTGGAACAAGTCAGGGATGCCCTCTTTCATCACTTGTATTCAACATATTCCTTGAAACTCTAGCCAGAGCAATCAGACAGATGAAAGAAATTAAAAGGATACAAAAAGGAAAAGAAGAATTCAAATTAGCACTATTTGCCGACAACAATATTCTATATTTAGAAGATTCAAAAAAATTCCACCAGAAAACCTCTAGAATAAATTAATTCATCCAAGTAGCAGGTTATAAAATCAACACCCACATATCAAATGCATTTCTATACATAAGTTATGAAGCCACTGCAAGAGAAATTAGGAAAACTACCCCATTGAAAACAGCCTGAGAAAAATTAAAATAGTTGGGAATCAATATAACAAAAGAGGTGAAATACCTCTACAATTCTAACTACAGAACACTAAAGAAAGAAATTAAAGAAGATCTTAGAAAATGGAAAGATTTCTCATTCTCTTGGATAGACAGAATTAATATTGTGAAAATGACCATACTGCCAAAACTGTTTTATAGATTTAATGCAATTCCTATTAGAATATTGATTTATGTCAAGAGAAATCAGAGAAATTATCATGGAGATAGGACAAGTGCAGGAAAATTACAATGTAATTCAAATTCAAATGTTTTATATCTTCATATGATAACAACAGTATATGCATTTTTCAAAACTTATATGCAGCTATACTCAAAATCACTGTATTTTGCTACAGAAAACCAAACTGCTCATGAGGATTATAGGTAAAGTTTAAATAAGCCAACAAGTCATAGCCCTGTCCTGTTATTGTGTGCAGACTTTTTTTCTTTCCTTTTTTAGTAGTGTTCATATATAATTAAATAATGTATTTTTATTGCAATGTTTATTATTTTATATTCTTATATTTCTTTCTGTAAAGTGTTGCAGAAATGGTATATATGTTAACATACCTATATAGATTGATAATATATAATCTATTAATTCATTACAAAAGATGTCAAAGTATCATAGGTATATATTGTATTTTTGTGGTGTCTCAATTTGATGGGGTGGTCTCAATTTGTGGTGTCTCAATTTTAATCTCACCCCAAAACCTTTAAAAGTTAAATTGTTTTCCCATAATCAGTTCAAGAGCAGCAGGGCAGTCAGTTGAACAAAACCTCATGATCTACACTCCAGAAAAATATCTAGGAGATATTGCCATAGCTAAAATTTTACTTTTATATTTTAAGACAAGCAGCTTTG
The DNA here is from genome assembly GCF_048772815.1 of Callospermophilus lateralis. Taxonomy (NCBI): domain Eukaryota; kingdom Metazoa; phylum Chordata; class Mammalia; order Rodentia; family Sciuridae; genus Callospermophilus; species Callospermophilus lateralis. The sequence continues at coordinate 106,451,293 of NC_135315.1, forward strand.
AAACTGTTTCAAGGTAAGTTCATTACAAAGATAAGAAAAAACATATAGCAGAAATCAGAGGGCAATTATTAATATAGTGTTATATTGCCTCCAAAAAGAAATGTTGGGCATAAAGAACGTTCTTAAATCACATTATTTTAAAAAGATCAAAATGATGGAATTTTAAATAAGGACTCAATTAAAAACTGATCTAAGGACTTCAACACATGTTTCTCCAAAGAAGGCATTCCAAGACAAATAAATACATGAAAAAATAGAAAGCATCACTAGTCATTAGAAAAATGCACAATTGAACCACAAAGAGGTCTTCCTTCATGCCCAGTTAGGATGGTGGTTTTCAACAGTGGAGAAAAACCAAAACAAAACTAGTGTTGGTGAGGATGTAGTGAAATGGAACCCCATGTACACTGCTGCTGGGAATGAAGAATAGTACAAATACTATCCTAAAGAGCATGATTGTTCTGCAGGAAATTCTAAGTGGAACGGACTTTCCTAAAGAGCATGATTGTTCTGCAGGAAATTCCAATGTTCAGAGCAGCATATTTCAGATTTGCCAAAGGGAAGAAATCATCCAAATGTTCATCTTCACAGGAATGAATAAACAAAATATAGTGTACATGCAAAATTGATATTATTCAATCTTTAAAAAGAATAGAATTCTGAGACCTGATACAAGGTGAAAAATCCATGAGAGAAATACAGTAAGTAAAACAGTAGAGACATAATAAGACAAATAATGTATCATTCCTTTACATAAAAGAACAAATATTGTATCATTCCTTTATACTTCATATAGAGGTAACCAGAAGAGCCAAATTAATAGACTAAAAATAGCATAGTGATTGCAAGAAGATGGGCAGGGCAATATTTGGAATCATGGTTTAATGGGAAAAACTTCCTCTGAGAAGGGTGAAAATGTTATGGAGATGGACATTGATATTTGTACAAGTCTATGAATCTAATTGAGCTCACTAAATTGCACACTTATAAATGGTTAAAATGGTGGAACTTTATATTTTACAATAAAAATAAAAGAATTGTAGGAATTTTATCAGTGTACTAATTTCAGTAAACTTAAAATGTGATGGCTTTTTTCTGAATAATCAAATACATACTATATATGTATTCCTCATTAAGATATATCAAAAATAACTTTTGTCAAAAAATAGGTTGCCCACAAAATCATTAATTTGTGCAAAATTGTTATTTAAAATTGCTTCATTCTTTTCACTCAAATAATTTATGCTTCTCAAAATTTTAGAAGGCTTGATATACTTATATCAAACATATACATATTTTTCTTTAAATTTTTATTATTTATTAGGACATTCATTGTCATCACTGTGCATATTTAAATGAACAAATGAATGTTTTATGTAAGATTTATTTTCGTCTGAAATTGTTACAGTTTCCTGTCCCATCTGGGAATATTCTCTTAGCAATATTAATTTTTAGAAGCTTTTACATAAAATTTTAACACTAATGAAGTATTTCTATTAATTGAAAACAATAGGCCAATATATGCGTTGGGAATTTATGCAGAGTTGATAGTTCCACTTTTGCCTTGAAGGATTGAATCTTGCTCTGGCTGTGTAAAATCACTTTAAAATATTCTGTTGGTTTCAGAAAACAGGTCACCATCTCAGATGGCACCTACATTCAGAGTCTGACAGATGTGGAACTGTGAAGGACTGCCTTCAATTCCATCGCTCTGTGCCTGATTCTGTTCTTTACCTCTCCCTTCCATAGGTGTCTATAGCAAGACACTTCTTAATGGATATTCCAAAAGGCTTCATTGTAAGATGCAACATGAATACAACGTAATTATTATTTGATTACTGCAAAGAATGTGTACTAGTAAAATGTTCTCTACCTTTCTGTCTAGTCAGATGTCATTTTTAAAAAGTCTCTGTAGAATATATAAAAAATGCTTATGATAATTTGTTGTTTCCTACTTTTAACCTACTTTGCTCAACCTCATTTACATTTTTGCACTTAGTAGTAAGGTCTTTTGTGAATGATTTGAAATTGTTTTTTCCTTTTTTCAAAGGAATTTACATGATGGCTAAACTGATGATCATATGTAGTGTGAAAGTTTTATTGCCTCTGAATTTCAAATCTTATTGGCTTATTATTTTAATAAGACTTGTCTCTGCTGTCTTAAGATTTAATCCAAATGAAGAAGAAAAATGGTGCGCATTAATTCATCACTTTGCTTGAAGTTTTCACATTACTTAAAATGGAGTTTTGTATCAGTAAAAATGCAGTTGAAGAGATTTAGGCCAAACAATTCTCTTTCACATTATTATGGAATTCATCATAATTGGCATATTTGCAGTTAGTTGTGAACTGTATACACATGAAGTAAATATATTAATAATTGATAGGCTTCAGTGAATTCTAACCATTAGATTCACAATGAGTCCTGAATATTGTAAAAATGAAGGGAAATAATTTTTAAGAATTTTGGCAGAAAAACAGGATATAAATAATAGGAACAGCTTCAATTAAGCCAAGTAGAGACTGATTAATACCAAAAGCCACAGGGGTTAGGAGTAAGAAAGTGCCTCAGAGAAAGGAATAATTGATGAGTCATATGACAGGAAAATAAATTAGTTTATATCAGAAGCCAAGAAAGCATTACCCATCTTGAGTCAAGGTCAGTGTAAGAACAATGAGTGAATTCAGAAGAGGTTCCAATGTGGCCTTAAGATCTGTACTAATGATACTGGTTATACCAGAGCAGCAACAAGTCAGGAAGTATATATAGAAGGTTTACTGAGTATTTTTAATATGCCAGGAAAAATGTAACATAGGCCCCAAAGTAGATTCAATTCTAACATTAGTTCTATAAAATAAATTAAAGATGATATTATATGGTGCTGGGCTACAAGTCTTTGACAAATAATGATCTGGAGACAGAAGGCCTGTAGTGTCCTCCAATTTCTGTGATATAAAAGTACCCTATGGCATTAGCTAACATAAAAACATTCTGAAAAATTAACAAAGTATTCTCATGAGCTGACTCAAGCAGAGCATTGCTATGTATATTTCACAAGTGATCATTCTTCTGGATCATAAAGCCACAATAGGTGAACTCAATTACATTTAAAATACTTCATTATTCAAAGATCCATAATTTTATACAATCATAGTCTTCATGACAAAACCAGAAGATGCCCCTGAAAAAACTTGTCTTTAGGGCTATGGTAAAATCAATATTATATTGAAATTCACACTGGACATGAAATCACAGATGGAGCTTAAAAGGATTTGAGAAACTGAAAGACCAGGTATGTGTAATGAAGTCAACCATTCTCTAGGTGTCCTCTATGGTACCTTTGAAACATTCGTTATTAGTTCCTATATGGAGAATGTTCAAAGATTCTACACAAACTACAAATGAAACCATCATTCCTTGTTCTCTAACAAATTAAAATCAGGACACCAAAAAGATTTCTGCATGCCTATGTTTGTTGTAGCACTATTTGCAATATGTTAGATGTGAAATAAACCTAAGTGCCTTTCAAGAGATAAAGGGGTATAAAAAATGTGATATATGTGCAATAGAATATGATACATGCAGAAACAATAATGAAATCCTGTCATTTGATAAAAAATGAATGAGATTGGAGGATATTATGTTAGTTGAAATAAGTCAGACACACAAAGACAAATACAATATATTGTTTTATATATGGAAGCTAAAAATAAATTGACCTGAGTTTAACAGTGTTTACTAGAGGACTGGAAGGCTGAGCATGGTAGATAAAGGGAGTCTAGATTTGGCTAGTGTATATTATGTGCATGTGTTGAAATATCACACTGAACTCCATTAAAATGTGTAATTAGGGCTAGGTTATAGCTGAGTGGTAGAGTGCTTGCCTAGTATGTGTGAAGCTCTGGGTTCAATCCTTAGCACCACATAAAAATAAATAAATTAAATGAATAGATTTAAAAAATATAATTAATACATAAAATAATTGAAATAAAATTTTAAAATAATGATATGTAGTGAGTTTCCCACTTTATCTTCTTTAAAACACCTTGAATAAATTTGAGAGATTAAGCAGAAGTAATATCAGTTCCCTTATTAAAGAAACTATGTGATACCCTAAGGTTATGCACATGATGTGAATTTTTAATTATCAGGGAGAAAAAGAAGAAAGATGGATAAATAGAGCTGAGAAACTAACAAAAAGCTGGCAGAGTTCAATTAGACCAAATATAGTTGACCATTGAACAATATGGGTTTTAAATGAGCAGGACCACATACATGTGGATTTTTCTTTGGGAGAGTTGCAACAACTTGAAAGAACCAACACAAACACTATGCAACCTAGAAATATTGAAAAAAAATAAGATAAAGTTAGATGTAACATGAATGTATAAGTTACATGTAGAAAATAGCCTATCATTTCTATCATAAAACATGAGTCTACTATATAAATTTTAATTTTTCAAAATTTATGCATGCAAAGATATTCTGTAGATGGGCCATTGATAGTTTAGATAATAACAAACAAATGTACAGATGCGGATTAAATCATGACTCTTATAATGTACTATTACAATAATGTGCTAGCTACCTGTAATACCTTTGTGAGTTCATATTGCAAGTATTCCCTTAAAATGCCTTGTGATGCTAATCATCTGCATGAACAGTTCAGTTCATGTGTATCAGAGTAAAAAGTGATCTCTCATATTTGTCTTATATTTTTCACCTTATTATAGAATGTATATATCATAAAATATGTGGTGAATGACTTTATATTATCAGTAATGCTTCCTCATAACAACAGGCTAATAGTTGTTAACTTTTGGGTTAATCAAAAGTTACACATGGACCTACTTTTTCCTCTATTATTTGGCACAGGGTCTCTGGACTTACTAAGTTCTTGATATGCTTTGAGTTGAGTTTTGTGCAGGATGAGAGAGAGAAGTTTATTTTCATATTGCTGCATATGGATTTCCAGTTCTGCCAGCACCATTTATTGAAAATACCATTCCGTTTTTGTTACTCTAGCTTTGTAGTATAGTTTTAGGTCTGTATTGCGATGCCTCCTGCTTTACTCTTCTTGCTAAGGATTTCTTTGTCTATTCTGGGCCTCTTATTTTTTCAAATGAATTTCATGATTGCTTTTTCTATTTTTATAATGAATGACATTGGGATTTTAATTGGAATCACATTGACTCTGTGTAGTGCTTTGGGTAGTATGGCCATTTTGACAATATAAGTGTTCCCTTTCCAAGAGCATGGGAGATGTTTCCATCTTCTAAGATTTTTTTTAATTTCTTTATTTAGTGTTCTGTAGTTTTCATTGTACAAGTCTTTTTACCTCTTTTGTTAAGTTTATTTCCAAGTATTTTATTTTTATTTTTATTTTGAGGTTATTGTGAATGGGGTAGTATTCCTAATTTTTCTTTCAGTGGATTAATTACTGATGTATACAAATGAATTTGATTTATGAATATTGATTTTATATCCTGCAACTTTGATGAATTCATTAATTCAAGAAGTTTTCTGGTGGAATTTTTTTGGATCCACTAAGTATAGAATCATGTCATCAACAAATAATGATAGTTTGAGTTCATCTTTTCCTATATATCCCTTTAATTTGTTTTGTCTGTCTAATTATTCTGGCTAGAGTTTCAAGAATTGTGTTGAATAGAAGTGGTGGAAGAGGACATCCCTGTCTTGCTCCAGTGTTTAGAGGGAATGTTTCCAATTTTTCACCATTTAGAATGATATTGGCCTTGGGTTTAGCACAGACATCTTTTACAATATTGAGGTATGTTCCTACTATTTCTAGTTTTTCGAGTTTTTTGAACATGAACGGATGCTGTATTTTGTCAAATGATTCATCTGCATCAATTGGTGTAATCATATGATTCTTTTTAAATTATTATTAATTTTTATTGTTGGTTGTTCAAAACATTACATAGTTCTTCATATATCATATTTCACACTTTGATTCAAGTGGGATATGAACTCCCATTTTTACCCCGTATACAGATTGCAGAATCACATCAGTTACACATCCATTGATTTACATATTGCCATACTAGTGTCTGTTGTATTCTGCTGCCTTTCCTATCCTCTACCTTCCCCCTCCCCCCTACCCTCCCCTCTTCTCTCTCTACCCCCTCTACTGTAATTCATTTCTCTCCCTTATATTTTCTTTCCCTTTCCCCTCACTTCCTCTTGTATGTAATTTTGTATACCCCTGAGGGTCTCCTTCCATTTCCATGCAATTTCCTTTCTATCTCCCTTTCCCTCCCACCTCTCATCCCTGTTTAATGTTAGTCTTCTTCTCATGCTCTTCGTCCCTACTCTGATCTTAGTTACTCTCCTTATATCAAAGAAGACATTTGGCATTTGTTTTTAAGGGATTGGCTAGCTTCACTTAGCATTATCTGCTCTAATGCCATCCATTTCCCTCCAAATTCTATCATTTTGTCGTTTTTTAATGCAGAGTAATACTCCATTGTGTATAAATGCCACATTTTCTTTATCCATTCGTCTATTGAAGAGCATCTAGGTTGGTTCCACAGTCTTGCTATTGTGAATTGTGCTGCTATGAACATGGATGTAGCAGTGTCCCTATAGTATGCTCTTTTTAGGTCTTTAGGGAATAGACTAAGAAGGGGAATAGCTGGGTCAAATGGTGGTTCCATTCTCAGCTTTCCAAGAAATCTCCATACTGCTTTCCGAAATGGCCGCACCAATTTGCAGTCTCACCAGCAATGTACAAGTGATCCCTTTTCCCCGCATCCTCACCAGCACTTGTTGTTGTTTGACTTCCTAATGGCTGCCAATCTTACTGGAGTGAGATGGTATCTTAGGATGGTTTTGATTTGCATTTCTCTGACTGCTAGAGATGGTGAGCATTTTTTCATGTACTTGTTGATTGATTGTATGTCCTCCTCTGAGAAATGTCTGTTCAGGTCCTTGGCCCATTTGTTGATTGGGTTATTTGTTATCTTATTGTCTAATTTTTTGAGTTCTTTGTATATTCTGGATATTAGGGCTCTGTCTGAAGTGTGAGGAGTAAAGATTTGTTCCCAGGATGTAGGCTCCCTATTTACCTCTCTTATTGTTTCTTTTGCTGAGAAAAACTTTTTAGTTTAAGTAAGTCCCATTTGTTGATTCTAGTTATTAACTCTTGTGCTATGGGTGTCCTATTAAGGAATTTGGAGCCCGACCCCACCGTATGTAGATTGTAGCCAACTTTTTCTTCTATCAGACGCCGTGGCTCTGATTTGATATCAAGTTCCTTGATCCACTTTGAGTTAACTTTTGTGCATGGTGAGAGAAAGGGATTCAGTTTCATTTTGTTGCATATGGATTTCCAGTTTTCCCAGCACCATTTGTTGAAGATGCTATCCTTCTTCCATTGCATGCTTTTAGCCCCTTTATCAAATATAAGATAGTTGTAGTTTTGTGGATTGGTTTCTGTGTCCTCTATTCTGTACCATTGGTCCACCCGCCTGTTTTGGTACCAGTACCATGCTGTTTTTGTTACTATTGCTCTGTAGTATAGTTTGAAGTCTGGTATCGCTATACCACCTGATTCACATTTCCTGCTTAGCATTGTTTTTGCTATTCTGGGTCTTTTATTTTTCCATATGAATTTCATGATTGCTTTCTCTATTTCTACAAGAAATGCCGATGGGATTTTGATTGGCATTGCATTAAACCTATAGAGAACTTTTGGTAATATCGCCATTTTGATGATCTTAGTTCTACCTATCCATGAACAGGGTATATTTTTCCATCTTCGAAGATCTTCTTCTATTTCTCTCTTTAGGGTTCTGTAGTTTTCATTGTATAAGTCTTTCACCTCTTTTGTTAGGTTGATTCCCAAGTATTTTATTTTTTGTCTACGGCCATACCACCCTGAACACGCCCGATCTCGTCTGATCATATGATTCTTAAAAAGCAGACCCAAATCTTCATCATGTCAATTTAGGTCCCGACTTCCTTAACAAGACTCCTATAGCACAAGAATTAAAATCAAGAATTAATGAATGGGACAGGCTCAAACTAAAAAGCTTCTTCTCAGCAAAAGAAACAATCAATGAGGTGAAAAGAGAGCCTATATTTTGGGAGCAAATTTTTTCTCACACACATCAGATAGAACACTAATCTCCAGGATATATAAAGAACGCAAAAATCTTAACACCATAAATACTAACAACTCAATCAATAAATGGGCCAAGGAATTGGACAGATACTTCTCAAAAGTGGATATACAATCAATAAATAAATGGGCCAAGGAATTTAACAGACACTTCTCAAAAGAGGGCATACAATCAATCAACAAATATATAAAACAAGTTCATCATCTTTAGCAACTAGAAAAATGCAAATCAAAACTACTCGAAGATTTCAACTCATGACAGTCAGAATGGCAAGAATACAGACAACAATAAATGTTGGTGAGGATGTGGGGAAAAAGGCACCCTTACATATTGCTGGTGGGACTGCAAATTGGTGCAACCGATCTGGAAAGTAGTATGGTGATTAGAAAACATGCAATGGAACCATCATTTGACCCATCTATCTCACTCCTCCGTCTATACCCAAAGGACTTAAAATCAGCATACTGTAGTAATGCAGCCACAACAATGTTCATAGCAGCTCAATTCACAATTGGTAAACTGTGGAAGCAACCTAGATGCCCTTCAATAGGTAAATAGATAAAGAAACGGATGGTATATATACACAATAGAATATTACTCAGCAATAAATTCACAGCATTTGCAGGTAAATGGATTGAGTTGGAAAATTTTATGCTAAGTGAATCAAGCCAATCATACACACACACACACACACACACACACACACACACACAAAGTCTGAAATGGGGTAAAGGGAGACATGGGAAAAATGAAGCAACTTTGCTTGGGCAAAGGGGAGTGAGGTTGGGGAGGGGACAGGAAAGATGGTGGAATAAAATGGACATCATTACCTTATGTACATATAAGACTGCATGTACATAGGGTGTGGTGCTACATCATGTACAATCAGAGAAATAAAAAGTTGCGCTACAACTGTGTACTATGAATTAAAAAACATTTTGTTGTTATATATTCCTAGTTAAAATAAATTTTAAAGATATAAAAAGGTTACACATGGATTTTCAACTGCACATATTGTTTCCAAACTCTCACATTGCTTAAGGATTGAGTAAAATTAGTATTAAAGGGCAAGAAAAAAATCAGCACCATCTTATTTAGAAGAAAATGAATAGTGATGTTAACTGATGGCTGAAGCATAAGAGATCAGTTTTGGCACAAGAATTTTAGGATAAAATGAATCAAAGAGAAGACTTTATTTGCAGGAAGTTATACATGTATGAGACTGAGAGATTAGACTCATTCTACATTTTGAACATCCCTAGAAACACCAATTTTAATGAGTGTAAAGAAATAACAGCCAATGTATACAAGTTTCATGTCTGACATCATATTCACATATAAAGAGAAAATTCCTACATTCTTGCATGTTTCACAATACCTACCTGTATATACTACTACCACCATAAGACTTATTTGAATCAATAATTAGGGGGAAAAAAAGCTAAGATTCTGTAAAATTTACTAGAAGAAGAAAAAGGATGGACAGAAGAACATGATAGAAAGGCATACAAATCAATAAGTAAGTAAATAAATAAATACCACCAGAAAACTATGAAGAAAATTGGTTTCTTTGAAAAAAGACTATAATAATTGATGCAAAAATTGATAGAAGATATTTTACTAAAAACGACAACAAAGAGAGCTCAGGAAAAAATGTGAAGAGTTAAACAGTGACAAAAACATAAATACATTAGAACAAATTTTAAAAATACAGAAATTGCTCTGAATATAGTTGATAAAAGAACATTTTAGACCAAAAATATATGTGAAACATTTAGAAAGATAGACTCAGGTAATTTATATTTCATGCATGTATGATTATGTCAATGAATCCCAATGTTATGTATAACTATAATGAAATAATAAAAACATCAAAAAAAATGTGTAGAAACAAAATAATGAAGAGAGTTAGCTCCAAGAAGTGAATCAGAAAAATAAAGGAAAAAACTTAGAAAAGGGAAACAAATAAATAATTCGACTTCATAAAAATAGTCCAGTGTGTTTAACAATATATGCAAATGATTAAAATACAACATATACTGAAAATATGTTTGTAGCTCCTATCAAATTCTTAGAGACAGTCTACCACTTTCAGATATGAGCAAATAAATTATTTTGGAAAATAATTATGGTAAAAATTCTGGAGAGAATAGAAAACAATAGATCCATAAAAATAAAAAAGAAGACATATGAATAATAAACAAATATATAAAAAATTTCAACATGTCTAGCAATTAGAGAAATTGAAAACTACACTGACATTTTATCTTACTCCTATCAGAATGGCAAGAATATAAATAACACATGTCGACAAGGATGGGGGGAAATGGTACATTCATACATTGTTAATGGGACTGCAATTTTTTTCTACCCCTCTGAAAAGCAATATGGAGATTCCTCAGAAAAACTAGGAATGGAACCATCATTTGACCCATTTATCCCGCCCTTTAGCATCTATCCCAAAGGACTTAAAATCAGCATACTACTGTGACAGCCACATTAATGTTTATAGCAGTACAATTCACAATAGCTAAGCTATGGAACCAACCTGTATGCTCATCAACAGAAGAATAGATAAAGATATTGTGGTATATATACACAATGGAATATTACTCAGCCATAATGAAGAATGAGATTATGGCATTTGCCAGTAAATAACTGGAATGGGAAACTGTCATGTTATGTGAAATAAGCCAATCCCAAAAAACTAAAGGTCAAATATCTTTGCTTATATGTGGAAGCTAAACCACAATAAAGGTAGGGAGGAGAAGAGAATTTCAGTTGATTAGACAAAGGAGAATGAAAGTAATGGAGGGGGAATAGGAATAGGAAAGACAATAGAATTGATCTAACATAATTTGGCTATCACACCAATCCACAAGAATGGGGTCCTAATTAGAATTAGATATTTTCTATGGTTGTATAATTTGGCAAAATGGATCATACTGTCATGTATAACTGAAAAGAATTAATAAAAAAGGTGGTTGATAAATGTCCAATTATTAAACAGTTAAAAACAGATAATTAACCTATATAAATGTAATAAAAGCAGAAAAATAAAGGAAAGAAGATTTATAAGTAACCACATGTAAAGTAACAATATTGCTCCTATGAAGCTATGGCCACAGTCTGGCTCTCGCCAATAGCTCTAGAAGATTTAAACATGTAAGTTAAATAGAAAACCTTAAGGCTAATGCTTAAAAGCAGTAGAAAAAAAATAAAATTTTTTAAAAAAGGCAAGTGGTAAAGTGGTGTTCAATATGAGAGGCAGACCATCTACTAACTTTTCAGAAACAAGAATCCAATAATACCAAAAGAGAGAGAAATAGCTGTCATTCTCAAATTCTATACCCACAAAAATCAATATTTTCACATGAAGTCCAAGATCTCTTCAAATTCAGTATTATCATTAATAGCAAATATACTAAAGGAAATTCTTATTTTTTAACAAAGACAAGTGATTTCCTACTGAATATGAGATGTAAGAAGCAATCATGATGAGAATAAAAAAAAATGTGTGACTTTAAACAGATGAGGAACGCACAAGACAATGAGAATTGCAATAATGTGATCTGTGTCACATTAACAACAGCATCCGTGTAACACTAAAGCTGGATTAAAGTTGGATATTGATAAACTAATTTTGTACAATGTTTTTTGTAAGTTAAACCATAAATAGCCAATAGAAACTAAACTCATTCTAGCTAAAATAAGTTAGTGAATGGGTAGCATAGAAAACTAAGTGAAAAAATCTTCAATTTAAAAGAGAATTTGTTTTTTAACCTCTTTGTTTGAGTTGGGTAATTTCTAATGCTTTATCTTCACCTTCCTTATTCTTTATATCTGCAATATCTAACCTAATCATATTTATACCTTCTGTATCTTCCATTATATACATCTTACTTTACAACTAAAAAGGATTGAATTATGTACCTTTTGTATATTCAATGGCCCCAATTATTATTTTATTAGAAGGAATACATGCATTGTATTTTCATATCCTTGCTAATAATAACATGTTTAATTTCTGGGTTAATTTCAATTGATTGGCTTATCTGTTTATTAGTGTTCACTTTCCTGCTTCTTTGCACAACTTATAATTTTATCATTCATTTCACAGAAGAATTCATTTTAGGACTCTGTGTATTTTTAATAGACTTTATTCTGGATCTGTTTGTGTTTTGAATATTATTTTTTTAAGATTTTTGTTTTTTTCTAAATGAAGAATTGTGATAATTCTTAGGTTAATTGTTTTCTACTTGAGTCAAGGTATTTGTTATTAATCAATAACACATGGTTCCTTTATTTTTATTTTTTCCCTGTCTGGTTGATAAGAACGTTGCTATTCTCAGCTCCCTGTAAACAGGGGACAGTGTTTTCTTCTAATGTCTGTATGTGGTTCTTCCCCTAGCCTCAGGTAGTTTTCACACATGATGAATAATTGAGGGGTGTGCTATTAATATTTATGGAGTTCTCTCACTCAATAGCTTTCTCATCTCTGGTACTCTGTCCCAAGTTATTGAGGCATGTGATCATGGGCCAATTCAGTTTTCCTGTAATCTCAAAACATGGTCATTAGCATTAGGGTCAGCCCAGATTCTTCTATTTCACTTGTGTCTCAAGGCAATGAGCTGAGAAAAATAGAGTTTTTATTCTAATTTGCTTCTTATTTCTTAGGAAACACTGCTTTTATTGCCCAAAGGGAAGACACGTAAAATTTTCAAGTTTTACTTGATGCATATTGTGATAAAATGTTTTTAAAACTTTGGTTTTCATTTATAAAAGATAGCTGAAGAGTTTTAAAGCTTTGACAAATACATCTGAAAGTAGTAGAACTATTAAGGTCATTTTGATTGGTTTAATCTAGCACCAATATTTTTAAGGGCTTCACACTACCGTACAGAAAGAGGAATTTCCATAAAGTAATTTCCAAAGAAGGCACTAAACAGGTTCATTCTTTTTTTCTTTATTTGTAAAGATGGAGATAATAAATAGTAAATACTTTAGTTTGTAGGACCACTTTTAACCTTTAAATCATGTTCTTTTCCTTTATTTCTTCGTTAAACTTAGATTTAAAAAATGCAAAAAAATCATTGGGCATGGTGGTACACATCTCTAATGCAAGCTGTTTGATTGGCTGAAACAGGAGGATCACAAGTTCAAAGCCAGCCTCAGCAATGGAGAGGCACTCAGCAACTCAGTGAGATCCTGTCTCTAATAAAATACAATATTGTGCTGGGGATGTGGCTTGCTGGTTGAGTGACCCTGAGTTCAATCCCCGGCACCCCCCCAAAAAAAAATCATTCTTAGATCACAGGCCTTCTGTATCTAGCCACTACCCACAGCATACCAAATCCTGCACACACACACACACACACACACACACACACACACACACACACAAAATAATACTAGCATGGTTACAACCGAGTTCAGTTACTTTAACAGACAATAGAAAAAGAGAAAAGAAAAAAGCAGCAAAAGCAAACAGGAAAAAAATAACAAGATGATAGGATTAAGTCCAAACTAACCATAGATTAAATGAAAAATAGCTCATGTATATGAGTTAGGGATTAATTATGAGTTAGTATACTAATTATTACAGAAGAGCTTTTCTTCAAGTGAATTTTTCATAGTCATTCATACCTTTCTGAGACCAGGAGGTCGACTTTGCTCTCCAAATGTCTCCTGAATCCTCATCTACAATTTTAGTCTATTTCCTTCAATATTTTATGAATTAAGATATTTAACCCTCAAAAGGACATAATGATGACAGGATTCTATTTATATTTTCAAATGTTTTTGAGATTTTGTCAAAATACAAGTTTTAAAATTTATTCTACACCCTTAGCTTCTGATGCATCATAGGTGATCAAAGAATTACTGAATAACAATAAATAAATGAATGTAAATGAACAAACCTGAACATTTATTTAATTTACTTAGTGTAAAGAATACACACTTTTAATTTTCTATCTGTTTTTTCCAGTAGTAGAGATGTTCCTTTCTAATAATATTCCCATAAGCTTTTATTGTCTGTATATTTACTTTAAGATCTGTGCAAGCTTTATTTTGCAAGTCATCTTGATTATTTAACCATTATCCTATTGTTGGAAGTTTTAACATGTTTCATTTTATTTTTTTTATAACTAGCATTTCTGTAAAACATTCTTTTTCATTTAGGGTTAATAGCATCTATATTTTTCAATGTGGAATTATGAGATTAAAATATCTAAACCTATCTAATTGTTTCACTGTGTCTGAAAATATTAATTCCTGATGTTTTAAATCAAATCATAAAGCTATTTGTCATGAGTCAGTTTCTAAATCCCCAACAATAACTTTTTACTTATTTTTTTGCAACTCAATTGTTTTGAGTGATTTTTCTGTGATGACTTGCCATCAGAATTTCCTCAATTGTATCATTGTTAATTGAAATTTGATCTCCTTGATTGTTATCCAGTAGTTGCAAAAGCAACTAACTGAGGCTGACTTTTCCATACTGAGTTTTCCTGATATTTATTACATTGAAATCACCTGATACCCTACATTATCTTTCAGTATTTAATTTATTAGGTGTTTAAATGTTTGCTTCAACACAGAGCTATGTGCTTTCTGCATTACAACATAAGATGACTTGAATTCTGGAAAGTTTAACTTTCCTCACATCTTTCTATTTAAAATGTCTTCCTTGTGAAATATCTTATTCCAGCACTTAGCTGGCAAATATGCAAGATAGTTCCAGAAAGTAAGAAAGTGCTCAGGGAATAAAATGATTGGCTAGACTTCCCATTGGTCAAATTTGGATCAATTTAAGCAATAAAGTAAGTCACAGAGTTTATATTACAATCAAAAGCAAAAAGAACAACAATAAAAAATGAGTAACTAAATCAATGAATAGCGAGAAATAAAACTCTCCTGTACAGGAAACTTTAAAATAACATTGTAAATCTACCCTTAACGGAGTTGGAGAATAACCGCCAGTGCATTCATTATTTGCTATGATCAGTGACTAGTTTCTAAAAAGCACTGTAAGGAAAGTAGTGTTTCATTGGAAACTTTACCAGAAATGAAAGTTAACATCATTAGTAATAAGTAATGTTGAAGTCATATGTCCAAGGCATGATATAATATGTCAACAATGGCACTTCACCTCTGGGTTAGCCACCAAAAAGCTCAGAACCATACTGTATCCATGAGAAAAAAAATCAGAAAAAAAAATTCAGACACATGCTGAAAAATATTTCATGTGTATATCTCAAAAATATCAAAGTAATCAAAACCAAAGAAATCTATAAAGCTTCCAGAGCTCAAAGAAGTCTAAGGATGCATGAGAACTAATGCCATTGTGGGCTCCTGGTTGGATCCTAGAAGTGAAAAAGGTTAAGAGAAGTTATGGACTCTGAGCAATGTATAGAACCGAGTTAATAAAGCATATATAGTGGGTCATTACTTATGAAAAATGCACTAAGGTAATTGATATGTTAACGATATGGGAAACTGAGTGTGAATCACTATCATAAGTGTTATACTACAATAAACATTTTAAAAAATAAAATGATTAATATCTCTTTGGGATTCTTTTATGAGACATAATTATGCTTTTTACAATTAAAATTTAATAGATGTTTAAAGTGCTGTTTACTACAAGGAAGAAAAATAATTTAGTTATCCTTATCATTATTAGAGAAAATAAATCAATAGTTCAAATTTCCCTACAATAAAATTGTGGTGCCATAGGGTATCTTTTCTGAATTCTGTCCAACATTCACGAAAAAAAAAATCCATTTTGTGCAAATTATTTAACAGAGTAGGAAATGTGGTATTACTGCCTACCTCTTTTATGTCACAAGTATAAAGTTCATCTCTAAATCCAACAGGAAAATTTTAGAAAATTTAGTTCACAGGTTCACATCTTACCTAAATGCTTACATGGGAACCTTAGCCTTACATAATCAATAATAAGTAATGCTAAAGCCATGAGCCCATGGCATCATATGATGTTTTGACATCAACATTTCACCTCTGTAGTCTTCCCTGTGAAAACCCAAAACCAAACTCTATCTGTGTAAAAAAATATATATCAGAAAAGCCCAAATTGAGAGACAAATTAAAGCATTAAAAAAATAAGAAAACAATAAGATAAAAAGTTAAAATATTTAAAAATATACAAAGTAAATGGACTAAAATATACAAAGAATTAACAATGTGGACTTTTCCAGAACTTCAAAGTTTAGTTCAGACAAGAAAAAATAAAGTATCTCTCAAATTAATTTAGAAAAGGGAAAAATAAACAGTATTCAATGGGAACATAAGTATATTGGGAAATATTTCATACTTCTTTATGAATAAAAAACATTAGGTATTAGAATTAAAAGTTAGTTCTTTATTCTGAAAAAGAAATTATTTAAAATAGGCTTAGGAAACTTTGGAATTAATGGTAAAATATTAAACATATTCTCTGAAATAAAGAAAAATAAGAATTCTTCCCATCATATAGTCTATGGATTATTGTATTGCAGGTTTTTTTTTTTGAGAGAGAGAGAGAGAGAGAGAGAGAGAGAGAGAGAGAGAGAATTTTTTTAATATTTATTTTTCAGTTTTCGGTAGATTCAACATCTTATGTGGTGCTAAGGATTCAACCAGCGCCCCGCACATGCCAGGCAAGTGTGTTATAGCTTGAGCCACATCCCCAGCCCTGTATTGCAGTTTTTAATCAATGAGAAAAGACAAAAAACATAAAGGGTTTTCTCTTGGTTGCTCTAATACAGCTTCCCACCTTCTTCAGTACTGCTGAATATTCAGGATAATCTCAGGCAAGATACTCAGAAGTTTGCCACATGTGTTTCTCCAATTTATCCTTCTGCATTCCAGTTTAAATGCACTACAGTAAGAATTCTGCACGTATCGAATCACTGAAATTTTTGTGCCCTTCTACTAGAGAATTTATTGATTCTAGCTGATATTTGATATCTTATTTAGGGTTTTCTTTCTATAAGGTAATGTCATCAGTGAGCAGACAAAACTTCATTCTTCCTAGTCTATTTAAATGTCTTTTATTCATTTTTCTTTTTTAATGATTGTTGCTAGAACTTCCAGTACCATGTGGAATAGAATTTATGAGCATCTTTATCTTGTTCCTGATCTTAGATGAAAAAATTTGCAACTTTTCTCCAGTGTGATGCTAACCATGGAATTTTCATATATGATCCTTAGTGTGTTGATATAATTCCTTCTATGCCACATTTATTAAGAGATTTTAATAATGAAATGATGCTGAATTTTGTCAAATGCTTGCTATGCATCTACTTACGATCATATACATTTTGGTTTTTTTCTTTCTATGAATATAGTGTAC
Source organism: Callospermophilus lateralis (assembly GCF_048772815.1). Classification (NCBI taxonomy): domain Eukaryota; kingdom Metazoa; phylum Chordata; class Mammalia; order Rodentia; family Sciuridae; genus Callospermophilus; species Callospermophilus lateralis. The sequence goes on from NC_135315.1 coordinate 106,468,796, forward strand.
CTCATTTATTGATTTTCATATGTTGACCCCTCCTTTCAGCTAAAAGGTAAAACTAAATTGATCATAGTGAATTATAGTTTCTGTATTGTTCAGTTGGTTTGTGAGTATTTTGTTGAGGATTTTAGTATCTATGTTCTTCAAAAATACTGAATTTCCTATTAATTTCTTTCTATTCTTTTTTTTGTAATATCTAACTAAATTTCTTAGTAAGGTAATACTGGCTTCATAAACTGAGTTTGGAAATATTTGTTCCATATCAATTTTTCAAATGATTTGGAAAGGACTGGCATTAGTTCTTTAGATGGGGATTTCCACTGTGAATCCATCTGATACTAGACTTTATTTGATGAGATTTTTATGGATTTAATTTTATTATTCACTACTTGTCAGTTCAGATTTTATTCTTCTTGATTCAACTTTACTATGTCATCCATTTCTATGAAATACTTCTAGTTTATCCAATTTGTCATAGAATAAATAATCAGTGATTTTTTGACCCTTTTGTATTTCTGTGTTAGTTATAATTACTTCACTTTTTGTCTATGACTTATTTATTTGATTCTTCTCCCTTATTTATTCAGGCTAAAAAGTTGTCGATTTTGTTTATCATTTCAACGAGACAACTCTTGATTTTCTTCAGAATTTCTATTGTTTTCTTAATTTATTTTTTTCTCTGATCTTTTTAAAAATTTTATTCCCTCTATTGATTTTTGGTTCGGTTTGTTCTTATTTTTCCAAATCATTGAGTTTTAATGATGTTATTAGAGTTTTTTCTTCTTTTTTGATGTAGGCATTTATTGCTATAAACTGCTCTCTTTAAACTATTATTGCCTTCCAAAACTTTTGATATATTGTGTGCTGATTTTCATTAATTTCAAGACATTTTATAATTTAACTTTTAATATCTTGTTGAGTCAATAGGTTGTTCAAGAACATATTGTTTCCATGTATTTGCAATTTTTCTAAAATTTCTATTTTTATTAATTTCTAGACTAATTCCATTATTGCTAGAAAAAAATACTGGATATGATTACAACCATCTTTTTTTTATAAAGAGAGAGAGAAGAGAGAGAGAGAGAGAGAGAGAGAGAGAGAGAGAGAGAATTTTTTAATATTTATTTTTTAGTTTTCGATAGACACAATACCTTTATTTGTTTGTGGTGCTGAGGATAGAACCCAGCACTGTGCACATGCCAGGCGAGCATGCTACTGCTTGAACCACATCCCCAGCCCATGTATTTATTTTTATTCCATTCCTTTTTGTTACTTTTATTGTTAGTTTAATTTGATTATTTCCTAGATGAGGGACATTTGAGTTTTTATACTGATAAACATTTGCTTAAAGACTTTGTGTAAACTCAAATTTATATTTCTGTGAGTAAATGTGGAATGGGATCTGCAGTTCATACGGAAAACACAAATTTAAGTTCAGCAAAAAGTACCAGACAAATTTCCAGAGTTGATATACAGTTTCACATTCCTTTTGATGAAGTATACAATTGAAAACGCTAGATATTTTCAGTTTCTTTCAGTTTTATACATTCTTAAAGGTGTATAAAGTAGTATTTGATTTTTGTATTGTATTTTTCTAATGTCTAATGATGTTTGAAAATTTTTTCAGATCTTGTATCTGAAATCTGAGAAAATTTCTGTAATTTAGATACAATTAATATCCAATCAAATATTATATCAAATATATGAGTCATTTTTCATTTTAAAAAACTGAGCAACACAAATTAATTTTATGATATTCAATTCATGTATTTCTTTCTTTCTTTTTTCTTTTTTTGGACCAGGGATTAAACTCAGGAGCACTCAACCACTGAGCCACATCCTCAATCCTATTTTGCACATTTTTTTTTTAGAGACAAGATCTCACTGAGTTTCTTTGGGCCTTGTCATTGCTGAGGCTGACTTTGAACTCTGGATCCTCCTGCCTCAGCCTCTTAAGCTGCTGGGTTTACAGGCATGCACCACCTCAACCGGCTATTTCTTTTTTTATAAATCATCTTTTTGTCAACCAAGAACTTTGCCTTAGTAATGGTTACAAAAATTTTCTGATATACTTTTAGAAGTTTTATAATTTCATTCAATATAATTCAGGCTATGATTCATTTTATGTTAATGTTTGTACATATCATGGAGAATAAACTAAGGTTAATTTTGTGTGTGTGCAAAATTTGCCTTTAATTAGTTCCTAAATTCATCATACATAATATGTGCTAATTCCTAATGCAGTAAAAAATCAAATTATTTATGATCTATGTCTTCAAAATTGGACTCTCTTGATTGAACTACATTCTAAAAATACCTTTAATTGTAGAACTTCTAATCCTTGTTTTCACTGGCTTTACAGTTCCAAGATGTCATCTGCTCCATATTTGACTACTCTGTTTAAAGGGAGTCAAGATTCAGGTCCCAAGGACTTCTTTTTATTTTTTAATCATAATTTTTTAGGGGTTACTTAAAGTATAAATCATTGATTATAAACTTTTTGCATCTACATGGTTAGGTATTACATTACAAAAGTATTGAGCATTTAAGATAGTGTCTATTTTTATGGACCTAATATTTAAAATTTCAAATAATTAGCATGTTCAAGATGTCCAATCCAAGGGATACTCTCACATTAGGATCTTATTTATATTTTCTATAATTTAAAAATAATTTAGATAATTCAGTAATTTACAATCATAAAACATTTCAAATAAAATTAAGGCATGACAAGTGAAATTAAGGAAATAAGATCTTTTTCCCCTCTTATTTTACTGTTTAGAAATTTTACCTTAGTCTATCCATTTATTTTTTTAAAAAATTGGTTTATAGTATAGATTTCCTATTCCATAAGATTTGTTTATTTCTTATTATATTAGAGTTATTATACAATTGAATGTCAATGTTAATTTTTTTCCTTCTGAGAAATCACTGCTAATATTAGTGAAATTTGAAATTCTGAACAGTACCACATAATGACTGAGTATCCATACTCTGTTATTTATCTCTAATTGTTCTTAATTAAAAAAATTATCACATTAGCAATTTAAAATTTTGATATTGTTTGTATTTTAATGGTTGAACTCTATCTCAAGCTCGATTTTATCCTCTGCATGTGGTTTTTCAGTGGGAATATTGCTATGCATAATTGTCCCATAGTTTCTAGTCACAATTTAAAAGTAGTAAACTACTGAACATCAAAGAATGTTAAAATGAAAACTGTGTCATAACATGGTGCAAAGGGCCAGAAGAACAGATAAAAAAATTGTAATAGAGAATGAATTAAAATAAGTTAAATGGCACAAGGGTAACTTTATATTTTGTTTAATTTTAACAAAAATATGAAAATGTTATGGAAGGATTCTGCTATGATGAGTACCATCTGGTCTTATTTTGCTATATAACAATTTGCATAAAATCTATTAAGTTTGCTGTATTGCATGCTTCAGGAATTTCATAAACCAGAATTATGGATGATATACAGTACTTGGCAACAAATGTTAATAAACAGAAATTGTACTTCCAGTTAGAAATTCATGCAGAAACCAATATGAATTTTAAAGAAAATGAAGTCATTGAAAATTGTTTTCTTAATTTTTTGTAATTAATCTGTTCTAATTAAGAAGGTGTGATTTGTATTTCTATGCTTTTACTTCTTTAGTATATTAAAGAAAATGAAGTTTCATCAATAACTTGGTAGAACTTAATGAGTATCATATAATTACTCTTCTTAATGTCTTTCTTTTTCTCTCACTGACTTTCTATAAAATAATGAATCTAGATGAAATTCCCTATTAGATGTGAAAATAAAAGTTTTTTTTTTACTGTTATCCATACAAAGATGATATATCTGCATGGCTTTTTTAATAGGTTCCACTCCCTTTTTCTTGTGTTAAACAGTTATTTTTCTCTCTCCTCCTGTCTACATTATCCTTAGGTTTGGCCTTATCATAGGTAAAGAATAATAACAATATTTTATATTAGAATAAGTTTTTAGCCTAATACCTTTACTTCAGGTATATGTGTTCTCTTTCTATACTCTAATAAATTCCAAGGTTATTGCAAAATTCTACTATATTGGCCTTTTCATGATATTCTTTCTTTATAAATTATAAAGTTTTGAAGTCTATATAGTTCTTTTTGTACCATTGGGAAAATAATATCATGTTTAAAACAATAGGATTTTACCTCAAGTCAGTTATTGAAGAATTTGAGAATCTGAGAGAAATTATTCTCTGATCCTAGGTTTTTTAATTTATTTAAAGAAACAGGACAGGGGCTGGGGATGTGGCTCAAGTGGTAGCGTGCTCGCCTGACATGCGTGCACCCGGGTTCGATCCTCAGCACCACATACAAACAAAGATGTTGTGTCCACCAAGAACTAAAAATAAATATTAAAAATTCTCTCTCTCTCTCTCTCTCTCTCTCTCTCTCTCTCTCTCTTTAAAAAAAGAAACAGGACAACACAATAGTAATTACTAAACTGGATTAATGTGCAGATTAAATGGAATGGAAAATATGCAAACAGTTTCTTGGCACAGAGAAATAATACAATAAATGCTGGCATTTTTAAGCTCTTCATTTGGGGTCTGTTTAAAACCAAGAGGCAATCTATTTTGTAAACTATAATTTGTGGAGCCAAGCATATAGAAATCTCCATAACATTCCTGAAATATTTTACAACATCATAACACTTTAGGCATTTATTTTGTCAAACAATGGTAGAGAAAGAGGGTATGATTTTTCTGTATGTTTATGTGCATATTCTGTGTCTGTCAAATCCAATAGAGATAAAGATAAGTTAGAGTGACAATAGTTTTTGATATATTCTTGTGATTTCAAATCAAGCTAAACCCATTATTTAAACTCATTTATCTTTGTTAAAATTTTTACTTTTGGAGGGAGCTAAAAAATACTTTGATATTCCTTTTAATTTTTTTTCTTTAATTCCCCATGCTTTATTCAGTTTAGAACAAAAATTGTAAAAAAAAATAACCTGTGCAACTAGCCAACCAGCCAGGGAATGATTCTATGTGGAGTGTTGGTTACCTGTTAGACACAAGATGCCAGGTATTCAAGAAGCAATGGTGAAATGAGCAATCATAGTAGCTTTTTTCAAGAATATCCCAGTTTAGTCAAATTGGAAAGACAAATAAATAAAACCATGTTATACCAATTGAAATGGGTTTCAAATAAGAAGTATACAAGTGACATGAAGAGTAGAGAGTAATTGAGTTTAATTATTTACTTAGCAAAGATGTGATAGCCAATTAAATCTTCAAAATATGAATAGGTATACACATGGTAGGGGGAATTATGCTCTGTGAATAACAACACAGGATGACCGCTGGGGTTCTGGCTCAGTGGTAGAGTGCTTGCCTAGCACATGTGAGGCCCTGAGTTTGATCTCCAGCACCACATAAAAATAAATAAATAAAATAAAGGTATTGTGTCCATCTACAACTAAAAATATATTTAAAAAAACCCCAAAACACCAGTTGATTTTCAAATGCTGAGAAGCCTTGATAACTATGCTCAATAAAATTTTTAAAATAGTACCTGTTTACAATATACTATGGCATATTTTAAAATGATTATTTTTAGGGGAATATTTTGAGACTATGAAATAAGTACTATTTTATAGTGTTGTCAAAGCTAGTAAATACTTGATTAGCATGTTGGTATTACTACCTACATTGTATATGAATGTACAGTAGAATAAAAGGATAAGTGTTCTTCCTACAGTTGTAGAACTGACAAATGGATGTAGCTGTAGTTCCCTAACATTAAGCTTACTGAAACTTGTAACTTTCCTCTACAATGTATCACTTTTGAATTTTATTTTAAGATAATTGTTTTATCTTGTTTTATTTTCAGAGAATAACTACTTTGGTGGAGTGGACAAGGCTATTTATCTGTATTATCTTCACCCACTCAAGACACAGGCATGTGTTGTGAGTCTTGTTGTCAGCCCTTTTCATGAGGCATATGTCAGAAACTAGACAAGTTGTGCCTTCAAACCTGTCTCCTGGGTAAGAAAGTTTAATACACAGATTGTTACAATGTGTGTGTAACCTAAACAAATGACTCTAGCATGACTGAGTGTAATTAGTCACATCCCTCTTTTATCCCTAAGTTAAGTTTAAGGTGCCAAACTTTGATCAGTAAAACTTGGAGCCAGGCATGGTGGCACTTGCCTGTAATTGCAGCTACTAGGGAGGCTAAGTTAGGAGAATAACAAGTTTGAGACCAGCCTGCACAATTTAGTGATAACCTGTTCTAGGTAAAAAAGGTTATAGTGTAGTGCAAAAGCATACCTAAGTTCAATCCCCAGTATTATATAAAAAAGGTCAATATTGCACTGCTAAAAATAAAAGATTTTACTTAAAACTACTTACAGCAAGGGAGATGACAGGACTTAGTGTAAACTCTACTGGAACAAGAGATGTGGAAATTTTTATTTTCTAAATTGAGAAGAAAAATATTGGACACATTCAGTTATTCTTAAATTTGCAAATATTTTTCTCTGTTCTTATACTGTGAAAATATATTTCTCTTCACTGAACAAAATATCTGACAAGAACAACTTAACAACAATTTGTTTTGGTCCATGATTTTTTAGAGCATTTGGTCCATGGTTTTGGCCCTGGATTGACTAGCTCCATTCTTCTGGGTCTGAGTTGTGGCAGAACATCATGGTGGAATGGTGTGTGGTAGAGAAAAGATGCTCAGCTCATGGCATCCCAAAAGCAGAGAAAGAGAGTGAGGGAGGTGGGGAGAAAGAAGCCAGGAGAATGTATAGCCCCTGCACAGTTCCAGTGACTTAATTCCTTCAACCGTGCCCCATCTGCCTACATTTCACTATCTACAAGTAGTCCTTTCAAATTATTAATCCATTGTTGAGAGCCACAGCCGAAGGGGCCCCAGCAAACTTTCAGACTGCCAGCTGATGATTGGCTCACAGCGGCCCCAGCAACATCTAGCTGATTGGCTACTCTGCAGTGATGCTCATTGGGCTGTTTCCCTGCCCTTTCAGGCCACGGAGCTGCTCATTGGGGGACTTTTTTGGCTCCGCCCACCCGACCCAGCCAATCGGCCTCAAGAGCAGGAGGATTGTGGGAGGTGGAGAGGCTGGTGGTTGGGGGAGTGGCTTGTGGGAAGCCGGTGGTGGCAGTTGGGCTCTGAGGGTTTTTCCTGAGGAGCTGTTTTGTTTGGCGTGTGTGGTTCTAAAAATAAAGTTAGTTTCTTTTGACAAGTGGCTCCTGAATTGTGCCCAGCCAGGCTGCGGCAATCCATCAAATGTATTGTTCTACTGAGGAAGTTAAAACCTTCATGATCGCCTCACTTTTCCAAAAGTTTGACCTTTGGACATCAGTACATCGGAGACCAAGTCTTCAACATGTGAGCTTTCACAGAACATCGAAAATCCAAACCCTAATGTACACTCTTTACATTTGACAATTGGCACCAATTAGAATTCCATGCCCTGCACGGAGGGGCAGATAGAGCTGATATCTTATTTGATCTGTTCATTCTAAAGACTTGACTCCTAGGTCCTCAAGGAAGATATTCTTGAATTTAAAATTGTCAAAGAGACTTTTAAATATATTTACATATCAAAGGGATAAAGAAATAATTTATGATTACAGTTTCTGAAGTGTATACACTATGAAAAGGAAAGCTATGGGAGTGTTGAGAAGAACTCTTTCCAAAGTATAGAGAAGCTGAAGAAATCATAATATTCTTTGATATGGTTTGAATATGATTTGTCCCCACCAGAACTCTCCTCATAATTTGATTGCCACTGTGAGAGATGAAATTTTTTAATACATGATGTAACAGGGATTCATTCCTTTTCAAGTGGGTTAATTTCCACTGGGATGGATTACATACTCTGAGTGTGAGTTGTGGTAAAGTGTGACTCTCCCTCACATTTGGTCTTTTCTTGCATGCCCACTTTTTCTCCTGAAGCTCATTTCCAATATGAGTTGAAGCAGTACAAGGATTTCACTATAGGAGGCCATCTGATCATTTCAAGCCTCCAGAAGTGTAAGCCAAATAAGCCTCTCTTATTTATAAATTTCCAGTCTCACACATTCTGCTTAAGAAACAGAAATCAGACTAAGATGTGATTCTTTGTCATAAAACATGCTAGGTTGTCTGTAGGCACATTTTGAATATGCTATTTCTTGTATTTCTATAGTACCATTCAACACTTGAGTATTTAAACTGAGCTTTCTCCACTAAAGTGGCAAAAAGTGTAATGCATTTTCTTTAGACTGATGATGATGATGATGATGATGATGATGATGATGATGATGATGATTTGCAGTGCTGGGGATTGAACCTAGGGTGTTATATATGCCAGTCAAGTGCTTTCCCACTCAATAACATGCCCAGCCTTTTGACTCTAAATTATTTATCCATATAGTATCTAAAAATAATACCAGTGACCTTTTAATTTGAGAAATGTCTTATATTTTAATATTTTTGTTGCCTTTAATAAATATAAAAATATGACTATTGAACATATGTGTTTGTAACTCTTATGTGAGTTAAAGAAAGTTTGTCACCAACTCTTGTAAGGAAGTTGTAGGAAGTGTCTATCATCCCACTGCTTCCATTTCTGAGAATGATCCACTTCGCCATGTGGTATAGCTTTTGAATATTAATTAGATGCCTTTATATATTCTTTGCATTTCTGAGTCCAAAGCAGTGTGGCCTTCCAAAGAAGAAGAAACTGATAATTACTTTTACTTGTATCAGCCCAGAGTTAATTCAAGTTTTCTAAGGAGACTCACCTATACTAAATCATGTTATATCTTTACTTCAGATAAATGAATTTCAAAGTGCATTTTAAGTTCTTGTATATAAGATATTGAGTAATATGCCATACTATGCTGTAATTTGAAAGGTTTCTAGTTGAAAAAACTATTGAATAATGTGTAAATTTGCAATGGCATCTTTTTTCCCATCTTGTTTTCTCTGTGTAATATTGTGTTCAATGACTTATATGAAGACTTTACAAAGTTTAGTCTACAACCTTGGCAGGAGACTCCAAGTTGTTCAGGCTAACTAATTTGATTCATTTATGTGGCTGTGCTGGACCATACCTCTAGAAAATTAGTAAAATGATTTTTGAAGAGCAAGCAATTCACATAAACAAAAGGTCTTAAAATTTTAAATTACTTTCTAGCCCTGCTTCCTGAAATACCAAACAAGCTTATTTACATTATTCGACTGATAATATTCAGACCTCAGGATAAGAAATAACAATCCTTTTCTTAACTTATATTAATGAAATTATTTCAGTAGTATTGAGTTCATACTAGAGGCAACTTTTTATGAGTTGGATCAATAGTACAGTAAATCCTGGAACTGTACATGATTATTAAATTAATCAATAAATGAGTTAATGCAGATATATTTATGAAAGGTTCTAAAAGCTTATTATTTTTTAAAAATCCTGCTAGTTAATAATATGGTTATAGTTGTACATGTTCACTCATAATTTTTATTATATTGTTTTAAAAATAAATTACATACTTTTCTAGAGAATATTATTTTACATAAAACCATTAATGGAAGCCAAGAATAATAAAGGTAGATCAAATATGCCATTGTATTTGGATAAACTGATTTGTCATGTAACATAAAGAAAATTAAAATTCCTAAGTATACATTCTGTTAAATTAAACTGAGACTTCCATGAGTCAAATTTATATAGATAATCCTAAATATAAATAATCTTTAAATCTTCATATATAAGATGAAATTATTCTATAGTTTGTATCTAATAGTTGTTTTTGAAGCTGTGTTTAGCTCAGCATGTGTGTGATTGGATTAAGATATTTTCATAGCTAAAAATATGAATCAAAAATAAAGAAGATTTTGACCTCAGAGTGGATATTGTGATTGTCTAAGGAAGCAGGATTTACTTTTTATTTTATAATTAACTCTTTATGTGGCAATTAAAGTATTTGTATGTATTTGTATTTATCTATGTGTTTATATGTTCTTAAGCAAAATGCTATATACAAAAGCTATCCAGATGTCAATCACAATTAAGGAGTATTGAGAAGCAAAACACAAAATAAGTCCAGGGCCAAAGTCATGTTGTTTCTCTGGTAGGGCATTAAATAAGGGTGGTTTCAAAGAGAGGCTGACTGTCATATCTATATTCTCAGAGCAAATGAATCAAATGGGAATTCTTGTGTTTGAATGTTAAAATATGAGTCTAACAAATAAGTAGAAAAATAACTGAAAAGTCTGTATTTCAGTGTACAAATAAGAGAAAGTATATACTGACTTAAGAAAATAAATCATTACTTTCATTGTCTAAAATGTTTCAATGTCATCAGAGCTAGATATTCAAAAGTTCTAATAGCTTGCCTTTATTTCCATATTGTGATTCTGATTTCTGTCATGTTTACTAAATTCAGATTTAGTATTCCTCACCACGCAAGCTGACCTCCAGGGGCATTAAGTTTACTTTCCATTATTTTGACAACATCAAATAAGCAAATTGCTTATATTTACAAAAACCTTTACCAAAATTCTAGAATAAAATCTCATTGATCTCAACTTGCATACCCATGTCTATTACTCAGAGACTAATGAAAGCTTACAGCAATCATAAACTCACAGCCAACTAATAAGAGTTTAAAAAAGGAAGGTTTTGTTCATTACATAAGTCATGCCTAGGACACAGAAAGGATTTGAGACACAGGAAAGCACTCTGATGTGACTTGTCAAGGATTCAATTAGTAAACTCATCTAAATGTAGAAGAGACTGAAAAATACATTTGATGTATAGCAAGAAAGACCAAATGAGACAGGGTTTGTTTCTCTCATGTCTTTTTATTTCCAATTACTTTTCACAGAGGTTGGCACACTAATAGATCTGATCAGGGTGGCACATCTAACCCTGAAGTTGTGGGGAGGACAAAGAGTCAATCCCATTTAATCCCACGCACATTACAATGCAAATGGAAGAGGGATGATTTTCAAAGGAATTGAGTGGCTTTTATAGACAAATAGGTGAATAATGACAAAGATACAGGACATCAAATTGTCTTTTACAGTGCAAACAGAAAAAATGTACACATTCTCCTATTTACTAAATAAATTCTGAGATACTGGGTTCTTTCATTATTTCTTCTCCCTCAATCAAATATAGGCAATTGAGTTAATAGGCTAAATTACTGATGGAAATGTGATTATCTGATAAAAAAATACATGAAAAAATATACAGTATCCTAGTAATAAGAGAACTGCATATCAAAAGTAAGAGTTCATTTCACTCCACTCAGAATGGCAATTATAAAAAATACAGCCATAAATGTTGGTGAGCATATGGGGAAAAAGGTATGCTCATACATTGCTGGTGGGACTGCAAATTGCTGTAACCACTATGGTAATCTGAGGTATGGATATACCTCAGAAAACTTGGAATGGAACCACCATTTGACCCAGCTATCCCATTCCTACATTTATACCCAAAGTACTTAAAATCAGCATACTACAGTGATACAGATACATTGGTGTTTACAGCAGCTCAACTCACAATAGCTAAACTATGGAACCAACTTAGATGCCCTTGAACAGATGAATGGATAAAGAAACTGTTGTACACATCACAATGGAATATTACTCAGCCTTAAAGAAGAATGAAATTATGGCATTTTCTGGTAAAAGGATGGAGCTGGAGAATATCATGCTAAGCAAAATAAGCCTATCCCAAAGAACCAAAGGCTGAATGTTTTCTTTGATATGTAGATGCTAATTCACAATAAGGAGGGTGGGCTAAGGAAGAATCAAGATACTTAGATTTGGTAGATGTGAAGGAAGGTAGGAGAAGGGTTATGGGAAGATGACAGATAGTGGAATGGATCTACAATTGGTACCCTGTGTGCATATATGACTACATAATTGATGTAATTCTATATCATGTACATCAGAAGAATGAGAAGTTATACTCCATTTATGTATGATATGTCAAAATGAATTCGACTGTCATGAATAACTAATTAGGACAAAGTAAATAAGCCATAAAATTCAGAAAAGAAAAATAGTGAAAGACAAAAAGAGAAAGAAAGAGCAAGGTCAACAAATAGAAAACCATAATTAATATTGTAGGTATTAATACAACTATATCAATAACCTCTTTAAATGTCAATGGTCTAAATGCATCAGTTAAAAGACACCATCAAAATAGATCAAGAAGTAAAAATCAGTGTGTATCCTACCAGTCTGAAGTCTGACAGAGAGATATTCATGAAATAAACAAAGATCTTGGCTTTCCTCATTAAAAAAAAATGTGATTACAAAATGTATATAAATGTTAAATTAATAATTCTATATATTTTCCTCATTTTTCTATTGGTTAATTAGAGTTGTGCATATTAATGGGATATGTTTTATTATTATATTGATACAGGCACACAATATAACAATGTCATTTGGCCAGTATCACTCCTAGACATTTTCCCCCTCCCTCCCTACCTCCCACCTCGTGTCCCTTTTGATGCAATGTATTATTAGAATAATAGTGTATTTTCACCAATGAGTGCTATGTTCATTTTCAAAAAAGACTAACCAGATGTGTACATTTTATAGATTATTGCAAACTGCAGGTGATTCTGGAAATAAGGAGATAAGAGTTATCTGAGCTACTGATAAACTCTCAAATGGGTGAAAATATATTTTGATATTTTTCAGGGATAATGTATTCATAGAATCTCAAAATTAGAAAAGATATTAAAAGTCATCTAATTCAATAGGAATCTTATGTCTGTGACTCTGTGCAGTGCCTATGGAATACATGGTAACTTCTATCTTTTTTATAATTCAATTTAAGCCATATACTAAGATATTAATAGCTACTGCATTTTATTCATAAAACTATTATCTGATTTTAATGAAAATTGAATTTCACCCAAAAGTTTTAGGGAGAAGAATAGAATGTTCAATTGTCACCTAATAAATGTGCTGCACAGGCAGGAACCAAAGGTTCTGAACAGACTTGTATGCAAAGCTAACATCTTTTCATTTCTGTCAGATCTATTATTTTGCCATTTTATTCTTCAGATACTAAATAGAATTGATCTGGTGCCTCCAACAGAGAAAATTTCATCTTAATGTATTCTGCAAATTAATGTCTAATCTATCGTATTCTCATTTATTTCTTTAAAATACCATAGAGCAGGCTTATATTATGCACACACACACAGCCACATGGACTCTGGAAGTGCCTTTTGTGATCACATTACTCCTTTCTTTGAAAAAATTCCATGCAGAAAGGGCCTATCTGGGATACTGGAAAAGTGGAGATGATTCAAGTCCACCAGGGAAGGGATACTGATGCCTTTTCTATGAGGACATGGCCTGACTGGTGCTGTGTTGCATTAGTTACCAGAGAACATTAATATTTATAAACATTTATGTTAAGAGAAGTACAGAGATTAGTAGTGCAAATCTTTCTGGAAGAGGCTGCTACCTGGAGTATAAAAAGATTATGGAAACACAAGAATGTGGCAGTGTTTCCAACTCAGGCAAGACATTACCTGCATGTAGAGTGTCCCCAGAGAGAAAGGGGAGGACAGAAAATCTGAGCTAATTTACATTCCATTTATTTGCTCTCTGTGCAGTCAATTACTGCATCCTTCTGCTTTATTTAAAGCAGAAAGACAAAAATAATAAAATTGAAACAAGGGTTTAGTGTTTCTTTCTACCAATCCATACAGCATTAGAAAATATTCATGCTGTTTATCGAGTTTCTATTTATTTTAGAGTTTATCTGTGTAAGATTATAAAGCTAATACCCCTTCTTGCCTTGTCTGAATACCTCATAATGCTCCCGTCATAGCTGTAACTCTAACTGTTCATTCACAGAAACTTAGGCAAGAATGGAATATTTTAGATGACAACATGAGGATGAAGCCATCCAAACTTGAGGCAGTTGGTGGAATTGTATAGAATAAGTGACCACACGAAATAATAAATTAAAAAAAAAGCATGATCAAATGCACTGAAAAAGAGTGTGCTGTAGTGATGTTAATGATGCATGCACTTTAAATCTTGTCTGAAATGTTGAAAACAAAATAACAGGCAAAAATGTATTTTTGATATTCAAGTAAAGATGAATATAGATTGTTATTTATGAATGTGATAATGTTGTTATGAATAAATAATTTTAGACTTTTAGATGTGAAAATTGTGTGATTATAGATAAATATTTATGGAATATAGTAATGCTTTATGGGAAAAAAAAGCTGTTACATTGTCTCTCCTCTTTGGGCTGAAGATGAAATTGAGTGTAATGATTTCATTTATGATAATGGTATTCTGGACTGACAGCAGCCATGTGTGGCAGTACTTAACTGGGGATGATGTAAGGTTCCTCTTAACATATTATGCACCATCACCACTGTGGCAATCAGAATGCTTGGTGAGTTCAGGTGCTAACAACAGTCATTCCTATTTTTCATTCAAATGTATATGTTTCAAGTATGCATATACACATATGCACACATATTCATATATGTTCACAAATAAAGTGTTTTTTTTAAATCTTGACCTTTTCAAATTTTAGAAAGAATAATCATATTATTGATATTGACCACCTAAGAAATTTTAGATAACACTGAACTTTGGAACTTTGTCTTTTAAAAAATTATAATCATATAACATTTGTGAGAGGCAAAAGTCACATTTAAGAAAAAAGAAAGAAATTTGATATTTCACAACTTTTAAGAGCTCTCCATATTTTCAATAGCAATGTGTATGTATTTTATGTGAGATCTAGTTATAGTATAACTATTAACAATATCGTTAAAATCCATTAATATTTGGACACTTAGAAGTCCATCATTCTCTGATATTTTTACATGAAATTCAATAAATACCCTGTATGTGGTTTCTTTTATAACCCTACAAGAGCTTTGAATAAATGTTTAGACATTACGGGAAAGACTGCACCAAATGCTATGATTAGTGTTACTAAACAGTTTCTATTATAAACTTCTGTTTTCAGAACCTGACATGATTCTGAACAAGTCTCGGTTTGTACTAAAGTGCTGCATGTTTTGCCTCTTTCCCAAGGTAATTTTTTTCTCATGTGTGGGTGGAAAATCTTTTCCCTTTTTCTTAGAAGTAAGAATATGGAAAAATACATTCTTTTTATTGTAAAAATAATGTACTTAAATAAAAAGTAGTCCAAATGATATGCCTATACAACTAATATAAATACACAACCCATTTTGTTTTGATTACAAAAATACATAGTCTAGATTGTAGAACAATTTAGAAGAACAGAAGCATTTAAAGCAATACAAATATACATATATATATATATATATATATATACATATATATATATATATATATATATATATATATGTCAACTCAGTTCATTTCATATTTTTTCTGTCTTTGAAATCATTAAAAATGTACATACTGAATATTTTTAAATTAGAACATATAAATATACAGTAGCAAGCTATGTTTTTATATATTCTCTACTGTAATTCTAAAAGGCTTCATGAAAACTCATTAATGAAAATGCTAAAACTATTTAATCAATCATCAAATGTAGATTCAAAATTCTATCTTCATTTTCCTATTATAACAATTAAAATATAATATCTAAACTTGAACACATGTTTTGTGACTTTTAATATTTCTTTGTAGACATTTTTTGAGTTGAAAAAATTGCCAGCTGTCAATTGACATAGATTGTCCTATTTGTTGATGATAAAAGCAGATTATTAGTTCCATTTTTCTTTTGACTAAGTATGAGTTTGTGGCTAATTTTTCTTTAATCAAAGATTAGCAAAGTTGTTAAAGACTACTCTTGGATCATTCTTACAATGTCTCCGAGGTATCACCTTTCTTGTTTCTTTTCCATCTTCAATTACTGGCAAGTTGGTAACAAGGTGACCCTTGAGACATTTGTTGAATTTAATAGCTACTATTATTTTATAATCTGGACCACATGGCAGAAAATTATTCTGCTGGCTTATATACCTATTCAGGTGTATTACTTGAGAAACAATTTCTTTACTTTGAGCTTCAAAATTTGGGAATACATTTTTACATATAAATGTTTATGCCATTTAATTAAAATATAATTGGCATTTATAATTTAGGTGTTTCCATATCTTGGCAATTGTAAATGATAGTTCATTGAGCATAGGAATGTGTACATTTCCTAGATATGCTAATTTTGATGTTTTGCGATATTTACTCAGAAGTGGGATTATTGAACTCTATGAAGAACCTGGATATGTGCTCCATAATGTCTATATCAAATTGACTCCTCATCAATGCTATACAATTTTTTAAAAAATATGTTTTAGTTGTTAATGGTCCTTTATTTTATTTATCTATATGAGGTGCTGAGAATCAAGCCTAGTGCCTCACATATGCTAGGCAAGCACTGAGCCACCACCCCAGCCCCCGATGCTGTGCAATTTTATCATACTATAACTACACCAACTCTCCTTGTTTATTATTATTTTTTAATATATTTACAGTAGTGATATGCTATGGGTTTGTTACTTGGTTACCAGTTTATGGAATTTTTTATTGTTTATAATATCTTTTATATTTAAATCTTAAAGTTACATAACTGGTCTCACTCACCTTCTAATCTTATTAGAACCTGGTCTGGTAAGTACATATTAAATTTGATTGATTGAATGGGTAGACTAATGAGGTCATATTAACATAAAAATTCATAGAAGTAGTTATCTCATTGTCATACTCCTTTCCCCCAAACTTAACCTCATCTGCTTTTATATTGTTGCAGTGGAAATAAGTGACACTGCTACAGAGAAACTGAGTGATTTTTCACAAGCTATTTTACTTCTTTGGGCTTCACTTATTTCATGAGTGAAGAAGAAAAGATAATTTCTTTAATAACCCTTCACGTTCTATAGTACTGTGTAACTTCCACTAGAAGAGTTGGAATATACATATATATATATATATATATATGTATATACTGTTGTAGATTGACATATACTTTGATTTTATTTATTTATTTATTTTTATGTGGTGCTGAGGATTAAACTCAGTTCCTCACACATGCTAGGTAAATGTTCTACCGCTGAACTATAACTCTAGTCCTAAGTTTTATGCTTCTTAATCTCATATTTAAGGTTTTATTTTAGTCAATTTTTGCATATGTTGTAACTCAAGAATATGGTTTAATTTTCTTTCATGTAAATTTTCAGTTTTCTCGCACTATTTATTAAGAGCTATTCTTTCTTTTTTGTGTATAGTTGGTGCCTTTGTTAGAGTTCAATACATACTTGATTATATTCCTGAGCTATCTATTTTAATTTGTCTGCTTTATGTCAGCATCATATTGTTTGTGATTTCAGTAGCTTTATAATATAATTTGAAATCAGGAAGCATGGTCTTCTACCTTTGCTCTTATTACTGGAGAATAATATGGCTCTATAGAATCTTCTGTGGTTACAAATAAATCTTAGGATTTTTATTTGTAAAAAAATAACTTTGGTATTTTAGTAAATATTACAATGAATCTCTAGATAATTTTGGGTAGTTTGGATATTTTAACAATATTCTATAAATGCAAAGTATCATAGCAGGCTATTATTATCAATGATGTGCTAACAAACTGGATAATCTCAAATAAATAAATAAATTACCAGAAACATAAATTTGACAAAGAATGAACTATAAAGAAACATAAAATCTGAGCAGATCAATAATGAGTAAAGAGATTAAATCAGTAACTTTATTTCTCTGAATACAGTTCATAAGCTAAATTCTCCCAAACATTTGAAGAATTAACACCAATTCTTCTCAAATGCTCTTGAAAAACTTGAATACAGATCACTTCCAAAGTAGTTTTTTTAGGCTTGTTTATCATAATATCAATATAAAAGGCAAACAAGGACATTATAAGAAAGTTATGTACCATTATCCCTGATGAACATAGATATAAATATCCTCAACAAGATACTAGTAAACTGAATTTAACACATTAAAAACATCATTATCCACTATCAAGTGAGATTTATTTCAGGGATGCAAGAATAGTTCATCATTCACAAATCTATGAATGTGATACATACGTTAACAAAATGAAGGACAAAAATCCATATATCATATTGTAGATGCAGATAAAATGATTAGAAAAATGAAATATCTTTTGACTATAAAAACTCCAAGAATTACATATAGAAGGAATATACTTCAACATAATAAAGGTTACATATGGTATCCAATACTGAATATCATAGTCTATGGTAAAAATCTAAAAACTTTTCCTCTAAGGTTAAGAGGGAGGTAATGAAATTCACTCTCACCACTGTAAAGTAGTACCAGAAATTCCTGACAGAATAATTAAGAAAGGAAAAGGATATAAAAGGCACCAAATTTACTCCAAACTAGAAATTAGGTAATATTATCTGTTTGCAAATAACATAATCCTGTTCATAGAAAACTAAAGATACCACCCAAAACTCTTAAAACAAATGAACCAATTCTGTAAAGTTGTAGGATAGAAAAATCAACCTACACAAAAGAATTGTGCTTATATACATTATCAATGATATATTCAAATTAAGGAAACAACTCTGTTTGCAAAGCACTAAAAGGAGAGCAATATTTTGGTATAAATTTAATTAAGAAAGCTAACAATCTGTACATTGAACACTATAACATAACAATGAAAGTAAAGGAATAAGAAACAAAAATTGGAAAGACAGTTTGTGCTCATGAACTGGAAGAAAAAAATATTGGAGTATTTTTATCACAGTTTAGAATATCCTGCCTCATAGACTTCTCAGATTGTAAAATACATACATTAAAATTAACTTCTGAACACTTTGTAGGAATTTTTAGTGAATGTAGTACATTTTATATTGCCAAATCAGTAGTCTCGTAAGTATTAATAGCTCACCAATTATGACCTGAATGATAAAATGATGGAAAGTATATATTAAAACAATTCCCTGAGAAATTATAAAAAAATACAATTTTAAAGTGAATGGTTCATGTGTAAGGAAACTACAAGAGATAGAATCCTGGGACTACTAATAATGGGACACCTGTACCATCTGAGATCTGAAAAGCAAAGGCAGGAGAGAATGATCTCAATTTCAGACAGAAAAAAAAAAGATTTTGAGTAGTTTCTTGACAGGAACTCTGAAGACATAAAGATTCAATTTTTATTTTTGTTCACATGGTCTAGACCCCTAGGATGCAGACAAAAAGTTAGAGACTGGATCTAAAGTGATACTATACAAAAGGAACAGTGCACAGCACTTGCCCCTTGGTATATATTTTATTCTTTGTATAAGTAAAAGGCACAATTTTTTTTTCTGCCTCTGTATTGTGCAGGCATGGGGACTCCTGGATCATAATAGCACAAAACATCCAAGCGATAGGTCACTGCTGTTCTATAAAAGATAGGGTGCAACAAAGAAAAAAACATAAGCAAATACAATAATAGATGACTGCTTTGGTCCTGGCTTCTTCAGCTCATTCTGAAGTGTAAGTTACTGTTTCCTATACAGATTGCTGACGGTCTGGCTGATTGGGTTTCTTTGCCCAGCTGGGTAAAACTACTGCTGTGGCTCTATGTTGAGTTTTCACTATTTTTTCCTCCAGTCCTTATTGTATTGTTGCAGTTTTACATTAAGTAAAAATTAACATCAGAGTCAGATAAGACATTCAAATTTCTTGATTTTTCAATGTAATGTTTTATTTCTGTGGTTAGCTAATAATTTATCTTTGCCTATCGAAGGACCTAGATATCTAACCATTCATTAATCTGCATTAGGCATCTATAATGTACAAGATAAACTGAATCTCCTATAAGACCAGTGCTATTTGGGGAAATATAAATACCTTAAACCTCCCTTTCTTTTCTTTAATCTTGATCAATTACCTGTACCTCTCAATAAGCAAACACATCATCTGTTATAAAGCTTAGGGCTTATAATTAGCAGAAAAAAGGAAGAATAAAAAGGATGAAAATAGATCAGAATAAACAAAATATGAATAGTCATTCAATTTCAAATGCTACTACATTCAGGATTCAATGTGAACTTCCTTAATTTTAAAATTATGCAAACTTTTGCTATGCAATTACTAATGACTTATTTTTATTCTTCAAAAATATTGTTTATTTTTTTCTCACTTTTTTTCAGTTACAGAACTCATACCAAGAATCTCTGGGACAGTACTATAGGCAGTCACTGGAATGTAAAATAAATAAATGAGTGTATATTTTTTACAACATTGACAACTATAATTAGGGACTGAGAAATTTTTCTGTTTAATGTAATATTCCTTCTTTATGTCTCTTTGTATTTCCTTTCTGTTTCCACATGACAGATTAGAGATCGTACATCCCATTTGCCTGTGGAATAAATAGGGCAGGAATTATGCCTTCCAACTTTAATTCCTATCATATGATGGTTGCTTGATAATTTATTGTTGGATTTTTAAATTAGTTTGTAACTTTTAACATGAATATAAAAATAACTACTTCTTTCATTTTAATTTTGTAGTGCTGGGGATCAAATCCAGAACGTTGCATATAGAAAAGTACTCTAGCATAGAATTATATCCCCAACCCTCAAAATAAAAAAGTTATAGGGCTCATTAAGCCAAGAAAGCCAACATTTGGAAAATATGATTATGTTTCTAGTAATACTCAGTGTTCTGATTTAGAGAACATCATTTATCTATCCAGAAAAAAAAATGTCATGCAAGTAGAATGGTATTACTCATTTCTCTTCAATGGTTTAATGGGAAAGTCCTTAAAACATCTCACTCAAGATCTACTGAGTAATCTTCTAATTTATAGTTTTACCTACTGGTATTCAGAAAGTGCTTTGAACCAATGATTGGCAAAATTCAGTATATGAAGATACATAAGTCATTTTAAATGGCTAAATTGGCATTTTCACTTATCTATTAGTCTCTTTGAAGTTTGCTTAGCTTGGTTTTAAATGATATAATCTTGTCATTTCTTGTTTAATTGGAGAAGTCAAAGGCAGATTTAAGCTTTTCAAATGAGTAGCCAATTGCTTGAAGGAAATAGCTTCTCACTAAGACTACTAGAAAATCTCTTAGCAACAGGCGACCAGTGATATACATATCCCGCTGGTACATTTCAGTTCTATTCAATTTTGGTGATAATTTGTCTCACTATTAAAGATTTATTCTTACATGTGGTATCCTTAGAACACCAGGAGAACCAGTTCAAATTTTTAGGGAACTAGTTACAGATGTTTGTTCTTTTTGACTTATCATTACCAACAATTAAGATCATAATGTAAAAAAAAAAGTAATTTGTCTAAAGTAGACTCATGGAATCCTTAAGATTTCTCTTTTTGATTAGGTATGGGAAATAATTCCATAGTGAGTTTTTTACCTTCTTTGAATGTTTTTAGATATTTGTGTCTTTAAATTGTAACTGTAATTAAGAATTTTTAATGTGTCTCAGGAGCAGAAAAATTAGCATCTTATTAAAAATATTAAAACTCTGTTCAAATTACTTAGAATAATTCAGTTTTATTTCAATCTATAAAATACCTGGGTCAGTGTAAAATGCAAAAAATTCTCTCTTTCATCTATCTTTCTATCCAAAACTTTCATTAACCACAGTTTTGCCTACTTTTTTTTATATTTATAGAATGGCCAAAAATTAAGGTAATACTCAGAGTCCTTTGGAAGGTGTTATCTACATACTTGCTTTTGCAATCATGGAAAAACCTTTTTTTATTTTTTCCAATAGTAAAAATGATATAACAAGTGTGCCCTTAGATAAAAACTACTAGATATTTCTTAGTTTATTTTTTTAATTTTTTGTCTTTTAGTTTTTACTGTGTCTGGAGGAAATCAATTCTTGTGATGTTATTTAAAGGTAATAAAATAGATTATTCAGATGATGTGGAACAGAGTGATTGAAAATAAATATTATGTTCATATTCATATTGCTTGTATATTTTTTAAGAGAACTTTTATAATTCTTTAATATCACTTTAAATACTACATGCTTTACTGTATTTTATTTACTGAGCTTATAACATTCTATTTTTAAGCTAAGGTACAATATTTAAAGATTGATCCAATTATAGACTCATAATTATTTACATTATAGTAATATCTCATGTAATATTATTTTGTATAACAATAATTTTTATAACCAATATAGTATATATTTTTGTTCATATACTTACATTGGGTTTCTTGAGATTAGTTCAAAGAATTTATAGGTATAAAAAGAATATTTCATAAAGTAATGAAATCTTAAGTTTACATTCTTTTATTCTTGGGTCACAAATTCATTAAATCATTTTGGGTATCTTTTCTGAAAAGAAATATTAAAGTTTTACAATCAACACTGATATTGATTTCTGAGTTTTCAAATGTTGTCTCTAACTATTTCTTGAATGTAATTATTTATGTGCAGATCTTATCCCCTCTTGGAAATTTTTTTTAAAAAATTTGCCTTTAAAAGATTCAGATTTCAAATCAGATTAATAATACAATTTGTATGTTAGCATCAATAAAAATATCAATATTCAATTGCCACAGATATATCTATTATTTGCTTTATATATATATATATATATATATATATATATATATATATATATGTGTGTGTGTGTGTGTGTGTGTAGATAAATACACTCACACACACTTCAAATTGATTGACATTCTTTATGTTTTAATCATTTCACATTTATAGTGTGAGCTCTTTTGTTTATCAAGTCTTAAAATAAAGAAAATGGATATGCTAAAAGAGAAGTGAAATCACTTTAGCTTAATTATGTATAATTAAATATATTAATATGCATCTGTTTTAATGAATGTGTATTTCTCTGTTTAAAGAAGCATGAGCAAATTTTATGTACATATTAAACATCAACAAATCAATTTTTAAATGAACAAAACAATTGAGAAAGACACTTGTCAATCATTAATATACATAATATAGTTTGTAGAATTAATTCAAGTCTCTGAAGATAATATTCTCCTGGTCACTTTCCCTCATATATCAATATCTAGCACTGTACCACCCTGAACCCATTAACTCCATTAGAAAAATATTTATGCACAGTACAAACCTCATAAAAATTTGTGTACCTCTAATTCAATGTTGTTTTTTCTTTTTTTGGGGGGGGCGGGGGGGTGGGTATCGGGGACTGAATTCAGGTACTCAATCACTGAGCCATATCCCCAGCACTTTTTTTTGTATTTTATTTAGAGACAGAGTCTCACTGAGTTGCTCAGTGTCTCACCATTGCTGACGTTCCCTTGGAACTCGCAATCCTTCTACCTCAACCTCCTGAGTCACTGGGATTATAGATGTGTGCCATCGTGCTAGGCTCAATGTTGCATTTTGATGATTCTGTACAGTTGTCAAGAAAGTTGTAGATAGCATCAATTTTTCATTTAATATGTAAACGTTACCAAAAAGTTAATTCAAATGAAATAACTAAGTTACTCATCCTTACACAAGCATTTCTGATGAAAATTATAAAAACAAAATATTTGTGTAGAAAATAGGTATGACACTAAGGTAGGAGTTGGGCCTTTTTAATGTTTTTACAAAATATGCTCCTTCATCTCTATGGTATGTCTCATACAATAGAAGAAACAAGATAAAATACATATCGGATAATTTTCTGGAACATGGAACCATAACAAGTGTAGAATGTCATTACCAGAATGCCTACCTGATGACCCCCTTATAGAACACTGTTAAGAAAATCAGTTGCTCTTGGGTCTGGACTATGAATATGATCTGGTTTGTTAGCTTTTCTCTTGGCTAAGAACTACTTTTAAACAATAGCAAAGATAAAAATGGTTTAATTTGTTTTGTTTCAAGCCTGGGAATTTCAATCTACCTTTCTAGTGTCAAGGATACAAATTTCAAATGCTCTATTATTGAAGAATTTTATGTAGCTTTGCTATTATTTGAAATATCTATTGCTGTATCATAATCTAGGAGGATTATAGATATCTAAAGAACTCTAAAATAAGGCAAGTGTGATACTTAGGAGACCTCCCTAAACGAATTGCCCTACTCCCTCTTCATGCATGCTGTATGAGCTGCAATTCCAACTGCAGAAAAATGCAACTAAAAAGAGGTTCTGAATTTTGTTTCTTACATCCTGTTTCAGTCATAAATTAGTACAGGTCTTCTATGAAGGCTCAAGAGAGCAATTTATATCTGAGACCCAGTATTATTTTAGACAATCACCGGGGCCTAGCTTTTCCCTTGGCTACCCAAGGAGAACTTTTGCTCTAGCAAGTACTTCCTGTTGTACTTGTACATGAAAAACAATGATCAGCTACAACAAATC
The DNA here is from genome assembly GCF_048772815.1 of Callospermophilus lateralis. Lineage (NCBI taxonomy): Eukaryota > Metazoa > Chordata > Mammalia > Rodentia > Sciuridae > Callospermophilus > Callospermophilus lateralis. The sequence goes on from NC_135315.1 coordinate 106,493,152, forward strand.
ATCAGTAGTCTATGAAAATAACCACCATGCTCTAGAAGAGGCCCAACCGCTCTGTGAAATATGTTCTCTGATCTTTGTTAATCTATGACCCTGCCTGCAGAGTCAATTATTAACACTCATAATTATTTTGCAGCTTGAAATTGCCTATATTGTTATTGGCCAATGTATTCTGTCCAGAGACTTCTCTGTACGCATAATCAAGGAATATGATTAAGAACACATTGTACAGTCAAACACAAGCCACCAAACAAAAAAATTGATTTGTTCTAGTCAAAATTTCTAAAATGTAGGGAATTATAACTTACAAAATAAGCTATGAGCAGACCCAGCTCTCACCACTGACAGCAAGCAACTAGCCTGTCTCAAACAACATTCACAGACTACACACAAAATAAGAAAAGGCCCATCTGTGACCACTTTACCCTCAATTCTAAAATAAGACAGACATGAATTGCCGCAGTCTCTGGCTGGGCACAAATCACGAGCCTCCACACAGCTTGTAGATTCAAACAGCAATTCTTTATTCCCGATCTCACACCGGCCATCTACAAACACGTTCTGGGGAAATCCACGTTCTCTGCCCAAATCCATGTTCTCTGCCCAAATTCACCACTCCTGGGCTTCTGTCTCCCAAATATATTGTCTGACCCTAGGAACTCAAGAGGAACTCAGGCAGCAGGATATGCCCTATTCTAAAGGGGGAACACCCTAATCTCCTATTATGCTAAACCGCCCTATTCTAAAGGGGGAACACCCTAATCTATTATGCTAAACCGGGGACACCTAAACATGGATCCACCCTGGTCCTTGAGCAAGGTCTCCTTTCAGGAGTCCTTCCTCTAGACAGCATGGGAGTAGCTGGCAAGGAAATTGTCATACCTACTTGGCTGATGGCTCCCAGCAATGAATACTTAAAACTCAAAACAATGACTAGCCTTTATCTTGGCACTTCTTTGTTTACACTGTCAACATAACCAGAACTTCATTTTGCTTTCTACATTAAAACAAAGAAATACCCAAGCAGGATAACCAATGATTTAACTGTTCCTTCTCCTGCCAGCTCAATTAATAAGTATCCTTGGCTTCCTTAAATCCTCTATAGAATCACCCAGCACAATCAAAATCCTATAAAAAGTACTTCTCAATTTCCTTTACCAAGACAGCCCTCAGACTTTTATGGGAGAAAAGATTATATCTTTTTCTGACCTCTCACAAACTTGATGTAAGAAAATACAGATGAGCAAGAGAAAAGCATATAAATATATTTAATATAATTTTGTGTGGCACAATTTCAGCAGTGAAGACTCAGGACATAGGAGGAACTCTATTGTTATTGGAACTCTATTGTTATGTTCTGTGCCTGTTTGTGATTTTTATTCCTCCTCCTGTACAGACTAGAACACTTGTCACATGAAAGTTGTCAGGAGAGAAAGAAGGAAGGAGAGCTTCCTGTGTTTTAGGTATACTTTAAGGAGAAAGAAACAAGGGGAATCTCAGGGGTTTTTTTTTGTGTGTGTGTGAGTGTGTGTGTGTCGGGGGGTGGGGGGGAGTATGGGTTGTGTTACTGGGTGTTAAACTCAGGGGCACTCAACCACTGAGCCACATCCCCAGCCCAATTTTTAATTTTATTTAGAGACAGGTTCTCATTGAGTTGCTTAGCTTCTTTCACTGAGGCTGGCTTTTAACTTATGATCTTGCTGCCTCTGCCCCCTGAGCCTATGAGATTACAAGCATGAGCAACCACGCCTGGCTGGAATTTCAGTTTCTCTAAATACAACAATACGGACTAATTGATTGACTGCATTCTCTTTGGCTCCTGTGTCATCTTTTCCAGAAATCCATCCTTGACTATTTTAGACTGAATCTAAATACAGAAATATTCTTGGAAATTTTTAATTAATGGAATTCTATATTTTTAGGACTTTTAAATGAATTTTCTGCTTTCATTATTTTTCATATACAATTTGAAAAAATATACAAAACAACTGATACTTCTCTGAAGAGACAAAAACCATGGTGCTTTTGTTGTGGTAAATATGTAACTCAAGAAACTTGCCAATAGCCAATTTTCTCACTTCTAATCATTTGAGTTCATTTATCATGTTTTTCTAGACATATAATACATATATATTACCAAATGTGTTCTCCTTCTCTTCAAATATCCCCCTCTTTTGGAATGAGTGGAATTCCTTTTTGTTTATTGAGTTTTTCAAGTCCCCTAAGACCACAAACATGCAAAATGGGTATAGAGATGAAGATCATTGATTTTGTTAGAGAGCATAATAAGTTACATAGAGCAGGCTAACGTTCACATATACTATTTGTTAAAGGACAAAAATATTCTTTTGTTTTTTACTAAACATACAATTATGTTTTGTATCAGGCTATAAATATTTAACTTCTCTTTTGTAAAATGTATGCTGAAAAATGACTGTGGCTTAAATGCCTTCCTGAATATAAAATATACAGCACAATAAAACTTTGGAACATCTTTCTTATGCTGCTTCCTTTGCTAGGGAATGCTTCTTTTCCTGTTCTCCCTTCAGTCTGATGTCTAGTTACCTGCATTCTCTTTAGCTCCTATTGTCTCTTCCAGGAATTCATTCTTGACAACCTTAGTCTGAGGTAGTTTGGTCTTCTCTGTAATTGCATGATACTTTGTACAAGTCTATTGTCACAAATACTTAAATTATATTTTCTGAGTTTTTTTTTCCTGTAGGTGATAGTATTCTTGAAATGTACTTTATCTTATTCTTTTATGTACCTGTATTGCCTAGCTCAGTGAATGCACAATAATCTAGTAAATGTGTAAAAAATAAATGAGTGGTTATAATCTTTTTTGTATTTAAAAAGTAAAATCTAGTAGAGACACCCAGGTGTTTCCTGATTAAAATAAATAATTTTGCAAACCTAACAAATACTCCCATATTCACTATTATGACTGATTAAGTGTTCTCTACAGAGCATAATGAAATTAGTCGTTGGTATTGAGAGTGATTCTGTTGCACTATTGAAAAAATATCAATTAGATACTAATTAGTCTTGCTCTCTGCTTGTGGAGAGTCTGAGGTGAATGGGTGTGGAAGAAAATGGGAGCAATAATTAAATAAACATTTAGGCAATTCAAACCTTGTGCTCCTTAAAGATAAAAATGCAAATCAGGTTTGCAATATAACCTTCATGGAGACAAGCAAGGCAGATGTTAATGAATCTAACATGATTTTCATGAGTAGTTTAGTTTTGAAACCATTGATTTCTTTACAAAGAAAAGCAGTGGATCATAAAGTTGTTACTGTATCAAACCTGGAAAATTAAAGGCTGCTAATGGTTCTTTTTAATATATTGTGAGAATGGTGATTAGGAAAAAGCCCAGTGGTTTTGATGAATCACTCTCATGTGGGAAGAGGTTCTGACTTATTTGACAGAAGGTGCCATGCATAGATCAGCATGGGAAAATGAGAGATAACAGCTATTGTGTTACATAATAGTGTAATAATACAACATTTGCAGGGTTTTAAACTGCAAGTGAGAAACAATAAAAGTGAAGAATTTTACAGTTAAGGAGGAAACATACCAGCCTGCCTTTTAGCACAAAGTCACAACCCAAAATTAAGGGACTCATGATTCAGAGAGAACAGTGAGCCTGCTTATTTAAAGAAGTAGGCTGCACCAATTACTCAAGCCTGATATTATATCTTCTTCTTTGTTTTAAAAGTAGGAATACATCAACCTTCTTTATAATATCTGGATAACCTCTCTTAAACTGTATGATTATAATTCCATAAAAGTGTGTTGGTGACCAATGGCAATTTTGTGAAATAAAAACATTCTAACTCTGCTCTCTTATGCATCCAAATTGGGGAGGACACATTTTCCAATTCTAGTTTCCTCTCTTTTTCCAATTGTACCCTCTACTGGAATTACTTCCTTCCTGGTTTGCAATAATTCATGGAAGCTTTTATTTGCAAGGGTCAATTTTCTTCCTTGTATTTCCTCCGCTTTCCTATGTCTAGTCAGTGCCAGTTGGCAGTGTATTGTTGTTGTTTGTTTTCTTTTTGTTTAATTTTTGGTACCAGAGATTGAACCCAGAGGTACATAGCCACTGAGCCATATCTTCAGCCCTTTTTCTTTCTTTGCTTCTTTCTTTCTTTCTTTTTTCTTTTTTCTTTTTTTTTTTAATCTTAAGACAATCTCTTGCTAAGTTGCTAGGGTCTCACTAAGTTGCTGAAGCTTGGCTTTGATCCTCCTGCCTCCCAAATCTCTGGTATTACACACTTGTGCCACCACTCCCAGCAAGCCTGTAATTCTAACCTCATCTCTAACTCATATTTTTAGATGCAACTCAAGTTCTATCATCAATGAGAATAACATTTAATTTTACTGATTGCTTCTTATGTATTGAAATGACCCATACATTTAATGAACAGTATATAATTAAATTACCATAAAATCCATGTTGAGTTCATAATAATTATACCCATTTAGCAGAAAAGGAAACTCAGAAAAAGATTACATAATATATCATAGATTTAAGAAGTGACAAGGTTTGAACTTGTTTTTGTTGGACTGATTAAAAAAGTTTCTTTCTATGCTTCTTATCAACTTATTAGGACTATCAGAATTTAACTTTCAATTATCTTTTAAATATTCATGTTTTTACATAAATTAATTATAACCCGTGGTAGAAAATAAGAAGAAACAGAAATAAGATAGAAATAATCAAAAGGTTTTTTCCTCTTTGAAATGACAGAATATTTAAATGTTTGCTGGTTTTAAAGGACATATACTTACTCTGAAATACAGCATATTAATTTTTTTAAAAATAACAATCAGGGTAAAAAATAACAAAGTATTTGACACAATATATAGTTATGTTGCTAAAAGTACAGAAAATAATACCTGGAAAGCTCAAATGAGAGTTTTCATTGAATGTTTACAGTAAAATTCCATAGCTAGGGACCATGAAATCCCTGTTGAATTGTTTTAGTCAGTTTTTTCACTACTGTGACTATAAGAACCGAGAAAAAATGATGAGAGGAAAAAAGTTTATTTGAGGGCTCACAGTCTCAGAGGGCTCAGTCCACTGACAGCTGGCTTCTTCCCTTGGGGCCTTGATGAGGCAGAACATCATGGTGGAATATTATAGTGGAGGAAAATGTCTCATATGAGGAAAAGGAGTCAGGGAGAGAGATCTCTACTTGCTAAATACAAATATATACCCCTATGTCTTGCCCCCAGGGACCCACCTCCTACAGCCACACACTATCAGCCTTCAGTTACCACTGAGTTAATCCCCATCATGAGATAATTCAATGATTGTGTCAAGGCTCTCATAACCCAACCATTTCTCCTCTAAAACTTCTATCATTGTTTCACACTTGAGCTTTTAGGGAATACCTCACATATACACATAACATGAACTTAAAATTATGGGATGCAGATCAGAAAACAGGGGGTGAGGTGCAGAAATTTAAGGATTTTGAGAAACATATACACTAGGAGTTAGTGAACAAACAGAAGCAATGCGTAGCTCTCATAGAAAAGACTGTGCTTGGATACCTGAAAGGATCAGGGATAATGAGAGTAACCCATGGAAATGAAGTGGAGGAAGGCATTTCAGAAAAAAGCAATAAAAAAAAGAACACGGAGTAAGGTAGGTCACTGCACATTAAGGTATAATAACAGATTGAATGGAAAAGAACTAAAAGCTACAAAGAGAGCAGTGATTACTGATCAAGCCCAAAGAGGTGTCCCTGATGGTTATTCCTGCCCTACTCAAGAGCACTGAACTTTCCCTGAGGACTTTAGCAATTTAATAGAACTGTTTACAAAGAGAGGCATTGCTATGGCTGGGCGCCTTCCTAAAATTATGTTGGAATTTAACACCTATTGTGAGGAATTGAGGGCAAGGAAAGGTATTACAATTATGGTGTTCACTGGTGGGGCCATGTGGAAATGACTAGGATCACATAAAATTATCAGGGCCAGAGCCTGCACTACTGAGGACTCGTGATTTTATAAGAAGAGGGAGAGAGACCAAGACCCATGTGCACAAACATGCTTTTCTTGCCATTAATGCTCTGCATCACCTCAAGACTCTGACGGCAAGAAAACCATCACCAACATGTGACTCCTCACATTTAGACACAAAACTCACTTCTTTATAATTTATCGAGTTTGTGGTTTTGTGATATTAACAATAATAAATGGGCAAATACAGGAATGCAATCCAATTCCTGATTATCAACTCACTATGGTAGCAATGCCAAATGAAATCAGAAAGGTTAAAACTGGAGAATTCTGAGACAAATTGTTATAATCAAGAAATAATAAAAATCAACGGAGAAGGATATTCAAAAGATAATCAGAAACCAGAAGCAAAAAGAAAAAAAAAACGAAAGAAAAGAAAAAAGAAAAAGAAAGATTGAATTGAGAACATTGCAAAGGAAGAATTTCAGCACTCTGTCTTTAGAAACTGGAGAGATGTGAACTACTGGCTGAGATGAAAAAACAAACATACTGATCCCACGCTGTGCAGATGATAAGATCAATTTGAATATTTATATTTGTAATGCTAAAAGGAGACTTTTAGCTGACAGTCTTGAACTTATAGTGAGATTTAACATAAAATAAAGATTTGGGAAAGATTTAGTATTTAGGCAAAGAAGTGAATTTATCACCCAGGGAGTAGGTATACAGTGCACAGAGAGGGAAGCTAGTAATTGATCCCGGAGGAAAGGAAATATTCAGAGTATAAGCAATAGAAGAGAAAGCAGAATAAAAAGTGGGCCAACCAGGGGGTGAAAGATGAAGTGGAATAAGGAGGAGAAGTCTGGCAATCAAAGTTTGTTCCAGAAAAAGAAAACCACTCTAAATATTATAAATGAAGGGGATCTGAAACTGAATATTGATTACAAAAGTTTCACATTTAGAGCAAACTAACTAAATAAATAAAAAGAAATAAAGATAAAAAAAGAGTCATTATTCAATAATGCCTTAGCACCTCTGTAAGAACCACATTGCATGATTGCTCTGACACTGAAAAGAGAAGTGCCCCTGCAGCTGTCAGGGTGCTTTGGAACACGTTTTCTACTCCCTGCAATATTACCTCTGCCTTCTAAGCATCATGGAGCCTACATTACTTGTTATGCTACCATAGCATGGAAATCTAAAGTGACTCACTGCTGTTGCCTCTGGTTGAACAAGAGCCTTTGGTGACATCCATGGTACCAAAACTATGTTGGAGACACATCCAGAAGCCAGAGGAGAGGACACCTAGATCATGTTTCTTTCATTTCCCAGACTCCTTCGAATGTTTTCCACTTGGGCAATATATAAGCAAATTCAGCTTTCAGATTTCAAACAGAACATAGAAGGCATCTCTCCAAATACAAAGAACATGGGGTATTTTTCAGCTTGTAATTCTCATTTATTGAAGGTAAAGCTTGGATTGTTAACTTTTTAGTGGTTCTATGGATCAGTTGAACATCATTTTGTGAACAGAGTACATTTTGAAATGGGAAGAACTGGAAAGCCATTGTAATGTATTGAATTGTTTTTGCATGAACAGAGACCAAGGAGAAATGGTCTCTGTTCATGCAAAAATACCTCCTCTCCATTTCTTCCCATTTGAAATATATATTCTAAGTGAAGTTCTCTCTTTCTAATCAGAAATATTTGAGATTTTCTTTGAATAAACAGTTGATGGTACAATTTACAATCCCCATGTGGCAATTGTTTTTCAGACAATAACTAAGGTTATAATTATTGTATTCTGCTACCCATAATTCTGGATTATTCTTCACTTTTCCCCCCATGTTTCTGCTGCTGTAGTTTGCTTTTACTGTAAAGTGGCAGAGACTTTTATTTCTGAGGGGCCTGAGCCTTATTTACTTTTACTGTGACTGGCCATATTAGCCAAGACTATCTGTACTCTGATGTCTCTTTATGGGAGCACCAAGAGGCACTCTAGTAAATGTTCTATATTACAGGCTTATTCCTTACTTTCTCATTATATAATGCTGACACTTGTTCCCCATGAAGAGCAAGGTAAATTAGCCCATTCAGCACAATAACTCTCTTTTTTACACTTTCTATCAATATGTCAGATGTTCTAGTTCTCTTTCCATGGGATTTGCAGTACAATCCAGATGAAAGTGACCCGACTTTGTGAAAATGTATATTTAATTTCATGAAATCTTAAGTCATAAGTTCAGATATGGTCTTTGTTGAGAGAAAGATCCACTTCTACTTTTTATTTCCTGGTCTCATAATATATCTCTCAGGTTTATCACATAAAATAATAAGTGCTGGTACAATTAACATGTCACATCTTGAAAAAACAGTAGCCCGAACCCCAGTAGGAGTCACTTCCATGCTGATGTCTCCTTAATTAATCTTATGAAATGACCATTTCAAACATCTAACTGACCAGTAATTTACAAGTGCTGTGATATATCTTCAGACCTATGGATACCTGAACACCAATCAGTACTTGACTTCTTGAGTCATATGGTGAATTATTTGGCTTAGATGAATTAATATATGGTCTAGTGTCTATAAGTTAGACACACTGTGAACTATTGAATAATGCTACAGACAGTCACTTAGGCAGGGAGACAGAAATCCATATCCAGAACACATCTCAATTAGAGTAAAAATAAATAAATCTCCATTCCCTCTCCTTCATTGACAGGGTTGAGTAGATTCAAATATCCTCAGAAATTGCCTCAGTTGTCCCTTCAAATAGAATCTGTCTCTGCTGTTAGGAATTTACACATTCAACAACAGTATTCTCTAACAAATGGCTGAGAGTAAGGACTTACAGTTTGGGTCCAAAAATGCTTTTCTTTTTGAAATAATTATCACTAAATTAATAGACCTACTCACTACACAGAATTTGGGTGGTCAATGACAAAGAATGAATAGAAAATATTGAAAAAATAAATTTCCAACTTCTAAATAGAATTGGATATAACCCCCAAATCTGTATCCAATACAATGTGTCCACTACAACGGACATTAATATCCTCAAATCTTGCTAATTAAAGGGACCTGTGCTTTCATCCTGGAAATCCAATAGTATCTGCAATGTATAATATATTCTTGTGACAACATAAATCAGGTGTTCTGCTCAGTGGGAGGTTTCTAACCATCACTCCCAGCCTACAATATTTTAGCTATAATGTAGAAACAGTGAACATCTGAATGTCATCTATTCAGAACTTTTACCTTCTCTATGAACCAGTCAGAGGGACCTTCCACACACACACACATAAGGTCAAAGGTCTGAGTTGAGGAAGAGAGTTTAATGAAGTTGCATTTGTTTGTAAAAATTGATGTAAAAAAGCACCAAAAACGGGGTGATTAGACAACAAAATCATATTGTCACATGGTTTTGGAGGCTGGAGGTCCATGAGTTAGGCGTTGGCAGGTTTTGTTCTTACAAGAATGATGAAAAAGATTTGTTTCATACCTCTCTGCTAGCTGCTAGAGGTTTGGGGCAATCTATGCCTTTCTTTGGTTTGTAGACCACTGACTTCAACTGTATATGTCATCCTCTCTGGGTGAATATCTATGTCCAAATTTCTCTAAATTAGTTTACATTAGTTTAGGAGCCAACCCTACCTCAACATACATACACAAAAACACACACACATGTATATATATAATTATATAATTAAACAATTAGATTTCCACAAAGTTCAACTTTTGTTGTATTGGAAGTTAAGATTTTAGCACAACCCAAACCATAATACCATACATAGATGCAGTTTGTCTTCTCTTTTTGTGGATTTGCAAATATGTGTGTGTGTGTGTGTGTGTGTGTGTGTCTTTGTGCATGCACACAAGCATGTGCATGTGCTCTTCACAACTGATTGAGCCTACTCCTAAATGTATACAAAAAGTTCAGCTCTGCCCACACAAATTAATGTTTTTTTTGTGTTCCAATCAGTCCATGATAGATGTCTCTCCTCAAATAGTGTCTGTGTAACAAGATTAATAAGCTCAGTAGCCTGTCAAATATTCGTTTCTGAATAGAGAATGCAATAGGCTACAGATGGTCTTATTACAGAACCTTAGGTATGCACATAATGTCTTTCCTATTATAGCTTGCCAAAGACACTTTGTGCCAATCCTGTGTACTATGAATAACTAAAGGACTTTTGATTCTACTGGTTCTTACTGCTGAATGCAGTATGGCTAGTATAAAAGCCTGAATCTACTTTAGAATTTTTACTTTCTGAATCTCACTCAAATAATGCAACTTTCTTAGTCACTCAATATAAGCAACTGTACTATGTACTTTCTTAAAAATCAGAGTAGTATATCATAATGTACTGTGCCCTCTTTTCATAGAAGAGATAAAATTATTCAATAACTTGTCCTATGTCTTAGATAGTACACCTATAAAATATTAGATCTTAAATATGTTCCTTATATAGTAATCCCCTGAATATTTGTAAGGTTTATCTTCTACCCATTGAAAACTTTGCAGAATCCTTGCCAATTTTATCTTGAAGGTCACACTAATCATCGGAATATATTTGATGTATTTTTAATTTTTCTATTTGACTTTCTTGGTTAAAGAGGGACTGGTTTTTGGATCTTCAACTAGACCTCTTTTGTCATAATCTCACTACAATAGTCATGGAACACTGTGGGAATTCTTCTCACCACCATATGATTTAGTCCATGTTATATAATGAAGAACCATGGAAAACCCTGAGGTTGTGTTTGTGGAACCATTGCACTCGTTGTGAGTTGGATTGGGACAGATAATCCATTTGTAACTTCCCTTTCTCTCTACTCAGAGGGGCTATGATAATATTATGGTTCTGCTAGTATAAGGTAAACTCACACTCTTTGATCAATTGCTCTTGTAAAACCAAGATATTCTCAATATTTTGTGCATAGTATTACTTATAAAGAACAATGAAAGGTTTTATTTTATGCCATGAGTCTCCTGGGATAGATTTGGCTCAAATGACTCCCATCTCACTGGGAAAATAGGCTGTCTAGTACATTTTCTTCTGATTTGACTGCTGAGGTAAAAGGGAGAACAAGTCTTTTATTGCCCAAGCTGAGTTCTAGTCCATTGCCATGTCCATCAATATTCAGATGGTCAAACTTTGGGTGGACAAAGTAAAGAGGGCCCTCATTCTCCCCACCAAGGTTTCCTGCCTAATGTAAGTTGCTTGAAACAAGGTTTCCCCCAATGATCCTGTTCCGGAGCTGCTGACCATTTTCAGAAGCGGCTGAGCTTTCCTGAAACTCCAGGCATGTACAGTACGCCTGAACTTGATGAACACACGACCTTTCTGGGGGGCTGGTAGTAAGCCAGTGCAGGTGGAACCAGCACCCATGAACAGATTGCTGTGCAAATAGCAAAGCCCTATGCCAAGAGCAAAGAACTGAGAAGGTGTGAGCAAAAATCCTGGGATCGTGTGTAACTGCTGACAGCATGCTTGTGCAAGTCCGCCATTTCTCTATAAAGATTTTATTTCTCCTGGCCTCAAGGATTCAGTCTCAGAACACTAATCGGTGTGCTATTCTCTGTGCTTGAGCCTAACCCTCAGGAAATGCTCATGCAGATGATATTGCTTGCTTCTTTAGGATTTCTATCTTAAATTGAGCAAAAGAACCCTAGGTTGACTTAGCAAATTATCTAGGGGGATTGGTGTGTAAGATATTTACCTGGGGCACAAAATTTAAATGATAGTCTGCAAACTAATTGAGCAGAATAAAAAAAAAAATACTAATGAACCTTTTCAGAATCCACGAAGTTCCCCAACAAATAAAGTTTCAGCATTTTAAATAAAGACAGAATCTTACCTTGAATTTTTATTTACTTGCTACCCAAATACTCATCTTTAAGTCACACAACAAAGTCAAAGTTGATGTGAAATGGAAGAATAGAAAATGTTTATTGACAGCCCAAAGAAACAATAAGGCCTTTGAATGTTTCAATGAAGGTGCTGTGCCTCAGAGAACTTTGAAAGTTAAAGTGGTAATTCTGGTAATGAGAAGATGTTAGAAAACTAGGCAAGCATTCTTCTGAGAAAAATGGCATGAATAAAAAGCCTGTATAAAGATGTTATGATATATGTTCAGATAAAATGACATAACCACTCTGAAATTAAATGTTATTTTAGGTTTTATTTAAAAGACATATATATTTGGAAGGAGCTGACAAAAATCTCACTGAAACTTTTTAGTTTAAAAGTTATTCATTAGCATAAAAATAAATTCCAATACCATGTTAAGTACTTCTACACACAAAACAAGGCCCAGAATTTTAAACTGGATAAAAATATTGCACTGTTTTGGCATGTGAATGGTGTTTACTGCTAGTAGCCTAAAATCATATTGTGATACAAAGACCACCCTCTGTATAGTCACACATAAACGTAATGAATGCAAGCCATTCCCATACAGTAATTTACTTGGGAGAGACTACTTTGTACAACTAGGTCATAGCCGCTAACTCTCAGGGCATCTTCTGAAACTGTGCATGTTCATAAAACAATTCTGAACTTTAAGTTAAAGTCTAAATCACTGCCATGGACCCGCCTGTTCATCATGCCAGCAATGTTCAATTTTTATTTTAATTCTTACTGTTTTCATATTCAGATAAGGTGTTTTGAGGATTTGGTGTAAGCAAAGGAGGAGCTGATTAGCCAATTGAATAACTTCTTGTTGTTATTTTTTCCTACACATTGTTTGGAATTAGAATTGATCCCTTTGGATTGAACAAGCTCCCAAAGTTCTTTACAAATCTGGAGCAAATCCAGCCTCAAGAAATTAATTGAAAATGAAGTGTGAGAATAATTTCTATTAGTTCCATGAGCTGATGGAGCAGAACTTACTGGTATTACCTATACTAATCCATGAGGCAGCATCCCTCGATCAAAATTCTCTAGCTTGCACTCTTATAATTTATGCCTATAAAGCTGAATGTGTCTTGCAATGACAGTATGTGTAGTACTGTTTTTCTTTCTTTTTATTCTTCCTTCCTTCTTTTTTTTTCTTTTACTTTTTTTTCCACTTTCTTTGTTTTTACTAGGGATTAAACCCAGGGGTATTTAAACACTCAGCCATATTTCCAGCCCCCCCCCTTTTTTTGTGTGTGTGATGAGTTTCGCTAAGTTGCTTTAAGGCCTCACTAAGTGGGTGAAATAGTGATGAACTTCTGATCCTCCTGACTCAGCCTTCTGAGTTGCTAGGATTACAGGCATGTGCCACCACACCCAGTTTCAGTACTGTTTTAAGAACTTGACTCAGTCACAAACAGTTGAAGGATTGTGCAGAAACTCACCTACATGATGATGCTGAGATTTGAACCTAGGCAGTCTGATTCTATAGTCTGCAACTGTACTCATGATTTTCTCATTGTCACTAAATGCCTGTTAGTATTCTAGGTCCATGATCAACAAATGTCCCCCACACTGACCCATGGTTAAGAGAGAGAATCGTTTTCTTTCCTGATATTCAATAATTCTTTCAGATTTTTTTTAAATTTTGCATTTGTAGATTGACAGAATGCCTGTATTTTATTTGTTTATTTTTATGTGGTGCTGAGGTTCGAAACCAGTGGCTCACACATGCTAGGTAAGTACTTTGTCGCTGAGCTACAGCCCCAGACCTGAGATTTTTAATATTCTATTATACTGAAAGATTCTTTACTCAACAAGTCCTATTGCTCTTCCTATAAACATGATACTTATAATTTCAGTTTCCATAAGAGGAACATTTGAGTTTCATAATTTCATGGGATTCTTGCTTTCACATATTTCTCAATTTTAGTAATTTACTCCTTTGAATTTATGTTTTGCCTCTTATCTTCACTTGAAAGTGTACATCTGACATAGGAACATTTTTCCCCTAAATTTAGATCATTTTATGAGATCTTCTCATTGTGTTGTGTTCATTGATTCTTTTACTTCATCACTGACTGTTATCCTACAACAGTCTATATAATGTCCCTCAATGTCAGGTTCAGTTTTAAGGCCTGTCAATATTATATTGCCCAATATCAGTGCTCTGCTTCTGGTTGAGAAAAATGCAAGTGTAGATAATTTTCAGTCTCCATTCTATGAATACTCTTCAGGCTATTGAACCTCATTCTTGGAAATCTTAAAGTCACACATATTGTTAAATATATGTCCATGCTTCTTAATCGCATCTTGCCCTCACGCTGCATGGAAAATTCTGTTTTTCTACTAAGAAAATCTGTGTGTGAGTGTGTGTGTGTTTGTGTGTGTGTGTGTGTGTGAGAGAGAGAGAGAGAGAGAGAGAGAGAGAGAGAGAGACTGAGAATTGAATCCAGAGATGCCTTTATTTATTTTTTTTTATTTTGAGACAGGGTCTCTCTAAATAGCCAAGTCAGCCTCAATTTTGTGACCCTACAGCATCAACCTCTTGAGTAGCTGGGATTACATGTGTGTACCTGCAGGTAGCTACTAATTAAATGTCTAACTCAATCACCCATTAAAACCCCAAATATAAACACTCCAACCAGACTCAGTTTTTAAGTTTGTTTCCAAATTTAATCAAATATCAGAAACTATAAGGCAAAAATATCCAGAGACTCTGGCTTTGGCCAACATGTTTTTTCTTTGCCTTAATTTTAATGCAGGCTTTTCAATTTTCCATAATGTTATAAATAATTTTTATTTATCAAAAAATTTCAGAAATAAGGAAAGATAAAAGCATAAATAGAAAGGAAACAAACACTAAAAGGAAACTTTTACAATATATGTATATTTTTATATTCTTACATTTCTTCTTAGAGTAATTTTTTTGTTATAGTAAATTTTTAGAATTAAATTAAGAAGTGTTAAATGGTACAAGTAGAAGTGTTAGATGACAGAAGAATAAGCAAATTGGACAAAGTCAATGGCATGAACAAGCTTATTAATTACGAATGAAAGCATAATGCAAAAGAAAGAATTATAATAAAATAGATTTTTATAATTAAAAGACATAGGGGAAGCATTTAGTTATTGATAGAGAATTGTACAGGGAATCTAACAGTGTAAAAACCTAATCTTACAGAACAAAAGATTAAACAAACAAATAAATAACAAATACAAAATCCAAAAAGCAGAACACACAAAGCCTTAAATGAATGTCAGTTTTTGTATAAAAACAAAAAATACAACTAAAATGAATCAAGTAAATAAAAAAACTAAAGGCTGAAGCAGGGAAAAGAGAAGCAAGATCAGCCAGTTAATTTGGAAAAAGAGTTAGATGTCTTAGTTGTCAAAATGGGAAAATTAAGTTTATTTCAAAGTGAAATAGATTAAATTGACTGCTTTTAATCCAAAATAAAGATGATTCATGTGATATTTTAACTTTATTTTTGTGGAGAAGTTGTGGATATAATTAATATATACATATGTAACGTATCTATATGTATTTTATTTTACTGTTTTGAATTTTATGTAAACTTCCAATTTGCAACTACACATACATATTTCTTTTATAATTAGAAAAATTCATATGTTAAAATGTATGTACAGTGTTCTAAGGTCTATATTAAGAAAGCTCTGCAAAAAAGTAAGCATCAGAACATTGAAACACCTAGGTGAAAATACATAAAACAATTTTCATTCTTTTCTGTTTAGATGATTATGTCATATTTTAATTTTTAAAAATTTCTTTCTTCAGCTTATTGAGGTATACTTAAAAAATAAAAATTTTATGTATTTACTATGATCTTGTTTGCATTATAAAGTATAAAATGAATTCTCTTTTCATGATAGGTAACATATGTATCACCTTATAGCTAACACTTCTGTGTGTTTAATGAGAATATTTCAAATATACTCTCTTAGCAAATTCAAGTATACAGTACATTAACTGTGGTCATGATATCTCTTCTTAGGTTTTCAGAACTTCTTTATCTTAAAGTTTATATACTTCAACCTTCCCTATATTCCCCCCTTATTTTCCCATCTTAGTTCTTTTTTGTATACCTCTTGATCCATATTAACCATTCTATCACCTTCCCTTGATTTAAATTTGTTTTAGATGCTACATGTGAGATCATACAACATTTCTCTTTCCATGCATGACTTATTTTGATTACTACTCTATGCTCAAGTTCTATTCATATTGTCAAAAATGGCAGGATTTCTTTCTTTTATAAGGCAAAATAATATTATTTTTTTGTTATTATTTTTTTATCCATTGACGAATGTACATTTAGGATGCTTCCAAATAATGGCTATTTTGAATAATTCTGAAACAAAACAAAACAAAACAAAACAAAACAAAACATGGGAGTGCAAATCTGTCTAAGATATTCACTTGAATTCCCTTGCATGCAATCCCAAAAGTGGAATTTCTGGATTACATGGAGGTTCTGTTTTTTTGTTTTTAAGGAAATGCTTATCATTTTCTATAATGTCTTTACAAATTTGTATTCCCATGAATTATGTAAGTTTTTCTTCTCTTTTCTCTTTATTCTTTCCAATACTTGCCCACATTTTAATTTTTGATCATCATACTAACAGGTATGAGGTGATATCTCTTTGAGGATTTGATTTGCATTTTCCTAATAATTAGTGATATTAAGCACCTTTAATATGCCTACTGAAAATTTGTATTTTCTCTTTGGGAAATGCTTGTCCCTTTTTAAAAATTGAGTTATTTGTTGATTTTTAATATCAATTTCATATATGATAACAAAAACACAGTCAATAAACACAAAAATAAGGAAGTGGCATTACATCAAACTAAAATGTTGATACAAAGGAAAGGAAACAATCAACAGAATAAAAAGGAGCTTAAGTACTGGTGAAAAATGTTTGAAAACCATAAGAGGTTAATGCTAACTAAAATATATATAAGAAACTCATACAATTCAAGTAATATTTGTGAAAGACCACTATGGATCCAGTGTGAAAAAGTTTTAGAAAAAAAATAACAAGACAGGAGAAGCAGAAGGACAAGGTAGTGGGGAGTGCAATGGGTCATGAAGGAAAGAATGGTGTCAATTATCAAGGTGTCTATTGTATTCAATTCAATGGTTTGGATGTGAGTGTCCCCCAAAAGCTCATGTGTGAGACAATGCATGAGGGTTCAGAGGAGGAAAGATTGGGTTGTAAAAGTCTTAACCCAGTCAGTGAATTAATCTCCTGACAGATTAATTGAAGTGGTAGAGTTTGTCTGGAGGAAGTAGAAATTAGGTGTGGCTTGAATATATATTTGTATCTGGCAGGTGGACTATCTCTGTTTCCCTCTGCCACACTCTTCTGCAATGATGACCTGCCTCACCTTTCGTCCTGACAAATAGAGCCTGCTATCTAAGGACTGAGATCTCTGAAACCCTGAACCCCTAAGTAAATTTTCCTTCTCCATAATAGAGTCATTCAAGTCTTTCAGTAACAGCAGTGGAATAGCTGAATAAAACAATATGTGATACAGTCTTTTAAGTAATTTTCAAAAAAATTTGACCTTAATTTATTTATTTGCCTTTATGTGGTGTGAAAGATCAGAATCAGTGCCTCAAACGTGCTAGGAAAGCACTCTACCTCTGTACCACAACCCCAGCTCCCTTTTAAGTATTTTTAAAATGCAGACTACAGTACTAGCGTCAGATTTCAGATGATTATTCTTATCAGAAAATCTTCCCAAGTCCTTTGCAAACTATGAAGTATTATGATATGATTGTGACTTCATAGATGAAACAGTCTAAAGAGATAAAGAGTTTTAGATCCTCTGTTATGATAATTTTCATACAGTTACCAAAGCAGCAAAGATTATTATTCAGTAATATAGAAGACTTGTTTTGTGGAACTACTCAATTATTTATTATTGGATTATCTAATGAATAAATTTTTGCTAAATTAGTTGTTTTAGAATAAACCACACTCTTTTTTCCCCCAACCCACACTCTTAACCTTTTTCCCTAAAATCTAAGTGAATTTTCTAAAATATGTTCAACATTTAAAAAATTATGTGTCTGTAATATGACCCAGAATTTCCTTTTCTAGGTATCTATCCATCGGGGTTACTGCTGGGAGCCATCAGCCAAGTAGGTATGACAAATTCCTTGCCAGCTTACTCCCATGCTGTCTAGTGGAAGGACTTCTGAAAGGTGACCTTGCTCAAGGACCAGGGCAGGATCCGTGTTTAGGGTGTTCCCCCTTTAGAATAGGGCAGTTTAGCATAATAGGAGATTAGGGTGTTCCCCCTTTAGAATAGGGCGTATCCTGCTGCTGAGTTCCTCTTGAGTTCTTAGGGTCAGACAATATATTTTGGGAGACAGAAGCCCATGTGGAGTGGATTTGGGCAGAGAGTGGATTTGGGAGAGAGTGGATTTGAGCAGAGAACATGGATTCCCCCAGAGCGTGTTTGTAGACGGCCGGTGTGATTTCGGGAATAAAGAATTGCTGTTTGAATCTACAAGCTGTGTGGAGACTCGTGATTTGTGCCCAGCCAGAGACTGCAACTGCGGCATTTGGTGGCTCGTACGCGGAACGCCTGAAGCTTGGGGGTAAGTGAAATTGCTCGCCCCTGCGGGAAGGTGAGAGAATGGGTGACCATTTCAAAAAACAATGTGTTCTCCTTTTGATTTATTTTGTTTTTGTTTCAAGCTGCCTATCCCTATAAATTTCTCAGGCAAACTGGAAAAAATGGTTGACTAAAGGTTTGAAGTTTGTCGGCCCTGAGGAAGAGAAAATTGATACAACGATTTTTTATTCCGTTTTTGCTTCATTCAGTTTCGGTTTTGTTTTGTGTTATCTTATTGGGTTGCGTTATCTTTATAGTAGATTAAAACAAACTGAAAAGATGTTAAGTAAATTGTTAGAGGTTCAGAACATGGAGAAAGACGTTTTAGATCAAGCAAAAGAGAAGGTCTCTCGAGCTAGTCAGACAGAGGAAGAAAATTTAAAGGAAAAGGGGTTGTTAGGAAATAGGCCACAACAGGAGGATGTTACTAACTCCCTTTTTATCACAAGAGGGTTTAATTCAACCAACAGCCCCACCGATAGAGACAGCTGAGTGGCCCTCAAACCCCGTAGTTGATAATTGGGATCCTGAGACAGGACCTCGAAGATTAGCATGCCCTGTACTTGAGCAGGCAGGAGGGCAGCGAATTCACCGTGCTTTAGATTTTAAAACAGTGAAGCAGTTAAAGGAGGCTGTAACAACCTATGGTCCCCAAGCTCCCTTCATGGTAAGCATGGTCGAGTCCATTACTAACTTGGACATGACGCCAGCAGATTGGGCTAGCATGTGTAAATCAGTGCTAAATGGAGGACAATATTTGTTATGGAAGGTTGCCAATGAGGAATTTTGCGCAGAGACAGCTAGGCGAAATGCAGCATCCGGTTACCCTCAAAGAAATCTAGAAATGTTGTTAGGAAAAGGACCTTATGAGGGTCAAAGGCAACAAATTGAATATGATCCTGCTATATATGCACAAATTGCTGCAGACGCAGTTAGGGCATGGAAGACTTTACAAGGACATGGAGATTTACAAGGTCAGCTATCTAAGGTAATACAGAGAGCTAATGAACCTTACGCTGACTTTGTAGATAGGCTAATTCAAATGGCTGCCAAAATATTTGGGGATACGGAACAAGCAATGCCATTGATAAAACAACTGGCTTATGACCAAGCAAATCGTTGCTGCAGAGAGGTTATTAGACCATGGAGACATGAAGATTTAAACACATATATTAAATTATGTAGAGACATTAATGAACAAGGGCAAGTCTTGGCAGCTGCAATACAACAGGCTTTAGATGCCAGGCCAAAAACATGCTATGATTGTGAACAAACAGGACATTTTAAAAGGAGTTGCCCCATAGGAGGAGGATTTAACAAAACTAGGTATCAAAGAAATAGAATACCGGGTATTTGCCCACGATGCCATAGAGGGAGACATTGGGCTAATGAATGGAATTCTCAAACCACCATAGAGAGTACTCCCTTATCAAAAAACGGACAAGGACCAGGTATTTACCCATGATATCGTGGAGAAAGGCATCAGGCTCCATTGCCAAAAAACGGACAGCCGGGCCCAATGCTCCGGGGCCCACAACCACAAATATACGGGGCAGTTGAGGAACCCAGCAACACCATCAGAGTAGTGCCCAGGACACATTGTCCATTAAATCGCTCATCAGACAAACCCGAGGGAGCGCAGGGTTGGACATCTGCGCCTCTGCCAGAGCAGTACTAACTCCAGAGATGGAAGTTCAAATCATTCCTTCAGGAATAAAAGGACCTATTCCCCAAGGGACAGTAGGCTTATTATTGGGACGTAGTTCATCTACATTATGATAAGTCCTGGGGTAATTGATCCCGATTATGTAGGTGAAATAAAAATTATAGCTAGTTCTCCAAGAGGTATATCAGTAATTTCACCTGGAGATAGAATAGCACAGTTGTTAATAATACCCAGCCTACATAATAAATTTCCTAGTCATAGTGTAAAAAGAGGTTCCAGGGGATTAGGCTCCACAGGTGTAGATTGGGCTATGTTGTCTTTAAATTTAGATTCTCGCCCAATGTTAAAACTAAATATTCAAGGACACGACTTTATTGGGCTACTGGACACAGGTGCAGACCTTAGCATCATATCTAGTCAGGAATGGCCAAAAACATTGGCCATTACAACAAGCCACTCAAACGCTTTGAGGCCTAGGAGTGGCAACTAATCCCCATAGAAGTGCAATGATATTAGATTGGAAGGATCCTGAAGGATGTGAGGGAACTATACAGCCATATGTATTGGATCATCTTCCTATAAATTTATGGGGACGAGATGTTCTAGATCAATTAGGTTTGACGTTAACAAATAACATCAATCCTAATGCGCCCACTACTAGGGCT
This sequence comes from Callospermophilus lateralis, assembly GCF_048772815.1. NCBI lineage: Eukaryota > Metazoa > Chordata > Mammalia > Rodentia > Sciuridae > Callospermophilus > Callospermophilus lateralis. The sequence goes on from NC_135315.1 coordinate 106,514,005, forward strand.
AGACAAGGTTTTAGAAAAGAAAAAAGATTAGGAAAACAAGGACAAGATATAGCAGCACCAATTCAAATAGATCAAGGAACAGACAGACATGGGTTGGATTTTCAGAAAGGGCCACTGAGACAATAAAAATTACTTGGAAATCAGAAAGACCAGTGTGGGTTCCTCAGTGGCCCCTGACTAAAGAAAAGATACAAGTAGCCCATGATCTGGTCAAACAACAATTAGCGGAAGGACATATACAACCTTCCATATCTCCCCATAATACTCCCATTTTTGTCATTAAAAAGAAATCTGGTAAATGGAGATTATTGCAAGATTTAAGAGCCATTAATAATGAAATGGTTATTATGGGACCTGCTCAATCAGGGATTCCTCAATTGTCTGCTTTGCCAAAAACCTGGCATGTTTTAGCCATAGATATTAAAGATTGTTTTTTTTCAATTCCAATTCATCCCGAGGATAGTCCACGTTTTGCATTTACTATCCCTGCATTAAATCATGAAGGTCCTGATCAGAGATATGAATGGAAAGTACTCCCTCAAGGGATGGCTAACAGTCCAACTATGTGTCAAATATATGTTAATAAAGCAATCCAGCCACTTAGAAATTAAAATCCTGAACTACAAATATTTCACTATATGGATGATGTATTATTGGCACATAAAGATAAAAACATATTGCTGGAATGTTATGCCACACTTACAAACTTATTAAAAAATTATAACCTAGAGATAGCAATAGATAAAGTACAATTAAATTTTCCAATTAATTATTTAGGAGTTCTATTATCCTCAACCATGATCCGTCCACCAAAAATTCAAATACGAGTAGATCAACTCAAGTCACTTAACGACTTTCAAAAGTTATTGGGAGACATAAATTGGATAAGGCCTTATCTAGGAATACCAACAGGAGAGTTGGGACCTTTATTTGATATTCTAAAAGGTCCATCAGATCCAAACTCACCTCGCATGTTAACTCCTGAAGCAAGAAAGGCATTAAAAATTATTGAAACATATATGGAAAATATACATTTGGATAGAATTGATATAAGTTTGCCTTTATTATTTATTGTACTACCAACAAAAAGTATTCCTACAGGAGTATTTTGGCAAGAAGGTCCATTATTGTGGATACATTTATCTTATTCTCCTAACACTATTCTTACTAGGTATCCTGAGGCTGTAGGACAATTAATACTCAAAGGAATAAAAGCAGCGAAGGGAGTGTTTGGAATTTCTCCCAATAAAATTATTACCCCATATACTATGGATCAAATTGATGAGTTAGCTAATGAGTTAAATACTTGGGCAATAATCATGTGTAAATCTAATGTTTTATTTGATAATCACTTACCATCTAATCCTTTGTTGTCTTTTTGGTCTAAGCGTCCTGTAGTTTTTCCAAAAATGACAAGAAAAACCCCTATCATGAATGCTCCAAATATATTCACTGATGGGTCAAATAATGGTACAGCAGCAGTAGTTACCCCTGATCAAACTTTTACATTTTTAGTACCCAAACAATCAGTTCAAAAGGTAGAGCTTAATGCAGTATTACAAGCCTTTTTAATGTTTAAAGATTCTGTATTTAATTTATTTTCTGATAGTCAGTATGTAGTTAATGCTATAGTATCTCTTGAAGATGCTGGTAGGATTTCCCCTTCTTCTACTGTTTTCTCTTTGTTTTCCACTATACAAAGTCTAATCTGGGACAGAAAAGATCCATTCTTTACAGGACATATTAGAGCACATACAGGATTGCCTGGAGCCCTTAGTTTGGGCAATGATTTAGCAGATAAAACTATACATGACATACATATTTTCTCTACACTAGAAGAAGCTACGAATTTTCATAAAAAATTCCATGTTAATGCTAATACTTTACAAAAGCGTTTTAAAATAACCAAGGAACAAGCCAGACATATAATAAAACAATGTCAAAATTGTGTGACCTTTTTACCACAAGTTAATCTTGGAGTCAATCCTAGAGGACTGATACCTAACCATATTTGGCAGATGGACGTCACACACTTACCAGAATTTGGAAAATTAAAATATTTACATGTTACAGTTGATACTTCTTCCGGATTTTTGATGGGCTCCCTTTATGCCGGAGAAAAAACTAAAGATGTTATAGCTCATTGCTTACAAAATTTTGCCACTGTGGGCGTTCCTAAACAGTTAAAAACTGATAACGGTCCTGGCTATACCTCTACCTCTTTTAAACAATTTTGCTCATCATTTGGTATTACTCATATAACAGGAATTCCATACAATCCACAGGGACAAGGCATAGTTGAAAGAGCTCATCAAACTATTAAAACGTACTTATTAAAGCAAAAAGAGGGAATTGGAAAGGGGTATATATCCCCCAAAGATCAACTTAAAAAAACACTTTTTACTCTAAACTTTTTAAATTTGGATTCATCAGGACTTAGTGCTGCGGAAAGGCATATGTATCCAAAAAATGTGCATAAGCCTAAAGTTCTTTGGAAAGATATTCTAACAGGACAATGGAAAGGTCCTGACCCAGTAATTGTCTGGAGTTGGGGCTCTGTTTGCGTGTTTCCACAGGGAGAACAGCAGCCGATTTGGATTCCAGAAAGACTAACTAAAACGATTTCTACAGATCGAAAAAAAGATGATTTGACTCAAATCCATAACAGCTGATATCCAGAACTCCAGCTTGGTCATTCTTACATCTGCAACAGTGATTAACCAGGATGCTTTTTTCAATATCTATTTTATTATTGCATTTTTCCACATCATAAGGTTCTATTTTTTTATTTTTTGAGCTCATACAAACCTAGGTTAATGTTTTTCTGATCAGTTTTAATTTTTGACTATGGAGTTTTTAAACATTGCAATGGAGATTTCACCTAGGTAAAGCTACAAGGCCTTTATTATTATCTTATGTGTTGTACGTTTGTTTGCACATTTGTGTTTTGTGTTATATGTCTGTGTGTGTGTATGTCCATATTTCATATATGAGGAGTGCTCATGAGAAAATAGATCCGAATTATTTTTTTTTATTATTCGCGTGATTTAAATGGCTTAATTTAAATTAGGTAAACAGCTGTTAAGGATTATTTTTAAAGGTGGTTAACAGATCTGCTTGTTTACTAATTTAAATCAGGTAAACAGCTGTTAAGGATTGTTTTTTAAGGAGGTTAACAGATCTGTTTGTTTACTTTCACCTTTCCTTTTCATTATATTTAATAATTCTTTTCAGGATAATGTCTTTTTAGCATCATTGCCAGAATTCCTATCTTCATCCCAATGAATATAACTCAACAAGTATGCTCAATCAAGGAGTCAACTTACTTTGGGAGGCAACGGACTTTGGGAGGAGACGGACAGATTGATCAATTCCTCCACTTTGAACTGCTTACAGAACTTGCCTAGACTATGTAACTACATTTAGTGCAGCAAATTGTGGTAATGCTGGCATATCTTTGCTGATGGTGTCACCAGTGATGCAATTTTTATTTCCTTGCCAGCACACCACATGTTAATTGTGGTAATGCTGGCATAACTTTGCTGATGGTGTCACCAATGATGCAATTTTTCCAAAGGAACTGTCAATTGGCTTGGTGTCATGGCATTTCTGTATCCTCCTCCCTTCTGCTAGTGATGGTCTAAATTTGGGGGCCAATGGCTATATGCTGGACCGGTAGTCAGTGACGGGTATGATCCAATTGCAGTGGTATCAACCTAAGACAGAAGGCTGACGCCTAAAGGTAAGTTGCCTAAAGGTCAGTTTTCCGATGACGGGTAAGAACCATATGTTAAATTGGACAACCTACCAGGCACGGTCCTTAAGCCACATTAACCTCACTCCCCCACTGGCACCAAGGCCAAATTTGGGGGCCAACAGAGGTGAGGCAAAGAACCTCACCCCCCCACTGGTGCATAGACCTATCCACAAGTATGGCTGTATGCTGGACCGGTAGTCAGTGACGGGTATGATCCAGTTGCAGTGGTATCAACCTAAGACAGGAGGCTGACGCCTAAAGGTCAGTTTTCCAATGACGGGTAAGAGCCATATGTTGAACTGGACAACCTACCAGGCACGGTCCTTAAGCCACATTACTTGTTGTTTAATTAATCAGAAGCGGGGAGATGCTGGGAGCCATCAGCCAAGTAGGTATGACAATTTCCTTGCCAGCTTACTCCCATGCTGTCTAGTGGGAGTACTTCTGAAAGGTGACCTTGCTCAAGGACCAGGGCAGGATCCGTGTTTAGGGTGTTCCCCCTTTAGAATAGGGCAGTTTAGCATAATAGGAGATTAGGGTGTTCCCCCTTTAGAATAGGGCAGTTTAGCATAATAGGAGATTAGGGTGTTCCCCCTTTAGAATAGGGCATATCCTGCTGCTGAGTTCCTCTTGAGTTCTTAGGGTCAGACAATATATTTTGGGAGACAGAAGCCCATGTGGAGTGGATTTGGGCAGAGAGTGGATTTGGGAGAGAGTGGATTTGGGCAGAGAACGTGGATTCCCCCAGAGCGTGTTTGTAGACGGCCGGTGTGATTTCCGGAATAAAGAATTGCTGTTTGAATCTACAAGCTGTGTGGAGACTCGTGATTTGTGCCCAGCCAGAGACTGCGACTGCGGCAATTTACTAAGCCCTAACACTATTTTTGTCCCATATATGTGTTATGCTTAGCAACTCTTAAGATACCATTTTACTTGGGCAGATATAAAATTTTATTGAAATTTAACCATTAGAATAAATATAGTTTAATGCTGAAGATAAGTTTTCCAAACTCATAGGTTTCATATTTTATATTTTATGTTCTAATTTGATAAAATGAAAATAATTAAAGAGTACATAAAGTTTTGCATCATAAAAATATTTTTCTGTTCAGCAAATGACTTCTCTATTTACTTCCATAATAATGTCACACAGTTATGTCACAACTTTAAGCTTTGTAATTTTGGTGACAAGTATCTGTAAGTGTATTAAAGTGGGAACTTTTAATTAAAGTCATTTCTAGTAGATAGAATAGGAAATAAAAAGCTTTAAAAATAGGGAAACATGAATTGCTAGATTGTAAAGAGAACATATCCATTTCTATAGATTGACGTCTTTGTAAAATTTCCATTTTCTAAAAAGCTTTACACCCAAACATTTACTTCAAAGCAAAAATAAAGTTATTATATAAATTTAGCCAAAATCTCGAAGTATAGTTCTATATTAAAATTGAGAGTGCACAGTTCACTTGACTTTTATTTCATCATCCTTTGAACATTTAATATTGTTTGTTGCCTTTGAGCCAAAATTATGGAAAAAAACCCAAAATAATAAATATAACATATACCCTTAAGGTAATATCCCATTATTACCAACAATGATAGCTTTCTGTCAACATTGAACTATGCTATCAATTGAAATCTTTCCTCAAGATCTCTATATCTGGTCCATGAAGTATTTCTTGAACCACAGATCAGTTTTTACATATACATAGTTTTTTTTAGATCACTAATTTTTATAAATTTTAGGTGTTTTTTCACAGTAAAAGATCAACAAAATGAGTATTTTGTAGTTCTTTCTATTTTTTGGGCATGCAATTTAAGCATGGTCACAAAAATTATGAAAAGCTGTATATCTCTGGGTCAAATTTCAGATTTTATTATATAAGTACAACATGTATAACACTCAAATATTGGATAATATTGCTAGGATAAAACAAGAACATATGTCATCATTATATTTTGTGTTTTTTAATGAAATAATTTCCTCATAACTTTCTATAATTTTGAAAAGATTTTATAACCTTGGCGCTAATATATAATTTACTTCTCTTCCTAACAAGTACAAATAACCAAGTTTTTCCATATTCAAAATTTACATTCATTGAGTCATAAAACACAACTTCACCTTTTTAAAATATTTTGAATTCATAAATTTATGTATTGTGAAATGTTATTTTAGAAGACATAGGCTAAATTTACTCAAAATAGCAAGTGTATATCTTTGTGATAAACCTCTTAAGCAAAAAAACCTAGAATCTTTAAAATGATATTAATAACTTTTGTTTCATGAATTAATATTGCATGTTAAGTGTTAATACTGACACAATTTGTGAAATATGGTTCTAAGGCGAATATATGATATAGAAAATATATTTTTAAAGAAATACTAAATTGCAGTCAGATAACAAAGACTCTGAATATTTGAATCATAAGCAACTTTTTCCAGGTGTCTAACAACTGATCCTGATGGAATATCTAACCTAGGCAGATCCCTGCAATAACACAGGACTTTCTTTATTTCTTGCTCTCAGTCAAAGGCTGGTGTGTATTCTCAGGAGAGGAGGACTGCACAAATTTTCACAATTCTAGCTCCACATGATAGAGTTACTAATTTAGATAAGAGAAGTTGTGAGGTCTGATCTTTGTATCTCTACCAAGAAAATAAACCCTTCCCCTGGTGAGACAAGCTAACAGCAATCAGCCCCAGTCTCTATCCCATCAAAAGGCAGTTCCCATGCAAAGGGAGATAAACCGGGAAGAACAGGGGAACAGTTCTAACCCACCACTGTGCTTACAAAGCCAGTGTATCATTGCATGAGAAGTGGGTTATGTCTCCATTAGCAGATCATGCAGCGGTATCATGATCTTGCCCAGTAAGAAAGTAAAGATGTATTATGGTCTTTATTTTTGTGCCCCTTCCCAAATCAAATGTTGAAGTTCTAACCCTCAATTTGACTTTATTTGAAGATAGGCTTGTGAGGAGGTGATAAACAATTAAATTAGGTCATAAGCATAGGGACCTAATATGATCAGGCCTTTATAAGACGTAAATTCATCAGAGTGCCTGCTTTTTTCCTCTCCTTGTTATGTGAGGAAAGGTAAGAAGACAACTTTATGAAAAATAAGAAGGGAGCCCTTGCCAGATTCTGAATTGGATATTGCCTTGAGCTTGGATTTTCCAGCATCAGAAGAGATACATTATTTCCAATGTTCAAATTTCAACAAAAATGTCAGGAAACAGGAAAAATGGGGTAAATTCATGAAATAATATAAAATTAAGTATTAATTTAATGAAAGAATGTAAAAGAAACTGAAGGGATCAAGATGGTAGACTTAGTAGACAAAAATTTCATAGCAGTTATTATAAACACACTCAAAGAACTAGAAGAAACAATCCTGTAAGTAAAGTATAATGATAATATCTCCTGTGTGGAAAATACAAAGATTCAACTAATCTTCAAAAATTATGATTCTGGAATTGAAAAGAACAATGTATGAAATAAAAAAAAATTATTGCAGGGTCTCAGTGGATTTAAACTGGTAAAAGATTCAGCATATTTGAATACTGACCAACTAAGAATATAAATTTTTGAATAATGAAAAGAAAAAGAAGAATAGGTAGGACACTCTTTAGTGTACCAATATATGCAGCCAGAATGTATCAGGGCTTAGGATAGAGTAGAAAAATATTCAATGAAGTAATGACTGGAAATTATCAAATGTGATAAAATAGACTAAGCCAGCATCAGAAGAGAAACATTATTTCCAATGTTCATAGGTCATCAGACTTCAAGAAGAATAATTGAAAGGAAATATATTCAGGATATATATCCAGGCATATAATAGTAAAAATGTCTAAGAAAACAGATAATGAAAACAACTCCATTAGAATAGAGGAAAAAGATGGAAAGGGAGAGAGGAGGGGAAGACATGGGGAAGTACAGGGGAACAAAATCTATCAAATATGCTGTGTCCATATATGAATATCCCACAATGAATTCTGATAATATACATTTATATAATTATAACACACTAATTAAAATAATAAAAACAATGATAAAAAGGAGATCAGTAAATTAGGGCAAATGATTCAGGGGAAGTGGGAGGGAAGACAAAGCTAAATTAAAGGAGAATGAGAGCTGGGTGCAGTGGTGCATGCCTGTAATCCCAGCCGCTTGGGAAACTGAGAGGAGGATTGGGAGTTCAAAGCCAGCCTCAGTAAGAGTGAGGCACTACGCAACTCAGTGAGACACTGTCTCTAAATAAAATACAAAATAGCTCTGGGGAAGTGCCCCTGAATTCAATCCCTGGTACCAAAAATAAATAAATAAATAAAAAAGTGGGCAAGAGATTGATCAAATTAGGTTCTGTGCATGTACAAATGTGGCAGAATGAATCACATTGTCATATATAACCATAATATACCAATAAAAATAACCTGAAAGAAGAGGAAAACAATTCAAAAAAATAAAAGGGAATCCAAAAAAAAAAAAAGTTCTCAACCAAAAATATTACTGCAAATTAAACTACCTTTCCAAATGTATGGTAATATAAAGATTTCCCACATAGTCAAATCAAAGTGGAAGTTTGTTGTTGTTGTTTTAATTCCTGTTGTTTTTTTACCCTAGGAATCACACCTTAGACGAACTACTAAAGGCATTATTCTAAGCTAAACAAAAGTGACCCCAAACAATAATTCAAATTCACATGAAAAACAAGGAATACCATAACCTTATTTGTAGAAATAAAAATAAAATGTGGTAACATGTTTCTTGTTTAATTATATTAATTGATTTAAAAACAGTAGTCAAAAAATGTGCATGTAATTTTACCAATGGGTGTCTTAGTCTATTCAAGCTGTTAAAACAAAGCACCTGAAACTGACTAATTAAAAAAAAAACACATAAATTTATTTCCTCATAGTTCTGAAAGCTGAGAAGTCCAAGAGTAGAAAGGAGTGCCCAAGGCCTCTGCCTCTGAGGTGGTCTCCAGAGCTGCACCCTCTGGAGGGAAGAGTACTCTGAAGGAGGGAACTCAGGGCAAAGGGGCTGAGCCAGGTACTTGCACCAATTTTCCAAGACATCAATCCACTTTATTGGTGGTGCCCTAATGATTTAATCACTTCCTAAAAGACTCCACTTCTTTTTATACCAAGTCTCAACTTCAATTTTAGAGAGCACAGATTTAAACCACAGAAATGAGCATATAACCCACAGGGAAAAAAAGTGATCTATTTTAGTAGAACACAGGAGATGAGTAAGGGCAAATGTGAAAAAGAAGGAAGAAAATTAAACTAAATGATAACCTGAATACACAAAAAAATCTAAGACACCTAGAAATAATAAATAAAATGTTAGTATAACAAAAATCTATAAGTACACTTGAATTTCCTCTTTTGGTTCTTTTAAAAGATATAAAATTCTATGAAGAAATAATTACAAATTGTATTACTGGCTTTATTATATATATATGTTTGTGTATATATATAAAACATATATAGGTAAAATATTTGTGTTAATATTAGCACAAAAGTGAAGAATAGAACTATATTGAAAAAAATATTTCTATTATCACACTGGAATTGATTTATTATAATTAGGAAAGAAATTCTGTTGTTAGGATTTAAAAGATAAGTTATAAAATAACCACCAAATCATAAGTCCAAAATATAATAAAATAATTAAAGGAATTTAAATGTTATTACAAAAGTAACTCAATTAATACAAAATTGAAAAGAAAATTGAAATAGAGGAACAAACAGCCATGAGACAAAAACAAAAATGTAAACTGAAAGACACATTCAATTACATAAAAATAACATTAAATATTTAAACAATTCAATTAGAAGGCAGAGATTTTAAAACTAGATTCAAAAACAAGATATAACTATGTGCTATCTAAAAGAGAGAAACAGCTTGGAAAATAAAGGATGTAGAAAGTTGTGTCAAGGGGAAATTACCTATGAAAAATTTGATGTGGCTCTTCTAATATCAGACAAATACATTTTTTAAACAGATATGTTATGATGGTAAATAGGTAGATTTTATAATTATAAACATGTCAATAAGTCAAAATGCATAAATTTAGGATACTATGCGTTCTTATTAAATGACTTTGACATACATGATGCAAAACCTAACAGAACTGAAGTAAAAAATGTGAAATTTTATAATTCATATTGAGAGATTTCAATAACTTAAATACTTACATGGTTGACTCTTGATACTAATTATTGGAACAAAATTTTCAGATAGATCAGATTACCACTACAGGAAACCATATTGATTCAGAAGTTATTTTTTCATTATAAATTTATGACATAAAGCACACCTATTAGCTTCAAACAGCTATGAAATGAAAAACATTCTCATCATTATAGAACTGATATTAAACCGAAAGTGAATTTCCAGAATTTATAATTCTCAGACTTAGGATTTCTTATAATGTAACATCAACAATGGGATAGAATAAGAGAAAACAAAAATATGGTAGTAAAGAATTGTCAAGCAGTACCCTGAGTATAAGTTACCAACTTTGGTTTTATTAGTTAGAAATAAAATAATGGAAGGTAGTGTAAATGTAAAAAAAATATTGTTTAGAAAAGATCTGAGTTTCATATAATTTCAGCTAGTAATTCCCAAATGTGTACTAAATATCTCATTGCATTAACAGTTTCTACAGCTTTGAATAAATCAGGATTATATAGAAAAGCACAAAATAGAGTCATTAAAATAATTACATGATCATGTGACATGGTGGCACACACCTATAATCCCAGTGACTCAAGAGGCTGAGGCAGTAGAGTCACAAGTTCAAAATAGCCTCCACAGCTTAGTGAGGCCTTAAGCAACTTAGTGAGACCCTCTCTCCAAATCAAAGAATAAATAAATAAATAATAAAAAGGGCTAGGAATGTGGTTCATTGTGTGAAGCCATTTGTGAAATACATGAGTATCTTCTTGGCATGAAGCCAGGGAGATTTAGGTTTGGCCTTGGGAAATATCCATGGCTCCCCTATGGCAATAGATTTCCCAATGCATATGACCTTGATCTCCACTCTGCTGGGAAGATTCCCCATAGTAGCTCTGGGGATGGGAATGACCTATTAGAAACCTAACAGCCCACATTTAACTTTTTTTGGTGAAGAACATTCTACAGAAGGTCTTTGATGTTTCCTGATTATAAGTAAAACAGGCACGGGTTCCATTTGCTTGCCCGTTCTGCCCCCGGATCCCCGCTTTTGAAACTACTTTTTGTGTTCTGTGGTATTTCTTTGTCCTTCTATTTTCCTTAGCTTTTATTTCTCACCAAGGGGAACCCAATTTCCACTGTTGTGCAGGATAAGGGAGAGAGTTCAGTGGTTAAGCACCTTTGGTTTCAATTTCTGGTACAATTTTAATAACAATAATAAATATTATTATTATAATAAAAAAGTGCAAAATATGTAGTAAGAATAAGAAGGTGATATCAGATTATTAAATTATAAAATAATAATGGTAGAATTGTTATACTCGTATTCGGGACCCCCAAAAGACCACCAGAGACCAAGATCGATGTAAGCAGCAAAGAGGTGTTTATTGTGAGCTAGCTCGGTCCTCCGTGTGCACACAGCAACTAGTGACCTGGTGACCCTGAGAGGCCCTGAGCCCAGGGTTTGCAGCAGTTTTATACATTCTTTAGAGAAGGCAGGGCACCCACATACATCATAGCATCTCTTAGCAAATCATCACACAACAATCAAACAACAACTCTAAAACATGATGAGCATACCAAGTGGCAGGAAAGAATCTGGAAAGAATTATTGGTTAGTTTAGGGGTTGATGCACTTAAAATTGATTGATTTAAACCATGAGGATGTCACAAGGGGGGTACCTGCCAAGCTGCAGGGCTTCTAGTTTAGATATTGGTCAACACACCTAGGTAGGGGCCATCTGGAATTTCAGATATTTCGATATCTTGGCCTATCTTAGGTGATCACCATCTGAAGCTTTTCTGAGAACTGTTTCCACAGAGCTTTTCTGAGGTATTTTCCTGAGTTAAGGACTTCAGTAGGTCAGAGGTTAAGTTTCAGAGCAAAATGAGGTCCCAAGTAAAATGAGGTTGCTTAGGTCTTTCAGAATATTTTCTCTTTATAAAAGTTGAAACTATATGCAAACCTGAGATTGTGGATCTGTGCATGGTTAGTATTGATGTTATTATTGCTTTTGCTCTAAGGGAAAAAAAAATAGCAGCTGCAGCAGCAACTATAGTAAAAAAAGAAACCTAAAAAAATGAACACATTTTGTTGAAAAAATAATGCTGTCAGCTGGTACGTTATACCACCAGCATTTGCATATTTCCTTTTTTCCTCCCTAAATTTTCTGGTGCTTGAACTTGTTCAACAAAGTGAGACTCTGCGACTAGAACAGCATCATTTCACCCAACTCTGTGTCTTCCTTTTTTGACATAAGGCCCTCAGTCTAATAAAGCAAACTTCAGAAAATAGCATTTCTCAAAAAAAAAAAAGAAAGAAAGAAACAAAGAAAGAAAGAAAAAAGAAAAAGAAAAGAAAGACAATTATTTGAGGGACTTTTCTCAGTTTGCCCAAGTACCATGCAGGATGCATAGAAGGGTTTCATTTCACAGAATGGAAATATTAAAACTTTGGAATTCAATTTCTGTGTATCCCTGCTGAAGAAATTCTTTGCCTCTAGGTGATGCTTATAACTTCTTTCAAATAGTCCTCTATACTCATATGGATATTGATCCTGAACATTGGGGCTGGTGGATTAGTGAAGAAGACTCTGAAATTAACTCTTCAACTTCCATCTTGTTTGTTTCTTACTATGTATAAATGGAAGGAGACAAACATATTTCTTTGTTCTATTTTTTCATTTCCTTCTCTTTCTCCTTCTTCAGATTGAAAATTTCTTCTATTTCATATTTTCTTGTCTCTGCCCTGAAAGGTGAGTTTCAGATGGACAGCAAGCTAGTAGCAATGGCTGTCTTTGTACATTTTAAAGAAACTCTGTGGTACTGAGTAGACCTCACTCTTGATCAGAGAATTTTAATATTAAGTTGATATTTACAACATATTAACACTGTAAAGCAACTACTTTAACATAATCCTGAAGTACTCTGCTGCATTTTCTAAACCAAACTGTATATCTGTATATAAGTATTTCCATGAGGAATTCAGGAGGTTGAGGCAGGAGGATCAGAAGTTCAAAAGTTCAAAGATAGCCTCAGAAACTGAGCTATGTCTTGGTCAACTGAAAATGACCTTGTTTTGAAAAATAAATAAATAAATAAACAGACAAATAAATAAATAAATAAATAAATAGCGTTCAGGTTACAGCCCAGTGATAAAGTACTCATGGTTTCAATCCCCAGTACTAATAAATTAACAAATAAATAAAATTCACATGGACATGAGAGAGGGGACTCAATGTCAAGTTTATTTTTAAATAAGTCATATTTTTAAAATATTTCAAAGAAATACAGGATCTTGACAAGTTTTTAATTCTCTTCAAGTTTTGTTTTCTCATCAGTAAAATATAAAAAAAGACTTACATTTTCCCAGTACTTTAATCAAAATTTTAATATTTTTAAGAAGGGCATTATAAGTTTCCAAATCACTTTAAGAAAAATTCTCATTTTCTTTAAACTTCTCACTAAAGTAGAAAGTTTCCTCTTAAGCATGCTTAAACATTCACTGTCATTTTATTTGGAGAAACCACCAGTAATTAGTTCAGATTTGGAATTCATTGTCACAGCTTGTACTTTCTAAGCTCTTACCCATATGAACTGCACTCATTTCCTTTGCACAGCTTGACCTTTTCTAATTAATGCACAGGATTGCTTAACTGCAACTTGCATTGATGTGCTGTGCCTATCAGGAACTGAAAAAGTTCTAGGTCTGTAAGTTTCCATTGCACTTGCATTGAAAAAAATGGATCTTTAAAGTTTTAGTTTGTTGGAGAGTCCTCAATTTATTTTGGTTTATGATTTCCTGTTTTCAGAAGTGAATAAGATCTATTCTGTTTCTCAACACTTTTGTTTTCTTAAATCAATATAAGTGATTTTGTTATTTAAAATTAGTCTTGGGGCAGGGGATGTGGCTCAAGTGGTAGCGTGCTCTCCTGGCATGTGTGCGGCCCGGGTTCGATCCTCAGCACCACATACAAAGAGTTGTGTCTGCTGAAAACCAAAAACATAAAAAATAAATATCAAAAAGAACAGAATAGAGTTTAAAAAAAATAAATAAAAATAAAATTAGTCTTCCCAAACTGTGGATGCAATCATTGTTTGCAAACAGATCAGAATAATGGATTTTTTAAAAATTTAAGCTGAAATGATTAAAAATTATTGAGATCTTATGAAATAATAGAAAATAATGATTTAAAGCAACGTGCAAGCAATATACTTTCTTTTTTCCTTCTTCTTTTTATTATCCTAAGTCTAGAACACTTCTTATCTCTTATGAGGTCTCCACATTGTCACAAAAGATAAGATAGAAAATGATGGAAAGCTCAAAAACACATTGTCAATTATAACCACTGCATAAATTCAGGCATTTGGGGTCAGTTCACAAGCTACTTTTGTGGCAAGCTCCTAAAGCAACTAGAAAAAATAAACTGAAACCCTTTCACATGGTGTGGCTGGTATTTCCATCAAGGCCTTTTGGCATCCCTCTAGAGTTCACATCAAATTAATTAAGAACATAAAATAAGCAGAACTCAAAAAGTTGGCAAGTACCTTTTTTCCCCCCTCCATTCTCACATTACTAATCACAATTACAATGAATGACCCAAGAAAATGTATCAATGTTAACCTATAACTTCCATTATTTTCTGGCATATCCAAGTATGTACTTTCAATTTAAGAAACAATTTAATGAATTAATCTCTCTTAAGGGGGAAAAAGCTTCAGGTTGTAATACTAAGTTGTTGAAGGCTGACACTTAACTTGCCCTTTCCTTAGAAAAATATCCAAAGCTAGGAGAGCAATGCCCTGAGAGTCAGTAAGGTAATTGCTTTCTGTTTTAGATGAACTCAGCAAATTTGAGAACAGGAACATTAGTACCATAAATCTTCGAAGAGCAGGAAGCTAAAATTTCTATACAATATCTGATCCATTTCCAATGAAAGAAAATGATAATGGCTCCTTGGTTGGAGGAATAAGTGCAAAACCGACATATTTTGTATTTGAATTGTTTAATGTTTCCCCATATCTTAAGAATTCTAAGTAGAAAAGAAAGATGTAAAATCATATTTTAAAAGTACTGTTTTTAACAAATATTACAGTCATACATATACATTCATTCTGCATGCCCTATGTATGATATTAATGATATTCACTTTAATACATTTTTATTTAATTTTACTTAACATGGCTCTCAAAAAGTTGTCTAGGCTGTCCACAAACACACAGGATCAAGTTATTGTCCCCTTTGAGTGTCCCAAGTAGTTGGGCCTTTAAATGTTCAATTTAATTACTACATTTTAATTTAAAGTTAAATAAAATGTTATTCTAATTAGCATAATTTCCTTGGAACTACCACTCTTTAAAAACCATCCCTAGGGCTTTGGGACATCCTCTGGGCTGACTCTAGTTTCCAACCAGCTTGTCCACTACAATAACCCTGAAATTGCTGCCATAACACATTTGCTAGCTCACACTTTCTGTGACATGACTACCCCTCAGAGGCTGCCTGAAGGTACTTATGAGAAATCACTACTAATGATGTCCCCTGTGAAATTCCAGTCCCATCACAAGGTGCACCTTCTAAACATTCTCATAGCTGACATGCTCAGGTGACAGAGGGTGCTAGCCTGCACGTGGTGCCACTAGATAGACCTATCCACAGCTCCTTGTGACAAATTGTCACTTAGGTTTCTAAGGAACAAGGCTTATTTTCTTTGCCTCCCAAATCAGGTTTAGCAAAGCTTTGGAGTTTTTGTTTTGAATCTTTGAGTATAGTGTCAACTAAGAAAAAACAAACTGAAAATACTCCCCTTCCAAAAGAAAAATTAAAAAATATAAGAAAGGTTAATTTGCTAACTAAGCCAGAAACTATGAACATCTAGGTTCTTTCTATATATTTGTTTTTGTCTCCTAATATTCACCCAAGACAATTATTTTTTGAAATTAAAATACCATAATCAGACTTAGAACATAATCTGACAAATATCAATATTACTATTACAAAGCAGTAACAGAAATATTAATATTTACATTAAAGATAACTTGTGCTCCATCTAAACCAATAAACCTGTACTTGCTTTGAATTTACATTAAAAGTGGCCATTTTTGGTGATTGTGTTTTTCTGAAGTAAAGAAATATTTTTTTCTAAATCAGAAGAAAGAGAATAGTGAGAGGATAGTCTGAAAGAAGATAAAAGAGAACATAAGTTAAAGCAGTCTTCCCTGATTTATGGAAGTATGTGCATCTCTGTGAAATTTTAAGTAACCTACAAACCTTTTACTTTAATACATCACATGTATTAAAATAAAATATCTATTACAACATGATTGCATATTGATATTGTAAAGATTTGTGAAAATATGAGAGGTTTACAACTATTTATAATTACCATGTCTCATATTATCATTTGTCACTAAAAATGTTGGTGTTGCAAAATGCGGAGGACACACTTGTAATCCCAGTGGCTAGGATGGCCAAGAGACAGGAAGATCGTGAATTCAAAGCCAGCCTCAAAAAATTAGTGAGTCCCTCAGCAAATCAGGTAGACCGTATCTCTGAATAAAATATAAAAAGTGCTAGGGATGTGGTTAAGGGGCTCTGAATTCAGTTCCCTGCCCTCCCCAAACAACAACAGCAACAAACCCTAAGTGTCAGTGCTCTGAACCTGAGTTCACATTTATACTGTGCAAATACTAACACTGGCATTCTTTGCAAGTTTTTTTTCCCCTGTATTGAGGAGATTGAACTCATCCTCTGTCACACACTAGGCAATTGCTGTATTTCTGAGCTACATACTCAGCCTCATTCATTGGACTTCCAATATTTCATCTAAGAATAGTTATAGTAAAATACTTCAAAGGATTTTTGCTTAGCTGATCGACAGAAAAAACACTTTCAGCGAATGAGTGAAATTATGAATATGATAGAATTGTGTGCATAGGCCAGTGAATGAAGCTAATAGTGGACTTAGTACTTGGTAGAGTGAGTTTTAATGACTATCTTTGTGATTTTAATTCTCATCTCTGGTTTTTCTGCAAAATACCTCTGGTAAACCCGAATTTTTGCTCTATCATTACAGAATAGTGAAATTGAAGGTAGAGTGTACACAGACAATTCTTGAAGTGCCCAAAGAATTCCATTCACTTATGTATTCCTTTTTCACATAGCTGCCTAGCTGATGTCATTTCTGATAGGTTAAGCGACCATCTAGCACTCACTTGGCCTTGTTTCACATGGATATGTGTTTATGTTATAAGTCACGTGGGGCATGGCAGCCGTGTCCCCATATCCTTCAGAGACACAATCTTCCTTCTCTACAGCGATGAGTACATGTTCCTCTGTCTTGAGTTTCAAAACAATTTCTCCATGTATGTTTTTAAAATCCTCACTTCCCCCTTGTATTTTTCTTCTTCTCATTTGCCTGCACAACCTGATTTTTTATTTAAATCCTTAACCTGATCAGGCAGCCACCTCTCTTAGGTTCCTTAATAATAGTGATCTGCCACTGTGAGGTCTACATAGGAAACCCAACATCCCAAAGAGCCTCTGCTGGTCTAGCAGAGCAGCTAGAGCTTCTTTTAGTGTTTCTCCACTTGTTCTGTCTTCTCAAATAAATTAAATGAGGCTGCTGATAATACAGAGCCCTCCCTGCTCAGCTATTCAGTTGGGAAACTATCCTGCAATCAAGAATCAAACCAGGTGAAATAAGAATGACCTTTTTTGTTTGTCTAATAGCTTCTCAGGAGACATAATTAGTAAAAGCTTTGATAATGCAGAATAGAGCAAACTATTGGGATGTAAATAGGCAGAAAAATTGCTACATTTTCCTAGAGATCTTCAACTACATCCACAGCAGCCAATTCTTCTGTGAATTTCTTCAGTATCATTTTGGTGTGGCTTATTATGAATTTGTACAAAATTAGAAATTTCTCAAGGAGACCTATGCTTTAAATTGTCTATTGCTTGAAGCTTAAAATCTGAACTCCAAAAGCCTGTTTTAATGTGTACTTCTTCATGTTCGTTCCTTTTTCTTAAATAGGTGCAATATATGAGGAGCAGTAGTGCTCAGAATTGTATGAGGAATATTGCTATCATAGCTAAGATATTAAAGGAGTTAACATCTTATTGCTATTTTTCCAACCATAGAAGACGATCCATACCTTTAAAATTTATAGTCAACTTTGCATTTTAAAGCAAGAACCATATAATATTTTTATTTCATAACTTCATGTGATCAAGCCAGGTTGAACGTGATTACTTTGTTGACTTTCAAGTTAATGTAATTTCAAGTAATTATTTCTGATGTAGACCATTGATTTATTTTTCAGTCTTATAAAATTCATATTTGAAAAATGCTGCTGCTTGTCAGTTATTTTGTCATGTATGATCCAAATTACTATAGGGTACTTCTTTTGCATGTTTAGAGGTTTTTTTTGTTTGTTAGTTTGTTTGCTTGTTTTGCTTTTGTTTTCTGTTTATTTGTTGGTTTTCATTTGGTGCCAAGTATTAAACCAAGAAGCACTTGGCCAATAAGCCACATTGCCAGTCCTTTTTAATTTGTTTATTTTGGGACAGGATCATGCAGAGTTGCTTAGGACCTCACTAGGTTGCTTTTAAAAGATGATGCTTGCTTTTAACTTGAAATTCTCCTGCCTCAACCTCCCAAGGTACTGGGATTACAAGTCTGCACTACATCCCAGCTACATATACAGATTTAATATAAGAATTGAATTCTTACTCTGCCATTCCTTTCATACTAGATCGCTTAATTTTAAATTGCTATAAATATTTCCCTGTGTCTAGGCCTGGGTATGTGGGTCGGAGTCATTCTTACTCTTTATGGGTATATAAGAAAGGGGGAACAGAAGATAGTAGGGGGACTAATTAAGAGAACATTAATTCTGCAGTATAATGTTTCAATTTTTCTTATTTGTTATATGCATTATTACAGTTTATTTTGCAGACAATAAAGGGTCAGAACTCCACAGTCAGGATAAACAGGGTATATTAGTGGTTAGCATAATGCAAAGATTCTCAAATACAATAACAAAAATTTACAAGAATTTTTGTGTTCCGAAAACAAGAAATTAATTGAGAGGTGATCAGATGATCTCCAGGAAGATCGGTAGGCCTCTATGAGCAACCAATATGGAGAGCTGTATGGAGATTTCTAAGAAAACTTAGAATTAAACCACCATTTGACCCAGTCATCCCACCCCTAGGTTTATACCCAAAGGACTTAAAATCAGCATACTATGGTGACACAACTGCATCAATGTTTGTAGAAGCTTAATTCACAAAAGCTAAACAATGAACCAACCTAAGTGACCTTCAACAAATGAATGAATAAAGAAATTACTGTATAGATACATAATGGAAAATTATTCAGCCTTAAAAAAGAAAAAAATAATGGTATTTGCCTAATTATGGATGAAAGTAGAGATAATTATGCTAAGAGAAATAAGCAAATCCCAAAGAACCAAAGGCCAAATATTTTCTCTGAATCTCTTGACACGCATATGCTAATTTACAATAAGGGTGGGGAAGAATAAAGGTATTTTGGATTAGACCGAAGAAAGTGCAGGAAGGGTATAGGGGTAGGAATGATAGTAGAATGAATCGGACATTATTACTTTATGTACATATATGATTACATGACCTATGTAACTCTGAATTATATACATGCAGACAGATGAGAATTTATAATCTATTTATGTATAATGTGTCAAAATGCATTCTACTGTCATGTATAGCTAATTAGAGCAAATATAAAATATTTAAATTAAAAAAACTTGCTATGTAATTAAAAAAATGATAGACCTCTAGGAAGCACATTTATTCCTTACACTAGAATTCTTAGGGAGATATATGACAGACACAGAGCAAAAGTGGAGCAATGTCAATGATTTCATAGATTCTTTTGCCAATGGAAATAAACCATAGATCAGTTGCATATACAGAAGCTCTTTTTAGGGCTGAGGTTGTGGCTCATTGGTAGCATGCTTGCCTAGCATGTGTGAGGCACTGGGTTCGATTCTCAGCATCACATATAAACAAATAAATAAATAAAGGTCCATAATTAACTAATAAAAATTTAAAAAAAGAAGTTCTTTTTAGGAAACAAGGCAATTACGAGAATCATAAGGTCTCATAAGTAATAATATCATATTTAACTAGAAAAAGTTTGAATGGGATTTAACTAGACAATATTCAAATAAATTACAGTGTATGGAGGACCATGCAGCTTTAGATAATAATTTGTCTATAACATTATCACATGTGGATAATGATGCAGCAATAGACACCAATGTTTAGTCATCTCCATTGACAGAAGCAAATGTGTATGATAGTTTCTGTCAGTGGCGAAACCAAAGACAATGACACTTGATATATATAATTAAGTTTTTGCAAAATTATAATATGGAGAGAAAAGAAAAAGAGAAATAAATGTGTGACAAAATAAATTTTTCCCTGAAGTTGATTTTTTTTTTCAGTGAGAAAGGAGAAGAAACC
This sequence comes from Callospermophilus lateralis, assembly GCF_048772815.1. Lineage (NCBI taxonomy): Eukaryota > Metazoa > Chordata > Mammalia > Rodentia > Sciuridae > Callospermophilus > Callospermophilus lateralis. The sequence goes on from NC_135315.1 coordinate 106,534,460, forward strand.
CAACAACTTGTTTCTAAGGTGTATGTAAACAGATTTTCTAGTCCAAATTAATAATATTTGGTTTCTGAAATTTTAATACAATTAGGTGAAGTGTGAAAAATCAGTTACCTTCCCTATTTTTATTATTTTTTAACTTTATTCATGGTCTTTTTAATACAGAATATTTCAAGTTGACTATAGTAAATCTGACAAACTTTATTCTCATCTTAGATTTTCTTTTTAATGTCTTCAAGTTATTTCAAGCATGAGTGTTTTACAACTGAATTTGTTTTGGCATAACTAAAGACAAGTACCTATTATTTGACTAAAAACAATTGTATTATATCTGTACACTTTGAATTCCAGTGACATTATTATAGATGTCTTTTCATAATAAACCCACTTTCAAACTTAAACACTACATCTCCTACTGACTGTATTTTCCTCAATATATACCACAGATTTAAATGTTGAAAGAATTTAAATAACCATTGAAATTTAAACAGTGCATAATCTTATGAGAGGCAATTTTTAGAGTATCAGAAATCATTTTGTATGTAATTTAAACATTTACAAAAACAATCATTCTCTACCAGGACTAGTGCTGCTGGTCTGTAATCTCAGCAACTTGAGGGGCAGAGGCACAAGGATTCCAGTTCAAAGCCAACCTTAGCATGTTATCCAGGCCCTAAGCAACATAGTGAGACTCTGTCTAAAAAGAATTATTAAAAAAAAAAAAAAGATCTGGGGATGTGGTTCAGTAGTTAAGTCCCCCTGAGTTCTATCTTCAGTAACTACCACATCTTAAAAAACTTATTCATCTTCAGTAAAGAACGTGTGTGTGTGTGTGTGTGTGTGTGTGTGTGTGTGTAGAAGCAATTTTGTTAAATAGGTTAAGAACTAAGTAGAAAATTTAAGAGATTTTTCTGGTGAAGGATGTATCCTCAGTGCTTTTGATTACTCACTCAGAGGATTATTAGTGAATCTGAAAGGGTTACAAAATTGAATCTAAAATTATCTTTTATATTCTCTGCATGGACTTGTAATTTATATTTTATTATGCATTAAAATTAATAATAGTACATTTTAGACATTTGTTACAATTGAGTTAATATAATTATGTTAACAAATGCTACCCACCACAGTCCTCCAACTCCCATCACCTGATAAAATATTAACTGGTGTTTAAAATTTTGAGTGTGTGTGTGTGTGTGTGTGTGTGTATTCTAAAGTTTAATTTTAAGTTGTAAAGCCATGCATGATGTTCTTCCCTTGTGTTGAAAATACAATCAATTTTGCCAGTTCCCGTTCAGATGAATTAGTTCTTCATAAGCTTTGATGGGAAATTCACTTAGCAGATTAATCTAACTTCAGACCATTACACATAATGGTGGTCCAATTAATTCACTAAAACTTTGACCACACTCTGGATAGTAAACCAAGGAAAAATTAATTAACTTGGTGCTGTGTATCACATTACATACAGAAGTGAATCATATAAGTATAAATTATGCAAATTCTTTCTTTTTTTAAAGTAGTAGCAAGTATCTAATGGAAATTAGTCATTGTAAATTTCATAATTATTAGAGATTTTATTTTACACAAATTCTGTTATAAAAACATAAAATAACTATAAAAAAGTGTGCAATCATGTACTTTGTAACTGAAGAAAGTATACTTTGATATATTCAATAATGAAAGCAGTGTAATTTGAACTATAGGAAAGAAAAGCATTGCAAACCTATTAGGTAAAATAACCCAATAAAATAGGTTGATTTTAGAAAAGTAATTACCTTTACAAATTCTCATCTATTCAAATGTCAGTAGAGAACATATGAAATGAATCAAAAACTACAACCATAAAGTGTTTTATATTATGTTCAGAACATACCTCTATTTATGCCTTTGATTCTAAATAAAAGTATTGTGTCCCCTATTTCTGTTTAAGTAACTGTACTTCAGACATAGCTAAATGTAATTGCCTGCAGCAGTGAAAAGCCCAGTGAAATAAAAAGTTCTCTGATTTCAGATCAGATTTCCCCCCTTCCCATTTACATGTAATTTTGAGCAAGTCACCTAATAAAATGAGATATTTTTAAGTATGAGCACAAATAGATAAACATCAAAACTTCAATTGTATAGGAGAATCTCATGAAAAATATATATTCCTAAAACTTTTGACAATAATCCATAAAAGAGTGAAGTTGTTTTAATTCTATTAAAGTAAAGAAGACTACCCAGGAAGAGTTGATTTCCATTACCTATTGCTTATTCATCATCAAACTCATTTTGAACATAGGCTATATTTATGTAACATGTCTCTTTCCTCACCATCATGCTCTTGGTTATCTATCCACTCATCCATAATTTTTAGAAAAAATAAAAAATATTTTAAAAATGTGTTCACTTATCCTTTTGCCTCCTCTGGAAACTGGTTAGGGGACTTGTGGATTGGAATAATTGTATAGAAAGAAATGCAACATGACTTCAGGAGAGCAAAGGACATACAAGCATTGAATGTTTCTGGGTGATGAAAGGAATGCAGAATAGTTCATGAGAGATTGTGAAGCAAGGTCCAAAAGCCTTAGAGAGCCCAGTGGAGCTGAAGTCACTTGGCATGCTCCTATCTCACAGTGGGAAAATGCATGTCTCCCATGCTGATTTTCTTGAGCTGTTTTTTTTCTTTTGTTGACACCATGTCACCATGTCATGCTTCTTACATGTTTTACCTCATGAAAGAAAACTACACCTGTTTCTAGAGAGTGAGTTATTTCAAACCACTAGGTTTATTCTTCTCCCTTGCTCTTCATCTTTTCAATCACTCAGGAAATGTGTAATCTCATTATGAAAGTGTTTGGAATCAAGAAAGATTCTAGTGGAAAGGAAAGGCATAAATTACATCTTCACATCTCTTATCAAAGAAATATATATATATATATATATATATTTGCTTCTTCAATATGTATATTTTGATCAAATTTACATTAAATATTTTTTACATTTTAACATTTTTATTTTATTGCATTATATTTATATATAATATTGAGCTTTTTAAAACATAAATGCATAAAACAGTCATCTCCATTTCAATCCCAATACTACCCACTTTGCTTCCTTCCTCCCTCACCCTGATCCCCTTTTTTAATCTATTGGTCTTCATTTTATTTATTTATTTATTTATTTATTTATTTATTTATTTATTTATTTATTTATTAGTTTTAGTTGACAATTATAGTTATATTTAAAACTGGAATGCATTGTGTTATATTCATATATGAACCTAGGATAATTTGGTCAACTTAATTCCCTAATTCTTTCCCTTTTACTCCTTTCCTCTCTCCCATTTGTTTCCCTTTCTACTTATTGATCTGCCTTGTATTTTTGTGAGATCCCCTTTTAATACTTCATTTTTCTCTCTAGATTTGCATATGAGAGAAAATATTTGACAATTGACTTTTTAAGTGTGGCATTTTTCACTTGGCAAAATGTTCTCCAGTTCTATCCATTTACCAGTAAATGTGTAACTTCATTTTCATTGATGGCTGAGTAAAACCCCATTGTACATACATACCACATTCTCTTTATCCATTTGTCTTTCAGTGGGCACTGACTATGGTGGATTGCTCTGTTATAAACATTAGTAGGCATGTATCATTATTATACAATGCTGATTTTAGTTCTTTTGAATAATAGATGAAAATTAAAAATCAACAGTAAGGAAACTCACATAAACATGGAGTTTGAGCAATATTCTTTTAAATGAGGAAGGGATCAATAAAGAAATGAGAGACATGTTTCTTCAGGTCCTTGGCCAATTTATTGATTGGGTTATTTGTGGGGTTTTTTTGGTGTTAACTTTTTGAGTTCCTTATATACTCTTGAGATTAGTGCTCTATCTGATGTGTGAGGAGTAAAGATTTGCTCCCAAGATGTAGGCTCTCTATTCACCTCAAAGATTGTTTCTTTTGCTGAGAAGAAACTTTTTAATTTGAGTCCATCCCATTTATTGATTCTTGATTGGGGTCTAATTCTACAAGATGGAGATTAGGGCCTACTTTTTCTTCTATTAGACGCAGAGTGTCTGGTTGTATTCCTAAGTTCTTTATCCATTTTGAGTTGAGTTTTCTACATGGTGAGAGATAGGGAATTAATTTCATTTTGTTGCATATGGATTTCAGTTTTCCCAGAACCATTTGTGGAAGAGGCTATCTTTTCTCCAATGCATGTTCTTGGCACCTTTGTCTAATATAATTGTAGTTTTGTGGGTTAGTCTCTGTGTCCTCTGTACTATTGGTCTGTGAGTCTGTTTGGTGCCAATATCATGCTGTTTTTGTTACTATTTCTATGTAGTATAGTTTGTTATCTGGTAGAGTGATGCCACCTGCTTCAGTCTTTCTGCTAAGGATTGCTTTAGTGATTATGGGTCTCTTATTTTTCCAGAAGAATTTCATGATAAAGTTTTCTATTTCTATGAGGAATGAAAATGTTCACCATCACTAGCAATTAGAAAAATACAAATCATAACCACTCTAAGATTTCATCTCATTCTAGTCAGAATGGAAGCCATTATGCCATAAAAACAACAATTTGTGTTGTCAAGGATGTGGGGAAAAACTATACTTATACACTGCTGGTGGGACTGTAAATTTGTGCAGCCAATATGGAAAGCTGTATGGAGATTTCTTGGAAAATTGGGAATGGAACCACCATTTTACCCAGCTATCCCTCTCCTCAGTCCACACCCAAAGGCCTTAAAAAGAACATACTACAGGGACACAGACACATCATTGTTCATAGCAGCACAATTAACAATAGCCATATTATGAAACGGATAAAAAAAATGTGGCATATATACACAATGAAATATTACTCAGCAATAAAGAAATCATGGCATTTGAAGATAAATGGATGGATGTTAGAGTCTGTAAACAAGTCTGGATGGCGCCTGGCAAAATGCCAGAGGGAGTGGTTTGTGAAGTAACGCCAGGGAGCCATTAAGTGTGGAGATTCCTTATTGGTTGACTGATGTATCTAGTTTATGCTAATTAAGATAAGCTGTGCAAAATTTATAAATACCTCTGTTGTCCTACAATAAACGGCTTCCACTCCTGCTGTATCAATGTACACAAGTTCTTCGTCACCCCCCGGTTATTTTGCTGCAGACAGACTTTGGCAGATGGAGTTAGAGAAGATAATGCTAAGTGAAGTTAGCCAATACCCCCCCAAAAAAGCCAAATATTTTCTTTAATAGAGGAGGCTGATTCGTAGTGGGATAGGGAGTGGAAACATGGGAGGAATAGATGAACTCTAGACAGGGTAGAGAGGTTGGAGAGGAAGGGAGGGGGCATAGGGTTATTAATGATGGTGGAACGTGATGATCATTATTATCCAAAATATACGTTTGAAGACATGAATTGGTGTGAATATACTCTGTATACAACCAGAGATATGAAAAATTGTGCTCTATATGTGTAATAAGAATTGTAATGCATTCCACAGTCATATATAAATAAAAAAGAAAAAGAAATGATAGGAGAAATAAAAAAATTCATATTTGCATCTTGAAGGAATAAGACACACCAATCCAAGTGTAAGGCCCTCCATCCTAGGATACAAAAAAGTATTTCAATAATTTAAGTATTCTTAAAAGTAGATCCCTCCCCTGTCCATCCATGGGTGACAAAGCACTCCAATCGTAGCCTATATCTTGATCAAAAACTTGTTAGATTCTAAGCAAAAGACCCACAAAAAACAATCCTGAATCCTGCTTCAGAAGCACTGTGAGATAGTTTAAATACATTTTTTGAGCTGCTAATTTTGTGATAATAGATATCTGTTGAAGCAGTAGATAATTCCATTTCTCATATTTTTTTAAAAAAAGATTAATTATGACCTCTTGCTGATAGTCACTGATGAAATGCTCCTCTTGTCATTAAAAATGTTTAAAAGAGGGCTGGGACTGTAGCTCAGTGGTAGAGCACTTGCCCTTGCATGTGAGGCACTGGGTTTGATCCTCAGCACCACATAAAAATGGATAAGTATATTGTATCCATCTACAACTAAAGAAAATATTTTTAAAAAGTTTAAAAGGCACTGAAAACTGCACTTTTATTCATATAAAATATATCATAGAATACAAACAAAAAATAAACATTTTATAAGCTTCTGGTAGGATCTTTCCTAAATATAATTTATGATATCCATAAAATTTGGTGGTTTAAAACAAGTCTTATTTATGTTGCATCAGGCTATGCTATTTAAAAAATGCTATAGTTTAAGTGTGATTTATCCCTACTGAAAATCATGTTGAAATTTGATTATAATTGTGGCAGTATCAAGTAGATGATTAACAAAGATTAAAATAGCTCTGAGACCACTAGCCGAGTGGCACATATTTGTAATCCCAGGTACTCAGGAGGATGAGGCAGAAGGATCACAAGTTCAAGGTGAGTCTGGGCATTTTAGCAAGACCCTGTCTCAAAAGTGAAAACGAAAAAGAACTGGGGATGTAGATAAGTGGTAGAGCACTTGCAAAGCATGTACAGGCCCTGTGTTCAATCTGCTTGTGCTTCCACTTTTCCACCATGACATGATGCACTGTGAGGCTCTCCCCATAGACTCTAGACCCCATCCAAGATGCAGCACAGACATCAAGAAGATATTAAAGTATTAATACTTCTACAGTGAGATTGTCTGTAGAAAAGCTTGTCAGAGAAGGATTCCAAAGCTTATCTAAAAATGCTATGAGTGTGTGCCGCAGTCCGGCTGCAGCAAAATAACGGGGTGGGTGGGGGTGACGATCAACTTGTGTACATTGATACAGCAGGAGTGGGAGCCGTTTATTGTAGGACCAGAGGGGTATATATAAATTACACATAGCTTATCTTAATTAACATAAACTATATACAGCAGTCAACCAATAAGGAATCTCCACACTTAATGGCTCGCTGGCCTCACTTCACAAACCACTCCCTCTGGCATTTTGCCAGGCGCCATCCAGACTTGTTTACAGACTCTAACAAGTGTGTATAAAAAGGAGACATGCTTGGGGTCTTTAGGGTGGTCAGGGAGTGGTACTTGGTGGGACATCAGGCATAGGCACAGGCTTATAACATTTGAAGCCCTACCAGCACACAGGAGAGAGCACACAGACAATCTCATATTTGTTAGATTTCTACAGAAGAGGAAGAGGGAGGGTTGAGATTAAAAGTAGACACTGTGCATTAAAAAAAAAATACTGATGTCTCTTTATTACAATGGTAAGTTGCGTGATTGTTTCTTTCAGATTTCAATTCTGCTCTCTCCTTTGTGTCTGTAGTTTCCTGAAGGCTGCTCTGCTGAATGCTGATTTAGAAAGGACATGCTTGGAAATCTGAGGTCTCCTCCAGAATTTTTTCAATGATAGTGGAAGAAGCACATAGGGAGAGTTGGAGCACTGATATCTGGGGACTATGGTTAGGAACTGGAACCCTGCTACTTCATATTATATAAACTAAAATGAATCATAAATCCAGTTTAGATTCAAAGGATGGATGAGACTACTTTTATTAGTGGAAACCACTGTAAAATTAAATTGCAAAGGACACATTTAGAAAGAGTGGGAAATGGAGCTAGTTTTGTAAACAATTTACTACAGAGCTCAAGGAAAAAAATAAATGATCTGCATTTAACTTGATGGCATGTGAATTTCAGGACATAGAATTCAACTGAAATACAGGAAAAGTGTCACAGTTTATACCTCAGTTTCTTTCTTCTAATTCATAGGATCAGAACTAACTAATCAAAAATTTGAGTGGTCATTGTGTTACAATGGAAGTTGATTTTCAATCACTCTGATTTCTTCCTTGAAAATTATTAAATAATATCACCTAATGGATAGTGGCTGAAGTCCCTTTGAATCAACTTATTCAGAAATGAGAATATCCAAGGTAAGCAATGCACAGCAGAGATGGGGGACAGTGAAATTTATAGAACCCTTAATTAAACTGACAGGTAGAAGCACAGGGAGAAACATTCCCCCAAACAATGTATCAATGGATTGCATTTTTTGTCATTTATTTCATAAATTCATAGAATTAGAAAGTATGGCAGTAGTTGTAGGGATTTCCCATCTTGGCAGTCCATGTCTGAGCATTAAGAGTCAACATGGAAATTCAGTAGGCAGAATCTAAACATTCCCAAAATTTATGATTTAATAAGAAAATGCAGTGTGATACTAGAAGTTAAACCTAAGCCTGGGACATGCACTTCTTTGAGAAACACAATGTTATGACCTCACTTTATCAGGATATTACTGACATGAGGGCTGAGATTGTAGCTCAGTGGCAGAGCGCTTGCCTGGCATGTGTGAGGTACTGGGTTCAATCATTAGCAGCACATAAAAGTAAATAAAGGCATTCTGTCCATCTACCACCACACGCACACACATACAAAGAAAATTACTGACAGGATACATTTGAGCAAAAAGTAGTGGATTATTTCAGAGAAAAGTAAGCTATCCGAATTTGAGATAAGAGAATCTTGAATGTAATAATGACTAAATCAATGTCTTAAACAGAATCATGCTTTATGACAAATTACTAGCAGCAGCCTACTGTTGAATAGAAGAAGGTAATTCTCATTGCAATTATTCATTGATGTCCTGGAAGAACAATGAATAGGATTTATTGTTATTAGCTAGTTGTTTTATTTCAGAAGTGGTATGATTGTCTACTTGGAAATTATACATATAGCAAAAATATGATTATAGCATACACAGTATTGTAAGCACTAACACAACTGTCTTATGATGTAAAATTACAACAGTTAAAACTTTCATTTATACCATCAGTCACCAGATAGATATGTGTGTTTAGAACAAGGTAGAAACTAAAGTGGAATAGATTGTCTACACACTGATATGTCCCAAATAATAATGTTTTCCAAGAAGTTAAACCTAATGTGAATATGTAGTACTGATCAAAATAAAAAAATAAAATAATACGATTATGTTCAAAATAATACTGTGAATATTTTAATCCATTTTTTTAACTCTATTATATTACCATAAACCTAATACATATTTAATTCTATGAAGTATTCAAAAGTTTTAATACAAGCGAAAAAATCCATGAGAAACCAAAAAAATTTGAAAAAAATGCAGAATTATTGTATTACCACATGCTTAAAAATACCATGGCCTTACAAAAAGTAAAATAATGTTATATTGGAATAGAAAAAAAGTATGTTAGATCAATTTAACAATGGAATGTGGCATACATAATATGTCATTCGTTAAATGCAAATCCAAGAGAATATATATATATATATATATATATATATATATATATATATATATATACATGTAAATAGAATTTGACATAGGTATACCCAGACTGCTACAGCATTTTAAAACTAATAATATTATTCTTTTTATATAAATAAAAATAGAATCTAATAATATTGAAACAATTTACAAAATAAGATAATTTACAGTTAATGTATGTTGAGCTTATCTTCAGGTAAGTTTAATGTTTTTCTCTATACTTAGTTTTTAGGTTTTTTTACAATGAATTGAATGAACTCATTCATTTCATAATAATAATAAAAAAGATGAGGGGTATGTTATTTAAAATGTATCAAACTTGAAATGTCTAATGTACAATTTTACTATTTATTTGAAATATGAAACAGAAACCTAATGACTTGGCATCAACACAGAAATTATTATGCTTGTTGACTCCCTAAATTTGAAACTGTTTTGAATACTTATCTTTTTCTTTCGATATACTCATTCACAGATGGGTGTATCATTGAAGGGAAAAAGAGGCTTACAAAGTGAGCTAATTCCTACAAAATAAATTAAGATAATGTTCTCAGAACATAAATTATTCTATAAACTATCAGTTCTCAAAATATGAAATCGAATTCAATCAGGAACCCACAAAGACAAATGCATTTTCGTAATGATAAACACCATTTTTAATTATTCAGTCATAATAATTGTACAAAAGAATGTGTTTCACTTTCAAATTCCTATACGTTCATATATTGTGCATTGACTGTATGCACTCTTCTCTCTTGCCCTCCTCTCTCTGCCTTGTTTCCCTCCCTCTTCTCCTTTTCCTAGTCCCACTTCTATTTTCACATATTTTTAAAATCTTCCATATATAAGAGAAAACATGCCACACTTATATTGTTTCTATGTTTAATTTTTCTCAAATGATAAATGACTGTTACATTCATTTTTCTTCAAATGATATGACTTTATTCTTTTTTTTAAGAGAGAGAGAGAACTTTTTAATATTTATTTTTTTTTAGTTGGGGGCTGTCTTTATTCTTTATAGCTAAATAATGTTTCATTATGTATATAATCGTGCTTTCTTTGTCCAAAAATTTGCTTACAGGCACTTAGGCTGATTCAATACCTCGGCTTTTATGAATAGTGCTGCAGTAAATACAAATGCACCTGAACCTTGTGTGCTGTCTTCATGCACTTTGGTTGTTGCCTGGGGTTACTTTTTTTGGGTACAGTCACTTTTATTCTCTCATAATTGTAGAATGCAGATCTCTAAAGTCTTCATAGTGAATGGCACAAGTGTTCTTACAACTTAGGTAGAACATGGAATTATTTACTTTTATTTCTTATGCACAGTGTTATGTCTCCTAGAACATCCTGAAAAAATCTAAATAGAGAGTCAATTGATGATGATAAATAATTTCCAGGGATCAATTCGATTGCCTTTCATAGTTTTTACTATGTAATTAAATTATAACCACTGTTATCTCTTTAAATTCATTATTTCAAATAAATCTTTTTTGGTATCCCAAAGTTTTCCAACTACTTGTACAAAAAACACAAAAATATAACTTTCTTGTCCTAAAATACTTTAAGAACTTTTTGAGAGCTTTCATTTGTCTAGAACTGTTATTTTAGAATATCAGTTTCAATATATTTTTATAGTTATAAATATATATATATTTCTTGACCTACGGCTGTACAAGACTCAGTGGGCTTAGAGAATATTAAATCAACACTTCAGTGTTCTCTTATTAAATATAGATCTGGTATTCTCTTTAAAATCCAAATTGTGTTGTATCTCTTCAAATGAGAAGTGAAAAAACCCATGGAAGCAACATACTAGTGTTTCATTTCTGTCTTGGCTTTGAATACAGTACATCTTTTTAATTTTCTGTGTGAAGAATTTGGAAGTCCACATTGTAGATTTATTCCTTGTCTATGAGGAAAGTGTATGTCTTAATGTTCAAGTTGAAACCTGAGTAAGAAACTTGTCTCCCTCCCACTCTAGGGAAGATGAATTCTACTGAAAGGATGAATGAAAGACAAATAATGGTAAATCAGATTAAAAGTTTATAAATACTTTCTTGAAAATATAAAGTGAGTCACTTTGTTCAAGGAAAACAACTGTCAGTACTTATTGTTATAGACAAAATATATCTTTTAACCAAATTTTAGTATTTTAAAAAGTGTGGGCTGATGAATTCTCAATATTGAAGGAATTTCTTAAAAATATCTTTATAAAATAACCATTTCATTTTTGATTAATTTCTTTCAGATCCAATGGTGATTTTTAAAGAAATGGTATTGACTTTGGGAATAACTGTATAACTTTATAGAACAGTATTTTCCAAACTGACCAATGAACGTGTTAAAAGTAGTAATAAATCCATTTATAGAGCAAGATAGATATATTCATTTCATTATAACAGATATGACAACTTCAGTGGTATTTTTCAGATTCTACTTCTTTGGTTTTACCTTGTATCTAAATAAATATTTATATTTATTTTAAAGCTATTAACTAGCTCATCCCCTTCCCAAATTTCTGTATTATATTCCAACTAAAACAATATTTTATAACAGATCAAATGCTGAAGTAGATATAAAACTTTCGCTAAATTCTACTAAAGCAACTAATGTTTTTAAAACATGTGGAAAATTAATATATTTGATAAAGTTTTTCTGTTTTTTTAGAAAACATTTTTTAAAAATGTGTCATTGTGTTAACAGGTAATTATTTGATTGGAATATTTAAATTAGTTAATAAAATAAAATTTAAATAATATGTAAAATTTTCTCCTAAATATTTTATACAATAAATATATATAGCACAAAAAATACATATTTGTAATTGATTTTTCTTTAAAAATACAAATGAGTTCTGAATTGGAAATGTTTGAGAACTGCTGTCTTAAAAGAATTTCAACTGAGGGCTGGGGATTTGGCTCAAATGGTAGCTTGCTCACCTGGCATGCATTTGGCCCGGGTTGTTTATGACCACACTGTTGGTCAAAATCTATTCAAAGAACTAATTTTAAACTTATCCCTTAGTCCGATCTGAAAACTAGATACACAGTAGCTTAGAATCATGCCTTTGTCACCTACTTGTTCCTTTTGTTTCCTTGAACCAAACTTGTCTTTAGTTGGGGCCTTTCCCACATAATGGAGTCATTGTTGAATAGCACATTACATTGTCCATGTGTAAATAAGTACCCTAAAGACCTATGAACATCACAGAGTTTTCAAATCTCACAAATTCTTAAACTTTTGATAAGCACTATTTAGACTTAATGGAACAAAGAAAAGAAAGAAAAGGAGTTGGGGAGGAGGAGGGAGGAAGAAAGAACACAAAGAACATTCCAATTCCTTAAACCATGGGAGGAAAAGAGTGATTTTGGAACTTGAATTTTAATGTATACATACGTGTTGTATGCATTTATAATGTTAGTCTCTTGATGTGTGAACAATAACTCTTTAAAATAGGTGCAATTTTATTTCTTTTGTTAATTGGCTATGCTTTACTTACTTTTTGTTGTTGGTGATTGTAGTTGTTGCTGCTATTCGAATATTTGTTTTTTTTTATGTATTGTTATTAAAATTCCATATGAAAAGTTCAGATTATCTAACAGTATAGAGCACATACAAGTTACCTCATTTCAATATTATACATATTCCTACACAAAAACTGATACGCATCGAGCACTAAAAATAATGATGGCCATTTGTCACAGAAAATTCACAAAAACTCAATTTCTTAATTTTATTTATTAACTTATCAAATATAAGTTTGAAAAATATAATGGCATGTAGACGTGAGATATACATTATAAAATAACACAAAATTGCTCTGAGCTCATAAAAATAATTAAAAAGTTGTTCCCCTCATGGAGTTAATGGTTTCATAAGTTATATTAATGTTTCATGTGGTTTGTTAATGTTTAGTTGATTCTCTTGAATTCACAAGTTAGATGATTCTATAGTGTGCTTTCATTGTAATGTTCCTTTTCAGTAGCAATTAAAGCCTCTTTTAAAAGAATAATTGCTTATTCCAGATAGGTTTCTATATGACAATCATCATTTGCTTAAGAGTCTGACATTACCTGTGCAGATATTAACATCATTTTGGATTCTTCTTAATGGGAAGCTTCCTAGGTATTGCTTTAATTCTTCATAAATGTTTATGGAATTTTACTGACTTCTAGGTTTAATTAAAAAAAAATATATATATATATATATATATATATTAGTTGCAGATGGACACAATGGCTTTATTTTATTTAATTTCATGTGGTATTGAGGATAGAACCCAGTGCCTCACATGTGCTAGGAGAGTGCTTTACCACTGAGCCACAACCCCAGCCCAAGGTTTAATTTTGTCAGGTTCTTTGGAGGCCTTAGTTTGTCTACCACATGAAAAATGGGAGAGGGCTACAATAAATAGGTAGAATGTAAACAAGTGTTTATTTGATGCCCACCAGAGTCTTTGTCAGAAGAGTTTTCTGTTCCAAATTTATTATAACACATAATTTCCCAGTATTATAATATGAAATTATATTATTACAAAAATATAAATGTATGAAATAATAGTTATTATAAACTGTAACATATAATTATAATTTCTGACATGTACTTTGAATGAATGACTTTAAATAATGAGTTATAGTCCAGATAAAACAAAACCCTTCCATATTTACATTGTGCATGTTGAAGAAAGTGCCTGCATGATAGTAATGTTTGCTGAGGTTTTATTGAATGAACAGTGTTCCTGAAACAGGACATAAGTATATTATACCTGTCCTTTGTGTACTAAAATGCATATATCAAATCAATGAATGAATGTGAGCTACTTTTCCCTAAGAATATGCTTTATCAACTAATTGTATTAAATCTGATATTATTTTCTAAGGGTCTTCTATCTATGTAATTAAGATGAGTTTATTATCCTGTCATTTAATTATGACACTAGACAAAACTATAATCTCAGCTTTTTCTTGTTATAATATTTGGAGTCACAAATCTAGTAAACCAAGAGCTATGCAAGTCTAGAATTTCACTGTTTTGGTAAATATAAATTTAATTTAAGTCTTTAATATCGAATATTTAGATATTGGAAACTCATTAGTAGACATGAGTGATTTGGTTACCTGGGCAAACTTATTTTAGAATTGCCTGTGATCCAAAGTTTTAATTTTAAATTTTAGAGATAAAAATATTTATTTAGAGCCAGGTGTGGTGGTGCATGCTTGTAATCCTAGCCGCTTGGAGGCTGGGGCAGGAAAATTGTGAGTTCAAAGCCAGCCTTAGTAAAAGTGAGGTGCTAAGCAATTCAGTGAGACCCTGTCTCTAAATAATAAACAAAAAATGGCTGAGGATGTGGCTCAGTGGTTCAGTGCCCCTGAGTTTAATCCTCGATAGGCCTATCCCTCAAAAACATTTAAAAATTATTTAGGCTATTTAAAATTAGCTTAGGAAGTCTTAGTTGTCGATTCAGCATGAAATAGAAGCTATAAAATAAAATATGAGTACAGACTGAAAGCATTGACATGAATCCAGAACTGGCTTTTCAAAAAAAAAAAAAAAACCAATATTTAAGAACAGATGAGCATGCACAGATGTTTAAAAGTGTGAATGGGAATCACTGTTGACTCTGTTTAAATTATGTTAGGGTCAGTATAAGCCAATAAAATAACCTGTTGTACAGTGATTATCAAAAGACCTATGGCTGTCTAGACACTGTAAAACTAACCCTTAATCATGAATTTCATGTCCAGTAGGGGTTTTCAACACATACTATGTGACAGAGAAAGGGTGAGACTGAGAAAGAGGGAGAGGAATACAGAAATAATAGAGTAACAAAACATTGTAGGTAGGAGTTCCACAACCCAGTAAAATAACGTTGTGTTTGGGTTTTAAACCCAAATTCATAAAATTAATAAAAATTTCCCAAGCAAAAAAAATCATCATTGATTTTATGTATTTTTGGTCTAGGTTATATTGCTTTGTTTCTATTCTATTTCAGGGACAAAGTTATATATAGATAAACTAGGAGATAGTTCGATCTTCTGAGATTAAATGAATAACTACCCACATCTACTGAATGTACAGGATTGACTATTTTGACATGTACAATAATGAGAATGAAGTTCTACAGGACTCAAAGGCTCCAAATTGGCTTATAGGTAAAAATAAATTCATACCTTTTGCATTTATTTTTCTCAAAATAAATTCATACCTTTTGCATTTATTTATCTCACTTATCAACAGTAAGTGTAAAGCAGATAGTAAACAAAAGATTGAGAGAAAGACCTTTGCAAATACAGTATCCACCCTGCCCCCTTTATCTACATGGGACATGTTCTGAAACTTCCAGTGGATGTTTAAAACTGCTTGAAAGCAGCAAGCCCCATAAACACAATGTTTACTCCTACATATTTGGACTTGTCTCTTACTAGTGGTAAGTGGCTTGGTGTCACTCTTTTCAGGGTATTTCATGCTTACATCTTTGTATAGAATCAATGCTTTGTGTGCAACATGTAGCCAGCTATCAGAACACATATTCTGTCCATGTCTTCTATTCCCAAATTTAATGTTTTTTCTATTTTACCTAAACACTTAACATGCACTTGTGACTATAAATTTTGCAGCTGAAAATGAGACAGCAAAACCAGGACATTTTTTACTTCCTGGCAATTACACATATAGAAGATATTCCCTTACTATAGATCACAGCAAACTCAGAATCAATAATTTTGTTTTGTTATTAAGTCCAAATGTTAAAGGAAGAACTTGACACCTTCTATTTGGTATATCCAAATCACTAACATTGTTATTTTTGTGCTTTATTGTCATTAGTAGTAAAAGAAGTGTTGCCTGAACATAAGCCTTGTGATGCTGTGATAGTTGATTTGATTTCCCAAAAGGACAATAAGTGACAAGTAGGCAGGTAGCATCTACAGTATGGAGAAGCCAGGCAAAGAGAAGATTTAGATCTTGACAGGTCAAATGGCAGAAATTTAAAACTTATGAATTATTTATTTCTGGAATTTTCCACTTCATGTTTTTGGAATACAGTTGACCAAAGGCAACTTGAATTGCAGATAGAAAGTGAAAAAACGAATAAGGGAAACTATTGTTGTAGCATACCAGCCAGGCAGAAATGAACTATTTCGTACTTCAGTTCTGATGACTATATGTAACCTCACGGTGAAAAAAAAAAAAAAAAAAAAAAAAACTGAGTCACCACTCATTTTCCATTTAAGTTATTTGAATTATATATAAAAGTAGTTTAAGATGCTCAAAAATGAATTTCTTTGTATGATATTTGGATAAATTATCAGGATTATGTAGCTCACATTGAAAAAGAAACTTTCCAAATAATCTGAAATTTATATTTAGTATTCAATCAATTCTAACATCACCTAAATTGAAAGATTTCTTATAAATTCTCAGGCATTATGGTAAACATTCATTATAGATTCTGACCTTATTATTTTCAAATATAATTTATAACTAAGTGTAATGAATATTTGATCAATATATATCAACCTCCTTTAGTTTTTCTAAATGTATTCTTAACCATGTTAGAACCTAAGTAGATTAAAAAGAATTGATGATTTTTGTGCCTATCTGAAATAAAATTATGTAAAATAGTCTATTTTAAAATGCTTCTTTTTCAGCTTTTTTTGCTAATGTTTTCTGTCTAGATGTATGTAGAAAATTTCAAATACTAATTAACTCTGAAATGCATTATTAATCTTTGTTTACATTCTGTAGAAGATTTATACAATTATTAGGTATGAATGATAAATGAAAATATTAAGCCACTGATTGCCATGAAACACAGTCAATTTCAGTTATAAACTCACATAGTATTGAATAATATTTTTGTTTGTGTATATACATATTGTATCTGTGAGAAAAGCAAACTAATTCATTTTCATACGCATGCACCTACATTTATGTATTTATCTACATACACATACATGTACATATGTAATTTACTTCTAGAAGACATCAAAAGGTTTGCTTTTATTGTTATAATTATCTAGATAAGTAAATGATATACACATTTTATCAAATATTCATTTTTCAAATGAATTAAATTTTTAATATACATACCAATAGCACAGTTAAGCCAAGCTTTGCCTCCAGAGAATTTCTAAATCTTTTTCACTGCATCAATCTTCTTAAAATAACAACCATGTGGTTAAATCTAAGAGATGATATCTGATTTTTGTTTCTGATTAATTCAAAACTCTAGATTGTATTTTAGTTTCAGAAACAGTGGTGTATTGGAATTTATTGTTCACATAGGATTTAACATGAATATAGATGAGATTGCGGTGTTACAATAAGAAATATTACATATTTCTAATCCAAAATTGAGTATACATTTAACAAGAAAAATGGTCCTTCATTATTTTCAAAATAAAGCAGTTAATTAAACCTCACAGAACTTTGATTTTTATGAAGTCTTTTTTATTCACTTTTTCCATAGAAGGCACTACTTACTTATTTTTTCACTTATTTCTCCTTTCCTTCTTTCTTCTACTCTTCTACTCTCTTTCAATTTTATAAAAGCAAGAGACTTTGATATGTTCTCACAGTTAAAATGCTTGAGAGCAATTCTAAGCTGTTAGTGTTAATATATATGATTGAATAGCTTCCAAATAGCTCAACAGAGGTGACTGAGTTTATTCTAATATTGGAAAAAATTACATTTTTTTTTGTTTTTATTTTGGTCTTTAAACTAAAGAGGAATACAATGTTGAAGCCTTAAGTAAAGGACACAGCCTATAGTTAGGAAGTCAATTTATGTTCTGTTTCTTGATCCTTAAATTGAATACACTACGTAAATACAAAGTGTTTCTCTTACAGGTTTAAAATTCAAAGGTTAAAAAATAATAGTCATGATTTAATGTCAAAAGCATGAGACATGTCAGCACTGTTCAAATCACTCAAGTATATTTTAGTACTGTTTATTTCAAATGCATGACAGACAGGGTATTATTAAAAATAACTTCAAACCCTGCCCTACTTTCTGGGACTAGCTAGCTTAAAAAAAATCAATGTTAGGCCATCTCTTCAGTGGAAAGTATATATAATCTCCTCATTTTAAATGATTCTCTCTTTTCCAACCCTTAAGTTTGAAGGAGGTGCAGGATCAGTTTTTTGATTTACAAACTTTCTTCTATAATCCTGCTGTTAGTATCCTTGGTATAAGAAAAACTTGATGATCTGCTTAACACTTGTTCTCTTTTGTCTATAGAGGACTTTGTCTGTCCACACGTTATGTTGATGAAGTCAGAGTAGGAAAATGAAAAAAAAAAACATACACAATGCAGGTTTTTTTTTTGGCCTCTGTATTAATCATTTTCAAAAGAGCCACACTTCCAAATTTTGATGTGTACTGATGAATATCTTACTATTACTATCTAATCATTTGAATGTAATTCTAATGTGCAGATGGTATTACTCAGGAACTATTGTATACATTTGGGTTTATGTAGATCTGTATTCCTTAACAGTAACTAATAGAAAATTACCTTACTTTCTTTAAAATTATATCAAATTTTATATTAAATTAAACTAAAGGTTAAAGTAATGACATCTTTACATATTTTTAAGCTGAGTCTACCCCAGAGGTACAATATCTCCTAGTAAAATATCATTACTCTGGGAATTTTATTTATAAACTTACCCTGTTTCCTGGAACACTCTGTGATTAAGTACATGCCATCATTCAAGTTTGCTTTGTTTTGTTGTTATTTGCTTAAAATAATAAGGAAGAACATGCTTATTATTCATAATAATTAAAATAAGACATAAATTGAAATACTTTTATTGCTGCATTTTAATTTATGCAGAATAATGGGATTTTTGTGGCATATTTTTACATGTATAGAGCATAACTGGATTACATCTACCCTTCATTTTCAACTTGTACCCTCCCTTCGGTCCCCAACTTTGGTCCTCTCCCGTGATAGCCCCCCCTTCTACTTTCATGTCACCTCCCCCATCTCTGATATTTCACATAAGTGAGAAAACATGTGATACTTGTTTTTTTGTGCCTTGACTTAACATGATGATCTTCAGTTCCATCTATTTGCCTGAAAATGACATGAATTTTTTTTTCTTTGTGGCTAAATAATTCTCCATTCTATATATATGCCACATGTTCTTTATCGATTCATCCATTGTTAAGGCACCTAGGGTAATTCCATAATTTGACTATTCTGAATTATGCTGTCATAAACATGGATATGCAAACATCTCTGTTGTATTTAGTCTTTAATTCACTTGGGTATATACCCAGGAGTGGCATAGTGGGATCATATGATACTTCTATTTTTATTTAAGTATTTTGTATTGAGGAAGCTTCATACTGATTTATATAGTGGTTATACTATTATAAATTGTCACCATAGTATGAAAGTACTCCTTTTCCCACTGCATCATCTCTAGCTAGCATTAATTGTTATCTCATTTCTTTTCTTTTTTTTGGATCTTGATTACTACTATTCTGACTAGGGTGAGATGGAAACTGAAAGTGGTTTGATTTGTATTTCCCTGAGGCTAAAGTGTTAATTTTTTTTTTTTTGGTATGATTATTGACCAAACCTCTTTTGAGAGAAGTGACAATTCAGTTCATTTGTATATTTATTGATTAGGTTGTTTGTTATTTTTGGTGGTAAGCTTTCACCATTAAAATTATCTTAAATATCAGTGAATCCCTGAATATTATAAATGATGTAACATATTTCTGGAGGTTTCACTAATTAAATCAAAGCATCTAAGATTAGTTCTCTATCTGTACTCTGTGCAATTTACTAACACAGATGGATTTTAACAGAGATTACCTCCAGAACACCTGGCTGTGGGCTGGAAATGAAGTGTATTTTAGTACCTTTTTTTAAAAAAAACTGTTCAATTGTTTCAGTTTTGCTTTTCTGATCAGGAACCATCAAATTGCTCCTGGAGTCCAGATCAATAAAGCTCTTTGGGTGACTGTAACAAAAGTAGAATAAAAGTATTTGCTGAGGGGCTGGGGATGTGGCTCAAGCGGTAGCGCGCTCACCTGGCATGCGTGCGGCCCGGGTTCGATCCTCAGCACCACATACAAATAAAGATGTTGTGTCCGCCAAGAACTAAAAAATAAAATATTAAAATTCTCTCTCTCTCTCTCTCTTCTCTCTATCTTTCTTTAAAGAAAAGTATTTGCTGAAAAAAAATTTTTTTGGTAGAACTATTTCTGTATTTCACTTGACTTTAGCTAAAAGAAAAGTGGCCTATAAAAAGTGTTTTTTTTTTTTAATATTGTACAGTAAAATGTCACTTAAATGGCTATATTTCCGAAGGCAGCCTATGAAAATGACCCTGTGTCCTGTGTGCAAAAAGCAATCACCTTCTTTCTGCAATGAACCATTTTATTAATTTTCCAAATTCTCTAATCTTTATATTCATCATGTTCCCCATTATATCCATGGCTCACTTCTTAAAAATCAAGACATTGTTCTGAAACTGATATCTGACATTTACTTGAATGAAATGAGGCATCATTTAATGTGAACTTTCATTTTGATCTTTCCCTACCCTGCTTTCATTCCAATCACACTTTTTTTTATTTCTTTTTTTTTTAAATGATTCAAACTAGTGTTTATTGAACATGGCTATTTTTCAGCAATCCATCTAAGAAATAAAGTTTATTTATGTCCTAGATGTAGAAAATATAAACACTATAATGTTATTTTGTTCAAACTGCAGGATGATTATAACTAAAGATCTAGAGCATGCATTTAGGCTAAACAAGAGGATCTCAAGTTCAAGACCAACCTAAGCAACTTAGTAAGACTCTGTCTCAAAATAAAAATAAATAAATAAATTAGAAGGGGTGAGGATGTGAGGATGTACCTCAGTGGTAAAATGCCCCTGAGTTCAGTCTCCAGTAAAAACAAACAAACAAACAAACAACAACAACAACAAAAACAAAACAGAAAGACAAGATTGAAAATGCTATTTATATTTCTAATGGACATGGAAAGACACATTATCAACACATACAGTATTAAATTGCACATAATGACAAAAATAGGGAAGACAGTTTCCTAATCTATACTTTAACACATATATAATTATCTTTTGGTGGAGTGTGTTTGTTCTGAGGATTGAACCCAGGTCCTTGGGCATGCTAGGCAAACCCTCTACCACAGAACTGGTAATAATAATCATTATAATACCTCCTGTTCATTTCACAAAATAACCATCTAACATTTAAATTTCTAATATAACTCATATTAGTTGCTTTTGTATCTTCCAAATGCTGAATTATTTCCAGCATGAATCATGGTAGATTTCTGTGAATTTTCTTTTTGTTTTGGGAACATGGGGACATTTTAAAAAATTTCTCATAAAGTGATTTATCCACCCATTTTAGCATATACAATTGCAACCCAGTAAATTTCAAATAATTGGTGAAATTCATTGCAGGGAATCTGTTTCCTGATCCCCTTACATAAGGAACTTCCCTCAGTTCCTCAAATGCTTCCTTCCCAATTGTACTGCTTGTATTTTCAATGCTTCTCTCTCCCTACAATTCTCATAAGATCCATTACCTTTCCAATCTTTGTCCATCTCAATCATTGAGGGCAAGGATCATATCCTTATTATACACTAGAATGTTAATTACTCATTAAAATTTTTCATTTGATCTTAGATTTTCAATACACACATTTTGCCAAAGTTGTAAGGAAACTATCCAGTTGTCAGATCAGGCGAGGCAGGGAGCTACCAAAGAAGGCAGATTTAAAAGGGCCCCTAACTATGCTTTATTGAGATATCACTTCCGGGTAGAACTCTGATCAGACCCACAGAGTGGACAGGAGAAGGGTCTGAGGAGAAACCACATGGAAGCTCAACTGGACTAAACTTTTATGGGGCTTACGACAGTAAGGGAAGGGCTTGGGACAGGAAAAGGTGTTTTTAGGGTCCCTTGTCCCATTGGAGTTGGTCAGGGGAGTTGGCTGAACTCCAGGATTGGCCAGGGGGTCCTGCTGATTGACAGGCATTAGTCAGGAGATCTCACTGATTGACAGGCATTTCTGCAGGCACCTGATTGATATTCCTTTTCCCCTCAGGCTGCTTTGTTCTAAGTCGCCACCACCGACCTAACACCAGTCATGAAAGATTGAGCAGGGACAAGAAAATACAGGGTGACTGACGACCATAGGGAACCTTATCTGAGAGGCAAGCACCTATTATTTTAAGATCATGTCACAACCTATCAGGTGGCTGGGACTCTCCCTTATCACCAAGCTGCTACAACATCCAATTACCTGTCATCCAAAATACAGGCAGTTACTGGCACAGTGGTACACACCTATAATCACAAGGGCTCAGGATGCCGAGGCAGGAGGAGTGCAAGTTCAATGCCAGCCTCACCAACTTAGTGAGGCCCTAAGAAACATAGCAAGACCTTGTCTCAAAATAAAGAAAAAAAAAAAAACGGTTGGGAAGGGGGTCCCAGATACAAACAACCAAAAAAGGACAAAAGCAAAAACTAAAACCCCCACAAAGAAAAGTTGCTGAGGGCTCTTCAAAGGATAATAAAGTGATGAAGGGGGCAATGAATTGAGGCTAATGGCTAATAGAGAATCAATGTCCTTGAAAA
Organism: Callospermophilus lateralis; assembly: GCF_048772815.1. Lineage (NCBI taxonomy): Eukaryota > Metazoa > Chordata > Mammalia > Rodentia > Sciuridae > Callospermophilus > Callospermophilus lateralis. The sequence continues at coordinate 106,557,385 of NC_135315.1, forward strand.
CTTCATCTTTTGAGTACCACACCATCCTTTCTTGGTGGTAGTCATACAGTTCCTATGCACAGTGTCAGTAATCAAGAAGTACACCTGGGCTGGATGCTTTGGAAACTTTCCTGGACTCCCAATAATACTTCATTGCAGGAGGGGTATACCATTCTCTTATCGAAAACTGGGCCCTTATGTCTCCAGTTCCAATCCAATAACAAGAACATGGTTTTGAGAGAAAGAAAAAAAAAGTTTTATTGCTTTGCTAGCAAAGGAGAAGCACAAGGGAATCCTGTTCCAGGGCTATGATTCCCATCCAGGGGAGAGGGGGTTTTTAAAGAGCTGATTCAAAGGCTATATCCAGGTATTTTCTGTTCAGAGGGTAATTCAGTTGTTAATCTGGAAGACAGTGATTTCTTAGATCTTCTTGTACCATCCTCAAAGTCTGAATTATTTTGTGTCTGTGGTGGATGGTTGTGCTTAGACAGATAACTCTGCCCAGGATGGGGTCGGGGGGAAGATACTCCTATATGTAGAGAGAGGGAAACAAAGAGAAAGAAAAAGGAACATACCTTCTTTAAATATAAGTCACAGTGGCAGAGCAGCAAGGGCTATATTCAAACATAAGTGAACCATTGTTGCGTTCCCTCTCCTGAGAGGACCCGCTTTCTCCCTCAAGAGTGTCCCCTTTCTTTTTTCCTGTTCCTTCAATATACTCATGATTGCTACTCTGAGCTACATGTCTGAACTACTCCTGGTGTGATCACAAGAATCAGAGAGAAAGGACTTCCATGGCTGCCTGTCTTTACAGCAAGTCTTTGCCAGGTAATAGAGTGACATACACTGAAACTCAGGAATATGTAACTGTCACAGTGTAATATAAGGAATAATCATTTGGAATGATGGACTTTCATATTCTCTAATGTTGTGATGCAGAATATTTGTCCCTTTATTAGATCAGTAGACAAATTCCTTAAGTTTTGTGCTTCACATAAAACTTAATTTAAATGCAATCTTTTAAAATCATTGGTATCAAAAATTTATGCTTTGAAAGTATCTAATTAAATATTTGTAATAAGTGTTTATATATGGATAGGATACTTAAAGGCATATTTTTTCACATCTCCATTCACTTAAAATATTTTATATACTTTAGTTTATACAGTTGCTTAGAAAGTATATTTTAGAAAAACAAAAAGGTCAATGTGAATATATATTAGAGGGACTGGGGCTGTAGCTTAGTGGCAGAGTGCTCACCTCGCATGTTGGAGGGACTGGGTTTGATCCTCAGCACCACATATAAACAAGTAAAAAAAAACCAACAACAACAACAACAAAAAGAATTCTATTGACAACTAAAAAACATTATTATTATTAGAGTGGGTAAAAATATTAGAGTGGGTAAAAATAGTTGGTAGATGACTTATGTCCCCAATATACTTTACTTAAAAAGTATAACTGCCAAAAATATGCATGCCTAATGATAACTCCTATGGTTCTAGCAAAACAAAAACAGAAAAAAATAAAATTAAAAAACCCCTAAAAGCAGAGTACTTCAATTTCTGAACAAGGAGGATGATGTGCTTACAGCACACACTTTTCAATGCAGTAATTCAAGTTAATTCTTATATTGATGTGTAAAAAAATGATTTTTGTGTTTGTTTGCTTTCTGTTTGGGAATTAGAAACTTCCACACTAAATTGAAAGATGATCATAGTCTTCTAAATTTCTTCTGAATTATCAAATGAATTTTATTCAAGAATTTGAAAAATCTTAAGTCTCTATCAGGCAAAAACTTCTGTGCCTAAAAAAATGAATATTATAGATGTGTGTGTACTGAGGTAAAATTCTAAGAATCATTCCTGTTTCTAAAACAATCCCATTTTATGCTGTGATAAATTACAAACATGTTTGTAATATTATTTATGTTTCATTATGACATTTTATTAAAACAATGTATTTCTTAAATTGTATTCTAAGATAATATTACATTGCATAATAATTTAATTTATGAATTTTATATAGTGAAAGATTTCTATTTTTTATCATCTGCAATAATGATCTTTAGATCCAAAAGTATAGTTTTCAAGTAAACCTCTATTTTATGAATATATTAAATTGATTCCACAGTCACACAAAACTAGGCATATATCAAAAAACATGACAATTAACAATACATTATACTGAGGAACTTGTCTTATGGTCTGTTACAAAGGTCACTCTTTGCCTCCATCCAATTTAATATCCTGTTTAGCATTTTAATTAAGAATTTAGTAGAGCAAGTAAATGGAATATTAATAGGGTTCTTATATTATACAAAATAGAGAGGTGTAACAAACTATATCAAAACCAGAAATCATACAAAATAAACATAATGAGGTTAGTAGCAGGGGCAGCAGAGAACAAAAGGCAATATATTTCAGAATAAATGAGTTGACACACATATCAAGAAACAGACATGTAAGTTTTTCCAAAAATAAAAACATTTTTGGTTAGAAGATGAACAATAGGAAAGAATACCGTTTATGAGGAGTCCGTGGACATATTGCTATACTGTGCCTTGTATAGAGATATTATCTCAGCTTAAAGAAATTGAGATCTAAATTAATGAACAAATACTAAATCCAAACAATTTCAAGTTCTGTATAAGTTTATATATTGAGACCCTTATAAAGTTTATTAAATATTAAAATATATACAATTAAAATATCTTAAATAATATTCTACTTTTTAAAACCTTATATGTATGTTTAGAATTACTTAAAAGCTTAGTTATGAATTTCTAATCTCCACTCTAAGAGACTGTTCTGTAAGTTTGTGCAGACCCTTAGAGCCCTGGACTCTGCATCACATAGCAAGGTGAATAACATGTGTCTTTAAGGATATGACCATGCACATATCCAAGCGCTGTTTGCCCTGTAAACAATGGCTTCATGGTCTGTTCTCAGACATAGGGATAATGACACCTACAGTCTGATCATCCATCAAGACAATAGAATTCAGCATAAATCCAGCATCCACCATAGGCCTTGATTTCAATGTTATTCTGCTAAGAAGTTCAATGTCCTGGAAGTCCAGACCATATTCAATAAGAATGATGTAAAATCACTGTACAAGATCTCTTACATGCTCTACACATGCTCAGCCAGTGGTAAGATACAGCTAGAGTAGGGTCAGCACATACATTGTGTAGCAGCCCCCAGCTATAGAATGCGTGTGATTCCACTCCTTCATTCGGGTGTGCATGCATTTCACCTACTAGACAGAAAGCACTGAATCCTGACCATGGTTTAAGAATTGTACCACATTATGAATGGTACACAGAGCTTCATCTTCAAGCTAACACCTTGGAATTTCTTTGAAAACTCATTATCTTTGAATGATTTTTAACATCAAAACACAATAATAATTTTCCCCTGCTTTACCAAAGAAGAATTTTCAATACAGTACAGTTCATGGCTCAGCCATAAGCAAATGCACACCACTGTAACAATTTTCCTTTAAAGAGTGCCTGGTCTGAGACCAAGTTATTAAAGCTCCCACTTTGGTAGATAAGAAACATTATAAGTATTTAAACAGTGGAGCTGTCTGAACCACAGCACAAAAGAAACAAAAGAAAAGACATTTCTGGAAAACATAATAAATCCATCAGAATGAATTATTACCCTTTCCAGATTCAGGGAGTTCTTTTTAAAAACTGACGTGCCACCAAAGGACTTGTTGTCCTATTTTTATTTTATTATGAACTGTCATTCTCTCATACTAGACAGATCAGGTACTCAGCAGCAGCAGACTTAGATCAGCTGGATACTCTGCAAAATATCACCTTGATCCTCTATAGTGATTGCATAATACAAATTAAATCTGAAAGAAAAATATAACAGTACTCTGTATGTCTCGGTAAAATACAGACACACAACACACGCATACAAACAAACACAAAATTATCATTAAGCTGTAGGACAAGGAAACTCCCATTTAATTGTAAATTAATAAGACAGTAAATTTTAAGGAGAAAGGTGAGAATCTAAGATTTTATCACATGTCAATTTCAGCAACTGGTAGAATTGTATACTGTATTGCATAGAGGACCAGCAGTGTACACCCCACAGGGATAAATAACCAGGGATGCAGATGTGTAGTCCAGCTGTTCTTAGTGTAATATATTACCCTTTGTTATACATCTAATAATATAAGCTACTTGGAGATGCATTAAGTATTTTAATCATTTTTACATAATAACATATCTGAATAAAATTGAATAAGATTGAATTTTACAAAATAGAACATTTTTATTTTGTTTATTTTGTAAAAAAAAAAGAGGGGTCTAGTGCAACATTTTAAAACTGGTCTTCAGTGGTAAATCAGATTATCAGGAAGGCTCTTGTTATGCAAAAAAGCAAAAAAATGGAAAAAAAAAAAAAACCTAAACGTGTGTGTCCCTTTTCAATATGTTTTTCCTCTCAGTGTTAGGGTCAGTAAACAAGTCAGGATGGTGCCTGCTGGCAATCCTATTTACCAAACTTTGACTCTGAAACTATTTTATAGCTGATCTTTCTTTGCAAATGATTTTCCTGTGCATTTAAATCCAAGCTCTTTAGCTTGATTACTAAGACATGGACAAGATTACCCTCCATGCCCCCAATTTCTCTTGAGTTTGTGCTTTCTTCTGTGCCCTTTTACTTAAACTCTACTTACCGTGATGTTTCCACTGTCATTCCAGTCTGCTAAAATGCTCTCAAGTCACTGAAGCAGAGAGTTATTTGTCCTTCATCTTAATTGCTTGTAATAGTGCTGTTCTGCCCATCCAAAACCCAATTACACATTTTTATGTACATTAAATATCCTTATATATGTTTCTATCTGATCACAATACCTGTATACCAAGAATGTAACTTATAATTCTGTATCATTCTTCATTCATACCAAGTGAAGTCACATATAGTTGATATTCCTCAAATAATTATTTTATTGAAATAATAGAACTTGTTTTAATGTTATGGCAAAACTTTGTTCTAGTAAAGAAATGTCTAAAATTACAATGAACTGTTTTTACTGCTAAATATAGGGAACCAGTGAAATTAGCAGTAAACAAGTATGTCATTTCCAGTTATTGAACCATTTGACACTTGGTAGTATTTACCTTAGGGCTTGTTAAAATGAATTTAAAAACAAAATAGTGGTAGCTAAGATTCTCCAGACACAGAATCAGCAGGAGAGCTGGATAGATAGATGATTGATAGATAGGTAGATTATAGGTGGGTAGATAGATTAAAGATAAACCCTCATTGTTATACAAAATTACATATAAGAGGAAGTGAGGAGAAAGGGGGAAAAAACAGTAGATGGGGTAAGGAGAGAAGATGGGAAGGGAGGGGAGGGGAGGGGAGGGAAAGGGAGGGGAGGGGGGATAGTAGAGGTTAGGAAAGGAAGCAGAATACAACGTACACTAGTATGGCAGTAGGTAAAAAAGTGGATGTGTAACCGATGTGAATCTGCATTATGTATATAGGGTAAAAATGGGAGTTCATAATCTGCTTGCATCAAATGTATGAAATATGATATGTCAAGAACTTTGTAATGTTTTGAACAACTAATTTAAAAAAAGCTAATAGGTAGACAGATTGACTGATTGACTTCAGAAATGGCTTTTGGCTCATGTGGTTATGGAAGATGACAAATCCCATGATCTTCCATTTGAAGCTGGAGAAACAGGAAGTTCAGATGTATGACTCCTTCATGTTGTGAATGCTTAAGAAGTAGGGGTGCCCATGTCTGAGAAATGATGAAGATAGATATTTCAAGGCAAGAATTTACTCTAAAACCCCACCCTTTTTGTTGTTGTTGTTGTTGTTGTTCTATCCACATTGCTGAGGGATGATCTTACTTATTGAGTCTACTGATTCAAATCCTAATCTCTTATGGAAACACCCTCACAGATACACCTTTAGATAAAATGTTTTACCAGCTATCTGGGTGTTCCTTAATCTAGGAAAGTGGGTACATATAATTAACCACTACAAAAGGTTTTGCTTCAAATATATGCCAGTTCAAACTTTCATTACATATAACAAAATTAATTTATACCAAACGGCATGATATTGGAAGTCCTTAAAATAGCAAATAATAAAACAATGATGAAGTCATTGCACAATTGAATTTTGTTTACATTCACAGAACTATAAGTTTAATTATAAATGAATTCCATGAATTGAAAATTATGTATTACCACATAATTTCATCTGGTGAACAAATTAAAAATATCGGAAGTAGCTGAAGTTCCAAATTTACTCATATTACTAAATTAATTCGGATAGATTTGAGGTACTAAGAATTTCTACTTTGGTTGTTTCTCATTTGCTTGGTAAAGTTGTGTGTAGAATGTTATTGTCAATATCTTGAACAACAATTTAAAAAACATAAAATACTAAGAATATAAGCTGTTTTTGAAGCAAATACTAATATGTCCAAATGTTTAAAGTGTTTTGAAGATAACAAACCGTGTGTGTGTGTGTGTGTGTGTGTGTGTGTGTGTGTGTGTGTATTCTACATAGGGAGAAGTAAATGCATACATACATTGAGAAGTAAAGTCATTTTTTTCTGTATAACTATTGGCAGCTACTTTTGTTTCTATGATTATCCTTGTATTTTTAGGAAAAAAAACACAAGAATATCACACTGGAGAAATGAATGATTCTCTCTAGAAAATTTGCATTAGGTGTTTCAATTAACAACTCACATTATTTTTTATACAAGTTTTCATTTAACTTGGTGAGTTATTTTCTCAGTATTTGACCTTTGTTTTTTTGTAAATAATAATACGAATTAATGACAATATCTTCATGTAATCATAATCATTGAAAATTATGTGAAGCCATGCATGCATTTGAAACTCTCTTATAAATAAATTTGTCTTAAGAAAATTAAATTAATTCAATATTTAGCTCCTGTTAACCTTTAAGTGTTGACTTGGAAAGTAATGGAGAACTAAACGGTCAGGGGAGTTGAAGTCAACAGATTTGTGTATACTAAATAAAACAGAACAAGCAGGCAGAAAGCACTGGGAATAGGTGTGTCATAAGGAAAGGTACACAAAGTGATGAAGAAAGGAGCTGTGAGAAGTAGGAAACATAATTTTTAGGTGCAATAATTTTCATCTTATAAATCTTTATTCCTCTCTATTACTCAAGAAAGAATGCTCCTCTGTGTTCCTCTGTCCCCATTTCTATTCAAACTCATTTTCCTGTACAGTTACTGCTTTTGCTGAGATTCCTCCTGCCACCTCTCTGTGAAAGAAGTATTGATTGAATGATAAAGCAAATCCAGGTACATGGCTGTGGCGATCTCATTTCACAAAAGAGTCCAAGAAATAAATGATGTATCCTTAGAGGAAACTGCAGAACACTTAACGTTTCTGAAATCCTAAAATGCCAACCAAAAGAACATTTCCAGGGGAAAGGAATGGCTAAAAAGAGCATGTGTCAGAATAATGCTGAAGGAGAGACAAAGCAAAATATTCAGCACAAGAGCAGAACTGAAAGAGTGACCAATACTCTTTAAACTTTGTCTCAGTTTTTCCTGTTTGGAACTAGGAATGCAATAGGATTCAAGATATTTTTAAAAGAGACACAAGATCACTGTTTATTCTTTTCATTTTTAAATTTTCCTTTCTATGTCTTTCACAAAATTTATTTCAAAGTATTCTTATCAGTATTTGTGATGCTTTTGGAATGTGGATTTTATTAAATTATGATTGTACCTTCCTGGCTGCTCTGGCTAGGAGGTGCATAAGGGGATTGTGAAGCATGATTTGATGGGAGGCTAATGAATTTACATTGAGGGCTCTGCCTAAAGGGTAAGTGGCATTAGTAAAATTTAAATAACCCAATTTTGGGATTTAGGACCGAATAATGAAGTCAAATGTCACAGAGTTTTTCTATTGCTACTAGAATGGGAGATTCCATATCAGCATAAAATCACACACAGGGAGACTCAGATTATGAGAACAATGGTAGGAAGGTGTCTGTCCTCTGTCCAGTGGTACATGGGAAGACATTATTCTGCAGTAGATTAGGCTGGAATACTAAACAAAGAACATCTAAGTTAATCATAAAAACAACTTTTCAATTGGTATACGTAAATCGGTGCATCTGTCTGTACATTCAGCTTGGAGCCATATTTCTATAACCAGAAAATACTATCTTAGAAAAATTTAATGCCATTGTTCTTGTTTTTTGTCCTAAACATCTGACAAGGATCAAAATCATCCCTGTTAAAATAGTCATTCATTTTATCTTTTCAATTTCCTTCTTTACTTTTCTTAACTCTTTGCAGAAGCCAGAAAAATCCGATTTCTGAATGTCAGTCTGGTGGCCCTGAACCACCATTACAACAGTTTGACTATCTTGGTACTACCTGGCTGCCTATAAATAATGTTTCTTTTCTATTTACCCAAAGTAAAACAATTTGTGGAACATATTGGGAATTTCAATTTAAGCAATAAAAACATAAATTCAATAATAGTAAAATTGCTTCAGTAACATATTTAATAGCATTAATGATGATGAGGATAGAAACATCTTGGGTAGTATGTGTTCATGTTCAATTTGACAGTAGTAGACTACATAGTTCAGAAGAATTCTCCTTCTAAACACAGCCATGAATCTAGGCTACATATGTCTGTATGTGCAATACATGCCTAATACACAAGTGTCACTTGCATGTCCACTTGCATGGCCTCAGGAGCAAGTGCTCCCTGATGATTTGCAGCTGCCATTCCTTACTTGCCTCACCTTAAAACTGAGAGCCATGAAATATGAAGCTGCACAGAAACACAAGACTGCTTTTCAGCAAATGATAAAAAATGGGTATGTCAGCTAATTTCTCAGCAGAAAAACATTGGCTCATAGAGAATTTTAAAATAAAATTTTAGTATAATAAAATTTTATCAAAAATTCTATACATATTGATAACAACTTTCAAAATTGAAAAAAAATTGAAAATTTAGAAAAAAGTTAATAAATTTTTATCTTCAGCTTCATACTACTGTTTTTATAGGATTTTTTTAGGTAGAAGAAAAATAATTTAATATGGAAGTTTCATGATGCAGAATGGATTAAAGAGCAGTGGAAGATACAAAATGTGTCACTTACAAATCAATATTTCTGTACATTTCTGTCAAAACAGATTTGCAGACTTCAGTATATAGTCATGCAACATTAAACATATGTACACACATATTTGGAAAGAGATAAATAAAATAGCAAATATCAAGAGACTATGCAAGGAAAGGATGGAGAACAAAAATGCAATTTTATAAAATTCATTTTAATCTTGAAGGTACATGATATATCCCAAAGAAAATATTAACAAACTCAAATCGTACAGAAAATGGTGAATAAATAATGACCAATTTTATTATACTAAAAATATAACTTTATAGTAATTGATTGACTTGCTACAAAAATATTTTCACCAATTTAACAGTATTAAAAATAAGTGTCATCCTAATATAGGCAGATATCTTTGCTACTCAGCTTTTACCATTCTTTAGTGATTTTAAAACAAATATGTAGAAATTTAGACCAAAGTGATTTTTTTTTATTCTGATAAACTAAGTAGTTTGAAATACCTTTTTTTGGTTGCTGTTACATCAGGTAAGAAAACAGAAGTCAGGAATATACAAATTTTACTAGTATTAGACTTAAAGCACAAATTGTTAACCTTCATGATAAGGAAATAAAAAGAAATGAAAGATACATAATCTGGCAAAGAAATGTAACTATACATAGCATTCATGTTCAAATGATTATGAACATGGATGAAATTGTATCTCTAATTATAAAAATTAGCACTAATAAGTGAGTTCATCATAGTTGCAAAATTCAAGGTCAATATATAAAAATCAATTTATTTTGTTTTCATATGGTAGAAGTAAAACATTTGAAAATAAAATTTCAAAAATGATACTTTTTGCTTTATCATCAAAAATACCTGAGAAAAAATTTCTATAGGTCGTATGAATGATTTCTGCAAAGAAAATACTAAAATGCTGTGAGATATTGAAAATAAATAAAATATCAAAGGGCTTACACTTTTATGAATCAGTCAAGACTACAATATAATCTGATGCAGTCATCTAGGTAATTAAAAAAAAAACCCTAAATCTGAAAAAAAATATTTTTCTTTTGTTTAATTGCCAACTCCGAATTTAACATGGAAATATAAAGTTATATGATTATTCAAGACAATATGGAAGAATACAATATTGTTAGAGAACTTCCTCTACCCAAAGAAAGTTATAAGAAATGATTGAAAGGTATTGGTGCAAGAAGAGACACAGATGTTTGGAAGACAAACAAAAGTCCAGATGTATTAAGCAATTTACTATTTAGTTTATCAGATTAAGAAAGATTTCTTAGGTTCTGAATTTACTCAGATTTGTTTTTAAATCACTAATGAAGGTCAAAAATTAACAATGGCCACTTGTGGTAACCCATGCCTGTAATTCCAGCAGCTGGGAAGGCTGAGGCAGGAGGATTGCAAGTCGGCAAACAGTCTCAGCAACTAAGGCAGGCCCTAAAGAACTTAGAGAGACCCTGTCTCAAAGTAAAACAAGGGCTGGAGATGTGGCTCAGTGATTAAGTACCTCTGGGTTCAAACCCTGGTGCCAAAAAAACAAACAAACAAAAATTAACAATGTTATCTATTGGGATGACACTTACACATATTTAATTTACTTAATCTTCTCCAATTTATGTGGAGGATGGACATTATTACACCTGTCTTAAAGATTATAATATAGAGAATATTGAATAAAAGAGGAATTGACTCATCCTGAAAGTTAATCTGAATTATGTCTTTAATCTTGTATTATTAAGTATAACACTTTACATTGTGTTTCAAATTTCAGGTTTGGTTATGTGAAAATCTTTCCAATGTTCAAATGCAACTACGTGCCATCTCCCTGGGCTCCCAAGATGAAAGTAACTCATGACGGGAGAACAGCACTAGGCTGAGTTCCTCCTTATTCATACCACCCACCTATCTACAACATTTTGTGTTACACAGTCTGATTTTTTCCCATGGTATCTCAAATATAATTGTTTTTACATATAAAGTTTAAATGTTTTATGTAGAGTAATTAATCATACTGATGCTTGAAGAACTGTTATTTTTGCATTTAAAAGCCAGTGCATGTCTCTTAGATATTAACTCAAAATTAAATGCACATGTAAGATTGTAAAAAAAATGAGAGTATCTATTTTTCCAAATACCTCAATTTACTGAAAAGAATATGTACAGACAAATTTAGCAACAGTATTATTCTCAGTTATTCAGTGGATTGATGGGAAATGGAATTTCTGGGATTATAAACACCACACACTTTTATCCATTAGGAAATATACATGTGCTCTAGATTTTAAATAGCTCTGTGTCTTTGTGTATGGTTCTACCTCTCCTAGGGTGTGAAATTTCACTGAAATTTATTTTTATGACTTAAGATATAATTGGAAAAGACTGGAGTGTATTTTAAAGAGAATTTAAAATCCTGACATTATATATTTTCAGACTTTCCATTTACAAGGTATCATGTGACTGCTGTGTGTTAAGTGGACTTCATATAAAATTAATAAGTTGACTTGAAGGTCAACTTTTTGAAGTACAATGATTTTCACACTCAACACAGTCATTCTCAAATATTTGATCGTTTTTATTTAAAAACCTTAATTTTAAAATTCAAAATATTGATGTCATCATAATTACCATATTTGCAAGAAAAACAAATAGAAAAAAATAACTATATGACTAACTCCCAGAAGAATTTATTCTTACCACTTAAATTATGTCTGTGATCTTGCAAGATATTGCGTCTCTCTGAGATTTTTTTTCAGGTGGAAATAAATTAGAATTTTAAAAGGTATTTAGTAGGAGAATTATTTTGAAGGAAAAATATTTGTATACACACAAATAAGTACAGATATTTTAGTTGAATTGATTGTAGGGTCCACTGTCTCCTGTTTTTGATCTTCCATCTAATATGATGTCCCAGGTTCTGCAGTTGAAACCATGTTTCTACAAAATGTTCTGAAAGCAAGTATTTCTGCCTTTTTTCTGAAGGCTTCTCATCAAAGAAGTTGTTTTTTTCCAGATCAGTGCTGTCTAAATAAAGGAACTTTAGTATTTACTAATTAATGTATATATATACACACACACACACACACTAATGCTTCACTGCTCAGATCACCTAAGATGAATGTCTGCATAAGACTCCAGGTTATTGTTATTTATAAAGCAGAATCTTCTTTTGTGCCAGTCTGTTTGGCTGAGAGTCTTAGTTAAGTTTGAGATTATCCATTATCATTAAGTTTTGTTATTATTAGAAGAGGTACCTAAAACCCAAGGCTTTTTCTGAGAAAAATTGATAATTCTTCCTTTTTAATCCATTTTTCTTTATATGTCCCACATCAAATCAGTCTATTTTACTATATTTTCCTACTCCCTGCTGCATAAATGTTTTTAAATTTAAATTTAATAAAAATTTAAATTTAAATTTAATAAATTTAATAAAAAAATGAAAATAATAAATGTTTTTAAATTAAAATTTAATAAAAAATTTAACTTTATATACTTGTTCTCAGATATTTTTAAGGCAAAATTTAACATTATACATACATATATTATACCTTATAAATATAATAATATATATTATATTATAAAAGATAAATACTTGCTTTAATCACAATATATTAAGCAATTTATTCATACTAGAGTGTATCACTTCTAATAAAATTACTTTTTTCAAAAATAATAAAATTGTCATTAAATATATTGAAATCATTACAACCTTAACAAGTATGACAGATTAATACAATCATATATCAAAATGTTAAGTAATATTATGCACACTGACATGTAAAAATATGAATAGAATATTAATCTTAATTATAATAACTTGAATGCATGAGCAATTTTTGAAGAGCAATATAAATGTGTATTCCTAAAAATTGTCACCTTATAGCTTTTTATGTACATAGCACATTTTTGTAAGATTTCTGCATACAGATTTATTATACCAGTTTTATTAATTCAAATATACATAAAATAATCTCAAGCAAAGAATTCTGATTTTGGAAATTGTAAACAGTAGAAACTAGCACAGAGTGGTGAATCCAGTTTTATGGAACTTGATGGAAAGAGTACACTGTGGCATTTACTTGTCATTATTGATTGGTACAAGCTTCTTCCCATCACCATCTCACTTATCTTGGACATATGAAAAGAACTGCCCACCATTTTACTTCCTTAGACAGGTCAAGGTCATTCAGCATTCTGATTATCATCACTTGGAAATGAGGCCAATGTAAAGAAATCAGATCACAGAATTTCTTCCAAATGTATTAGTCATTTAAAAATACATTTTGACTTTTTAAAATTCTTTAAAATTCCCCTTAAATATTATTACTAATTTATTGAAAGGCAAATACAAGACAAAGAACATTTTCCTGGAACCATTCCAAAGTAGGTTTCCAACATGAGGACCCATCATCCAATTTTACTTTATATTTTGTACAAGTAAGGATAGTTTCATACATGACTACAATGCAACCACAAGTACCAGAAAATCAACATTGACACATTACTATTTTCTAACCCCCATCCCTACTCTAGTTTCACAAATTATCCCAAATGTTCTTCATAGAAGCATGATACAATTATTATTATCTTTTTTAGAGAGAGAGAGAGAGAGAGAATTTTTTTTAATGTTTATTTTTTTAGTTTTCGGTAGACACATCTTTATTTTATTTTTATGTGGTGCTGAGGATAGAACCCAGCACCCTGTGCATGCCAGGTGAGTGTGCTACCGCTTGAGCCACATCCCCAGCCAGAAACATACAGTTATGAAGGAGCATTTCATATAGTTCACAAGTTTCTTTATATTCTTTCAGGTAAAGCACTTTTTCCCTTTTGCTTTGACTTATATAAACTTGACACTTGGATAATAACAAGTAAATTATTTTATGGAATATTCCTCACTTTGAATTTGATGATAATGTTCTTATGTGAAATTTAAAAAATGTGTTGTTAGTGAGAAAATCACAAAACTCTGTGTTTCTGTTGCTTGCTCTTAGACTATGCACATTTTTAACTTATGCTGATGATATTAACATTGATTAAGGTGTGATCATCCAGGATTCTCTACTATAAAGATCCTCTCTGTCAATTGAGTACTCTTCAGTGTTTTTTTTTCAGGTGCCATATGAAACTATATTATTTCCCATTCTGGGTTAATATTTCAATGCATACATGTAGTTTTTACAATATGCATTCAAATTTTACTCTTTAATACAATGGCTTGCCATTCATTTTTTTAATATTTATTTTTTAGTTCTTTAGGTCGACACAATATCTTTATTTTATTTTTATGTGGTGCTGAGAATTGAACCCAGTGCCTCACACATGCTAGGTGAGTACACTACCATTTGAACCACATCCACAGCCCTTGCCATTCATTTTTGTCATTAATTATTTTATTGCTTAAGCACTCAAAAATTAATTGATCAGGATTTCCTATTTTTCTTCAGGTATTTACTCATATTTTGCAAAATATATTCCAGGTAATCTCATAATTTTCCTGCTCCAGCTCAGGAAGAGAATCAACTATATTTTCAATGAGCCATGGTTCTTTTTGATGAACAATGGTATCAAGAAGTTGAGTATGCTCATTGATAACAGTGTGTCAGTTTTCCCAGGGGTACTCTTTCTATTTCTCTGCATAAATAGATAGAAAAATATAAAAATATTTACATTTATATATATATATATATATATATATATACATACATGCATTTATTTTATGGACATGGTTTTATTTACAATTCATCCAATTTCAATTCTTCATCTCAGTCAGTGCTTTTTCATATAATTCCGTATTTGCAAGCTTTTATTGTTTGGATGTGAAGTGTTCCCCACAAACTCGTGTGTGAGACAATGCAAGAAGATTCAGAGGAGAAATGAATGAGTTGTAAGTGTCTTAACTCATCAATGAATTAATCCCCAGATAGGGATTGACAAAGTGGTAACTGAAGTGCTACTGTGTGGCTGGAAGAGGTGGGAATTGGGGCATAGCTTGAGAGTGAATATTTGTATCTGGTGTGTGGATTCTCTTTCTTTCTCTCTCTGCTATCTGATTACCATCCTTCCACTATGATGTCCTGCCTCACCTCCAGTCTCAAAAATGCAGTTCATCTTCTTGACTAAAACTTCTAAAAATGAGTTCCTGAATAATCCTTTTCTTCTTTATAATTGTGCTAATTGGATCCTTTATTCATAGCAGGGAAAAAGCTGACTAAATCATAAGCCAATTTCCTTCATTAAGAAATCTGTCCCCTGGCTTTGTTTCATTTTTATTTCAACTTATTTATTTATTTAATCAATTCTTGAGTAAGCCATCTCTTTTCTCTGCCAAATTTTCTTCTTCACACAGATTCCTCCCCACTATGATTGTGCTCTGACATCCAATGCTTAAAATGTATTTTTTTCTGATTATTAATACATAAGAAATACAGGGAAAAAAACAAAGATGTATATTAATGTTCAAAATCTTTCGTCATTGCATTGTTTAAAAGTTTATTCCACTCTATTTCTCTTGGAAAATTGAAACTGAAGCAATTCATATTACTTGACAGAGGTGAACCAATTGTTTTCAGAACTTATATTTTTGAGAGTTTTACTCATCAGATATATTTGTCAAAATCTGGAAATGTCCTTTCACCTAGTTGTCAATCCGTAGTGTATCATGACAGTCAGCTTGTCACCTGTTATTACTGTGCAGTTGGTGGATTTACGATTCACTCATTCATTCAGCAAATATTTACTGAGCACATATTTGACACTGGAATCATCAAATGAGTAAAATATTTCTACATCTCTTCAGTCATACTCCTTATCTTTCAGTGATGGAATAAAAAAAAACAAGCAAATGAAATTTGAATTACAATGTTTTAGCTGTAAAGTAAAACTTACGCAACAGTTTCCCAAGGTGAAGAAAGCATATGTGGGATAGATAATGGCAGGCAGGAAAGTCTGCAATGACAAATAAACAAGTTTGGCTTCAACAAACTGGAACACAATCACAGGGGGTTGAAGCAAAAGATCTGTGTCTTCTCTGCTATGATGTTTCTGAATAATCACTCATATATTTCCAACAAGGCAGGACATTACCAGATTTATATTGTGTGAATACAACTCTGTAGTTCTGTGGAGCTTAGATTACATGACATTTTAGTTTATGCTGAGGAACAACAAATGACTTCTTGCAGCTTAAATCTGACCCAATATCTGTTTTTGTAAATAATGTTTATCCAAATTTAGCCATCCTCATTGGCATCTGTATTTCCTATGACTCTTTTCTCACTGTAAATGCAGTCTTGAATAAATGCCAGAGAGAACCGATGAGCCATGAACCCTAAAGTATTTACTACATGGACCTTTGTAGATAATGTTTATTTCTTATTTAGGCAAGAAACAATAGCAACTGAGACCAGGGTTTTACTAATGGAGATAGTAAAATCTGGAGAAACTAGAGATCTAAACTGGTGATTAGGATGTAAATAAATAATCCTAGGATCTCCCATTTTCAAATGCTTTAACTTAGCAATAGATCAAACTACACCCTTCATATAATTAGATCAAATTTATTCCTTTGGGGTATAGGTCTAGAGAGAATTAATTATGAATTTTTTTCTTTGTAAATTTGATTGATCTTAGGCTCAGCTATTTATTTGTTATATCATTTTTGAATGGTATTTTTTATCATATTGGTAAACACTATTCTTTATTAGAAATTTTCTATATTTACTGTTATCCTCCACATTTTTGGCAGAGTTTTGTATCACTATTAATATGTTATAGTAGTGTTGTTAAATGGGAGGGATGGATATACAAATTGGATATACAAATTGGCCTATTATACCTATTTGGGCAATTAATCTTCTTAAAATATATTAATTGGATAAACATGGTTATAATATGCTTGAATGATGCTTATTACATTGAATTTTAAACTTCCATGTATGTCCATCTAACACTTTTCATACCAAAGTCGTATCTGTTGTCCGTGGCCTTTCCAGACAGAGATCAAAGTAAGAATATATAATATAGATCCCAAACACAGGGAAAAAGATCTGAAGCAGGGAATCAAAGAGGAGTTTCCACTGAGATTTTATTTGCTTATTTCTTCTCACTGTGGTGAAGAATCAAAATGTTAAATTCCAAATTCTAAGAGAAAGATTAACTGAAAGTCACACTGTAATACTATCAGTGCACACTCAGCTTCTAATCTACCAACAAACTTAGCATTTATTATTCTCATGATTTTTCCACCATCCAGATTGCAATGACATTATCTTCCTCTTGTAGATTATGCTTGTTTACAAATATGATTGTTTAAGAGGTTACTTGAAATATTGCATACCATTGTAATATTATCCACAAATTAAACTTCATTTAATTCTTATAATCATACCCAGATATTAATACATTTTATCATATTTTCCATCTGAAGAACATGTATTTTAAAAGGCTCAATATCCCTAAACAGACACTATAATGAGTAAAGGGACTCAAAGTTCATAACTCTATTTTTAATTGAAGTTATTTTTTTAAATGTAATTGATTCCTTTTTTATGTTGTGACCATTCTTCACATATCATTAACAGAAATCATTTTTTTTTCTTTTAAAGATTTTATTTGATGGCTATATTATGCCATTATTCTAAAGCAAAGAGGCCCAGTGTTTGGGAACATGGAAAAGTCAAATTTCAGTTTGAATGTTGAGCCACAATCGTATTTTCTTTCAAGCAAAATATGTAAACAAATTCAAGCAATATATTTATATATTTCACATAAATGATATCCAATTGTGCCTTGAATAATTTCTACTTAATATTTTAAAATGCATCAAATCTTTATTTTACTCATTATACTGTGTTTTGGTGATGGTGAAAGCCTCAATTACTTAAAATGTTGGCATATTCCTATGTGATTTCAACCATGAATCTTTTCAAAATTGACTTTTAATCTAAATGTTTAATGCTATCAAAATATTTACAGAGAAATATGGTTTATTTTTCATATTTAATATAACACAACCAATGAAGCACAGCAATTTTAGACTAGGTAATTGTATCAGTTTTATAAAGTATGCATTTAATATTTAATTTTACAACTTTAATGAATTTCTGATTGCTTATAATACTGGAAAATATTTTGATAAAAATAATGAACACAGAAACAATAGAGTTCAGTAGCTGTGGATCTTTCAATAAGCCTAAGGCTTCTTTGTATGAAACACTTAGGGACACCTGAAAATGAAATCCTTAGTGCTTCCACTGCCTCTGTCCCAATTCTATTGCTAAGAACAAGGCTAGGCTACTACCAACACTCTCCTGACACCACTCTCCTGAATGAAATGAAACCATGGGTTTGGTATCTAATCAAAATTTGTTTTTTTTCCAAATATTTTACTTCTTTTTATATTTGGATTTTGGAGACGTAAATTTCACTTTGAAATAAAAGTGGTTCTGGATTTTAAAAAAATATATTACAGTCAATTGTAGACTCCTTTAAAAATCAGTGATGATTAGGTCCTATCACCATGCCAATGAAATCAGAAGCCTTTGGATGAAATCTGTGATCTCCTCAGGTAATTTACCATTGCAGTTGGTGTCAAAAATCTCTGCCATAAATCTAACACAGATTTAGTCCAAATATTTTAAGTTTCAGCTTAAATGTCCTTACCTTTCATAAATCTCTATTTGTTCCAGAAAGCATATGAAAATCACAATATTATGTTTACCACATTTTCATGCAATTACGTATTTAATCATCTTTTTATTTTGTTACCAAGCAAATTCTCTTGTCTTTCTCTTTATTGTATTCAAAGTCTACAATAGAATCTGGATCAAAACTAAGGGATTCTTCCCCAAATATTTTTGGGGAAGTTTTGTTAATGAATGTTCAATTGTACAGATAACATATATTAAGTTGTAAGATAATATATTGCCATGAGTTGAACACAGATCTATAGTAGAAAAGACTAAAATTAAAATATTCAAGTACCATAGTAGAATTCAATAGGAACAATGACTGATATATACTATATGTTTATTTTTAATTTTGTGAGAAGATTGAAGGCTAAGCTCCAGTTAATTAAGAACCACATCCCCTATTTTGTAGTTTATTTAGAAACAGGGTCTCACGGAGTTGCTGAGGCTGACTTTGAACTCAAAATTATCCTGTCTCAGCCTCCCAAGCTGCTGGATTACACCATGACTGGCAATTAAGAAGGCTTTAATATGAGCAATAAAGACCTTGCCTTTACTGGATTAAAATTGCTGGAAAATTTTTAAGAGAAAATTATTTCCACATATATTTTCAAAATACTATTAAAATAAAATTACTTAAGACTTTTGTCTTGATTTCCTCAGTGGATTATATAAACAGGACACATGAGGAAATATTAGAATATCCCATTTCAGAAAATCCTTTCTACCATTTATTCATATTATTAATAAGGCATCATGTGTGCTATTTATATGCTGTTCAGCTTACAGTGAATGAAATAAAATATATAAATAATTATGATACTGTGTAAAATTATATTTGTATATATGTATAATATTCATATTAAATGAATAATAAAATATTAAAATGTAAATGCTTACTTAAATTGCATGTCATTTATTATTCTTTTTATTAGCATAATATATCCTTGCATGAATTGCCCATATTTTAAACATTTAGGTAATTATATTTTGATTCTCTTAATGTTCTTTTGCAATGAAAAGATGGGAATGTTAATTATATATTATTTAAAATTACAAGTCTGTTGAAAAATCTGAAATTAATTATTAAATTATTTTATTGATTTTTATAGATCCTATAAGTATAATATATTGTATAATTATTAATTAATCAGTTGTAGTAAATATTCCCTATTTGTATATATACCCCTCCTGTCCTACAATAAATGGCTCCCACTTGAGCTGTATCAATGTACACAAGTTGCTCCTCACCCCCCAGTTTTTTTGCCCAGCCAGCTGGGCTGCAGCAGATGGTGGCCCGTCCTGGGAGCCCCGGGGCACTCTGGGGTAAGTGACGAAAAAAAAGCTGCCCGTCCCTAGATAGGATGGGAACAAAATCTGCTCGTCCCTAGGCAGATAGTTAGAGAGGAAAAATGGCCATTTTGAAAAAATGGAGAAGATTGATACAGTATGTTTGTGTCTTGTTTTGTCTTGAAATGTTGTATTGTCTTTGTGACAAAAATATGGAAGGGGTGAGAAGTAAATTACTAAGGGAAGAAGGCACCCCAGTGGAACCAAGAGCAGTTAGGGCATGTGTTGATGGAAGCCCAGGAACTCTAGTCAGAAAGAAAAAGAAAGTTCAGAAGCAGAAGGATTATCAGGAAAAAAGTTTCAGCAAAAGGCTTTTACTAAATACTTTTCATTACCAGAGGGTGCGTGAATCGGTGCAGGGGCTGCCACATGCATGAGCCAGTCATGGTGCAGCAAGGGCTTTCCAAGTGGCAGCAGCCGGCTTTTCCCCCGCCCCCCGCCCTGGGAGCGGGATGCCACTGTGAGAGCCCAAATCCAAACCTGACCTGGAGGCAGAGTCTCGCAGGGTCTTGCTCCCTGTGTCCATTGGCAGTTTGAGTCCGGAACACTCCCCAAACTCTCCCCGGGGCCATCTGGGGCTGCCTGGGATGCTGCAGATGGAAGACTGGGCCGGTCTCCCTGAAATTTGATCATTTCCAATGTAAGTAACTACCATGGTTCTCCCACACCTGGAAGCTAATAAGTAATGAGCACTATTAAAGCTTATTTCAAATGTAAAAAAACCTTGAGATAATATATTAAATTGTTCTGAAGGTTGTTTTCTTAGTGCCTGCTGGAATACTACAGGATTTTCTTTAGCAGCATTGCTGGTGTTCCTGCCTTCGTCCCAGTGCCTGTGAGGACGAGGGTGGAAGAATTTCCAGTGTTGCTGAGAACAGGACGAGACTTCGGATCAAGCTAGGTGCCTGCAAATTTACCTGGACTGTGATTTAAGCTAGCTGCCTGCAGAACTTACCTGGACTGTGATTTAAGCTAGCTGCCTACAGAACTTACCTGGACTGTGAATTTACCTGGACTGTGATTCACCTGGACAGTGAGTTAATCTATTGAGACACTGCTTTACCTGGACTGAGAAAACAAACTGTATCTTTGCTAATGGTGTCATTGCTGGGATAATTTTTCCAAAGGCTTCTTACTTGGAGCCATCAATTGGCTTGGTATTGTGGCATTTTGTATCCTCCCCTTCTGCTTGTAGCAGATTATTTATGGTGTTTGTGTAAAAACCACTATGGTCATTATTTAAATTAAACAAAAGGGAGAAATGTTAGGGTCTGTAAACAAGTCAAGATGGTGCCTGGCATTTTGCCAGGGGGAGTGGTTTGTGAAGTAACACCAGCGAGCCATTAAGTGTGGAGATTCATTATTGGTTGACTGTTGTATCTAGTTTATGTTAATTAAGATAAGCTGTGTGGAATGTATATATACCCCTCCTGTCCTACAATAAACGGTTCCCACTCCAGCTGTATCAATGTACATAAGTTGCATTATAATAGATTCATACATGACGATATTTTCTACAATTGTCAGTCTGAATCTCCTAAGAATCATCAGAAATATTCTTCTACTTTTAATAATAAAACAATATTTTAAAAAAATTTTGTTGGATATGAAACATTTTTAGGAAAAAAAATATGTCTAAAAACGGCTTTTAAATACAGCAAAAGGAGAAATATTTCTTAAAATATCACCTGTATTAGGACTCTTTAAAGTCACGTTATAGTATAAAATGAAATAAATATCCGTTGACTTAAATTATGATAAATTAATCTGGAGAAAAGATAAATACAACAAATAATTCATAAATTCCCAATTTTATTCTAACACATTGCTAAGGGTTATAAAAATTTAAAATGTATACATGGATTATTATGAGCTGGTTATTTACCTTTTTAGAGAGATAAAGTTGTAGATGTGAAGAAGATAGAGATGTAATCATTGAGGTAATATTTAATAGGGAGAGAAACCCATTTTATAAGGAAACATAAAACTGTTTTGATATGTATGGCATGAAGGAGCAATTAGGTTCACTCTGTAAATTCTTGAAAGGACTATACTAATTAATAATTGGGATACTAGAATTTGCCTTAAATTACATTTAGTCTCTTTGAGACACTATAAACAGTGACAAATAAGCTCATAGGAAAATCTCCTGCAAGATGTGTTAATTGTAGCCATCAGTCCTTTACTTATAATTTTAACATAATGGTGGATGCTTTGAATACTCAGTGATTACTTTTATAATTTCAATCTCTGTTCAAAAAAGAGAATCACTAAAGGGAGATACATTGTTTTCTCATCACAGAGGTCATTATTTTTTTAATATTCATAATTCTATTAGGTAATTATGACTTATCTAAGTGAAACTTTAGAATTTATTTTATAGGAATGTTCCCTGGACCTATATTAGGGAAATGATAAGAGAGCTTGGATCTTTAAAAAATCTTCTAGATCAGTAAATCAGATCTCTTGAAAAGTTGCTCTGAAACTTCAATTTTATAATTTGAAATAATTTTATCATTCATTTTATGTTTTCATTAAAGTTTTCTTACCATACATGATGAAATCTAGGCATGAACACTACATTGAAAAAGAGATATGACACCCTGTGTTTAACTAGATTTCAGGTGCTAATGGAGGGACAGACTGTATGCAATTAAATATACACTAACTGATTAATTCCAGATGGGGATGAAAACCAGAAAAATCCAGGTGGGTAATCACTTCTGAGGGTCAGAAGTCAAATCAGACTGGATGACTGGGGAACATTTTGATGCATGAGTGATATTAGAGTTACTATTTCAATAGCAAGAAGGATTTAGCTAGGAGTAAACTGGACACAGCAAGTTCCAGGCAAAGGAAACATTCCAACAAGATCCTAATTCAGGAGAAAAAAATAATGAAGTAATACTCAGAATTCTAGTATGGTTTTAACATGTGAGGGAGTGATGGATAGTGATTGATGAAGACAAAGACATAAACTGTGCCTTGTTCTGAAAGCAGTGACCTCAAATATTTAAGGGCCCAAATGGATAATTATGTTTCCTTCTGTTGTCGTAAACATGAATATGAGTTAAAACATATTCTTTGTCCTGGTTTATGTATGAGGCATCAGTCAAAACTCACCTGTGAGACAATGCAAGAATTTTTAGAGGTAAACTGATCAGATGTGAATGATCAGAGGTGTAGCATAATCATTAGATTATCCACTGATAGAGATTTACTGGGTGGTTACAGCAGGCAGATGTAATGTGGCTGGAGTAGGTCGGTCACTGGAGTGGTGACATTGAGGTTCACGTTTTGTCAGTGGCAAACAGACATCTATCTATCTATCTATCTATCTATCTATCTATCTATCTATCTACCTACCTACCTATTTATCTATCTATCCTTCCTGTTTCTGTGCCCTGAACTGCTTTTCTCTGCCATGCCCTTCCACCATCATCTTCTGCCTCATCTTGGGCCCAGAGTATAGAGTTGACATCTATGGAATGAGACCTCTGAAACTAAAAGCCAGTGTAAAATTTTCCTCCTCTGTTTTGTTCTTGTCAGGTCTTTTGGTTACAATAATACAAAAGATCACTAAATCATTCCCTAACATAACAAAACAAACGAAAACATGGCAGATCAAAATTGATGCAGTAATTTGTTCTAGGTGATGATTTATATTTTCTATCATGAGAAATTTTGTTTAATTTTTTTTTATGAAAACAGAAACAGACCATTTTTTTTTACATTTGACCTATCTTTTGCTTTGTCATTTTGAAATTTTCTTAAACTTTAGTAGATACACAAAACACTTTATTACTCTAGAAATTTGTATGGGGATGAGAAATTCACACAAACCATGACTGTATGAGTCTGTGCTCACATGATATAGATTTGGGGCCTATATTATTAGGTCAGAAGAAATAAATTGAAGAGATAGACATAATGGCTCCTCCAGAGTTCTTTCAAACACCATGACATCTCTAGTAGTTCTAAATTCTTAGACTTTGCAATGGATTGCATTTTAGCTGATTTCCTTGTGTGTAAACTGAGATGTGCTAGATGAGCCATCAAAAGTCTCTTTCATTGCTAATGTTTTACAAGTTACCCAAAACTAAGTAAAAATGTCTTATACATACATATAAAGATACTAAGCACCAGGCCTGAATTGAAATATATTTATTCTCAAGGGTAACTTTGAACTGATAAGCAATCAAAGTGATGTTGGTGAGCTGAATGATTTTGGGACTATGATTTCTGACTCGGTATGCCTTCTGTTGCCATTTTTGTTAATACTGAATAGTGCTTTAGTCAGGAGGTACTCTGGTATTATCCAGAGTCCTTCTTTGTGCAGTAGAGGCTGGAAAGAAAGGGGAAAACATTTGCCATATTTTCTCAAAGCTAGTTCTGTAAGTAGGTACAGAAGATGTCATTGCAGAGTTGAGTAATGTAAAATAGCATTACTCTGGGATGAGGCCACCTCCTTATGTGTGAAGTGGCAGAAACGTGTTTCTTCTGGGGATGCTTCAGGCAAGTTTGTAGTGCACAATGAATATGGAGGTTGCCAACTGGGCAATGCAACAGTAAAAGCAGTTCTTGACAAGGAACTCAAAGTTTTCTTTTCTTTACTTTGCTTTGGTTTTCTATTCCATATATTTGAAAAAACTAATAAACTGTAAGAAATTCATGTGTTCTGCCTAAAGTATATTACATGTCTGCAATGCAATGAAACCGTTCTGGAAACCAGATTATCTCACTTCAAAAAATAAAGAAAAATATTGACACATGAAAATATAAAACCAAGTTTAAGCTTTCTTCGGAAATGCCTGGATCCAGAGGATCACTTTTTCAATTTCTTCTTCTATTCACTTCCTTCTTTATAATGTTCACTTGTATGTCTATCAATGCATTGTAGCAACAGAAATCCACATCTTCAGTCTTAATAGAAAACAAAATTGCTTTCAAATTCAATCAAATGTCATGGGCATGAATCCCACTTGATTAACTGCAGCCCCAGATCCTTCCATAAATGAATCAATATGACTAGTCTATAAAATGAACCGATTAACTAATAAGCATAGGGCCAAGTACCCACCTCTGTAGCAAGTGTGAGCAGGGCTCAGTACCATTTGAATCTCATGATGAGAGAAGAGAGGGTTGATTGTCCAAGTAAAATAAATTATTACCAAAAGAGAAAAATTCATGCTGAACAAGGAAACACACGCACACAGACACACACACACACACACACACACACACACACACACACACAAATTTCCTTCTCTCTCTTTCTTCTTTCTCATTCTCTCTCTCACACACACATACATGTTACATTAGGATACTAATTCCAGAAATCAGGGAATTTAAATTTATTTGATGAAATCTTATTATTTTAAATGTTAAATCAAACTTAAAACACTATGAAGATTTTTTTTTTGTTGTTGTTGTTTTAAAAGGAATTAAAAATCTCAGGTCCCTGGTTTCACATGGAGTAGTTTTAAAACCAATTCTTATTTGTACCTGGAAATGCACCCTATTGCTTTGTGACTATAATTGTGGCTAATGGAATCAATATTTCCAAGTTTAAATCCTTAATCTGATACTTACTAATGTATGCCATACAATAGTCTAACCTCAATAAGCTTTGGTTTCTTTATTTTCAAAATCTTAGGAACAGCAGCGCTAATTTTGAGCTATTGTAGAAAATAAGTAAGGAAAAATGCTTTGAAGAAATTAATTGCCTAATATCTACTTGCTTTTATCTGAATTATTATTGTACATGACTGAAAGTGAATAAAATAATGTGATAGTTGTGGCAATAAAAGGTAAAAATCCCTAAATATAAAAAAATCACAGAATTCAGTGTCATAATAAGCTAATGTCTTATTATCTCATATAGAATATTGTAAAAATTTAAATAATAATTCATCAATTTGGAAAATATAACACTGGTTTTATGTATTAAAATTAGCAGTATTATGTAGTTGAATCTGACCAAGTGAAGACAATAATCATAGTTCTTCCTCAACATTTCTGTAGCTACTGGGAAAAGTCAAATAAAATGAACAAACATTAGTATGCTAGTTAGTATAAACACTTAGTCCCTGTGGTTTGCAAAATGTAGAATATGATGTACCATATCTTTCTCACCAATGACACTTCTCAGAGTAATTAAAGATAACTTCACAAAGCATGACAAATTTGATGGCCTAAAATAAGTGACAGAAGCAATAAAAGAAGTTTATACAGCTGCCATTGTCTTGGGGTGTAAGTGGGCACTATCCTGTTCAGACTGTATATGAACTGTATGAATCTAATTTCTGTATTTGTTATCATTTGAGAACTTTGAATCCTTTGATAATAGATATAACAGTGATAGGTATGACTTTTAAATATAAAAACAAAACAGAAAAATTACTGGGCAAACTATGAAAACTTAACCACAACTAAAAAATATCAGCCAGGCATTGTTGTGTATGCCTTACATCCCAGTGGCTCAGGAGTCTGAGGCAGGAAGATTGCAAGTTCCAAGCCCATCTCAGTAGAAGTGAGGTGCTAAGCAACTCAGTGAGATCCTGACTCTAAGTAAAATACATAATTGGATTGGGGATGTAGATCAATGATTGAGTGCCTCAAGTTCAATATTTGGCACCCCAACAAAATAAAATAAAATAAAATTCAAAGAAGTGAAGGTACCAGTAGAGTGTTGAATACACTATGGAAATCCAAAGAATGACCCCAAATTGTCTTTCCTTTTCACCTTTTTAAATCCTTTGTTTGCTCTTAATACATTGGTATAGAATGGCTAATTCTTTGCTTCTATTCAATTTCAATGAACCAAAATGACCAAGAATGGAGATAAAATGGGAAACAGAAAAAGAAGAAAATCAGGGATGTGGGAGAGAGAGAGAGAAAGAGAGAGAGAGAGAGAGAGAGAGAGAGAGAGAGAGAGAGAGAGAGAGAAGAGAGAGAAGATATTTCAGAGGGTTGTGCTTTATTAATAAAATTTTATATGAAGCCCAGTAGTGATAAAAAGAAGTAAACTCCAGGATTGATAAAGGAAGTCAGGAATGAAATTGAAACTTAATCCTGATTCTAAAAAAATCTCTGGGAAATAATTTAGTCCACTTTATACTCCCAGTCCCAAACATCCATCCTTCTGGAATATTCCTATTATCCCACAGCTTTTAATTTATGACTTGTTTTTAATTATTGTATTTGGTCTTATTTTATGCAAGCCACCTGTGGTATGAAAATAGGGTAAAATTAGTAAAATCATCTGATTCTGGTTAAATTGTCTAGGAGAGTATGGAGGAGGTATGACACCTATGCTTTAAGTGGTGCCATGAGGGCACAGTGTTGTTGACAATCTGAGATGGGCAGGATAACACCTCAGAGATACCCATGCCCTCATGCCTGGAGCCTTTGAATATGTTACGTTTCATGGAGTAAAGGACACATAGGTTGCAGATGAAATTGTTTTGTTGATCAGTTGACCTAAAATGGGAATATTATCCTTGGTTCCTCTAGTAGGCCAAATATAAGGAAGCTGGTTCTTACAGATGAAAGAGAAATGCAAGACAGATTTTATTAAAGGATGCAAAGTGTGAACAATCTGCATTCTCCATTGCTACCTTTTAAGATGGAACAGGGCAATGAACCAAGGAATGCGGGCAACACCTAGAAGCTGAAAAAGTCAAGGAAATAGATTACTCGAAAGGAACTTTGACACTCTGAATTGGAAATGAGTGGTACTTCTGACCTACATAATTTAAAGACAATACATTTGTATTGCTTCAATCTATTAAATTTGTGGTGATTAGTTACAGTAGCAAAAGCAAACACAGACCATTTCCTAGAGTCCCTAAGTCACAGCAGCTATTTGAGAACAAAGTGTTAATTTAGCAGACAATCCAATGCTCTGAAGTTTCTGCTGGAAACTAAATAACTATGCTATAGAAAAAGAACAGAAATAATTGTGCAGATATCTGCATAGAATTGACACAGCATCACATATTTTGAAAAACTGGAAAAAAGTTCAGTATGGCTGTATCTAATTTGCTCTGTGTTGTATATTTGAAAAATTGAAAGGCAGCAGGAAGCATTCGGAAAACATGAAATGATAAATCATACCCTATTTGAATCAAATATATGATATGTCAAGATCATTGTATTGTCTGGAGCAACTAATAAAAAAAGATAAATCATAATGCTAGAGATTCATTTGTTCAAATAATAAAGGCAATTTAGAAACCAACAAATTTGAAATTATTGCTAACAGCACAAAGAAATCACTAAATATCTTCAAAGGGTGTCTGTTTTGGTAAGGGAATGATGTTCCAATTTGTATTTTAAAAATATTATCGAGGCTGTGAGCTGCCCATGGAAGAGACTAGAGAAGGACATGTTAAAGTTATGAGAATTTGCACTGACTCAGGGAAAAGAAATAATCACAGACTTGTCTGGGACTGTGATATGTAGAATCCAGACAAGGGACTTGTGTGTGGGCCTATGTAGTTCCCTTTCTTTAATCATCATGATTAGCAATGGGCTGGTGGCCTCACCTGAATTTGCCTCCTTAGTCTTAAGAAAGATTAATTCTGGCATAGAAATGACTAGCTGTCTGGAAATTCCCAGGATATGTTTTCTGTGCAAAAACACAGTGAGCTTCTCTCCACTCTATAATTTCATGACCATGTTTTTACTTGATATTTCGTGGAATAAAAAAAAAATAGCACTGTGAAAGTCAATCGGTCCTGATTTATTTCCATATGTTGTTGAATTATTGTCACCCTCAGGAAAAATTCAAAACCTCTCTGGGCCCCTCTTCTACTTACAGGGTGATTAGATAAATTCGTCTCTATAGTATAGGTAAAATTAAACAAAATGAATAATATTTGATCAATTTTAGCTTATAAAACCAGTTTCCATTTAGTATATTTTATTCCAAAATCATGCATGTTATTTTTCAACATATTAGAGGACCAAAAATAAGAACCATGTGAATTTATTTTTGAGGTCAGTGGAAAACCAAGCAAACATGCCTTCATATTTACTTAAAATGACTTATATATACATAACTAAAAATCAATAAATTAAAATTACATTTTATAATTATAAAGAACTGATAACATCAGCTCTTTGCTTCTGGCACATATCTCTAAGGAGAAATTATTGTTTAATAAATATGTACTATACTCATAATTATAGAAATGAAAAATTAAAATTAATTTCTTGTCCAACTAGTTTTTTTTTTATTTTTGTAATCTTAACAGTGTGAAGTCCCATGTTCATTATTTTTTACAATAAAACAAATCAGAATGCCTTAGGTAATTGACCTATAATGATGATAATTTTCTCCTTGCTTGAGAAAATTACTTTGAAGTTTCTCCTTAATCTTATGGGAATGATTCACCTTGTCAATTCATTTGTTTTTGTTTTCCCAATTTAATTAGTCTGAATTTAATTACAACTGATTGAGTGGAAATATAAAATACAAAACTACTTTCATGAATAGAAAAATAATATTTTCTCAATAAGGATCAACTTATTCTTTAGAGAAAAATATCCAAACAATTTCCTAATATGAGCCTGTGTACATGAGTTTCCAAGTTTATTTTCTAAAGCCTAAGGAAAAAAAAAGAACTTGTCTATAAGAATAATAAAATCATTCTTAGAATCTAAGTTATTTTATTCATCTTTTGCTAAAACTTGGATGAAAAAATTCCACAGGTGATCCTGATAAACAATCAATATTAAAACCCACAATTTCTAAATATATTCTATATTTTGAGTATAGTACATATTTATTAAACAATATTTTCTAAGTATTCAGAAATTTTCTAAATATTCTGTCATTTATTCTCTCCCCTCCCACTAATTTCTCAGTCTTATTATAATATATTTATATAGTTAAATATATTATAGCTTAATATAAGATATTTATGTAGTTAAATATATTATAATATTTCCCCTTTTAGGGGAAATATAATCGAATTAGACATTTTTGGAAAATTAGGTTCAGTCTGTTTTTAGTACCCAACTGGTTATCAGAATAGCTGTCATTTATTCTTATTCATTGTTCATCCATTTTTCCCTGTTGTATAAGTGAAAGCTAAGGAATCAGTGACAAGAGTATTTTTAGGAGAAGGTCTTATTAGACGTTACCATGTGGGAGTCATAAATCCAGGACAATCCTTCCAGGAGAGCTACTTCACTTTATTCCCCATCCTGCTTAACTGCCAAATTATCCACTTAATATTCATTCCCAATTGTGAATAGAATATTTTAAATTTTATTATTATAGCTTTTACAATATTACCAAATGATAAGAGTCTAAAAAGTTTCAGTAGACTACAATACATGAGGTTAGCATTTGATAACTGGTTAATAGTAATTATAATTATGAATTTTGAATTTCTGGCCCAGATGATTTTAACTCTACTGGGCAATGGAGACTCTAAATGCCCTATGTTTTCTTATCTTTTGTAAAATATTATTAGATTCAAATTACAAAAAAATCCAAAAATGTTAAATATACAAACTAGAATGAAAGGGGTCATTTTGAAAAAATCACACAATAAAAAAAGCAGGATATTGGTTGAACATTTATTTTTCTATATTTGATGCATTTTATATTATTTAAATAAACAAAATGAGGGCTTATTATAAAAAAAAAACCACTTCTATTTTTATGTTTGCAAATAAATGTTGAACATTTTGTGATGTTTTGTTTGAAAGCCTATGCACTTTAACCACTTATGGTTTACAGTTATTGAGAATTCTTCCACTAGATAATCCTTAGACATTTTATTTATTTTTCAATATAAAAAATATATGGGAAGAGACTCAAAAATATATTGGAAGGATTCATTCACTAGGAAATTATTTGTCAAGTAGAGTTTCTGCCATGAGAAATACAATCATGAGTATAGGTACTCTTTGTTTTATAAAAAACAAAATTATTTAAGAGTTATCTGAAAAGTGTTCAGAAATATAATACAATTTAAAATGGATTATAAAAAAGGTAGAATGGTGGTTGCCATTAAAGCGTAAAATGGAGAGTTGTTTAATGAGTATAGTGCTTAACAGTATAATGATATACTTATCTGTATAAATGATACACTTAAAATGTGGTTAAGATGGCAAATTTTATGCTACATGTATTTAACTACAATGAAAAATTGTGCAAATTTAGTTAGAGTATATTCATAAAATGGGCCTCTATATGGTATTTAAAATGATATTACAAAATATAAGAAAGCCTAGATATTATAATCTATGTGACCTAACTAGTACAACTTCCTAAAAATAGCTAAATTTAAAAATTAAAAACATCTTTTAGAAGATTTAATTTATTCAAAGAAATACACTTTATAATTAAAATTCAGAGTAAATAAGTGACTTCATCAGCATAGAAATTTACATTGGAAGTAAGAAGGTGAATGATAACTTTCATGTCTTAGTATCTTATGAATTCTGTAACAAAAATGATATGGGGGCAACACAGCAAAGAGACAATGATAAAAAGCAGAATTGAAAGGCAGATAATGAAATAAATTTTCTAAGAATTCATATTAAAAAGTCTGAGACCTGGAGAGACTGAAAGATAGGGTAACAAAGTAGAAAACAAACTGAGAATCCCCTAATTTAAAACCCATACCTGGATCTAGAAGTGGGGATAGGCAACAGAGAGAGAAAGAGAGAGATGGGGAGCTGAAAATTTCTGAAGATCAGCCAGTTAAAAACATCTGGAAAGGTGGTGAAGGTGTTCCTGACAGGGTCAGAGCCTGGGGGATGCTTTGGCAAGGCCACACCATCTGGAAACCGGAACCATTAGTAATGTGAAGTGTTTTGTTTATGATATTGATGATACGGATAACAGGGAATACACCATTTAATAATAAAAGTACATAATGCCTAAGATTGCAGGAAAATTCCCAGAATGAGACTAAAGATACAATGAAGACATGCCATGAGATGCATTTCAGTATCTCTCAGGATACAAACAATGGTGTTATTCCTTAAGCCTAAGCAATGAGAAATATTTATCCCAGGGTTAACAATTTACCCTAGCCCCACCCAACCCCATCCTAAAGCCACAACCTGTACAATAGGCTAGCTACAGAAAAACAATTGTTCTGCCAACAGTACAAGGACCACCATATGTAGCTTACTGTATCTCCTTGAAGACAAGAGGCTAATAAAAATACATTCCCCAACCAATAGACCCTACTTTGGTTTATGCAGAAGCTTATGATAAAAACGGAAAACACAGAGGTAATATAAATGACAAATGAGTTGAGGTGTAAAGCCTGCCCTTTAGTTAAAGATTACAGAGACATAATAATTGGTGTGCTTTGACCAAGGATCAAGGAAGTTCTTTAAGAAAGCAGTTGAATACATCATATAAAAAAGGAAATTACTTTGGAAATTAAAATAGAATAATGTAAAATTAACATAGATTTATTTTAGAGGCACTTCAGAGTAGTAGGCTTTTAAATAATAGACTTTTACTACTTTAAGTGTGTTTTACTGGGATTTTAGTTTAGAGGTAAGAAAGTTTACCAATAATCATAAGTATGCTTTAAAGTTAAAGGTTAATGAAATAATTATAGGTATGCTTTAAAGTTAAAAGTGAATAATAGGTCAGGAGTCATGTAGTCTAGTTGTGTTGCCTAGCACCTAATGATTGAGGTGAAAAAGGAAAAGCTTAATCATGGTTGTCTAAGGTTACAGAAAAATATTTTGAACAATGTACTCAATATCTTGATTACCTATCAATGTATGTCAGAAAAGATTGTAATTCTTGAATATTATGCAAATCAAAAAAAGATTGGGGTTTTGAAGGTATCCATTAACTACCTGAAAAAACACCTGTAAAAAAATATAAAAAGAAAGATCCCTGCAGAGGCAGCATGAGGTGTCTTTTGGAGGTTGCTCCTAACTTGCAACATGTAGTCTGGACTCCTCTTCTTTTGCTGATGCCACTCCTCCTTCAGGACCCCCTAGACCTTCACTATCCCCGCCAGGGCTAGACCCCTGCAGAAAGGCAGACAAAATTTAAAACTTCACAATAACTGAAGGGTCCTTAAAACAGAGAAAACAGCTTAAAATCAAGTCACAGATACCTGAGCTAGGGTGGGGTTGGGGGGAGTTGCAGCCATCTTGTGGAGCACTCAGGCTAGAAGGCTAGTAGTCAGCCCCTCAAATCAACCCAGTGTCTTTCCACATTTAGTCAGCTGCAAATTAAACAAGAGGGAGTCCAGTGCAGTGGCACCTCTTAAGAATCTGGCCAGAAATTACTTCTAGAAGGACTACTGGTAGACAAAAATAGCTGACCTGCCCTCTCCCTCTTCCTCCCGACAAACAAGGGGTACAGACAGGGCTGGTGGGGACCTGTGTTGGGAACTGCCTCTAGCCCTACTATGTTGTGTACTGTATCTACTCATTCAACTCAGACAAAGACAGCAACAAAGCAACTTTTGCCCTGAAAAAAGGAAAGTGGATTCACCAGGCCCTGACCATTGACACTGGGGGGAAGCAAGCTTCCCCTAGAAATGGTCCTGGGATCTCAGGGATCCAGAGGGAAGAAGCGTGAATATTCAGTGACATTCAGACCCAGCAGAAAATTAATACAGTTTGCACAGCAGGAAGAGGCTAATCCCAGCTTTAACAGGTGCACAACCTGACCTGCGATCAGAACAGGCAAATGACAGGGCATTGTTGGGATAACCGGAAGAAGCTTACATCAGACTTAATAAATGGAGGGAATCAATGTCCAACATTCACAATGTGGGGCAATGGAAAAGAGTCCAAGTTAACGACCCGAGACACTTCACTAAACTTCCTCAGAGAGAAAGGTTGATCAGGTGAATAATTTTGAACCACAGAAAATTCATAAGTAGAGTTCTTTAGATTACAAGACAGCCACCAGAATCTTCACTACAGGGAAAACGATATCATAGAGGAGAGCCAGTACACAGTGACCCAGGTTCACTCCAAAACCCGCATTCTGAACTACTGCACACACACACACACACACACACACACACACACATACAAAAAAAAAAAAAAAGCATTGAACCAACCAAACAGTGGCTCCAAGCTCCTGAGTTGAGAAACCAGAAGCTGATGTAAGAGATTCATAGCAACTAGAAAATGTAACATGGAGAGATTCATAGCCAAAGGCTAGTGGACATCTGATAAATATCCAAATGCCAATGATATCCAAACCAAGATTCAAGGATTTTCTTCACCTTGAAATGATTACTATAAACAACTCTAATGTCAAATCCTATAAATAACCTTTTAACTTGAATGATAATTTTTAGTCCAATAGTCTTGAACCCAATTAAATTATATTTTATCTAATGATTTAAAGCATAAATTGAAATCAATTTTTTATCTTTATTTCCTAGTTCTATTTTATTCCTGCTCCTCTAACCCCTCACTCATGCTCTTGCATTTTCTGCTGCTCCTTAAAATGCCAATCATTTGTCTATTTCTTCTTTCTACATTGGGATAAATTTCTCTCTCTCTCTCTCTCTCTCTCTCTCTCTCTCTCTCTCTCTCTCTCCCTCCCTCCTTCTTTCTTTCTGCATCCTTTTTTTTGTCCATTCATATTTTTTCCCAGTCTCCTTCCTCATTAGACCTCACTTACACCATGATCAAGTAGGGTTTATCCTAGGGATTTAAGAATGGTTCAAAATACAGACATCAATAAATTT
This sequence comes from Callospermophilus lateralis, assembly GCF_048772815.1. Lineage (NCBI taxonomy): Eukaryota > Metazoa > Chordata > Mammalia > Rodentia > Sciuridae > Callospermophilus > Callospermophilus lateralis. The sequence continues at coordinate 106,592,258 of NC_135315.1, forward strand.
AATTCATCACATCAATAGACATAAAGATAAGAACCATATGACCCTCTCAATGGAGGCAGAAAAAACATTTGACAAAATATAGCATCCCTCCATGTTCAAAACACTAGAAAAACTAGAGATAACAGGAACATATCTCAACATTGTAAAAGCTATCTATTCTTAGCCTCAGCTTAACATCATTCTAAATGAAGAAAAATTGAAAGTATTTCCTCCAAAAACTGGAACAAGATAGAGATGTCCTCTTTCACTACTTCTACTTAACATAGTTCTTGAAACACTGGCCAGAGCAATTAGACAGATGAAAGAAATTAAAGTAATACACATAGGAAAGAAGAACTCAAATTAGCACAATTTGCCAACTATATGATTCTATACCTTGAAGACTCAAAAATTTCCACCAGAAAACTTCTAGAACTAATAAATGAATTCAGCAAAGTAGCAGGATATAAAATCAACACACATAAATCAAATGTATTTCTGTATTTTAGTGATAAATCTTCTGAAAAGGAAATGAAGAAAACTACTCTTTACAATAGACTCAAAAAAAAAAAGAAAGAAAGAAAAAAAGAAAAAGAAAAAAAAAAGCAACTTGGGAATGAACCTAACAAGAGGTGGACAACTTCTACAACAAAAACTACAGAATGCTAAAGAAAGAAAGCAAACCAGACCTTAGAAGATAGAAAGATCAACCTTGCTTTTGAATAGGCAGAATTAATGTTATCAAAGTGACCATACTACCAAAAATACTATACGGCTTTAATGCATTTCTGATCAAAATCCCAATGACATTCCTCATAGAAATGAAAAAAGCAGTCATGAAATTCATTGGAAAAATAAGAGACCCAGAATAGCTAAAGAAATCTTTAGCAAGAAGAGTGAAGCAGGTGGTATCACTATACCAGAACTTAAACTATACTACAGAGCATAGTAACAAAAACAGCATAGTATTGGTACCAGAATAGGCCTGTAGACCAATGGTACAGACTAGAGGACACAGAGTACCCACATAACTACAGCTATCTTATATTATGCAAAGGCTCCAAAAACATATGTTGGAGAAAATATTATCTTCAACAAATGGTGCTGGGAAAACTGGAAATCCATATGAAAAGAAGAAAGAAAGAAAAACAAAAGAAAGAAAAAAAGAAAGAAAGAAGGAAAGAAAGAAAGAAAGAAAGAAAGAAAGAAAGAAAGAAAGAAAGAAAGAAAGAAAGAAAAGGAATTAAACCCCTGGAGCTGGGGTTGTAGCTCAGTAGTAGAACACTTGCCTAGCTTGCGTAAGGCACTGTGTTCGATTCTCAGCACCACATATAAATAAATGAACAAAATAAAAGCTCATTAATGTCCAAAAAATAAAAATAAAAATAAAATTAAACCCCTATCTCTCGCCATGCACAAAACTCAACTCAAAGTGGATCAAGGACCTAGAAATTAAACAAGGCACACTCTAGCTATTGGAAAAAAAAAGTAGGTTCAAATCTCCATCGTGTTTAATTAGACTCCAACTTCCTTAATAAGACTCCTGTAGCACAAGAATTAACATCAAGTTCAATAGATGAGATGGATTCAAATTAAAAGTTTCTTCTCAGCAAAAGAAACAATCAGTGAGATGAATAGAGAGCCTACTATTTGGAAACAAATTTTACCACACACATGTAAGATAGAGCATTAATCTCTAAGATGTATAAAGAACTAAAAAAATCTTAATGTTGAGGGCCACAGCCAAGTTGGGATGACGCATGGCATTTTTGCCAGAAGTAGTGGTTGAGAGGTGATGCCAGCAAGCCATTAAGATGATGACTTTTGAGGTCTCGCGGAGTTCCCATTGTGTTCGGGTTGAGCTCTTGCAGGGATTCCTGAAGAGTTCTCATTGGTTGGAGAAGTGCCGAAGGAGGGATTTCTGGTTGGTGGTTCCTGGAGGAGCACCATGGGTGGCGTTCGGGAGCGTTCCCGGGAGCGTGTGTGGAGTGTGCTGGTGGAGTTCAGAAATAAAGTTTGTTCCTGATTCAGTGGCTCGTGATTTGTGCCCAGCCAGACTGCGGCATCTTAACACCAATAAAACAAATAACTCAATCAATAAATGGGCCAAGAAACTGAACAGACACTTCTCAGAAAAGATATACAATCAATAAACAAGTATATGAAAAATATATGTTCAACATCTCTAGCAACTAGAGAAATGCAAATCAAAACTAATCCTTCATCACACTCCAGTCAGAATGGCAGCTATTAAGAATACAAACAATTTTAACTGTTGGAGAGAATGCAGGAAGAAAGGCACACTATACATTGCTAGTAGGATTGCAAATTGGTCCAGCCAATATGGAAAGCAGTATGAAGAATTCTTGGAAAACTGGGAATGGAACCACCATTTGACCCAGCTCTCCCACTCCTTGGTCTATACCAAAAGACTTAACAATAACATACTACAGGGACCAGCCACATCAACATTTATAGCAAAAGTATTCACAATAGCTAAACTTTGGAACCAAACTAGATGCCCTTCAGAAGATGAATAGGTAAAGAAAATGTAGTATGTATATATACAATGAAATATTATTCAGCAGTAAAAGAGAATAAAATCAGGGCATTTTCAGGTAGATGGATGGCACTGGAGAAGATCATCTTATGTGAGGTTAGCCAAATGCCAAATAAGTTCTCTTATTTAAGGATGCTGATTCATTATGTGGTGGTGGAGGGCATGGGAGTATTAGATGAACTCTAGATAGGGCAAAGGGTAAAAGGGGAGGGAAGAGAAGGCAGGGAGCATGAGGGTAGGAAAGACGGGAAATGAGATAGACATCTTTATCTAAGTACATGTATGTATGGAGAAAAAATATTGAAAACTAAATTTATAGCCTATTCTAGAGCTTTATTATAGTTTTATTCCTGACTTTGAGGAATAGAAATCAATTGCAACAAGTTTTTATTTCTTATAAGTTTGACTAGAATAACAGTTGTCTCTGAAGTAATTATAAATAAGGTTTAGTGGCATCTCTTAAAGACCTGCTGATGTTGGGATCAATAGATATCACACTTTGAATTAAAATATAATTCTCTAGATCTATATGCAATCCAGAGCTCTTATGAAAACAAATCTCACAAAGTAGTCAGAACTCAAGTAGTAAGCTCACTTAAAAGAAAGGCAGAACTATACCAATAGATGGGTAAACACACAAACAATGTCAAAAAGCAAGAGAACAAACCATCCCAAAGAGCTATAATGGTCAAAGAACAGACATTTTTGACACAATAGTAGAGTAAATATCAGAGAAAGAATTTAGAAAGTTCACAGCCAAACTGTTCTATAAGTTAAAAGATGATGTAAAGGGCACAATCATAGAGAAAATACAGGAATTGAAAGATCACTTTCAAAAAGAGGAAGAGATTTTTATACAGAACCAAATATAAATCCTCTAAATGAAAGAATCAATAAGCCAAATTAAAAATTAAATGTAAAGCATCACTAATATATTAGACCACTTTGAAGGTAGATGTTCAGGCCTTGATGACAAAGTATAAATCTTGAAAAAAGTTGTCTATAAAGCAAAAATATTAACAAAACATGAACAGAATATTCAACAAATTTGGGATAATATTAATAGGCCAAATTTAAGATTTGTTGGAATAAATAAAAGGCTCTTAAACAAAAACTGAAGTAATACACAATCTCTTCATTGAAATAATATTAGAAATTTTTCCAAATTTTAAAAATGAGTTAGAAATTTAAATCCAAGAGACATATAGGATTTCAAAAATACAAAAGCACAATAGATCCAGTCTAGGACATATTATAATTAAAATTAAAAAAAAAAATACAGAATAAGAATAGAATTTTAAAAACTTCAAAGGAAAAATAATTGCTCACATTTGGAGATCAACAAATCTGAACTTCAATTGATTTCTCAACCCATTCCTAAAAAGCCCAAAAGCTTGTAATAATATACCAAGCTCTGAAAGAAAATGGATGCCAAACAAGAATACTATATCCAGCAAAAGTAAGTTTCAGAATTAAAGATGAAATATAAACCTTCCATGAAAAACAAAAGCTAAAAGAATTTATAACTAAAAACTTTGCACTACAAAACATACTCAATAAAATATTTTGTGAAGAAAAAATTTAAAAAAATGAAAATCAGCATAGGAAGAATGATATACTATATACTAGAATGATAGTCAAAGGAGAATCTAGCTCAGTTTAAACATTAGATACAAATTAAAATAGCAGGAAATAAATTTATAAATAAATTCTTCTGTCAATAATGACATTGCATGCAAGTTATTTAATCTTTTTAATAAAAAGATAGGTTGGGAGATTGGATTATAAAACAAGACCCAACTATATGTTCTTGGCAAGAGACTCACCTTAAAGGCAAAGAAATCTATAGGCTCACAATGAATAGGCAGAACAATAACAAAAAGAAAAACCAAGAAAACACCACCTTTCACATGAGATTCGTAAACACATAGGGGATGTTTTTCTCATATCAATTAAAGCAGGCTTCAAGCCAAGATTAATCAGAAGAGACAAAGAAGGTCACTTTGTACTGTTTAAGGGAATCATACATCAACAAAATATAATGATCATAAATCTTCATAACCCAAACAATGGAGTATCTACGTACATAAAAAAAACCCTTCTCAATATTAAGAATCAAATAGGCCACAATAAAATAATATTGGGTGACTTAGCATGCTTCTCTCTCTACTGTTATATCTATAGAAACTGGGCAGAGGGGAGCAAACGGAGGGGAATTGAGAAGTAGGTATGAAGGCTAGTAGAATGAATCAGACATTATTAACCTATGTGCCTAAATGACTAAATGACTGGTGTGATTCTAAATCATGTACAACTAGAAGAAGGAGAAGTTATACTCACTTTATGTATTATGTGTCAAAATGCATTCAAAAAATATTTGAAACTAAAGATTCTACAAAACTTAAATATATAATTAAAAATATAGACCTAATAGATGTCTATAGAATATTTGATCCATTAATGACTGATTTCCCTTTCTTCTCAAAGCACATGGAACATTTTATAAACTAGACCATATTTTAGGTTACAAAGCAAAGCTTCATAAGTACCCCCTAAAATAAATAAATAAAAGACAGAAACATAAATAAATTAATTAATAAAGTTAATACATTGCATTCTGTCAGATCATAAGTGAATGAAATCAGAAAACAATAATAAAAATGCAGAAACCACTCTAACATTTGGAGATTAAATAATATAATTTCGAATGATGAATGGATAGCACTAAAAATCAGGGGATAAATAAAAAGAATTCTTAGAAGTAAATGAGAATAGTGATACACCATTAAAACCTCAAGAAGTGTATAAAGAGAGTTCTAAGAGAAAAATCCTATCATTGACCTCACATATTAAAATAATAAAAAGATATCAAATAAATAACTTAGCATTATATTTCAAGGTCATGGAAAAAAGAACAAATCAACACCCAATTCAGTACAGAGGAGACAAGAAATAATTAACATTGTAGATAAAATCAATGAATTTGAGATTTAAAAAAACGAAAAAGATCAATGAAACTATGTGTTGATTTTTTGAAAGAACAACAACAACCAAAAAAAGGATATATTCTTAGGCACTAATGAAAAAAAGGAGGGGAAGAATGCAAATTATCAAAATCCAAGATGGAAAAAGAAATATCACCCCCCATGGACATATTGAAATATAGACCATAATAAGAAACTATTTTGAAAATTTATACTCTAAAATATTAGATAATCTTAAATATATGGACAAATTTCTAGAGAGATATGACCTACCCAAATTTAATGAGAAGGACATAGAAAACTTAAAGAGATCAATTTATAATAATAAAATAACAGCAGCTACCAAATACCTTTCTTTTAACAAAGAAAAGCCCAGGAATGGACAGAGTCTTAGTTGAATTCTACCAGACTTTTAGAAAAGAGCTAACACCAATCTGTATCAATTTATTCCATAAAATAGAGAAGAAGGGACCACTTCCAAAGTCAGTATATGAAGGTAATATCACCCTGATACTAAAAACAGAAAAAAAGAACACATCAAGGAAAGAAAACTTCAGAACAATATACTTGATGAACATAGATACAAAAATTCTTATCAAAATATTGGCAGAAGGCACATGAAAATGATAGTGCATCATAATCTAGTGGGTTTCATCCCAGGATGCAAGTTTGGTTCACCCTATGAAAATAAAGGAATGTAATTCACTACATAAATAAAATTAATGACAATAATAATATTATTATTTCAAAAGATGCAGAAAGCATTTGACAAAGTGCAGCATCCATTCATGTTTAAAACCCTAGAAAAACTAGGAATAGAAGGAATCTACCTCAACATTTTAAAGGCTATATATGTGATTAAACCCAAGGACAATATTATTCTAAATGGAGAAAACCTGAAAGCATTTCCTCTAAAAACAAGAACAATACAGTGATGTTCACTTTTCACCATTTTTATTCAACATAGAACTTTTCATGTATCCATACCTATCAGGATAGAGAAGGAAATTAAAGTGATATGAATAGGAGAAGAAGAGCTCAAATAATCTGTGTTGATGACATGATCAACATTTTTGCATTTAGAAGATGCAGAAAAACTTCACCAGAAGATGTTAAGAGCTCATAAATGAATTGAGCCAAGTTGCAGGATACAGAATCAACACCCATAAATTAATTTCATTTCTATATTCTAAAAATAATAAATCTAGTGAAAAACAAATTAGGAAAAGTATCCCCTTCACAATAGCCTTAAATGAAAGAAGAAAAAACACTTGGAAACACCTGGGAATCAATCTAACAAAAGAAGGAAAGGCCCTGTACAACCTGTAAAATAAAAACTGTACATGACTAAAGAAAAAAAATGAAGACTTAGAAAATGGAAAGAACCCCAATGTTCTTGAATAAATAGAATTACTATTATCAAAAAGACCATAGTACCAAAAGTTCCATACAGATTCAGTGCAGATTCTATCCTATTTTCAATAATGTTATCCACAGATCTAGAAAAAGCAATTATGAAATAGCAAAAATAGCCAAAGCAATCCTTGGTGAGAAAAGTGAAGCAGGACACATCATAACATCAAATTATACTACAGAGCTATAGTAAAAAAAAAAAAAACACAGCATGATATTGGCATCAAAAAGATATGAAGGCCAATGAAACAGAAGACAGAAGCAAACCCACATAAACAGAGTTATCTCATGCTTGACAAAGGTGGTAAAAACATATATTGTAGAAAATAGGCTTCTTAGCAAATCGTGTAATGAAAACTGAAAATCCACAGGTAGTAGAATTAAATTTAACTCCATCTCTCACCTTGCAAAAAACTCAACATGAAGTAGATCAAAGACTTAGAAATTGGACCAGAAATCATGCAACTGCTAAAAGAAATGTAGACTCAATTTTCCATCAGGTGAGCTCAGGAATTGACTTCTTTGACAAGACTCCTAAAGTATAAGAAGTAAAATTTTTAAAAAATCAATAATTGTGATGACATCAAATTAAAAAGCTTCTGCACAGCAAAGGAAACAATCAAGAGCATGAAGATAGAGCCTATATAATGGGAGAAAACTGTGCCACCTACTCCTTAGATAGGGCAATAATATCCAGAATAAAAAAGAACTCATAAAACTTACTATAAAAAATGAAAATAAATATAATAGCCTGATCAATAAATGGACAAAGGAACCAAACAGTTACTTTTCAGAAGAAGAAATACAGATGGTAATATATATATATATATATATATATATATATATATATATATATATATATATATATATATATATATATATTCAACAATATCTCTAGCAATTACAGAAATTCAAATTAAACTACACTGGGATTTCATCTCACTTCATTTAGAATGGCAACTATAAACAAAACAAATAACAATAAATATTGGCAAGGATGTGGAGAAAATAGTACACTCATATATTGTTAGTGGAATTGAAAATTGGTGCAACCATTCTGGAAAGCAGTATGGAGATTCCTAAAAAAAACTAGGAAAAAAATTACCATTTGACCTGACTGTCCCACTCCTGTGCATACATCCAAAGGATTTTAAATCAACATTCTACAGGACACGGCCACATCAAAGTTTATAGCAACATAATTCAAAATAGCTCTGCTATGGAGCCATCCTAGGTGCCCTTCAACAGATTAATAGGTAAAGAAATTGTGGTGTATATATACACAATATAATATTACCCAGCCATAAAGAGGAATGACTTCATAACATTTGCCAGTAAATTGATGTCTCTGGCACTATCATGCTATGTGAAATAATCTAATGCTTAAAACCAAAAGTTTGAATGCTGTCATTATATGTAGAAGGTAAACCACAATAAGGGGAGGGAAATGGAAGTTCAATGGATTAGACAAAGGGAAATCTAGGCAAAGGAACGGGGGATAGGAATAGGAAAGACAGAGGAATGAATCTGACATAATGACAGTATCTAGAATAAGTTATAATTTATTCTTACATAATTTTATCAAAATAAAATCTATGGTCATGTGTAAATAAAAAAGAACCAATAAATATGAACTTAAAGCTAATACAAACATTCAATTTATTGTTCTCCCTCTTTAAGAAATTCTCCCTCAAATGCTTTACAGGACAATTAGCATAATGCATGCTTAATAATTACAATCCACCAGAAGCTGAAGTAAGTAGAAAATTATCCCACAGGATAAAATAATTTTTTTAACAATACAAGTGTGTTATCTTGGCATTGTCTTATCAAGAGGAAAAATGAAAATGATAGCAAAATAAATACAGATTCCTGTGACTTGGAAAGAAAATGGTTATCATATTCACAGAAATATGAAATACTCAAATTCTCAGAAAGTGAAATACTCAATATTTCACTTAAATAACACATGCCATTGCCATAATTATAAGAAATTGTAATTAAACTTCCTCTTCAGATTCTGTGTCATTAATTAACTAAGGCAAATTTTTTCCAACAGTAAGTGACATGTAACCTACCTTACTTCAGTACGGTACTCTGATTCAAACAATTGGTCTAAGACAAGGCTTGTACAATAGGATATTTTAAAAAGTAGATGTAGAAGTCCATCTGTTGATGTAATCAAACAAAATTTAAGTAGATAAATAAAGTGTAGGAAAAGTTACTAGTTTAAGTACATAAATCTTCCCACTATATTCATTTTCTTCTTTAAATAGAGAATAAAGTAAGTTATTACAAACACTTCCTACAACAAATATTAAAGCTGAAATTCCACATAGAATATAAATATACAATTGAAATATAGCAAGAGGATGATTAAGAAGAATCTAACCTCCCTATATTTAAACAAACAGAAGGCATTCATATTCTATATAAAAGAAGCTAAGAAGAAAGATCATGATGCTAATTCACACCAAAAAAAGTATAAAGTATATGAAAAAATGTTCTAAAATGTTTTTTTCAAAAAGGCAGATAGAATATACTATCACTTTAAGTGAGCTTTAGGAGATAACCAAAATATCAACCACAAAGTACTTACATGATCAAATAAACTAGAGAGAATGTACGTATCTGAAATGATCATAAATTATGTAACTGTTAACAGAATGTTATTTGTAAGACATTGTAAAAATAAGAATATATAAAACAGAAATACACTTCATTAAAAAGAAAATCAGAAATAATAATTAATATGAACAGATTAGTGGTGTGAAGTGATGAGAAAAGTATATAAATTGTACAGCAAAAGAAATATATGAATATAATTAACAATTATGGAAATTTAAACTATAAAATTTGTTCTTAATGCAGAGAATTTATATATACAAGAAAAAGTGTATCAATAATTTGAATATTTAGAGTATTATAAGGGCAATTTATCTTATTTGTAGGTATAATTTAAAAATCAGACAACAGAAAGGATGTATATTGATCATCATTTTATTATTGGAACTAGTATAACAAAACAAAGACATGCAAAGTATTATCATAAAGAATTATCATGAACATTATTAGAAAGAAGCACATATGTACACATGCGCATGTGCGCAAGCACTGTCTTTTACACACACACACACACAAACACACATAGAAATTTATTCAACTGAGCTTGAGAGGCGAAGAATATGAATTCCAAAGTAGAAGGGTAAAAAACCTGGCTTCAAAATCTTCAAAGCATTATTTTCTACAATAAAGAATGTAGTATATTTTTGAAAAAAAATAGAGATCAAAAAGAGCAAACCAAAAATTATGTAGTAAAACAGATTTTATTGCATATTGTAATGGCTACAATATTTGTAACTTATCAAACTCATCAAGATTCTCATTGTAATACTATTAGGAGATGATTACTTTAAGAGGTAATTTGGCATAACTGGTAGTCATCAGTGAATGAAATTATGCATCTATCATAGGAGTGATCTCTTCATAGAAAAGAGAAGTTTGGCATCTTTTTTCTCTCCTTTCTTTATTTTTCATTATCTTCTACCATGGGAAGAGGTGATAAAAAGGGCCTTGACAGATGCCATTGCCTTGGTCTTTGATTTCCCACTCTACAAAACTAGGAATTAATACATTTCCATTCATTATATTACCTAATTTGTGGTATTCTGTTATAGGAGTCCAAAGGCCTAAGACTTATGCACTAATTACCATAAATAGTACTAAGCCAATGAAAGGAGAGAGGGTACAGCTCTTATTAATCTTTAAATAAAGCAATATGTGGACACTTGTAAACTGAAAATTAAACAAATTCTAAAAATTCAGGTAGTCTAGGTAGGAATGTAAATTAAAAATGTAGCAACATATTTTGTTTTAAGTGCTATATATTAGAAGAATATGATGTTTAATTGAGGAATTAAAAATCAGAACAAAATAAATAAATATGCTTTGTGTGTGTGTGTGTGTGTGTGTGTGTGTGTGTGTGTGTGTTGCTCCGGATTGAATCCAGGGCATTGTGTATGAAAGGAAAGCACTCTACAAACTTAGCTATGTCTCCAGCCTGAAGATGCATTTTTGATAAGCATTTTTCATCAAAATTATGTAATTGAGTAACAATATGAAAGAAAAACTAGAACTGAAACTCAAAATGAAATATAAAATTGTTTACACAAAACAAGAAATAAAATTAGCTGATTTCATGTTTAAGAATAACTAATAATGAACTGTTTAAACAGTTTCTGACGTGAAAAAAGAAAGAAGGTAAAATATATTGCATCAATTCATGTTAACAAAAAGAAGAGCAATGACATCTTTTCAAAATTTCCAGAAAAAAAATCAATAAAAATAACAAAAAGAATAAGAAAAGTTGCATTAAAAAATGAAAAAGGCCACATCAAAATATAAAAAACCCAATATATTCTCTATTAGCAGTATTATTCAAAATGATACATATGTCTATGTCAATATCAGCCTTTATCCAGTAATGTGTCTGAAATCATGTGTACATGTGTGCATGTGTGTGTATGCTTGATAATACAACCTAGATAAAATTTTTAAATATGTTTTATTTGTAGATGGACACAGTACCTTTATTGACTTAATTAACTGCCGCAGCCTGGCTGGGCACAAATCATAAGCCACTAAAGCAGGAACAAACTTTATTTCTGAACTCCACCATCACACTCCACACACACTCCCTGGGAATTCTCCCGTATGCCATGCAGCTCGTCCAGAAACCAGCAACTGGAAATATCCCTCCTCCAGCACTATCCCAACCAATCAGAAGTCTCTGGGAATCCCCGCGAGAGCTCAACTGAAACTCAACAGGAACTGTGTGAGAACTCGCTGGTGTCACCTCTCAACCACTACTTCTGGCAAAAATGCCATGTGTCATCCCGACTCAGCTGTGGCCATCAACAATTAATTATTTATTTTATGTGGCACTGAGGATTGATGTTTCAAATGTGCTAGGCAAGTGTTCTACCACTGACCTACAATATCAGCCCACAAAAAAAAAAAAAAAGTAACATGAACATGTGTGCAAAGATAAGCAAAGCATAAATGAAAGCCAAAGAGTAGTCTTAAAAGACAGAATAGACAAGATGGTGGGCTAGAGGGAGGCTACAATCTGTATTGCTTTGTGACTTGGGATTCTAGTAGTGACTGACTGCTGTATCTAGATGATGTTAATTAAGTTAAGCTATGTGCAATTATTAAGATGATGAGGATTCCTTAATGACTAATTGATGTATCTAGATGATGTTAATTGAAACAAGCTGTATATAATGAGTTAGGTATAAATACCTCTGCTGTCCTACAGTAAAGCAGCTCCCACTGTATCAACCTTCACAAGTTTCTTGTCACCCCCCAGTTATTTTGCCCAGCCAGACTGTGGCATTCTGTGAATTAAAGTATGATATAAGACAGCAAATACAGACTGCAAAAGATTATTTTGATAAACAGATACATAAGCCAATACAGGAAGCAAAAGATTACTTCAATAAGTACATAGAAGTTCTGACAAAAAAAAGAAAGAAAAGAAAAAACAAACAACAATCTGTGAAATGAAGAAAACAATAAACCAAATTAAAAAACTCAATAAAAAGCATCACTAAAAGATTCTATCACTTGGAAGTTAGAACCACAGAAATAAAGACAAAATACATATTCTTCAGAATAAAGTTAACCACATAGTGAAGATGGAAAGAAATCATGAGCAGTACATTCAAGAATTATGGGATAACATTAAAAAAAACACCAATTATAATAATTATTGGGGTAGAGAAAGGTATAAGGTTTCAAATCAAATAAATTAACAATCTATTCTAAAAAATTATTTGAGAAAATTTCCCAAACATGAAGAATAAATTGGAAAATCAAATACAAAAGGCCTATAGCACACCAAATGTACAAAATCACAACAGATCTACACTGAGGTGCAATATAATAAAAATGCCTCTCATACAGAATAAGTACAGAATTTTTAAAACCACAAGAGAAAGGAATCAGGTTACATATGTGATGAAACTGATTAAGATCTCTGCAGAATTTTCATCTCAGACCCTGAAAGATAGACGATCCTGGAACAACATATACCAAAGTCTAAAGGAAAATGGATTCCAACCAAGATTCATATCTAGCAAAATTAAGCTTTAGATTTGATGAAAAAATAAAAACCTTCCATGATAAGCAAAGTTAAAGGAATTTACAACTAGAAAGCCTGCACTACATAATGTCCTTAGAAATATATTCAATGAGGAGAACATGAAAAACAACAATGAAAATAAGCAAGAGAGTTATTACACTAAAGGAAAAAAAAAACAATCAAAGGAGAAACCAAGTCAAGTTAAATTATCAACAATAAACAAAAATAACCAGGAATACAAATCAAGACTCAATAATAGCTCTGAATTTTAATGGCCTAAACTGTCCAATCAAAAGTCATAGACTGTCAAATTGGATTAAAAAGGGGAGAGAGAGAGAGAGAGAGAGAGAGAGAGAGAGAGAGAGACCAATATGCTGCCTTGAAGCTATCATCTCATGAGAAAATACATTCACAGACTGAAGGTGAACATTTGGGGAAATAAATACCACTCAGATGTACTGCAGAAACAAGCAGGAGTTTCTATTCTTATATCAAATAAAGTAGGCTCCTCAAGCCAAAGTTAATCAAAATTGATAAAGAAGGATATTACACATTGCTTCAGAGAACCATATATCAATAAGACATGACAATTATAAATACATATGCCCCAAACAATGGAATGTCTACATTCATCAAACAAATTCTTCTCAAGTTCAAGAGTCAAATAAACCACAACACAATAATTCTGGGTAACTTAAACGTACCTCTTTCACCACTGGATTGATCTTCCAAACAAAATCTAAAAAAGAAATTATAAAACTCAACATAATCAGTAACTTAGACGTAACAGACATATATAGAATATTTCATCCTGTGATGGGTATTTAATACACTTTCTTCTCAGCAGCACATGGAACGTTCTCTAAAATAGATCATATATTTTTCCACAAAGTAACTCTTAGCAAATAAAAAAAATAGAGGTATAACCCTGCATTATATTAGATCATAATGGATTGAAATTATAATCAATAATAAAATAAAAAGTAGAAGCTACTCCAACACCAGGAGACTAAATAACATGCTATTGAATTAACAATGGAATACAGAAGACAGTAAAGAAAAAAATTTAAAAAATCTTAGAGGTAAATGAGAACACTGATGCAACATATCAAAATCTCTGGGAACCAATGAAGGCAGTTCTAAGAGGAAAGTTAATTGCATAAATTTTATTCTTTAAAAGAAGAAAAATGTAACAAGTTAACGACTTAACATTACAGCTCAAAGCACTAGAAAAAGAAGAACAAATCAACACCAAAAGAAGTAGAAGAGAGGAAATAATTAAAACCAGAACTGAAATCAATGAAATTGAAATAAAAGAAATAATTGAAAAAAAAGATATAACAAAAAGTTGGTTCTTTGAAAAATTCAATAGAATTTATAATCCCTTAGTCATGATAACAAAGAGAAGGAGA